>NW_027412549.1:8922794-10181544 GCF_025532065.1 Leptinotarsa decemlineata | reverse complement strand
ATGTGTATAGAAACTATAATGTATCAAAACTATTCAATACCTGTTGAAAATTCTTTATCTACGCCTATGTTTAATTTATGATTTTTTTTATAGTTATTGAGGAATGTATATTTTATGTTTCACTTTACTACCAGAGAATTTTCATTCCATGACGGGATTCAGTCTTATTGTAGTATAGTGTATAATATAGGGGTACAATGACCATCAGTGTTTCATTGTCCCTTTTGAACATTACTGGCGACGAGGATAATTGTAATGATTATATATACTCACCGAAATGTTCGTGGTACAGTTTTTATGATCACGATGTCAATGGGTGTTTAGTTAGAATTTAATCCTGAAATAAATGAGTGGTCAGTTCATTTCAAACGTTTAAATCAGTTTTTCATTGCAAATAGAATCACTTCTAATGATGTTAAAACGTGCGATTCTATTGAATAGTTCAAATCAAGAGGCATACAAGTTACTTCAAACGTTATGTGTTCCGGAAGAACCGGAAAATTATGAATTGAAACTACTGCAAAAAAACTAGACGAGTACTATATTGAAAAGAATGTTGTTTTGTTGAGTGGTGTGCTTTTTATGGTGCAAAAAAATTCAAATCAGAAAGTGCGCAAGAATGGGCCGCTCGTTTCAACAAATTAGCAATGAATTGTGATTTCGGAACTTCGTTCGAAACAAAATTATGCGATACATTTATTACCGGTTACAACCCGGGAAAGTGAGTAACAAATCATCCACAGACAAGAAAGAGGTAATATATTCAGAGGCTTTAAACACAGCAATAATTGAAGAATCAGCACTAGCTGGAATTATGGATTGTGACATAGAAGTGAAGTGGAAGCCTAAGGAGGCTGATATCATTTCCATTTCAAAACAACTAGGTCATTCAGGCACCAAGAGTGGCGAAACGCAGTTTGATCAATCCAGGCGCAACCGAGCAAAATCTTTGGCAGGTTCGTCTGGACTACCTAGAGGGAGAGCCGCAACAGGATGCAGTAGAAGCAACGGAAACAGCAAAAGTGGAAATGTGAGATGTTTCCGTTGTGGTAAGGAGCATTATGCGAAATGCCCCTATAGTGAGTACATATATAACATGTGTTCTATTAAAGGTCATTTGGGTTCTGTTTGTAACAGTCGGGGACAAAGATTGAATTTTGCAGAGTCATCAAATATACATGAAGTAGAAAATGATGAATGTTCTTCAGTATTTTGTATACGGCAAGACCCAGATAAACCAATCATTATCGAGGTTTCTCTAAATGATGTACCTTTGAAATTTGAGTTAGACTCTGGTGCTGCTACTTCAGTTCTACCACTTGGAACATATAGAAAATATTTTTTTGATAATCCATTATCGGACACAAACATGACATCGACCAATTTTTCTGTAGACAAACTTTTTCCCGTAGGTTTATTAACCTTGATAGTTACATTCAATTATAAAGGATGATTAATTGAATTTTGCGTTGTGGATACTTGTGGTCCTGCCTTGCTGGGTAGAAATTTCATTCACCAATTCGATATGATTTTTCAGCAAGTGAAATATCTAAAAGTAAAAAGGATAGGAATTGATTATTTCACTGAAAAATATAAAGCTGTTTTTTCTGGCATTCCGGGCCGGTTCAATAAATTCGATTTGAAGTTAACTTTAGAACTAGATGCGATTCCTAAATTCTGTATTGAAACTATTCATTACCTGTTGAAAATTCTTTATCTGTGCCTATGTTTGATTTATGATTTTTTCATATTTATTGAGGAATGTATATTTTATGTTTTACTTCACTACCAGAGAATTTTCATTTCATGACGGGATTCAGTCTTACTGTAGTATAGTGTGTAATATAGGGGTGCGATGACAATCAGTGTTTCATTGTCCCTTTTGACAATCACAGAAATCATTCATCAATTTATTTTTTATGTTCATTTCACAATTTTTCGAAGTGATAATGATGATATGAACTGACTAAGTAGTAAATATATCGATTATATGTTCTGGCAGTATCATATTATGTTTTCAATAGACCTGATTGTCTACAGATAAGTGAATTTATAGGATTCGAACTCTTTACCGGGAAAATTGGTATGATCCATTCAATATCTTGATCATTATATTTAGTACTGGCTCATAATTTTCAGTTTTTTCATGAATGTCATGAGACCATAATTGAACTGAAATTTTTCTTGAAGGTGGAACTGAAAGAACCCATTTTGTAAAAATTGAAACTTCATCAGTGTAGAACATTTTACATAAGATTATTGGGATTGTGTGTAATGGGTGTCCATCTGACAATCAGTAGAATCGCAAAAATCATGTATACCAAAAAATTGCAATTTCAACAAACTCTCTTCCATCCCAAAGATTTTGTCGATTGGAACAAAGTGAAAGGTAACAACTAGAAGTAAAATCAAAGAGCTCAACAAGACGATATTGATCATACCCGTACCGAATCGTTGCAACAAAATACAGATATCTATTGAAAACACCTTCCCAACATCAGAATAAAAATTATGGTCTTTTATTGATGGGCGTTTTGCTAACGTTCGTCATAATCAGTCATTATGACATTAAACATAATGGTGTCCCGTGAACTCTAACTTGTTTAGCGAAACGCGCATCGAGAGACCTTAATTTTTGTTCTGGTGTTTGGGAAAGTGTGTTCAATAAATTCATTTTACGCCAGAGGTTCTAGTACAAACTATGAAGAAATGCAGATTATACCTATATATGAATAATGGAAAATGAGAAATGAAAATTTCTTTGTATCAACCACTTTCATTTGTGAGTAAAGTTACTGCAGTTTTGTCCTTTACGGACATTCTTAAACTTATACATTGAACTGAAGATCAAAGTATAAGTTCGAAAATGTCATTATAGGACGGAATTGCAGTAATTTTAGTTACCAATAAAACTGGTGAAAAACATTGAAATTTTTCATTTCTCAGTTTTCATGATGATTTTGTTAAGATAGGGCATCAAATAGAAACGACCAGTTCAGGTAAACTCACTTATATTCAGTTATACACGCTATCTTTATGAATGCTCAGAATCAACAAACTAATATATATCATAATATCTAGTCATTCGGTTACATATATGATTCATATTCGCAATGTTTCCATTATATATTTATATTAGAATAAAATGATAAGTTAGAATACAGGGTCATTCCTATTTATAGTTTTATTTATGAACACAATACTCCCACTCCAAAAAATATTATAATGAAATAATTCTTGAGTCCTAAAATATTTTTATGTCTACCATGCGAAATATATATTCATCATATATTGCTTGAAATTTTTCAATACTTCTATGTCTTTGGTAGATATCAATCAATCATCTACATATGAAACAACATATTTATTTTTATTTATATTTCGTTCATTAAATATATGAAGGCAACGATCTACCTGGGAATTTTTAAAAGCCTTCTCTTCCAAAATATGTTCAAAACGTTCGAACCAACACCTTGAGGATTGTTTTGAGCCATATAAAGATTTGTTCATTTCAAAAACTTGATCCCTCTAGGCTAAAACTCCTTCAGAAACATTCATATAAATATCCTCTTCCAATTTGCCATTGAGGAATGCAGTTTTCGCATCCATATGGTCGATGATGAGGGTTACCACATTTATCATTTTTAATAGTAAAAACCCATTTCGAATCTATTATGTTTTCGTTTATAGGTTTAGGCACTAATGTCCAAGTTTCATTATATGAAAGTGAATCAAGTTCGACTTTTATAGCTTCCTTCCACTGATTTCTACCTTCATTTTCTCTTATTTCACTATGAGTTTCAGGTAAGTTAGAATCGATAGAATTTGCGCTGAACATGATATCATAAATATTGTCATCAAGCATTCCATTACAGGAATAAGACGGAAGAATCTTAATTCTCTGACTTCTTGTAACATAACGATTGATTTTTTTTTACTTCAGCGAATTTTTCTGAGTCGGTATCAGTTTCATTAGTTTTGGAAGGAATTTCATCGTCCAACATTTTCTTTGGCCCAGAGGTACTGAAATTTAATTCGTCCACTATAACATCACGTACGACGAAAAATGTTTCAGACTGCACGTTCCACAATTTGTTACTTATGGTTCATATCCAACTAGTAGAACTTTGAATGATTTCTCATCAAATTTATGTTTTCTAGTTTTGTTATGGACATAGGCAGTAAAAAAAACAACTTCAAATGATGTATTTTCGGTTTTTTGTTATGCCACAATTCGTATAGCGTTTCAGTCATTTGCAGTGCTTTAGAGGGAGACATGTTGATCAAATAGGTTGCTGTAAATACAGCTTCTCCTCAAAATGATTTGTTCATATCGGGTGGCAGTAATCATTGTTCGAGCTTTTTCTGTTATGGAACGATTTATTCGCTATGCAACGTCATTTAGCTGTGGTGTTTGTGGAATGGTAAGGTAAAATTCTCTGAGATCATTCGATAGATATTCTCCACCGTCATCACAATAAAGACTGCTTACTTTCAAATTAAAATGCGATTTACTTTTAGCCACATATTCTTTAAATGTGCCCAACATATCTCATGTGGAAGTAATCAGATATGTAACTGTAACAAAATAATTTTTATTATCTATTGTAGGTTGTGTTATATAGCCACATACATCTGTATGAATAATGGTCTCTCAATACTAGGTTTTTGTTTAACCTGTGAAAATGATAGTCTTGCTTGTCATTAATATATGAAAGATACACACATCATTTCACTTGGTTTTATTCGATCAATATGAGTAATATTTTCGATCATTTGGTTATTCTTCAATTTTTCGAATTCAGCTATACTTAGACGTTCATACCATATTTCATAATCGTTTCTGCTACTCATATTCATAAATTCAAGATGATATGATGTGTGTTTCGTAGTTTTTAAAATCGCTTGAATGAAAATTTTTGTCAATATGACTTGTTCGTTACATAATACCTTTGCACCATCAGTGTAGAAAATGACAGTCAGTCCTGCTGTTTGAATGCGGGATACTGACAGCGAGTTATATGGAACGTCTGGGAAATACAATATATTTTCCAGGTTACCGCCAACTCCTAGGATCGTTGTCACCTGGATAGTACCCCTTCCGATATAATAATAATAATAATATTTATTTTCCATAAGAGATGAACATGTATTGGAATAGTCAGTTATATGAATGAATACTATCAAGAAAATCATACAGTCACATTGAAAAATTCTTGCAAGGTATAAAAACTATATTTCAATAAAAACATTTTCGAATTGAATTTAAAAACATGGATTCTGTCAATTTCTCTGAGAAAAGAAGGTAACTTGTTGAACATTTTCAATCCCAAGTAAAAAGGGGACCGCCCAGTTAGGTTGTATTTATAGGGTTTCACATAGAAATTATTAAGATTTCTCGTGTCAATACTATGATAGGAGCTATGTCGTTCGAACTTTGATTACTTTATATAAATATAAACACACATTCCGAATATAAATATATCCGCAAGAGTTAATATTTTGTATTGCTTGAAAAGGTCTCTACATGATGTTTGAGGTTCAACTCCTGCCAAGATTCGAAGAATTTTTTTTTGTGCGACAAAAACACTTTGCGCTGATGAATAACCACCCCAGAGACAAATGCCATATCTAATTCGCGATTCTACATGAGCATGGTAATAATTCAGTATTTGATCACTGGTTAAAATCATTTTGAGGTTTCTCATTAAATATGTGGTAGATGATAATTTGGAGGTAAGTTGGCTACAATGTCCTTTCCAGTTCAGACAGTGGTTTAATGTAAGCCCTAGAAATTTACATTCAGTGACATTAGAAAGTATCCTGTTGTTGGCATTTATTTTGATGTCAGAACAAGTTTTTATCGATGGTGAAATCGAATAGAAAAGGTTTTCTCAGAGTTAAAAAATAGAGAATTGGAATTGCACCATAAAACTAAATTATTTAGTGACTGGTTACACTCCTCCATCAAAGAAATGTCGCATTTATCAGACACTAATAATGACGTATCATTCGCATATATAATGCATGTACACTCAGCGACTGCAGTATTCATATCATTACAATATAATATAAATAATAAAGGTGCCAAAACTGAACCTTGAGGCACCCAAATTTCCAGAGTTTGAGTTCCAGTTTTGAATATACGCTGGTGATCGGTAAATGAGTTTTTAGTAAAGGACTCAATCCAATTGAAGGCATTACCCCTAATGCCGTATGAATACATTTTTTTCAACAGGATCATGTGGTCGACGCAGTCAAATACCCTACTGAGATCACAGAGATCACAGGGCATTCGCCACATTCGATACTTTCAAAGATTCACTCATAGAATGCTGAGATGGCAGTTATGGTGGATTTTCTAGATTGAAATCCATGTTGAGAAGAAGAAATAATTTTATGACTCTCAACAAAATTCATTAATCTCTCTGAGTATGCATACTCAAAGATTTTTGAAAAACCAGAGGGTACAGTGATAGACCTGTAATTTTCTAAAATATGAGCGTCAGATTTCTTATGAACTGGTACAACTTTACCAATTTTCAGTTTTTCAGGAAAAACTCCAAACGTAAAAGACAGATTAACTAAGTAAGTGAGTGGATATATAATATATGGCAAACTTTTCTTTTCGATAGCTGCTATTGAAACCCCATTTTTCGCAACATCGATTTTCAAGGACTTCTGTAGGCATGAATATGTTGTAAAAACATCGAGTCAATGCACAATGTGATCTATTGCCCCGGAGTCCAAGAAGAAAAACATTTTTCATTGTTCAGATCATTCGAATTTCCAGTTATTTTTGTGTTTCCGGTTATTTTGTGTTTCTTTTGTTTCTTGAATCTGACACCTGAGGTTCCTGAGGTTGGTTGATTTCCCATCTGCAGCACCTTCTCTTCAATTCAACTTTATGATCTAACAGTCTTGGTTTCACAAAAGCGATGTTTAGGTTATCTTCCATGAGGGTTTCAAGAGCTGTTGCGACTCCATCGTATGAAGAGTCAGCAAGAGATGAGACACCTTATCCATTTCATCTGATTTTACTCCAGCGGAAACAAGTTCAGTTACTATTTCATTGAAATGAATGAAATGTTATGATGAATTTTTGAACTCAATAATTGTTTTCTCGAAGCCAGTTGAGTTGCAAGACTTCTTTGTTCATAAATGACATCCAGGCGTTTTAGAATATCTTTGGCAGAATGTTCTTCTCTTGCGAAGCTCAGAAATGAATCACTCAAGTATTCAACTATTGTGCTCTTTGCTATCTTGTTATCTTGGTTTTCAACATACTGGTCTATAACATCCAAAATTTATAGTTCAGTAAGTAGCGAATTCACACGGAACTTTCAGATGCTACAACGTTCTCCATTGAATGTTTCGTTTATTATTTTGATATCCATTTTAGTTACATAGATCAGATTCACAAGAACGTGAGTTCACTTTTGATTTCGTTTTACGTAGACTGGGCTCATAACCTGTCAGGATAGGGCATCAAATTGAAACGAACAGTTTAGGTGGACTCACGTATATTTATGAATGATAACGCTAACTTTATGAATGCTCAGAATCAACTGGCTAATACATATCATAATATCTAGTCATTCGACTATAGATCTGTTTAAAAAAATCTGTTTTTCCGTTAATCAGCTGAGGCCCCCATTCGAACGACAACTCTCAGAAGTTGAGAAACTTGTCCGAGCTGAGGACTAACGAGGTCTCAACGTGTGAATCCTAACACGGTTGCAGAATCATTTCAGCTTCAATCAGATAAATTCTCTCGAGAAAAATATCTGGTCGAGGCGGGAACCGAACCAACGGTCTTCCGATCGTGAGTCGGGCGCACTTCTACCGAGGCCAATTCCACAACTATATGATTATAGATATGATTCATATTCGCAAAGTTTCCATTATATAGTTATATCAAAATAAAATTATAAGCTAGAATACAGAGTCATTCCTATTCAATGGTTTATTGATAAAACCAATATATCTCCTACAACATACCGCTATAGTTTTATATGAATTGAACTGTATATTCAATTGGATGACCAACTGAGATATTCTATGATATTTCCACACAATCCTACTATTTCACTATTCCAAACTTTTTTGGTTTCTTAGTTCATAACTGATCCTATTCGCACTGCAATCATTCAAGAATTCAATGATTAGCATGATAGCTCTGCTGCACCTCTCAAAAAATGTCAAATGAAATTGACAGTTACTTCACAGGATGGATTTTTTTCTGTTCACTCTATTTTTTCGAGGATATTAAAATATTACACAATAATTGGTTTTCACTGCATGTAACACCTCCACTCCCACCATTATATTACCAATTATATCACCAGTTCCTTCGCCAAACGTTTGTCGTTAGTTTTGAAAAATTATCACCAACTTACTATTCTGTCTTTTGTTCAATGATATGTAGCGATATCAATGAACGGACGTCCTTCCTTTCAGGTGTCATTTACTGATAATTTCGATATCATTCCTTAGGCTGGTTGGATGATATACAGGCAGGCCAAACGAAATCAAAATGGAAAAGTAATCAGGATCCTTGTCAAACTGTTTGAATCAGTAACGTGTCAATTTTTGATTATAGAAAACACTGGGTATTTTTGACTGTATTACTTCCACCTTCTCAAATGAAACAATCAATTGAAATTTTCTTCATAGGAGAGTTTTTAATTTTGAAACGTTTTCTGATAGTTTTGTGAAATGAATAATTCAAATATTTGAATTCGTCTAAGTGTTTTCTCACTAGTTATTTGACTGGACGATCAAACTGATGAAAAGTTGCATCCATAAAATAATTATTATTTTGTTCTGAACATTTTCGTATACTATAAAACATTTCCATAGTGATTGAGAGTACTTGCCAATGATTCTTTGGCAAAAATTTTGTAAAAACAATGACTGAGTTCTATAGATTGAAGTTTTGAGATGAAGACACAAAAAAAATCAACAATTGATGAATAAAGTTACCATGGATCCCATTCAATATTGTCTGTCCTTCCAAATACTGGAAAAAATAAAACTTTTTGTCGAAACATCAAATAATTTCAACCATAATGTTGAAATTTTTCAATCTAGTATAATCTAGACGAGTCGCTTTTTTAAATTTCTGTCTACTTATGGCGTCTTATTCACATTTGTATTTTTCTTAATGAGAAGCAACTTTTGCACAGTTTTTGTTTATTCCTTGCACCTGTTGCCGCATTATTTTCGATAATGTCTATCGTAGTTGTACACGAAAGGACACGAATGAAATTTTACAGACCGATGCTAACAAACCCGGTAAGTAACTGTGACACATGACTATGAGATGTTCTATATTTTATTTGCAGGTAGGGTAAATACCACTTCTCGAACGCGTAGCATTATGATCGATAAAACAAGCTGGAAATCATTTATGTCTAACATAAAAGAGGTTTGGCAAACTGTTGGAACTGGGAACCATAAAAACACGAAAAAATATCCATAGGAAAGTATTAATTTTGGGCATTTTGAATTGTACAGTAGGAGCCTAGGTAGCTATATTTCTCAATCCCACTTCGGGAAACACATTATTACACATGACTTGCAGAATTGCTGATTGACTCTTTATGATATTGATTTCAACAATTTTGTTTGAAACGAAGAAGAATATTCACATTTTCATTTCTCTATTCGGTCATTAATTTGTAGAAACTACCTTGTTGTCTGAAATAAAATTAATCAATGTAGAAAATGAACCGATTATAGAAGTATTCATCCTTTATTCGGTGAAAGTTACGAACCTGAATATAATCAAGACCAACCCAATTACATTCAGAATTATTTGAAAATGAATGAGGGGATTCTCTGAGAGGTCAAAAAAGGCCCGCATTTTCCTGAAACAAAAGAAGTTCCTGTTAGCGTAAGAAACAAAAAATAATTGCAGCGAGCAGCATTTTGTACCTTTCGTGTGAAAACACTGCTCATTAGAACTCCTATTAAAACTATCTGATCGTTTCTGACATACTACCATTACTATGTGTTTCCTGTAACTTATTAGTAGGATGTTATTATATAGCGAAGGACCTAATTACATTTTCAAAGCATTCAGTTTTCAGTTATTACACACTGAAATATCATTCATTGAAATTTAATACCGGAAAAGTTTAAATTCCCATAATATACCATGAAAAAATATTCGGATTGGGTCTTACATTATTATCTTTGTTCCCTATATTTTATTTGTAGTTCTATGTTTCTTGTTAGAATCGGAAAAATATACCTGAAAACTGAAAACGTCATATACCTACTCCACGAATTATGTCAGCAATAAATAATGAGAAATTGACACTTATGTATGGAAAAGGATTGAAAGCAGAAAAACTGTTGATTTACGTTCAGCATATTTTCCGCTTCTTGATGTTTTTTGCGTAAATATATGAAAATCTGAAGTATACAGTACTCAATCATCGTCTTTTGAAAAAAATGCTTGGAAATATACGAGAAAGTTTCGAACCAAACTTTCACTTTTCATGGTAGTGGCCTCTGTGTGAACATCAATCAAAAAATTAGAGAGTAAGCACCTATATTTTCAAAATCTAAAACCCGTCTAGTTATTACAAAACTATCAGATGGAATTCCAAAATTCAGAGCATACTAAAAATTGTCTTTGTTCAACGATGAAGGTATACAATTATGGAAAGTGGTATTTACTTTGTCTTAATATGAGGTTAAAACGACCAAAAGATTACGTACTATGAAGGCAACCAAAGTGATTAATTGTCATCCCTCCTTCGATGATATTGTTAGTAGTTATCGACATAACAACTGCTGACAATAGAGCATCAACAAACAAACACTCTTATATCATGAAACCAGTTCGAATTCTTTGATTCCTCAGGATTGATATTGATTATGATAGTAAGATGCAGTTAGAATAGTGGATCTGAGAAGTTTTCGAAAGTCACTCTCAAATTTTTGGCACCAAAATTTCATGCAGAATGGAAATTGTATGTTCAGTCTGAAATGGAAGAGGTGAAAAAAACTTGGTTGAGAATCGCTCATCGTACCATACTGAAAGAATTTGAATATTATTGGTACCATCACACCGATAAAAGTTGAATACTTAAACGAAATTATACCATTGAACATGAATTACTTCAGAAACATAATGATCAGTTCAGTAATTCTGACATTTTCCACATTGATGGTTATAACTATGATTCTTTTACCTCAATACTCATAATATCGCAATGTTTATCAGGCCTCTTTCATTGCCGTAATGAACGTTCTCCTTCTTCATGTCCTAGAAATGATTTGGTAATGTACTACCATAACAATCATACTTTCTGATAGGATATAGATTTTTTGTGGATGACAATTGACGAAGCTTCCATAGAATTCAAATTTGATTTCACTGATAAGTTGTCATGAGTCTATATATAGATTAGAGGGGGAGGGAGAGAATCTTGCAGGTTGAAAATTTGTTTTTTCATTTCCTTGTGGTGAATCTTGAGATTTCATTGAAGAATAAACTACTGAGGTAGTATAAAACATTATCATCCCAGAGTAAATCTCATACTCGTAGCCGGAATTTTTGTCTTCACTTTTTACTGCATTTGTAATCCAATCAAAGAATATAACTCTTCAAGAAGTGAATTCAAGCACTTTTTCACTTTCAATCTCAAAAAGAAACAATTTATAGTTCAAGTCACTTGTCTATTTTCTCTCAACTGGTAAAATATTTCTTGCCTGTTTCCTCATATGTTTCTTGAGTTATTCATTTTTTGTAATGTTGTACACAGTAACGTCCTTCAATATTGCTTCTTGATTATTTTTCATTGGTCAATTTGTGAAACAGCGTAAGCTGAACTTTGCTTCTCATTATCATACTATTTCGATCCTTCAATTTGTTTGATCGATGAATGATGCCCATATAACATTTCTATCATTTTCCATTTGGACTTCCATTGTCTAATAAATTGATTTGAAATCCCTGAAAGAATCTGTTAAAAATTAAAAAGATCGAAAAATAACAATTTTATTGAACAAAAAACTGAAATTACAAAGAAATAACATATAAGCAACAACCAGAAAATGAAACAATTAAAAAAATTGAAATAATAATACAGGCTGAAATTTAAAAAAATTAAGAAATATTATCAACAAGAAATGAAAATTAAAAATTGAAAGATTCCAAACAAGTTATGTCACGACGTTTCGATTGTTAGTATCCACAATCATCTTCGGGTGATAACTGGACACATTCCTCCGATATTTGACTATCGTCAAGTGCTTTCACCTATCCCCTCTTCCCTCTCTCTGCTTCATTGGTTTTAGCGGGAGTTGGTCCCGTTTGGCGGGAGTTGGTCGTTTTTCGCTTGATTAGAGGTTTCCATATGTTACGTATCTCTACGCTAGCTTGGCTAGTCTAGTTCTGCAGAATTAAATACTTTCCTGAAGCACAAATTCCATAACGAATTGCCTTTCTCAGACGTATTGGTGAAGAGGACCGACACTAAATGGAAAACATCTGTATATCAAAAACCCATTCACACAGGACAGTATCTGAACCAGAAATCCAACCACCATCAATCGACTAAGGGAGAAATCATCAAGACTCTACTAGACCGTGCTTTCGGGCTCTATAATACAAAAGAAGGTCTCGAAAAGCAATTAGGCATGATCAAAAATTACCTTCAACGGAATGGTTCTCCAGAGTGATGGAGAACAGGCTTTAGCTAGAAGACAGCAAGAGCTTCACAAGGAAGAGAAGCCGCCACAACCAGTACTCCTACTTCCCTACATCAGAGGATTATCGGAAAGGATAAGAAGGATTGGGTCCAAGTATAACATCAGGACCTGTTTTAGATCTGGCAACACTATCCATAGCAGCCTCATGAAAACCAGACCACCAAACGCGAACTGCGATTCCAAGAATTGCATTTACCGGATACCCTGCGAGTGCGGAGAATCATACATCGGTGAAACTAAGAGGTCATTAGAAGACCGCATTGCTGAGCATAAGAAACACACACAGCAAGGAGAAATCAGCAAATCCGAAATAGCAGAGCATGTTTGGACTCATCAACATGACATCAAGTGGGCCCAGGCTGAAATCATCCACAAGGAGGAACACTGGTTCAGGAAAAAATTCAAAGAAGCCGCGTATATATTCTCCAACAACGCATTTAGCCAAATTAGCGTCGAAATACGTAACATATGGAAACCTCTAATCAAGCGGTAAACGACCAACTCCCGCCAAACGGTCATCTTCCACTAAAACCAATGAAGCGGAGAGAGGGAAGAGTGGATAGGTGGAGGCTCTCGAATGACCTATAAATAGTCAGATCTTGGAGGAATAGGTCCGGTTATCACCCGAATACCATTGTGGATACGTCGTGACATAACTTGGTTTGGAATTTTTAAATTTTCAATTTTCATTTCTTGTTAATAAAATTTTTTTATTTCGATTTTTCAATTTTTAGCTTGTATTAATATATCAACTCTTTTATTTTTTCATTTTTTGGTTGTTGCTTATATGTTATTTCTTTGTAATTTCAGTTTTTTGTTCAATAAAATTGGTATTTTTCGGTTAATCTTTTTAATTTTCTACAGATTCTTTCAGGGAATTCAAATCAATTTAGTGAACAGTGGAAGTTCGAACTGATGAAATTTCATCATTATTAGTTGGGCAGATCGGGCCCTATTTCCCGAAGTCCTGATACATTCGGGAGGGCGCTTCAGCATCATCAACCGATGACCACTCCGCAAACATTAGGTTCGAAAATCATGTACCCCGATCAAGGGCAGTGAGACAAAAATGTCAGCCGTCAGGCATTTGTCCGGCAGAGATATCTGCCGTAGTGCGGAAAGCACTGGATAATAAGGTGTGCAATTGGCATCATTACAACAAATACTCCTATAATCAAAACAAGCATCTTGACAGACTGGTCTGAATAGAGTCTATGAAGTTCGATGAGGAAATCTCGATATTTTATCCGTTCTTCCTTCTCTTTCCGAACAATTTTTGTCTCGGCAGGAGCTAAAAACCCCACGACAAATAAATATCACTTGCTCTAATGGTCGAGAAGATCTGCATAAAAATTCACTTGCATTGAAAGTGCCGTCGTTGTTTGGTCTTGAATATTTTTTTTCGAACTATCGGGGAAGATGAACAGGTGCCTGCTGATATTAAGGTCACCATTAGAAAGGTAATAAAAGAGAAAACAAATAAGATGCTGGAACTGTGGGTAAATTAGGCATGTGTGTAGCAAATGTCCATCATTCAAAGAAACAACACAAAATCAGGAAAACTAGTGGGGGTCGATGAGAAGGGGCAATCATCGTACCCAGCAAGCCCCTGTAAAATACGCATAATTTGCCATTCTCCAAGACAAAGGTGTTTTCGTAGACGGCCTCATCAATACGGTGCCTGCACCATGCTGTTATATACAGATGCGACGAGAACCACTCTTGGGCCAACCTTTGTCAAAATACCGGCAAGAATTGAACCGTCAAGTTGCATTGAAAGTGCTGTAGTTGTTTGTTCTTGAATATTTCCTTTTTCATGACCGCGTACTCTAATATCAAACTTTCGAATAAACATTCGACCTAGACCGGTACATTTATATTTTAGATTTAGATAAGAACTTCATAGAGTCTACGCTGCTGAAAAATAATTATGCATGCCGCATTCAGTCATTCAGAATATGAGGTTCGGTTTCCAGTGAAGGTCATGAGTGTAGTACGGCGTTAAACGTTTTCCAGCAGATTTTCATCTCACATTGAAACTTGCCACCAAACTGGATCTGCACACTTCAGGATGCGAATAAGACAAAATAAGATTGGGCCAGGTTGAACCTGAAGTGACGGTTACGCCCAGGTCTACGTAGTAGGTGATTATTGATAGATGACGGCTTTGTAGTGTGTGAGGGAGACAGGAGTTGTTTTTTCCGATGTGCAAAATGACGTATTCACCAATATTTGAGGAGGAGAGTCATTTGCTGAGCCATTTGAAAATTGAATCTAGGTATTCCTGAAGAATGACTAGTAAATGGGTTAGTAGATTTTGATATCATTGGAATATAGGAACTTGCGACTATTGATATGAAATATAATATCTCTTGCGTTATAAAAAAATGGGTTCAAGGAAGCAGGAAGTTGATTTGGTAACCTCGTATCTGAAGATTCGGTTTGTCAGGTGATCAGCGATTGAAGAATGAAGCGTTCCTAGAAGACCAATATTTTTAGTTTTATACATCATTTTTATTGTGGAAATCCTATCAAATACCTGTGCAAAATTTTGGTATATAACACCACTTTGTATTTTCTGATCGGAGGCAAATGTCCAGTCATTCACATAGTGAAGTAGATATGTAGCTGTAGATTTTTCTTCAACAAACCCATGTTGTTCAGGTAGTATAAGTTGGTAGTAAACTTTGGTTTCATTCTAGAAATCCTGCCATCTTCTCAACCATTGTATCATAACTTTTGAAATAACAGAGAGCAGGCTTATGGATGTGTAATTGAGAGGGCATAACTTGTCACCATTTTCGAAGATGGTTGTCACTGAGTCTACTTTCAAAGCATTGTTGAATGACTTCTTTTTACTGATTCACCTTGTGAATTATATCGAATTCTCAAGAATTGTCTGTTAGTGTGGGTATCTGTTTGTCCATATATGATTGAAGAGAACCAAAGAGAGATCAGTAAATTGATGGATACGAAATTTAAATCACTTATCAAATCAAAACATATCAAAACAAAGAATGAGATCCAAAATAAATACTCAAAATAAAGGAAAATTAGTTGCATCAATCAAAACAAATATATATATATATAT
This sequence comes from Leptinotarsa decemlineata, assembly GCF_025532065.1. Taxonomy (NCBI): domain Eukaryota; kingdom Metazoa; phylum Arthropoda; class Insecta; order Coleoptera; family Chrysomelidae; genus Leptinotarsa; species Leptinotarsa decemlineata. The sequence continues at coordinate 10,165,724 of NW_027412549.1, read as the reverse complement.
ATATATATATATATATATATATATATATATATATTCATTTTTTGATTTTCATGAAATTATTTTCCAGCAGCTTGACTGCATTAACCTAGATTTCATATCATTTCTAGAAACATCTGGATTCGTTTTCCGATGGCTTTTCAGGTTAGCTTCCCAAATTTCTGCTACCGCAGTTGTCGGTTGATTGGTCAAACCACCAACACTGACATAAAAACTTGGCAAGTTGACTTGGGTGTCACGCCAATAGGTGGTTCCACTTATGTTTCGCTTGCGTTTACGCAGCTATTTTCATCAAGTACTTTTTTGTTTTTTCTCATTTTGTCTTCAATCGAGGGCCGCCTGCCCGGTACTGACGATGTCCAATAGACTGAAACAGCTGTCTACCGGTGGCTCTTAAATTGAAATCAATATGGGAATGATCAAAGTTCATCGAACTATCTACTCTGAAGAATGAATTTGGATTTTTCAGAGGTTTAGCAGTATCCAGATGGCTTCATATTTATTTATTCAATTTTCAGAGCTGTTCACCCTACAATAGCTCCATGATATTGGCACAGTCATTACTATTACCTATGACTGGTACTCACAACGTAACTTGGTTTTCCCTTCTTAGTTATCTTTCTGGTTTTGCAATGTCAAGTTAGTTTGATTGCAGGGATACGAGTAATTTTAATTGACAAGAAGAGTACTTCGCTGTAAATAAAACATTGTGGAGACTTCTCTTGGGATTTTTATATCCTTCATTCAATTTGATGAAAAATAAAATTGTTATGAAGAACATCATACAGGAGTAGGAAAGAAAAACTTCAAAGTTCATCCCAATAAGTAACTGCGTGAATTCTGAAGCATTTTCATGACGAAATTTCACCATTCATCAGTAACTTGTCATATTCATTGATTATGAGATTGAAAAAACTGTGAAATTGTATAGAAATTTGTTTCAAAATTTTGGAGGCAGAAATCTGCCCCTGTCTTCAGTATTTTGAAAAATCAAATGTAAACTGCATTTTCTCCTTTCGCTTCGCATCATTTTCTAACTTCTCAGGCAGATCTCAAAGGATTTTTGAAATGTGGGATATGTCAAGGTTGTTTAGTGCTTTCTTAAACATTCGATGTAGTAATACGATGGTCAACTTTCTTTCCTTGATACCTGACTATAGATATATCGAATTGATAAAATGTGTTATCGAAAAGAAGCTTATTCAGATAATTTCAGAGATTCAACAATGTGTGCAACTGAAAATCAAATGACTCTACAAGCAGCGACACCAATTCAACAACCACCAACTCAATAATTACCAAGGCAACAATCACAGACACCTGCTACCATCAACTTCATAACTCACATTCCAGGACTATCTGGAATAATAAGACGGATTGGAGATAGATATGTTATTAGAACTTCTTGCAATACAAAAGATATTCAGAGATAGATATACATATGAAGCTCTACAACACAGAGAAGAGTAAAAGGAATTCCATTCATGAAATACTTCGTATCTCCGTGAAAGTTATATACAGTATGATAGAGAATGCGTGAAAATAAACATCGTGATTATATATTTTTTCAATGTGAATAAACGTTATTATTATAATTATTATTGTTATTATACATCAGAAAGACACAATTCATCATAATTGTCCAAACACCCAATCGAATAGAATTAAGTGAGAACGATTGCCAATGTATTACCGTTGAGGGACATAGACTCAAAGAATCAGCATATATTTTTATATCAGAAAATAATTATATTTCGAACAGTTTCTATTCCTTGAAAACTTTGAAGAATTATGAAGGTGGTGTGAAATAGCATCAGTGTAATATCCTGAGCTATATCGAATATTTCAAAAGTATATCACTCAAAACTGCATGACATCTGCCGGAAAAGTTTGAAAACAAAGCAGTTTGAAGGAGAAAACTACACGTTACATTTCATTCCTGGAGAGAGAGGCGAATTTCAGCCTCCGAAACGTTAAAATAAGTATCTGTACAATTTATTAGCTCTATTTCCATAGGCAAAATTATCAAATACGACAAGTTATTGATGAATTGTGAATTTCGTTTGTGGAATTTACTTCACTTTTGCACAGAAACTCATCCAAAGAACTGGAACCCAATTTCCTCCAGAAAAAATATATTGTGTTCAATTAATCATTACGCATTGGTAACTGAAGGTTCATCAACCATCTGCCATCAATAGAACATATTGATTTCAAACCCAACTGTTGGGTTGATAGTTCCTTTGAATTCTCCAGCTGAGTATATAAAAAATTATATATGGTATTGGAAACATTATTTTTTTCTGAATATTTGTCAATGATTCATTCATTATATTTTTTGAAATAACATACGATACACTTCACATCCTAACTTTGCTCGAGGGCTGTCACGCTACCTATAAAACTCTGATCTCAGGAAAAGTATTTTCTGTTGTGCAACCAATATGCTGGAATTGCTCTCATAAACTCTTTTACTATCAATATGCCCTTGTACTGATTCGGTGATGAAATATTTTACTTTGCCGTTTACCATCAATCTCTCCATTTTGTTTGCTATTTGAAACTTCATTACCAATAATTGGAGTGGAAGCGCTCTTCCAGTGACCTGACGAGGGTTATGTTTTGAAATGTGTTTTGGGGTTGGTTGTCTCAACTTGACGGGACTGGAAGACATGTGACAAGCAATAGCACCATATTTGTGTGCTGTATTTTTCCTTGGATTTCTGAGCTTCTACTATATACAATTCTGTTCGTTCTAGAGCAAATCATAGAAATCCTGGCATCATCAGACAAAGTCTGATCGACTTATATTACTCGCAGTATTGCTTCGTGCTGCAAAAGAAGTGAAAAAGGCAAAGTATTTTGAGATTAATTATTATCGCATTCTCACACACTTTTGTGAAAAATGCACTGTCGGAAATATAAGTGACACGGTGTTATCAATTCCATCAATAAAAATTGGTTATCAAAGGTATAGGTGAATCTTCAACGATAAAGAGAAGGAAGAATTGGAAAAATACATACTTATGACTTCAAGTATTTATTTCGGTTTGTCTCCCAAGGATATTCGACAAATAGCCTTCGAACTTGTTTTTATGTAACTTCCGATATTTCAGGAATTGAATGAACTAGCTGGTTCCGATTGTTTAACGTCATTCATGAAAAGGCGTCCTTCTCTATCTATTAGAGTACCTGAAGCTACTATCTTGGCCCGAGCCACGAGTTTCAATTCACATAATGTTTCTTTTACACATTTTTATAGTCACGTGAAATTATCCAAAGTGAAATCTATGTATTTCATTTTGCTGTTAGACAATCACAGATCTCACTTGTACATTGAAGGATCTCCTCTCCTTGGATATAATTATCTATATTATTCCACTGTCAGTGAAACTATTCAGTTGGATGTGACAACTATGTGACTACCTGCTCCAGATAATGTGACAACAATCCCCAGCACGGGGTTAGAAGTCACACTTTTTAATTTCCTTAAGAATTGTTATATTTTCTCTTTGAATGATTCAAAAGAAAATAATATTTTTTCCAATAGAGTATGAAGCACTATCTATTGATATAAAAATATCATTGCTAATTTATGAAAAAGGACACATTCAATTCAAAACAACCAAAAAATATTATTTTCAACTCCGGTCTCCCCTACGTGGCTAACTTTTCGATCTTTAATTTGGACGTTATACGTTATCCGGACGTTTATACAACACATGACAAGACCTCAATTGCAGGAAATGCATGAAAAAATTGGAACACCATCGAAATAGAGTCACATGTTTATGATACTTGTGCCCAAGTGTGTATTCCACTGATTGAAAGTGTTTTTTTCTGGGATCGTTATTCATCTCATCTACCTCTCAGTCCTACAAAATTGATTCAAATTGGATCTCACAGTATTCAGTCTTCAGAGGTGGTCAGATGTTTTTGCTCCAAAATAAAACTCTATTAATTGTCTTCAATTTCTCCACGTTCTAGCACTCACAATAAAGTGACTTGATTTCTAATGCTAGTTGCCTTACAAGTTTTCCATTCTCAACTCGTTTTAGGCTGATGAGTACATCAATGATGCCTAACTGTCTAACAAAATACACATTTTCACATCAACCCGAATTTTGTATATCGTATACAGGGCTTTTCATGATGAGCGTTAATTAGCCGTTTCTGACAAACTTTCTAACGGATCAACCTGAAAATTTCACAGTATGCATAAATGAATATGACTACACGCCTGAAATATTTCAGACGAAGCGGCGTTGTCGCTTCTACTATAAAGTAGCGGCTTCTTTGATTTTTCAAATAGAACACCCCGTATATAATATAATATTATGATTTATTATCACTTTGTTAACAAATTCTTATACTATTTTCCTATACCTATCTATTACCGTTTAGAAGATATAAATTAATTTCGATATAATTTTTCCAAACATGAACTTTTATAAATGCTGATAATCTTGAACTCTCTTGCACTAAAATGACAAATTTGAAATGGTGTGTAGTGATACTATGAGGATCTTCACTACGAGTCATATTTTCATTTGCCTCATACAGGGTCTTCAAAAAATGCAGATACTTTGATCTCATGAAAAAATGAGTGGAACTCAATTTTTTCAAATGGAATACCCTGTATATTTCAACATTTTTGAGCTCTACATCCAATTTTAGATCAACTTTGTTCAGATGATACTATTTCTATTTTGAACCGTTTTCAAGATAAACTGTTTTAAACGGAAACTGACGTGGTTTTCTTGCTCGTTTTTTTGAATTCATCACTTATTTTGGATTTTCAACATTTTTTTTATACTTAGTAATATTTCTTTTTGATCCAGTTTTTTAACTGTCTCAGATCAGTCAATTCGGAATTCGTATGTACCTACCTTAGAAGAAGTTACAATATGTATACATTGAGGTATTGGTCTCTAACGTACAACAGTACACAATAATATTTTTTAATAGTGAGCTTTGGAAAAATAAATAAACCAATTATTTAACGTCAGACTTTCATTGGTGGTTTTGACTGATTGTGATAGCTACCAATTTTAATAGAATAATGTCAAGATTAGGTTACAGTAATGAAGATTTCTTGAATTTATTAATAATTTATGGTGATTCAAGAGGATTAACATTTCCCTGACAATATCATATGGACATATGAGGCCAAGTTCACAAAAAATGGGGTTTTCAATAGACACAACAGTCATTATTGGGCGCCAGAAAATCCCCATGTTGTCCGCCAAAGGGGTTTTCAAGAAAGATGGCAATTCAATGTATTTTGTGCCATAAAGAATGAGTCAATTTTTTATATCGAGTTCTATGATGATAATTTGAATGCATCAAAATATGAAGATTTACTGAGGAATGGAATTCAAATGATTTTAAATAATAGACCAGGAGGAGAACGTGTATGGTACCAAATGGATGGTGCTCCACCCAATAATTCTCATTCAGTCAGCGAAGCTTTAACCGAAATCTTCGAAGACAGATGGATTGGTAATAATGGGCCTTCTAGAACACCAGATGGCAATCCATTAGATTATTTCGTGTGGGGTTTCATTAAAAATATGGTTTACTCTACTCCAATAACAACAAAGGAAGATATGAAATCGAGAGTTACAACTGCTTTCAATAGTTTGACTCCAGACTTGATCAGAAGCGCTACACATGACAATCTTTTGAAGAGATTACATGTTTGTTTAAGTAGAGGTGGAGATATGTTTGAACATATTCTGAAATACACTGACGATTAAATTAACTCATTAATTTGTGGGTTTATTATTTTCAGTTTCAGCGTTAATAAAACTATTGTTTGAAGAGAAGTTTCATTCGATGATTGAGGAGTATTTTAATAATTATCTTTTCATTGTTTTATCTGTGACTAATTGAGAAACATCAAACGAAATCTGTTTTATAAAAATGAGTGATGAACAAGGAAACCATGTCAATTTCCGTTTGAAACAGTTTATCTCGAAAACGGTTCAAAATAGAAATAGTATTATCTGAACAAAGTTGATCTAAAATTGGAGTAGAGCTCAAAAATGTTGAAATATACAGGGTGTTCTATTTGAAAAAATTGAGTTTCACTCATTTTTTCATGAGATCAAAGTATCTGCATTTTTTGAAGACCCTGTATGAGGCAAATGAAACTATGACTCGAAGTGAAGATCCTTATAGTATCACTCCACTCCATTTCAAATTTGATCGTTTTAGTGCAAGAGAGTTCAAGATTATCAGCATTTATAAAAGTTCATATTTGGTAAAAAAAATATCGAAATCAATTGATATCTTCTGAACGGTAATAGATAGGTATAGGGAAATAGTATATGAATTTGTTGAAAAAGTGATAATTAATCATAATATTATATTATATACGGGGTGTTCTATTTGAAAAATCAAAGAAGCCGCTTCGTCTAAAATATTTCAGGCGAGTAAGTCATATTGACTTCTGCATACTGTGGAATTTTCAGGTTGATCCGTTGAATAGTTTGCCAGGAACGGCTAATTAACGCTCATCATGAAAAGCCCTGTATACTCCAACATGAATACCCTACTCAGCTGTAATTAGTGTTCTGGTGTTTCAACAAAAATTCTGGTGAAATGAAGCTCAGGATCTGTTATTCCGCATTTTGACGAAATCATCAGTAACCATAACTTCAATAACTATTCAAATTGACCGGTGGATCGTTTTGAATTCGGAATCCAGTTTTTCATTCTATCGATACTTCAAAACCCTGTAATGTTCCATTACTCAAAATATCAAACAACAAAGTATTCAAAAATCCATAAAACTTACGATATAAGTGAGAAAAAACATTTGATTACCTGTGAACTCACAATTTTTTGACAGGTGGAATCAGAACCTCTGAATTCAATTGAAACACTTTCAACTCCAGTCATATCGTGATGATGCTAACTGTGTGAAACTGACATCTAAATACAGTGCTATGGTTCTGGTGTGGGAAACATTTTCTCAATAGATCTAATATTTTCAGTCAGTAACCAAGGTATACTACGTGAAATATCAGTTGCATTGTATACATCACATTTTTGTAAACATAGTTGATAACCCACTCATTTGAAATAAGATATATTATACAGCCATGTTGAATATTCAGTATTGATGTATTCATCGTGCTTTTATATACTATAGTGATTTGATTCTTGAAAACCATTGCCACCTGACGAATTTTCACCCAATGAAAGTGTTTTACCGCATGATTGATATTCATCATCCTAAGAACAAACTGGACAGATGATAAACAAAAAAAATACTTCGAACCCCATATTAACCCAATTAAAATACACCCCCATTACCAATTTCATTAGACATAATTTATCGACACATCCATATCAGCATTAATAAGAAGTATTCAATAGTATGCTTCACAGACTATTTCATTTGCAGAAAACAATTTTCGAACGTAACATTGAAAAAATTCTATCAACAACGGTTATTTCTGAATACCTGAAAAAATGAACTTTGGGACAGGTCTGTCCGATTGAAACAAAAAACGATAGGCATTATATAACAATACCCTACTTTGATGAACTCTACAGAATGAATAATAATTTGAGAAAATTCATCAGAAACAATAAAGACAAACATTAGTATCAGGTAGATCGGGAATATATTAGTTGACTTGTGGTTTCTGTCCCAGAATTCATATTGACCAAACTGGTCAACTGGACCAAACTGAACTCTCTCAGAATGATTGAAAGGTCATGAAAGTATTTTTTGTATCAGAAGACCAATTCAATATTTACTAATCATCTTTTTACAGACGGACGTTCAATCATGATTATGACGTATTGCATTTGAAAGAGAAAGTTTCGAAACTCAAACTTTTGGAAGGCTAAAAATACAATTGAATGAAAAACTTTTGCTCAATGACTAAATGGAATTGACAGATTTCACTTTGATGAATTTGTTTGGTAACGATGAAATTAGTAATTATCGAAAATCTCGATTGAGGCAATATGAGGTGTCGGGTGTTTTTCAGATTTCCTATATGTACCTAAAGTTCATTGAGTTCGTTCCTAAAATTGTTGAAAATTGTTTATGCAGTGAATTCATTACGTAGAAGATTGACTGGTAGTGATAATAATGAAGATTCAAGTAACTATATTACGAAAAATAACGGTTTAGAAATTGTTAGTTTGAATATATGACTGCTGAAGAAGATTTCCTATATGTACCTAAAGTTCATTGAGTTCGTTCCTAAAATTGTTGAAAATTGTTTATGCAGTGAATTCATTACATAGAAGATTGACTGGTAGTGATAATAATGAAGATTCAAGTAACTATATTACGAAAAATAACGGTTTAGAAATTGTTAGTTTGAATATATGACTGCTGAAGAAGCTATCAATAGTTGGAATTGACTCATAAACTTCGACAATCGATAAACCCCTGTATCGAATTGGTAATAAAAAATTATGCTGCTGCCTTTCACTACCAACCTTACCATTTTGTTTGCTCGTTGAAACGTCATCAACGATGAATTGATTGTAAACGCTCTTCCTATCGCCCGATGAGCAACAAAACGATTTATTTTTATGTACATAAAGTTATTGTTTTCCTCCAGGTCAACGATATTAAATTTTTATGTAGGAGCGAAACAAATTTCATTTCACTAGATAGGATATGGCAACTGTGCGACTCTTTGTTCAGAGATAACTACCAAAACTTCTCCGGTGGATGCATTATGCAACCACTTACGAAATGGAGGTATTATCCAATTATCCGGAGATAATACCCTTATTATAAGAGCTATTCATGCATAAATACAAAGACACACTGCCTTCTCTGATTTCAGGAAATTCTTCGAGCATTGAAAGTTACCCACTGAATTCAATTTGTCATAACTTTCTATTCTGTATTACTATTTTGAAATAAGTATCTGGAAAATATTCTCAAGCATATCCTCAACATTTACTTGGTATTCGTATAGAATTTATCATACCAAGAAGTAGCAGATAACAGCTGTTTCTGTGCCTCCCCCCACCACTATGACGTATTAATTGTTTAGTAAAGTCGAGGCGATGTGACCTTGAAGTGTCTGGTGCATGGATTCTTCAGATTTTTTTTTCATATGAGATTTTGTGTGTGTCTGTGTGTGTGTGTGTCTGTGACATAATGACGTAATTACATTTGGTTGGTGTGTGTGAGAATGCACGGTACAGGGTTTCATCATGTGCTTGTCTATGTACAAACATACGTCTGCATACTTCGAAGATCCTTCAAGTAATGAATGTTCCATCGGTGAGAGCTCACCAACTTAGTAGTGGTGTGACGTCACAGCAGCAACCGTTCAACGGTAGGAGAGCGAGATGTTCACTACACGGCGTGTGGCTGAGTAATATGTATTCATTGGTGTGCCCTGACCTCTCTCGATGCGGTGAAGGCTGTGACGTAACGCATCCTCTAGCCTCGCTGTTGATGGTGACGCGCAGGCGGCCGAGGACTGTGTTAACGTCTGCCCTCTACGTGAGCGCAACAACCACTGTCTGTTCGTATCGACATCTGTTAACGCATCCAACTGGGAGGTGGGCTTGGCTGTGACTTCAGGCATCTCTAGTGGGTAGCAACTAGCAATGTGAACCTTTCACGGTTTCATGGTGGGGGTGACTCGCGCTGTTTAACATAAAAGAAATGCCTGGCACAATATGAAATCAGTAGACGAATATATCTGCAGCAGTTAGCAATTGGTAGAGTGTTAATCAGTTCGTGATAGAAGGAAGACGGTGAGTGTATTTGTCTGTTGGAAATTATTTATATTTTCATACATATTTTCATCATGTCCGTTTCGAAAGTAGACTTGAATAAAATCAATAATTTGATTTTACAAGAGGTTGAAATACTAGAACAAGAGGCCTTATCATCATTGCCGATTGATGAAGTGTACATAATTAAAAATATGTCGACTTATTCTACAAGGTTTGGTAAATCAATTTTATTTACTTTGGAAGATGTAAGCAATGATGAATTATTTAAAACATTACTACCAAAACGTATTTCGTTGCAATTCAGTGATAACGATATAACTTATATCAACTCATCGGGTGGTAAATATACGTATTTAGGTCAGAGCGCACAAAGTTTTGCTGGCATGAAAACGCTATCTTGTTTTAATAATATTCATATATTAGATGAAAATTTTATGAAAATATTAACATTACTAACTCAGTTGAATACACACTTTATAAGTACAAATAAAATGAGAATGTGGGTATTATATCATGAAAACAAGTTGGAGGTTGCTTATTGTTTTCTTATTCGATTTGAGTTCCACCATTCAAAGATGTGGATGTATGCAAGTCAAGATTGGATCGATGTTGTAGATCTCAAATCATCGGTTAAACATTTGTCATCTGAATTGAAGCTTTTGGGTGATGGATCTGAACATGCAAGCATTTATGATATGAGTGTATGCTATGATGAAAAACAAATCGAATTATGTCTTCGTGATGCTGAGAACTATCGGAGTGGTGCAGAAGTTTGTGACAAATTTTTGGATAATGGATTGGAATTGTGTCAACTTTGTGAGGTTATGATTGAACTGAACCTGAGAAGATTCCTGTATAGTCTCCATTACCATACTTACCAGAATGGATTATTCGTCACTTTGAATTGAATGACGAAAATCGAGAGGAAATTGAAGATGGTCGCGACAATGATGACTATGAGGAAGAAGTTATTTTAGATAGTCTGTATGTTCCTGTAAATCATAAATAATGTCAAATAAAAAACTCTCTATTATTTTTATGTTTTATTTATTCAAATACCATTATATACAATTGAAAATGATTACATAACAATAAATATGATATATATGAATTAGGAAAAAAATTACAAGACATGATTTAAATTTGTTACAAATAATAAAAAAATATCATAAAACAGTACATGATAGAGTGGAAAAATGAAGTAGTATCAATGATTTAAAGAGTGTCAATATCTGCTGTGAACTGAACCATCCAATGCATTGTATGTTAAAACTGTATCATGCAAAATTAATGCATATATTTCAGTGTTGTCTGGAAACTTGGTCTTCCTCGTCTCAAACTCAATCTTTATATCATTAGTTGATGATTTTGTTGCATTCGGTTGATCGAAACAATCGATGATGATCAGTGGATTCTCTCTAAATTGTCCAATGTCCATCAGAGGTTCACTCATGTCTTCATCATAATAACTTCTCTGGAATCTCTCAAAAGCATGATAAGCAGGAGTATCAAGTTTTTTATCGAAATTCAAATTCCAACGCTAATATGGATAAACTTCAGAATTCAAGTATACTCGAATACTATTGATATCGGCAGTTGTGAATTTTGTAATATCCTGTGTTCTAGCAGCATCAACCTCACCTATATATGAGTTTTTGAATGATCGAACGATAATCGAAATCTATTCTCGTTTAGCATTCAAGATACTTTTGTTGTAATCTCCAGCAAAACCCATCAAATAATTCAGTGGTAGTTTTCCACTAAATACATGACTGTTTGCATCCAAGATATCTTGTTTCAATTGTGAAAGTCCCCAGCCAGATGTCAATATGTTAGCATGTGATTGTCCAAATGATATCATGGTTTTCATTGTAGATGTTATCCCGGGTTTTCTAACAACAGCCACTTGTTCACCACCCATTTCGTAACGAATTTCATCAAAGAGAAATGCAATTGCATTATTCGACTTTGGGGGTGAATTTACCTTCTATGTAAATGAAGTTCTCGGCAATATCTAGTATAACATCTTGATTATTGATTGCAATTCTAATTTCATCCAAATTTCTGAATAGCGGTGATACATAGGGCTTATATTTGTGCTCATGTAAACTTATGAGAGAATGATCGAGCACTAGTTCATCGAAAATATTCAACTTTCCACTGTGTGTTTCGAGCACCATTGTTATTTTCTCACTTTCGATCCAATCGATTTAAAAAATTCAAGATCACTCATAGACAGAGTGTTATGTACTAACTGTTTAGATACACTTGTGGAATGAGCTTCTTTTCAGGTACACTTTTTTTTATGCACACTTTTCTTTTTAATGGTGCAGCACGTTTTGGTTTGGAATTATTCAATACGATTTTATCTATCATGAATAAAACCCATAATGATAGTTATTCGATTTTCTTCAATCCCAAAATAATGAAAATCTCTTCTTCACTTCCAAAATCGATAAGGTGGCTCTTTAGTGAGTTAGTATCCAGGTTCAACATCAATATCGAATGAGAAAAGAATGTAGGATTCTTCACCATTTATATATGAACCAGATATTATATTGCAATCTAAGCGGATTTGGATCGCATTTCCCATTTGAATGTATTATTATTGGCGTGTAGATAGAAAATATCATCTGCAACGATATCAATTGATTTTTTATCATGAAACAACCTGTACAATAATATGTTCCTGTATGGCAGCATTGATCTCTTTTATTTCGTAAGCACCACATGGAATTTCAATTGTGTACTTTTGAAGTATCAAATGAAATTGTGGAATTTTCATTTTTCGTGCGTAATAACTGAGATCGAGATAGGTGAGAGGCCTCTGAGGTAGTGGTTCAATTAGTTTTTTGTTTTGTTTGTGGGTTTGTATGGTTTTAAATATAGTACTAAACCTTCACGGTATGGTTTAAGGTATATTCCTCTTCCGCGTTTGCCCAATGCTACAGCCTCCATGGCTTCATTGCGGCGATTGACTTCCATTGAAGGCGCTCTGCTGGCTTTTGCTGAATTCACGGCCTTGGTTATACTAGCAGCGGCTCCCGCCAAATTTCCTAGTGCGGATAGTCCAGCAAAAATTGGTATCGATGGCAAAAGTCCACCGACCTTGGGAAAAGGAATTATGCGTGGTGTGCGGATTTTCTTTTTTCCACCGGAAGATTTGAGGTATTTACGTGCCGCCTGCAATACCACAGTGATAGCTTTTTTGCTATTATTCGTCACAAATCGATCCCCACCTGATTTCTTCAATACATTTCGCACTTTATGGACTATCCCAGCACCAAATGCAACTTTTTCATTTTAATTTCTATTCGTTTGTTTCCTCTTACTGTTTTCTTATTGGTGCTACAACTCAGGTCCATATGTCTTTTTGCTTTCATAATATTGGTGATGAGTAATGCAGCTGTTTTTTTCCCAATACTCGCGTCCTTCGATTTAACCCTATCACAAGCGCTGTATTCAAGTTCTTTGTCGGCTGAATGTCGTGCTGCAAGATCGGATGGATGCTTAGAATATTGAATATCGTGTTTTTTGCATTCAATATCTAATTTATTGATTCCAGGATTGTTGCGAGCTAAACGTTGGTTCAGTTTTGTACCCGGTCCACAGTATTGATAACCTCCGGGTATATGTAATACGAAAGGAAGTTTGTTTTACGATCACTTTCAATACGTATGTATCGTTTGATGGTACACATTGAAATGAATAAGCTGATAACATTTATATAGTCTCCAACCACGGCACGATGCGCATTGTGAAACAGAAAGGAAAGTTTGCTGTAGATAATCAAGATGAGAAATTTGGGTGTGGATTGAATGGACAAAGGGTATTCAGACATGGTCAATTACTTCCATCATCAATTCGAGGACTCATTATAGGATTTTCAAATTGTGGATGCAATGATATCGCTATTAACACATCCACAAGGAATGAGATTCAGAAATGTGTATCTCTATTGGAAATCACTCAATCAACCTAAATATCAGTACTTGCGAAATGTTTTGGAATCTATAAAAGGATTAGGTTTTTATACATCCAGCAATGATGCAAAAATAGTGGAACCCTCCGACGCTAAGCCTAATTCTGTTTTCATTTTCGATGATGTGTACCCAAACAATTAGTGCGTGTCGATACCAATTTGATCATAATGTTCAAACAAGATGAGACGAATCTGTTTTGAAATCTGTTTTTCCGTTAATCAGCTGTCGCCCCCATACGAACGACAACTCTCAGAAGTTGAGAAACTTGTGCGAGCTAAGGACTAACGAGGTCTTACCTTTTAACGTGTGATTCCTAACACGGTGAATATACATCACTTTCATTCAGAATATGTATCACCCGATGTTACATTCAAACAATTTCAATTGATGTGTGTTAATTGCTGGGAGGACCAATATGGATTTCTAGTCATTGATAATGACAGAAAAATAGATGAAGGTAGATATCGCAAAGGATTTGATAGTTTCATATATCCATCAAACTTATTCGATCACTAAATATTGTAGAGGTCACTTTATCAGCGAATTGAGCTTTAATTTGAAAAGAGCAATATGAATACAAAAAATGATTCTGAAAATAAAAACAATGAAATGAATTTGAAACGTCAACTAGTAGAGACAACAGAAGCTGTCAGGCCGAAATTCAACTCTATTAAGAATGATAATATTGGAAATCGTGTGACACTCAAAAAATTGTATGAGCCCATAACGAAACCATTGAATGTTTTATCATCAAACGCGACTTCGAAATCATCAGTGTTATCGTCAAACCATGAGTACTCCAATAGAAAAAAAAACAATATTTTGGTAGTGTATCATCTGTGAATAGTGACACGAGCACACTTCAAGACGATATGAGAACAACTCTATTCGAAACACCATCATCGATTCCTCGGATCCTGACTCCTCACCTAATATGAATGGAAGTCGTGAAGATGTTTTGGCGGAACATTTGAATACTGTGAAATCTAGAAATCCAGCATATGATGGAACATTTGGTGTACGTATGAATCCTATTACACAAAAGCTGAAAATGGGAAGTCTAGTGGTACATTTCAAAGATGGAAACATTCCATTTTGGGATGCTAATAAAGTGAAAAAGTATGAATGCGCAGGTAGTCCAGACTTGTATGATATGATCTTTTTGAAGAATCCGCAAGATGTTGACAATGAAGAAATTCGTTAAGTATATTACAAAATATTGAAAATAACGAATGCTCCATATAAACAATATCATCTGAAGAATGGTTTTAAAAAGACAAATTCTATAAAATTGCGTGAAGTTTACAAACCTCTATTAGACTCACCACAATATCCAATAAGAAGTAGAAGTAAAATTGGTGGAGCGCTCATACGAGTGAAAATGGAAGAATTATATAATTCTAAACCTGTGAATTATGTGTACTGGAATTCACCTTAAGTGTCAGTTGCTCGCTTACGACTATTGGTAGCTCCAAAGTCAGCTGGGCATACTGGACATGACAGTGAAATGATTTCAATAATTGAAGAATTACGTGAAGAAGGTATAATATATCCACAAGTAATGATCACTGTCACATCATCATTCAATGCAGTAACATTATCACCTTTCCTCTTCAATCATATTGAAATAGAATGAATAATGAAATAAGTGATGTCAAACGACAAGTTGTTAATGAATAACATAGACGTAATTTTCGCAGAAGAATAACCACCATCAAAGGTTTCGCAGATCTATGGCAAATAGATCTAGCTGAACTACAACATTACGCAAAAAGTATTGAAGGATACCTGTATATACTTGTAGTAATTGATTGTTACTCAAAATATCCGTGGACTGTTGTAGTTATAGATAAAACGGGTAGTACAATAACTATTGCAATGAAACATGTACTAAAGAAAGCCAAAATTCCTCCCAAACATATGCAAAGCGCTCAAGGGGAAGAATTTTTAATAGAAGCTTCTCATCTCTCATGCGAGAATATAATATCAATCATTATTCAACATTTAGCACGAAGAAGGCGGCTATAGCAGAAAGAGTGATTCGTACAATAAAGGCATGGCTCTACAAGGGATTTTCGATGAGAGATCACAACAAATGACTTGATATTCTTCCAACTATAACTAGTAGATATAACAATAAAGTTCATCATACAATAGGTATGGCATCCATCAATCTTGATTCAACAACAAAATTTAAATTCAAAGGTATCAAAGGAATTGGAGCACAACAAATTAAACCTAAATTCCAATTGAATGATATTGTATGTATGAGCAAGTACAAAAATATTTTTAAAAAGTCTCACACTGCGAACTTCACCACGGAGCTCTTCAAGATTGTTGAAATCAATAAAACCACCCCAACGGCCTATAATCTCCAAGATATTGATGAACAACCTATTAGAGGATGTTTTTACGAAGAAGAGTTATTACCGAACCGAAAATCCTGACGTTTGTCTGATTTAGAAGGTGTTGAAGAGAAGAAAAAATGAAGTATATGTAAAGTGGTTAGACCTTCCTTGTGAACAAAATTTTTGGATTGATGAATGAAATATGATTTAAATGTATCTACTATTGTATTTATGAATAAAGTAATGTTGAAGTTCATTATTGTTTTCATTTCAATTATATGTATGTGAATTGAAAAATATTGCAGCGGTAAACGTTGCCCCAACCATTCGCAATATTCTGTGTATACCAAACCAAATTAATTGTATACTTCATTCCCGCTTATATTTTTCAACTCATGATATTGAAAACACATTACCATTTCCAAAACTAATATCTGTCACTTTGAAATGCACTCTCCAACTCTTTTCGCCAATTATCTCTCACTGATAATGTCGTCTCATAAAGTTGAGTCGACTCCTCAAGCTCTGCCTGACATGGCATTCTCGAATTGGTTATCTTTCACAATTTTTGAACGGAGTTCATCTGCATCTTCACACATTTTAGCCAATTCAACCTTCGCTAATGAAATCTTGGCATCTAATGCTTGAAGAGTTTCCTTATTAACATTAATAGCTCGCTCACTCTTCTCGTGTTCAGCAATAGCCATCTGTGCCTTTACAAAGCGGTATTCTGCTTTCTTTTTCATATCTCCAAACCGATGTAGGTTTGGAGATAGGTGCACCTTTTGGCTTCCTCATCGATCTGTCACTTTTCGTTGAGAGTTTTTTCTCTCGCTTAACACTATTCGATTGTTTCTATTCTATGAGGTCAGTGACAATCGATGAAGATACATTAGTAACCTTCCTCTTGATTGTTCTAGATTTCTTATCAACACCAAGAGGAAGGGTAGATGAAGGGTATTTGAGTGGTGATTGTCGTGAAACGATTGAATTTTCAACAACAATTTGCTCATTTGGTTCCGGCACATCTGCAAAGTTAACGAAGTCGTTAATATTAAAATCATTTATCTAATCTTGAGTCGATAAATTTTGAAAATCAGTGTGATCAACAAGTGGTGAACCTTCTTCAGCAATCAATAGTGGCATAGAGCTCATGATAATGCTTATTTAGTTCTGAGGAATGATATGTGATAGCAATAGAATGATGATGTTACTGATACTTCACCTTTCATCAACTGACACATGCGCTCTTTCACTGAACTATTCACGCATGTGACGATCTTTGTCATTTTAGAGGAGAACTTTGTGTTGCATCTGTATATATATATATATATATATATATATATATATATATATATATATATATATATATATATATATATATATATATATATATATATATATATATATATATATATGTATATTTATTTATTAACAACAGGGGACAATAATGACAATAAAAATCAAATGTTAATGTGTCTCTGTTGATGTGGAACGTTCTTTGATTCTCCTCCTCAATATTTGTTGTTCATGTGTCAGACACAAACATTGAAAGAAATGAATTCTCCTATTGGGGTAGAGTTGACCAACTTTCTCACATAGATCCCAAGTACTTCTACATGTAGTGCAAACATGATTCCAAGAGTTCATAGAATATGTATCACAACGCAAACAACGTTGCAGCGGAGCTGGAACGGCAGCAAAGGTACCACAAATATTTCTACAAATACCCATATTATTGAATGTTATTGGTTCGGAACACTTCAGGCACTGTTGACGATATTCTGATTTTGTTCGCTTCGGTGGATGAGATGGAGGCGATAGCTGAATCCGCGACACACAATCACATACCAGTGCATTGATTGATTGTTTCCTTAGGTCTACTTATTTGACGAAAGTAGCACACAATAGCCCCCGCAATCATCATTGGGTAGACGCACACTTTTGATTTTTCATTCCACTCTTTTGAAAAGGGCATTTCACTGATTCGATTAGAAATATCAAGAGATGACTTATAGAAACTCTGACTGCTCTCTCTAATATACCGATATTCTCTAATTATACAAATTAGCACTATGTGAATGTATAGTGGGAGAACTTCTCCTTCTCACAAGCATGACTTCATCATACCAACTTATGTTTTGAGATGCTATATCCTTGTCTCCCACTCGAAACGAATCAAGTGGTAAGTGGGAGGCGTACCACTTCCACTACCTATACAATCATATAAGTCGACTTGCGATCCTGAAGTTCATTCATTCACTCTGCAACTGTGAGAAAACGTCAAGATAAATACTGAAAAAATAATTGCTGCATTAAATAGAATATCTGCTGTTGATGCAAATAATTGGATAGGGGAGTCAGATGATGAGGATGCCAACATTCCGCTAGAGGAAGTGATAGTTGAAGAAGGTGTTGGAGTCGATGAAGGGGAGATTGACCTTGGAGTCGACGAAGATGAAAACGAGGCTAACGAAAGCGAGGAAGATGAAAACAAAGCTAATGAAAGCGACGAAGATGATGACGTGATGGAGCCTGAGAAGGTCGTGGATGGTGAAGGCGATGATGAAGGGGTTATAGCTGATTCATCTAAAAGTGATGGTGCTTTGAGAATCGGTCTCAGATTGCTCAACATCACCAACACATTAGAAGATCCCATGGATTTAAATTGCTTGATGGACACGCATGTGCGGATCCGAACAATTGATGACAACATCAAAAAGCTATGTTGGTGTTGTTTTCCTTTTTCTCCATTAGAAACAATAATGGAGGGTGGTATTATCATATCAACACCCATAACACCGTTCATATGATGGAACTGGAACAGAATTGGTGCGATGCTTGCGAGAGACCCCTAACAAACTTCACCCGAGTGTCAACATGTGTAATATGCAACAATGTCAAACCTGTGACATATCAATCGGGGACCTACTGGTCAAAAAAATAACAACAGCTCTTTTCAGGGCTACATTATTCACACAAACAGTAGTAGTAGTAGTATTCACCGATAATGTGACGAATGACTACTTTGACTAATAAAAAGTATAAGTTGGAAATGTGTTAGTCTTTGAATATTTGTGCATTACATGACAAATTACTACTTTGACTGAAAAGTCGAAGTTGGGAATTTGCTAGTCATTGAATATCTGTGCATATGATGAGTACTACTTTAACTGAAAGTTGAAGTTGGCGATTTGTCAATCATTAAATATATATGCATATAATGCATACTACAGAGTACTACAGAGTGGGATGATGATACTTTTACGTGCATTTTGTTTGAGACTATAATGTTAACCTAATGCTAACAATGATATGAGCCTGCTTCTGTTTGAAAGTATAATGATAGCTCTGAAAAGAGCTGTTTTTGTTTCAGTCCTCAATTGTAGCCCTGGAAAGGGCTGTTTTTTCTTATTAATCCATGCAATGGTATGTACTAATGCTCCTCATCATCAGAAACAATGATGATGGTATCGTCATCTGAATCATGTGAATCTGATGATATACTAATGATGTTGTCCTCATAATCATCTGAATGAGATGATATACTAATGACATCGTCCGCATAATCATCTAGATCGTCTAAATCGTCAACACCCATCTCTAACTCTGCATCTACTTCCTCTTGCATACCTTCTTCTATACGTTCTGGGAAATCATCAGGAAGATCATAGATGCGTAGCAGAAATTGTGCGAAGGTTGTACTGAAATGATCGGACGTTGAATCTATTTCATGTACCTGGATGGGTCCTGTACTCGACATGGAATACTCTGGTACACTCATCGGTTCGGTGGTGAAATCAGCACTCAACATTGTGGAAGAATGATGTAGAAGTGGGATTGATGCTATATTCATATTGGAAAAATGAAATGGAGGGGGTGAAGTGTATATGTAGAACAATTCAGTGTTTGAAATTCGAAAGCAACAAGAATGACGATCTTCATGAATCTCTGAGTGATTATTATGAGAAACTCTGAGTGATTATTATGAAAAAACTAATAAGGGAGAGAAAGGAAGACACTGCCCCAACCTCGCAGTGACCCGTGGAAGGAAAGGATTAAGGGTGGGAGAAAGAATCACATATCGTCATCCAAATCGAGGGATTCATCAAACAGGGTAGGGGATGGTGGAAGACTATCCTCGATGAGGATTGGGGATGGTAAAGGACTATCCTCGATGAGGATTGGGGATGGTAAAGGACTATCCTCGACTTCCTCGGACTCATCGTCATCGTCTCCATAGGGCAGTAGGTCATCATAATCGGGATCCCACCAGCCAATAGGATCCGGATACTCCTCATCGGAAAGGTCCGCTTCGTCGGTGCCGTGTCACCTCACAAACCACAAGAGGGGACTAAATCATCTGTCGGTAACAAATAAGACAGATGGGTATCCGCGGCTAAGCTAAACAGTGGAGACGGGAGTGGGTTAAACAACTTAGCAAATTTCAAATAGATCTTAATGGGCGCCAGGTAAATTTAATCCTCCAGATACCCTAAGTAACTCACAATATCAATAACTTACCAATTAATATTGGAAATAAAAGATAAAAATCCCCAATATGATTTATTCAGTAATCCTAACTTACATGGATTAACCAACAACGCTTCTAAGACAACAATGCAATATTCACACTACTACGCGATGTTCAAATGTCCATACAAGAGCGCGGTGTATCTAACCACGAATTCAATCAGCCATAAATTACGGTAGTAACGACGCTCAAAAAAAACTACAATACGTCGAGTAAAACTACCACGAAAATTGAGTAGGTGAAATCGTAAATACTAGTATCGGATGGTAAGACAAACTCGTTTGCGTCGCGTGAGCTCAGGCGTAGGCGTATCGGTGTCAATCAGCAATCGTGAAAGGAAGAATATACCTCAATTTCCGTTTCACAAATATCTATGTCAATCAGGTATCAATAACAAACTCTTAATCAATAAACGATAAACAAACACTATATCAACAGGTATCAATAAACATAAGGGCAACAATTATTCAAATATCTCAGTATATCACAAATATTCAATTAAATCAATTATAACTTGCGTGCTCCTTTTGGGCCACCCGGTATATGGTGTTAGGCTACCCTGTAGTATGGCGGAGATGGATCACCCTGTAGCACCACCAAGATAGATCACCCTGTAGGGCACGACAAGCTGGACCAGTAATGGATCACCAAATAAGATCCAGAAAGAAAATAAAGGAAAACAGGAACCCTTGACGAAGACAAAAAAAAGCAGGAAGAAAAGCAGGAAGAAAAACCCCTGGCCAAGGGGTTTTCTATACGATTCTTCGTGTGCGGTGTTCTGCACGGAAGTCCTGCGGGGACTTGATGAGTGACTGAGGGCCTTCTGTTTCTTATGAATCTAATTTCGGAAATCCTTCCACCTGGCACGAGTTCGGTATCCACCACAAATCCTCAAAAGAGCTTAAGTTTCCGACTGCAAATATCCACACCAAAATGACCAATCAGTCTTCCACTATACAATCCTGACTTGTAGAAATAATCCCCGTGAAGGATGGCACAAATACAACCAAATATATCCTACAATCAGTCTGATGATACCCTTTGAACTCCGAACCAAGCTCACCGAAGGCTAACTTCCAAATACTAAGAGAATGCCACATCTGACAGCTAACCAGTTGTTGCCACAGTGCATCCAATCTACACTACAAGCACCAAGGGGGCGCTGTGCACAACATCATAAATCTATCAATTCCTCCACAGCCACTTGAGACAATATCAACAAGTCCATAACCCATCAAAACTCCTTCTCAAAGCAATGCAACCCTAAAACAACCCTTGACAACTTGAGTAACCGATAAATCCTCCACCCGTGAACAACTGTAGAACTAGTTCGGTGTAAGTCGACGGAACGATACTACGAAAGTTCGGCAGATGTCAACCAACAGCTGTCTCTTAACCTTGTTTACGAATATTTACAAAATATATTGTTCCAACCTATTTTCAACTATTTACCAATCCTTATTCATGCGATGGAATAGAAACATACAAGGTAAGTCGCCACATCCTTCCCTTTCAGTACAAATATTAGAGCATTCGTATTATTCAGATTATTTACCGAAAATATCAAACAGTATTCAGAAACCCAGAGGTAACTAATATTGTTTTTCAGGCGATATGGCTCTAATATGTCAGTAAACCTTCTGGAAGTGATGAATAACAATCTATGCAAGAAATATTCTCGGAAAGGTATAGGGAATAAGGCAGACAACGGCTGAAAAAAATGATAGGTGAAGAAAACTGAGAAACAAACAATAACAACTATTTCAACCTAGCGAGGAATTTCGGATCTCCAACGTCGATTGGCAATAGGAGAATGCGTAAGTACTGGTCAAGCAGTTAGTCAGGGAGCATACATTTATTCTTATACATTTCAGGTATGGTTTTCTATGGAACGGAAGATTCCCATTACTATGATGTTAAATGAATAAAATGAACTTGTAACTGAATTACATTGTTAATATCCTCTGAATAAAGATCTTAAAAGGTAAGGTAGTGGTTTTGAAAGGTCACATAAGAGCAGTTTGATCTAGTGCTAAATTGAAACGTAACAACTTCTTTGAAAATGTAGGTCGGGCACACTGACAAACCAGATGTGTCCCTAGCTGTGACGAAAAGTTCGTCATCAATAAATGACAATTCTGTCGATTCCATAGTAAATAAACGAACAATATCTACAATATTTACAAGTAAATTTAGACCGTTACAATTCCCCCCTTGCCTCAAGAAAATTTACTAGCGTAAATTTTCATCAGCGCTAGCTGACTTTAGGTCTTTCGCATTCCATATTCCCTTATAATTACCGTCTTCATCTCTTAATTCATATGTCCACGGGGATACCCTTTTTTTAATATAAAAAGGCCCGACAAATCTTGGCGCTAGCTTAGCACTAAAATATTTGTCCGCCTCTGATACCACAAAATTCTTCCTCCAAACGGGTTGATTTGGCCAAAATTCTTCACTCCTTCTTCGAAGGTTATAAGTTTTTTCATTCTTTCGAGCAGCCACATCTAACCTTTTCCTTATCTCCTCAAAGAGTTTTCTGAATCCTTCAGGCCTCGAATCTTCAGCAGGTTCACTATCAACCAATAGATTTTTCCTCCGAGAGATCTCCTCTCCGCACAAAACCATTGAGCGGCCGAAATTCACGAAATATGGAGTGTGGTTAGTCGTCTCATGTCGAGCCGTTCTCAAGGCGCATGATAGCTTGGGTAAGTTGAAATCCCAGGTCCTGTGATTATCGGACACATACATAGCCAACATTGACTTCAATGTTCTGTTCACTCGTTCAGTCGGGTTTGCCTGAGGATGATAATGGGCATTATACCTAATTTTCACCTTATATTCTTCCACGAGTTTCCTCATCTGTCGAGATCGGTATTGCGGCCCATTATCGCACAAAAGAATTCGGGGAACTCCATATACCAGAAAAACTTCCTCTTCGATCTTCCTTATGATGATTTCTGCTGTTGACGATCTTAGCGGAAAGACTAATGAAAACTTGCTAAAGTAATCTGTTACGACTAAGATAAATTTATTGCCTTTTGTAGATCTAGGTAAGGGTCCCATGATATCACTGGCGATCATTTCCCATGGCCGGGTCACTTTCGGTTGTGGAGTCATTAGTCCATTTGGTCCTCTGAGGTCGGGTTTATAGGCGGAACAAGTGGAACAATTTCGAACAAACTTCGACACGTCAGATTTCATCTTTGGCCAATAATGCCTTTCCCTGATACGATGGTAGGTTTTGAATATTCCTTGATGTCCTGAGGTCGGGTCTGCATGAGCTTCAATAAGAATTTTCTTCCGATCCGCTTTTGGTACAACTAACTTCCAAACGTCGGTTTGGTCTTCTAATTCCACGTAACACGGTTTGACGTACTTGTAGAGTGATCCCTGAGAGAATCTCCAATTGGGGTATTTTTCGGGTTGTAAACTCACTCGATCTTTCACGCGCAGGTACCACTTTTCCAAAATCTCTTCTTTCATCTGCTGGTTGATGGCATCAATGACTGGGACCGATCGAGAAAGGGTGTCAGGAACGATGTGATCCTTCCCTTTCCTGTGAACAATTTTGAAGTCATATTGCTGCATGCGGACTGCCCATCTTGCCAGTCGTCCTGATGGATCTTTCAAATTCTGTAACCAGACCAAGGAATAGTGATCGGTTATTACGGTGAACGGAATAGCTTCTAAATAAGGTCGCAGTTTTTCAATCGCCCACAGCACGGCCAAGCATTCCCTTTCTGTAGTAGAAAAATTGCGCTCTTGTTTCGTCAATGATCTACTCAAATAGCAAATTACTACGTCCTCATCCTCGCGAGTCTGAGTGAGAACAGCGCCAATTCCAAATGCCGAGGCGTCTGTTTGCAGAACAAATGGGAGGGAATAATCCGGACAGCTCAAGACTGGTGCTGATATAAGACGTTCCTTCATCTTCTGAAAAGCGATATCGCAAGTTTCGGTCCAATCAAACTTTCTACCCTTTTTCAGCAGCGATGTGAGTGGAGAAACGATGGATGCAAACTCAGGTATGAATCTCCTGTACCAGGAAAAAGTACCCACCAGTCTCCTGACATCTTTTACCGATTCTGGTCTAGGAAGCTGCAACATAGCCTTGACTTTATCGGGGTCGACATGCAATCCATTTCTATCTACAACGTATCCCAAATACTTCATTTCTGGCCTACAAAATTGACACTTTTCGAAGCTAACAGTGAGATTTGCTTCTCTCAATCTGCGGAAAACTTCATCAAGAATTGTCAGATGTTTCTCCAGAGTTTGGGTAACGATCACTACATCATCCAAATAGACGAAGACGTGTGGTTCTAGTTCAGGTCCTAGGACGGTATCGATCAACCTCTGCCACGTTGCTGGTGAATTATGTAATCCGAACGGCATCCTTTTAAATTGGAACAAACCACGCCCAGGAACGGTAAACGCTGTATACGGTCTCGACTTTTCCGCCACAGGAACTTGCCAATACGCAGACTTGATATCAAGAGAGGATAAATAATGTGCATTTTTCAATTTATCGAGCGTGTGGGAAACATATGGGAGAGGGTAGCTGTCTCGTTCCGTTACTGAATTTAGTTTTCTGTAATCAACGCAAAAGCGGTAGCTCCCATCTTTCTTCTTAACGAGAAGAACCGGTGACGACCAGCCACTATTCGACTTCTCGATAATATCGTTCTTCAACATCTCTGTTAGTTCTCGATCAATATGTTGTTGAATAATAGGCGACACTGGATAATAACGCTGCTTGATGGGTGGTGAGTTGGTCACGATGACATGTTCAGCTAGATTAGTACAGCCTAAATTATTCCCCATGAGCTCCTTGTTCTTCTCTACTACAGCGTTTAGCCGGGCCTCTTCCAATGGTGATAAAACTGTTTGTCCTCGAAGATGGTCCAATGCGTTCAGATAGCAAATTTCCTCAGAAAATTTCCACTCGTTGTGCCTCAGATTCGGAACCACTCCCATTGCTCTCCAGAAATTCGTTCCCAAAATTAAGTGATGAGGGACATCAGGAACCACTAAAACTCGAATTAATTTCAGCTTGCCTCTTAAACAAAATGGCACTTCACATTCTCCTATACTTTCACATACTTGACCATTGGCAACAGTGCAACTAATTCTCTTTGCTGAATTCAAATGTACCAAATCTTTTACGATTTGCCAACCTGGGTGTCCCAAGATAGTGGCTGAGGCACCTGAGTCTAATAACCCCAGTAAACTACGCCCCAAGACTTCAACTTTAAGGTAGGGTCTCTCATCGTTTTCGGCGTGATCCAGAATATAATCAAGGATTGGTTGAATAGCAGTCGCCGAGTGCAATTCGCGAGCGCCTTCCCCTCGACGATTCAAAGGCGTCGCTTGTCGTTTCCCGACACGGAGCAGTTTGGACAATTACGAACGGTATACCCTTTTCTCTTACATCTGTAGCATTCCAGTTGCTTCGGTAGAGCACATCCTATAGCACGATGTCCGGGTTGATCGCATCGGAAACATACTATCTCCTTCGACTGATTGTTCGACGGAATTCGTGCCGTTGCTATCTCTAAGGCATTCAATTCCTTGGTGACCTCTACGAAAGCCAAATCCTTCTCTATCACGTTGCCACGACGTGCTGATGGTTCTACGTAGCTATTGATTATGTCCCTTCTGGCTTCCATTCTTCGACATACCGAGCGAAGTTCTGAAATGGTTGTGGGTAAGGGTTCACGTAATCTGTCTTGGTAAAAGGGATGTAAATTCTTCATAACTATGTTCAGCTTAGCTTCCTCTGTCATTGGGCAACCTAGGCGGCTGAAGTAGCTTGACATCACTGCAAGATAAACTCCGATGGTTTCTGAGTGGTGTTGAGTCCTTTTCTGCAATTCTTCGAACAATGCGTCAGAATGATTGGCAGAGAGATATTCTTCTCGAAACTCTTCCACTAGTTCTTCCCAGGTCGATACTCGATTCCGACAATCTTTATAAAATTGATACGCCTTGTCAGCAAAAAGGTCCACACCTGAGTCCAACAAAACAGCGTTGGGGACATGTCGCGCTAGTCTCAACTCCTCTATTCCCTCGAAAAATGCTGTCACCGACATTCCTTTACCATCTCCAGAAAACTTCTTCAGATTCCATTTATAAGGCGGAATCATTTTACTGGTTGAGCATGGGTCAAAGACTGGATCTTCCGTCAGAGACGATCGAGCAACTGCTCCTAAGTTAGCATGGAATGATTGCGCTCCCAATCTGCTTTCTAATTGATTTAGTGCAACCGGCACACGCTTCGTATCACTTCTCTTGCTGCTGTCAACTTTATGTGAAAATTCGTCCATCAACGACAGAGCCAAACCCAGGAGTTCGGATTTCCGGGTTTCTTTGTCCTTATCCTTATCTGGGTCCATATTGTCTATACGATTCAACACATGTGCTAGCTTGGTCTGAAGTTTCATTGCCCCGCTACTCGTTCCAGAATCGGTTATGTCATCAATCAGCCTTCTGATATCATCTAGTTTCCCTCTGATTGCAGCCTCATCTTCCTCGAAAGTGAATGGATATGAAGGATATCGAAGACTCTCGCCGTACCTTTCCATCTGCATTACTTGAACCAAACGATGTCTCATTTCCTCACAAGTGCCAGTTGCTACGCCCCGATATGCTAATTCATAGGTCAGTTCGTCTTTATCAAGACGATTTATTACCAGTCTTCTTGCCATAACGCTATTCTACTCGAGTGGTATCAATTGAAAAAAAAAAAAAAAAAAAATATTTATATTTTTCCAAAGTTTCCAAAAGTCACCTACTAACGCCAAAACGCAAAAAAAAAAACCTTCTTTTAAGGGCCCCACGTTGGGCGCCAAAATGTCACCTCACAAACCACAAGAGGGGACTAAATCATCTGTCGGTAACAAATAAGACAGATGGGTATCCGCGGCTAAGCTAAACAGTGGAGACGGGAGTGGGTTAAACAACTTAGCAAATTTCAAATAGATCTTAATGGGCGCCAGGTAAATTTAATCCTCCAGATACCCTAAGTAACTCACAATATCAATAACTTACCAATTAATATTGGAAATAAAAGATAAAAATCCCCAATATGATTTATTCAGTAATCCTAACTTACATGGATTAACCAACAACGCTTCTAAGACAACAATGCAATATTCACACTACTACGCGATGTTCAAATGTCCATACAAGAGCGCGGTGTATCTAACCACGAATTCAATCAGCCATAAATTACGGTAGTAACGACGCTCAAAAAAAACTACAATACGTCGAGTAAAACTACCACGAAAATTGAGTAGGTGAAATCGTAAATACTAGTATCGGATGGTAAGACAAACTCGTTTGCGTCGCGTGAGCTCAGGCGTAGGCGTATCGGTGTCAATCAGCAATCGTGAAAGGAAGAATATACCTCAATTTCCGTTTCACAAATATCTATGTCAATCAGGTATCAATAACAAACTCTTAATCAATAAACGATAAACAAACACTATATCAACAGGTATCAATAAACATAAGGGCAACAATTATTCAAATATCTCAGTATATCACAAATATTCAATTAAATCAATTATAACTTGCGTGCTCCTTTTGGGCCACCCGGTATATGGTGTTAGGCTACCCTGTAGTATGGCGGAGATGGATCACCCTGTAGCACCACCAAGATAGATCACCCTGTAGGGCACGACAAGCTGGACCAGTAATGGATCACCAAATAAGATCCAGAAAGAAAATAAAGGAAAACAGGAACCCTTGACGAAGACAAAAAAAAGCAGGAAGAAAAGCAGGAAGAAAAACCCCTGGCCAAGGGGTTTTCTATACGATTCTTCGTGTGCGGTGTTCTGCACGGAAGTCCTGCGGGGACTTGATGAGTGACTGAGGGCCTTCTGTTTCTTATGAATCTAATTTCGGAAATCCTTCCACCTGGCACGAGTTCGGTATCCACCACAAATCCTCAAAAGAGCTTAAGTTTCCGACTGCAAATATCCACACCAAAATGACCAATCAGTCTTCCACTATACAATCCTGACTTGTAGAAATAATCCCCGTGAAGGATGGCACAAATACAACCAAATATATCCTACAATCAGTCTGATGATACCCTTTGAACTCCGAACCAAGCTCACCGAAGGCTAACTTCCAAATACTAAGAGAATGCCACATCTGACAGCTAACCAGTTGTTGCCACAGTGCATCCAATCTACACTACAAGCACCAAGGGGGCGCTGTGCACAACATCATAAATCTATCAATTCCTCCACAGCCACTTGAGACAATATCAACAAGTCCATAACCCATCAAAACTCCTTCTCAAAGCAATGCAACCCTAAAACAACCCTTGACAACTTGAGTAACCGATAAATCCTCCACCCGTGAACAACTGTAGAACTAGTTCGGTGTAAGTCGACGGAACGATACTACGAAAGTTCGGCAGATGTCAACCAACAGCTGTCTCTTAACCTTGTTTACGAATATTTACAAAATATATTGTTCCAACCTATTTTCAACTATTTACCAATCCTTATTCATGCGATGGAATAGAAACATACAAGGTAAGTCGCCACATCCTTCCCTTTCAGTACAAATATTAGAGCATTCGTATTATTCAGATTATTTACCGAAAATATCAAACAGTATTCAGAAACCCAGAGGTAACTAATATTGTTTTTCAGGCGATATGGCTCTAATATGTCAGTAAACCTTCTGGAAGTGATGAATAACAATCTATGCAAGAAATATTCTCGGAAAGGTATAGGGAATAAGGCAGACAACGGCTGAAAAAAATGATAGGTGAAGAAAACTGAGAAACAAACAATAACAACTATTTCAACCTAGCGAGGAATTTCGGATCTCCAACGTCGATTGGCAATAGGAGAATGCGTAAGTACTGGTCAAGCAGTTAGTCAGGGAGCATACATTTATTCTTATACATTTCAGGTATGGTTTTCTATGGAACGGAAGATTCCCATTACTATGATGTTAAATGAATAAAATGAACTTGTAACTGAATTACATTGTTAATATCCTCTGAATAAAGATCTTAAAAGGTAAGGTAGTGGTTTTGAAAGGTCACATAAGAGCAGTTTGATCTAGTGCTAAATTGAAACGTAACAACTTCTTTGAAAATGTAGGTCGGGCACACTGACAAACCAGATGTGTCCCTAGCTGTGACGAAAAGTTCGTCATCAATAAATGACAATTCTGTCGATTCCATAGTAAATAAACGAACAATATCTACAATATTTACAAGTAAATTTAGACCGTTACAGCCGGTAACATGCTGCACCTGCATTCTATAGTCAGGAATCTCATATTCATACCCAAGACTGTGAGGTTCTGTGGTGGAGTGAACAGAACCTTCTTGGAGAGACATGTAGTCTACCTGAGGTTATGGGAGTCTGTATGGCTCGGTAGTTGAATCAGGTTCCATGTTGAAGGTGGGTGATCAACTGATTATTTATTCCATCAGATAATTCCTACTTTCATACTTTTGAAGGGGGTTGAGGGAGGAGTGGGGTGGCGTGGGAATGAAGTGGGGATGAATTGCAAAATGATATAAACTATTTTCAATGAAAGAGATAATTGGATGGATAAAATACAATATGAATTATATGAAATTTTTATTGTTGATTTCATTATGAAACATGGTCTTTTTTTTTATTTTCTCCTCAAGAGATTATTTACAAGTGATTAGAGAACACAAAAATTGTTGTGACATATTTGTCTGGAAGAGCTTGGAATTGAAATTAAAAAAATAATAATAATAAGACGAAGTGAAGACCAATGCCCCAACCATCGCATTGTTCAATGTGTACTTGACCAAAACAATGTACACCCTTTATTTCACTTCTTTTTTTTCCCAAAATTACAAATATAAACTTAAAACTACCATAATTAAATATTCCTAACTAACCTAAAACTAATCCTTCATTTATACTCAATCTACGAAAAAGTCTCAATAAATGTCACTAACTTTTTGTATCGCTCTATCGAAGAGGTCTCTGCTTCACACCTTTCATTCAGAGATGTTTCCTTTCGATGTAGTTCGGCCAAATCTTTTTTTAGATCGGCAATTTGTTTTGCTATTTTGCTTCGTTGGCTAGCAAAGTCAGCCTTTTGGCGGTTCATGTTAACCAACGCGGCCTTACTAGATCGAGAAGCATGTTCTACTACCTTACACCTCTGTAGGAAACCATTCAACAGTTCACTCACCTCTCCGATAGGCTGTCGCATTTGTGGCACCAACACTTAGGGATTCGCCGGTGTTGCTGACAGCGGAGAAAGCGGTGTTTCTACTGCTGCTGCGGGCGGCGTGAAGGGTCTTAAGCTCTTACGAGCGGTCGACCAACTGCCTGCATAAGGATTAGTCCTACTGCAAGTAACTCGGTACTTTCCAATAGGACCAAGCGTAGCTGCAGGTTGTCGACAGACCTTCACAACCCTGTCCTCCTCCTCGAATAAGTCAGGGCTGAGAGATCGCCCCCTACCACTCGAAGTTGCTGCCTTCTCCTGGTGTATCACCGGTATGATTGACGCCACAGCGTTGTTTAATTCCTGGGTGTTGGTTGCAATTCTGAAAATGTGAAATAACACAAAGTTAGTTGATATAAAAAAATAACATTGTTAACTTACTCAAAATTCTGGTTGTTCACTGGACTGGACTGGGCAGGACTAGACTGGAGTGTTCTCGATGACTTGAGTCGTACTGAATGTTGAGGACTGCTCTTCTTGGAGAATAGCCATGCTTGCGCGAGTGGTGAAAATGTGGCGGGGACGCGCACGCGCAATGGGGGTGGGGGCGTTCATGCGCGAGTATTGGGTGTTGAGGGTGGGGTGGTGGGCGGAGCCCAGAGGATATGGCGAGGCTCGGAGGGTGGGTTGGTCGGCGGGTCCCCGGGTCCCGGGGGGGGCTTGCGCGCAAGTCCGCTTCGGCTCCGACTCTCGCGCTCGTGGCGCCCCGAAGTCATCCATATATACATTCACCATGTTCGTTCAATTGAAACGTCATCTGTTGGTTGTGGTTCTATCATTCTAACATTTGAACTAACGTCCAGTCCTGGTCCTGGATACCCCAGTCCACCTGATGACCTGAGTTTATGTTTTTTCTCCAAAACTACAACTCTCTGTTCCAAAGCGTCATATTTTTTCATTGTAGATGCTGTTATGTCAGACATTTTTATTTCTCCATCACTTTTAAAATTATCATATTTACGAGCCAAAGTTATTCGAGCCTCTGCAATTTTATCGTCGAATGCTTGACGTGCATCGCGAGCAACATTACCTATTGTGGATTGTATTGCAGCTTGTAGAGCTAGAAGTATGACCTCTTTTGTTCCATTAATGTCCCTCTCAAGATATGATACTGTTACACAAACACTCTTGTCAATTGGTTCGCTTGTATTCTTCAATATTTTTTTTGCATGTCATAATGACCATCTTTTATTTGTAGACATTCATAATTATAATTAGTTCCAACGAAATCAAATATACATATAACATTGAAAATTGAACAATACCTATCACTAATGAAAGAATAAAATAATTCATTGAAACCAAAAAAAAAATATCAATTTCAATAAAAGTTCAAACGAAAAATTCCGTAAGATTCCAGACGCAACCTTATTTGGATAGGAAAATATCGCTTTTCCTGTAGAACAGCAAATAAGGAACTCGCGTTCCCTGGGGTTTCAATACGTCTTCATTTTGCATGGTCTTGACCGAAGAATCGTCGTACCTAATCCAGCAATTGTAGCCGACGTGGAAGGCATCGGTCACGTAGTGTCCAATGTTGGCATTTTTGCCTTCATGGTAAACGACGGCGAATAGCTTGTATTGTCTTTCTGTTGGAGACTGTGTTTCCGACGATATCAAAGTCGAATCAAACTTCAAGTCGAATTCAAAATCAAAAGCCTTGATAATCTTCGTGCACCGGTAGTTAATGTATTTGAAAAACTTCAGATGCAAAATAAGGATAACGGGAAGTTTGCAGAGCGTAATTTGTTCCCACGCTTCGACCTTCTCGTTTGTTTTCGACGAAGTCACTCCCTCTAAAATATTCTTGGAGATTTAAATCCATTCCCGGGAAGACCTCGAATGACATTACCACCCTATTTCCGTTTTCCACCAAAATTATCGATTGTTTTAGACATTGAGCACTCTGCGATGATTCTTTTCTGATATTTTTTTCATTTACATTATGTTATATACTTTGCAGTAATTGGTTAGGAAAATAGAAATGAAACAAATAATTTTTTTTTATCTGAATTGAAGGGGTTATATTTTTTTTATAATTTTTATATTCATCAAAGTAATACATATACATACACAATACACATTAATATCACAATACAGTTTGCTATACATTATTATTCATGGATACATACATTAACATCAATATTGGATTCTCGTGTTTTAAAGACTTCGAATGGAATTTCAATTATTGATCTCGGCAGACAATAAATTGGTTAGTTGATCCAGTGGACTCTTCTGAGTTTGTGATTGTTGAATAATAGTTATCCACCAAAATTTTATCATTCGGATCGTTTTGATAAAATTCAATATCATTATGACCCCAAGAAAGAGTGTGGATAGTATTCGGAATGATAAATCGTTTATCGTCGTTGTATGATGATGCAACTTCATTCTTCAATTCAGTATACATATCATGCAACACGCTTCTGAATGAATTCATCTTTCTGAATATCATACCACCATGTTTCACGATTTTTTGGTAATCTTCACATGTCAATTTATTCTTTATAACCGATCGTTTCACCCCTTCATCTTTCTCGACATCATCATCAACAGATTTCACATAATACGCTTTTGTACCTGTACCATAAAAGCTCATGATTGGATCATTCGGAAATTCGTCTTTGAAATTACCCAAGATTGAACTTGTTACTGGAATATTGAATTGGTTAACTATACTGTACTGTACTGTATAACGTACTGTACTGTAACTATATTGTAATTCGTTTTTGGAATTACCCAAGACTGAACTTGTTACTGGAATATTGAATTGGTTAACTATACTGTAATTGGATGTATCAAATCTACTTATGTTAGTTTTCATGAATTCATAAAAATTTTTGTGTTTACTTTCAGAATAAATGAGTCAGTATTTGTGTAAAGTAAAGTGTTGTTTGATGCATCCATAGAAAAAGTCGTACATGACTGTTTTAGATAATTCTAATATAGGAAATCCCAAATATAATGGTTTATCATAATGGACTTTAACTTTGTATGGCAACGAAATTTTCTGTGAAAATTGAACAATTTTTAAAACTTGGTCTGGATATGAGAGTGCTGGCACCTATATTTTTCTTTATATTTACCTGATGTGTAACGAGTCTAACATCAATTCTGTTCTACATTCTCCATTGTTTTTCCATATACCGCATCATTCATCAGTTTATAGAAATCTTCAGCAGATTTTTTGTTAGATCTATTACGCATTTCAGTATTAAGATCTATATAGGGTTTCGTCCAACGTGATTGTTCGAATTTCGATACTTAATGTGTATTCATTACAATCAAACCATTTTTGATAGCTTGCTGTAGATTTCTATGATGGACAATATATTTTCTTTTATCATTTAGATTTGGAATTAATTTGGGAATTTTCGATTTCCAAAGATCAGAATGTTTATCATGCAACTCTTGTGGATAATGAATGTCCACTTCAAACACATACCCATACGGACTATCAGCAGTCACATTCATCACATCAAGGTTAAGAATTTCATTAGGTGGCAACCATGTCAATTCACTTGTTGGTAGAGGTTGTGACATGCTATGACCGTATTGATTTGTTGCATCTAAATATGTAATGAGTGTGGAAGGTTCATTGGGATTATAATTTGGCAAAAATTTATTATTTGCTATATGTTACTTCTCACTACACTGACTAATTCCACCTCGTATACCTTTTTGAAAAAAGTGAATCATAAGAATATTAGTTAGTAATTCTAATTCAATATTCATATACTTCAACATAGCATCCCAAGATAATCCAGGTGCAGTGTAATAATGTACTGGATCTAAATTATAAATCTCTAAACTTGTGGTGCGAAAGTTTTCAAAAATATCATATGATAGCAATATATCCGACTTCGAATACAAATCAGAATATTCACCCAAATTCTGACACTCGAATAAATTTCACACATTTCTAGCCCTATCATAATCATTTTCTGATATATGTTCACAACTGAGTTTGTCATAAAACTGATTTTTTGTTGGAATGATGGATAATACAATTTGTCAATGTCATCAACGAAACTATATGAAAATACACCTTTTTGTCTCATCAAATTGAATTTCTCAATTTGTGGGAAATGTTTATGCATCTCCAAACATTGATCAGAGGTCAAGTTAGCAGCCAACTTCTACAACGAATTACTCATAAATTTATAACTATCGTTAAATCTCATTTTGAGATATTTCTTCTTAACCATACCATCTTCATCGGTATAGGTGTGTGTAAAGAGATGCTTAGTGAAATATATATATTTCTCTTTTGTTTGTGGGATGACATCAACTTCCTCTTCATTCATATACAATTCTTTTATGAATAAATGACAATCATAACCACTTAAATTGTGGAAAATGAAAGGTACAAAATTAGGGATTCTGAAATTCAAATTACATTTTGAATGAGTGGCATGTGATCTTTTCTTCCCTGTG
This sequence comes from Leptinotarsa decemlineata, assembly GCF_025532065.1. Taxonomy (NCBI): domain Eukaryota; kingdom Metazoa; phylum Arthropoda; class Insecta; order Coleoptera; family Chrysomelidae; genus Leptinotarsa; species Leptinotarsa decemlineata. Next base: position 10,130,439 of record NW_027412549.1, on the reverse strand, counting down.
ACATGACAATGTTCTTTAACTTTGACTTTTCACCATCAATGAATGATTTATTGCATATACCACAAGGTCTGGCTGAAGCAAATTGTTCCTCTTCTTCGAAGGTTTGTGCATCCATTGGTATAGGGTATCTGAGTTGATTTTCACATATCTTTTTCAAATCATCTTCAATGTTACTCACAAATTTCTGAGCTGCATCTACACCCTTATATGTAACAAATTTTGACAAACCATCATTATATGAACATTTTATCAAATAAGCAAATGAATATGGGGCATGTTTGAATGTTTTAATCGTATATGAACTTTCGAGATTTGGCTCATTCACGTGAATCGGTTCAAGTACTGATTCAAAATCAGCATATACAAATGGCACCCTCATTTGTCTCTCAAAATTTTCAAACAATAATTTATTTTTCGTAACCATCATACCTTATTCATTGATCTTGAAATTGGTGGTTGGTGTTGTAGTACTAACGAGATTACAATCATTCATCTTATGACGTAAAAGCAATCTCTCGCTGGAAAAATATATCAAACATCCATCACAAAAATATTTTTTGTGATCATGAGCTGAAAGTTGACTAGAAACTAATTTTGAAAGATCTTTGATCCAACAATAGTGACTAATACCGGAGTCATCAGTTATAAGTAACAAATTGACATGTTTCCGGAGTCTTCTCTGTGAGTATTGCAATGGACCAATCACATTATACGTCATTTTACATTTGTCAAATTTACTCTCTAAACCGTAAACATTAATCGAAATATCATTCCTATCTTCGAACTTATCAATATTATCAATATTACCTTTAACCGGAAAATCCATACCTGTGACATCTAAAACATTGTAAAAATGTGGATATGATGTAACTTTGGACACTCTACCATTTGCAGGATATAAGGCTGATGTTATAGCCCAAGCAAAACGAACAAGTTACGAACATTCACGACAGCTTGCCTCCATTCAATGCATTCGGGCAGCTTTATATATGAACGTCTTCCCAGTGGACTTTATTTATTAATGTTGACTTCAAAAAACAGTATTTTTTCACAAGTCCAACCTAAATTACAAAAAATAAATATTACTATTCAATCTCGTTGGTATTTACTAAAAAAAATAAATACCTGGAATTCAGTCGTTTGAGCCACAATTACATCGAAGAATCCATCAAAAACAGCATTCAAATCTGAAGATTGGTCCACTTCATTATTTTGGGAATTAAATGACTTCGAGGGACACTCGCGAGGGACACTCGCTTGAGTCTGAAGATTATAATTCCCAAATTCTTCCATATTCACCTTGATGCTTTTATGGATCCTGATGGCCGATTCCAGTAATTCAATGACCTTCTGCCTAATCTTATTGAAAAATGACATGTAGTTAGTGGATACAACCGAACTCTCCACCCTATATGTAACAATGCGGCAATTGAATGCATTTGTTATAATTTGAACACCTTCAGAAAATTGAATACATGCATTATTTTTATGACTCATGGTTCTTTGGTGAGAGTTCACTTGCGTCATAGGAATTGTCACATTACAACAACAATTGCAATTATAGGTGTTGCATTGTCCACTCTCATCCGTTTCACTGAAGGCCCTCCTTGGCAACTCTGGAGTTGATGCCAATGAAGATTATCACTACTGGTGAAAGATTTACCACAGTCACAGGAATATATTTTATATTGTACTTTCTCACTAACTCACTTGATGTGAACTGACATAACGAACACTCGTCCGCTTCTTAAATACAGTCTGATCGGCTCCGTCAAGACGTCATAGCTAACCCCACCTCTCAGCTACATGCGCCAACCCAACCTCCCAACTGGATACGTTAGCAGATGACGATACGAACAGACAGTGGTTGTTGCGCTCTCGTAGAGGGCAGACGTTAACGCATCCTCGCCGCCTGCGCGTCACCATCGACAGCGAGGCTAGAGCGATGCTTTAGGTCACAGCCTTCACCGCATCGAGAGCGGTGAGGGCACACCGATGAATACGCGTTACTCAGCCACACGTCGTGGAGTGAACATCTCGCTCTCTTACCGTTGAACGATTGTTGCTGTGACGTCACACCACTACTGACTTGGTAGGCTCACACCGATGGAACAATCATCACTTGAAGGATCTTCGAAGTATGCAGACGTATGTTTGTACATAGACGTGCACATGATTAAACCCTTTACTTTACCGTGCATTCTCACACACACACACACACACACACACACACACTAACTAAATGTAAATATGTCATTATGCCTCACACACACACACAAAATCTCATATGAAAAAAATCTGAACGATCCATGCACCAGACACTTCAAGGTCACATCGCCTTCACTTCATTAAACGACAAAAAAGCAATTGATACGTCATAGTGGTGGGGGGAGGCCCAGAAATGGCTGTAATCTGCTACTTCAAGAGTATATTATAACCCCCAGGTCTCATCACTGGTCTCCGTAAGAGTCTCAATCTGTCTACAAGCGTCGACTGTGACGCTGATTGAGACCCTTGCGGAGACCAGTGACGAGACCTGGGGAGTAGGCAAATTGAGGTACCGGTGTTAAGTCACCAAACCCTCAAAGTACGTCACTACTTAAGGGGTACACATATTGAGACCTCAGTGATGTCATACTTTATTGGAAATACCTTCAAAGTCGAAGCCAAAAAGTAGAATAACTGAAAATACCAGTATGTGTATATGTTTATCTTAAATTATGTCACTGAATTCAGGTGTTGATCATTTGTCGTATTTTATAAAAATAATATTATATAAACATATGCCCCAACTTGCTCTGTTTCTAAGTAACTGGGTGTAAAAGTTTCGCTGAAAATATTGTTCTTTTATTGATAACTTCATGCCGATTTCAATGAAAATAGATGTGTTTGTTAGCAGTATTAACGGGTTTCTTTTCAAAAAAATTATATTACTGATAATAATTCCATTTACATCACAGACAGTTACCTGATTGATATTTATGGTGAAAATTATTGTACGCCACTGTTTTTCTTCAAATTTGTCTTTTATATGATATTTTTGAAACTTCAAATCCAATTCCATGAAAAGAAGTACCCTGTTTCTCATAACACACTTCAAAGTGTTTTCTTGAATACGTAATGGATTTTCATCAAGTATCGGCCGATTCCATAGGTTACAGACTTTTCTATTCATGCAGCTAAATACTGTCGATATAGAGTATCTCCAATTCAGTTCTCACTCCACTAAAATCACCCCCTATATTTATTCGAAAATCATTGAACGCTCGGATGGAACCCGTCAAAGGATGGCAAAGCTGAAAATAACACGGATGGAACTTTGCCACTATCATTTGTGGATCTGGTGTTGGACGTTTATCGGAAAGGTTTCAAGTGAAATGGAAAACTGAGCAGTTGCCTGGAAATAGGGCATGTCAGTCATTATTTGTCGTATCGTATTTCTCTAGGGATAATCAACTTCATTGAAGAGTAATGATTGAAATGAAAAGTGACTTCAAAAACTAAAATATGACTCATGAATGGACTGACCCTTTACCTAATGAAAATTAATAACTTTCGGTGATAATAATAACACAATTTCCAGAAACATTTTTATTTCTACTAGATATAAAAATGTTTGTGAAAACTGTGTGATTATTATCATAGATAGTAAAATACCACTACAGATACATTTTCTCATCTGATATTGTTGTACTATTCAACATTCATCTTTTATTTCGTGTTCCTTCTCAATAAATTTCAATGTATTCAGTACATATTTAAAATCTGTTTAAAGTCTGTTTTTCCATCAATCAGCTGTCGCCCCCATATGAACGACAACTCTCAGAAGTTGAGAAACCTCTGCGAGATGAGGACTAACGAGGTCTCACCTTTCAACGTGTGATTCCTAACAGGGAGATAGTCTTCACAGGTTAGTGTGGTAATACGCCATCCAAAATTAAAAAATAATACATTATGTTCTGTCAATCACTACATAGAGACAAGTGTAAGGTAATGTGGCATAAAACTTTTTGAGTTTCAATACTACTAAAATTTTGTTTTTGAATTACTATGTTTTGAAAATTATTAATTTCTTTGCCACAATACAAATTTCCAGTGAGGTTCACTCGTTTTCACTTTCCAAGTCAATGTTTCAATTATTGTTCCTAACGCAAAACTATGAATTTTTTAAACGTACAGTCCAGTAATATTGTTTGAGCTTCGGAAACACATTCGAAAGCACGTACATTTTCGAGGATTTTTAGCGAATAAATTACAATTGTCGTAGAAAATTAATAATAATAATAAAAATGATAATGGTAATTCAAGTACGTGATAAATTACGAGTTATTTGTTAATCAATAGATTAACCATACCATAATCTTTTCAAATAATCAACCGGTCAATGATAACGTATGTCTCTCCACTCTCAGGCGATGAATATTGAATAGTTTGTTCATAAAAATTACTAATAAGAATATTATTTTCTTTCATGTTCTTTACAACGCAATTTTTCATTGGCTCATTTTAGTTTCCAGTTCAATGATTATGTTTGAGGTTTGAGAACACATTTAAAAGCAAGTAAATTCTCAGGGATTGCTAGGGAATGGATGCCGATACTCATGAATAATAATAATAATAATAAAAAATGATAATGATAATTCATGAAAGTAATATATTACGGGTTATTCGTTAATTTGATAAATGTTTTTGACAACAACTTCTTGAATAATCAACACGTCAAAAAAAAATTTCAAAACGCTAAAAGAAACATCTTATCATGTATCTCAAAGATGCGAATGCATTTTTCAGTAGTCGGTTTTAGTTTTCAAACTTTTTATTTGAAATATTATGTAGTTGAATTTCCGAATTGAGTAACTGCAGAAATGATTCAGAACTTCTGCAACTTCATTACCGCTTTTGAAGTCTTCGTCTCTACAATCGAAACAGGATTGAGAGCATTGAGATCCATTTAAAATAGATGAACAGACAATTAAAGTGAAGAAATTAAAAAAAGAAAAATAAAATAAATCATAATACTCTAAAGGAAGAGTTAGCAGAATATAAAAAGAATATAGAAGAAAATGTAGAAAAAATTTCACAGGAGGTGGAAGATCATAGAAAAGAAAGTGAAGGACAAATTGACCAGGTACATGGAAAAATAAATATTGTAGAAGAGGGATTGTCTGCTGCTCTGTCGTAATTTCGTTTGGTCGTTCTGACCAAACGAAATTACGATAGAGCAGCAGAAGATCGCGCAAGCGGTACTAGCTGCACTACTACAAACACCTGGAAACTGTTAATGCCAGCATAGATTCCAGACATGCTAAAGATAGGATCGTGGAATATCAACGGTCTCACAGACAGGAAGAACCAGCTACTGGAACTGCTATCACGACTAGACATAGACGTCATGGCACTACAGGAGACACGGATAAGGAGTGAAGAGAGCTATCGCATCTCAGGATACAACCTATACAGGACAGATAGGCCAGGGGGCGCCGCGCCACGGGGGGCGCGGCGCTACTAGTCACAACTGACTTGGCGCAAGACGAAGATGAAAAACCAGATACACAACAAGTAGAAGTAGTAGCAGTCAGAGTGAAAGTGATACGCTACGAACAGCTGAGGATCTCGTCGGTTTACCTTCCTCTGCAGGGTATAAGACTAGAGAGAACCGACATGGCAGGAATGTTTCCAGGTCATCATCCAACTGTTACCATAGGCGAATTCAACGCAAAGTCGCGCGACTGGAACTGCAAAAATGGAAATCAAAGAAGAATTTGAGGACATCGCGGTAATATCACCGAAATCCCCAACATACTATCGACAATTAGACCAAGTCCCTGATATTCTTGACATCGCACAAGTGCAGAACATCGATACTACGGAGATTGAAGTACTAGAAGAAAGTTCGTCAGACTACAACCCCATCCTGTTCACAATAGGAAGAGGTGAAGTGTAAACAGACATCCCAACAAAGCGGGTCACCGACTGGATAAGATTCCAGCGCACCATACATGATGCCATGGGAGATATGCCACGCATCGAAACAAAACCGGATCTGGAGAACGTCACATACCAGTTACAGCAGACGATCATCCAAACGATGAAAAGAAGCGCACGGAAAGTCCCAGCCCCACGCTTCAACTTCCAAGAGCAGCTCCCACCAGAACCGGTGGAGCTGATCAGAATGAGAAGACGCTTGAAAAGACGATATCAAAGGACATGAGCACCTATGGATGAAAGGTGCATGCAAAGAGTCAATAGATTACTCAGAGACTAACTGAGAGTGATCCGAGACAGACAATGGACTACCCGTCTGGAAGAACTAAATGCTGAAGACCAGTGTGCATGAAGAATGCAGAAAGTACTCAGGAAGGGGCCTGGACAGCCATGCCCGCCAATTCACGGAGACCAAGAAATCGTCTACACTGACCTGAAAAAAGCAGGAGCGTTTGCGGACAACTTCGAAAGGCAGTGCAGAAAGAACGACGTCCCGTTCACGGACGAGGTATAAGAAATTGAGACGCAGGTGGAAATAATGGTACGAAGAATAAGACAAAGAACGGACAATGCGCTACCCCTGGCCCCAACATCTCCCGAGGAAGTGAAAGACATCCTAAGATATCTATCCAGTCGGAAAGCCCCAGGCCCAGACAAACCTGGCACTGAAAGTCCTACCGCGCAAAAGTATAACAGCCATAACCAACATCATAAATGCTATACTCAGATTGCAGCACTTTCCGTACCCGTTCAAAGAGGCAACGGTTATCCACATACCGAAGCCAAAGAAGAACCACATATTCCCAGATAATCACGGGCCAATCAGCAAAGTGACGGAGCGTGTTATCTTGAAGAGACTCGAAGATCAAACCAGAGGACTAGAGATCTTACCAGATGAACAGTTCGGCTTCAGATCAGAACACTCGACCGAGCTACAAGTCCTGAGGATGTAGACTTTACGATCGAAGGCTTCAACCTCGACAAAGGATACAACACCGAAGCTATCTTCTTAGACGTCTCCAAGGCGTTCGACAGAGTTTGGCATTACGGACTCCTGACCAAAATGAGCAATTTCGGCTACACAAAACCAATGGTGGGATTAATCCAGTCTTTTCTAGCTGACAGGCGATGCCGCTGCAGAGTAGGAGACGAACTATCAACAATTCGACTACTGGAAGCAGGTGTCCCGCAAGGTGCAGTCCTTTCGCCACACCTCTTCTCGCTATATATAGCAGACGTGCCCAAGCCGGAGAATAACTTCAACAGGTTGGTGCTCTACTCGGACGACACGGCCCTGCTGGCGAGATCTACGAGACAAGTGCATGTCACCAGATATTTGCAGCAACAGGCAGAGAGATTAGAGGAATGGGCCAACCTGTGGAAGATCAGTTCAAACCCTGACAAGAGTTAGGCGATACTGTTCACCCGGAGGCGGGCACAACCGGAAGGCAACGTTATATTCAACGGACAAGAGATTCCGTGGACCGACAAAGCGAAATACCTAGGGGTCACCTCAGACAGGAAACTTACATTCAAGTCTCACGTACGGGAGAGAATCGGAATGGCGAGATCAGACAGACAACGCCTAGCACCAATAATAGTAGGATTGAGGACCGCTCGGAGAGCAGAAGTGGATGAAGTGGAGTATTAAGGTTTCCTCACAAAATTATTTTATTTGGTCGGATCGACCAAACGAAATTAATTTTTGCTTTTCATAGTAAGAAATAACTTGCGACGAATCTTCCAAGTCGAAGACGTTGCTCAGGTGCCTGATGGTTTTACTTCAACTCTCTGCATTAGGTGGGTTAGTTATTGTTTTTCGTTGGGTATCTTCCACACTTACTTACAAAGTCTACATGAGAGGAAAGGGTATTATATATATATATATATATATATATATATATATATATATATATATATATATATATATATATCTAAAATATATATATATATATATATATATATATATATATATATATATATATATATATATATATTCAAGAGACACCGGTAGACAGCTGTTTCAGCTTGTTGGCCATCGTCAGTACCCCGCAGGCGATCCTCGCTTGAAGACAAAAAATGTGAATAACCAAGAAAAGTACTTTACAAAAATAAATGCGTAAACGCAAGCGAGACATAAGTGGAAACACCTATTGTGTGAAACCCAAGTCAACTCGCCAAGTTTTTATGATGCATTCAAACCACATTTCTATTTCATAACTTTGTCTTCTTTTATCGTATAATCCAAACTGATTCTAATACAAAAAATGGGCTATGATGTTCGCAATGAGGTACCCTTTTATGAGGCACTGAGGTACGGGGTCCCCCCATCTTTGTTGATGCACAATAGCATCTCAAAAATTCTCTAGGATGTCAACTGAGTGGCGTCGGATTCCACAATTTCGACAAATTCTTAATAACTTTGAATGTTCATGAATATACTAGTTTCCGTCAATCTATTTTTCCCAATCAATATATTCACACATTAATTTATATTTTATCAAATGAACAGAATATGTCGTCATTTATGTATAATCAAATTCTGAAAATATATACAAATAGTTCATTTGTTTATGCCATGTTCATTAGGTTATGTATCAACATACGCTTGGTTGGGAATTTCAAAATCTTTCGATATCCGTTTCTGAAATAAAATCATCTGGTCTAAAATAAAATAGTTCATATCTGGTGTGGTTTTCCATTTCATAATAAAGATCTATTTTTTTCAATATATTCTCAATATGGACAAATATCATTTTTGTTGTAGTACTTACTGACATCAGAAGAACCGTAGAAAATAGCCACTCACCTGTAACAAATGAGATATTAATTCAAAACTGCAGGGTGATTATTCCATGGCTGAACTATAAATCCAAATTTGGAGTTAGAAAGTTTCAGATTCCTTTTGTGTTTTGGAAAAATAGTGTTTGAGTCATTGCGGATACGGTATATTCATTACACATTTTCTCAATATGTACTTTGACTTTGTTAGATCTACATAACATTATTGAAACTGAAAGGTGCGTTAGTGATGATACAGGTTACGAAAAATCAATTCAATGGAATAAACCAGATAGAAGTACCGAAGAAAAAATGAAGTTTTCGCCCTGAACCGCATATGTTAACCCGCCATCGGTCGCCTTGTTAGATTTTATCTAACAATTTTACTTTATAAAACAAACAGTATAATGAATAACTTTTTTCGAGATCAATTGCCCTAACACCAAACTGATTTTTTTTTTGCACTCGACGCGCGTTTCGCCAACAAAGTTAGCATCCTCAGGAGAAGGAAATTTATACCTAGTCTAGTCTGGTTAATCCTTATATACATCCTTATATACAATCCTTGACCTGACCACCTTATTTACATTATTTTTTGAAGTGCAAGACCAGTTTTCAATAAATCGTTTCTATAGAAGGTACTGTTCAAATGTTAGCTAGTAACTAACACGCGACTAACACGAATGGTGAAAAAAAAGGTTTATTTTTGTGAATTTATACATTGTATAATGTGATACCAAAAAGAGCAAAAACGGCTGCAAGCTCTTTGGGATGAAATGTTGGAAGAAGAAGAAGCAGGAGTATCATACGATCCTGATCTAGAGTCCAACGGTGAAGATGCAGAAGCACAGTTTACACAACACCGATTCAGAGCAATGAAATTCCGAAGATAATACAGATCAACAATTATTGCAGGTCTGTTCTAGTGATTCAAGCGATTTAATATACACATAAAAAGACGAATCTAAATGGTTGGTCCACAAGCAATCACATTCACGAAAAACTCCCCGCAAAAATTCAGTTACTCAGCTTCCTGATGTGAAGCAAGTTGCTGAAAATTCACGAACAATAATATATTGTCGGAAACTTTATTTCCCAAACGAAATTATTGAGAATATAACAAACTGCATCAATAAACAACTTGACAAGATGAGACCTTTTTTAGCAGAGAAAGAGATTGCCTTGCTACCGATTTTGATGAAATAAATGCGTTTTTGGAAATGTTATATTCAGTTGGTGTGGACACACTGCATCAGTTCAACCGGAAGAGAGGGCACGATACCATTTTTGCGCAGTACGCAAAAATAGATTCTTGAAAAGGCGATGTACAATATGTGCAAAATCAATTTGCAATGAACACACGGCTGTTACTGTATTCGTCTGTCCTCATTGTAACATCGAAGAAGATAAATACTGGTACTTATGAAATTAGTAAAATTTTTTCTCTAGGTGTTTGCTAATTGAAAGATTTTGCACTGTGTATTTGTTATTTTTGAGTATTGGAGCAACATTCCTTTCCAATTTCTACTTATCTCCTATCCTATCCTATCACCTATCACGTTACTTTTGACCACGCGACTGATGGCGGGTTAAATACTTTTCGTAATCCCATACTGTTATTTTGATTCAACGTTATTCAGATGACATTTGACTAGTTATTGTTAACAGCCTCCGCCCGTTAAAATTTTCCAACGTCCGGCGGCCGTTAAGAAGTCGATAATAAATCTTCATTAACCACCTTTACATTCTTGCTTTTACGCCACTCTTCAAAATTTTCATATTTTTTTTGATATCGCTCTTGAGTTATTTTCGTCAGTAAATCAACACTCGTTGCACATGATTCTCCCAATATTCCTGAAGAAATTTGATTTTGTTCCTCGATTTCTTAAATTTCATCCATTGTCGTTAAACAGAAATCGCGAACACAAAAAACTGACGTGATTTATAACATTGTTATAATATTGACAACAAGATGTTGGTATTTTTCTGTAGAATTAAGAGGTACGTGGTTTGTTCTTTCCTCGGAATTAGAATATAATCTTTCAGCGGGTTTACGAAATGTCTTGAACGACACACTGCCGATACGCAAATACAATATTGAACTATTCCGTTATTTGTTACATACCGACTTTGTAACTTTGATAACTATGACATGAAGTAAATATGATAGTAGGATGAAATTCGAGGTACTCTTAAGTTGTTAACTGAACTTTATTATTCAACTTCTACTTTCTTACAAAATATGCATGTTCAGAGCAGGGATAAGCTGATATTTCCATACCTAAAACAGAAAGATCTGTTAACTACGAATGTTATAACCATTTTTCGTTCAATACTTACCAAAGACGAATCCAGCGAGGTCGATAGTACGGGTAGGGTTCATCGTCAGGTATGTTGATCTACTTTTGAGTAGATAGCCAAAATAATGACCGTTTACTAATTGTTTTCATCATTTTGGGAATTCATAACAAAATAACACAACCTCACTTCTGCTTGTCATCTAAAGGTTCATTAGATCTATCAGATCACTTCATTATAAAAAGCAGGGTTCCCAACCTAAAATATAAAGAACGACGACACTAAGAGAAAAAATTGAAAACAAGCGTTTTTTTTTTGTTAAATATGTAGAAAAGGAGAGTTGAAGAGAATGATCGTATTTTCGGTGTTTTAGAAAGATTGGAAAGACGTGTGTCGCTTGTTCGCGGACTTTTCTTTGAAAGTCTTGTAATTATTGCGGAAAAGTTAGTTAAAGCAAGGTCCTCTCTAACTATTTCAAGAAGATTTGTTACCGAATTACACAAGTTAGCTGAATTCACATTGAATAATTACTACTCAAGGCCACCCACCATCGAGGTAGGTTTTATCAGCCTTGGCGTGTATTACATTGAAATTTAGGTCAAACTTTTCATGCATGCACCTATGTTCTTTTAAGGACCTTTTCACTTTTACTACTTGCCATTTTACGTTGCGTGGGCTCATCAACTACCCTACTTTACGTCACTTTGCCTTTACGTAACGGTTCAGTTCAGCTTGGTTTCACTTATCTTCTAAGATAAGGGTCGAACATCTAGTTGAAGATAGCTCGGGGTAGTATTCATTACTCAAGCCGGGATCATTAGTTGGAAAATAAGTTCATCCAGGAGTGCAATCACTCACCAGTTTGGACATTTAGTCGAAGTGATTATGTAGCGAGTATTTTGGACGCTTCGTTCGAATGCCTAGTACTACCCTGCTACGATGTCACTCTCGACAAGACAACATTCTCCTACGAAGCTGTACCCAGGGTGGAAAACACAATAACTATCACAAGTGACCTATATCGTTATTCATACTGTTTTTTTGGCTAAAGCTAAATCAAGTTTTTTTTCTACCACATATATCTTGCCCTCCTATTATATACTTACTTTTGTGAACTTTCGGTATCGATACCTTAAGGGGAGTCCTTACTTGATTTAAACGATATCCGTTACCCCTGGTTATTTGTTTGAATAACGTTGAAATAGAGAGCTAGAGCTCGATTTATTTTGTTGTCCTATTTTCACACAATATATATTTTCCTACGATATTTGGCCAAAAAGGTATGTTCGGCATTAGGAGTGGTTCATCTTCAAGCTCCTTTGAAAAACAAAAATCAGTTGTAACTCGAAAAGATCAAAAATAATTTTTTTGGCGTGAATCGAATCTAGTTTCAAACGTGAAATTCATTCTTCGATCGAACCTAGAAACATATATGACTTTTAACTTCCGTTAACGAACTGATTTTAATTTCATCGTTCCTGAAATATTTCAAATAGAATAGAATTATGATAATTGCAATACTTTCGAGTCTCGAAAGTAATATTCGTGAAATTGTATAAATATTCATGATTTGTTCTCTAACTTTTGATGGGAACTTAACGGGGAATTTCATAACTGTAATAGAAAACTTCTGAAAGTTCCTCTTTTGAAAAATTGAACGTTGGTTTATATGAATATTTAAAACCATCCTATGCAATGTTCAAGTATGAAGACAGTTGGTTGGAAGATATGAATTCTTATTTTCGAAACGATAAGTAGTAGTTACCAAAGCAGAGAAGTAGCAGGTTTTCATGTTTCAGTGGAAAAGGTGGATTAATGTTATTTCGAACATTGATATTCAAATATATGTACTTAAAATTCTATGTATGTTAAAATCACTATGAGCGATCATCAATATGGCTTTCGAAAACAAAGACCAACAGGCAACCTTCTATCGTATGTCACCCACTTTGAAATAACGCAATGGAGAAACATGGAGAGTAAAAAGCTGTTGCGCTTGATATTTCTAAGGCCTTTGACAGTGTCTGGCATGAGAGTTTGCTGGCTAAACTTCGATGCTATAGCTTGTCGGATCATTTGTGTGTATGGCATTCCAGTTTTCTGAAAGAACGTTCCCTGCAAGTGGTCGTCGATGAATATCTCTCGAATCCTTTTACCATCCACGCTGGTGTTTTCCAGGGATCCATATTGACTCCATGCTTTTTTTATTGTTGGAGGTCCGGGTATTTGATAACGAGAGTGGTTACGGAAAAGGGTTTTATTATAAAAATCATTCCACATTCGAATACTTTTCTTCAATATACTCCCCTCCACCCCCGATACACACTTTTCCATACATTTTCTCCATTGATCGAACCAGTGCTGCTAGAATTCTTTTTTGCTGAGGGCCTTCAGGAGCTAACCTATTTTTTGCTTTACCACTTTCATCGGCTCGAATCGGGTCTCTTTCAAAGCAGATTTCATCTTTATGAAGCTCAGATCAGACCTTCTTTTGAGTATTGGAGTATGGTTCTGATGAATGGAGCTCCGTCCCTGAGCATACTCAGGATTCTATCTAGCTGCTGGATTCTATCCAGAGAATAGCCGCATTCGCCGAACATCACTTGCAAACTTGATAGTCTGGATCATCGAAGAAAGGTTGGTGATTTGTCTCTTTTCTAAAGATACTTTCACGGAAAGGGTTGAAGTGACTTGGCACATTTGATTCCACCAAGAGCGGTATGTATCAGTTTCCGACGGAATGTGGCTGCTCATCATTCTGAGGTTCAAAGTACACCGTTCAAGAACTCTTCCATTTGGAAAATTGCATTTATGTGGAAGGAGTGTTTGTGTTTTGTCCTGAAAAAAACATGGTTTATTTTCACTTCAACCATTAGGCCCGCCGCAAATTGAACATAAGCCATGCACATCTCATGCGTAGCCCATATGTTACCAAAACTCAGCCCACGTACATGTTTTTTAATAGACCTACATATTGAGCACAGCCCATACTTACGACTCATGTCCAAATCTCCATCACTTCTCTCAGTATTCAAGATGACAGGAACCCAGCACCACCTTTTTCATGATTTACAATTTGAATCTGAGGATGAAGAAACATTCATCCTGTTGCACCTCTTCTCTCACAAATCATCCTTCAGCTCTTCTTTCATTCAATCTTCATGAGGAGTATCATATAACACATAAGAGCTCCCAAAAATTTCAATGAGTTTTTCTAATTTCCAGTTAGAAAAAACTGATCACACTGGCAAAAGTAGAGACCCACGACCTATGAATTTGTGTTGCTAGCACAACCCCACCCACGCAAAACAGTTTGGAATCGAACCTAGCCGTGGGATGGGTTCAATATGCATCACTCCGTCTCAAAAATATTTTATAAAATAGGTAGTGTACGGGTGTGCTGCGCGTGGGATGTGCATAGGCTAGTTTCAATTAACGTCGGAATTTTTTACAGAAACAGTAGCTATGAATTCATCAGATTTTACAATTTCTATATTCATCATTTATTATTTATCATATCTTACTTTCAGTTCTTTCACAGACGTTACTGCAAGGAACTCCATTCCTATCCAGGATCCCAATATCCACACGTACGTGTGGATATTGGGAATTTACGTAGAAAGACACCGTAGAACTTTTTTATAAAGAACACCATAGTGTTGCATCACTTGTCGTCGAGAGGGTGCTACCAACTTTTTTCCAGTAGAAATGAGGTCTTGTATTCAATAGGTATGTCAGTTATCTTTTTTTCTATCTATTTTATTGCAAGCACATCTTTGATTTATCCACGTATTCTGAAATGAAATGTGGATGTGTATCATACAGTTCAGATCCTGTTTTACCTCAAAAACATCCGAAGGCGTCCTATCGAATGATTGAGTGGGCCATTCTAAGGTAACACGTATGAATATCTACTGGTTTGGATCATTGACAAATCCTAATGTGGAGTTTCAGCAAGGTGGAATATCTCTTCATGAGTGTGGATCTGGTCCGTAGATGATTATTCAAACGGATAAATAGACAAGCGTAGTCCCTTGGTATAGCCCGTTGAATCACCAGATTTTTCGAAAGAATTTGTGAAATTCATAAACAACTCTTTTTCACACAACCGCAATCTTTTTCGTACCTCATGAATTGAAATTACTCTACAAACATCTCATTTGTGAGAAAATAATTCATAAAGAAACTTACTTTATTGTCAGAAATAATCTAGAGTGAGTTTTGAATACACGTTTTCTTGGAATCTTATCGTTTGTTTGCATGTTCTTGAATCGAAATTTAACTCTGAATTACTCAGAAGCGGCTCATCTGATTCCCATTGTTGAATATATGATTGAAATACTCATCAAACAAGTTATCATAGTTATCCACTTGAAAAAAGTTGGTAGCGCTCTTTTGGTGTCAATTGATACAACATTATTGTTTCTCTCATGAAGAAATACTGAAAATGAAATAATTTTACGTATATTTTTTCTAATCCTGATAACTTGTCCAGTTCGGAAGGAAGGAACGGAACCTTGTAGGTTCCCGAAATATCGATCATTATAGAATGTGTTCGAACATTATTTCTGACGAAAGGATTTCACTATCAGCAGCAGGAGTTCATCACATACCGTGCACTTGTGAGAATGTACAAACCTGTCATTATGCGTCAGGGGTCTGGGGACAAGCGACTCCGTCCAACATCTCCATCTTAGAGAGATTACAAAACAAATTAATTAGGATGATTGTGAATGCTCCTTAGTTCGTGCGGAATGAAGCCATCCGCAGAGATTTACAGCTGCCTTCCATTCGGCAGTCCATTCAGTCGAGGAATCGGCGAGTTTTTAAAGGTGCGGAAACTCACAAAAATCCGTTAGTTAGGGAAGCTATAGACTATGCTGTAGCCGACCCCTCCCGATATAGAAGGCTCCGACACTCTGTTGAATGAGGCCCTCGTGTCCCCCGTTAACGGACGAATAGTTTTTCCATCCATCTCACCCCAGACAGGTAGGGGTACACCGTGAAGGGCAGTACTGATGTCTGAGGACTTCATACCGCCAACATTCCCTCAGTCATGAACACATTTGTCCTTCTTCTACAAAAATCAGCTTAAAGGGTAAGGGAACTGGGCTCCAACCTGATTGAACTGAAGACGTTGGTCAGGTATACATCGAAACCTCCAAAAGATCCATGGAAACAAGACAGAAAGAGCATGAAAAACAGTGCAGACTAGGCCAAACAGACAAATCAGCTGTAGCAAAATACGCACTCAGAGAAGGAAACGACAGGATTCTATTTGAAAACACGGAACTCATTGCCCCCGACCAAAAATACCATTGCTGACTGGTACGGAACGCAATAGGAATCTATTGAAACAAATGATTTCAACAGCAAAGAAAAAGCTGTGAACCTCAATCGAATATGGAATCTCGTTCTAAGAAGCTCAAGACATTTTACCAAATCCAGGTACAGGTATATTATCACACCAGATTACCTGAATCAATATAAGCATGCTTTACCTAAGTCAGATTCAGGTAATAGCACACCAAACTATCTGAAGAGTCAACATAAATTCACGTTACGCAGCCGTGACATCCAGTCATAGAATATATAACTCAGGATATATAAAACTCTGAGGAAGCTAGAAGTTGGGAAAAATTCCAAAAATCCACGACCTTCAAACCCGGAAAATAGTGTCACTGAATTTCTAATAATTTTTGGATTTTAATATGACATTCATGTTCGTCAATCATCTGATACAAAATCAGTTTCGTGGTGAATAAATTCGTATCGACATATCAACCCTAAACGACGAATAAATTGTATTTAGGTCAACACCAGTCAAATACCCATTCTGTCTTCAATATCAAGTCCGGAATCATCCATGAATCTCCTGGGAAATTCACTTAGGTTGAAACTCCTCAAGGTGGTTGAGAGAGAGAGAAGTATAGAGTCATTTTCGAAATTATGTAACCGCTGAAATGAAATGCTAGAATCTCACTTACTCTGGAGACTGGTGTTAAAGCTCTTTGTTTGATGCACATTGCATAAGAAAATTCAGTGGAACTGAAAGTAAAAAACAATCTTCGTTTTTATGAAATATTTTATATCATGAAGTTCCAGTGATATAGATGTGAAGCATTCCAAAAGGATGTCGATAAAAGACAATAGCCATAGTGGTATGTGAACATATACTCTTGAGAACCCCAAATCAGTAAAATACACTAGACACATGAATTATGCAAAATGAATCAACATACAGGTACTTGCTCGTAGCATATTGAATTGACGCAACTATCAACAAATTCGAACAAAACATATTCGACAAATGTGACTCATATGTATACCTATAAACTGATGAATGTAGTCGTTAATACGTGATGAAAGATCATAATGAAAAATGAGAATTAAAACTTCTTATGTTTTTTACCACTTGTATTCGTAACTAACGTTTCGTCCTATAACTACATTTTCAAAAGAATTCAATGAATTCCTTGTAGGACGAAACTGCAATAATGTTAGTTACAAATACTAGTGGAATGGAAACATAGAAGGTTTCATTTCATATTTTTCATATGTATATTCGAAATTCGAATGTATATGCAAAATATTTCAAAATTATGGTATATACATAATATATGAATCTCCATGTCTCCATTTTTTAATTCTTCCTCAATTTATGTGAAATCATTTTGATTTTTTTGAGGATAGTATCATATTCGAACAATTTTTTATTGTTATTCCATTCATAGAATAAACATGAAAAAAAACTATTTGAAATTTGTGTTACAGTTCATGAAATATTTGTATGGTTTTGTTTAAAACTCGAATTGAATTTCATATGAATTAATATCGATGCTTCGATAATTATATAGTAATATAAGTAATAGGACGTGTCATTTTCCCATCTATAGGATTAACAAAAGTCCCGATCCTCGAGTATCGAGGTTCCCCACGGCGGTCTATTGCAAAGCCAAGTTCCAACAGCGACTGAATATAGGAACGATGTGGTAATGGTGCATCTTGAAGTTTTTTCTTCACATCACAATCATATCTTGTGCCCTGGAATGCTGCAAAAATTCATATCTTGAAGTTTCAGTGGATATTCTCATAAATGAGAGTAACGACTTCATATATTCAACATTCAACTATTGTAATGCAATCAAATTAGATGGAGTGAGTTAATCGGTTTCAGGTTGCAAGATTGATAAGATAATGAGTTCTCTACTGACTGTTTCTGATCTAATCACCATCACTCAGTAACTGGGGAATCTAATTATGACAGATTAAAAGAACTGAGGGCAACTCAAGTCATCAGAGGATTTGGCTCGTCGTGCAGATACATATGAGCTATTTTCCCGTAACGATACATCATACATGTTCGGCTCGCCGAGATATCACAAGATTCGCTTCAGGATGACTTTTTAGTTCTGGCCGTATCTCATCCGAATCGAACGAGGTACGAAATAACGATGCATGCCACAAGAAAATATACGTATAGTCCCAACTAGTTGCAACACTCAACTAACAAACCTTTGATGCGAAGGCTAAACACCGACAAATGATGGTTCAGTCCGTACAGTTACATGTGCCAAAGTAATAAGGATAAAAATGCAATAGTATTTTGATTTTCCTACCCGTACTGTAACGTGTTTCTTACAGATGACCGCAGCGTAACGTCCTCATTGTTACGGAACATTTACTATGAACGTTAACGCCTCTCAGTAACAATATAGCATGATAGTGTCATCAGTAAATATACCTAGTTTTGATAATATTATTCTCAGTATTCTCAACCTCATATACAGGGTGATTATGAAACATACGATGATTTTTAATACGGCGCTTTGTTTCGAAGATACGGGGGGAAAAATAATTTTAACAATAACAATTTATTATCAAAAATTACAGGTAATGTTTCTTTATCTACAAGAACTGTTGAAAATCACTTACGAGACATACTATTCAAATTGAATGTCTGCAGCCGTACGTAGTGATCGGAATGTTGTTGATAGGTACCAACGGAATTCTTAGATTTTTCATTACTTGGTAGGTCCAGTGTAGAACGCCACATTTCATTTCGGCCACGTTGATAAATTTAAAATTACCAAAATTGTTATTGTCGAGATTATTTTTCGCCCCGTATCTTCGAAAAAAAAGCGTCCTATCACAAATCACCAGAAGACAAAATATCCTTAGAATAGTCCAAGGAATAGTCCCTTAATTTTTGCCCCATGTTTAATAAACACCCTGTATATGATACATGGCTGTGCTGAGAACTTTGAACAAGTTATGAACAAGATATCTAAGATATTGCCAAATACTGACAATGGTGTTGATCTTCTGATTAGTTATCTTCTGAAGATGCTGACTTGATTGGGAAAACGCACGTCGCGAGTCAGTGTATCTGTTCTGGTGTGGAAAAAGGTATAGTTCAAATTATATTGATTTCTTTAACATGTGTCGTGGACTGAAGTATGTGTAGTATATAATTAATCATGGAAAACGGGATTCATGAATGAAAAACAATCTTGAAGTCATACACTCATCAATGATACAAATAATACAATAAATCATGATATGGCGAAAACAGAGAGGTTGTTCCATATTATTGAGAACTGTAGAAGTTCATATGTTCATTCATGTAATCACTCATATAATTCAAATCAATAATAAAATATATGATCTCATCTGGAGTGGTATATATTGATGAAAGTAAAACTTACATCCACATACTAACACATGTGTCAATCACGTATGATAGAGATGATGATGACGAAAGCCATATATTCACCAGGAATCCACAAATGAATACACAAAAGTTCATTTTGACGTCACTGGGGGCGCTCAAAGCAGCGAAGTGAGGGGTTACCACAAATAATCGTTTGTAAGATATCGGTCACTGAAGGCATTAATGGATACTTACACTCGAAAAAATTCGAATCTAACCGACCTGATCAAATCTTAGGCGTAGAGTCGAAAAATGTGATCATAATTCATGTGTTTACACGTGTATGTATACCACAAAATGAATGTATACGACTAATACTGATTTCCATCTCTCCTTCAACAATTAATAATAATAATTTTTATTTTCAAAGAGTAGCAAAATACAGGAAAAAATATCTGTTTTTCCGTTAATCAGCTGTCGCCCCCATACGAACGACAACTCTCAGAAGTTGAGAAACTTGTGGGAGCTAAGGACTAACGAGGTCTTACCTTTCAACGTGTGATTCTTAATACGTGATTCCCAACTTTGAAAATAGACAGGAAGATCACGCTTCAAAAGCTCAACATCATGCAAATTTGGGACAATGATTATATATTAAAATATTAATGTAGTTGATATTATTCATTTTGGTAAGTGGGTTGTCATAGTCAGATGAAGGTCGTATTTGGGTGATTTGGAGTGTAACTGGTCATTTTAAAAAATTTAGGTCTAAGGGGTTACTAAATATGTTCCTATGTGTGTAATGCTCATCCATTGTTTTACATGGTATTGGTGTAACATTTAATAGATTAGAAGTTTTCTGGTTGTAAATTGTATATTCTTGGTGCAAGATATTATGCTGAGCGTTGCCCGGCTGTCTTTTCGCAGGTTGAAACTTTCATGTTTTCATTTTTCATTCTAGTTTCATAACGGTGGCCGATGAGTGTTAACTTGTTTTTATTTTTGTAGATATAAATTGGAATTGTCTGGCAGAATATATGTCTTGTATTGGTCTCTGAAAGAGCTTGTCACTGGGATATCTTATTTTCTTTTTCAATTTTTGTATGGTACTCAAATTATGTACATTATTTTCTGATACCCTTCTCCAACCTAAGATTCCGTAAGAAACCAGAGATTGCACAAGTGCATAATTCAGCTTTCTACTGGGTACTTGAATTTTTTAAGTTTGGAAGGTGATTTGGGCAAGATGTAAAATTTAATGGTGAATTTTTTGACTGTTGACTGTTAGTTTGTTGCATTCGAACCAGTCACATACATTACTCAAGTCTTGTTCTGTTGTTGTTTTTAGATATGCCCATGTTTTTTCCCTGTAAATTATTGCTATATCATTTGCGAAATTGATCAGTTCAGCTTCAGATCGTAATGTCATCAAACTATTTATATATAGTGAATAATAAAAATACAAGTACCGTACCCTGTGGGACGTCGTAAGTGACAGTCCTAGGCTTTGTTGCCATTATGCCATTGTTGTTTTGTATACAATATTTTATTTTGTGCTAGTACTAATGAGCAATTGCCAATTTGCATTCAGTCCGTGTGGCATTCTTGGCTGCATTTCCAAAAATTGATATAACTTGACGCCGAATCCTCAATCTGCCTACTCCCCAGGTTACGTTATGAGTTCTCTCTAAGGTCTCAATCTGCCTAGACATTCGATTGACTAGTTAGGAATTGAACTAGTAAAAAGTGGGGCTTTACAGTCGATGAAAAAGTACTCTTTAAAGTTTGTACAAGCTTTCGGAAATTTAATAAATTGTTTCCATCATCAGGGATGCTACAAAATTGTGCGTGTAAGTAATATTAGGATATAATGGATGGTTAGACTTACAACTTTGTTTAGGATTGATACAATACATTTACAAAAATTGGGAAAGGATGTCTAATATCAGATAAAATATTTGATTAAATACGTTAGAGTTTAACAATTTTTTGAAAGATTATAATGTCCACATGTCGAAATTTCACAAATCGTTTCTATTGGTTAGGATTGATAGACAGTTGCCAACTTCAAATAATAAAGAATTCTTTAGAAATTTCTACCTGTGGGTACAATTTTAAAATCGAGTTTAGGATAGTAACATTTGAATTGAATTCATTAAGTACATTATTACCAGATTATGCCATACCATTGAGTACATTATGCCAGATTTGATAGATTTATTGGAACATTGTTATATGGATTTTTATCCAACGTCAAAAGATAGGAATATATCTCACTGAGATGATTAATATCTGTATTCTTATCAATGCAGTTACCAAGTACAGTACAATACAGGTACCACCCTGACAAGGCATAAATACGCTTTACAAAGCCTAAAAGTTAGTCATCGGACAGCAAGCCAGGATGGTTAAACCTCTGAAGAAGCTAGCCACTCACGCCAGCGAAACGTCAGTAAGAAATTCCAAAAATCCACGGCTTTCAAACTCGAAAAACAGTGACACTGATTGATGTGTTTTTCTTCAGGAAATTATTGAATATACCGCCATCTTGTAGTAGATGAAGATATTGAATTCATATTCTAGGGTTGTGAAGTATTCGTCAGGAGCTTCAAAATGATGTTTCACAAGATCCCCCTTTCCTTTTAATTTTTTTCACAGATGGCGCCTAGTCGCCATCTTGAAAGTGGAACCTGACAATTTCACTGCAAAATAAAGTATTCATGTTTCAATTTCATTATCCAAAATTTCAATGTTTTGAGTTGAACCGTTCAAAAAATTAAAGGGAGGGGGTATTAAAGAAATGCACTGTATGATTGAATTTGATAATGGTCAATTCATGTACCCAAGACTCTAGTGTTCGCTGAAAGCTGAAATGAATATTTCGAATCTCAGAACCTATTCAGCTTTTTTCCTCTCGTTTTGTAATGTTTTCAAGAATCTCCTCAAATCCGCAAAGTTACACAAACTTTGGAAAGCTTCACGGAGAATAATATTTGTTTGGTAATCACGTTCAGATATGCGGATTTCTCAAGTAATTAAAAGTGTGGCGGCCAAAAATGTTTCAAAGAATTTCTCATTACCAGTTCATCATTAAAAATATTCAATAAACTATAATCAACTGGAAAATTGATTTTCCAGCATGAGCATATTTGAATTGAATTGTGTCATCAGTGAAACTAGTGATGGACGATTGTAATTTGAATTAGATATTCAGATACGTGTGCTTTATTATAATTTGCTAGATTTTATTTATTGATTATGTGAACTATACTGTATTCTCTCTTTAATCAATTGTCAAGATAAACATTTGAAACGCATCTTATAGTGTTTCGTCAGAAGTTCATTGAACTGATTTTTTTTTCAGTTTTTGTATATTTATATCGAATAATTGATGATAACTTGATGCATTCTTGATGATACCTTTCGAATATGATTACTGAGTAATGAAATGAGTTGAACGGTTTTCATAAAAAAACAACAAATTGCATGAAGATCAAATATAATTAGTTGAATACAAAATAACATCAAACCTTTTGAAAATAAAACCAAATATTTTCAACTTGAAATAAACTATCATAACTTTGAGAAAACTTTAGTTCACGCGTAATCTTTCATTCACCTAATGAATTTTATCAAATGGTCGCTAAAGCTGTCCTAAAATGCCAATGATGATTTCACGATGATATTGTTTATTGAATTAAACAACTCGTTTGTTACTGATGAGGTTTATTACAATATTTACCTTTTACTTCCGCTGGTACAATTTTAATTTCTGGTTCAACATCAGTCAAAATGTTGTTTCTTCACCTCAGTTACCACCCTCTCTCTATATCTATGAATATAGTGTGTTCAACATATACCTCCAGCTTCGAAAGAATCCCTTTCTTAATTGGGTACAGAATTCCAGATCATCTAACATTAAACAATTATTACCTTGAAAATAGATCGAATGCCCCATGATCGTTTTATGAGTCCTTTACATGTTTTCACTGTCGCCACTCTACATATTCCATCTGGAACAGGATGGAGTTGCACAAGTCTGCCCACTGCCTAACACATTGAAAGCAAATTACTGTCTTCAACCAAAATCATCTGGTCGATTTTGAGTTGATGGTGAAAAGTTTTACATTTCACCCGACATTGAAGTCCTGTTCTGACCATCTCTGCCAAAATAGTTGAAGCTTCTGGAATTTTCCCAGACGGTTTTCAGCAATAGCAGAAAGGATCGGGTGAAGAAACAAGAGACCTTCCATTGAAATAATGACCAGGAGTTAACACTTCCAAGTCAGAAGGATCCGACTAATGAGGAGTTAGTGGTCGAGAGTTCGGTATTGATTCCACTTCAGGTGATAATGTTGGAAAGTCTTCGTAAGTCAATTTTCATTATTCCATTCCCCTTTTCATATGGAATTTGAATGACTTCATCCCCGCTTCCCATAATTCTCCGAAATGTGGTGAATAGGCAGGAATAAAATTTCAATCGATATCTTCATTTGTGAATGATTCATACAAAATTGCTACAATGAAAGTTGTTTCATTATTAGAGAATACCATTATGGTTTACCACGACATGCTACAAAACGTCTAGATGTAGCTATGAATGCCTCTGTTGTCATAGCTGAGACCAATTGTAGATGAGTTGCACGAGTATAGAAATAGATGTATGAAACGACATGAACTCTTCAAAATTGACAACCACGTCCAATTCATTCCTGATAAAAAATCGCCCAGCATAGTCAACACCTATCACAAAAAATACTGATGCAGTTGACATATTTTCTTTAGTTCCTTGGTAGAGTTTTGAACTGTTTGTTTTGCTGAGTTTCTAACTCTAAGTGGCCAAACTGATTCTCTTACTGATGATAGTAAACATTTGTGGACCTCTTTTATGCAGTCTGAGATATTCAAACCGAAAAATTAACTCATTTAATTGGTGACTAGCATGTGATACTATTGGGTACTTCTTACTAAAATTGAAATATTAAAGTTGCAGGCATCCACCTACCCTTAATATACCCAATCCATCAATGAATGGGTTCAAAGTTACCATTTTTAAGTTTCCATTTGTTTTCAATATTTTATTTCTTTTTCAAAATGTTCTTTTTGAGCTAACCTTTTCAGTAAGATGGATGATATTCAAGATATTCTACGGATAGTTTTCCTATTTTCTTACAGTTGGGATTACGGCAATCGTCATTTTATTCATGCCGAAAAATATGTGAAAAGGAAATAGTGGATCTTCTTTTGAAACTAAAAATATTTGAAATCTACATTTCTACATATAATTTTATTGTTCGAAAAGCATTTCGGGCCATTTTTTTTCCTTCTGATAACCAATATAGTCCGTGAAATCAATTTTTATTTTTTTAAGAGCAAATGCGAGACTCACCCAGAAACTAAAACTGCCAGATCATCCTCAGTATTTAAAACTAAAAATATTTGAAATCTACATTTCTTTTCCGGAAGATGATTTGATTGTTTGAAAAGCATTTCAGGCCATTTTTTTCCTTCTGATAACCAATATAGTCCGTGAAACCAATTTTTATTTTTTTTTAAGAACAAATGCGAGACACACCCAGAAACTAAAACTGCCGGATCATTCTCAGTATTTACATAATGCCAATGTTGAACCGCTTCAGAAATGAACTTTATCAAAGTCCAATTTCAAAGAATGAATCAATTTTATGTACCAAGTTGGTACAAAACAATGTTCCACAAAGTTGTTACTTTGGTGTAATGAGAGTTTTCATTGTTGCGAGCTTACCTTTTGCACACAATTAATTTACGGAAATTCTATTATCTTTACCTATACTCCGTAAATAAATGCATCAACCGTATGCGCGAAGAGAAGCATTCGAGAAAGCGTGAATTTCAATACATTTGTTTTTCTACGAATTGCTTGTCTTTTTATCCTGAGAGAACTCAAATTGATCTGCCCAAAACTTCATCCATCCTTGAGCAATATCCGATGAAACATAATGATCCCTTGATTAAACATCATCTATTCCAAAATAAATTTTGGGAATATTATACGAAGAGTCAATGAACCCAATGGGTCGCAGATTCGCGAAATATCCGATCATTGGCTTTTTTGTTATATTCTCGGAATTTCTAGAAACGTTTTTTCCCAGTTTAAACCTAAAGTTGTACTCTTTGAATTTTCTCCGAATCGAAATGTACTTGACTCCCTTCCATTTTGATAATTTCTCAAAATTCCATCACTATTCTCGGATAAAACCCTTCCGACTTCAATATTTCCGATATTTCATTACAAAATTTCAACGCTTCGGGTACAGTATCAGCGCCACTCAAGAAGTCATCAGTATAAAAATCGTTTGCTTGAAGTTGCGACGCAATACGGTATCTTTAAATTTTTTCGAGATAATTCTTTCAAACATCGAATCGCTAGAAATAGACTGGATATGAAGCCGAAAGTTACAGTATCTTATCGGAAGGATTCTTTCTCCAAATAATTTTTCGCAAAACTCATTGTTTTCTGTTCACCCATACCTGATGAAACATGCGAGCAACGTCGGCACAGTTGCATCCGATAAATTTCAATAAAATTGCTTTAATATCATTTTGCATAGGTGGTCCCGCATATTGCAATCCATTAAGAGAAACCGCATCTTTTGAACGAGCTGAAACATCGAAAACAACCCTCAACTTTGTAGCTGTACTATGTTCGTTCATAACTTCGTGATGAGGCAAATAATAGGATACACCTCCGTTATTCGCATTATCACCTCTCGTCATATATCCCCATAGTCCGTAATCTACCATAAAGTCAATATGCATCTTTCTCAAATCTTTGTTTTCAAGTAAACGTTTTGCCCATATATAATCCAACCCAGTTTGATATTATGAAAAACTGGCAGATTCTTTCCTAACATAATCTTTTCTGAATTTAATAAATGCAAAAATAACCCTGTTCTTATTGATAAATCCACTCCATGTGATACATAGTGTAACGAATTGAAGAATTAACTGTCCCTTTCGCGAAACATAATGAATCATCAGTCTCTACGCGAACAAATAAGTCTTATAGTCAACTTCATCGTAATTCAAAGAGTGTCCACCAAGCGCTCACAAATGTATTTTAAACATCTCACAAATGTATTTTAAACATCCCACTTCTGACACCAATTGTAACAAACTGTCTTAAACAAATTTATTTTTAACAATATTTCACTCTCACAACTAATTTATATTCAACACTTAGCAACTAACCCTTAATTTATCTTCACTGTTCGAATTCTTTGTTTACAGCTCGATTCGCTTTCTGAATATAGACTGCGTCTCTGAGCGAGGACCCGACCTTTTATATCGGTAACGATCGTTCTAGATACCTCTAGTGGTTTCAGTACTCATTTACACTTTTCGCGGCGGTTCGCGGTGAGTCATGTGTTTGTTGGCTGAGATATCGGTCAGGGCCGGCATCAGATTCGTTACATTAGAACTGCTGGATGTTGATTCAATAGAATTCATAACTTTTTATAAAAAATTGAGCGCAAAGGTATTTTTATGGGATTTTGTCTGTAGCAAAACACATCAACTGGGATGTGAAATCAGTACGAGGCGATTGTATTGTTGACATTTTGTTGACATTTTTCTTCAATACGTTGTTGATATTCGTTACCGTAATGGTGACATCAGTTGTTGGCAACACAATCGTAAATTTTGTGATACATTTTACATAAAATACAAGAAACTGACTCATTTAATGTTTGTTACATAAGACTTGATTTTTGAGTTCGTAAAGATGTGTTATCAAGTTTGAAGGCCAACTAGAATATGATCAAAACATCCCAGTGCTCAGTTGATTGTTTCAAACTTTCCAGAGCCCGTGAATGTTTCCAAAAATTTCCTCATCTCATGAGACGATTCACGTGATATAGCAGGTATATCATAAATTGCAGAAATATAGTTATGAACTGATATTCTCTTATTATGTGACCTACTGTGGAAAAGGCAACACTCATTATCAATAACTGTGCAGAAAGTGCTTGAAAGTGAAGGTAATGAAACAAAATAAAAATCGAAAGTATGTTATAAGTGAAGTTAAGAGTGTACTTTTTCATCTTATAAATGAAATGTGATTGATTACTCCGAATATCGTAACATTCACATCGAACATTCGATAAAAATCGTAAAGGTGCATATTCACAAAAAAAGGGAGCACGAGCGAACAAGAATGAACGAGCATTCTGCATCAATAATCAATAATGAGCGAACACGAGCGAACATGAGCGAACATACATGAATGCTCGCTCATGCTCGTACTGGCTTTTTTGGTGAATACGCACCTTAAAGTGAGCCACTAATAAATAGTGTAGTCGCGATACTATTCCACCAATCGTTCCTTTGTGATAATTCCAATTCAAACTTGAAACAGTCATCGATATACCAAAGGAAGTAATATCCAACATTACGTTAGAATTGTCACACGAAGAAATTATAAATAATAGAAAATATATCAAAAATTTCATTGAAGCATCAGAGGTTAAATGATTGCTCAATATCAAGGAAATTAAAGCAACGGTTAAAAACCTTGATCAAGAAAATCAAGCGCTCTAAAAAGAGGTTGAATATCTAAGACAAATCAACAAGAAGAACAATATAGTTGTTCTTGGGCTGAATAAACCAAGAGATTATTTAACATCAAAAATATTTGTTAAGACTTCAAAAGAGTTACGGGAGGTTGAGCTATCAAAAACGAAGTTTATTGATACATATTCCTTGGGAAAAAATTGTTCTGTAAAAATAGAACTCACCTGATACTACACTAAAAAAAATAGATTGAGAAACTGTCACAAACTGAAGGGAAAGAATATTTCAATTATTCAAGATCTTACCCAACATGAAAGGGAAGAAAACATAGTTCTCAAAAAACATCGACTTCTTGCGAAACAAAATAATCATCGTGAATGTTATATAAAAAATAACAGACTGATACTTGACGGTGAAGTTCAAGACATTATTGAGCTGAATAACACAGAAAACAGCAACAAACCAAACAGAGCCACATCAACTCCAACTGTCGCCAGAGTCTCGTCAGAAGATTCTGTTACCCGCATTTTCGGAAAAAAACATAACAATAGACGGAGACAAAATTACGAACCCCCATTGTTCATCAAACACTAGTGAACTAGCAATAAAATCCAGACTTTCTTGGAATAGTAAAAAATGGAAATGAATAGTATCGAAAATATACCAAGAACCAGATCGATAAGCAAACAAAATTGATACATATATTATTCCTTTCCAATAACATTAGTGAGTAAGTACAATTCATATTGCATGAAGCTGTTTCTGCCAAAGACAAGTTATTATTAATTCTAGTCCTTTTCCTGTTTGTAAAAATTATATTTTTGACAACATACTTTCGTGATAATTGATTGGGTAGGATTAAGTAAGCTGTAATATCATATAATTTATATACATTATGGATCCCTTTATGTATGAGAGGGTACAAAAATGATCCGATAAATGCATAAATTGTTGAGAATGTGAATGAATTCAAATGCAAAGAAAAAACTAGAATCAAATATATCCATTTGAATATCCGTAGTGTTATTTAAAATAAAAATGAACTATTGATATTCTTGAGTATCTTTAGTGAAAAATTTGATATCATCATTTTATCTGAGACGTATATGGTAAATGACCTTAGCACCATAGGAATTTCCGGGTATAAGACATTTCATAATGATGAAAATCCCAACAAGAATGATGGAGTTATAATATATTATTCCAGAGAAGGATTTGCTGCCGACAGATTGGAGTGAACTGACATGTAAAGAAATCAGTTAAGACGATTCCTCCAGTTTTCTCAATTTTCATCGTTCAATCAAATGTGCCAAGTAACTTGAACACTTCCCGTGAAAGTATCTATAGAAGAGAGACGAATCTCCAAACTTTCTTCGATGTTCTAGACTATCAAAGGAAGTAGAATGTTGTCGATCAAGACAGTTATCGATTTTTTCAAAGACAAAACACAAGCACAATAGGAAAATCCTTAAGGCGCTCTCAGATTTGATTTGAATCGCTGGAGATTAAATCCATTTGGGAAAACGTTCTCAGCAAGCTTACTCCACATAAACGCAGTTATAAACTTTCATCTGTCGGGGTAAAGTGGACAGGGCATATGTGCCATCATTGTTCTGTATAGATTATCATGCATTGAATAATATGTGTCAAGTACTGCTCTAAAATGCCCCAGAGCTATTATTGAGTTTGCATAGTTATTATCGATTCAATGAATACACTGTGGAATCTGTTATTATGGGTTTGAGATTTGTTACTGTTATTGAATTATTGTTCTCATGAAATCAGGATTAAGTTGATAATATTTTTTTTGAAGTGATAACTTCTTATGAGAGGGTGGACCGCTTCGTTACCTAATAGCACCTGTTTGTGTGCCTTAGCTTTCTCTCACGCATTTGTCAGCGGTAAACAGGCTTACCATCTCCCGTCGGACAGACGCTTAATGTTTATTGTGCATTAGACATCTATACGGAAAAAAAGATTTGCTGAATGAAAGAAAATGCATTTCATTCGAAGAAATAAAAGTGTCATATATGCACGACAAAATATTTTGTCGATGCAAGAAAAAAGAATTCTTAACTCCCAACTATTTCTTGAAGCATATGTTCATTGTAACATTGTATCAAATCTTTGATTGAAACAATTACAACAATCAGTTATTTCAATTTGAAGAAGAATTTAATTCAAGTAATATTTTGTCTAATCAATAGCGAGAAAGATTTAGAGTAATTCAAATATTCAGTTAAACGAACTTTGCTTGTTTTGATAATGGGATAATTTCCACTGAAGTAATGATTTTGTTGAACAAATAATCAATAGTAGTTGAATGAACAATGTTTATAACTCTTTGTGAGTATCTTGCCTCTATAGTAAAGCATTTCAAGAGTTCAAAATAAGTATGAATAATGATGAACCAAATGGAATGAAGTTACAAATCAAAATTATTCCCTCTTGTTTGAATTTGGTCATTGGATTCAATCAACCAAATATACTAATTTGAGTACCAGCATCTCGTTGGTAGTGTAATGAATCTGAAGCCGGCCCTGACCGATATCTCAGCGAGCAAACGCATGACTCATCGGGAATGTACTCGATAAGCCTCCGCAAATAATCTAGGCCAGCACCGAAATCCCTAAATGGTGTATATAAATTAGTTGTGATAGTGAAATATTGTTAAAATAAATTTGTTTAAGACAGTTAGTTCTAAAATTCGTTACAATTGGTGATCAGAAGTGGATTTTTAAAATAAATCAGTGAGCGCTTGGTGGACAATCTTTGAGTTACGGTGAAATTGTCTGGTAGACCTTTCTCGCGAAAAATACACTTGTGAAAATAAATAAGTGTTTCGGACTCGATTCAAGTAAGTGGACGTATTCAGTTTTGTGGAAAATAAACAATAAGAGACAAAATGTGTTCAAGGAAAGTGCGCCTAATGGACTTGAAAGTCGCCGAATTGAAGCAAGAATTGGAGGAGAGAGAGCTAGATTCTTCCGGAAAGAAATCAATACTCCAGAAGAGACTATGGGATAACTTGATTGAATCAGGAGAAGATCTCGAAACATATTCATTCGAAGTTTCTGAGGGTGATTTGAGTTCCATAATGAGTAAACTCGAGGAGAACACCAAATCGCTGAATGATGCACTTCAACAAAATTCGAAGAGTTTAAAAGATGAACTTCAACAAAATTAGAAGTGCCTGGGAGAGAAGTGTTTGGAAGACAAGCTTCTGGAAAATTCGAAAATTTTTGAAGATAAATTTCTAGAGAATTCGAATAGCTCGAAGGAAGAACTTCTAGATAATGCAGAAGGCTTGAAGAAAGAGCTTTGTAGTGTGGCGAGCCTACTCAAAGAAAGGATAGGAACCATCGAGACAGAAATAGATAAAATCAGGAAGGAAATGAACACAGAAATAGAGGAAATCAAAGGCGGAGTTCAGGCAGGAATCAGCGAGATAAAGGAAACTATTAGCAAGTTGCAAAACCAAATCGGTAATTCTGCCCACCCCACAGAAACGGTTACTGAACACTCAATTCCGGAACTGAAAGACGTCAAACTCAGTCCTGAACTAGGAAAACTCTTTATGAAGCCGCCCCAGTTCGACGGAAAAACTCCTTGGGCAAATTATCGCCGACAATTTGAAGCCGTGGCCAGAGCAAATGGATGGAATGCAGAAGAAAAGGCGGTAGCATTAACATTGGCGTTGCGTGGAGAATCAACAAACATTCTACAAACACAGCTTTCAAAGAATCGACACCAAATGATGAGAAGGGGCAACCGTCGACCTGTACTCAGCAAGCCCCCGTAAAATCGCATCTGTTGCCGTTCTCCAACGACAAGACAAAGGTGTTTTCATAGACGGCCTCATCACCCCCATCATTTAGTGCTGCCCAACACCAATTGAATTGGTGTTGGGCAGCACTAAATTGAAACATCGTGCATTGGTGGCGGACATCGAGGACGATGCAATCATTGGAATGGACATAATGAATTCCAGAGGGTTAGAGCTGAATTTTCAAGACGGCGTCCTACGTGTCAGCGGAGAAAAGCTGGTGCTTCATTGAAGAAGCGAAGAGACGATAAGGGTCCTATCGGCTGAAGATGTGTGAGTACCTGAAAGGCTGAAGCCATCCTGGAGGCTCGCTTGGACGGAAGTGCAAGCAGCGGAAAGGTGGTAATGTTCGAGCCCAAGATACAGGATGAGAAAATTGGACGAGGAATCGCACTGGGGAAGACCCTGTTGCGTGTTGATAAAGTTGTGCCGGTCAGGGTGATGAATGTCAACTACTTTCCCGTGACTTTGAAGAAAGGAAAATTGATGGGGCACTGTTCGCCCATTTCCTCGGTGATACGGAGTGTACGCAGTTCAGGTAGCCAAGCCAACAACTTGCCTAAAGAGTTGCAGAAGTTAATTGACATTTCCTCCAAGGACATTCCACCAACCCACCGTTCAAAACTGAGGGAGTTAGTCAAGAAATACCAGGAAATCTTCGACATTGGTGAAGGAAAAGGCGGAAGAACGAATGTGGTTCAGCATAGAATCGATACTGGAAATGCCCGACCAATCCGGCAATCAGCTAGAAGACTCTCTCTTGCCAAGAGAGAAGAGGCAGACAAGATAGTCACCGATATGGGAAAAAAGGAGTCATTGAACCTTCTGACAGCCCCTGGTCTTCCACAGTCGTGTTAATGAAGAAGAAGGACGGCTCGACAAGGTTCTGCGTAGATTATCGCTAACTAAATCACGTGACGAAGAAAGACAGCCACCCTCTTCCAAGAATCGACGACACCCTAGACACGCTAGCCGGCTCCACAATTTTCTCGACCTTGGATTTGGAGAGTGGATATTGGCAAGTTGAATTGGCCCAGAATGCCAAGACTCATTCAGGAAGTTGAAAAGAGCTTTGATCGACGCTCCTGTTTTGAGCTATCCTCTACCGGACGGGAAGTTCATTTTAGATACGGACGCCAGCAATGTGGGGCTTGGAGCAGTCTTTTCTCAGTTTCACGATGGGCAGGAGAAAGTTATTGGCTACTTCAGCAAAACGCTCAGTAAACCAGAGCGCAATTATTGTGTCACCAGGCGAGAGCTGTTGGCCGTTGTCAAAGGTGTAGAACATTTCTACAAATACGTGTATGGAAGAAGATTTCTGTTGAGAACGGGCCATGCAGTTCTCAAATGGCTGCTGCAGTTTAAAAATCCCGAGGGACAAGTAGCACGCTGGATTGAAAGACTTCAAGAATTTGACTTCGAAATAGAACATCGAGCTGGGACTAGCCATAAAAACGCAGAAATCCTGTCACGGAGACCATGTCCCGATTTACTGGGTTAATTGTCAAGCCAACTTCAAGGACTGGTGCAGAAAATGTGCTGTATGTGCTGCCAGTACAAACCACGGATTCGACCAAAAGCTCCATTGCGCCACTATAAAGTAGGTAGTCCTTTTGAGGGCCGGCCCGTTCCCAGAGTCCGACCATGGGGATAAATACATCCTAGTAGCCATGGACTACTTCAGAAAGTGGGCATTTACAGGCAGGAAGCATTTACTGTCGCTGATATCCTGGTGAAGGAATGGATATGTCGATTCGGTGTCCCATTGGAGCTGCATTCGGACCAGGGCAGAAATTTTGAGTCCAACCTGTTCCAAGAAATATGTAAACTGTTGGACATTCGAAAGACCAGAACCACAGCCTTACATCCACGGTTCGATGAAATGGTGGAACGAATGAATAAGACTATAAACCCTCACTTGTCCAAGGTAGTCTCTGACCATCAAAGAGATTGTGACCAATACCTCCACCTGTTCCTGCTGGCTTATCGTTCGGCAGTGCACGAGTCAACTGGCCAAACCCCTGCCAGTATCATAATGGGACGAGAGCTGCGGCTTCCTTGCGACCTGAAGTTTGGGTCGCCGCCAGAACAAGTCACTGCCGAAGAAGACTATGTCAGCAAGCGTCGGCAGAGAATGGACGACATCCATGAACGAGTCCGTCTGAACATCCGGAGTGTCAGCGATAGGATGAGAAAGGCCTATGACATCAAGGCGAATGCTGGAGAATTCGAAATCTGTGACCTAGTTTGCCTGTACAACCCTAAACGATGCCGTGGTTTATCACCGAAGTTGTGGAACCCGTGGAAAGATCCGTACAAAATCATGAAAAAGAATAATGACCTCGTCCACCGAATCCATAAGCCACCTCGAGGAAAGTCTAGGGTCGTCCATTTCAATAGATTGGCTCCTTATGCTGGAAATCACGACCAAGTTCGCGCCCTTAGACCACCAGAGGATGGAATGATGTTCCAGCAATTCATGTCCTTATACTCGAACGGACAGAAAGTCATACATGGGGTAACTCGAGAAGAGCCACGAGATCTTTTCAAGGTTCCAGTTGATTACGCACTAGTTCACTGCGTGGCAGAGGATCTTCAAATGTCCAAGGGTATCGCTGTGGTATTCAACAAGGAATTTAATCAGCTCCAAACATTACGATAACAGAATCCTGAAGCCGGAGGAGTGCTACAGTTGAAGAAGGGTCAGAGAAACATTCTCTACTTGGTGACCAAAAAGCATTCTCGAGACAAACCGTCCTATGAAGATGTCTGGAGGAGTCTTACTAGAAATAAGGACACGATGCTCGACCAGAATCTCGTCGACTTGGCAATCCCGAAATTATCCTCTGGGCTCGACAGGCTGGACTGGAGAATTGTGAGGAGCATGTTGGAAATGATCTTCAGATCCAGCGGCATCAAGATTTTGGTGTGTGGTAATCATCTTCCACGACCGAGCATGAAGACTGTGGGGTGTTACTTCCATCGAACTTCACAGTGCAGATATGGGGATTCCTGCAGGTATCGACACGCGCCAAGGATGTCATTTCGGGACGGAACGTCTTCAAGAAGGGGGCAATGTAATGAATCTGAAGCCGGTCCTGACCGATATCTCAGCGAGCAAACGCATGACTTATCGGGAATGTATTCAATACGCCTCCGCAAATAATCTAGGCCAGCGCCGAAATCCCTAGAGAGATCCGGAGCGTTCGTTAACGATATAAAAAGGCGCCACTTCTAGTCGGGAGTCAGTCTGTACCGGGAAAGTGAATCGTTCGAAATGTGAAGATAAATTAAGCGTTAGTTGCTAAGTGGTGTATATAAATTAATTGTGATAGTGAAGTATTGTTAAAATGAATTTGTTCAAAACAGTTAAATCTAAAATTCGTTACAGTAGTAATGGAGCTTCAGACTGAAAATTACTTTTCTCTTCTCTAAAACTTCAATATGCTCTCTACCATCAAATATTTTCCCATAAAAAAATAATTAGACCATCGACTGTTGTCATCTCCCGCTGATGCTGATTCGATTAGTACATGAAGTTTGTAGATAGAAAGCATTACGTAGTTTTAGTATTGAGGAAGTACTTTTCGGTAGAATCAGAAATACAGAGAGTCGGTGATTGAATTTACATGAATCTCCAATCGAAATAGATCAAGTTATTGGATAATTGTGAGAATATTTTATAGTTTGTTCAACCACACACTTTCTCAATACATGAAATACAATTTGTATCAATTTCTCAACTAGATTAATGATCTACTTACGTATCATGATTTTTCAATCAGCTGCTGATGGGAGTCTTGCGGATGATATTTCATATTCAATACTGATTATCTAAATGCCATGAAAAATTTCTCAACATGAGAATGAGCAAAATATTGATAAAAATCGAGAAACCTTGCTAACAAATGTATTCAAACAATTAATAAATTATAATAGACTTCTACAAATATTTAAATAAAAATATAAATTATTCACAAATGGGTAATCCTAATCTAAAACATCAACATATTTTATTATTTATTATTATTATTAGTGATATCTACGAATGAAAAACATACCTCTGTTATATATGATTCTTAATTTATCTCATCAATTGCTTCCTTGGTTGAGAATTTTTTTTTGCCAATTGAGGGAATCATTTCTTTGATTTCTTCATCAGTGAGCCTGTTAGCTATGTCTAAGGTTACATTATTTTCTGTTTGAGAAGTATGTATTTTGAGTATATTAGTGGGAGATAGATAATGTATGTATTTTTTCACTTTCAAAATGCCAATCAGGTCATTTATTTTCAAGTTATTAGGAAATTCCTCCATGTCTAAAAATAAAAGAGATTATATTGCATGTTTTGAGTCCGTGCAGTTTTGTTGGATGCCATCATATCTGTAAATATGTTACAAATAACTTTTCTTTTTCGGTCTTACTGATTTTAATAAAGTAATACAAGAGTAAACTGTTATTATTTCATAATGTTCTTTAAAAGAAAAATCTTAAAAAAAAATTCCTTTAAGGATTGATTATATACTATCATGTTTTCAAAATCAACTATAATACCGGATGAAAATAAAATCATTGTTTACGGTGCCATTCTTTACAATTTGAAATAAAGGTACAGTTCTTTGCTGTCATTGTATACCTACACCTATTCCTGTGGCAAACACCTTAATTGTATTTACTCTGGAAATGTCCAATACCTCCGTATCCAAAGATCAAAAGTCAACTAGGTACCCAGTGTATGCATACCTACCTCAATCATTTCACAAATGGTGCCGACCGGCACTCTATTCCCTATAAGTCTGATTCAATTTTATATTAGTGTCAAAACAGCACCCCATACTGTTAAACTGAATTGGAAAGTTTTCATTCAACAGACGTACTTTTGATTTGATGAAATTATATTGTTTGACTCAACCGAGTTATTTCGAGAACTCGAGAATTTTATTCTTGAAATGATTCCCAATTCATTTGACTTAGTAAAAGACTTCTTGAATTGAAATATCAGAAAAATTAAAATGAGAATTTCATTTTGTCTCCGCAAAATTATCATCTGATCGATACAATACACGTCATTTGAAATGAATGATATTTAATCATAATGATAAAATAAATTAAACTAAATAAACTTCTTTGAAAGAACAAGTATGTTTTTTACGTGTTGACAGTATGAAAATCTCACCAGCAAGCATGTAATATTCTTTCATTATGTGAAACTTGGCTTGGAAATGATGATACTAATTTTGTGTATGTGCATTATGAGTATAATTATTTATTTAATCCTACAAAAGTAACAATTGGCTAATGGTAGCTATAATATATGTACATACACAAAATGATCGATGAATGATTTTATTTTTCAAAACCCTTTCCTGAAATGATCATGTTTATGTAGATTAAATTCGAGTAATACCCTAATAAGCTATTCTCATGTCAACCAATTTCAATATTGAATGGTTCAACTCAGATTTGTTTAAGTTATCACTTCTGTCGGGTGTCCCGAGAGGCACACGTTTCATTTTACTTCACACCATAGTATGAGGCAAATTGTCAAATTTGCAAGAGTTGACCAAATCAAAAATTTCAAATTATTATCCAAAAAAGAATCAATTTTGTACTGACGTTGAATATACTACACAATCAGAATTTTCAAAGATGATTTTTTTTTGGTTGAGTTCACTGGCGAATGTTATTCAAGCCAATCTATTTCGCAATCTCGTACTTCAGTATTATATTTCAGACGAATATGTTCAGATCTGCATTAACATTTCTGGAGAAATTGGAACGCTTCAAATGTTTCTCAGATGCATGTTTATAGAGAGATTGTCTTGCCGAATTTCAGAATCATGTTTAATGCATCTTTGCAACAAACAGTTTGCTGGCAGTGTCAAAGATATTTTCCGTTTTTTCAGACATGGTCTGAAGATTTGATGAGATTGAATGACCTTATTTGTGTACCAATAGGAATAAGTAGCCAAATTTCACTAGTGTACATTGTCTCTTCTTTTCTATTGAAATTATCCCTATTTTTTTAAATTCATATTGCCTATCTATATATTTTTATATAGTAATTTTCAGTTTGATTGATTATTTGTGTACCAATGTATACGACCCAGAAGAGCGAACGCCAAAGTAACTTCAGCTGGGCCCGTTGAGGGTGGGCACGTTCAAAATTTCACAAACTGAAGTGGGATAATTTTAGAGAAACATGATATGATAACAAATAGGAGCAAATATCATCTGAGGATCCCAGCGGAGAGCCTTTAGCAATACCCAGAGTACCTATACTGGATCCCTTGTAGCTGAGGATCGGTGTACATTGAAACAACGATTTGAAGCTGAACATGCTCTCACATTATCTCATCCAAAGATACTCGAATACCCGATAAACTTGAGGATTACTATCCAAGGATATGAATAGAGGCAGTAGAGAGGAAACGGCAATGAACATTATATCAACATCTGGATATCTCTCCTTAATTGTACCTACTCGAGCACTTCAACCGTTATCTCAGCATCTTTGATAATGTCTACTAGTAGTAGATGGATGGTCAGTCACAAAAATCTGCGGACCTCGGCCAAATAACCAGAAAAATAACTTTGATATAGTTACCTTCAGCCTTGAAAGAATACACTGTTTCATTGAGCTGGCAGTTAGCTGAATGAATTCTCCGGAAATACTTTCGAAAAAACATGTCAAACAGTTTTTTCAGAATACTTGAAAAAGTTATCATGCGGGAGTAATACTCAATTTCTGTCTTTCATAATTTATAACAACTTATATCATTCTCTTTGAATGTCAACTGTCTTCATTGCAGTGATCTTGATTTCTATTTTGTAGTTGAGTAATATGCTGGGTTGATATTTCATACGACTTTTATGAAATGTTAGTCCTACTTGGTTGAAAATACTCAAAGGCATTTTGTAAATGGTATTTCTCGAATTGTTGAATCCTGGACATAATGCCTTGGTTCTCCTACTAGTTCTTTCATGAGTATCAGACATTTTTCTGGAATCTTAGAACATTTCAAAGCAAGATAATTGCTTCAAATCGTCTTCGATGTTGTATCTGAAGAAATAGATTATTTTTCTGCTAGGTAGTGTTCAAAATGTTTCCAAAGAAGGTGTCATCACCCGAAGACGATTGTGGATAGGTACTAACAATCGAAACGTCTTGAAGAAATTTGATTCAAAATTTTTTCCTGAACTTTTTAAATTTCATTTGTAATGGTTATATTTTTAATTTTTTGCCAACTTTTATTTTATTATAATTTCAATTCACGTTTTTATTGCTCAATATGATTGAGATTCGAAGCTTATCGTTTTAATTTTATTTGTCCTTTCCGATATTTCAAATCACAATAAAATCATATTAGACAATGAAAATCCGAACTGATAAAATTCATCAAGAAACATTGTCAACCTCTTTTAAATAAATGAGGGTGATCAAAAAAAGTCTCAAGTCAAAACATTTCGGATTCTCCTCAGTAGAATGTGCCAAATACTTACCGGAGAACAAATAATTCCTCTGCTAATATCACGATGAATATTAAATTATATACGACAAATATTTGTGTATGTTTACTCACAGAGAAAATTCTTGAAGATGCTTCTCGTTCGTCTGGCAGGACAAACTGAAGCGATAGACTAAAATCAATCGAAGTATCACCTCTAGACCGGTTTTGTAGTATTGTCTATTGTCAGTGCCAATCAAGACAGCAATGTGTCCGGGACTCGAATGGGTTCATCATAAGGGAAGCGCATATATGAAACTTTCGTTATTATGAGATATTCTCTGTTAACTAGTAACAATAGTATTTCATTATTGAATAGGTTAGGTTAGGTTACTACTGAAATTGGAGGTCACTCTGGAAGTACTGTTTTCTTTTCAAATTTTCAACTCGTTTGATTCGGTATTTAATGTGTATTCTCTACGCGTAATTTTACATCTTTGTAATGAATTTAATGTTCTATTTCTCTATTTCTCGGGTTTGCTAAATGTACCCGGACATTTCACTTCAGATGGGAACGTTGTTTAGACAATAAGAACGCAATCCCTCAACTACTCACATATACATATGTATGAATCTATCGTTGCTAGCAACCTAAGTTATATCACGCATCATTTTATCGATATATCATTATATTTCGTACAGAGGCAATTCTAGAAAATAAACTATATCACTTCTAGTCATTCACACTCTTCCAAAGACACAATCTCTTATTCCCGGTGTATAATTGATTGCTTAGATTTTGTCGATACGCCTCCTTTGAAGGCTGATTCAAAATTGACAACGGAATTATTGATTCCTCAGGTTTGTGCCGGCTTAAAATAAACATATATTAATGGAAATGAATTTTGGTTGATGGTTTTGATATTCCAAACGAATGTGGTTGACAGTGGCCTTGAAGTCTTAAATTTAACGAAGTATTATCTTAATGGAATATATAGAATGATCAAAATTAGGTGCACACCAATCATAATTCATTATTGAAGATACTCATGGGAAACATTTTCTTTCGAATATTATGAGTGGATATTGTTCAATATCTTCAAAATATATTCATAGCAGTTAAAATCAGTTTTCTTTCATGATATATAAATGATATCTATATTATATTCGACTGATTCTTGTGTTATATTCGTATATTCAAAATACATTCAAACATCTTTCTAATAAAAGTCGGGAATTATTCAATTATTATTTGAAAATTATTCGATAATCATTCAAAAATTAATCAGCAACTATATTTGAAGTAATTCCATAACGCATTTTTATTCATAGTAGAAAGCCCATGAAAATTCAAAAATTATAAAATTAACACATGGATATGTATTACATTAACAGCTGGTACAGTTTGTCAGAATTTAATTGAGTATTAAGTATTTCAGTGGAAATATTGAATCTCCATCACCGATTGAAGTTGAAAAGCAATACAATCGGGAATCTTGGCACTTGTCAAATATCAGTAGTAGTGAGGAAACAAATGTTTTGACTTATGCTGCATGGCAGATTTCTGAAAAAAATGTGTTCATATACTCTTATTTTACGTAGGTCCAACTGAAGTCATGATTGATTCAATGTCATATCATTCAGTATTCAACTACAAAATAAATACGTTATTTGTCCATATAGTACAAGTACGCCCTCCGGACATACTGAGGACATACGTACTGTTACGTCCAGATTCCGCGCAAATAGACGTCCTCACTACGTGCATTGTTAGACATATTTCAGATATATGTGAAAAATACCTTTCATAGTCCAGTAAACAATTT
The DNA here is from genome assembly GCF_025532065.1 of Leptinotarsa decemlineata. Lineage (NCBI taxonomy): Eukaryota > Metazoa > Arthropoda > Insecta > Coleoptera > Chrysomelidae > Leptinotarsa > Leptinotarsa decemlineata. The sequence goes on along the minus strand of NW_027412549.1, from coordinate 10,089,072 downwards.
CGAATATGAAATGATACCTTTCGATTTAGTTTTTGAGCAAAACATACACTACCCACTGAAGTCTTGGTCGACATGGTAGTGAGAAAACTGAACATTAGCATATTATTATAGTGTTGACAAAAATGATACTGAAAATGTTTCTTTTGAGTTGAATGCATCTTTCTTATCTTTCAAGAATATCGTATTCTGTTAGAGAATTATCGCCCATTAACTGTGCCATATACTTTCGCAAACGTTATTGAATATACATTCTTTTATTGACTTCCATCATTTTTGGAAGAATACGAAGTCATTAGTAACAATCAACATGGTTTTCGTCGTGAAATGCCTATCCACGGCAATTTACCCGTTACATAAACGAATTGCCCAGTTTAAGACATAAGAGGTATACCATTAATGGGATTTCGTCATTTTCAATAAAGAGAAAACAAATTGTGACGCTCCAGTTTCAACACGATAGACAACGTAAAACTATACGCTCCAATAGTAGAGAAATCAAAATGGACGTTCCACAGGGATCGATATCGGGTCCAATTCTATTCATTTTATATGTAAACCATGAGCGAAGTTGGATTGCAAAAAGGAGAGCTTGCAGCGTTATTGAATCAAATGGAAGATGAGGGCCAAAGGGTTATGGCGTTGGATGAACAAATTTTACCAGAACTAGTCAAAGCAACCGCCGGCTATTGAGAAATTGAAGAAGAGTTATCATCGTCAAAATATTACCGTACCGAGTACGTCAGAAGCAAGTCAAAAGCTCATTTCGTACTGAACAAACAGAATAAGTCGACAGGTTCATCAAGTATTAACGAAAAATTAGCACCAAAGAGGAATTTTCAACTTTCTAGCCTTCTGTGGCCAATTCAATGAGATTCATGTTGATGAAGAAATTGCCAAAGAAGATGAGTTCCAATACTTATTGCAATCAATGGAACCAGGTTCAAAGGCGCAAGAATTGGTCGAAAGCTATCCACCATCAGGAGCTAATTACGACAAAGCGGTCGAGCAATAGAAAGCTAGGTTTGCCAGAGATGAATTTCTTGTAGAAGTGTATGTTAGGGAGCTCCTAGGGCTTGTATTGAAACAATCTTCAAAAATAATGCAGGCATATCACTATCTAGTTTGTTTGACAAACTAGAAACACAGTTAAGGTCATTTGAAACGTTAGGTGTCACATCTGACAAATACGCAGCCATGCTATATCCATTGGTAGAATCTGCTCTTTCTAAAGATATTTTGAGGGTATGGGAGAGTCATCGCAATTCTGTTTCAATTAAAATCACGGATGAAATTTCATTAGATGAAAATTTCACTAATTATCTCAATGTGTTATTAGATTTTCTGAAAGCGGAGGTGCAAAGTGAGGAACGACTAAATTTGGCAAAAAAGGGTTTCTCACAAAAAGAAAGTGACAAAGTACGCAGCACAGGTAAATACAGAGATCTTGTTAATGATGAAACTTTTCCATGCACGGCGGCTACTTTTATTTCATCAGATGAACAAAAACTAAGTAAAAAAATTCATATTTCTTGTATTTTTTGCAACAATCTTCATGCAAGTCAAGATTGTATGAAATCACAAAAACTAACATATGAACTGAAAAAAGAGTTTGTAATGAAAAAACAATGTTGTTTAGGATGTCTCAAGCCTAATCATACGATAAAAAAGTGTCAAAATTTTGTTAAATGTCTTGTTTGCAGCAAAAAACATTTTGCTATAATGTGTCCCGATTCGCATATTGAAAAATCCAATCAATTGAATTCAAATAGATCTATCGAACAATTTTCAAATAAAAATGCAACTATTTGTGAAAATAACATAGAAAATGTTTTGACTAGTTATACTACTCGAAGTCAGTATGAAACTTTATTACAAACTTTAATAGTCCGTCTTGTTAATGGCAGAAAAACTAAGTTAGTGAGGGCTTCACTAGATTCAGCATCTCAATGGTCACATATTACAGGTAGCCGTCCTAAAGAGATGGGTTTTTCAAAGATTGCTGGAAAATCAATCATACAAGGTGTTTTTGGAGGATTGGAGTTACCCCAAAAAACATTTGGATTGTACAAGGTAATCATAAAAAATTCAGATAAAACTTTTGAAATTGAGCTTAATATGCTAGAACAACAAAAAAATTGCAATTACATTTCGTGTATCACAAGTGAAACTTATTGGAATCTTTTGAGAAGTAAAAATATAAATATTTCTGACATTCAGACTGAAATTTCAGATATTTCTCTCCTTTTTGGAGCTGATGTCCCTAGTTATTTGTATAAGGGGTCGAAAGAAAATAATGGCGATGGTTTAATTTCGATGGAGACTCGATTGGGGTGGACCATCATGGGCAAACAAAGAGTTGAATTCCATAATTTGCTTAACTCTTTCACTTTTTCAACTTCAACACAGGTATCCGATCTTTGGAATTTGAAAGTTTTAGGAATAAGAAATTCTATTGAAACCAGAAAAAAAGAAGAAAGGCAGGTTGAAGTATTGAAATTTTTCGAAAATACAGTTAGTGTGAATGATGATGGAAGATATGAAGTGTGTTTACTGTTGCTAGGTAGATCTAAGTTATTTAGTAATAAGGAACTTTCAGAAAAAAGGTTACATTCTATTAGTGAAAAGCTGAATGATGATAATCGAATATGTGATTATGAGAGGGTTTTAATAGAATGGGAACGAGAAGGTATCATCGAGGAAGTTCCGGAAGTCGAGTGGTATCTTGTTTCTCACTATTTACCCCGTCATCCAGTATTTAAAGAGGGAAATACCACCACGAAGGTACGACCGGTGTTTGATGCTTCGGCGAAAGATAAAATGGGTCACTCTTTAAATCAGTGTCTCGAGACAGGTCCCAATTTGATTGAATTGATTCCATCCATTTTGAAACAGTTCAGAGTAGGTTCTATTGGTGTATCGGCTGATATTAGGAGGGCATTCTTGCAGATAAGTTCAACACCGGAAGATAGAAATCATTTCAGATTTTTATGGTGGAAGGATCATTCAAGGAAAGAAATAAAAATTTATGGGCATACTAGGGTCGTATTTGGAGTTTCTTGTAGTCCATTTTTATTAGCAGCAACAATTGGTTATCCATTTGGAGAACGTTCATGACTACTTGGTAAACACAGCGAAAAAGATGAGATCTTCTTTCTATGTCGATAATTGCGTTACTAGTGTAGAAAATGAAGCTGAGCTGAAAATTTCCATCGATCAAGCTAGGGAAATAATGTCTCCAGCCAAGTTTGATTTGCGGGGATGGCTACATTCATTTGATGAAACGCATCCAGATATTTCATGCTCAGATAATGTTTCTTCTGGATTAGGATTGTCATGGAATTTTAAAAATGATATTTTTTTCTGTGATATCTAGGCTTTGACCAATATATCAAATAATCCAATAACAAAAAGAGGTTTGTTGTCAGTGGCTCAAAGAATATTTGATCCAATTGGATGTACATGTCCAGTAACTTTGTTGCCGAAATTACTTCTTTGAGAATCATGGAAGTTGAAATTAAGTTGGGATAAAGATTTGCCAGAAAATATAGTTCATCAATTTCAATCATGGCTCAGACAAATTTCTTGGCTTGGTTTTTGTATTATACCTAGGACGCTTACTCCCTTTTCTTTAAATTCATCCAGTAACACAATACACGTGTTTTGCGACGCTTGTAAACTTGCCTATGCCACATGTATATTCATCAGAGCTGAATTAGAGGGTCAGGTTCAGGTACAAATGTTACAAGCCAAATCTAGGATTGCGCCTATCAAGGAAATGATTAGTGTCATTTCTTAGGTCTTAGGTCTTAGGATCTCGAATATGTCAATCAATAAGAAATGTTAAGTTTTTCAATTCGATGGAAACGTTCTTCTGGTCTGATTCCATGGTAACGCTCAGTTGGATCAAAACAAGAGGGAACTGGAAAACATTTGTAGATAATCGGGTAAAGGAAATTCAATTCATTAGTAGCCCCGATGAATGGTTTCATGTACCTGGAAATATGAATCCAGCGGATTTGCCCTCAAGAGGATGCAAAGCCAACCATTTAGCTGCAAGTAAATGGTGGGAGGGACCTGAATGGCTTCGAAGAAGTAGAGACTTGTGGTCAGATACTGTGATTATTCATTGTGATAGGATCGAAGAAGGTAGACAAATAACAGTGACGACTTCAGAAACTTCTAGAGAAAAATTTAGTAGAATGTTTCATAATTTTTCAAAATATAGTAAGATATTTAGATTGATTGCCTGGATATTAAGATTCAGAGTTAATTCATCAAGTAAAGGTCGATTGAGTGGTGAGTTAACGTATTCCGAAATTGATAAAGCTGAAATTACTCTTATCAGGTTAATACAAAAAGAAAATTTAGAGAAATTCAAAAATAATGAGAAGAACTTACCAGTTTTTGAAGATGAACATAGATTATGGCGGGTAAAAACTAGATTATTTTTTATAGAAGATAAAGAATATTTTAAATATCCTATTTTGTTGCCATATGATGACACAATTGTACATAGGTTGATATTTTTTCAACATGTTTTGTCGTGTCATGCAGGCGTAATCACTCTCTTTGGGATATTACGGAAAGGTTCTGGATAATAAAGTCAAGACAAACTATCAAACAAGTTTTATCTGAATGTATGGTTTGCAAACGAAATAGTCAGAAAACTTTTGAAACTCCTTTAGCACCACTCCCTAGTGATCGTATGGCAAATGTGGCACCTTTTGAAATAACGGGGGTCGATTATGCTGGGTCTTTGTTTCTGAAAGGTTCAGGTGAAGCATGGCTGGTCTTATTTACTTGTGCTGTATATAGAGCGGTTCACTTTCAACTGATCACGTCGATTCCACGGGGGTATTTATTCTTGCATTTCGAAGGTTTATTGCTCGAAGAGGCAGAATCTCAACAGTATATTCAGATGATGGCACATCATTTGTTCGATGTAATAATCTTATAAAAAATATTGATTGGGATGAAATTTCTAAATTTTCCTCGGTAAGGAAAATTAAATGGGTTTTCAATCCACCCACAGCCGCCTGGTGGGGTGGATGGTGGGAGCGGATTGTGAGGATGGTGAAGGGCCTCATGAGATGAAATTTAGGTGAAACGGTCGTCAATTACGAAGAACTATTATCTCTTTTTTGTGATTGTGAATCCACAATCAATGCAAGACCGCTAACTTATATTTCAGATGATGAGGAACTGAGAGCTCTTACTCCATCATGTTTTTTCTAGGACTTCCGAGCAATGACATACCTGATTCATATACAATCGATAAAAAATATTTGATAAAAATATAAATCTGTAGTTTTGTCTCAATCGTTGAGACTTAGTGAATTCAGGTTCGCGAGAATAGCCATCTTTTCAAGTGGGTGATGTTGTATTGCTAGAAGCAGATAATAAAAAGAGGGTGGATTGGCCATGAGCAAGAATTTTGGAGATTTTCCCAGGCAGAGACAATATAAAAAAAGTAGCACGAATAAAAGTGAATAAAGGCGAAGTAATTCGTCCACTACAAAGATTAATTTCCTTGGAACTATCTACAGATGAAAGCATTTAGTTATCCAAACGAAACGAAGAAATAGTATCAACGTCCGGGAAAAATGAAGATCAGACTACTGAAAGAAATACTGCAGGAGAAGAAAAGCAATCAGGAGAAAAAGAGAAAATGTTCAGAATAACGAATATATGGAGGAAGAGTGAATAGTCCAAAACGATTCGAATTCAATTTTTTTGTTTTGCAAACCAATTTGCAAAAGGTGGGAGAATGTTGGAAATGAAAATTGTTCGTCCTCTATACAGACTTTCATTGAAATGGTTGTCATGTGAATAAGTTGTTATGAGAGAGACTTTTCAGAATCGTCGTAATTAATTTTTGAATTGTCAAGTTATTATCAGAAAAATTTATAAATAGTATATTTTGCATTCGTATTATACCCAAGTTTTCCCCATTTTTTACAGATATCACCGGCGCCAAAGAAATATTGATGATTTTGAAGTAAAAATTGGTGAAAACACTATGCTATCTATTGCCAAGAATTATCTTCCAAACAGAATCTTTTGAAATTCCTCTTCGTCAATTCAAGATATGTTTTGAAAGGAAAACAGATGCGGCATGTTTATTATGCCCAAGTCGAATCGAGACTCAGATATGGCATTTGCCTATGGAGCAATGTATCAGGTGCGAAACATATTTTTATTACAAAAAGATGTATAGCGAAATTTTCGAACAGAGAGTCGTGTAAGCTATTTTCAAAACATTTCGTATTTTGAAGCTTCCATGTCTTTTCATTTTCTAAACGTGTGTCTGTGTTTTCGAAAATAAAAATCCTTTTACTAGAAATTTGGATATTCATGGTTAAGGAACAAAAAAATGCAACATTTTCATGTGAATTCAGAAGAAACAAAAATAGATTCATGTGCTCCTAATCATTTTGGCCTCGAAATATTTTTCAATCTCTCTGAAGAATTGAAATATATAAATAAATTGTCTTCATTCGAGCATGAGTTGAAAAACTTTTCAATTGAAAAATATTTTTATTGTTTATGTGATTTTAAAAAAATTCATACTCTGTGTTCACCTATGTTTGATTAGATTTCTATTTCATCTAAATGTACTGCTTTACCTACCAATTGAAAAATCCAATACATGTAAGCCATGTCGAAAAATGTAAATAAATATTGATTGATTTAATGATTCATTTTATATTTTCAATTGAAACTTCATCTGAGAATGAAGCGTTTTCGAAATACAGGATGATAAATTTCAAAATGATTTTTCTCCAAAATTTCTGAAATATTGTGATTTTTTCATACTCCGGATGTCATCTAATTGCAAAACCAATAAGTTTTTACTGATATCCGGTGGCTTTCAGTAGGGGTAGTCAAACCTCTCTAAATCCTTATTCTTGACCGTACTGATAACTAAGGAGAAATAGTATTTCACAACAATAGTACTCTATACAATAAGATGATATTCGAAATGTTACTGAAGATATTTGATAAACAAGAAATTCTATCAAAATAATTCTTCATTTCATCACCCTGCATTTCGAATGTATTTCATTTTCATGCAGAAGTTACACCAACAAAATATTCATTAACGAAAGGGTGAATCTCCTGTGTCAGTTCGGGAATCGTTACCACTTGTATAAAAATAATAATAGTTTTTTCACTCTCAGATTCTAGCGACTGGCATACGTTTTACATATGATCTATATTGAAGCTATTATTCCATTTAGGAAAAATTTTAGAATGTTATGAAATGAATTATGTTCAATTTACGTACTGATTAAATGAAGCCTCATAAGAGGCCTTCTCATAAGGAGTTGAATAGTTAGACTCACAAAATCGAATAGTGTTATTTTTTACGTCAGAAATCAACTGTGTTGAAGCTACTTCCTGTTTTTTTTTTGGTTGTGGTCTGCAGGTTCTATTGCCTGATGTTTCGTACATTATCGAAGAAGATGAGGAAACGGCGGACTGTCTGATGGTTCTCATTGGCTTCAATATCGACATAATTTGGTGTCTTTCCGAAACTCTTCCGATTCGGTCGGTAACATTCTCCACGTATGGCAGCTCTTTGGAGTGGCATCGGCATTCTCTTCCATGGGTCTCATTCAGCTTCGATATACTTATTTTCCTGTAAATGAAACATCGGGCCATAGAATGTACAAGAAACCAACGCACAGAAGAAGGGGTTAATTGAAACTTCAGTAGGAAGGCTCAAAGCAGCTGTCAACCTGAGAGTCTCCCTAAGAAACTGGTGTGTATAAGGAAGTTGATTCCATACGGGCAAAATGACCCAGGAAAAAAAATCACAGAATAGACTTGTGAATAGAAAGGATTTGCTGCCATATCTGAAGAACATTGCTGACCGGATCCGGAGAGTTTCTGAAAAAATAAGGTAGGATCGATATTCAGACCAACAAAAATCACGATAGAGAATCTAAGGTCAGCTGAGGACCCCAGAGGGATTTTAGCAACACCTGGCCTGACTGTATCCCTTATAGCTGTAGTCTTCATTGATACCACAAAGGGAATTATCGCCTATGGCATATCGATAAATTAGCAGTAGTAGAATATACACTCGTATAAGTTTCCCACGTTATCACTTTTGAAAAGGCTCAAGTTTTCGACAGAACTCTGAGTTACTAGCGAATACGGTGAAGCGAGACAAAAGACATTCAGAACTACAGAAATAATTCCAACTGCGAGAAAAAATAATTCATATTGATCAATATCAATAAAATATAACTACTTAAATAATCTCGTATCAGATCGTTCGATTCAATAGACACGAAGCCATATCCATTATCAAAATGAATTTCGACATCCAAATCAATTTAATAGGATATGCTTTGAGGATAATCAGAATACTTCGTATATTACCTTATTGCCTTTGATAATACCTACTTCCGTCGTAGATGAAACGTCAGCTATAAAAACATACAGACCACGGTCAAAATATTCAGAAAATAGCATTAACGCATAACACTCCTAGTTTCACGTGTGCCTTTTCTGAAATGAGTTGATGATTATTCATTTCTTCATCCTATTGATGATATGACTTTGAGTAATTACTTAGTTTCGTTTCATAAATAACAATATTTTATTTCTTTTTCAGGGTAGATTCAAGAAAGGATGTATCTATTTCAACATTCAGGGAATGACTTCATGTCCTAAGTAAACTAATAAATCGCAGCAAAATGACTTGCGAGTTTGATCGCGTGTACCTACTTCCTTCGTTTAATAATATCAACATGAATGTTTATCCATTACTTCCTGAACTGAACGTTTTTCAGTTAATAAAACTATAAATACTTCGAAGTTCTGCTTCAGATACTGACTATAATGCTTGCGTTTCTGAAGTCTTTTCACCCTACGACATCTAATGTTCTTCGAAATTCAGAAAACATGGTATTTATAACAGCATAATTCTTGACGTTCGCTATGTCTAGTCAGATTTATTCCAAGAAGTAAATATATTATGGAATCTGAAAATTTATGACAAGAAGTAATTAATGATCATACTCTCTGTCCAAGATAAGGTTGGCCAGTATGCGAAAAACAGAACCTATAGGAATGACGGAAAAGGTGTCCATTTCTGAGCTTATTCATGTTACATTTTGAAAATTCAAAAATTTTAATCAGCCCGCAGAAATTTGGTAAAAACGGAAATCCGTCATATTCAATTTTTCCCGGCGTATTCGAGGATATATTGAAAACAAATAAAAACTTCCCTATTGTTACTTTTTGAACAGTATAACAACGGGTTGAAAAAAAAATCAGCCATTATATATATATATATATATATATATATATATATATATATATATATATATCAGAATTGATTTTTCAGTTGATTCCATATTTGAGGTTATCCGAAAAAAGTCAAAATTTCAATTATTATCTATTTGATTTCAATATGAAACGAATGAATTCGTTTGTTCCATATTGCAAAAATAGATCCTGTTACCCAACCAATATTCCTTCATTAAAATAGTTAAATGGTAGCAGATTTTTCAACTTCAGTTTAGAGAGAATTGAATGATATCACCCAAAAATATGTTCGCCTTCATTTCAACCTAAAGCTTCCAAGAGATCGATAATAGAAATTATATTCCACGTGACAATATCCATTCACAGATACCCTTATGAACGATGTTATTGGATAATTTGTACAATTCCATCGGCTACGGAGGCACATCTTCACCGGCAGCAGGATGTTGCATATCTCAAGTAGGATCTAGAAGTGATTTCGAATTGGGGTGAAAGTAAACAGGTTCCATTCAATACCACAGAGACCCAGGCATCGGTTTTCTCCAAGAAGATGAATGTCAACGAACCGAATATAATAATGTTAGGTCGGACAATTTCGCTTTCTGCTTCGATAAGTTTGTTGGGGGTTAAAATGGACACCAATATGTCTTGGCACAATCATGTTGCTGAAACTGCGAAGGCTGCTTTTCAAAAACTTGAAACACTGTTCCGAATCAGAAAACTCTACACATCTCAGCAAATTTTAAAGCTTTATGAATCTCAGGTCAGACTTTCTTTAGAGTATTGTTCTCATGTATGAAGCTCTGCCCCCAAACATACCCAGAAGTTGCTGGATTTCTCTTGAGAAGAGCCATCCGCCTGATTGGACACGCGAACATCACGTGCAACCTTGATAGCCTGGAACATCTATGAAAGATTGGAAATTTGTCTCTCTTCTATAGATACTGTCACGGGAAGTGTTCAAGTGACTTGGGACATTTGATTCCACCAAAAGCGGTACATATCAGAACGAAATCACCTTGCTCCAAGAATATATATGTAGTTTGTTACCAAATGAGCTGAAGAATATATGTCCTGTTTTTCAGTATTAAACGACGTTACACCGAAATGTGAAATTACCCAGATTGTGACTTGGATATAACTGATTTGAGAAAAAAACTTAGAAGTAAAATGTGATTAATAGTATCGTGGGTATCTTGATACAAAGATACTTAGGTGTTAGATATTACATTTTTCTATCGATTACTCAAATTCCAGATTTCACGATAATTATAATTTCGACTTCATATTGAATACCTGTACTTTTATATTACACTTTTTTTGTTACCACCTTCATATGCACATATACAAGGCGCTCTGAGAGCGCCTTAAGGATTTTCCTGCAGTGCTTGTGTTTTGTCCTAGAAAGAAATCCAGTCCACTAGTCTGATCTACAAGAATAATAAGCAACGAGAAAACAAATGATGCGGATGCGAAGGGATCTTGACTGTAGTTGAATGATTTATTGGGATTATTTATGATTATGAGATGGCATTTTGAATTCCAAGTGAGAAAGACCAGAAGTTCAAAGATCATTCAAACAGGTTCATAGTAGTCTCCAGCAACAACTCTTCGACAATTAGAACAGAAACAGCCCAATATTGGTCTCAATTTTACTTTGAGATCGTTGCAGTATACATATATCCTGGCATCCATCCTGGTAATGGTATTATGGATGATGAACTTTAATCCTAAATGATCTCAAAATACTGGTTCAGTGGTAGGGGCGTTACTTAGCATAAAATGATCCTAAAACTTCATTTTAGTGAATAACAGACTTGAAGAGAACGATATTTGCACCATATCAGATGAGATTTCAACAAAATACCTACCTGTTCTGGATTAAACAAACTGAAATATCTTCTACGTATATCCACCAGTATAAGAAATTTTACTAACTGAGGGAGCTAAGGTTTAGTAAAACAAGTTTCACGATTTCAAGTGTTGAGTGGAAATATAGCAATAAAGGTTCTAATACATATTGTAAAATATGGAGAGAAAAAATCTACCATTGATAAAAAGTTCTTCGAAGAGGTTTTTCTTTTGAAATCGTCCAATCACTAGTTTTATCATATCTTGAAATTCAAGCAACGTACATTTCTGGATGAATTTTTAATTGCTGCGTGAACATCATTTGCATTCTAACTAGGGACTTCAGATCATCATTAGATGCCCCGGTCGTTATGAAAGATGAAATATTATTTCTGAACTTACAATATTTTCATTAACGAGCATGTCACAGAATATTATCACCTTCAAGATTTAGTGAATCGAATCGCCTCCCTTATATTCGTGTCGAGAATAATAATTCATCGAATCCAACTACAATTGCGAAATAAAAATGTCAGGCTCATCAGTTCGAGTGCATGTTCTGAATCATCATACTGTGAATACATGAAATCTTCAAGATTTGTCGTTCAACTGCTATGTTAGGTGAGAGGGAATTTGTCCCAATATTTGAATAAGTAACAAGCTAACTGTACTAGACAGTGTTTGCATTCGTATGCGAAATTCTCTCCGTACATACTAATTGGCAGACCTTCAATTTATCATTAATTATCAAGACATTATTCCGCCTCAGTTTCCCTTCGATTCTAGCCCCAATTTTCTGACTACTGCCAGAGGCGATCGCGTGTTCCGTGAAATATGAAACATTTACACGTCTCTTGGTTCATTTTCATACCGGGAAGATGATTCTTGTTGAAGGAAAATGCGAATCGATCAAATTCAGGTCGACGATTCCTTATGCTTACTCAGAATATTTTATGCAAATTGAACGAATGATTTTTCAATAGGGTCAAACATATATGAATGGGCGATTACAAAAATTTTTCAGGCAAATGGAAGATTACCAATTCATTCATTCGACGGCTGCAGAAGAAAAAAATTGGAAATCTTTATGGAGAAAATATGTGATGAAGTTAACAAAAAACTGAATATGACAAGAAGGAAAGAAATATACTGAGTATATTATCACAAAAGTGAGATTTCGACGTTTCTCTTTCCATAGAAAAGAGTATAATCCTCTTATTTTAGTACACAAGTGCCTGAAAAAATATCATTGAGCTGTCACTCGATTTGGTGACTCGTGTAGATGATTTTTGAAAAAATTAAATGCCGCATGGAATAATTTCAAATGTTATAATTAATCGACTGCAAAAATGGGGTTTTCATTTTTGCATATATCTCAAAAACTATTTGATATTTTTATATTTGAAAATATGAGATATTATGCAGGAAATATATTTGTTGGAAAATTTTCTTATTGACTTCAACTTACTTTTATTCATAATTCATATAATAAAAGTTTCGAAGTAAGATTGATAAGCTGAAACTATTGACGAATAAACGTCGGATAAAAATTATATGTGTTATAGTTTGAGAGATATTCAAACATTGAAATGCTACAAGAATCCTGAAATCTGTTTTTATAAACAAATGCAAATTTTTTTCTCCAATTGACAGATATAATGAATGAGCCCTGCGTTTTTCATCGTATCTTGATTAGTTTATAAGTTATGATGAGTTTAAACATACAAACACCAGGTTAGAATGATGAAGTGAGGGAGAACACACTTTTTCAAATCCGATATAAATTATAAAGATTTTTTTTCTCAAGAAATAATACATTGTTGTTTTCCTTACATCGTGTAGAAAGGAAAAAACTATTCAGGAGAGATTCAACTGTTTATTACAATTTTTCAATGAATAAAGAATGAAAAATCAAATGAAAATTATCATTTTTTTTCAGTCATCAAAGAGCAAGATAAATTATGACTAAAAAATGGTATTAGAAAAAATCATTGAACAATAAATCCGTTCTTCAGCTGAATAAGTAATGAAATCATTCATACAAGTTCTGTTTCTAAATACTCTAGCGTGTTTCATGAATGTAGAATTGCCCATTTGATATAACACGTAAAACCAATATTTTTCAATCTATTCAGGCTAAGAATTTCGACTGAAAAATGTATCATTGGCCTGATGTTGAAACTGCTGGTACTCCGTTTACTTTTGCTGTATTTCCCATAAAATTTTTAGAATTTCACTCTGAGTTACTTTTCTATAATTTTTCATAGAAAAAGCTGGAGTGGAATATATCTCATCAGAATATAAATGAATATCAGGCAAATTTTTGTAGCGAATGAAAATTTTTTGATTTGTGTGACAATTGGATGCGAGTTCTTGTTTCGCAGAAAACGCTGATGATTTATTTTGCCATCCTCCAAGAACTTTTTTGATAGAAGCGAAAATTTCAAATTTTGTCTTAGACAAAAGGCAGAAGTTTCAATGTACCCAACACGATTTGGAATTTTAATATTTATTCAACATACTTTGAATAATCTTCACATATCACCACTCACACAATTAACCAATGATGCACTTTTTCAGCCAGAAGGCCACGTTGTAGAAAAAAAATAGTTTCGAGTTGAAAAATATTTCATCAACGAAATATCTCAACCATAATTGAATATTGGAAACATCCTGCTGCTACTCTTGACTTCAAAAAGTAAAGAAAAATGAAAAAGAAATTGTTAATAGTAACCACGAATTACATCCGGAAAATATTTCCATACATACCCAAAGTTCTTCCGAGTCATCATGTAATCCGGAACGTAATATTTTCGAAAGACAAACAAAAATTGATTCAAACGACTTCTCATATATATAACTTCAAAAGAAGCTTAGCCTCAACTTTCTTTGACGGCTAAACTTCCATGAGAGCCCTGTGTCACCTAATCCCAAAGGGGGTTGAGACTAACCCACAAGACGCTAACAATTTACAAACGTCTCCACGAAGGATCCTAATATGGAAATTCCCCGTTTTCCTTTTGAAGTTTCGAATAATTTCCATCATATAATGAAGAGTCACTTGAGGTTGAAGTTGTTAACGAAAAAAGTGTCATTGTTCGCCCTGTTTGTTGAATTCCAAAGTCTTGATTTGTTATTGTATCGTCAACAAAGGCTTTGACAGAAATACGAGATGAATCTGAAGCTTTTTTTCCTTGTAGATCGAGCACATTTATTCATTTCAATATCTTTCTGGTGAAAGATATACATCATGTAAATGCATTATGATCCATGGGAATCAAAAAACAGACGAAGGAAGATATTTGGGCTTATATCTCCTATGAGGTTAGGTTAAGTTAGATCTGAAGTGTGCGGGTCTATTCGACCCTCCACCACAACCCACAAGGGTTTATTGTGGCTCACACCTATTTACACTCGACCAAATAAACCCAGCTTTCAAATGAAGTTTGTATGGTGAGTGGTCATTCAGGTCAGATGGTAAGAGTACGGCTCTGCCGAACTCTAAAAACCTAATTCGGTCCCCAGCAGGGTAGGCACAAAGTATATGCTCTGCTGTTGTATCATTTTCCAAATAGAGGCAACACACACTGTCTTCCGACAGTCCGAGTCACTGCATATGATGATTAAAATGACAGTGACCTGTAAGAAGGCCTGTTAGATATTGTAGTTCATCCCTAATGTAGTCCAACAACTGTTTGGTATCAAACTTCGAAGAGTGAATAAACGTGAGCCAATCCTGGAAGATTCTGCCAGAAGTCTATAGATCTTCTTGCCATCCAGGTGTTCAATGTTTGTTTGGCAAAGCCTGAAGCGACGCCAATGATATATTCTGGTCCGATGAAGCTGCTCGCATAACCCTCCTTTGCAAGAGAGTCAGCAGCCTCATTGCCTTCCAGGCCAGTATGGCCAGGATTCCAGATCAGAGACAATCTGTTGAGTATTCCTCGAGGAGACTCGATTTTGGCAATTGCTACCAATTTAGACGACAGGAGCCAAGAGCTTCCAACGCCGCATGACTGTCCGAGAATATTTTCATTGATTTTTGTATTAGGTTGGATTCTTCCAATCTCTCTGCACACAATTCAATACCGTAAATTTCCATTTGAAATACAGTCGCATACGTTCCTAGGCAGGTAAATATATCTGTCCTGGGTCTGCGACTAAAACACCTGCACCAGAACCGGAAGGTGTTTTTGATCCATATGTGAACCAACAATTATCTGTTCTTAATATTTCCTTCTCCCGGAGGATCCAGTTCTCTTTACTCGGGAACAGTACTCTACAAGGCAGTTCGTAGTTGACAGTTAGAGGCATAAAGTCAGAGGTCATTTCCAGAATGCTGTGACTTCCAGTGTCAACCAATAGTCTGTTGCATTCTACATTAAATTGATTTGTGCAATTGGCCATGTGCACAAGTTTGTATGCAGTCCATCTGGCCTCTCTCCTGAAAAATGTGAAGAGGTGTAGATCCAAAAGGATTTCCATGGCCGCTGACGATGTGGTACTGATGGCACCACAGATAGCCAGACAAGCCTGTCTCTGTAAGCCTAAGAGCTTCGCGTGGGCCTCCGGCCACCAGGCAATTGCACCATAAGTGATCATTGGTCTGACAATCATCACATAAATCAAATGTATTTGTTTGGAACTTGAACCCCAAGTTTTACCACAGATCCGTCGACATGTCCATAGTGATAGTCTGGCTATGAGGTAGTTTGATATTCCAAAACAGTGCTTCCACTGTTTAAGTAGATAAAAAAGAATATGTAAGTATTGAAGTGAAACAGAAACACTCTAGAGCAGAGGTATCCAAACATTTTTCATCGTAGACCACCTACAAAATTTTGCTGGTTGTGGTGGATACCCTGCAGCTTCATTCTTACCATACTCTTGAAACTTAACTATTCAGAAACAAAAAAAATATTATGAATTCCGTAGAATCAAAAAGCGTTATTCTGCAGCATATCCAAATGCTGTCCACATGAAACATCATTCAAATATTATCCGGAGAGGAACACCCCAATAATATGTTGTTAAGCTCACAAATGTTGCAATTGGTTGATCAGAGTTCATTCTGTATATTTTTCAGATGAGTTATTCGTCAGGAAGTCATTTGGAAAATACATCTGAGTTGTCTCTTCTAATTCAAATCTGCTAATTCATTTCAGCTGGTAATTAGTGGAAAATGTTTCTCAGTTCTATAAACTGGACTGTATAAAAATCAACGTTCTGTGCAGTTCGCGATAACGTATTCAAAAAACTAGTTAGCATAATCGATTCGTGACGTTCTTTGATCAGAATATCAGTCTTGAATCACTTCACCTCTTTTATACAATTATCATCTTCATCATTCTGGTAGGATGAGTTTGAGTTCGTTTGAAGGCTCCAATTTCAGAACAAACTCGAAGATGTGTTTCAGCTAACTCAGGTACTTTCACTCATCAGTCACGGAGATAAGCTAGTTTGAAGGAAATAGAGCAGGACCTATTTGGTACACGAGTGTATTGGTACAAAAAGGCTCCATTTTCCTCAGTATATTTTGATCATCTCCTAAGATTGTTCATGAAATGCAGTCGTATGACTTTTTTTCGTTTCCAAGATTCCAGTCATTTTCTAGAAGTAAAGTTGAAGCGTAACTCAATATCCCCCAGTCACAATTCTTATGATGACTTCTGTTATTCTTCTTGCGTTATTGTTTGATATGGATTCAACTTCAGGGAACTGATCCATGACCATCATTATGAAAATAATAATACAACCAATGAAGAAAACCGGTTTCTATATGTCCATTACATATTGTTTTTCTTTCAGGGCTTAGATGCTTCCTTTGACCAACAGCGACCATATTTTCACATATGAAACAATTGACAAGTGGTGGCCAAATTCCTCTCGATTTTGAAGTATACACTCGATTCAGGAGCTGTTTCGGCATGTACATGATATCTGTTTTTGGTGGTATCAAATGATTCGTCTTGATTATTATACATGGGATTTCCCATTTGTAACATGTTAGGCTGGCATGAAAACATAAGAAATCCCAGTAAACTCAATATTCTCACTTCATTGTGAGGTCTTCACTCTACAGTATCACAGAAAGGTAACACGTATTTTGCTATTAAAAAGCTTTTTCATGCAATAGCCATTGTATACCGAAACTTGTGTTACGTTTTTGGAAAACTGTTTAGTGAAAATTTCACAATGCAGTTTGATAGTTCTTACTAGAACATCTGGCATGAAATGAATCTATTGAAAACACTTTCACAACACCAGAACAAAAATCACGGGCTTTCGACGTCCGTTTCACTAACCAAGTTAGCATCCTCAGAAGATCATCATGATCTCCTGAGAGACCATATTTCAGTTCTGGTGTTGGGAAAGTATTTTCAATAGATTCATAATAAAGAATTTTTTGAAATTGCCGATTGAGTTCAACCATATCTTTTCGCCTCTCTGGGACATATCACATCATGACTGGATGTGGTCAGTGCTCTTGTTTTGAAAGAGGAAGATCTTTTATTGGAAATATCCTGGAAACTTTTTTTGCCAAGTGACGGTCATATTTCATATGGAGATGTCAGGATCTTGACCAAATGCCTGTAGACATTATTATCATCAGCTTCTTTCGAAATTCTTCTATAGTATGGCCTTCCCCTTTATACGTACCGTGATAGGAGTATAGATCTCAAGACCGTGCCTTGAGGTGCCCCATAAGTGATTGCTCTACTAGAGCTATACCTATCGTCTATTTTCACTATTTGAACTTTGGTGTTCAAATGAGTTTCAGAGGAATTCAAAGCACTCCCCTCACTTCGTTATCCTCCAACAGTTGTGAATGACTCACTGTGTCGATCACCTATGCGAGTTCCAGGAATACATAGAGAGCCGGCTTCGAATCGTTCAAAGATCTGTGTATAGCTTTCGTTAACGGAGCTATTGCATCATTCGTAGACAATTCTCGAAATTCCAATTGACGATTCGATAATATTTCATATTTTTTAATGAAATTCAGCAGCTTCAATGGCCTTATCTAATATTTTTGAAAGTGTGGATATCAAGGAAATTGTCCGGTAGTTAGTGACTTTTTTGTAAATGATAATAATAATAATGATAATATTTATTTATGCAACAGTATCCTTATTGAAATCGGCCTCAAACGTTGGACATGTGCATAATATATAATAAAACCAAAAGTAATCCGTTATTTATTTAACAGTATCGTTGTTGAAATCTTCCTAAAATGTTACACATGTACAGGGTCATAAGTTATCATCCATATATTCTTTGAGAGAATAACAGGATTTATCCAAAAGCAACTCTATGGTTTGGTAGTTTGGCACTTCCAACTGTAGGGAATTTCTAGTATTATAATTCTTATTACCATTAGGAGTAGGAAAACTGGTTATATGCGATTTTCCATATTTCAATATCTCATAAATTAATAAATATTAATATTAATTATTATTATTTTTTTTCCCGTAGTGTGCGCTGGTCAGGCCCTGTCCCCCGAAGCCTCGATACATTCGGGAGGGCGCGCCAGCATTATCAACCAATGACCACTCCCCACACCGTGGGATGTGATCATTGGGTCCGAGGATAATGTGCCCTGAGCAAGCGCAGTGAGCCAAGAATGACAGCCTACTGCATCTGTGTGGCTGAGATTTCTGCCTTAGTGCGGCAAGCCGGTATGATTTTAAGATTCGAGAGTAGGGAGGACACCATTCCACCAAGGACACCAATAATCAGAACAACTATCTTGACAGAGTGACCTGGATAGAGTCTGCGGAGTTCGAAGAGAAAATCTCAATATTTTATTCTTTTTTCCCCCTCTCTTCTGACGATATTCGTCTCGCCAGGAGATTATATTTCAGAACCACTCCATCATAGACCGCCCCTGAGGCGGAAATCGACCACTAGTTTTTACTCGATTGAAAGAAATATTCCATATCAATATACTCAACCCATTGATTCATTATGCTTTTTAGTGCGGTACCGGAAAATTACTGATGAGTTGTGCAATATGAAAAAGAAAATTAGGAAATTGAAAAAGCAAATGAAGAACATTTCTAGTGAGTAATGAAAGGGTTATGATCATGCTTTCATTATTTTCAGTAGGAGTGGCGACAAGGGTCTTATTCATGAAAGACAGGCTCACTTGTACACGCAGCTGAATTGGCTTTGTGTACTTAACTGCTCAATATTCTTGGTAGTTGATATTATGCCTGCTATTTTGGCTTGTGTGTTTAACTGCTCAATATTTTTGACAGTTAATATTATGCTTTACGGATATCCATGTGTCAAGTATTCTATTTAGAATCTTGGCAAAATAAATCATATTTTCTGATGTTTTTTTTCTCTCTATTCACAGTTGATTCATTCAGGAAAATTTTTAGGTGAGTCAGAACCTGAAAGTAATACATCGCGAAGCAGTGATAATTTTTGAGATGATAATATACAAAGGGATCATGAAAACCTCAATTCGACGGATGATGACTCAGATGCAAATGAAGACGCACCTGTGAGAATAATAACAGAGGCGCAGGTAAAGGATGTCCCAACTACACAAAGTGATTCTCTGTCTATAGTCAATTTGTTAGGTGTTGATACCTCTTCAGATACGGTTATGGAAGAACCTATAAACGGGGATTTTGTAACAAGATGGTCTGTTTATCTGAGCAAAGGTCTCAATAAAGGAATTCGAGATTCCCTATCTAACAAATGGAAAATTCCTGAAAATTGTCTACTCAGTGCACCAAAACTGAATAATGAGCTGCAAAGAGTATGTTCGGGGATACAATTGAAGAGAAATGCATTTTTATCGGCCGTGCAAGATAAAATGGGTAAAGGTCTTGGTGCAATTGGCCAAGTTTTAGATTGTTTATTGACTGATGCCAATCATAAAGACATTAACCCTTGGCTAGGCGCTCTGGCGTACACAGTACGCCAGTGACTTAAAATTACTTGTAATTTGGCAACATCGTGACATATGAAAATAACCTTTCACCTAACCATTTGCCTGTCATTTTTGCTTGTCATTAGTTAACTATTTCATGCTGAGTGAGCTACATGTGTTGGTCAGTATAATTTTTGAGATTTTGTTGAACTGTGTCGAAAGTGGAGTACTGCGTACGCCGTACGCCTAAAGACGTAAGTAATTTTATCTTCAGGTATTTCATCTATTTTTGTGTATAAATCCACGTTTTTGGTTATAATTGTGACTGTAGCTTTGTGTAGTAAACAGAAACTGAAGTAGACGTCATTCATAGGTCCAGCAAAACAGTGAATATTGCTCAAATGAGAAGTGAAGAGATTTATAGACTTCTGGAGGAAACCGATGATGATGATTATGAATTCAAGGTGAATCTTCTGGATCTGAAGCACAGAAAATAAAAGAAAATGAGGACTGTGATGGCATCAGTGCTTTCTTCAAAATAATCGACATTATATTAATAAGACGAATTTGTGCGAAATATTCGCGAGAAACGATTCAGGTATTGAAATATGTAGAGCTGTTATGTCTATAAAAAAAATAATTTTTAACTCACAGCCATTAGATTCGACGACAAAGCTACCAGAGGAATTAGGAAAAAATCATATAGACTAACAGCAGTTCGAACATTTTTTGATAAATTCATAAAAAATTGCAAGCAATTGTATTCACTTGGAGAATTTATGACGATTGATGAAAAGTTAGAAGCATATCGAGGTGGATGCTCTTTTATACAATACATACCCAATAAACCGGCAAAGTATGGCATCAAAATATATGCTTTGGTGGACTCTAAAACCTTCTACACGTATAATCCTGAAATATATTGTGGTAAGCAGCCTGCTGGGCCATTCCAAGTTAGTAATTCGCCATCTGATGTAGTTCTTCGATTGGTAGATGGTTTAGAGCGTTCCAATAGGAACTCAACTTATGATAACTGGTATTCCAGTTGTGAATTGAGAAAATTCCTATTGGAAAAGAGCATCACGTTTATTGGAATTCTAAAAAAGAATAAAAGGGAAGTTCCCGTGGAATTTTTACCGAATAAGTCGAAAGCTATTGGAACTTGTTTATTTGGATTTCAAGAAGATCTTACACTAGTTTCCTATATTCCCAAACAGAACACAGCCATTTTTCTTATCTCTACGATGCACGATAATGACTCAGTTGATGTGGAAACGGGAAAACCCGAAATAATTCTTGACTATAACCGCATCAAGGGAGGTGCTGATACTGTTGACCAGAAATGTAATGCATTTTCAGTATTTCGAAGAACAAAACGATGGCCATTTGCCACATTTATGGCATTCCTCAATGTAGCAGAAATAAATGCATACATTTTATATACATATGGAAAACTCAACATTGACATGGGTCATCAACGACAATCTTTTCCAAAACATTTATTAGTGGCTCTTATGAAACCTCATATGCAAGAAAGACTCCTAATAAAATCATTACCCCTGCATACCTGGTACATTTTCGAAAATGTGTTAGGAAAGCCACCAACCAGAAGAGAGGCTGATACTTCACTGAGTCAAAGAGGGGGGTGTTATCTATGTGGACGCTCAAAAAATAATTATACAACTGTGAAATGTTCAAATTGTAGCCAGTTTTCTTGTAAAAATCATAGCAGATCATTTGTTAAATGTGATTCTTGTATTAACTCTGATCGAGTCAGTGAGTCTGATTAGTAGTTGAAATATTCCACCCATTATGCAAAAACTTTTTTCATCAATCAGAATGTTAGTTTTGCCCCTCTATAATGAATATATATGGTTTATTTTGAGGTTGATGTTTCATTTGCTGAAAATTCCACATGGCGTACTCCATACGCCGCGCGCCAGATTGTGTAAAAATTTAGGCGCGCCTAGCCAAGGGTTAAGGAAAAAATCATAGCAACATTGGCAGACTCTGCCAAATTATTGTGCGAGAGTCATTTTTTAATTTCGAAACACCGAAAACATGAGATTTTTCCGATGATGAATGAACAAGTGAAAAAGATTGTTGAAGAATCTCTGTCTGGTCAGTTCCTTTTTGGGTTTGGGTTTGTAGAAAAGTGCAAAACGGCACAAGCTGCTAAAAATGCTTGTGAAGAATATAGAAAACATTATTCTGTTCAATCGTCAACTACTTTAAACTTCAAGCGACCTTTTCAGAAGCACAGAAAAAAGAATTACCAAAAAGTGGACTACAGGATCCGAAACGAGGACTCTGGGTATCAAAGAAAAATGATCACCAGGAGATGAATCAGGTATCTACCAACTATACTGGTCGACTCAAGTTGTTTTTGATTGATGGGCAAAATATTTGTTCTGATATTAACACACTGCACTGTATTCAGGGTTATAGTTTACCTTTTGTAAAAAAAACCTCATCAATTGTTGAATGAAATTCAGAATGATTCTAACAGGGTACATAGAAATCTGAAAGAGAGTATTTCTAATTTAGAGTCGATAGGCGCAATTCGAAAGTGCAATCCAAGCAAACGTCAGTTTGTTTCATCATATTTCTCAGTGCCTAAATCCAGTGGTGGTTACCGATTCGTTTTGAATTTGAAAGAATTGAACAAATTCATTATATAACCTCACTTTAAACAAGAAAATATTGAACCTGTTCGAAATTTGCTTATTTCAAATAGTTTTATGTGTACGGTTGATCACAAAGACGCGTATTTTTTTATTCCGATCAAAGAATGCCATCGTAAATATTCGAGATTTTATTTTGAAAATGTGCTTCATCAATTCACTTCATTGCCAAATGGCTTACGATCGAGTCCTTTTATATTTACGTAGTCTGTTACCTGGATGATTTATTAATTATCGGAAAATCCGTTGTGGAATGTGCCAAAAATACAAATATTGTTTTTCGTTTTTTAGAACAATTCGGATTTATTATAAATTTTACTGAAAGTATTTTGGAGCCTGAACAGAAATAAAAATTTTTGGGTAATAAAAATGAATCATGAGTTTTAGAGTCAAAAACAACAAAATTTACATCAGTTAGAGCTTTCAGCTGCATTGATTGCTTCAAAATCATTCACACGATTGAAAAATAATTGCAACATATTGTTGAGGATAAATAATGCAACGGCAATTAGCTATATCAACAGAATGGGTGGCGTGAAATAAATTACCTTACATGAAATTACACGAGAAATTTGGCTATGGTGTGAATCTAAAAATCTTTTGGCTTTTGCTTTCTATATTCATTCTAGAGCGAATATTTATGCTGTTGTGGAATCACGAAGTCTCTCTGTCGAAACAGAATATTCTGAATAACAGAGTCTTTGGTGAAATAAAACAAGTTTTAGGAAAACCATGTATGGATCTTTTTGCATCACAGCTTAATGCCAAATGCAAGAATTATGTATTGTAATGAATCTGAAGCCGGCCCTGACCGGTTCCCAGTATGACGCATACCGCGAAAATTCCGGATGAAGATAAATTAAGCGTTAGTTACTGAGTGGTGTAAATGAATTAGTTGTGATAGTGAAGTATTGTTAAAATAAATTTGTTTAAGACAGTCAATTCTTTAATTCCTTACAGTATCTTGGAAAAGAGAGATGCATTAACCATATGATGGTCAAATTAATTTTCTATGCATTTCCGCCATTTTCAATTATTCTGAAGGTACTTCACAAAATAATTACTGATAGAGCTGTAGGAATTTTGATAGTACCAGATTAGTGCACGCAGCCATGGTATCCTATTTTTATAAAGATCATGTGTTCTCAACCAATTCATTTTGAACCAAAATCAAACGTAATGCTGAACCATTTTAGACAACCGCATCCAATATGAACGAAGATTACCCTTGTTGCTGCGCGCTTATCAGGGAAACATAGGTATATAAGAAGCAGAATTCCTGAATGTGGTATTCCAACCCTACTTGAATCATCAAGTCCTAATATTGAAAAACAATATAATAGCTCGTTGAAGCAGTGGTGGGTATTTCCTAACCTGCATAAAGTGAATGTTTTCGTACCTAGAATGTCAGATATAACTCAGTTCCTGCAAAAGAAATTTTGACTGTGGAGCAAATTATAATACATTAAATTTCCACAGATCAGCATTAAAATTAGTAATCTCAAAGGAGTTTTCAAGTTGAGACCGGTTTTCCCAAAATATTCCATGACTTGGGATCCTTCCCAGGTTCTTGAATATTTGAAAACACTTTATCCATATCGCATCTTACCACTGGATGGAATAACGTTCAAGTTGACAACTGTCTTGGCATTGGCATCGGCTGAGAAGATACAGAGTATTGTTAGCATAAAAATATCTGATATAAGGGACATGTCTTCAAATATTCAAATTGATATTTCAGAAATTATTAAAACTTTTGCGTCCGGCAGGCAACAGCCGGTAATAATTTTACCATATTTTTATGAAAAGCCAGGGATTTGCGTTGCGAAACGTCTGAATGAATACCTATCAAGATCACAAAAAATAAGAGGTATTGAAAACAAATTATTCATAGCAGAAGACCATATCATGCGGTTTCAAGTCAAAGTATTTGACGATGGTATTGATACTCAAAAATTTTCATCTTATTCCACGCGGCATATCTCCACTTCAGCATCAATACGTAGTGAAACAACTATTGATATAATCAGAAATACGGCCGGGTGGTCTGAAAAATCTTTCGTGTTTGCCAGATTATATAATAAACCGTTGTTCAATAGTGAAAATTTTGATGAAACTATTATTTTTAACTTTAAAAATTAGTGGGAATTTAATCTATATGAATTGTTATTGTTGTGATGTTAAGTGCTAATGTATTTTTAAAAGCTATATATTCATTATAACCGATATGATATAAATTTTTTGATGATAAGTTTATGAACGTAAAATTACGAATTATTTAATCATAATGATTAATTAAAGATCATTATTCAGATCGCTAATATGCTTTAAACATCTACAAGGTGGTCTATCATAGAGTGGTTCAGAAATGTAATATAATATGAAACGACTTACCTGTAAGGATTATATGAAGAATCACTACATCATAGACCAACCCAACTCTCCCTCATTTTCAGCTCAACCTTACGCGATCTGAAATAGATGCACCAAAAATCATAATGAATCGACGAGCTGAGTATACTGATATGGAATATTTCTTTCATTCGGGTAAAATCTAGTGGTCGGTTTCTGCCTCAGAGGCAGAAACCGAGGTGGTCTATGATGTAGTGGTTCTTCATATAATCAAGATTGAACTTCCTTATAGGTAAGTCATTCAATCTAAAGCTAGATATTTTTCTTTGTGCTTCATCTAGGTTTGTTTTCTTACTTCTGTTATAATGGTGTTTTCATTTGAAATCAGTACATTAGGCTCCTCTTCATTTTTTTCCACTGACAGGTAAAGTTTTTGTTCTCTTTGTAATTTTGCTATGAAAGCAAATTTTTGACTAATATTTTCCCTCAGGTGTTAAATTTCCTCTCGTAAATATTTGAGTTTATCACTTTCCAGTAAAGAGGCAGCCTTATCTCCGCAACAGCTCATCTTATATTTCATCAGTTCGGACTTCCATTGCCTAATATATAAATTAATTTGAAATCCCTGAAAGAATCTGTATGAAAAAATTTAAAAATCATCTGAGAAAACAATTTCATGAAGCAAAAATCTGGAATAACAATGACATAACATACAAGCAACAAACAAAAAACCAAAAAATATTGAACTATCAACACGAACTGAAAAAATTAAAAAATTATCAACCAGAAATGAAAATTAAAAATATTTTCATTTCTTGCTATTAATTTTCTAATTTTGTACAGATTATTTCAGGGATTTCAAATCAATTTATATCATTTCAGACAATGGAAATCCGAACTGACGAAATGCACCATGAAACATTGTCAACCACCTTCAAACAAAAGTTCACCTTATAATCACTTATGTAGCACTTGTTTTTCATTTGATTAAAACAGCTTCTGTGGAATAGACTATAACACTTCATACAGACATAGTTGCGAAATCCCTTTTTTCTGTAACATTCAGATACATTCATTGCAGAGCTCTCATCACCACATATTTCTTCAACACCATCTATCCAAGGAACTTTCTCATCTTTTTATGTTTGTGTGACGTTTACAACCTCTTTTTCGTCTGAATAAAATGAACGAAATATACAATTGTTGCTAGGGGCCAAATCCCTTGATTGGGATATGTTTTTAACAAGACTGGAACCCACATTGGAAATTAATTTTTTGAATCCTTCACCTGTTTTGCTGTCCTTTGTAAGGATATCTGTTTAAAACTGTCTGTTAAAAAAAATCTGTTTCAAAATCTGTTTTTCTGTTAATCAGCTGGAATACGAATGACAACTCTCAGAAGTTGAGAAACTTATGCGAGCTAAGGAATAACGAGGTCTTACCTTTTAAGGTGTGATTCCTAACACAGTTGCAGAATCATCCTATATGATTATCATCAGTAAGTTATATTATAATAATAAGAACAAATCTTGTTGTAAAAAACAAAAATGTTAATCATTTGTTAAAAGGTGATTGACAATGTTACATGGTGCATTTTATCAGTTCGGACTTTCATTGTCGAATATGATATGAAATGATTTGAAATCCCTGAAATAATCAATAAAAAAATTATATTGAGCAAAAAACCGATATTACAATGAAATAAAATACAAGCAACAATTGAGAATTGAACAATAAACAATAAATGAAAAAAGAAGGAACTAGGCGTCATCAGAAATGACCTTCAACGGAATGGTTACTCCAAAGTGATGATGGAACATTCTTCAGCTAGAAGACAGCAAAAGCTCCTCAAGGAAGAGAAACCGCCACAAACAGTACTTGTACTTTCCTACATCTGAGGATTGTCGGAAAAGATAAGAAGCATTGGGTCCAAGTAAAACATCAGAACCTATTTCAGATCTGGGAACACTATTCGTAGCAGCCTCATGAAAACAAGGCTACCAAACGCGGACTACGATTCCTAAAATCACATTTACCGGATACCCTGCGAGTGCGGAAAATCCTACATAGGTGAAACTAAGAGGTTATTGAGAGTTCGCATTGCCGAGCACAAGAAACATACACATCGGGGAGAAATCAGCAAATCAGGAATAGCAGAGCATGTTTGGTTTCATCAACATAATATCAAGTTGAAATCATCTACAAGGAGGAAAACTGGTTTAGGAGAGGATTCAAAAAGGCCGCATATATGTTGTCCAAAAACGCATTGAGCCAAGCTAGCGTAGAGATACACAATATATGAAAACCTATTATCAATCAAAAACCGCCAACTCCCACCAAACAGTCAGCTCCCGCTGAAACCGATGAAGCGGTGAAAGGGAAGACAGGATAGACGGAAACACTCGAATGACCTATACATAGTCGGCTCTCGGAGAAATAAGTCCAGTCATCACCCGAAGACGATTTTGAGTACTAACAATCGAAACGTTTTGAAGTGACTTGTTTTGAAATCTTTCAATTTTCATTTCTTGTTGATTGTTCAGTTTTCAATGATTGCTTGTATGTTATATTATTGTTATTTCGGTTGTTTTTCCTAATATAATTGTTTTTTCAGATAATCTTTTGATTTTATTGATCATTTCAGGGATTTCAAATCATTATACGGGGTGTAACTGAATAAGTGTGAAACATTCGAGAAGGTGATTCCTCATCGAAAAAAAGATAGGATCATTCATATAAAGAAACTTCATTGGAGCATCCCTTATTAAGATACAGCCCCTCAAAGGGGGTACATAAAATTTGTATAACAATTTTTTTCACAAGCACTGAGAAAGTTACAATATTGAAATTAACCTGACGTTTTGTACTACCAAAAAGACACTTAGCCAGTAATTCATTTGGTTTACCCCATGGTTGTAACGGATGGAAAACGCAACCCCTAAAATTTATTTCCATTGTAACTTTTTGTCTTATTATTTGTTAACCATTTCCGATAGCCTGTTTCATTCTAAACAAAAAATGTCCCTTGAGTTTTTTTCCAAAATAAACCAGTTCGCAGCAAAAAATTATTGTACGAACAACTACAGAGATACATCGTCATGAATGCGAACTGGATTTATTGTTATTTTGTAGTTAGTACCTGCATTGAACGATTGAAGGGTAGGTAATAAACAAAACTAATTTATTAATTACAAAATACACAATACACAAACATGTAGAAATCATAGTAAATATTCAGACATTACGCATGCGTCTAGACGTCGGCGCATTGAGCCACGTATTCGATCAAATATTCCTGGAGTCTCTCTGATTACCCTGCACGCATCGATGATGCAGTTTCTCAAGTCCTCTACATCGCGAACTGGAGTACGATAAACCACATGCTGTAAATGGCCCCAAATAGAGAAATCGAGAGGACTGAGATCCGGGGATCGAGCGGGCCAGTTCTGTGCTCCTCCTCGATCTATCCACTGATTTGCAGATGTTTCAGGTAAATGCTGACGTGCTAATTGACTAAAATGGGCGGGAGCCCGATCATACATAAAAAACATACCCCTTCTGATGCCCAAAGGAACTTCCTCCAGCAGTACTGGATGCACTTCTCTTAAAAATTGAATATATGCCTCACCATTTAATCGAAGAGGTAGAAAATGAGGCCCAATTAAATCATCCCTTATAACTCCGAGCCACACGTTGAGAGAAAACTGTTCTTGCTGGTTAGTTTCGACAATAGCGTGAGGGTTTTCATCAGCCCATATGTGGAAATTATGAAAATTAATAATCTTGTCTCGATAAAATCTACATTCGTCTGTGAATTCTATCGTCTTCAAAAAGTCACAATTTCTTCTAATCATTTCCAGCATCCAATTGGAAAATTCAAGATGGTTCGGAAAGTCTCGCGGTATCAGTGCCTGTACTCGTTGCAGATGGTAAGGGTATAAGAGTTGTTCCTTCAAAATTCGAAATACCGTCACATTTAGCCAGAAAGCAATCTTTCTAGTACTGGTAGTAGGTTGTTCTTCAATCAAATTAAGTACTGCTTCCTCAAGCTGTGGTGTTCGTACTTCTCGATGGCGACCACAATCCTGCATTCTTTTGTCGAATGAACCATATTCTCGTAATCGTTGTTGAAGTCGAGCAAATATTCTATGTGAAGGATGCTGACGTTGAGAATACATTTCAGCATATCTTCCAGAAGCTTCTAACCCATTCCCCTGCGACAGACCGTAAACGTAATGCATATCAGACATTTCCTCATTTGTGTATGCCATTGTAATATCAGGTGAATTATTAAAGTAGCAAATTAAAAACAGAACAACAACACCAATTTCGAAAATTCACAAACTGACAGCGTCATACCAATTTAATTGTCACTATCGCTAATAGCGACCTACTATAGTCTATTTCAAAAGAGTGTAGAGTAATAAATCATGAAGTGTCATAAAATTTGCCTGAATTTCGTTGTCGTCCATGGGCGTAGGCAAATCTTAGGATTATTAAACTTAATAATTAAAGTAAATTAAAAATTACAGACATAGATGATAATAAAAGGCCATTTTTGGGAAGTAATTTGGTCTAAAACTAAGTACCTACATGTATTTAGGTAAGTAAAATTTCTTAAAAAAAGATTAAGATTAATTTTAGTGGTTCTTGTAAACTTATTTAATATGCAATTTGGGTTCATATACTTGAGCATGATTTCTCAAAAAAGGGTTAACACTTAGTTCCGAGGTGCCATGTCATTATAATAATCCCTTTTTGACCCTGCCCACCAATCATGCAATACCTATTAAACCCAGGTAATTAAGAAAAAGGGTTTAAATATATTGTAATGGTGTCTTAAACATTCGAGTTATAATAGTAATTGTTACTACACCAATTAAACGTACAGTGATATTGTGATATAGAAATAGTGAAAAAGTTATAAAATGGGGACATTTACTCCAAAGAAAAGAAGTGTAAAAAATTCTCCGCTATCTGTTTGCGAAAAAGTTATAATTTTAAATGTATATGATTGCATAAAACACGATCACCCTAGTTTGTCTGTGCAAGAAAGTGTTGAGCGATGTGCCCGAATGACTGGAATTGGACAGTCCACGATTTTTAAATTATTGCGAGAAAGAAAGATATCAGGCCAGGTAAGTCCATGCAAGAGAAAATCAGGAAGACCAATAAAAATCTTAGATGAAGACACCAAATGTGACATTCGAAGAAAAGTTCATTCGTTTTATTTTAAAAAGGAAATACCCACTCTTGAAAAAATATTTATCGAGATAAGCCAAGATAACGATATTCCTTTGATATCCAGAAAACTTTTATGGAAAACTTTAAAAAGTATGAATTTTGCCTGGGAAAAGCACAATCGAAAGGCATTATTACTGGAAAGTGATGAAATTGTTTGCTGGAGACGAAAATATTTGACAACTATAAAGCAGTACCGCAGAGAGCAAAAGAAAATTTTTTATCTTGATGAGACGTGGATAAACGAAGGTTATATAGTCAAAAAAATGTGGCAAGATAAAAATATAACAAGTTCTCGCCAAGCTTTCATAGAAGGCCTTTCGACGGGTATTAAAGTGCCTTCGGGAAAAGGGAAGAGGCTTATAATTGCTCACATTGGAAGCGAAGACGGATTTTTAAAAGAAGGTTTGTTAAGCTTTGAGTCGTGCCGGACGGGAGATTATCATGAGGACATGAATTCGGATGTCTTCGAAGACTACTTCGGGGAAATGTTAAAATTTCTTTCAGCTGATTCGGTCGTGGTTATGGATAATGCAAGCTACCATTCAAGGCGCTTAGAGAAGGTACCAACTTCAGCTTGGAGAAAGCAAGAAATTATTAACTGGCTGTCAAATAAAGGTATTCAGTTTGAGACGAATTCAGTAAAGAAGGAACTACTAGCCATAGTAAAACAACATAAATCTCGCTTCATGAAATATGCCGTAGAAGATGTAGCAGAAAAGTATAAAGTAACTGTGCTGCGCCTACCGCCATATCATTGCGAATTAAATCCTATAGAACTTATATGGGCACAAGTTAAAGGATATGTTGCAAGGCACAATACCACATTTAAAATGAAAGATGTCAAGGTATTGTTTGATCAAGCCATTATGGAAATCACATCAGAAAACTGGCAAAAAGCAATCCAACATGTTTTAAAAGAGGAAGATAAAATGTGGGAACTGGACAACTTGGTCGATCAGGTGGTTGACCCTATAATTATAACACCAGGGGATGATGACAGTTCTTCGGATGAAGACTATACTGATGTAGAATAATTTAATTGAATTGTAAATATACTGTAGCGGGATAAGCAATCTGGACAGAGACCAGTGTATCAGTGACAGTGACACTTTTGCTTAGGTTAGGGTTTAGAATTAAGGGTAGTCTGAATAATTATTTTCTCGGAAGGTTCTCGAAAATTGTACCTAGTAATCTCTAGAACATTCAATTAGGGTATAAATAGAGTGTTGTTAAACGTTAAGGGAAGTTCACAGTTTTAGTATTGTTCAAGTGTCAAATTGTAATAACGTATCCAGTAAAGTTCTTGTCATTTTTGTGAATAAATTGATTTAAAGTCCCCACAAGTGTTTCAATACGTAAAGTTCGTTCGTGTGTGTTTGTGAGTATTTCCCGATTTCGGTTCGTATATATTTTATTGTTACATTTTATATTTTTTTAATAACACTGTTCTGCTGTATTAAATTTTTATTTCCTTTAATATAATTTTTATGAATGCATATTCTTTTGGCAATTATCTCACTAGCGCGCCTCTGGCTCAGTATTTATCCGTCGATAACAATGGACAAATCCCTTAAAACAGGGTGATACCTACCTGCTCTTTATGAAACGACATAATTTTGCAATGCGGACTAGGGAAGTGACAGAATTTATTGACGGATCACCCTGTAGCGCTTTTGAATACTTAATGAGATTTTATTACTCTACACTCTTTTGAAATAGACTATAGATGGATTAGTTTCGTATTTTCGCATTTATGACGATGTATCTCTGTAGTTGTTCGTAAAATATTTTTTTGCTGCGAATTGGTTTATTTTGGGCAAAAAACCCAAGAGACAGTTTTTGTTAAGAATGAAACAGGATATCGGAAATGAATTTTCAAATGTTAAACAAATAATAAGACAAAAAGTTACATTAGAACAAATTTTAGGGGTTGCGTTTTCCACCTCTTACAACCATGGGGTAAACCAAATAAATTTCTGGCTGAGTTTCTTTTTGGTAGTACAAAACGTCAGTTTGATTTCAATATTCTAACTTAGTGCTTGTGAAAAAAATTGTTATACAAATTTTATGTACCCCTTTAAGGGATGCTCCAATGAAATTTCTTTATATGAAAGATCCTATCTTTTTTTCGATGAGGAATCACCTCCTTAAATGTTTTACACTCATTTAGTTATACCCTGTATATCATATTAGACAATTGAAGTCCGAACTAATGAACTGCACGAAATGTTAATCATACCGCAGATTTGAATTTATATCGTTTTTGAGATTGTGAAGAATGCGAATGAATTCCAGAGTTTTATGACTATATCAACTCATTAACTTTCAAATGAACGGCATATAATCATTAAAGTCAAGAATGTTTCCAGCAAAACAATTCATGATTAATATCTTTCATTATTATTTTTCTATTTCACGTATTCAATTTCGAAAAAAGAGACAGGACTGCAAAGTTTCTAAAGTAATAACTGATTCGTCTTTCCGGAACAATGAGCTTTCTTCTAAGGAATTATAACTCAACCAGTGAAAGAGGTCTTTTCCACGCTCGAGAGCTTTCATCGTGATTATATTCCCATTGAATTATATAGTTGGTGAATTGGGAGATGAAATCTGCGGAATTCGACCTTCAATGGTAGAATGAAATGAAAACATTTCCTTCACATATTGCCTTCGAACTATAGTGTCTATTTTTGACATCATTGTAGTTTCTTGAGCCTTCAAATACTTTGTGCCGCTATTTATCTTCAAAAATCATTCACAATATACATTTACTATGCATATTCTGTATCTAGCAATATAGGTACTCTGAATTAGAAACTTTCATCATGGAATTTAATGAACCATCACATCTAGTCGGCGAACTTAACGATTCTACGTTGAAATATAGTTTGACATTGGTAATTGGTTCTGCATAATTGGTCTTGTTCATAAGTAGAATTCGTGTCAAGTAGACATTGAGCTCCTAT
Organism: Leptinotarsa decemlineata; assembly: GCF_025532065.1. Lineage (NCBI taxonomy): Eukaryota > Metazoa > Arthropoda > Insecta > Coleoptera > Chrysomelidae > Leptinotarsa > Leptinotarsa decemlineata. The sequence goes on along the minus strand of NW_027412549.1, from coordinate 10,055,806 downwards.
AGTTATTAGTAATAGGTCATTGGATTGAGAATGGAATGACGTATAGACAAATGGTATTTCAAGATTCTGCAGCGCATTAAAAATTGCAATTATTATTGACAATTCATCATGAAGGAAAAACGGCATCATTTTTTGATAACACTTCGAAAACTTCCAGTACTCGAAATATAAAATGAAAGACTCTGAAAAGAGAGAGAATTCACAATGAGGAAGTCTCAACTCCCGGGATTCTACCTTCACATTTCTCCAAAAAACCCTGCTCAATTATTAGCCTTACTTGAAATGGTACATCATGAAACACCGCTTTTATCTGAATTTAATTTCCATAAGAATTATTGGAATGAGGACTCAATATATTTCATTACCACTCGCCATATTTGAAGCTTTCTCCAAACTATAAAACTAACTAGAATGAATGAATCCGTCATTAAAAAATAACACTCACGTGGTCCTAGTGTTACTGTGTGCCAACACTCAGTTTGAGATTTATATACAATGAAACTGAGACAAGTATTTTTCGAAAAAGCGAGTGGAGTGTAACTGCAGAAAAAATATATTCTCAAAACAGGTTTGGCAGGAAAAAAAGATACCAGGAGACTGGATTATTGTTACAATGGACGCATATATAAAAGGAGAAAAGTAATTCTGTGAAAATTATTAGGAGCATTACATTGTGACAGATAAAGATGTTGAAAATATTATTAGAGAATACCAATCGATAGTAGGTATTGATTGATAATTTATGCAAATTGCTGTGATTATAAGGGTGGAAATACTATGTTTGTATAAAAGTGGTTGACAATGTTTCGTGGTGCATTTCATAGTTCGGATTTCCATTGTCTGATATGATATAAATCGATTTAAAATCCCTGAAAGAATCTGTGAAAAATTGAAAAGATTACCTGAAAAATAACAACTATATGAAGCAGAAAAACTGAAATTACAATGAAATAAAATACAAGCAACAACCAAAAAATAAAATATTAACAGGAGATAAAAAACATTACCAAGAAATGAAAATTAAAAGATTCCCAACCCAAGTTACTTCATGAAGTTTCGATTGCTAGTATCCACAATCCTCTTCGAGTGATAACTGGACCTATTCCTTCGAAATCTGACCATTTATAGGTTATTCGAGTGCTTTCAGCTATCTTCTCTTCCCTCTCACCGCTTCATCGGTGTTAGCGGCGAGATTTGATCGTGTTCCGCTTGATTAGAGGTTTCCATATGTGGCGTATATCTACGCTAGCTTGGATAAATGCGTAATTGGACAACATATATGCGGCTTCTTTGAATTTTCTCCTAAACCAATGTTATGTTGATGAGTCCAAACATGCTCTGCTATTCCTGACTTGCTGGTTTTTCCTCGCTGTGTGTGTTTCTTATGCTTGGCAATGCGAATTTTCAATGGCCGCTTAGTTTTATCGATATAGAATTTTCCGCACTCCCAGGGTATCCGGTGAATTCAATTCTTGGAATCACAATCCGCGTTTGGTAGCCTGGTTTCCGTGAGGCTGCTACGCAAAATATTCCCAGATCCTAGGACCCAATTCTTCTTATCCTTTCCAACAATCTTGTGATGTAGGGAAGTACAAGTACTGGTTGTGGCAGCTTTTCTTTATTTTTCAGCTAATCTTTTGAATTTTTTCCAGATTCTTTTAGGGATTTCAAATCAATTTATATCATATTTGACAATTTAAGTCCGAACTGATGAAATGGAAATATTATATTACAGTTCGAGCTTTTCAAGTAGGTTTAGGACAGGATGAATTAAAAACAACGTTTTGCATAATACATATAGGTCGACGAGTTCATTCGAAAAAACTGAAAACGAATTAGAGTTGATTCAGTCAAGATCAGAAGTTTTCTGAATCATAACCAAGCAGCTCTTACAGATGGTTTCAATATTGATCGCGATATTCAATTTGATTTGAAAAACAAAATAAAGCAAAACGAAAGCAGAAAATAATCCAACAAAAGACGAAGTAATGAAAGATTCATTAATTGAAGGAAACGAAACAGCAAGTATAAGGGAAAAAAACTTTCACTATCAGAAAAATATCTACATGTTTTGGAGTAACAATGAGAGTTAACGGACAAGAAGAAGGCAGGAAAAAAAATCATGGAAGTTAAATGAAAAATTTGAAACGCATATGAACCGCCGGAAACGTTATCAGTTATGACAGTCATGAGAATCTGATGTATAGAATACGTAATGACTGAAACGATACAGAATTGAAAAAAATAGGGTTCACCAAGGGAGAGCATTCTGAATTTCATAGTCTGAAAAAGAATGGTGGTGGCCGAAGAAAGACTGTGTATAACGATGGAATAGAATGAGTAAGAATGAACAATTTTTTTTTCTAGAAACTGGTACAATATGGATATTATATAGAGGAGAAGCATTGGATAATATTTTTTATGTTTTGGTCAAGATTATTTACCAGTTGTTGTATGATAACCTGATCAGAAATATATGGTAAAACGTACCGGGCACACTTGCAGTTCCAATAATTGAAAATCGATTCCGGCCGTTGTATCGCCAACAGCATATGCAGGAATAACTTCAATGAATAATCCTACACTGACACCTGTCGGATATAATCCAACGCCCATTATGGTATCAGTCAGGGAGTAGTTGTTTTCTGATAAGTGTGAGTTCATCAATCTACAGTGTAGGTGAATTGAGACTGGCCTGAACGAATGGTTCTTTCAGATAATTTGATTCACAGCCAGTTTTTGAGTATGCCCTCTTACTATATGTAAAGATATATGATGGAATCGGCCGATACTTGATGAAAATCCATAACTAACGTATTCCAAAAACACTTTATTGTGAGATTTTCACTAAATTTAGTGAAAATCTCACAATAAAGTGTTTTTGGAATACGTTATATGTAAAGATGTTTTTTTTATATTCCTGGTACAAGGAATTGAGCGAATTGGATATGCGGTTAGTTAGTACCTCGTTTACGGGCGGATCGGGCGATGACAAATATGTTGTTTGTCATTCGTTTCAGTCTCATTAAAAAAATTATACTCTGAAAGAAACTCGATTTTCAATTATAGAAAATCATTGACTTCATGTCAATGATGGACAGTTGTCCCGCCAACAGCATATGCATGAATTGCATCTATGCAGAAATCTGCTCTTTTAGATAATTTGATTCACAGCAAGTCTTCAACTATGCCCCCTTACTATACATGAAAAACTGGCTGATACTTGATGAGAATCCACTTGGAAATGAAAATCTCGCATCGAAGTGAGTTTTTTAAATGCGTCAGTTGGAAATAAATCTGTTGACTTTCTGTTTCAATGTGGGATTTAGTTTGGCTTTTCTGAAAATTTTTGCACTTCTTTCAATTGACGAAATTTGAGGAAATGATTTTCAAACTTAAATTTTCGTGGAACATCACATATAATGTTATGATAACAATGCTCAATGAAAAAACTCTGATTGTTTTCAACACAAAATGTGCATAGTTCTTCTCTTTCACAATATATCTGCGAATATTTTCTAAAATATCACCTCAAACTGAAATTCAATCATCATGTTCGCCTGGATTATTCACACATCATCCAGAATAATGAATTCAGGAGCCTATGAATCAACATGCAAGATTTACTTGAGCTCCAAAGCTCTCATCTCGATTACAGTTTCGATATATTTCACACTAACTGAATCGAAAGTGGAAAACTAAGCTACGAGTCGCATATCCATTAATTGATTGCCTCTTCAATTCTCTAGTTCGTAGTCCTAGATGAAACAAATGTGAGCGATGTATATCTCGACCAATTCGGAGTTCTCAGCTTAAATGCTAATTTCACAGGGATCTGATTCGTGGTTTTCTAAAGCTCTTCTGGGACTTTCTGTCTGTGAAATGCAGTAACGGAAAATCCCATCACCACCAGAATTTCATCAATTCCGAGTATGTGTTTTATTTCAAGAGAATCAAATAAAGAAACTAAATGGAATACCAATCTGCCAGACTGTAGGTTCATGCCGAATTTTTGAAGGTCATGTGAAGCCTTTCAAAAATGTATAATTTTTTATAAGTAGAACATTGATAAATAGATTCAGCCTGCTACCATCAATTGCGGATGGTACAAGTTGAAATTTGAGGAAGAGTGGAGACAGCAACCTATATAAATCAAGATTGTGTATAGCGCCTTTCCGCAAGTATCTGTCTGTTCTTCTGCGTGCCTGACTGAATGCGATTATCTCAAAAAGTACCGAAGGATTTTCTTAGTTTTCTCCAATGGACGAAGTGATACAAAAAGAAGGTGTTTTGTTAGTATGAGTTCTTGAGTATGATAGACGAATACGATATTGATCCTTATGAACATTTATTCTAACATATAAAAATGGATGTTTGTTGGTTGGTTGGTTGGTTGGTAAGTGATAAACTTCTACATCGCCCAACCGATTGTGATGAAACTTGACATGTATAAGTAATTTCTCATAGAGATGATTTTTAGGCTATCAATTTTCTGTAACTCATCAGTAGATGGCGCTGTAGAACAATTTTTTGAAAGCACTGTTCTATAACGCTGCGCACGCCTAAGTTCGTTGATTCTGATTCTGTCAAAACATTGGAACAGCAGCGATACAGCAACATAGTACTAATTAGTAATACAACTACCAAATGGGCTCATTGAACATTTTTTTCATTTAATAATTTGAAACTTCATGTTTCAAATAGTACATCTGCAAAAAATCTGAATTTTCACCCTTTATTTTCCACTCGCCAACCACGCAGAGTTGCCAACCGTAGCGGAATTTACTCGACGGTAGCGGCATAGCGGATTTGAACACAAAGTAGCGGAATTTTCTACAAATAATTAATTATTGAAAAAAAATTTGGAAGAAGAAGAGGCAGTAGACAGCATTCGAAGCTGACAGCTGAATAATTGAATGCACAGTCAATACGTTATAGTGTTAGTAGCTGAGGCCATTTTATGATGAAAGAGAAGAAAAATATTTTTGGATATTTTTATTACTATCATAAACCTAACCTCACCTTCAATATCTTGGAACTGAAAGTTTCGACTGTCTCGAGTGTTATGAATTATATGCAACAATTACAGTGGAAATTAAAGATACTTCATCTGATTGTAGCTCGAGCGAAAGAGCTACCGCAGTTGAGATTGACTGGAACGAGACATGATAAAAAATAACAAAAAGTCTTGAAAACAAATTTTTTCTCAACATTGGTTGTCTGATTCCAACTCGAAAGGATGGATTAGACCTGTCGCGAATGATCATTCAAGAGCTCAGTGTAACTATACGTAGTTGAATAAATTGATATTTATTTTTACTTTTCAAAATCATTATTTCAAGCTGAGAAATATTTAGTCGAGAGGACAGCTTTCAAAAATCAAATTTAGAAAATTAGATACCATCTACTGAGTTACGCGGTTGAAAATTAGCATGATCCTGATTCCTAACCTCAGTTACAGTTCGGTTTTTGGTATCTGAACGGTACACAAACCCCAAAGCAGTGTAGCGGAAAATAAAGCAGTGTAGCGAAATTTTGGTTCATGTGTAGCGACTTTATAGTTCATCCAGTTGGCGCTTGACGTCACATCAGTCGACTCGGCGACAAGGGAGTGCTGACGGATTAGCGAAATACGTATGCTAGAGCCGTAGAAAGTGAGTTGTGTGTTGTTTACTGAAGTATGTTAACTGCGGGCCAAGTCACGGGAACAAACAGTACATTATAATGCGTGATGAAGGAAGATTGCGATGTGGATACGTATTTTGGAATTGAAGGTTACATTTGCGTCGTATGCTGCCCCCCTTTTTTTGGGACAAAACACTAGCACTACAGGAAAATCCTTTAGGCGCTCTCAGAGCGGTGCTTATGCGAAACTAGCGATTTGATGAATTTGAATCGCTGGAAATTGAATACATTTGAAAAAACGTCCTCAGTAAGTTCATTCCACATAAACGCAGTTCTCCGGATGGAAGAGTTCTCGATCAGTGGAGTTCGATGTGTACAGAGTTGAACCTCAAAACGATGAGCAGCCATAGTCCGTCGCGTATTTCTGATATGTACCGCTCTTGATGGGATCAAATGTGCCAAGTCACCTGAACAATGCCCGTGCAACTATCTATAGAATAGAGATAAATCTCTAACGTTTTTTCAATGTTCCAGGATCAAGATTGCACGTGATGTTCGCTTCTCAAATCAGGCGGATAGCTCTTTTCTGGATGGAATCCAGCAACTTCAAGGTATTTTTGGAGACAGAGCTCCATACATGAGAACAATACTCCAAAGAAGGTCTGACCTGAGCTTTATATATAATCAATAGTTGCTGAGATGTGTACAGTTTTCTGGTTCGGAACAGTGTTCTGAGCTTTCGAGAAGCAGCCTAGACACTTCCAGTGACTTGATTGTGCCAAGACATATTGGTGTCAATTTCAACCCACAACAAACTTATCCAAGCAGAAAGCGGAATTGTCTGACCTGTCATCATTATATCTGGTTCAGAGACATTTGTCTTCTTGGTAATGAATTGAACCTGGTTACTTTCACCCCAATTCGAAATCACTTCTAGATCCTCATTAAGATATGCAACCTCCTGCTGCCGGTGAAGATATGCCTCCTTGGCCGATGTCTTGGAATTCGAATGGAATTACAAGGCAATTGTGCTGTCGTCAGCAAAGCAATATTAGAATTACTGAATTGTTTCATTAAAATACATAGATATAATTGTATTCTTGGTATCTTCCGTTGATATACAATAAAAAGAGGGTGGTGGATTTCGTAAAGTTCTGAATAACAGCTTTGGCTACCGACTAGAAGGATCTAGACCCGTTAGAATTGACAAGCAGTGTTTTCCTAAATCTCTAATTGTGAAGTTCTTTGCTTTCATTTATCCTAAGTTTACATCTGTTGCGAGTATCAACAAACCTAGTTCGGTTTTCGGCACTGGGACTTTTGCGCCACTGCCAGTAGGCGAGATTTTTGGAGGCGCCGGCTTGTTCGTGAATTTTGTTGAACCAAGGTTAGCCGTTATAAGATCATTTCATTGAAAAAAGAATGTATGCACTTTTGGATGGTAGAATAACTTCCGTGACTTCAGAAGCACAAGTCAGGGGAAATTTTGGAAATGGTCTTGAAGATCCTCCAATTCAGCGATCTATGTTGCCGAACTTTGCCCGGCTTAAGCCGGCTTCCAACGCGGCGGGACTTGGCGAGTCTGGCTCGCGAATTGGCGAGTCACGCACCGTGGAAATGCGAAGGCTCGCCCGTTCGCCAAGCGGCTTGGCGTTCCCGTCGGTTGTCGGTAAATTTGAGTCAAAGGATGAACGAGCATCGCAGGCTCGGCTTGCCCGAGCTTGTGAATCCGTTCCCACACAGAATGCTTGCATTTGCAGTTTTCCCTCAGTGGCGTTGTGTTCTCAAAAGGTGGCTAGTTCATCCAATGTTTTTAAATTTTCCTATTTCCACTTTAATTTTACTTTCAGAATGGAGTGGTCTAACGATTTGATTCTAGAATTTTTGGAACTATATGAAGGGGAACCAGCTATATGGAACCCAAAGGATCCGAAGCATGAAAACAGAAATTTGGTGCACGATAGCTGGATACGGATTGAAAGCAATTTGAGTATGAAATGCTTTGTTGCAGATCTCAAAAAGAAGAAAGAAACGCTGATGGCAACTTATCGAAAACTGTTGCAAAAAGTTAAAAGAAGCAGTGGAACTGGCTCCGGAACTGACGACTTTTATAAGCCAGATTTACTTACCTACTTCGACTTTTATACAAAGACGTCATCCACCATCGTCTTTTTCTTTTTTCTTTATTTTATTTTGCTTTTAAATATTCACCGCTCATTACTATAAAAGCTGCGGCACAAGTTGCAATACGCTGATTTTATTCTTGTTGGCGTCTCATCATTTTCCTTGATGCAAACTACTCCATTGTTTTCACCAGAATAACAATCCAGAGGGTGCGTCGAGCGCAATTCAGAACTTGACGAGTGACGTTGCAAACTGTTCAACGCGCCGTGGGAATAGTCACGGCTCGTCGACTTGCCACTTGGCAAACTGTTTGCCAAACCGATGAACTCGGCAAGTCACTCGCCAAGTCCCGCGCCGTTGGAAGCCGGCTATAGCCCGTACACGAGTCACATTTTGCGGTCGGATCGACCACACAATTGCAGTCGCGTTCCAGCGAACTCAAGCCGCCCATAAGAAATACTGTACTACTCGTACACAGGCGTTCACAAGAGTCAAAACGGGCATCTGCAGTCAACTTGCTGCTGATCTCCGCCGAAATGTCATCGTGACATCCGCCGTACACTAACCACAAACTTGCAGTCGTACCCAACTGCGTACACCGTCGTGTACTTTTTCTCATATTGGTCTCACAGCGTTCAATTCATGATTTCATAATTCTAATTAATTCATCAAAAGAACTGATGGACATTCTGAAGTAATTAAAAAAATGTTTTTCGTCTTGCCGGAGTTTATCGAATGAAATATAAAAATTTTCCTCCTGTTGTCGCGCAGCCAGAAGTGGCTGTACCCAAAGCGATCGTACTTTTCTACGTCTTCTCCTTCTCCTCAAAATAAGAAGTAGTAGTGCTTCTTCGAAATCCATTTCGAAACTGCCACTAAACTCTGACACCACAAAATATAGATGTCAGTTGCCTCAACTGCAAGTGCGGTTTATATAACCGCACCACAAAAGTGTGGTTGGATCAACCGCGAAGTACAGTCAACGTGGCCACAATGTTGTGGTTGCTTCAACTGCAAATATGTGGTCCGTGTACGGCCGGGCTTAGATTATTTCCCAACATTTATCGATAATTCTGAAATGAGTTTATAGTCAGATCACAACTGAGACCTTGCAGTGACTGTGAATTTCTGGATTGGTTGTTAGGTATAGATAAAAGATATATTTTCCATCATTGTCAGGAATCCTGGTTGGCTCATTCATAATACGCTGCTTATTGCAAAAGCCCCAGCTTCACGACCTTGTTCGTCGGTGATATTTGAAAATTTGAACCATTCGATATTGTGGACATTTAAGAAAACGCATACGGAATGTTCCGGGGTTCCAGCAGTTCCTGTCGTTGATAGGAGAGGTCACTTCTGATAAAAAAACTTCAAAGTTACGTTTAATCAGGAGTGGAATCATAGCCGGGATATAGAAACTTGACGGTGTTTGTTAATGCACTGACTTTGGTTTCTGTGAGTTTAAGAATATGAGGACTATTTGATTGCAAATGTTGGTGCACTGAGTTTATATTCGAGTTGAGTCCTCTGATGTTGCAGAAATCGATTTTGAAGTTGTGAGTGGGCCTCTTAGCAACTGCAGTTACCATGCTTTTTCCCTGTAGACTGATGTTGGAAGGACCTTGCTAACTGTCAGAAATAGTGGTTTTCAAATAGTCTCTGTCCTTGCATTAGCCCCCACTCGGAGATCTCATTAGAGAACTATTTTACAACTGGAGTATTTTGACTCTAGGAGCGTCATCATGTATTTTTCGTTATATTTCAACCTCCAAAACTGAAACAGCGGCACAGCAACGAAACTTTATTCCGAAAGCAACTTCAGGCTGCCTAAGCCGTTGCGATGTTATATCACCAAGCGATGCCGGGTGGGACGAGCATCTACCATCAAGTAGCTTCATGAAGCTAGTACTAATCTATTTCAGAATTTTATATTATTATTGTGAACTTTCAGTGAATTCTATCAAGAGACATCATCATTAGTTACAAAATGATATAACACTTATACATTGGTTAAGGCTTTTGCGGCCGAGATTTTCAGTGATACTATCTTCATTCGGGTTTGAAGGCCATCGTAGTTCAGAACTGCAATCCCAAACTATGTTTGAATGAAGAAGCCTTAACCAATTTATCAGACGCTTCTACGGGAAGGAAACACTGAAACAATACCTTTATCTGGACAAAGGTAGAAAAAGTAAGGCACGCCCAATTGAAACATTGACGTTCTCATTTTGCTGTCGGGACACAAATATCATATCAACGTTTCTAAGAATGCAGTTACAAACTTCGACGACCTCAAAACCCAAATGAAAATAGTAACACTGATATAACATTATGACAGAAAAAAATGCAAGCTTCTGTATCTATATGCATATGTGGAGTAGGGAGGGTGAGTCTAGGCCCACAGCACTTAGGCCTCATGTGACCCGTTGTACATCCTCCCGAGGAGTTGTCCTCCCAGGTCATCGTCCATACTGGCCTTTCTAGGAAGGTAGACAGGTCACTAGGAGACATGTCCTTCATATCAGTAAGTGTAGGCTAAGACTCGCCAAACACACAATATCTTATTGACTCCGGAAACTCGCATAAGACGTCCCTGACAGTTTCATCTTCCTGTTCACACATCCTGCATAGAGGTGTATTCACTAGCACCATAATATGGAGGTGTTTCCTTTACTTAGTTGACAGTGGCCAGTCAGAAATACTACTATTAAGCGTAGGCTTTTCCTGGTCATCGCCAGATATTTCTTCGGCGCCAGCTTCCAAGGATCGCCCAGGGTGATCCTGGCAAGACTGCATCCTTTGATTCCATCCCATCTCTTTGGGGATTGAGCATGGTTGTGACGTTTCGCAATTGTCGAAGTCATCAGGTCGTAGGTTTCATTGGGTCCTAAAATTCTCAGTCCAGCTGCTTCTTTGGCTGAAGAGTATACCGGAAGGATGCAGAAATAATGCGGAGACAGTTTTAGAAAAGGTTTAGTTACTTCTTCCATAAAAAAGGTCCGTCACTGTACGGGCACAGATCTGCCAATTGATATGGCAAATATGAATTATTTTGCAATCAGTAATCAATGAATTGATGGATGTAGCCGTTACTACGTGGTAGGAAATTATAATGAAAAGAGAAATTTCGTCCGTTTAGGACGAAACTGCAGTAATCTTAGTTACAAATAAAAGGGGTGAAAAACATATAAAGTTTCATTTCTTGTTTCATTATCAGTAATCACGCCATTGTCATTCTTGTTAGAGATAAAATGTATTACGAGTGTTGTCATGGCAAATTCTGTTCATTCTTAACTCTAGACGAAATAATTTCATCATTTAAGTTCACTTCCAATGGAAAAAAGTATTTTTGCTGAAATCAAAATTTCATCTTGTTCTAATACACATAATAAAATGAGGTCACAACCAGGAAATGGACAAAAAATTCTAATCATTTTGTTTTCTTGTCTGGTTTTCTGTCATGCGTTTCTTTGGGATAGTATATCATCATAAGTTGGTAGATAATGTTTGTGTCTCCATATATAAATTTGAAAAAGGATTTTGAAAGGAAAATCATTCACTCTAGCTAGTGCAACCTCAATCAGCATTATTGTACATTATTTATTCATCTATGAATTTCTTATGAATCAACTGTGGAAGTATTATTCGATAAATGTCATTTCGTGATTTCGTGATTTCGTTCTACTACATGACTAGCATTCATTGTATCCATATTGGAAAACGTTTCAGAATCAACTTTCAGGACCTTCAGAATAATTTTTCTTGAAGGAAATATAGTGTTTTGCTTAATAATACTACCATCCCAAAAGTATTTGTCGTTGATTTGAGTTTTCACGATTATAAGATATTTTGCTTCAGTTATCAAGTATGAACGAATCTACAGTTCTGTCCTCTATTATAATAACTCACAAGTTTCTCGTTTTTTGCAAAGAGATTTTGGAGTTAGCTAAAATTGTTACAAAAAACGAATGAAGTCATTAAGTTGATCAAAATAACGGATAATAAAGGATTCGAAGTTTTTCAAACTTTTCGTTACGTATATACTTCATATAATTGTACACAAAATCGAATATTCAAGAAGAGTTCCATTATGTCAAATCAATATTAAAAAAATCCATTCAACTACAAAACCCATCATGGAAATGTCAGTTACAAAAATAATGAAACGCAACAAAACAAAAAGATGAAAAATTTGGAAAACTTGAACACGTGTGGTCTGTATAACTATGCTATCCGCGACGAAGGATTTATGGAAACCGGGGTACATTATATAACTTTAATTGAACTTCGAGAATACTAAGCGAACTCCCAAAGTCTTCATATACGTATAGTGTGCACCATTAATGGTCCTTCGCGAAAACTGAATGGACCAAGACAAACGAAGGAATAGAAAATGAGAATCAGTAATCAATATATGTGGAGAAAGAAGCGGTTTTCAGTTCTAATATACAAAAATAGGATTTAGTTCAGATTCATTCTATGCCAGATGATGTATTCTAAGCTATTTGATAATCTGAACTGCTTTGGGTCGGAAATCTTGAATAATTGGAGAAACAAAATTGTAGGTGCCAATTGACTCTACTGGTAAGTAAATTCAGATGATATTGAACCGGTGTTCTATCCATTGATGTAAAAAATCCAATCATCATGAAAACTTCTCGATGTTGTACAACTTCTAGCGCAATAATGCCGCATTATATCTCTAAACGAACTTACCGCATAGGAGGAAGAACCAAAACACCAGGAAACGCACACTTGTAGGACACATCTGGACTCCAATTATCCCTTTATCGCTCACACACGCCACACGTCCGAGGAAAGCACAAGTCCTACGAGGAAAACACGACGCCTACTCCGACCGGCGTGACTGAGAGTGAACCGCCGCCAAATCGGCAGACAAGCGGCAGTTGTAATGCGGATGAGGCGGTTCGCATGCCACGGTGAAATATCGTGTGGCACGAGAGGACGCGCCAGCGCTGCTTCTTCCCGGTCGCAATCACTTTTCCAGACGAAATGTGCCACGACAGGTCGGTGTTTCTGGCGGAAGATATGCGGAAAGGTATCAGCTTGCCGGGTCGTTGTTTCGCTCTGGTCAGCGAACATAAATCAGGCTGTGGAGCCGGGGATGAGATGCACTTGAGAGCTCTTGAAAACTATCTTAAGAGTTTTCGATACTTTATACTTCAATGGTAGTTTTCAACTTCACAACATTTCATATAATTTTGGTCTATGGAAAAAATACGATGTATATTCATTCGTTTGCAAGTCGAACACGACTTTATACCAGGTTGATGAAAAAACAGAATATGTTGTCAAGAACAAAAATGCACTTCTAGCTGATTTATGAGATACTGGAGTCGCATAAAAAATCGTACTCAGAATCAATCATTCAGGCCTCGTAGAAAAGTGCAAAAGACTGTACTGAATCTTGTAATGGATAAATTACTATGTCTTCTGAATAATTATTGATATGAAATATTATTTATTGATAGATGCACGTGATGTGAGATCATCATGAAAATTGAGAATTGAAACATTGCTTTTATACTACCTGTATATAAGGCTATGAAATATCAGGCTATGCAAATAACTTGGTTACCCTAGTAAAAAAAAATAAATAAAGTGAGCGTAGACCATGAATATCTGAAGAAAAATAACAAAGTAAATGGGCATAGCGAAGGAGAATTCGGGCGGACCATACAACCTAGAAGAGAGAGGAAGCAACCCCAGCTAGGTTGGTCAGGGGAAAAGGTTTTATTCCTATGATAGAAATATTACAGACCAATTTGGAAAAATCTTGGAGAAACATGACGTAAAACCAATATTTAGACCAATAAAAACTATCAGACGAAGCCTAAGAACCCCAGAGAACATTTAGCAACACCCGGGCTATACTGAATTCCTTGCAGCTGCGGGTCGGTCTACATTGGAATAAGGAGAAAAGTGAAGGTACCTGTCTCTCTGATCACAAGAGAAATTGTCAACTTGGACAAACTGACAAATCAGCTGCAGCAGAACATGCATTCAACATTGTCTCATTTGAAGATACAATAATATTCGATGAAACTCAAAATTAATATCGAATATTATAATAGAGAGGCAAAAGAAATTCAAAAACACAAGGATGATTTCGAAAGAAAAGAAGAGACAATAAAAAATAATGAAATCTGTTCTTGAAGGTACACAAACGAGGACAGGCAATCCAATTTGAATAAATTGAACCACGTCCACTAATGAGGATATGAAACCAGAGTCAAATACCAGCATCGTGGTTAATGCGTTGGGAATAACGGGAACAATTCGAGCACTAACTCGGTCACTGCGACCGTTACCACATCGTCTTCAATAATATCTACCGCAGTATCAGACAAAACGTCAGACCACGGCAAAAAACAAACGAAAAATAGCTTCCCACACAGAAAGGGTTCATTGAGATTTTTTCAGATTCATCATAGTATAGGTTCATCATCAAGACAATCCAGATAGAGATAAATACTTGAACCTCTACATTCCTGAGATAGAAAGAGACAACAGAAAACAGCAATTGATTTTGAAAACTTAACACACTATTAACAGTATTTACTACTACTACTACATATTGTAATAACGGGTGAGACAGAAAATGTGTCAACTCACACTGAAGAATTCGCGACTAAGTGAATCGGGAATATAGTTTTCATAGAAACTCCACAATGAAAGTCACAAATTGGTTCACAGAAAAGTATATTTAAAATTGATATAATGGAAAGATAAGAGGATAAACGCAATGAGCTTATAAGGCTGCACTGTTTTACAAAGACTAATAACAACAAGTCAAATGATTTCGAGTAGCAAAAAAGGAATATATCTGTTTCTAGACTCACACAGGAGTAGAACTTCTGCAAGAGAATTCTAAATTTTTATCTTTAGCACGGTGTCATAGATGAGATCCGTGACAGAAGCAATTCGGATAGGATGATTAGCATGCCATTGTGAAATATTATATGAAACAACGAAAGGACTCGCCAGCATTTCTTACTTTCCGGTAGAAAAAAATTTATTTTGGCAAGAAAATAATTGTTTATATAAAAAACTGATCCTGTTACCCAACCAACCTTCCTTCGAAATTATTATTTATGTTATTAAACATAGTAGGATTCACTAGGAGGACCAAGTTGAAGGCATTAGGATATCTTAACTCCGTTGGGTTCGCTTCTCTGATTTGATGGCCCAAAGATGAAACAGGCAAATGGCAATATCGAACTAAACAGGGTGCAGAGACATGATTTTTGCAGGATAACAAACCAGGCAAACAATAGAATTGAACACATTTTTGAACGTACCTCCTTTACATCCTGTGATAGCGAGGAAGGCAAGAGTGTGCCAACTGATACTGGCAAATTCACGGTTCCATATAATCGAATGCATTTGGTGAATAGTTGTTGTCCATCTTTGCAATTGGCTGCACCGCGCTGATGAGGCCAATAGTCAGAAACACGTGATCGCGGTTTGCCCCTTTTTTGAGTGTTCTGTCACAAATTTTTCCTCAAACACACTAAGTTACATCTTCATTTCTGTATTCATATCCTGGACTCGAAAGTCACGCAGGTTTCTATAGCTGCCTACGTGGTGATGTCAGATGATGCCTGGGAATGCTAGGTCTTCTAATTGAAACCACAAATGTGCGGTTAGTTCCTGTTGGTGACACCGTGCATATGTGAAGTTCTTCATTTTTGGTAACCAGTTGTTGTCCATCTTTGCAATTGGCTGCACCGCTCTGATGAGGCCAATAGCCAGAAACACGTGTCCGCGGTTTTCCCCTTTTTTGAGTGTTCTGTCCACAAATTTCCCCTTTTGTTTAATATCATACACACTCTATTACATCTTTATCTCTGTATATATGTGAGGTTGCAGTCAATAGCTGGGCTGTTACAAATAAAACTCTTTGTTATTTGTCAAGCTTTCGGTATATTTCACACCTTCGTCAGGACAACTACAATAATAAGATTTAATATCTTGTAAATAATATATAAATATGGAAAACTTACTAACGTGAGAATAGAATATTAAATTGTTCAAAAACAGATAGAAAAAACATGAAATGATGACAGTTGTTCAAAATTTGACTGACAATGTCAAGTGGGAAAATTCTGAATAATACTCGAATTACTAGATCTTTTATTTTCTATATCATATTTTAGTAGGTATGTGTAAATTTTGCTGAGACTATCAATATCAGTTCTTTTATTCGTTGAATGTTCTTCGTTATTGATATGTATCCTTTCCAAAAATATTCTTTTAGTTGTATTGATTTATCTATCTAAAATATTTGGGTTTCCAAAATATAATATTTATCAACCATAATGAAGTACAAAGTGATTATTGGTATCTCAAACTGTATATATAATGCGTTATATAATTTTTGAGTAGGTATGTGTAAATTTTGCTGAGACTATCAATATCAGTTCTTTTATTCGTTGAATGTTCTTCGTTATTGATATGTATCATTTCCAAAAATATTCTTTTAGTTGTATTGATTTATCTATCTAACATATTTGGGTTTCCAAAATATAATATTTATCAACCATAATGAAGTACAAAGTGATGATTGGTATCTCAAACTGTATATATAATGCGTTATATAATTTTTGAGTGGTGTGGGTCTTTGCATCACAACTTTCAGCAGTTTTGAGACTTAATTTTCAATAATTGATCTAATCACGCCTTCTGGCAATATATGGATATTGAATAGGAGACTGAGCAAACGATTTATTCATCCTAGTACAGTTCGAATAAACTGATCTAGTAAGAGGACGTATGCAGTAGAACTTGAATATTATAATTATATAAACACTCCCAAGGAAAAAGAGTTCTTTCAAATCAACCATAGTATTGTTCGCCAAGAAAACCGAAATATAGTGTTGCGAATCGTCTCACATATTTATATAAAAATGATACTGGATCATTTAGTATAATAGATAAGGTTGATATTGTTCAGAATATTATAACTCTTTATATTCTGTGTAGACGTCTTGTATTGGTATGCGAATGTTTTTCGTTATCGAACAACTGCATCACCCTCATGTATGTAGGTATATTTCTGCCACATGATGAATTTTAGATATTTTCAAGTGGTGTTAACAATAACATTTATGCGATTCGGGTTAGAGTAAAATAGGATTCATTCCACAAAGGTTCAGTTATAATCATCTAAGATGGTGAAAAATAAATACAGACCGCAAACACTGGAGTTTTTCTCGTTTAGACTAATTCAAGTTCGCATTCAAGGAGATAAAACCGTCAAGATAGTATGTTTTTTCTGATAACGGGGATGGTCAAAAAATGCTAGAGGCTCAGAGAGAGTCCTTCACTCGAATTTTTGATGCTGTGAGTAATTTACTGTAGGATGTAATTCCAAAAGTTATTGAAGTTCGACGGAAACTACGGCTATTAGATTGAAAAGTTGAAACAATGACTACTCTTGACAAGCAGTTATTTGATCTTTTGTTAAAAAAATACTTCGATTCTTTAAGTGAGGAGGTCGGATTGGCTTATGAATACATGAACAAAAATTATGAATTGGAGTGTACTATCGAAAGCAATTTACTGAAACACTTCATTCCTGAGTCTCATGCTCGTCAGTTGGTTGAGAGTTACCCACTCAGCCCAGATAACTATTCAAAGATAATAGAAAGCCTTGAAGGTAGTTTCGAAAAAAAGCATGTACGAGAACTTCTCAAATTGGTTATTCATGGTATCAGGAATGAAACGAAACTCACTTTCTTGTATGATAAGTTAGAATCACAGTCAAGATCGTTGAAAACTCAGGATGTTAAATTAGATACGTGTACATCCATGTTGCATCCACTCGTAGAATCCTGTTTTTCTGCATATATTATTAGAGTTTGGCAAATAAGCAGTGACTATGATGTCGATTCTACTTTGAGAGCTCGTTTAGATGATATAATGACCTTCCTCAGGAAAGAAGTATAAAATGAGGAGCGAATATCGTTGGCAGTTTTTCGTTATGATATGGATGTAACAACGAAAACAAACCCCGAATCTACTTCAAAATATATGATTCCCACTGCTTCAGGATTATTTAACAGCACAGTCAATAAAAATGTGAATTTTATAATGATACACATAAAACTCACATAATCTCACTCGAAAGTTGAAGGCAGATGGTCAATATGGAAAATACGATGTGATATTTCAGGATTGACTGCATAAAGGAATTATAGAAGAAAATCCATTATCAGAAATACAAATTTCATGGCACTATTCATCACATAATCCTATAAAAAAAGGCTTACTACGAAGATTAGACCTGTATTAAACGTCATTCGTTGCTGAATCAATGTCTTGAAGAAGAAATCAAAATCATTGAAATTGTTGTGTTTCGATGGAAAATCGTTACTTTTTGGGGAAAAATAACTTTGTGTTCTATTATTCTATTCTACTCGAATACTTTTATTTCACAACAACAACATTTAATTTCTTCCGGAATACATGCTGATGATATAAATTATACGGTGTATGGAAAATTCAGCTAAACTCTACATCCTTCTCTCTTTCGAAATTTAAAGTAGGAAGCCTAAAAGCTCTATTTTGTGAAAAACTAATTTCTCCCGAAAGTAAACCCATTTCAATTCAAGTTATGAGAGTTGAAATCGTTAACTTTCCAGAACTATTCGAATATATTCCGCCATATGATCACTAGTGTGAACATATTTATCAGGAGTTTGAAACAAATCAATTAGTCGATTTGAGCCGCATTGTCAGCTGAATCCCACGTAACCATGTTATTTCGTACTATTTCCGAATAAAAGATATTTTTATTCATGAAAGCACCTTACACAAAATTGAACTAATAAACCTACATTCGGTTTCCCATTCATAATCATCAACGACAAACTAACCGTCCCTGGAAACACAGCTTTGCATCAGGAGTCTCATTCAAAGCGGCTTGCAAATATTCCAGCGGGTTTTGCTTCCGCTAGATTATGTGGCTAATATTGTGTGGTCCCACGTTCCACGATGCACGTTTCCATCATTAATTCAAGAACCTTTTTCATCCACTGCAGTTTCAATTAACCTGTCAGTCGAAGGCTTTGTCTATCGTGAATGACATGAGAGGTATGACGATGAATCCATTTTTCGCCATTGCACATTTTTATTTGGAGTGTAAAAAGGAATCAACTCATAAATCATCAATACGACATCGATATTATTCGTGTATCATCTCGGCATTTTTTGCATTTTGATAGTAACATAGTGGAATATTCCTTTTGATTATTATAAACACCATTTGAGATGGGATGCATGTTATATTAAAAAAATCAATGCACCCCTTGTCCACGGATTGCACCACAATAACAAAGTATTGCATCAGCCACTATGCAGTTACCCAGGAAATGACTCAGAATATTCAGCATATTTCCTAGGGTTTTCTAGAACATTCGAAGAAACGCACATCTACATCAGTAGTTCCTGATCCTATAAATATGGGAGACAAGAGGACGCCGTATTCTTGATTAACTTTGCGACTATCCATGTTCGTTGGAATCTTGAATAAATATTGGTAACATATAATTAGAGTCTTGAACAACTTTTATTGAAAACAATTGTGTTCAATAAAGTTTATTTCCAAAAATATAAATTCAGTGAAAACCACATAAGAAATTGGCGCAGTCGGTAGGATCTTGGGAAACGCTGATATCCAAACAGCGGTAGTCTTGAGACTTTCGACAAGAAGAAGAACAAGCACCAACTCCAGTGGACGGGACGATCTCTCCAGCAACAAGAAACCCGCGAAAGTCGTCGCCGTTGCCCATCCGTTGTGAAATCACTCCAGGAAACATGCGTAAGTCGTCGAACGCTGCTCATCTTGCTGTAGCCAGAGCTCATGAAGTAGCACTTCATCCCGCCACACCAAACAACCAGAAGCCACAACGAGAAACAACAGAATAGCATAAGAAACTAGGATAAGAAAAGCGTGAGTACACTTTGAATTATTATCAAAATTGAAGTTGAAATTTTTAATAACCCTTGTTCAAATGTCAAACTGAAAAAATTTGAAAATGGCTCAAAATAATGATCCAATTGAACTCTTCAAACTTTCTGAAATATTTTCAATTGTTCCCGAATACGATGGTGATTCAATTTTGCTAGGAAATTTCATAAATGCCTGCGATCAATGCGAACGCATGGCCGTAGATCAACAAAAAACTTTACTTACAATTCATATCAGTAATAAATTGGTGATACGCGAGATCTAACGTCACTAACTCAAGATCTTCGGAAAATAAAACAAGGAAATGGGGAAAATGCACTGACATTCTTCTCTAGGTTACAAAGTCAAAATGCAAAAATGTTATTTTGCATACAAGCCTCAAACTTGACTCATGAACAAAAAATTGCACAATCAGTACTAGTTGAATCAATGATATTGAATGCTTCAATAACAGGATTAGAACCTAAATTAGGTCACATAATACTAGCAAGTAACCCAACAATGATGTTAGAAGCATCAACCAGAATAAAACGTGAGATACAGCTCTCATATTCTGAAAATCAAAGATAAAATACACGTTTATCCCCAAATCAATGTTAAAACAAGCCCAAGACAAATGACAAATGCTCAAAATGATTTTCAAGAAATTATACACAAAACCAAAATCCAATAAGACCTATTGGTAATCAGTCAAAGCTTGCAACAAGGTTCTCAAAGACCACAAAACTATCAACAATCATATATTCCAAGACCAAACTTCCAAGTATCACAACGTAAACAACCTAATCAAACATATCAATTTAAACAACAGAATCACGGTCAACCACAAAATAGGCCTACAGTAATTCAGAAAAACCCCCAAAATCCAACAAATAATAATATGAGAATCCATTATCTCGATGGAGAATATGTTTGTAATGACAACCAATACCAAGACGAATACAGCCTGGAAAATAATTCATTTCATGATGAAAACAATTATTTTCAAAACCAAAATCAATATGAAGAAGAACAATTCTATGAGGATTTTCACAATATCGTCTTTAGACCACCCTCCTATAGACAACCTTCCTATAGAGAACCCATATAGACCCATCATGCGTAGCACAGCCGATAACCAAGAAATTTGCGGCAGTCATCAAAACGAATACCAGCCCCGTTCGAACAATGAACAAAAAACAATTATTCGCATAAGCCCGATTCTAAGCAATCTTCATTATATAAACAGTTTAAGCGACTTCAAAAATGTCTGAAACTGAAATAGGTCAAGAAACAATTTTTGAAGAACTAAAAAACTTCATAAGACTTCTCGAGTCAAAATCATTAATTGAATATTCTAAATAGATTTTTAACAATGACCACCAATTCTTAGACAAAAAACATAAAGACATAATTGTTTTTCTGAAAAGAAACAAACTTAGAAATTCATGAAAAAATACTCGAAGACATTTTTTAAGAATATCGCGATTTCTTCTATAATAAAATCAATACTGTATCTTGCAAAACTGTGAAAGATCGAAAATATTATTCAATCCCATTACCTTTTGATCATGACGGAGTAATAGAGTACTTGTTTAGCTCATACAATTTATTCATAACAAATAAAATAAACCAACTCGAAACAAATATAGGATTCCCAATACAAGAAATGCTATCCTATATTTTAGCCGACAAGGATGACATAAAATTCAAAATATGTCAAAACATTGTAACGACCCCTGATAAAGACCAGATTCCAATCATATTAGATCAATTTCATAACGGTGAAAATAATTTACACCATGGAATATATGAAACCCTACGAAGGATAAAGCAGAAATACAACTGGAGCGGTATAACAAAAGATGTTGAAAATTTCATTAAAGCCTGTGAGGTATGTCATGAAACAAAAATTTGCAGGAAAAACTTAGAAAATCCGTTAGTGATTACGGAAACTCCTAAAACAGCTTTTGAAAGAATAAACATTGACATTTTAGAAATTCCAACAAAAAATTTTCTTCTTCCAATTCGAGATGAACTTACAAAATTCACTCAAGCATACCCTATATCTGATAAAACAGCAAAATAGTTGTAAACACAATATTGCTATATTTCCAACATTATGGAAAACCATTTTACTCTATAATATCAAACTAACATTTTCCAGTGTTGACCACCCACAATCAAATGGTTCACTTGAAAGATTCCATGCCACTCATAATTGTTATAGAGTATAAACAAAACAAAATCATTTTTTGGAAGAATGGTAACCGGTTGGTTAGCATGTTGTCATTCTCAAGAGGAAGGCAGTTGATTGACGAAAAACAGAATTTAACCAGATTTGTGAAAAATCTTGTGACTCAGTTTCCTCTAAATATATGTGATAATTGTACGACCAATGATCACTTGAGGATCTGTTGCTTGATGGTCGAATGATGTTACATTAATGATGTAAGATGTAAGACCTGTAGACCTCTTTTCACTCGTATTAATGAACAGTTTAAAAAAACCGACAAATCTGCTTTTGGCCACCACATGAATTTTCACAATCACAACTTTAGTCCCAATAGAAATTCCAAAATATTACATAAAATAGATAATAAAAATTTCCTCAGACTTGACTTGTTTGAAGAGTTGGAGATTTCTAAAGAACTTTCCAACAATGATCATTGTTTGAAAACTAAAGTAAACTTAAACAGAGATTTCCTTCCCCTTAATAAGAGGATTATGAATTATTAAATAATCACATTTTATTAATACAATTTATTAAATATTTTTCCTCTACATATTCAATCAAAACCATAATGGATCACTCCTCAAGTTGGTACCATTATTTTAACATGACACTTGACACATTTTATCTCAAGTTGTCCTTCGTTATATGATACTTTGACTGAACCACATGGCCTCAATCCAAAAATATATTTTCTTGGCTAAAAGCGTATGAACGCAAGACGCGATGTGATACCGAATTACCAAAACCTTCAGATGTTCATCTAATAAAATCATTGAAAATAACAATATACGACTGTTACAAAAGCATTGAGAATCCTAGAACTAATATCATAGGGAAGAAATTGAATACTTCCGGCCATAACGTGAACTGCTGTGACAAAACTCTTCAGTATTGGATGAAGAAACTAGGATTTAGATTCAAAATAATAAACAAGCGTCGAACAGTTATGGAAAGCGGAAGAATAGTGGAATTGCGTAACAAATACTAAGAATAAATTACTAAATATAGACAAGAACAACGGCAAATTTTATAATTGGTATGATACCCACGACACAGTTTCGAAAGGGTGGACTGATGGTTCGAGAATGTGTACGCGTAACATACCTGCAAACAAATTATCGCCATTCATCATTGTGCATTGTGGAGGAAGTAAAAGATGGGTTCCGAATTCTTTGAAATTATGTGGATAAAAACTTGAGGACTGCAATATTGACTGTCATCGAGGCTGATATTTTCGAGAAATGGTTTGAAACCACATTGACCACAAATTTGGATGCGAATAGTCTAATAGTTCTTGACAAAGCTTTTTATCATTCGCGACAGCTCATCAAAGTACCGAATAAAAATTCAAGGAATGATGAAATACAAAGCTTTTCAATGGATAACAATTTGTATTTTGAAGATTACTATACCAAACACCAATTACTTGAAGGTTTACAGAAAAAAACATTTGAAAAAGTGTATGCCCTTGAGAGTATTGCTGAAATGTATGGACACACACTACTGAGACTTCTCCCCTATTTTTGTGTTTTCAATCCCATCGATTTGAGTTGGGGAAAATCGACACAAAGCGTCAGGCGTTAAAATAATTTTCCAAAATTTGATAAAAAGGTAATAGAGCTAATTAAAGAAGTATCTAATATTACTGAAGAAGACTGGCGGAAAAGTATCAAAAAGTATTTCAGTTGAGAAAGAGTATATGACGATTGGACACTTCCATATCAATGGTAAAAATAAATTCATTGATTTAAATGAATAGTGATAGTGAAACAGAGAATATTGTAACGAATCTGAAGCCGCCCCTGACCGATATGCCTACCAACTCAGCGAACAAACACATAATATCACCGCGAAAGAGTGCAGTAGGGAATCGCCGGTAAAATTCTAGGATCGAACCGATTGCAGATTTCTACAAAGGACCGTTACAGATATAAGCACGTCTTATCGACCCGATAGGGCAGTTCAGGAAGTGATTCGAGCGGCTAAACTAAAATTTCAGATTATGGTAATAGATTAAGCGTTAGTTGCTAAGTGTTGTAAATAAATTAGTTTTTGATTAGTGAAATATTGTTGGAAATGAATTCATTCATGATAGTTAATTCTTTCATTTGTTACAATTGGTGATCAGAAGTGGATTTGTAAAATAAATCTGTGAGCGCTTGGTTGACAATTTTTGTATTGCGGTGAAATTGACTATAAGACTTATATGTTCGCGCAGAGAGACTGGTTTCTAGCGAAAAATAGACTAGTGAAAGTATATAAGTGTTTCTCGTACTCGAATAATATACGTAGACATAAATATCGTTGTGTAAAATAGAAAATGAGAGAAGGAGGAGAAGAAGCTAGATTGTTCTGGAAAGAAATCAGCACTCCAGAAGAGACTATGGGATAACTTGACTTAATCAGGAGAAGATCCCGAAACATATTTATTCGAAGTTTCTGGGGGTGATTTGAGTTTGAAAATGAGCAAACTCGATGAGAATACCAAATCGCTGAAAGATGAACTTCAACAAAATTCGAAGTGCCTGGAGGAGAAGCTTCTAGAGAATTCGAAGAGCTTGAAGGAAGAACTTCTAGAAAATGCAGAAGGCTCAAAGAGAAACTTCGTTGTGTGGCAATTCTACTAGAAGAAAGGATAGGAGCCATCGAGACAGAGCTAGGTAAAATGAGGAAGGAAATGAACACAGAAGTAGAGGAAATCAAAGGCGGAGTACAGGCAGAAATCAGCAAGATGAAGAAAATGAATAGCAAGTTGCAAAACCAAATCATTAATTTTATCCACCCCACAGAAACTGTCACCAAAAACTCAATTCCGGAATTGAGTTTTAACATTGAAGAAATTCAAAAGGCAATGAAATATGTCAAAGTCAGTTCTTAACCAGGAAAAGTTCTCCATGAAGCCCCCCCAGTTCGACGGAAAGTTCTTTGGGGAAATCACCGCCGACAATTCAAAGCTGCGACCAGAGCGAATGGATGGAATGCAGAAAAAAAGGCGGAAGCATCAACATTGGCGTTGCGTGAAAGAGCAACGAATATTTTGCAAACCCTCACGGCCCAAGAAGACTATGAATCAACTGTAAAGTATCTTGAGCTGCTGTTTGGACCGGCCCACCTAGAGCAGGTTTACCATTGACAGCTGAGGAACCGTTGCCCTACAGAAATTTCAAGCCGACATTGCTCGATTGGTTCGTCTGGCATATCCTGCTACACCGAAAAATATAATGGAGCGGTTAGCAGTTCAGGCATTCTTGGACGGACTTCGCGACAAAGAAACAAGGCAGGCCTTGACACTAGCTCATCTCAAACATCTCGTGGATGCACTGGAAAGCGCTGTGGGATTTGAGGCTACAAAACACTCCTGCAAGAGTCAGCGCAAAGTTTGAGCTATCGAGAAAGATGGACAGATGCCTGCTGATATTGAGGCCACTATTACAAAGGTAATAAAAGGAGAATTGTCTGAGAGAAAACAAATAAGATGTTGGAATTGTGGGAAAATTGAGCATGTGCGTAGCAAACGTCCAGCATTCAAAGAATCAACACCAAATCAGGAAAACTAAAGGGGGTCGATGAGAAGGGACAATCGTCAGTCTGTACCTAGCAAGCCCCCATCAACAACGAGCCTTGTAGCATGCTGCTAGATACAGGTGCGACGAGAATCATTCTTGGGCCAACCTTTGCCAAAACACCGGCAAGAATTGAATTGGAAGCTACCCACCGCAACAGGGGAGCCATTCACTGTACCAATTGAATTGATGTTGTGCAGCACTAAAGTGAACCATCGAGCATTGGTCGCGGACATCGAGGACGATGCGATCATTGGAATGGACACAATGATTTCCAAAGGGTTCGAACTGAATTTTAAAGACGGCATTCTACGTGTCGGCGAAGAAGAGCTGGTGTTTCATGGAAGAAAGGAAGAGATAATCAGGGTCCTGTGCGTACCCGAGAGGGCTCAAATCATCCTGAAGGCTCGCCTGAAAGAATCTCGCTGGGAAAGACCCTGTTGCGCAATGATGAAGCTGTGCCGATCAGGGTCATGAATGTTAACTACTTTTTCGTGACCTTGTAGAAAGGAACAATGTTGGGGCACTGTTCGTCCATTCACTCTGTGATACGGAGTGTTAGCAGTTCATTCAACCAAGCCAATAACCTAACTGAAGAGTTGGAGAAGTTGTTTGACATTTTCTCTAAGGACATACCACCAACTCACCGATCAAAATTGAGGGAGTTAGTCAAGGTGAACCAGGAAATCTGCGACATTGGAGAAGTAAAAGGCGGCAGAACAAATGTGCTTCAGCATAGAATCGACACTGGGAATGCCCGACCAATTCGGTTAGAAGGCTTCCTCTTGCCAAGAAAGAAGAGGCAGACAAGATAGTCAGCGATATGGGAAAAGAAGGAGTCATCGACACTTCTGACAGCCCCTGGTCTTCCCCAGTCGTATTGGTGAAAAAGAACGGCTCGAAGGTTCTGTGTGGATTATCGCCAACTAAATAATGTGACGAAGAAAGATAGCTCCTCTCTTTCAAGAATCGACGACACCCTAGACACGCTAACCGGCTCCACAATTTTCTCGACTTTGGATTTGAAGAGTGGATATTGGCAAGCTGAATTGGCCCAAGAAGATTGAGAAAACACAGTTTGCGTTATCGGCTCGGAATTGTGGCAGTTCACGGTTATGCCATTCGGACTTTGTAATGCTCCAGCTACCTTCGAAAGATTGATGGAGACGGTTCTCAAGGGGCTCTCATGACGTTTTCATCTTATGGCCATTCTGCAAAGCGTTTTGAGCAACACTATATTTTTCTGGTCCCTGAAATTGAATATGTGCTGCGTTTTCTTTGAAACGAGTTTAAATGGTCAGCTCAGTTGCCCGATACATTTTTTGTCACAGTTCTCAAAGTTCATTGTATAAATCCCCAACTTCTCATTTCCCAAAATATTGTATTCAAGGTCACCTAACATTTTTTGAAATGAGCAAGAAATTTTGAACGCTAATTTCACATTCAAGTCCTTGAAAGTGCGATCTAAACCGTTAGTGTATCTTGGTTCATGTTAAAGAAACGTGAACTTTGGATCAATGCCTTCTCGAAAAATAAAGGATTCACAAAAATTATTTTTTTGTGGTTCCTGATTGATTTATTAACTATATTCGAAAGATACCCGTTACTTTCTACGAAAGCGCGGATGGGCCACTTATTTTTACAACATATTTGCTCTCTGGAAGTTACGACTTTAATTTCGGAATTACCACTTTAAATGACCCAAAACTAAAAATTAAGAGTTTTATATCAAAATTTCGACTATTGTCTCGTTACTTCAAAATCTCAATTATTTACTTCAATCTCGCTATCAATCAGGCTATGTGCCTGATAACATTTTCCTCAACATCAACAATAATTAGACCAATTATATTCAGTTCGTAACAGTTTTTTCGTTATTTTCTTTATGCATTATTTGTCAGAAAAATTTATCCACTTCAATATCGAAGTTCACCACATCGTTTCACTCATTTTCTCATAACAGCAAATTCAATTTTAGTTCAGAATAATTTTCTGATGTAACATAATCCAGACAGTAACATAGTGCTCCCGGAAGTTCCTCCCTAAAGACCTGGGGGCGTAACAAGATTGAAGTGTTGGTATATATACGATATTGTTCTCCTTCATCACCTCTTATCTGGGTAATAAATTTTACGAGCGCAATGTCGCCCTGAGCGGCCTATCTTTTTGAGGAAATTCATGAATAAGAGCTATTTCCACCCAGTGTGATAAACAGGGCTCAGAAACAAATCGGGAAATTCAGATTAATTGCGTCTTCACTAGTTTCCACAAATCCGAACAGGACGATGTAATTATAGTTCGAATGAGAAGTTTTTGTATTCTGCTCGATAAAGATTTGAGAAATAGACAAATCATTCGTGAAATCATCTATACCTAGATGCAAAACATAAATGTCTACATTTGTCTGTTATGAGCTAGTCCATGGAAATGCTTACCGTTTTCAACTAGAAATATGCTCTTGAAGGTATATAGACTTGTTTAACCCTCCAGTCCGGAAAATTCGAAAAAATTCTAAAAACATGCTTTTTAAAACATATTGGAACTTCCTGAAATGATTTGGAATGTTCAAAAACATCCTGGAACATCCTAGATTACTATGCGATGATCAAGGAAGTGATAAGGTGTGAATGCCGTGTTTCCCTTCCAAGAGGAAGGTTTCCAATTGATCTTCAAGGCCAAGCTTTTGAAGATATGCGGGTTGGAAGTTAAGCCCTCTAGGAATTTATGGAACAGTGCAGAGAATATACGAGAGTATATTCCGAAACTTACTGGAACATTTTGGAATGTGGGATGATATTTGGAATTTCTGAATGAAATCAATCAGTTCTGGTTCTTGATCATTCAGTCTCGAAATTAAAAAGCACTTTCATGGTACCTTGTTATGTATTAGAAACTATGATAAAAGTATTCATGTTCATCCATAAATATTTTTATGATATTTCATTATCACATAAAACTGATTTTCATATTTCGAAATGGGAGAGTGGAAGATATGTAGATTGAAACATTCTACAAGCGAAACATATAATCAAGTTAGGTACTTCAACTGTGGCTAGTTGATCAACGATAGGTACTCTTACGTTCTTAATAAAGCTTTTTCGCAAATGAGGCCAGTTGAACTGATCTGAAATAGATGAGATATTCAGATTTTATGAAAATACAATTTTAACTGTATATATTATTTTCATGTTATTGGTCACTGTTTGATAGTGACAATTGAACAGTCATTTTTTTTCTATTTGTGGGAAGTTAACTATGCCTGAGGTAGGTATGTCGATGAACTTTTTGAATTCTACCATTGAAATTTCAATAACGATCATTAGAGTTTGTCTTAGGACAATAATCACAAGATGATTCGATCTGGCAATTTCTTGTGCACTTTCTTTTGCATTGGTAGATTATTGGAATAAGTGAGAGGATTCAATGTCCTTCGTTCATGATAAAATGCGGTATTGCAAAACCACGCCTCATTTTTGTACTTTTCTCTCAACATTTCTACCCTCTGTAACTCAAGAATATCTGTTCTTGCAACTTCACTGCACTTGAAGTATTAATGAACAAAAGGTTTGTTCTGGTTCTACGAAATTCAGGTTCACGACGTCAGGATCATGCACAGTTGATAAAGAGCGTTCTGGTTTATTGAGGATAAGTTCGGATTGATGGATCCTCTGTGCTGGTTTCGACTGCGGAATGATTCTAAACTGTCTTGAACCGTCCCGAATCATTCTTGCTCTCGATGCTAAACTGTTCCCGTTGCTCATGCGCATTCATGTGGAAATTAGTTTGGGCTATTTTCTAGGATGTTTCTTTTATTGATTTGATTTAAATAATTGATGATTGAGGTTAGAAAACATTCGAACTGACTACAAGGATATGCTACATATTGAAAGGAATATGATCAACAGTATTTTCTCATCTTCATCTCTTCATATATACGATAGGTCATATATACGACAGTGTGCCACACTGTCTCCTCAAAATGCGTTCTAGTTTAACCAAGTGTCCGAGACTATTTCGGACTGTTTGAGATTTTTTGCTTGTATACATCATGTCTTGTGCAGTTTCCAAACAGTTCTGGATGTTACAACTAGAACAAACAATAGTGACGTCAAAACTGACCAAGAAAGGCTATGGAGAACTTTGAAAACTATCGGACGGAAATAAATGACTTCTTATTGATGATTGCAGCCGAAATCATCCACAAGGAAAAACACTGTTCAAGCTAAAGTTCAAAGAAGCTGCATACATATTGATCGAAGCCACATTCGGCAAAAATAGTGTGGAGATAGGCAACGTATCAAAATCACGAATCAAGCGAAAAAGTGGTTAACATTGTATTGAATCGAATGAGCACACTACCTGCATTCACCCAATTACCTGTGCTGTCTCTCCCAGCTTCATCATTATACCTGAATTATCATGTGCTAAGTTTTGCTTTTGGGCTTGTGTGGACTTTTTGGATCTCCATTTTGTTGATATTCTTTGTGCGTCATCCCTATTGTTCGTAGTACTAGGTTGTTTTTCAATTTCGATAGAGGAGTTTTATTCTGGCTTATATTACCACTTCACCAGGAATATTTCAAGTTCTAATTTATTTTGTTTTGTATTCATATTTTGAAAGATGAAAACAATGTTTAGAGAACAGTTTAAAAAAAATGAAGATGTTACCAATAGCAAAAAGTTAGTGAAAGGATGTTAAATAAGGATATCAGCATTCCTCAGTTCATGACCAATTTTGAAAGATAAGGAATTGAAAATTTGAAAATGAAATATTCCGTACATATATGGTTAATTCGTAGCATATACGAACTATATATTTCCATCCAGGGCTTGCTGAATGGATGAATGATTAAATCAAATTGTTTTTTCTTATTTGTAGCAAATTTTCTAGATTCAACCAAATGAAAAATGTGCTAACACTTATTTCCAACAATAATTAGCTCATCAGAAGACTTTCTCAGTTTATTTTTTTGATATGTAGGTAGTCATTGAATTATATTTTGAACCTCATGAATGAGTTATTGACTACCATGTATCGAAAATTCCTAAATTAAATACTATTGAAAATAAATTGATATGTCCTAGTGTCGTGAAGTGATTGAATTAACTTTAGATATTTAAAATGACAAACGTGGGATACATGCAGTGAAGAGTATAACGAGAGACTTTTTTGAGAAAACTGATAACAGTTCACACATCATTTGTAGTGGAATATAATAGTTACAGAATATTCCTCTTTTACACTCATACCGATTGCCTAAGAAGTATTTTATCAATGAATGGTATGATATATTGTTATCATCGAAATTTTTATTATTATCATTTTTATTCACTGGCGCTAAGCTTAGATATTTTTTGGGAAATCGTTTGGAAACGATATTTGTTGCCGGCCGATGATTCATCCATTTCTAGTCCCCATATAGGCTGTTATGGCAACCACCTCTCTGATGCCATGATGGGTATTGAATTATATCAAAAAAATTATTGTGCAATGTTCCTCAATGAACAGGAATGAAGCAAGCTAAAACTAACTAGCAGAATTATGTTTCGATACAAGCAGGGTACTACCTGTAGGTAAATCTGGTAATGTTCTTTGACGAACAATAAATATTATCATTTATATAAATGATATTATCATTTATGAAATGAATATTTTCATTCATGCAGTTGAGAATAACCACCTGCGTATATGTATGTTCCAATATTATTGCATCTGAGGAGGATCAGCTGAGTTAGAAACTCTCCTACACGCTTTCCGATCTTTGTTCGATTTTAATTATTCAATTTATTTATTATTTATTTATAATTATTTGTTTATAATTAGCGGTCATATAAATAAAATTAACCACCTAGTGGAAAATAGGCAAAAGTGTTTTTAATAATTCAATTGAAGTGTTTTATATTTATTTATACAGTATGCAAAAATATTACATCCTACCCAGTTCTGAGCTATGTTTAAAGTTGCAGTTTCTTTAACTCCTCGATTGCAAAATTTTAACCCAACAGACAAGGAGCGAGTAAAACGTAGAATAATTTAAATAAAAAATTCAAAGCGTTTTATAATATTGTAAATTACTATAAAACATTCATTTAATTTTCCATGGAATTTGATTTGCTGTCGAGCAC
Source organism: Leptinotarsa decemlineata (assembly GCF_025532065.1). Taxonomy (NCBI): domain Eukaryota; kingdom Metazoa; phylum Arthropoda; class Insecta; order Coleoptera; family Chrysomelidae; genus Leptinotarsa; species Leptinotarsa decemlineata. The sequence continues at coordinate 10,024,158 of NW_027412549.1, read as the reverse complement.
TTTATAACTATTATTTACTTGTTGAGCAGTGTCGTGACGGCCAATTATGGAAGCGCAGTAGTCCTGAAAAAATGAAACTGTGAGACACAAATATCAAAGGTTCCGACAACAGTAACACCACTGGTTTTCAGCTATACTGTCGTGTTTTTGTGTTTTCGAGATTGATATTGTGTTCTGTCGCCAATACGTGTTGAAAGAGAGAAGTCATGGGGACTTTTGCCGTCACTGATAATTTGGGTTCATCCTTGCGTTGATACGCCTGTTGGTCTGGCCGTTGTAAGTCTTGTCATAGTCTTGTCGGTACTTCGTAAACTCCAGTGGTATCTGATTCTTCAAATTATGGAGCATGTACCTCACTATACGTTCTGGTATGAATGATGTCGCTATGTTGTTTTGGCGGAGAATTCTGCTGATTTTGCCTGTGGTTCCTTCAATATACGGTAGTATGGTTTTTATGAATGGTGTATCTCAGGATTTCAGCTGTTTCTGTGTGATCTCGGGAGCCGCTTTTATAATTTCCTCTAAGTAGTCATTCATTCGTGAAGTTGTCTCGATGGTATTCAGCTCTTGTGGTATGTGTTCGTTGTCTGCCAGTCTCCTTGACGTATAATTAGTGTTTTCGACACCAAGTGAATTTGTTTTGGGCTGTGATGTGTATTTGCCTTCATATTTTTATCAGTGTGTGTTTTGCTTTACGATATACCGTGTGTCTTTATGTTTCGCCCGGAAGTTTTATGATCAACACATCGAGAAATGCGAGCTGGTTACCATCTTCAATTTCTTTCATGAATTTGATCCGTAGATGGATTGGAAAACGTTGATAGTTCTTGGTGTCCATGTGAGTGAATCACGATAATGACATCGATATATCTCAGCTAGAGTTTTGGTTTCGATTTCTTCCATGAAAATATTGGCAATGATGGGTGATAGTGGCGAGCTCATTGGTGCCCCCTCGATTAGTCTGTATGGTTGATCATTATAGATGGATAAGGGGAAGGTGGGGGAATTGAGAACGGCGGGTAATTGGAAACACGTTAACAAGTTACACTTTCCCTCCTCGTATTTCATCCCGCGCCTATTCAAGGTACGCTTCCTGCTCCCCTCAGTGCACTAGCGACAGTGGCAGCGGAAGGTCACACGCATCTTATCACGGTGAGTAAAACATTTTTTTTTGCATTTTTGTTATAATTTTTGTGTTCTCATACAATGGATGTAAATATCATACTTCTGAGTACAATGACACTATATTTCGAAAGTTTATTGTATGAATAAACTGTTTTCAAACGCTACCACGTCTTATAAAGTTCACTAAAAATACTTTCGAAGGTGGCGACCATTTTGATTCAAATTGTCGACTGCAGGTAGTTAGGAAAGACGGGTGGCGGGTAATTGGGAATGTTCCCAATTACCCCTCACATTCTTATTTAATACAGTGCTTCTAATTGTTTTTATATTTTTATTTTAATGTGATATTTTTTTAGATGCCACGAAAATACATTCTGAAGACCGAGACAAGGTACGCAATCGAAGATTTTCGCCGTGCAGTTGAAGAAGTTAAAAATCAAAGACTCACATTGGGCAAAGCAGCTACTCAATTCTCAGTACCCAAAACAACGTTGTTAAACAACTGAAGAAACGTAGTCAAAACCCAAAAAAAGGTCGGCACGCACTGTTTGATTATGAGCAAGAACAACAGCTCGAAATATACATTATTGAATGCTGCAAGTATTTTTATGGCATAACACCGAGTTCCTTGCGCTGAATTGCTTTTCGATTTGCCGAGGCCAATAAGTTGAGACATGATTTTAACAAAAACACGCAGCTAGCAGGCGAAGATTGGTATTATGGATTTATGGCCAGACATCCATCCATCAGCTTGCGTATGCAGCTTACAGAATAACAGCTTTTAACGCTACTGAAGTTAACCGGTTTTTTGACCAACTAAAAATCATCCAAACTAAGCATAATATACCTGGTCATCGCATTTTTAATGTTGACGAGATCGGAATGAGCACTGTTCAAAAAAACTACAAGATTTTGGCCTCAAAAGGTGTAAAACAAATAGGAAAAGCAACAAGCGGAGAATGTAGTGTCACCACAACTACAGTTGTGATGACTCTACAACTACAGTAGTTGTTGTTAGCGCTAGTGGCATTTATATTCCCCCATGTTTATATTTGAAAGAAAAAGAATGCACGAATTGTTAGTGAAAGGCTGTAATAGGGAGATGGTCGCAACGGTTTCAGATTCTAGCTGGATCAATGATTCAATATTCATCGACTACTTGCGACACTTTATTTCTTTTGCCAAACCTACCAAAGAAGACTCAGTGCTATCAATTCTCAACAATTATGAAAGCCATATCAGCCTAGGAGCATACGAACTTTACCGAGAACACAGTTTGCACGTTCTTTTTTGTCACCACATGTATCTCACAAAATGCAGCTATTGGGTCTTACAATCTTGAGTTCACTGAAAATGGCTTACAATGAAGAATGTGAGCTCTTCATGGCCAACAATCCTGGGAAAAGAATAGGCGAATACGAGGTTGAATAACTTTTCACCAAGGCCTTCAACAAAACAGCTAACATATGCAAAGCTATCAGTGGTTTCAGAGCTGCTGGAATTTATTCTATCGACCCTGATAGATTTAAGGACAGCTATGAATGCTCATTGTATGACCAATCCGACACCAGTCAGACTCAAGCAAGCGGTGATTCGGAAACAACACCTGCGCAAAATATTGCTGGGCCCGTTGATATAGCCAGACTGAACCAGACACCACCTATGCAAATATTACATTCACAACTTCTAGGCGACAGAATAAAGAATATGCTCAGATTTTATCCAGCACACCAATCAAGACTCAATTATGAAAAACAAACAAGACAAAATATGAGAAAGTACGAAAAAGAGAGAAAGAAAGTACAGAAGAAAGTCTCAACCAAAGGTGAAGGTAAAGGAGTTAACAATTTAAAGAAAATTCTAGGAGGAAATGAAAATGGTGAGGAGTTTTTTTGGATGATGGGCAATGAGAAATATGAGTCCCTATCGAATAATGTGCTTCATTTGTGAGCTTTGGGTATACCAACAGTTCACTACGGGCGAGACCAGCGAAGGTTACGTGTGTGATTTGTGTCGCGGTGTGTAATTATAATTTAATTTGTAACTGTTTTCTGTGCCACTTCTATTTACCCCATACCGTTCTCATTTGCCCCGCGGGCTGATCTCAATTACCCCATAAGATATCGGGTAAAAAGTAACGGCAAGGTTTTTTGTTCTCATTAATATGTCTAATAGAAAGTTTATTATCAAGTTGTGAACAGATAGATCAGTAATGTTTATGTCTTGATAAAAGTTGATTATTTTTTCAATAAAAAGCTATTTCTTTGCCATTTAAGTTAAGTGTTCCCAATTCCTCCACTTCCCCCTACGTGTTTTTTATGCAATGTTCAGCAAAGGTGATGATGAGTTCTTATGGTTTATTAATTTATTTGAATAATCTCAGTGCCTCTTCGGTGGATACCTGAGTGGATGAGAAGGTTACATCAAAGGTGATAAGGATATCATCCGGAGTAACATTTTAAGTTTCCGATATATCTATAGAATGATCACCATTGTGTACATATGACTCGAACTTTTTCTCATTTGGTTGGAGTGCATGAGCAATGCGTTTCGCTAATTGATGTAATGGTGAGTTTACTGAGCTCACGACTGGTCTAGTTGTTGCTCCACCTTCCTGAACTTTGGGAAGACCATGAAGTTTTGGGTACTTAGATGATTTCTCTCTTGGAATCAGATATATTTTGATTTCGTCATGCATAGCAGAATTGTTGGTGGCAGTTCTCATGTTTTTCTATAGATAGTTTCATCCTTTCGGTTTCGTAATTTTTGTTTGTTACTGTTACATTGCCTTTATCTGCTGGTTTAATAATGGTATCCTCATCACTCACATCACAAGCAGTTTTCAGTGCTGTTATTCATTATGAGGTATATTTCTGGTCGGTGGATTTGCATTTTCGAGTATATTTGCGATGCCCTCTCTTGCGTATTTTTGTCACTTATTCTGTTCAGGGCTGATTCTACATTGGTAATTATAATATGAACCGCTATGCGGCCTGGTGCGACAGCAAAGTTGAAACCTTTGGCTAGCAGTAGATGCCACATCCAGGTGATAGCTCGAATAGCTATAAAGCACTCTGGTGGCCGCAATCCGTAGTACATTCGTTTCCTGTCCATGCTCTTCTCTTTCACAGTTGTGATCACAAAATCATTTTCTGCTCGGATTTTCCGCTGTGTCAATCATATCCCATATCAACAGGTGAATTATATTGCTTAGAGTCATGAGTAGACTGAGCAGTTGACTATCTGTTTCGTTCAGTTGTTTTCTGGTGTCACGGATGCTGGCTCGTAGCAGTGCAAAACTTGTTCTCCTTATGTTTTCTGTGGCAGGGGTCTTGAGGAGATAGTTTTACTTCTACGCGATTCGAAATAATTTTTTAGTCTCTACAGCGTCGAAGAAAGGTGAGTTGGCAGAGAAGCGTGGACCTCTTTTTTCGAAATTTCTCAAACATTCTTGTTTGTTAGAAAACTTACCTGTAAAAGTTCAAAATGGTAACTCGAAGTTTCTCACGGACAAAGTATGATGAACTGTTTTTCCGGGTTTTTCCATGTTCTATGTTCATGATCGTCACAACGTTTATTTCCACGACGTTCCGGCAAAGTCTGATTTGCCATTATCTGTGATGTCTCGAAGGTATAACTAGACGGATTCACTCGAACTCTATTTATCATTTGATAGGGGTGGTATATATCTCGAAATAATCTATATACAACTTTATAACTGCGCAATATTTCACATAATGACTTTTATATTTCAAGAGAAAAACTCAAACATTTGGATTCGCCTCAGAAAGTGTGTTCAAGACTATGAAAATCAGGCTGTATACAGAATATTGCATATTCACAAAATTGATTACGTCAAATCCGTAGGATTTATCTGAAATGTCGTTGCAGGATCCCACTCACCTTCGTCCCAATGTATTATTGAATTTTATGAATCCCGACGAGCTGAGATGGCAGCAAAAAGTATGTTCTGAAGATTTAGCTGACCACCGCTTCTGGAAATTTATTTGCCTCTTGTTGACTCAGTTATTCCCTCCAGAGATTTCATGGGGAAGTGTTACTCTTTGGGGGAATAGAAAATTCATTCGATTGGATTACTCTGGATCCTGAAATTTTGCTCATTCTACGATGAAGCCAGCAAGAGAATTTTAATTTTCTAACATATCATCACTGTTATGCATTGATGGAATAGCACAATGTTGATTTCATCACTTTCATCAACTAGACAACTAAAGGAAACAAAATATATTTGGATTCAAGAAAAGTGGTATCTGGTTGTGGACATGTAAATAATATACAAATGAATATTAAATTCCGAATTCAGCAGTATTATAATACTATCATTCACTAATTTATATTCTTTGTGGAGTAGAAACCATAAAAATATAAACAATCCAATTTATGTCACTTTCAGTTCGCTGCTGATCTAATAACCAGCGTGATATCAATATTGTTATATGAAAATTTCATCGATACCATACGTCCCATATTTTGTATTGATTCATTGTACATTGTATTTATTGATACTCTATGTAATTGAGAGATTTTTTCTATTGCTATTAGTATACTATACAGGCCGTTTCTTTTATCATGTGGTAACATTGCTATATTTTTAACCGTAACATATACGATGACGATCAAATGCTGGGAAAAAAGGTAACTGTCATCGAAAACAACACAATGGTCGAAGGAAATTTACGGGGACTCTTGCCCTTCTCGAAATATACTCGGAAAACCAAAAATGGTATTTTTCGTTTTTTTCGAATTGAATTGTTCTTTCAAAGAATATCAAAAATGGAAAAAATGTTATGGTATTCGAAGTGTACTATGAAGATGTAATAATAAATATTCGTGACAACATGGCCACCATATCTTTTTTTAAATACGGACCTGTCTTTTTATCACAGATATTGACAATGCGATATATTCACAATCCAAGGATATATCACATTTGATACTTTCATAACGTTTCATTTCAAATAACCACCATCATCAGTCACAACAATCAAACAGAAAAACAATTTATTTTTTCATGACTTTTTGTGGAAAAATGAAATCAATACAGCTTTTTGGTTTTTCCCGTATAACTTGAGAAGAGCGAGAGTCCTCGTAAATTTTTCCTATGAACGGAAAACCTGTACCAATGATTATATTTTTCGAATATAGTTAGAAAATTGATATTTTCAAAAATGGGACTTCCCAAATGAACATTTGATATGAACTGTGTTGTCAAATCTACTTTTGCTAGAAATGATTAGAAAGAAGAAATAACACCTAAAGTTTATTTTTTTCCCTTTACGTTTAACTTTTTGCTGTTTATTGATTTCTCTGTACTCAGTATTCTCATTAAAAACTCAAAAGGTGAAAAAATAGAAAATGACAAAACTAAAACAGTGTTTTTAATAAGTACTTCACTAGTGTAGAAATAGATATGAATAATAAAATTAAAAAATGTGAAACACTCCCTGAGAATTTTCTTAACGATCCGTCGATCTCAGCATCAATTTTTCCCAACATGTTACATATAATAAGATTAATTTCCCTATGGCCAATTTGAAAAATAACAGTGCACCCGGCCCTGACGGTTTCACTAATAAAATGATTGAAATTATCCATAAAGAAATTTGTTCTTCCTTTAGTTCATTCAATCAACCTTTCTTTCGAAAATGGGAAAATTCCAAGGCAGTGGAAAGAAACACTAGTTACCCCATCATATAAGTCTATCTATATCTCTGTGATAAATACTTTTGCGAAGCTATTTGAACAAAGTATCGGAAGTAGACTAACGGCTTTCTTTAACAAACACCATGTTATCACGGATCGACAGTTTGGCTTTAGAAACAATTCCAATACTGAGAAAGTAGCCTTGGATTTTGTTGAAGAGGCTGTCAGTGCCTTGGATGGATCAGGGCGATGCCTAGCCATTTTTCTTGACCTGGCGAAGGCATTCGATACTATATCACATGAATTGTTGCTAAAAAAATTAGAAATTTATGGTATCAACGGCAACATACTCAATATGATGGGAGATTATTTCTCGCAAAGATCGCAAATAGTAAAAATTGAAGACTGCCTGAGTGAACCGATTGATATAAAAATTGGAGTTCCGCAAGGAACAGTATTCGGCCCGATACTTTTGTTGTTATACATCAATAGCATAACTTCGATCAAAAATTCCAAAGGGAGTATAACTTCTTATGCTGATTACACAGCATTATTATATAGGGCAGACTCGTAACAGCAACTAAAGGCTCATTCAGAAATGGATCTGCCAAATTCACAAATTACTTTGCCAACTTCTACGATGGGATGATCACGTGACCATGTTACAAAAATGATCAGACTGATCCATAAATTTTATAGTATCAGAGAGATCTTGAACATTCTTTCAATATTATACAACTTCCTGGTCGAATCAATTTTTAGATATTGCATAACAGTGTGGAGAGGTCTGTACGATAATGCTTTGGGTATATTTCACCAACACAAAATTCCCCACTGAAAATAATATTAAAAAAAATGTATTCCATCATTCAGCTATACAAGGATATTGCAACACTTGATACAAGATAATTATATATCTATCAGTCATTGATCTAGATGTTCCATAATAAACAAAAATATATGACTCCCAAAGCTAAGCAAACTAGATTCCCTGTTAGTAAGTCCCTAATATTACCAATTTTTCGGAAAGCACACACACAAAGTTATATATTTTTTCTGGACCAAAACTGTTTAATATTCTGCCACATGACATAAAAACTATAAACTCCTTGCCAAAGTTCAAAAACACTATAGAAAAATTGAATATATGAAAATAAAAATCTGTTGAAAATTTTCTAACAAAAACAACAAATCATCACTCATTGATAATATCACCCCTCTCTTCCGTCGTATTTTTCATTCTACTGTTATTATCTGCGTTATTATAAATACCTACTTTTTTATTCCAATTTCCAAAAAAGTTTCCATCTGAGTTCTCCAAAAAGAAGAAATCAAAGGAAACTCATCAATTTATCAAATTACACAAGTCAAATTATATAAAAGCTTATTGCGAGACTCACTTATTTTATAAAAAAGTACATATATTATAATTAAGTTCCATATTGTATTCTTGTTTGTCTAGTTAATTCCGCGACAAACTTTTCATTTGTTTTCATGAATTTTAATACATAAAGAGTTTCAAATCATATAGATTGTGTAACGTTATGGATTAAAATGTTACTTTCTAGAGCATGCAACTGAAGCTTGTTTCCACTTAATATGTTTGTTAATTCATTTCAGTGTATTCTTTTTGTATGGTCAATCCATACAAAATTTGTTCATACACCACCAAACTCTTCCTAACCGTTGCTAGTTGACTGGCGTTAACTGAAACTATTGAGAACACCTTTTTCACACCAGGACGAAAATACTGTCTCTTGACACGTGTTAGCCTCCTGTTTCCATTATATATTTTAGTTATAAATATCCCAAATTGGTTAGCTACTTCATGAATTCGGACATTTTGAATTCATTCCCTTGAACTCTTTCCTGCATTAAAATCATAATCCATCGTCTTTGGGATTTTGAGAAACGTTTTTTCATTTTCCTAATTTTTTCCACCATTCCATTTAATATCGATATCATTTGAATTAAAAACTATACCGTTATCTTAATTGATGGGCCATTTGGGTATAGAGTAATATCAGTCAGAAAACTATTGTTATGCCACCTCGCTTCTTCTATTTCTAATCCAGCAAACTTTCATAGTTATTTAAAAACTCTTGTCAATATTTCACAATATGTTCATTTTTCTCTTCTTCCAAAGACTACTTTGGAATTGCACAGTACTAGTGGTTGCAGAGCCCAACAAATCCTCACGAAAGATAGCAGAACAGATAATGAAGCCATTCATCCATTCGAAATGCAAATATTTCAACTTTTTCCGGAGCATTGCCTGGTATAGTTGTTGTTCCTACGAAATCGCAGGTCTCATATGAAAGGCAACTGATTGGTATTTTTATCAGAACTTTAGCCTATCGTATGCATCTTGCCGGAATATGTATATTTATCATTCTGACTCACACCCGGGATATGTGCTCGTGGAGTTATCTACAGGTGGCGCAATGGTACATCCTGATGAACCAAATGAGGGTTGAGGAAGCTCATGAATTATTGAAAAGAAATTTGTTTGTTCGGGATATTCGGCAAACAATTTCTTACTAGATATGATTCTGATTTTCCATAACTACTTTTCTGTGGAACCTTCGCCTTCTCCTCAAGATATGTATTATTGATGTTCAAATAAGAACCGAATGATATCCCAATTTTATCACAGTTAACTATTGCACTAATACATCATCAGGATTTCCACCAGAATCGATATCGGTACAAGCGATGTGTTATTCGCATCTTGTGATTGACGTATTTTGAGATTAACATAAGATTACGATATCTAAACTTCGTGAAATTTTGAAAAATTACAAATTACAAGAATTTTCTGAACAATCGTACTAGCTATGAATTGAGGCGGATCAATTATTATCGGTTGAAATCGATGCAATTTCTATACAACAATCAAAAATGAAACCTTATAATCCTACCCTGATATGTCTGCCAATTGACGGGAAACAAGTGATTATATATTTATGTGATATGAAATATGTCTTTTCAATTTTAGATGACTTCTGAATAATATACTAATTTTGCATTTCTTTTGTTTTGGTCCCTAGCAAAGTACAATATCTCTTGTTTGTGTTGTATTTACTATCCAATCAAATGAAAATCCTTGAAATAACGATCGATTCAAGGTAGTTGAATTTTTCTTTTATTACGTTTCTGGAGGAAAAACTCAACCCTCATAGACTGACAAAATATGGTATTGTGTATCAATCATGATCAGTTGAACTGATTATGATTGAATATATCCTGACAGAAAGTCCCGTTCCTCTTGGGTTCATCAATATCAGAGAGTGCGTTCTGGAAGTCGATATAAAATAGGTAACAAAATGAAAATGCATACTGATGCAGCAGGTAATTCAGTTTCATAAAAAAAAAATATTTTACGATCCAGAAAAACGGTACCTACCTCCATTATTTTCTTCCTGAATAGATGGGTTCGAGAAACGAGAGCAATTCAATTAAAATTTGTTTACTTATTTTTCAAGGAATACATCTTGAATTCATTTTTGTGAAATATAACTTGCTGATAATGAATTTGGAAAGCAACTGGAAGAAAAGATCTAGTCAGTTTTCGGCTGTTTTCAGAAATACTGCATGGAAATAATTTTATGAGATTGGTGAGTAATTAAATTTTTGAATTTTTACGTCATACCTTACAAAATCAGTGTTATTTCAGTAGAAATTGACGGACCAAAAAAATCATCAAGCCAATTATCTCTCCCCAATAAGAGGGTACGGAACGACTTAGTCTTATAAACACTTTCATTGAGAGAAAACTCAATACAATGATTTTTGTTCCTATAAAAATGTAAAAACTATTACTTTGAAATCACATTTCTGATATCTGACTCAGGTGTTCCAGAAATTAATGGCTGAAAAATAATCGATTGGGAAACCGAGAGAGTTGAAAATTCTTTATTATCAATGACACATGACATCCATTTCTATTTGAGGTTCTGGACATCTACTTCTCGTAGGAAGTGAAACAACGAGAGCCACCAAATTTTTCTCGGAACTGCCTCCACTAAAAATGAAATAGTTTTGTCGTTCTAATTTTTCAAATTTTTTTCTATAAAGTTTTTATAGTGTGAGCAGTCATCAAATTGCTTCTCTGATTACCCACAAAAATATACTCAATAACTTTGTATAACATCGTATGAAAACTTTCTCATTGGAGCAATCACGTCCAATTCGACTATTCATGATTCCATTATTTTTTTATTTCCTCCCTCCAGAACATCATCCCCAATCAATGATAGCTTCAGGACTCTCGGAAAATGCATAATTGCATTACGTAGGATAACTTTCCTGCTCTCTCGGCTGGGTTTAATTGATAATCATTTCTCTAATAGGGTCTGATTCGTCCCAGATTTCCAAATATAAATGTTTCTCTATCGTTTCGCCGGCCTGGTCGAAAACTGGAACAATATGGATATCTGTTCTATTAGTTCTGCTACAAAACAGTTTTGAAATTGTTTTTTTGTATTGTATTCATTCGTTTTCATTATTAATTAGAATTAAAGAAAATTAACCAATTCTGAAAAAATCGACGAAAACTTATGTTACCCAGTAACAAATACTTGAAAGGAGACGTATTTTATTCTTTAGATGAATTTTTGATGTGAGTGTATGTGCATCATTATATAATTATAATAATTGTAATTCATTGAACAAAATTACAATTTTGCTCAACTGGCTATCGATCGAAGTCCTTCCGCCCAAGCATTATTATATTATCTTATATTATCACTATCATTAACGTACTGTTATTTTAATGTTCTTTGATTGTACAATTGTTCCTTTATTTATGAACAGACGGTACTTCTCTTTAATATATACTTATTTTATGTTTGTATATTTGTAGTTTTTATTTATCGCCTTTCAATATATACTTATTTTGTATTTGTATAGCTGTAGCTTTAGACCTAACCTAACCTAACCTAACTGCTGTAGCTTATAGGTTCTGTTATGACTAGTCCAATAACTTTATATGATGTATCTTTTATGTATTTGTATGGACTTATGTGATGAATAAATATGATTTGAGATTTCGTTTGCTAAATATTGGGCATACTATGGTCTGAAGCTAGACCAAATTAGTTCTACTGATTAGTTGAACACTGAACATTGATATAGTCGAGTTGTCGAGCAGTGCGTACATAGATTCAGAGTTCTGTTGGAACTTCATTAGTAAATGTTTATAATGTCAAAGGAGTGAAATGTGTACTTTGTTTCCCAACCTTACATTTGAAATGTGCGAATGTCGATGAAAACTCAGTTCCAAATCATATCAATTCTGATCAGTTGTAACCATCAGATTCTAATTTCCAAGAATCACATTGATCTTCTTAATAGATGTCCTCCAGTGCGGCGATTCCTATCCGCTGTTCACCGGACAAAAACGCTGTAGGAATGTCCTACAGCGACAGAATGTGTCATCAAACTTGCTGAATATTGAAAGTGAAAGAAAATGCCAGAAAATTATCAATTCAGGTAGGATGTAATGGAACAGGAACGGGAAGACTGGAAATTGGTCAACAACGGAAAAAACAGATTCAGAAAAAGGCGTCATGTTTATGGTGGAAATGTTGACCTCAGCGTCAAAGGAGTATCAAAACTGAAATATCTGCACGTATGCAGAGTAAATTGGAACACCACACACGAAGAACTAACAAATGTTCAAAAACGCTTCATTCTGAAGTCGGATGTCAATCATTAGCTGCCAAATTTCTGGATCTCTACTCTCGTGTGAAGTGTGAAGAAATGAACAATGAACGGGCAACGAATCCTCAAATCTGGTTATCAGCGAAAATTTTTCACCTGAGACCCAAAAGGAAAATGAAAACTTGAATATAGCAAACATTTCGAATTTTTATATTTGGAATTCGAATACATTGATCGTTTTCCATCAATGTTCAATGCATATCAAATGAAATTATGAAAGTAAAGCTTTGATGTATCTGATTGTCTCTGAACTCTGGTGAAATTGATCTTTAAGTAATACACTTATCAGCCAGTCACTTCTATAGACAAAAAAATATTCATGGAGGATACAAAAGATACTGAAGGAAAAAAGTGAAGTGATACTTCTTGGTGACAAAAATTTTTCATCAACAACATATTATTTTTTAGAACTGAAAAATGTATTCGGATCTTTTGATTTGACTGTCACAATCGAGGATAGAACTCCAGTAATATTCATGTCTACACCAAAGGTTCCAAACAGTGCATCACAAGTACATTGTGATAGAGTTCTATTTGTATATGTGATATATCGTAACTTGTATTTCGACCTGATACAAATATTTCTTCAAATGTATCACGTAGCCTATAACCTATCATGAAAAATGAGAAATGAAACTTTCTTCGTTTTTTTACCACTTTTATTCATAACTACCGTTACTGCAGTTTCGTCCTATAAGAACATTTTCAAACGAATACAATAAACTCTTTTTCAGTTTGAAGTAGTATGTGGCTTATCTAGCTGTACTTGTTTCTTTCAATAAATTATTTGATGTAGCCGTTACTGCGTTGTAGGAGATCATCATGATAATGAGAAATGAAACATTTTATGTTTTTTTTTCAGCATTTTTATTTGTAACTGAAGTGACTAACGTTACTTCAGTTTCGTCCTATAAGAAGCATTTCCGAAATAATGCAATTAAATTCAATCGTTTATGGCTGGTTGGAAACATGCTGTAATTTCTTTTTCCTACTTGAAATAATATGTCCTCATTGTTATTAAAACGATTCATGAGTATCAATGAGTGTACCTTTGATAAATTACAGCTTGTCAAATCTGGGAAGAGATATATCACCACCTGCGTATACTACTGACATTCAATGCGTATCTACATAAGATACTGAAGAAAAAATGTAAATAACTACTTCTTGATGACTTCAATATAAATGTTTCATCGACAGCATGTTATTGTTCAGAACTGAAAAATGTATTCGGATCTTTTGACTTGACTACCACACTCGAGGAATTCACAAGAATTTCCGTAGACACTCACTCCTACCTGCATATATAATATCCTAACCAATATTCCTGATTACCTTTAGTAACAGGTATTCTTGAACCCTATCTATCGTATCACTTGAGACAATACATGCCGAGTGTATTCACAGTTACATGAAACAAAATTCGCAATTGAATTCTACTGGATGTATATCTGGATAACCTTCAATGGTTATTGGGTTAGCCAGTTCAAATATCATTCCTCCCAGTCGTACGGGGGTGTGAGGTCATTGAGAAGAATTAGAACCCAAGTTATAAAATACACAAAATGGAAGAGGTCCATTTATAGAAGAATCATTTCTTTTTCAGCTGTAGATATATTCAAGGGCGTCTTTGAATGTTTCGACTGGAGAGTTTTCGAGAACTTGCTTCTGAGTGAACTCCTTGTGTAGGTTTCGAATGGCTGTGATCGAAATGTTTTCTTTAAGGAGGATTTGATATCATCGTGATCATGGACCTCCAGATCAGTGATGAATTGCGCTCTAAGAGGGAAATCCTCTCGAACATCATGGTTGCCCAAAACGCTAGAAAAAATTCAGTGAACAAAAAAATCTACCAAACTTCACTCAAAGATTACAAAAATCTATACAACTGGAAAAACGAATATCATATGAAAGTTTTTTGACATATTCTCCAAATATCAGTAGAGATACTTGTGTGATCATCAATTATGAATGTAATAGGAGACCTCCGAGGGAGGTTAACACACCGCATTCGAAGAACGACTTCAATGATATTTTTTTCGAAACTGTAGGTTGTCTCATTTCGTCTCCTCTTGAAGTGAATCATCAACCGACTGATTTATTGAAGAATCTCAAAGAATCTCAAATCGATAGTTAACTCCTTCGTATTATTCCCCACCACCTCGAGGGAAGTAATGAAAACTAAATCTTATCCAGTGTAGTGGTATGTCTTGAGGAGGCGTTTGATTATGTTTCGCATAATATTTTGCTTGGTAAACTTTCCTATTATGGTATCAGAGAACTGTGTCTTTAATTTTTTTAAACCTATTTGCAGGATAGATCAGAGTGTATATTATCACATGGGATCGAATCGAATGTGAAATCTGTCAAACATGGTGTCCTTCAAGGATTTACACTTAGAACAATTCTGTTCATTTCATATATAAATGACCCATATTACCATAAGCTTCCTAAAAATGTTTTCATTTTGTCAATGATACCACTTTGATAGAGTGTCATAGTAGTGTGAATCATTTGACTGTTTCTGCCGATTAAAATTTCCACAAATACAATTCAAACTCGGGTTAAAGTGTTTAACTACTTGGAATCCATATTTATGATTCGTAGACTAAAGGAATTGGCTGGTATTAGAGCGGTCAAATCTTCCCACTTTGGACTCTTCTTTAGTTACACGATATATATGTGTTTCAAGGAGATTTTTGTAATTCAAAAAAAAGTTATATTGCAAAAAAGATTTATACTTCTGAGCACCTTCATTGAATTTGAAATTCTACAGTAAATTACTTCATCACATAAACAACTCAGTTTCTACTGTGTCAAGCAAAAACTGAAGTAATTTTTTTAAATCACTGTTTTTATTCCACAGATGGAAATATATTATACAACATAGATAATTCATGTTACTTCGAGTGAGCAACGATTGTTCTCATTTTCAACATAAAATTCCATACGAATGCAATTCGTTTGTAATTTTATCAAACATCGGCCAATTTAATCGCATATGACTTGCTGGAAACATGCTGTAATTTTTGTCTTTTAGTTAAGATAATTGGACCGAGTCCTCATTTCTATTGAAATATCTCATGAGTATACTCGTTATCTTATTTCACTCAGATTTATGGGCCTATGGCCCCTTATCCTTTTGGCTGTTTGGGTTCCTGTGGCGGGGTGGCAGGGGATTGCATGGTCCTCTGTCGGCTTCTTTTGGCTCTTGGCCCTGTGTATGAAAGTCGCAGCGTACTTTTTCGGCTTTGCGGCCGTTTAGGCACTATTTTTTGTTTTATTTTCCGGCAAGCATGGATTGCAGTACCGGAAACTTCACTAGAAGCGCCTGCAGCTACCCTAAGGCCGTTGGGAGGGCTGCAGGCGTTCTCTGACGATGAGACGGCCCTCGCGTACGAGACGTCGCTCCTGATTGTGTTTCTTCCGACAGGCCTTGGGTTTGTGGTCTGTCTGTTTTCGTTCGGCCTATCTGAGGCCCTTTTATTTTCAGGGCGTTCTGGGCACCCATGGAAGCTCGCTGGGGGTTCTCCCTTGCAGTTTAATCATCGCAAGGGCGAGTTTTTAGGTCTTTTGCATTCCTTGGTCATTTGCCGTCCGGCAAATCTGACGCAGGCTGGAACTGCTTCACAGTTGCGTTGCGTGTGACCGAACTTTTGACGTCTGTAACATTGCCCTGCTCAGTTTCTTGGCTTCTGTGTTTCGGCGCTTACACGCACGTTTTGAATTTCGGTGATCTCATATATTTTGTTTTGGCTCCTTGGGACCAAAACAAGCACGAACAGTATCGGTACCTTGTTAGCTTCACTCAGGCGGGCTACGAAAAGGATCTCAAATCCTTTGCCCTGAAGTTCGGTCTTGATGTCTATGGACTCCGGGACTCCACGAAAAACTACTCTGAGTGGTTTTTCTCTTTTCATTGTATAGGTGTGGTAGGGTATTTTCTCTTGATCGAGGATCCGGAAATTCTCCTATAATCATCTGAAACCTTTTAAATTACAAGTATTTCCAGTCAACTTCGAACCATAAGATTTAGTTTTTTACGAATATTCCAAAATTCTTTTTGCATGATGCTAATGAACTGAAACAATTATTGAATTGGCTAAGATAGCTCACACTATAGAATATATCTGGACGTGTTAATACTGACGAATACATAAGGTTTCCTTATGTATTAATTGATAGGAAAACTGTTTGGCAACACATTCTGCCTTATTTAATTTCAAATTATATTCCATTGTAGTAGGTATCTTTAGCATTACAATCATTTATATAAAACTTTGTAAGAATTTGTTTTACAAATTGTTCCTGATCAATTGAGATACAATAATTATCATATTTCATTCGCATGCTTTAACAACTTTTTATTCTACCTAAGCCTCATTTTTACATTTTTTACTATACAAACATGGTTCTGAAACTAACTTCACATAATCCACATCTATCAATCATTTATTCTGGCATTCCATGCCCTAGCAGACTGCTTCAAGCCATAAACTGTTTTTTTAAGTTTAGGAACACAATTACTTACTGTTGAAAATCCATTCAAAAATGATGCTGTAATTACATCAAGATGAGTGACTTCAAAATGGAATTTCACTCATAATGCAAATAGTAGTGTAAGTATGGAGTATCTGAGAACTGGTAGGTAAGTTTCATTAAAATCTACTCCATGCTGCTGAGTGTAACCTTTCGCCACAAGTTTAGCTCTATACCGGATACTGTCATTGCTTTCTGGCTTTTTCCTGAATACCCATTTACACTGTACTACTATATCTGCCTCTTTTTGGCTAACAATCTTCCACGCGTGGTTATCTTTAACGGACATAGTAGCCAGTTGTCACTTCATCATAAGTTATATCTTCAGCCCAAGAATCTAGTCCATATGAAACACAAAGATTTGTAAGACCATATCTTTCACGAGGTTTCCTGATACGCTACCACTGATCGAGGTTCTTCATTTCCAGATAGATCTTCTTCAGATAAGACTCTGCTTCAGTTGAAGTTGTATTTTTTTCTGAATCATACACGTAAGTAGGATCGTCGTGATTTGTCAATGTTATTTCACTTTCTTTCGTAGAAGTTTCCTCTTGTATGAATTGCTGTTTTTCTATGTGAGTAGTATCTTGCTCCATTACAATGACGTATCTGCTGGTACATATCTTTCTAGTTTCTCTGACGTTCTCTGAGTATCCCACTAATATGATTTGAACTGCTTTCTTGCCACATTTCAATATTTTACTTCTACATGTATATCACTGGGCTTCCAAATATTTTGACTTGACTGAGATCAGGCTTTTGTCCTGCCCATACTTCAATCGGTGACTATTGATCCAAACCTGGAGCCGGCTGTCTGTTTTTTAGGTATACTGCCATGTTTACTGCTTCTGCCCAAAAATTTTTATCTAGTTTGGCCTCGAACAATAAACATCTCGCACGTTCAACTATAGTCCTATTGAAACGCTCGCTGAGACCCTTCTGCTCCGAAGTGTATGGGTTAGTCTTTTGATGGATAATTCCACTTCCACCACCACTTTCTTTCAGATAATTTCATATCTAAACAAAACTCCCCTCCATTATCGGTTCTTGATGTTTTCATCTTTGTTTTTTTTTTGATTCTCAACTATTCTTTGAAATTCCTTCAGATGCTGAAGAGTCTCATTCTTCTCCTGTATAAAATATACAAATATCATCTTGCTAGCATCATCAACAAACAATAGAAAATATTTTGCCTGTCCAATTGATCGAACCTCCATGGGCCCACACAGTTATGAGTGAACTAAATCTAGTACTTCTGTACTCCTATGGTTTTGTAATAGGAATGGTACATGACGCTGTTTTCCTTCATAAAATTCTTGGCAGTTGGATTTTTAAATATCTGCCGTCATATCAGATGATATTTCTTCTACAACACCATTTTCCATCTTCTACAAATCATTACTATTAATGTGTCCTGATCTTCTATGCCACTGTTCGAACTGTTGTCGCCAACACATTCCGACTTTATTGTATTCAACTTTCAGACACCATTCTGTAAAGTTGCTATTCTAATAAGCCCATTTTGTTGATCATATATATAACACACATAACTCTTGAAAGTAATTTTGTTTTCTCTTGCTATCAACTGAATCACAGATAATAAGTTTGTGACTAGATTAGGTATATACAAAATATTGTTTACTTCAACGTCAAACTGAGAGTTATTCACAAATGTAGTAATCTGTGTATCTCCGGCACACACAACAGGCACATTCACATTATTTGCAACAATAATTTCCTTCATATCATGTATTTTTCTCACTTGCAATAAGTTTTCTTCGAAAGATGTCGTATCTGCACTAGCCCGAGTCGATATACCAGTCTTCCTTATTGAATTCACTATTGAAAAATGCAGCACTAAAGGTGTTCACTCGGGACACTGGTTCTTAATGTGGTCAATGTCCTTGCTCTAATAACATTTTATAACGTTTTTGACATTTGAGGTATAATTTGATGTTTATTTCGCCCCTTTTGTGTAGGAATTTTGACCAGCTTTACTTTTCAGCTCTGACCATAATGTAACTTCAGATTCATGGCCACCAATCTCATAACTCATATCAAGCAATTTTATTTCAATGATTTCAGAATTGGTGGCAAAGCCGGAATGTTCTATCGCCATAATCATTGTCGAAAACCTTTCTGGGCTCCGCCAACAGCAATGATCCAGCCCATTCCTTATTCATTTCAAACCTTGTACCTTTTAGTCTTTGTGCAGTTTCCACTATCTGACTCACATAACTTGTCATGGATTCACAATTATCAAGTCGAATGGATATTAATGTTCAAAGTAGACCGATTTTTCATGAGAATCAGCTGGCATCAGAAAACTTCTGGAGTTTCTGCCATAAGTCCTTGACTTTATTTTCATTTTTAATGTACATATATAACTGAGGATCAATCATCATGATGAGTTTTGCTTTCGCTTTTCTGTCTTCTGCGTCACTCAAATCGACAGGAATGGCGTCGATGTCAATACCTTCCTAGATGACAAAATTTCTTGCTGCTAACTTTGGCACATTTACTGAATAACAACTGAATAAGTTGACGACATTACAACTTATTTTCTGATACACGATATGAACTTTATTTTGTAAAATCATCCAACTTTTGCACTGGGCTCATAACCTAATAAAAACGAATGAGTTGCCAGTTCGGAATGGAATGTTTCATTTCATTTCTTTTTCTATGACACATTATTATCCTAATACATATTTTGTTCACTAGATGGCGTTAGTATGAAATAATTCAGTAATATTTTAATATCGATGGACACATTCTAACAAATTTTTCACAAATCCATTTCCTTCTCCTGCATTCACAATAAAACGTGTCTGCCCATTTGGAATTGGTGCAAGCAATTTTTCATTCAAATCATCATTTCAACTCTTCTCATGTGTATGTGAAGAATAAATATATGTTCCATCCATATAAATTATTGTTCGACCTTCTTCACGGTATTTCTTCATGTCTCTGAGAAAGATTCTTCGCAACTGTTAAATCGCCTGTTTTTCCATGAGCAATTTTATATTTTCTTTTTTTTTATATTCCTGCGTCTGAACTACATTCCTTCAATTATTTTCTTTAGAGACTCGTGAGATTTTTCGTAACTATTTCCGTTAACTAATTTTTTATGTATGTCGTGTGGGGTGGGAATTCTTTCTCAGCTATTCACCTGCTATTCTTCCAATGTTACCCAAACTTACACTCACAGAAGTGAATACTACAAGACTATCGTTAAGTCTAAGCTCTGATCATCTTTAAGGGTTTTCTGCCACACACATCTTAGGAGAGTTTCAAAGTCATGACTTTCAAGGCGCTTCCTAGATTTGACAAGTTTTACTTTCATCGGTCTCAATAGTAATTTCCTAGACAAGGGCAACAAAAATCTTTCAAATAACTATAGACCAGTTGCTTTGCTGTAAAAATTATGAAGAAAGCCGTAAACCACCATATCCTTGAATATTTGGAGGACTTCAACATCTTGAACAATCATAAATATGGCTTTCGAAAACAAAGACCAATAGGCGACCTTCGTCTCGTATGTCACCCATATTTGGAATAACGCAATCGAGAGACATGGAGAGTCAAGAGCTGTAGCGCTTGATATTTCTGAAGCCTTTGACCGTGTGTGTCATGAGAGTTTGCTGGCCAAACTTCGAAGCTATGGTTTGTCGAATCATTTTTGTGTATGGCTCTTCAGCTCTCTGAAAAAACGTTTCCTGCAAGTAGCCGTCGCCAAATATCTCTCGAATAATTTTACCATCAACGCGGGTGTTCCCCAGGGATCTATATTATCTCCAACCCTATTTCTTATATATCAACGACTTATTGAAATAAACCAAGAATCTAATATATTGCTCTACTGACGACAGCACATTCGTTCCGTCATTTCATTTGGATTCCAGGACATCGGTGGCGGATGCACATCTTTACCGGCAGCAGAAGGTTACATATCTTCATGATGATTTAGAAATAATTTAAATTGGAATGAAACTAACCAGATTCAATTGAATGCCACAAAAACCCAGGCATCAGTTTTCTCCAAAAAGATAAATGTTTCCGAACCGGATACAATAATGTCAGGTCAGAAAATTCTACTTTCTGCTTCGATAAGTTTGTTGGGGGTTGAAATGGAAACCAATATGCCTTGGCACAATCATGCCACTGGAATTGCAAAGCCGCTCCTTAAAAGCTCAGAACACTGTTCCGAACCAAAAACCTGTTCACACCTCAGCAACTTTTGATGCTTTGTAAAGCTCAGATCATACCTTCTTTGGAGTATTGTTCTCATGTATGGAGCTCCGCCTCTAAGCATACCGTGAAGCTGCTGGATTTCATATAGAGAAGAGCCTGATTGGAGACGGGAACATCACTTGCAACCTTGATAGTCTGGAACATCGGAGAAAGGTTGGAGATTTCTCTCTTTTATATAGATACTTTCACGGGAAGTCTTCGAATGACTTGGCACATTTGATTCCACTAAGAGCGGTACATATCAGAAATACGCGACGGACTGTGGCTGCTCATCATTTTGAGTTTCAACTCAGTACACCTCGAACTTCATTGTTCAGGAACTTTTCCATCTGGAGAACTGCCTTTAATGGAAATAAACTTCCTGATAACGTTTTTCCAAATGCATTCAGTGTCCAGCGATTCAAATCCAATATGAATCACTACTTTCGCACAGACACCCTTCTTGGAGCGTCTTGAGGATTTTTCTGTACTGCTTGTGTTTTGGTCCTTGAAAAAATGACGTCCTCATTCCTTCATTCGAAACTCAAACATTAAATGCTTTGCTATATAACAGTTCAGACATCTAGCAATCAAACTAACTATCCGAGTTTGATCTCTCAGTACCATAAATACTCTTAAGGACAATCAGTAAAATAACAGTAAACGTTTATCCGTTCAAATGTCACTCAGGATTTATCTAACTGACATGCACTATAAAGTGATATTCTATGTGGCACTTAACGAAAGTGCCATCTATCTGAATAATTTATAATAATTGCAAGGTGACTTTAAAAACTTTACATAGTGAAGTCATATCATTTCGAAACTGTATGAAGCCTTCCTAATAATAAATTATTTCCGGTTCAAGAATTGTACAATTTGCACTTTCACCGTTTTGAGCATGTGAAGATATATTTGAAACTGCTGTCTATCACATATCTGTCTTATGAATAAAATGAAATAATTTTAGAGGTTTTTTCCACAGGAAGAAATGTTACTATTTGTAGCAGATTTATCCCTCCGAAAAATATCAATAAAGAGAAACGGTTGTGTACTGAATTCGCGTAGATCGATTCTGCCGTTTGTTTCACTGCATATCTTCAATTCAATACCTATTCTGAAATTTTCGTATATAATTACGGAAGGTGCAGGGTTGTTTTCATGAAAAATGGGACATACTGTCTGTGAGCATATCCCAATAGTCCGGTCAATTTACACATTCGAAACTACCTAAATTCCCACCAACCTGAAAATCAGTTCAATTGTTCAAAATATGAATAAAAATACAAATTGAAAGTTTCCCATCTTTCCCCTATATAGAAAAAAAAATGACTCTATTTAATTTGAAACTTTTGCAAAATAATGGATACTAACAGAGATTGGAAAAATAAAAGCAATTTAAGTTAAAAAAAAAGTTGTGAAATTTAATCCCCCGAGTCGTAACTTTCGAATTCTCCTTCTTGTTCTTCTTCTTGATCTTCTGGGTTCTTGTTCGTATTGTTCTTCTTGTTCTTGTTCTTCTTCATCCTGAGTACACGTAAACTGCGTTAATAACGATGTATCGCATGTCGCCTCGTTGGAATCAAACGGATCCTCCACTGTTGGTAATTCAATATTAGAGCACGAGCGGCCTTGACAATTTGTACATGCCAGAGAACAAAACAGTCCGGCTTTTTTGCAACCATATTTAGCATTGCACCCCTTTTTGCAGTTGCATAAAATGGTGTTCAGCAGTGTTTCCGGCACAGGTGGAAGTGAAGTTTGGACTGGTTCTAATGAATTGTTGACCAACTTCTAATCCCAGTCTGTAGGGTCTACCTGATAACCAAGCCACACTTGACCTTAGTAATATACCCAAAAAAGATGTTGATGAGCAGCAACTGAGGTTGGAGGAAGGCAAAGTAATTTTACTTGTTTTTTACTTTAGGTATTTTTGACGAAACATGCATATGTATAGTTATATTTATAAGCAGGTAGTTTTTTTAGGAGCTCCGTATAGAAAGAAGAAACGAAGGCCGTTAGTGATAATTTGTCGAGTTGAATAACCATTTTCAAAAACTTCAGCACATTGAACTGAATTTTGTTTTTCAAACATTTTGAAAACTATCATTTTATCCCTCCTGTGAAATGTAGATGTCGCGTATCACAGACAGTTATTGCGTGTCAATTGAAGTCACACAGGAAGATCAACTAATCAGTTTCGACGTGGAAAGTCTTCACACCAACGTTTCGGTTGGAGAAGCACTCCAAATCATACAGAGAAAGCTATCTGCAGACGGGAACCTGAAAGAGAGAACGAATCTACCTATAGAAGTAATTATGGAATTACTAGGATGATGTGCACGAAACTGTTATTTCCAACTGAAGGACGAATTCTTTACACAAGATGAGGGGCTGCCAATGGGATCGCCACTTTCACCAGTCATAGCCAACATATATGTGGAGTGGTTTGAAACTCTGGCATTTGAAGAAGCCCACAAGAAACCTCGAGTCTGGTTGAGATATGTTGACGACACCTTCATTATATGGAACCATGAGAATACTGACTTAGACGCCTTTCTGAAATACATCAACAGCGTGAGACCTTCCATCAATTTCACAATGGAGAAGGAAATCCACAACGAATTGCCATTCTTAGATGTTTTGGTGAAGAGGACCGACACTAAGTGGGAAACATCTGTATACCGAAAACCCACTCACACGGGTCAATATCTGAACCACGAATCCAACCACCATCAATCGTCTGAAAGAGGAATCATCAAGACTCTATTAGACCGTGCTTTCGGGCTCTTTGATACGAAGGAAGGTCTCGAGAAGGAACACATCATCAAAAATGATCTTCAACGGAATGGCTACTCCAAATCGATGGTAGAAAAGACTTTGGCTGAAAGACAGCAAGAGCCTCGCAAGGAAGAGAAGCCGTCACAACCAGTGCTTGCACTTCCCTACATCAGAGAATTATCGGAGAGGATTAGAAGGATTGGTTCCAAGTACAACATCAGAATCTGCCTCAGATCCGGTAACACTATCCGTAGCAGCCTCACAAAAACCAGGCCACCAAACGCGGACTGCAATTCCAAGAATTGCATTTACCGGATACCCTGTGAGTGCGGAAAATCCTATTTTGGTGAAACTAAGAGGCCATTGAATGTTCGCATTGCTAAGCACAAGAAACACACACAGCGAGGGGAAACCAGCAAATCGGGAATAGCAGGCCATGTTTGGACCCATCAACACAACATCGAGTGGTCCCAAGCTGAGATCATACACAGAGAGGAACATTGGTTTAGGAGAAAATTCAAGGAAGCCGCATACATGTTGTCCAACAATGTATTCAGGCAAGCTAGCGTAGAGATACGCAACATATGGAAACCCATCATCAAGCATCATCATCATGAAATATTGTCAATAATCTTCAAACACAAGATTTTTGTGTAAAAAAAAATACGGAATTTTTTTTTCACTCAAAAAGAATGAAAAATGTCAATAATTGAATTACAGGGAATTATATTTTTTGATCTACTCGTTTTTGTATAGAGTTAATTTTTTGAAATTGATTTCTTCCTTCGTTCTTTGTTTTGGAAGATTCTCCACATAAAGCCAAAAATTTCAATAATTCTCAACCAAATGCCTCAATTTTGCTTTTTAATATTTTTTAGGTGAAGAAGAATGTTTAGTACTGAAAATCGTTATAATCAAGGACCCATTCTTCTTCAGAATCCTCATGAGATTCAGCGTTTTTCAAAATATCATTAATAATCAGCCACTTCTGCTTCTGTTGATTTTCTGACATATTATATGTAAAGATAATTTTTTCTTACCTTTCCCAAATAGGGCGCTGGTTGTGTCACAACCTGCGAAAGCGTGTGCAAATAATATGAATTGTTTGAAATTACTATCATCAGAAGTGGAGTATAATTTGTTGGTAGATTTTTCGAACTAGTTAGTTTATAAATAAAATGTTATCGTCTGTTGTTGTGAGACCAATCAATAAAACCAATAAATCGACGTCGTTGCCAACAACTGTAACTGAATTTCCATGGTTATTCTTCAAGTATATCGCGGTATTGGCAATAAGTAAATCATCATCTTCATCAGCTTTCCTTACTTCGATTCCAGTCGAGCGTAGATATTCACTCAAATTCAGAACGAAATTGTGTTTGTTACAAATATCTAATGAAAATTTCGTTTGTGTAAATGTAACAAGAATATTTTTGTCAAAATCTACATCTGCAGCAACATTTTTCTCTTGTTTTCGATATCTTTCGTAAGACTCGACACCAAATTGATCACTGCTGTATCCATACAACCACTGCATTACTAGTAAAATGAGTAACAATGTATTGACGATAAGATTGAAATAATTCCAAGTATGTTTCACCATGAGGCCAGGTGACTTGGTGGAGTAGAAACACCCCATCAACGACGAATGAAAAAGATAATAACAATTTATCACTTTCAAGACTGGTTTTGGAAACAGTAAACAAATCTGACTTCTGGGTCTTCCTCATGAAGCCTGCAGAATCGAATAATGATTGTGAAAATGGCACTAATTCGTATTCAAAAGCTTTTTCAGTAAGCTCTTTATCGTCTCTAGTTAAGACGTTATGTTGTCTGATGAGTGTACTTTTCTCTTAATGGTCATGCTAATCGGCAAAATTGCCGCTACTGATCAACGGAAAATCATCACTGGATGAGAAAAGAACACACGCAATACCCTCAAAAGGTCAATGTTTGGGCAGGGATTGTAGGAAACCATATCATTGGTCCCTTTTTCATTGAGGGCAACTTGAAGGGCGATAATCATTTGAAACTCAAAATAATGTTATTTCAAGTTTAGCGAATTTATATCCCGATCCAGGAAACCCTCTAGTTCCAGTGAGTACGATATGGTTTTAGCAGGATGAAGCGAGGCGAGGATCGATTGAATGGCCAGCGCGATCACCTGATCTTTCACCATTAGATTTTTTTATGGGGATATGTGAGGGGCAATGTGTACGAAACTATACATTCAGATTTTAATGACTCAATAGAACGAATAACGCTTGCGATTAGGTCGATCATGCCTGATATGTTGAATAATGTTAGAAGACAGTTTTATTTGAGATTAGGATGTTTCCAAGACGTTTGCGGTTAACTTCGTTAACATCCATGATTCTTTTTCATATTCTACATTCAATTACGTTTTGCATTACATTTAGTTTTTGAGTGTATTCAAAAGCGATAACATCAGAAAATTGGGGGTTGTACCTGTCATTCGAAGGGGGCTGAAGGTAGTGGTGACAATTTTAAGTAGAAGAATGTCAAATTATAATTTACGTTTGACGTCTTCCGGGATTTTTCCAATATGTATTGTAACCGTAATAATGAATTTATTTCATTTGGCTTTTACACACTGTATACATTTCACAGATTAAAGAATACAAATTTATTTTCGATAATATTTTTGTGACACATGTGAATAATAAATTATTCAATTTTTTTACATAAGAATGAATAGGTAATTCATTATATTCTTATAAATAATTTCTTGCAATAAAAACATTTTACTGTTAGGTTCTGTTATTGTAGAGTGAAACATAAAATAATATACAGTATATACAAACCATCATGAAATCGACATGACTCCTTGCCTTTCCACACTTCATATTTCAGGTCATTTTTCACTTCACTTTTGTCTATTAATGTCTTTAAACCATTTTTTTCACAGTTGCAGTTGTGTCACTATCACTTTCAAGAGCCAATTCACGTTCCATTTTCACTTTTCACAGGTTCTTCAATAAAATGCAAAAAAAACACTCCAATGAAATGGATGCAAACACTTTGCACCTGGGAAACACCGACAACACTCAATCTATTTCGTAGTGCTAGAGAGATATAGCCGCTCTATTATTAATTAGTATTAATTGATTATTGCAAATATCTCGGTTTCTATTGCAAATACGTCAAAAGTGATCGAAAACGATTTTATAGAAAATTGTATTGCCTACATACCTTTTTTTCATATATTTTTATGCTTTCGAGATATATTTGAACAAAGGATTTTTGGGGTAGTTTTTATTCATTTTCTATCCCCTAAATGAAATTCAACATTTTTTAACAATAAATCCTTTGAATGTATGCTAAAATCAACTTATATTGAAAAATGCAGGCTTGCCTTTTGCATGGTAATTTAAATCCTCATTTTATTGGACTATAATAGTAAGTGAGGTTAATAGCAATGAAACAAATCATCAGTATAAAAAAATTTGAAAGTTTGAAATAGTGCACATGTTGGCAACGCCGGAACTTGTCATCTTGTGACGTCATTCTCTCCTTAACGTGAATATCCTATACAACTTTTACAACTTTTTGAATCGTTATATCTCAAAAACGGTGGCTCGTTGGAAAAAAGTATTGATAAATTTTTTTGTCTGAAGTATTTTTATGATGAAACTTATCGTTTTGCTGCAAATCACGAAAAACTCATTTCTTTGACCTTTGAACTTCAATAAAATTTTTGCCATACCGGGAAACTTCCAAATTTTATTTTTAATCATATTTTAGCTTGGTGGGAATTTAGGTAGCTTTACTCTTATTTTTGGTCTAATTTGACCGGACTACAAACAATTTTATCAAATAATTATTCTTCATTTCGAAACTTGAAAGTTAGTCAACTTAGCCAATGAAACCATTTGGTGTGACAAGAATCAGCGAACTGTCCAATATAGGTTCTACCGATGATGGCGCTACTAAAACAGCTAACAGCTGAACATAATAACTGAATAGGTATTGTTTTTTGTTTTGAAGTATTTTGTGTTTCGATTTATTTGTGAGATTATTGTCATTTAGTGCATTCATTGTAGAAGTAAGAAACTGATGAATAGGTAAAATAATTTACTTTCACTAACGGAAAGCATAAGAAACCACAACAATATATGGAAATAGCTGACATAACTTTGTCTTCGTATCATCATCTGACTATGTTTTATACATAATTATACGAGGGTGTGTTTTTACAAACAATCAAAGGATGGCGCTGACGAAGGGAGGAAATCATAAAGGATGCTCTACTTCTCTTTTTCATGTATGCAAAATGTCAACCAGTTTTTTATTTTAGTACGAACCTACAGTAATAATAGACGGTATCAAATTCCGTTTTTTTCAGTACGTATAATACTTCATCGTTTCATACGGTTGGTAATATTGGTTCTGATTTTATCTTCTTTTTCGTGGTTAGAAACGTTTGTTTATTTTTGGGTTCATTTAAAAATGTAGTTTTGTAGGTTTGTGAGGTTGTAAGAACTTGAAGAGTGTGTGAATATTCCCGATTTTTTTCGCACGATACAAATGTAAACAGCCACCTCATTCGTTTCAAAGCTGGTTTTTCCGCCTGGAATTCCATCTACAACTGCGTTAGACATCATCAAAGGCCAATTGTTCTAATTTTCCTGAAAGCAAATACTATGTTTGGATGTCTGAATGTATTCCGTTGGTGGCGGGCGTGGCGGTCTTGAGTAACTCTGAGTTCTATCGAGGGCTTTGGATTCTTCTTCGAATAGTCGGCTCTCTAAAGTATATTATTGTAAGTATATCAATGACTCATTGGGAAAAAGAGTAAATCCAATATGTTGATCAGTTTACAACAAAACATCTATCTCTTTTTTCCAATTAGCTGCCTGAAAATCAGCTACCCATGTACGTCTTTGACTGCAACAAAAAATGTTACACCTTCATGAGTATATCAGGAGAAAATGTTTTCTCAGTAAATGAGAGTATTCTAGTAGAGTTTAATGTTGAATTTTTTTCTTAATAATTGTCTCTTAGGTAGCAAAATTGATAACAACCCTACTTTCCCAAAAGTTAAAATTTGAATTTCATCAGAACTGCAATATCATGGTTTCCATCAATTAGTAACACAATACTTTTCAGTAGTCTATAGATTAATGAGTTTCATTCAATGATCTTTGGGTAATTTGGATGGAATTGATTTTCCCAATCATTTTTATAAACCAGATTTTTATAATATTCCAACACTAGTTTTCGTGATTTCGTGTGTGAAATTTTCCAACCAGCAACGTATAACCGACTTGAAATAAGGAAAGTAGATCAAACTTATTCCGTGACATTAAAAAATCGTAATTCATGAATGAAATATGTGTATTTTCTATAATGTTATCCAATTTGGTACTGAAGAGCCCTAAGGCAAGTGTCTTACGGCGAAACATCGATATCTACCAGTGAGGATGACAGTGTTCCATGTAAGTGCAATTTGTTACCATCCATTTGAAGTAGGACTGATGTTCCTGTGGATGATATTTAATCTTATCACGAATAACGAATGTTTGGAATACAAACTGAGTAGAGAAAAGTATCTTCTGTATAATTCAGTGTTCATATAAAAGTATTCGTTTCGAAAGAATTTTTTTCTTTCATGTAATTCAATGTTTATATGAGACTAGCTGTTTCAGGAGGGCTTTCTTCCAGTTTGTATCTGAAATTGCATAATCTACACATCCATGTATAGAGTTACTTATTTTCAAATTGATTACTTCCTTCCTTCCTTTGGGAGATTCCCATATTTTTTTGTATCAAGATGGAGTAGTAGAAAGCCAAAAACTATCTTTATCAAAAAAGAAAATCATATTTTTGATATCAAGAATTATTAATTCAGGTTTAATTCCTGTTGAAATTTCATTTGATTCGTCGAAATATTTCAAATTTATTCTCATGAATATGATAATCTTGCATGGCAACCTTCACTTCTATGTGTACTTACTAGATAAGAATTTGTTTAACGATCGCGTTGGAGCTAAGCAAATTGTAAGACGATATAACCATTTGAACGTCAGTTAGTTATACTTTTCATTTCATCGAATGGGTCCAGCTGTTGTGAATAGTGAAGGAGGATTTGTACGCGGAAGTTACAGAACGAATCTAAATGGGGGTGATTTCTTATGTTTCCTAGGCATACCATACGGAAGACCGCCAGTTGGAGATCTACGATTTAAGGTAATTTTGACATGCATTGTCGGATTGTAAAGTCTTTCATGTTTATACAAATGATACTAATGAGTTATAGGTCAGAAAAAAATCCACCAAAATTTCAATAGTTATATCAGGTTCCATGTAAAAGAAATTTTACCTCTTTGATATTCTATATTGTGATTCAACTTCATAACGAATGTTTGGAGTACAAACTTAACACGAAAAATTATTTTCTGTATCACGTGTTTTGTATTTCCCAGTTCGTGCCTGCAAGTTACTTATTCACATGAATTTTGTGAAAATTTTATTCTGAAATTAATTGCTTCCTTTCTATCTTCGGAATATTCCCACATTTTTTATATGAATATGGGGTAGAAAGCAGAAACCTTTCCTTTTCAAAACTCATTCTGTCCCACAATATACTACTTTCAATTTATATGAATTTGATATATAAAATTTTTTTCGGCAAAATTCATTCCTCACTTTTTGTCTCTCCTGTCAAATTATAGAGAAACAAAATGTTTTTGAGCAAAACACCTGAAACATTGATTGTTTTTCAATGATCCTCATCAAATATTTGAATACAAACCTCATTGAGTTCCAAAATTCGAGTGACACAATCCGATTTTTATAACATCAAAGAGTATTTCATTATATCTTTTTCGGTTCTTTGTTTTTTAATCCGCTTCTCTTGAATTTACCCATTTCTAACACTTTTCTTCTTATTATTTCCACTTTTTTTTACTTTTTTAAAAATGATGTATCGAATGGCCCCCCTTGCTCCCTCCCGGGTTGAGTGCCCTGAGTTGAAAACTTCCTTACACGGTGAATGTGTGCAGAGCATCCCATCTCGTCCATCCACCCCCGCTCCTCCGGAGCGGTCCTTAAACTTACTGATGGACACTTCAGCAAGATTGACATCTGACCTTCTTTGATCTAAAGACAGCCTCTAGGTGACTTTACTTTCTGATCTGCTGAATTGTTTCATCATGACTTTCCTAACTGAATTATTACATGGAGTCCCCAAAAACTAACCGGAGACGAGTGTCTTTTTAGTCGCGAGCATGTATTGGTTTTCAGTGAATCTGAAAAAGAGATTAATTTGAAACTGGTTGACACATTTTTATACTTACCGAAGCCGCCTGACAGCGACTTTCGGGGGTGGTCTTTGATTCTGCTTCGTCGACCTCTTGTGTTTGTCTCTTTCTTGGAATCTGGGGTCATCCCTGTATAGTCTGTTATGTGAGTCGCTCGAATTCTGTCGACCGTGTCCTCTGCGTGTTTTCTCATGTATGTGTCCACGTAGTGTATGTTCAGGTCTAGATCCCGGAATATGTACCCATTCGGTATATATCTTGGAGCGATTACGGCGGCCCTTACGAACGCGTTCATAAACGACTGGATCTGTCTTTTGTATATCGCTGTGCACTGGCCTCAGGCAGTGCAGGCATACAGTATTACAGTAGTATTACGGTCTTTATCATCAGCAGCTTCACTTTCAGTCCCATGTTGCTTCTTCGACCTATTATTGGTAATTGGTTTTGTCGGGCAGATCTCGCCATTCTCATTATCTGCCGTACGTGAGACCTGAACGTTAATCCTCTGTCTAGGTTGACCCACAAGTATCTAGCTTCGTTGGTCCACGGAATCTCTTGTCCGTTAAATGTGATATTTCTTTCCGGGTGTACCAGGGCTCATACTGATCTTCCACAGGTTGACCCATTCCTCTAATCTATCTGTCTGTTGACTTGCCTAGTGACTTGCGCTTGGCGTGTTGATCTCGCCAGCAGAGCTGTGTTGTCCGCGTAGAGCGCCAACTTGTTAAAGTTGTTCTCTGGCTTGGGAACGACTGCTGTGTATACCGGGAGGAGGTGTGGCGAAAGGACTGCACCTTGTGGGACCCCTGCATCCAGTAATCGCATCGTTGAGAGTTCTTGTCCTACTCTGTAGCGGCATCGCCTGTCAGCTAGAAAATACTCGATTAACCTTACCTTTGCTTTCGTGTAGCTAAAGTTGATCATTTTGGTCAGAAGTCCGTCATGCCAGACGCCTTGGAGACGTCTAAGAAAATAGCTCCGGTGTTGTATCCTTTGCCTAGGTTGAAACCTTCCGTGGCAAAGTCTACTACCCTTAGGACTTACAGCTCTGTCGAGTATTCGGATCTGAAACCAAACTGTTCTTGTGGTAGTATTTCTAGTTCGCTGATTTGGTCCTCTAAACTTTTCAGGATGACACGTCCTGCCACTTTGCTCAAGGAAAGGGTTAAGCTGATTGGCCTGTTATCCGGAAATAGGTGGTTCTTTTTTGACTTCGGGATATGGATAATAGCAGGGGAGCCCACGATGCAAAATGGGGTTTTACTCGAGCGTCATCGAGACATATTAGGTTGCAAAGCTCAGATGATAAGAAGAAAAAAATGTTATATAATATATATCTTTCCAAAGGTGAGGAAAGTGGCCATAGATTTTCAAATATGTAAAAAAAAACTGTTGCATGGACATACTCGAGTGGGTCAGATATTGATAGCATCAATGTCCTACGTATTTTCAATAATGTTGGTATGTTAATCTGATCGTTTGCATGATGTGGGTGGGTACGTAAGAGTTAAAAGTGAAAAGAAAAAAAATTTATTCAAGCGCGTCATATTTTCTAAGGGGGTGTTGAGTGCAACAAAGAAAAGCTCTCATTCAATAATCTGACGATTTCGATCTGACGCAAACTCGCGGCCATTATTATAATGCGCAAAAAAAATTCGCCATTTTGAAATACTCAAGCGCTTCTGATTGAGATATATATGGTTCATCTTTATGTTTTAGACGTGCTGTCTCATAATCTGACGATTATCTAGAGAGATTCGCTCAATCTGACAAAAACAACTTTTTTAATTTTTTTTCTTTTCATTGAACTTAATCAATTGGAAAGCTCGTAAAATAGCATGCATATAGATAAGTGTATGTTTTTTAAGTAGAATACCTGTATTTATAAGAAAATAATTTTAAAAAATGCACAAAAAATTTTTATTTTTTATAATCAATTGAATAATTATTGAAGAAAAGAGAAATGAAACTTTCTATATTTTTACCACTTTTATTTGTAACTAACGTTACTGCAGTTTCGTCCTATAAGGACATTTTCAAACTTGTATATTGTATAAGTTTGAAAATGTTCTGATATGACGAAACTGCAGTAACGTTAGTTACAAATAAAAGTGGTGAAAACATAGAAAGTTCAATTTCTCTTTTCATCAGTTAATTGATTAATTAATCATCATCTTCATCTTCATCACGAACGAATCTCTGTGATTAGCTGTGATGGCGTCATGGCAACAGAATTCAGAGTGGGGACGGAATGAGAGAGTAATAGATAGAGAAAAAGTGAATAGAGAAATAAAAACTTGGAGAGGGAAATATAGGTATCGCACAGCTGCACGCAATAAATTTTATTGACGAATTTTTGTTATTTTGCCTTGCGGAAATCGTCAGATTATATATTTTTCATTATCCTTTGCTGCCCTCCCCTTTCTTTATGTCACTCTCAAATTGTCAGATTACTGATACACTTTTCAGCAGGTCATTAATTCACCCTACCCTAATCTGACGCGCTCGAGAATTTCTGATGATCAATTTTTTTTACTAATCTGATTCTTTCCCTCTCACAGGCAGCCTTATATCATATTCATATATCATATTCAGTGGAGGTACTGAACCAGGTACAAGGTATCCCCCTGTATATCAATCTGCCGCGCTTTAGTAAATCCCGAAATCCCCGCTTGGGCTCCCCCCTATTATAACCATCGCCTCCTCCTTTATGATGTTTCGTGGTAGGACTTTCAGAGCCCGGTTAGTTATTTGGTCTGGGACTGGGGCTTTCCGAGTAGTTAGACGTCTTACGATATCTTTCACTTCCTCGGGAAATGTTGGTGCCAGGGGTTGCGCATTATCCCTTCTCTGTCTTCTGAGTCTACGTACCGTCGTTTCCACCTGTGTCTTCTATTTCGTATGTAAACAGGACGTCGTTCTCTCTACACTGCCTTTCGAGATTCTCCGCGAATGCTTTCGCTTTCTCTTGGTCCGTGTAGACGATTCCTTTCTCGCCGTGTATTGGCGGGCATGGCTTTCGAGGTCCCTTACCAGATAGCACATATACGTCTTATGGACGTTTTTAAAACGTCCCGCTTGGACATTCAGGACATCCTCAAAACGTCCATTTTATGGACGTGCACATCTTATGGACGTGCACATCTTATGGACGTCTTTGTAAGGTCCATTGTTAATAATCAGGTGGTCTTCTGGACGTCCATAATAGGACATTACAGGTCTTCAAATGGACATTTACAGGATGTCTTTAGGATGTTCATTTGAGAACATTTCATGGACAGAATCAGAAGCTCAAAAAGATATTCACAGGATGTTCTATTTGTTTCTGTTATGCGTTTCTGTAGGCTAAAAATTATTTATTTTTCATTTATAAGGTCAGATTGCCTCGAAAAAATTAAGAAAATATTGAAAACTTCATAATCTTTCATTTGAAACATCCATTGAAAATAATAACATAAAATAAATGATTATATCAAAACTTTTTTAGCCAAGCCTAAATCGACAGTTCCGTTTCCTGTCGTGATTTGGCCATGATTGCCTTCTTAGCTGAACTGAAAATAATTCAAATTGCTTATTCAAAATGAATGGCAGATGATCAATATAAAAATCCAATCAGTATTAAATTATTATAGATATCTAATGTAGGCGGTGTCTAAATAACATACGAGTATACTCACTTTTGATATGAGCTGCATTTTCCTTCACTTCTTCGTACTGAAAACTAGTGGCTTCAACACATTCGGCTGTTTGTTCTCATGATCAAGCTGCGGACGGCGGGATGACTGTATAGGGAGCAGATTGCGAATGCCGCTTAGCACCGTCAGGTAGGAAAACAGGTAACAAATCCATACAACTTACGCAAGCGAAACCATATAAAAACACCACAAGAAGAACCTAACATCAGTTACACCTCTCGAAGCGAAGCAGTAACTCGTCTTGATGATGCCATCTGAGATGATGGCGAAACTTCGACTATCGAATAGTACCCAACGGATGAACACTCGGAAGAACAACACATCATATTCTACCATCCGTGAAAACCTACATTGTAGGTTTTCAGCGATATTGCAAGCATGATAGATTATTTTTGTATCTGCTTCTCCATGTAAAGTACAATATAAATCTTCAACAATATTTGACTGTATCTTCTCATCAACAACTTGATACGATTGACAATTTCGGAAATTTATATGAATCTTTCGATTGCCTACAAATGATTTCATTTCCTCACTACAGCAATGTTTTTCGAAAAAGCCTACAAGAGCCTCCTTAAACTTTGTATTTTTTAATTCTTTTGCAAAATCAGAAGGTTGCACTTGGTCAGGCCCAGAAATAATGTAATCAATCAATGGTGCTTCATGTCGTAAACATCTTTCACTATCTTTTATTGACGGATATATATATATATATATATATATATATATATATATATATATATATATATATATATATATATATATATATATATATATGGTGTCTTTTACAATCATTTCATTATAATATATCCTGTTTTCTAATGTTTCTCATAAAATAATACAATGCGAACGTGAATCCAATGGAAATATAATAAAGTACCTAGAATGGACGTTCTAGGGACATATATTTCTAGACGTCCCGAGGATTTACTAAACTGGACATACTTAAAACGTCCAGACTTGGTCCTGGACATTCAGACGATGAATGGACATATAATGGACGTCTTTAAAACGTCCTGTGCTAACTGGGTTCCTAAGAGTTTTTTGCATTCTCCATGCAGATGTGTCTTCGGTATTTAGTTCTTCCAAACGGGTTGTCCATTTCTGATCTCAGATTGTTTTTAGTTCTTCTCGCAGTATTCTGCTGGCTCTTTGCATACACCTTTTGTCCATTGGTGCGCGAGTCCGTTGATATCGTCTTTTCTGGCGTCTTCTGATTCTAATGAGCTCCATCGTTTCCGGTGCAAGATGCACTGTTAGGTGAAGCACTGGGTTGGGACTTTCCGCACGCTTCTTTCCATTGTTTGCGTGATCGCTTGTTGCAGCTGTTGTGAGGCGTTCTCCAGATCGGTCTTTGGTATGTCTCCTATTACTTCGTGTATGGTGCGCTGGGATCTTTTTCAGTCGATGATTTTCTTTGTTTCCACTTACCTCTTCCTATTGTGAATAGGATGGGGTTGTGTGGTCTGATGATCCTTCGTCTAGTACTTCCATCTCCAAAGTAGTGATGTTCTGCACTATCGCGACGTCAAAAATGTCTGTGACTTTGTCTTCTCGTGAGTAATGCGTTGGGAATCCTGATGCTACTGCCACGATATCCTCAAATTCTTTTAGTATTCTGGCTAGTTGTCTGCCTCTTTGATTTCCATTCCTGCAGTTCCAGTCGCGCGACTTTGCGTTGAAGTCGCCTATGGTAATTGTTGGCTGTTCGTAGCGTTTCAATTTCACTCTGACTACTACTGTTTCTCCGAGTTTTACTAGCAGCGCAAAGCCCCCTACTGCGCCCTCCTGGCCTGTATGTCATATATATGTTGTATCCTAGGATGTATGTATCTTTTCACTCCTTATCCATGTCTCCTGTAGTGTCATGACGTATATGTCCAGTCGTGATAGCAGTTCCAGTAGTTCGTTCCTCCTGTCTATAAAACTGTTGATGTTCCACAAACCTATCTTTAGCAGTTCTGGAATCCGTGCTGGCATTAACAGTTTCCATGTGATTGTGATAGTGACGCTAGTACCGCTTGCGCGATCCTCCGCTTTTCTGTCGTGAGACTAATATTTTCATCAGGTCGTTGCTGCTACTATTCTGCGCTTTCGGTGGGCTCCTTTTCTTGGTTGACGGATGCTGCCTGGGCCTCTGGCTCTCGGTTTGCCTGGGACTGTTCCATGCTGATTTCCTCGGTCTGTGGAATATTTTGCTCCCCCTGTAACTAGTTGAGTGCGCCTTCAAGCAGTTTACGCATTTCGCTGGAGTCTCTTTTGGATTTTTGCAGTCTCTGCTTTCGTTGTTTTCACCACATTTTCCGCAACGTGGCATTAAGTGGCAGCATATTTGCGCGTGTCCGAATAACTGACAACTGTGACATTGTGGCACTATCCCCTTATTTGTTATTTGCGGTTCTGCCCGCACTATGAAGTTCATGCACGTTCTGAGTGTAAGATCCTTTCTTTGTTTTTAAGAACTTCTACCAGGAAAAGAGTAGCGTCATCCTGGTGCGCCTGAATGTCATTCTGTGGCATTCAAGCACAGTGAATCCTTGTTTCATTAGGTCGTTTGTGACGTCCTCCGACGCCACATTTTCCGGGATTCCCCCAATCACTGCGTGTAGCGGAAACTCGTTTTTAATGGTGTATGTGTGAAAGTATTTTTTTTTCTCTTCCAATTATTTGGTGGCTTTGCGCCACTCCGCCTCGTCCTTGGTATGAATATTAATACCGTCCTTGGTTAGCTTAGGTTTGCTATATCTGATTTTTTTGGTTTCGAGATCTTTGGATATCTCGTACCTGCTGTCGTGTAACACTATCGGTGGTGGTTTGTCTAGTTCTGTGGGTGGTACCACTTCTTTGGGTTTTGTGTTTGTGCTTGGTACGACTTCTTCAGTGGTTAGCCTCACTGCATCATTGGTCTGTGATTCAGTTTCTGTAGTTGGTACCATTAGTTCAATGGCGTCCGTTTCCTACATTGTGTCCATGTCTTTGTTTGTGTTTTATATTTCCTGGTTTGCCGCTTTCGCGGCTTTCTCTTGCGCTAGGCGCCTTCTGGTTTTCCGATTGGGCCTTGACCTCTCTACCAGTTCGAACCCGTCTTCATCCGAGTCCGTGTTCATTGCGCTGTCAGGGCCACGTGGCCGCTTGGTTTGACGCGTTTCCTCTTTTTTTTTCCATATCGCTGGGCTGTTTTGGCTTTTTGGCTTCTTCAGCCCTTGTGCCTGATTTTGCCCTGGATGTTTCCGTGTTTGTTCTTGTCCTTCGCACAGGTTTATCCTCCACATAATTCAGCCATTCGTTTAGCTGTTTTATTAGGCTCGTTAGTTCATCTTTTTGTTGACGCAGCCTGTAATTGTCTCTCTGGAAGAATTTCAGTTTCTCCTCCATAATTTCCGTTATAGAGCCTCAAGAAACCTAAAAAGATAAGCTGAAAAGTTAAAATTTGTTTGTGTGCTTAGCACACGAGTAGTTCTGAAAAGAACTAAGGTCATCGACCCCTATGGATTTAACTCCTAGTTAGTCACTTTTGTATTCATAATAAAACTTATTTGGCACTGTTCACTTTCGCCTCAATGCGTCTGATCGCTACGAATGATCGACACTGAATGAATGATGATTTTATCGAATGACAACAAGCAGGTTTATCATGATTAATTGGTTAGTTGAAAGTCTGGAGGTCTGATCTGATCAAGTTGTGCTATTAAAGACCCTGTGGTGAATTATCCAAATTACTGTATAAATATATATATAAATCGAAGTGCTTTCATTCGAAACCATTCGTATTCTATAGAAATTGGCGGCTGATCTACTTATTTTTGTTGTATAAAATATAATTTGGCAGTACTTTTTCTTAGATGAGAAGTACGATTCATGATAATTCAAAATATTCATTCAGCATATCATAAAGACTTCAAATTAGGACTTCCCCCCATCATCAACCTATTCTTCACACCAAAGATCTTCTGTCGAACTTTCAAGTACAATTATTAGAGATCAAACAATGAAATTTCAAGTTATGGAATCTGAAATATGTTTACTATTTTGTAAATCACTTTTATATATACAATTGAATGAAAAATCAAAAACAATACTAACTAAAAATACCATTGAACATTTTATTTCAGGCTCCACTTCCTGCGGAACCTTGGACATATATTAGAGATGGCACAAAAGAAGGGGATATCTGTTTTCAAAAAAACTCATCGACTGGAAAATTTGAAGGATCAGAGGACTGCTTGAATCTAAATGTATTTACAAAAGAGGTAAATTGATCCAGACGATTCTGAAATTATAATTGTTCTAACTGTAGCGATATTAATCACCATTAATTATTATTTTTCCTTGATGTTGGCAAAATAGCAACTACTCATACAGTTGAATGTATTAGCATATACAGGGTAGGGCACAAAAAACCAAACAGATCGAATAAAATGCAAAAGACGTCGGTAAACCACCAGGATGAATAGACCTCTGACGAAGCCAGCCACTCATGCTGGCGAAACGTTAGGATACAGTTCCAAACCACGAAGGCCTTCAAACCCGAACGAAGATTGTAACACTGATGAGTGAACGTGCTATACAAAATCAAAAATTCGTTTTGAACATTTGTTTTTTGGATGAATACAGTTTTTATCTCAACAGGATTGTCAATCGATATAATTAGAAATCACACGATGAAAGGTAAGACCTCGTTAGTACTTATCTCGCACAAGTTTCGACTTCTGAGGATTGTCGTCCGTAGGGGTGCGACTGTTGGTTAACGGAAAAACAGATTTTTTTTAAACAGAATTGTCGGTACTGGTCAGAACAAAAGTTAAACCGTTGATCCAACGTTAACCGATTGCTTGAGGATCACCTAATATTCTAACAGGACGGAGCTCCTCCACATTTTGCTGAAGCGGTTCGTCAGTACCTGAATGGAAGATTTATTGGATTAGAAGAAGAAGATGCATTGAATGGCCCCGCCGATCTCCCATTTCATCCTCCTTAGATTACTTTTTGTAGGGCTATTTAGAAAGTAAAATATACGCCACTCAGTCAGGTTTGTTAAAAGAGTTACGTCAACGTGTCATAACCGAATGTCGTCAAATAACAAACATGCTCCAAAACGTCTGAAAAAACATTTTGAGGCAAACTTATACTTATGTATGGCAGTGAATGGAGAACACTTCGACCATCTACTGTGCATGAATGTAGTTTGGATTGTTCATAGTCAAATTCATGCACAATTCTTCAATTTTCAAGTTCATGCAATGTTAATTGTTTCAATTTTTGTTATTCTCTCGTTGCTCAATTACCTTTCAAATACAATATCATAAGTTGGAATACGAAACAGTTGTTTTTTCCGCAATAGGGCACCAAAATGAAAAGATAGGTAGCGAACACTCACATGTCTGTATTCCTTATAGAATTACCTTTTTAATGCTGTGTCATACTGAGATTTTTTCCTATTAAAATTTTATGAGTGACCAAGAGGTGGAGAGAGAGGTATGACAGTTGAGGTTACGACAGAAAGATATCCGTCTTGGATTTAAAATCGACGTGTTTTTGCTTTATTGTCACAACACATGTGTTTTGAAGAATTCGTTTTCGGTGCCGGCTCGAAAGTAACCACAATTACAAATTTCGCCCGACATCTTGCTTTTCGCATCGACAAAGAAAGTATAATTTTCAACCCTGAAAATACCCTCTAACTAATTTTGATTCGAATCAGAACATAATGACAAATTTCGTCCTCCTTGAATGTTTCACACCCTGTATATCTCCAAATTGAAAGTCTTCAAAACTCTTCAAGGAAGAATATTATTTGAAATAAGTTACGAAATAGTTAAATTTGAATTTACCAGACCTTCATGGAATATCTAGGATTTTTTGTTTTATTGGTGTCCACTAATCGAATTATCGTCTAATCAATCCTATATGTTTCAGCTCCCTGAGCCAAGTTCCAGTTTGAAACCTGTAATGGTATGGATCCACGGAGGTGCATACCGATTTGGATCCAATAAAACCGATTCAACAGGACCAGAGTTTTTGATGATTGAAGATATAGTTCTGGTGACAATCAATTATAGATTAGGATTACTTGGATTTTTGAGTTTGAGAGATACATCGCTGGAAGTTCCCGGTAATGCGGGACTGAAGGATCAGGCCATGGCTCTGAAATGGGTAAAGAGAAATATACAGAATTTTGGTGGTGATCCAAATAACATAACGATTTTCGGAGAGAGTGCTGGATCAGTTTCGATTCATTTTCATTTGCTGTCACAGCACTCCGCAGGGCTCTTTCACAAAGTAATAATGCAAAGTGGAGTCGTTCTCAATCCAGCCGCTCACGCAGAATACCATCATATATTTGAGTTTATAAAATTCGTCACAGGAATTGAAGTTGAAAAAGAGAAGGAAATTCTGGAAATTATGCAAGCTATGCATGTTGAAGAACTGCATGTAAATCAAGAAAGATTTTGCGAAGTAAGTAGATTGTAAAATGAGCTATATCGATTCTGAGAATATTCTACTATTGAAAATAATTGCAATATCACAACTAGATGGACATGGTATCAGAATATAAATTTCATTTCCAAATAATTGAATCATCATGGTCAATCAAACTCCAATGGTAGTCCGATTTCAGCACTTCAAGTAATAGAATAGAATATACCATGAGTTTCATTGGTCGATAATAGTATGTTATGACGAAAATTATAATGTTATGATTATAATATGTACATTCAGTTTCATTGCTTTTCGAGTTTGAGAGCCGAGGATTTCTTCTTTCTTCCTGACGTTTCGCTGGCGCAAGTGGCTAGCTTCTTCAGAGGTTTAACCATCATGGCTTGTTGTCCGATGACTACCTTTTCGGTTTCGTAAAGCGTATTTATGCCTTGTCAGGTAATCAGTTGTATTTGTACTCGTTCCTGCACTTGAACTTGAAACATTACCAATGTTGCTGCCTGTTGTCCTGTTCGTTATTCTCGAATTCCTCAAATTGGGGTTCCATATTTGATTGAGGTGCACCGCTTCTTCTTTTCGGTTGAAATTCTCCGTGTGTTTGTGGATCTCTATTGCCTCCCGTACCAGTCGGCTATGGTATCCCTGGTTGGGGGCAATCAGTTCTGTGTTTTCAAAGAAAAGTTTGTGGTCTCATTCATTAAGTGCGTGTTCTGCCACAGCTGACTCATCCATTTGGCCAAGTCTGCAGTTCCTTTTATGCTCTTTTAGTTTTGTTCCCATGGATCGTTTGGTGGTTTCGATATACACCTTTTCACAAGTGCACGGTATGCGATAGACCCCTGCTGCTGATAATGGGTCTCTTCTGTTTTTAGCCAACCTGAGGCTTTGTTGTATCTTCCTCGTGGGTTTGAAGACTGTTTCGATGTCGTGTTTGCCCAGTGAAGATGACTCCTCTCTTTTGGCTAGGATGGTGGTTCGATAGTGCTTGCAAGTATCTATCTGTGTGTGTGAGTTTTTAATACATTTCGTGGGTTAGTCCGGTACCACATCGTTCTACTAGTACATCTAGGAAAGCTATCCGTTGGTCTTGTACAATCTCCATGGTGAATTCTATGCTCGGGTGTTGGGCTTTCAAGTGATTTACGAAACGGTTCAGGGCGTCTCTTCCATGTTTCCAAATGACGAAGGTGTCATCCACGTAACGTAGCCATAAGGTCGGCTCCAATTCAAAAGTGTCTATCGACTTCACCTCAAACCGTTCCATGAAATAATTTGCTATCACTGGGCTAAGTGGACTCCCCATTGCAACGCCATCTAGTTGCTCATAGAAGTTTCCCCCCATTGAAAGTAACTTCCTGTGAGACATGTTCTGGAGAGTTCGACGATGCCATTCGGGAACACGTGGGCTAACCACCTCAGAGAGTCTTCCAGTGGGACATTGGTAAACAAAGACACCACATCGAAGCTGACCAGAATATCCGTCGGCTCCAGCGTTAAGCCCCTAATTTTACCAACAGAGTCCGTCGAGTCCTTGACGTAGGAGTTGGTCTTTCCCACATGGGGTTGTAGGAGCGAGGCCAGATGTCTCGCCAAGTGGTAGGTCGGAGAGCCCGGGGTACTGACTATCGGTCTCAGTGGCATGTTGGTTTTGTGTATTTTCGGAAGCCCGTAGAGCCTAGGTGGAACAGCCTCAGTTCAG
Source organism: Leptinotarsa decemlineata (assembly GCF_025532065.1). Classification (NCBI taxonomy): domain Eukaryota; kingdom Metazoa; phylum Arthropoda; class Insecta; order Coleoptera; family Chrysomelidae; genus Leptinotarsa; species Leptinotarsa decemlineata. The sequence goes on along the minus strand of NW_027412549.1, from coordinate 9,980,977 downwards.
TTCAGTTTTTGTGTGGTTTCCGACAGTGAGAAAGATCTTATGACTTTGTTCACGTTCCTTAACTTAGATTGCGTTGGGTCCCGTTGAAGTTTGCGATAGTTTGGCGGGTCTAGTAGTTCTTCGATTTTGTTGTTATATTCTTCCATTTTCAGAATCACCGTGATATTTCCATTGTCTGCTGTAAGTATCGTGATGCTCTCATCAGAGTTCAAGCTCTTTAAGGCTGCAATCTCTCTTTTAGGGATGTTGTATTCAGGAGGTCGTGCCTTACTTAGGATGTTTGCTGTCACAATCCTGATTTCTTCCGCTTCTTCATCCGGTAGATTCCTGATTGCCGCTTCTGTACCAGCGATAATTTCCTCGTTTGGAACCCATCGTGGCATGATCGCAAAGTTTGAACGAGGGGCCGCTGTACATACAGCCTCGTGTAGTTTTTCGAATTTCACTTTTTGTATTTTGCTCACTCTGTCCCGTTCATTTTCCACTCTTGAGTAAGATATGCCATCAAGTTTGTCCCAGTCCTCGGGTTTCATCCGGTTGCCAAGTTCGGGGTATAGTTTCAACAAGGCATTGTCTGTCTCCGCTAGCTGGCTACGTTCTCGTAGGAAGGCTTTTTCACTTCTCGAATAAATTCGATTTGCTTGAGCTGATTCGAAGGACCGATTCAGTTTCAAGAAAGTTGGTGTGATGTTGGCGCCCCGACAGCGGCATAAAAATGTCAATGTTTCCAGTAAGTGTGTTTTACGTTTCCTGCCTTTATCCAGTTGGTTGTATAATCTCCAAATTTCCTTCCCGTAGAGGTTTTTGACGAAATGGTTTAGACTTTCACGGCTGAGGCTTAACGCTGGAGCCGACGGATATCCTGGTCAGCTTCGATGTGGTGTCTTTGTTTACCAATGTCCCACTGAAAGACTCTCTGAGGTGGTTAGCCCACGTGTTACCGAATGACATCGTCGAACATGTCTCACAGGAAGTTACTTTCAATGGGGGGAAAACTTATATGAGCAACTAGATGGCGTTGCAATGGGGAGTTCACTTAGCTCAGTGATAGCAAATTATTTCATGGAACGGTTTGAGGGGAAGGCGATAGACACTTTTGAATTGGAGCCGACCTTGTGGCTACGTTACGTGGATGTCACCTTCGTCATCTGGAAACATGGAAGAGACGCCCTGAACCGTTTCCTAAACCACGTGAACGCCCAACACTCGAGCATAGAATTTACCATGTAGATTGAACAAAATCAACGGATAGCTTTCCTAGATGTACTAGTAGAACGATGTGGTACCAGACTAACCCACAAAGTGTATCGAAAACCCACACACACAGATAGATACTTGCACACACTATCGAACCACCATCCTGGACAAAAGAGAGGAGTCATCTCCGCTCTAACGGAACGGGCTCGGTGAATATGTGAACCAGAACATCTGGAGAGGGAACTGAAATACCTTGAAGTGACCTTGAGATCGAACATCTGGATATATATATATATATATATATATATATATATATATATATATATATATATATATATATATATATATATATATATATATAGAAACAGAAGTTAATATCGGACATAGCACTCATGAAAGTGGCAAACCATAGACACGTGCTTCGGGCTTTTGGCCCATCATCAGTATGGTGCAGCCAAGTGTAAGGATGGGCAACACTTGGTTACCAAAAGATAGAAATATAGAAATACAAATGCACGGAGCCACCAACAGGAGCCAACCGCACATTTGTGGTTTCATTTGTATTTCTATATTTCTATCTTTTGGTAACCAAGTGTTGCCCATCCTTACACTTGGCTGCACCATACTGATGATGGGCCAAAAGCCCGAAACACGTGTCTATGGTTTGCCACTTTCATGAGTGCTATGTCCGATATTAACTTCTGTTTCTATATCAACACATATTATATATATACATATATATATATATATATATATATATATATATATATATATATATATATATATATATATATATATGTTTATATATATGACAGAATAATTAGTGACTGGGTTAACTATAAATCGGTTCAATTTGTGAGGTTGCAGTCAATAGCTGGGCTGTTACAAAGAAAACTCTTTGTTATATATCAAGCTTTCGGTATATTTCACACCTTCGTCAGGACAACAACAATAATTATTGCTGTTACAAAGAAAACTCTTTGTTATACGTCAAGCTTTTGGTATATTTCACACCTTCGTCAGGGCAACTACAATAATTATTTTCTTTCAGAAGACCTGTAAAATATGTTCATAGAAACATGAGTTGACCGAATTGACTTTATATGGAAACGATAACATAAATGTCTAGATGATCAAAACCTTTTCTTCCCAATCTAAAAATCATTATATCTTGTTAGTCACCTTTATTTATAATCCCAAAGTTGAGTATCACATTGAAGTTGATTGAAATAATTGATTTCTTGATTGAATTTGGAGAACCATTTACGTTTAGATTCTATGCAGTTTGTCTGAAGTTGATGGATTCCTTATGTATAATTTACGTGAAGGAGCTGAAAATCAAACTTTAATAGAGTATATTGCCCAATGAAGGAAAGGTTATGCACTTTAAAGTTCCAATATCTTTGGAGGTATTTGGAGCATATGATGCCCATTCCGAAATAAGTTTTATTTATCTTCCACTTCTCAAATGTTCCAGTGGAAGCAGTATGCAGATGGATTGATCGGCCCAGTTATAGAGAATCCAAATGAAACGGAATTCATTTCGGAACCTACTATTGATTTGTTGACTTCTGGAAAATATAACAAGGTACCGATAATGATGGGATATTGCTCAAATGAGGGGCTACTGGTGGAAATCGGACGACAGCATCATAGAAGAGATGGAACTTCGATACCAAAGATTCAGGACAATCTGGAGTCTTTCATTCCTCGTGAAATAAACGTGGAAAATAATAGTACAATCAAAGAATATATCTGTGGGAAATTAGAGAACTTTTATTTCAGAGGAGAGAATGCAAAAAATGAGTTCCAGGTAAGTTAACTTTCAACCTACACCAAAATATTCATACACATTCTTAGATTCGCAGAAGAGTGACATAATATTGACGATGATGATATATCATTCACAACTTGATTCTGGCCTCTCTGATGAGCACAGGTCTCAATGTTGTTCTTGGAGAGTTTTCATATTTTGTTTTCTTTTAGTTTTTTAGAAATTCGGAAATATATGTTTCTGTAACAGCAGATTGGTGAGGACACATTTTCACGAAAACTATAGTAATTTTGACAGTCATTGTGTCGAATATATTTTCCAGGTTTTTATGACTGACTCTTCCACTCCAGTCAACATCATCAATGGCAATGAGGCAACGAACGACGTGTTCTGTTTGAATCATTTGACCTGATGCGAGAGCTATTACGTGCGATAAGACAGATTTGAATTATGTTCATTGCCTTCTCCTTTTGGAAAACATTATTTTTGTGCTTTATCGTCTTCTTATACAGTCTTAGATTTCAACTCTTGGTACCGTCGGGGACTTCGATTCCTTTAAATGCGATGAATTTGGTTCCTTTTCTGAGTACATGTCCACTACTGTTGATTCATCGGTATGCCCCAATTGAATTCATTCTTCATTCAGAGAGCCAAATACCTATGATTATCTTCATGATTCCAATATAGACCAATCCATAACTTCAAGGGACCTTACATAATTTGATGGTTTTTGTTGGCCTGAATAACGATTCAACGTTATATTTTTCTAGAACTCTTCTGATCCGGTCGGTAACATTTTTTCATCTATGACAGAAAAGCTGTTCCAATGACAGGGCTATACAGAGAACTCTTAGCATTCCCTTTTCTGGGTTGCATGGTCGGCTCAATCTTAGCTCTGCTATACTCAGTTACCTAACTTGGAGTTAGGGCATGGTTACCTAACTTGGAGTTAGGTAACTGTCATGCAGGAACGAAAGCGGCTGAGTTGTTTTCCATAGGATCATGGATTACGAGAGAAAATTCATTGACTTTTCTCCCCAAGAAAGGCGGAACACTCATCAATCCAAACTTTGATTCATCATGGGAAAATAATGTATTGAATTTATTTACTGATATCGAAAATATATCATCAGGTGGATTAATTAAGTTAACTGCAATTTCGTATATGTGTATGATTTCAATTGACTTTTCACAGTTACCATCCGATTACTCTTTCATTGCTGGAATCATAGGATGTGCAAAAATCCACGCAAAAACTTCGCACTATCCAGTTCACTTATATAGGATGTCGTTAGATGCTGGGATGAATTTCCTCAAAAGAAAAGCCAAACTCACCCATCTACCAGGTAGGATTATGTTTATTTGAATTATTTAAGACTGTAAATTTCCACAGTCAGAGATAATATTGTGTAAAGCTATTTTCGGGGTTTTGTAGAAAAAAACGTACAAAAATTCTTGAAAACACATACATCCACCCTGTTGTAAAGGGTTGAGTGGTTTCGTGATCAGTTTTCCAAAAGATAAATTATATTTTTTAGCGACCAACCTCCTCCAACACCCGTACTACAGATCACTACAAACCATGCCACTATATGACAGGTTTTTATTCAAGACAAAACACAAACATTACAAAAAATTCCTTGAGGTGCTTTAAGAGCGGTGCCTGTGCCAAAGTAATGCTTTGCATTTGATTTGAATCGCTGGAGATTAAATCCATTTGGAAAAACGTTTCAGGAAGTTTATTTCAGTTCTTCGAATAAAAGAGTTCATTTACAGTGACGTTTGAGGTATACTGAGTTGAATCTCAAAACGATGAGTAGCCACAGTCGCGTTTTTTTAATATATCTCGCTTTTGGTGGAATCAAATGTGCCAAGTCACTTGAATACTTTCCCTGAAAGTATCTATAGAAAAAAGACAAATCTTCAATCAGGCGGATGGCACTATTCTGGATGAAATCTAGCAGCTTCAGGGTATGATAAGGGGCGGAGCTCCATACACGAGAACAATACTCCAAAGGAGGTCTGATCTGAGCTCTATACATCATCATAAGTTTTCTGGTTCGGAACATAGTTCCAAGCTTTTGAGAAGCAGCCTTTGCAATTCCAGTGACATGATTGTGCCAAGACATATTCGTGTTCATTTCAACCCGCAACAAACTTAACCATGCAGAAAATGGAATTATTGTCTGACCTGACATTATTATATCCTGTTCGGAGACATCTATCTTTTTGGAGAAAACCGATGCCTGGGCTTTTGTGACAATCAATTGAACTTGATTACTTCAACCCCCCTCCGAAGTCACTTCTAGATCCTCATTAAGATATGCAACGTCCTTCTGTCAATGAAGATGTGCATCCGCAGTCGATGTCCTGGAATGCAAATGGAGCGACGAAACAAGTGTGATGTCGTCAGCAAAACAATATTTTGAATTTTTTGTTTTTCCAATAAGTCCTTGACATAAAATAAAGAAGGGGTTGAAGACAATATAAATCCCTGGGGAACAGCAGCGTTGATGGTGAAAGCATTCGAGAGATATCCATTGACAGCCACCAATGGGGAACGTTCTTTCAAGAAGCTGATGAGCCATACACAAAAATGATCCGACAAGCCATAGCATCAAAGTTTGGCCAGCAAACCCTCATGCCACAGGTCAAAGGCCTTTGAAATATCAAGCGCAACAGTTCTTGACTCCTCATGTTTCTCTATTGCGTTATTCCAAATATAGGTGACATAGACGATCGGCTGTTGATCTTTGTTTCCGAAAGTCATGTTGATGATCACTCGAAATGTTGTAGCCTTCCAAATATTCAAGGATATAGTGGTTTACGGCTTGATAAATAAGTGCAATTATTTTCACTAGATGGCAGTACACGATTTGAAACCAGCACAAATAATTATAAACGGTATGAACAGTTGTAGACTTTCAAAATTTTATCAATGAATGTAATGGAAATTTTGCGTATTTTAGTGTGAAACAACTGGCAGTTGTCATCATCCGACCTAGCCGCAATTATCAGTATAAAATGTTTGTGAAGGTGCTTTTTAGGATAGAATAGAGGAAATGTGGAAAACTTTTGTTAGAAGAAGGCAATTGAATTCAAAATAAACTCTTCACAAACATTCATAGAAGTTACGTTCAAATACAAACTTCATTAGAAAATAAGTGTTTTTTAATTATTGATTCAATCCAAATTTTTACAATTAAAAAAGTAATCAGATTTCACCAATAATTTTTGACCAGATGAATTAATATCTAATCAATAATTTATTTACTATGAGTTTATAGTATAAAAATTAATGTATAAAAAACGAAAAAATGTGTGGTGAGAAATTCAGGTATGTCTTGCAATAACATGTTTCTACGGTACTTGCAAACGATGAACTGTATTTTGTGATACGCGGTAAGACGGTATGTCTTGTTACTAGTACTTTCGGACGCAGACTGAATTGAATTTTCAGTTGGTCCTGTCCCCTAAAATATTCCTTTTGAGAGAGGGTAATTTATAAGGATAGGCTGGAATTCTTGTCAAGTCACGTACTTTCCGAACATCTTTAAGAAGGGTCGAAATTCGGCAAACAGAGACATTAGTAAAAATTGTAGATAATAACTGCTATAATTTCAAAAAGCTGGGAAAGCAGAAATATGCCAAGCTATCTTTAGAAATCTCGGTATTTGAACCCAACTAATATAGCTATGAAGATATAAAATAAACGGTCTTGAGAAAGTTAACAATCGGAGTATAGATATACCTTTTATTGAGGGTTGAATTGCAGATATACCCATCGTCAATAAATACTAATAACGTGGAAGTTTCCAATTTCAAAATAACAAGACATGAACAATAAAGTCTTTGAGATTACCATTCGACCCGAGGGTCAAAAATGTTAAATCAAAAAATTATTAAAATTATGTATAAAAACACTGATACATTTGAACATACTCCCCCCGGTGAGAGGCTACGATCAACAACTTAATATCTCTAATTTTTTGTTTCACAATCAAGAGTTGCCATAGGTAATATCGCGATGTGGATTTAGCGGTTTTCTCTAACACAGTACGCACAACACCATCTGCGCCAGGATAACACTCGATGATTCTGCCCATTACCCATTGAGCTAGCGGTACATTATCTTCTCGTAATAGAACGACAGAGTCCTGCACAATTCTGAGCCCGGGTTTGTTCCATTTAGCACGAACTATCAACTCATTCAAATATTCATTACTCCACCGGGTTTGGAGATGTTTCCAAAGAGATAATTGGTTGTTAGGTTTTTTCGAATAGTCATAACTCGGCAAGTTGGTCAAAGAGTCACCTACTAAAAAATGGCCAGGAGAAAGAGAGATAGGATCGTTAGGATCAGAGGAAATAGCGGTCAATAGTCGAGAATTTAATATACCTTCTATCTCGATAATAAAGGTATTGAATTGCTCATATGTGAATGACCTGTCATATCTTGCGACCTTGTATGAATGTCTTTTAAAACTTTTCACAACAGCTTCCCATAGTTCACCGACGAGCGGAATCTGTGGAGGGCTGAAATGCCATTGTATTCCTTCATCACTCAGGAAACCTTGGATTTGGTTTTGTGCCTCGAGTTCATTTATATTTTCTATGAACTCCTCCAATATGTTATTGGCCCCAATAAAATTTGTGCGGTGTTCGCTGTAGATATCTTGGCATAAACCACGACGAGATATGAATCTCCGTGAAGCTGACAAAAAATCATCTGAGGTGAGGTCGGTGACTAGTTCTAAGTGTATGGCCTTGACGGTAAGACATACAAATACAGCGACATACGCCTTTATTGACGTTCGGTTGCGGAATTTCTTTTCCTTCAATAGAAATGGTCCGCAATAATCAACACCAACTTGATTGAACGGCTTCGCAATATTTACACGAGCATGCGAAAGTTCGCCCATCATGTAATTAGTAGCTGGAGGATTGGCACGGAAATACTTGCAACATTGCCTTATGATTTTGTATACCAGGCTACGCTCGTCAATGATTTACGACGTATGGTATACAGAGTTTGCTGAACGCCAGAATGCAAGTGTTTCTAATGGAAATATATAATTGAGATTGGTTACATGGTTGTTATTTGGTAATATGATAGGGTGTTTAGCGTCATGAGGAAATTTGGAGAAATTCAGACGCCCCCCGACTCTAATTATGCCTTCTTCGTCCAAGAAGGGATTCAGTTTGAGCAAGTCTGATGAAACAGTCCGCCGTGGATCTCCGGATTGTAGGTTTTTAATATCTTCAGGGAAGGATTGCAGTTGTATGCACTTGATTACACAACTTTCTACCAGACGTAATTCATTCACGGTTAAATACTTGGGTAGAAATGTTCACCTCGTGAAACGAAAACAATCCGCTAATGCATGAATCATTCTTTCGAAGGTAGAAAATCTTAACAATGTGGTGAATGGTGTTCCAACCGTCATAGCTAGACATAACGGTTTTCGTCGCTCAGGTAATTCAAAAGATTTCCTTTCTTCAGGTAAATGACTTGGCCACATGGCTATGGGTTCAGACAACCAAACAGGTTCATTCACCCATAATCTTGAGGTTGGGAAGTCTATGGGTGATACTCCTCTCGATACAAGATCCGCTGAATTGTCGTGTATCGATACACGCCGCCAATGATTTATCGGGAAGTTGGTTTGTATTTCGGCTACTCTGTGGGCGACAAAGGTTTTCAACTGTTGCGGGCAAGTTTATATCCAACGTAATACAATGTTAGAGTCGGTCCAAAGGAAAGTTTCCATCTCTTCCTGGAGAGCATTCTTCACGGTCTTCATCAATGTAGTCAATAACTGAGCTCCACAAAGTTCTAATCTCGGTATTGTAACGATTTTGATAGATGCGACACGGGATTTGGCACATAATAATTGTGTTCTGACATTATGCTGTTCGCCAACGGTACCCAGATAAATACAGGCTTCATACGCCTTCTCACTCGCATCTGCAAATCCATGTAATTGCATTTCCTTTACATCTAAAGTAACAATGGTACATGGAAAGGAATATCAAATTAAGAGCTGGTAGTTGCTCACAAAAGCTTTTCCATTCACTATGTAGATTGGTAGGTAAAGACTCGTCCCAGTCAAGGTTATAATTCCAAAGTTTTTGCATAATGATTTTGGTCTGTATAATAACAGGTGTCAGTAATCCTAATGGATCAAATATTTTGGCTACCTCAGACAGAATGGTTCTTTTGGTAATCTTTTGCGATGGAATAGGATTCACGATATATGTAATGGTGTCGAAACGAGAATCCCGATGTATGCCTAATGTCTTCAATGTAGCATCACCTAATTGCAGCCGAAGATCAACATCTTCCACAGGTATGTCTTCCAATATGGAGGGAACGTTGGAAGCCCATTGTCTCATCGTTAGCCCCGCAGTCGTTAGAATCCCTATCATCTATTCAATTATTTCCTTGGCTGTAGATTTTTCCTTTGCTCCACTGAGAAAGTCATCAACATAAAAGTCAGTCAATAATAATGGTGCGGCTAAAGGATAGGCTTCTCCTTCATCTTCACATAGCTGATGCTAACAGCGTATCGCTAAAAATCCAGCGCAAGTTATGCCAAATGAGACGGTGTTTAGCTCATATATATATACATCTTAGATTCCTTACATCTCCACAATATGCGTTGGAATTGACGATCTTGTTTTCTCATCGAGAATTGTCGAAACATCTGTTTTGAGTGTGCTTACGGAAACGTATTAAGGTGACAAATAACGGAGGCTGATTAATAGGTCCAGTATATAAAACATCATTAAGCGATACACCTGTGGTGGTTTTAGATGAAGCATCAAATACTACACGCACCTTCGTGTAATACTGCTTTCTTTTACAACTGCGTGGTGAGGCAAATGATAACACAACACAACAAAGTTTTTGTTTCGGGGTTGAAATTAGATGATTTTAATGTTTTTCCACGTGTTAAAACCGAAAATGACCATAAAAATTATATATTAGCTCTTGTTTTCAAGATATAGTATCATTATATTATATATATATGTATATTGAGTTTTCAACAAATGAAATATTTCATCACCAACAGTTGGTACACATGTTTGTTTACATAACACCCCTCTCATCAGCTGTTCTTAAGTAGTAAACATAACCTATGTGAGTTTGTCAATTGTACGCACGGGGTTGCTATTGAAATTATCGTGTGAAGTTGATTTTTAAATTAATTTAAGTGCTGATCTGAAATGCCTCGAAAGTGTGTGAATTCTGTCGATAGCTTTTGCTATATATGTGGTGAAATAACATTTAAGGCTCAAAAACGTAAAATGACACCTATCGTTAAGACAGCCTATGAACATTATTTTGGTGTGAAAGTTGGGGACCAAGATAAATCATGGGCTCCTCATATATGTTGTAATTCTTGTTCTGTCATATTGCGAGAGTGGCTGAAAAGTAAAAACCGGGCAATGGCTTTTGCAGTACCTATGGTTTGGCGTGAGCCTACCAATCATACAGACAACTGTTATTTCTACCTAACTCCTTCCATTGAGCAAGGTTTATCTATGAAGAAAAGAGGAACGGTTAAATACCCTAATCTCCCATCTGCTCTTCGGCCTGTACCACACTCAGACAATTTGCCAGTCCCTTCTCCACCCCAAAACTATGAAATTTTAGAGGAAGGTGATGAAGACTGTTTAGAAGGAGAAACCCATCCTTCTACATCCTATGACCCTGATTTTGAGGTAAGCGATAGGTCTAGTGATCCGCACAGAATTAGTCAAGCAGAGTTGAGTGACCTTATAAGAGATCTTCGCTTGTCTAAGGAAAAGGCTGAGCTGTTAGGGTCAAGACTACAACAGTGGAATCTTCTAAAACATGATGTGAAAATATCTCAGTACAGACAGCGTCAAAAAGATTTGCTTCCTTTTTTTGAGAAAAAAGAAAACCTCGTAGTTTGTTCTGATGTTAATGGTTTGATGGACTGCTTGAATTTGGATCACACTCCATCTGTTTATAGACTCTTCAAAACTAAGCTTGAAAGCTGTACTTCTGCATAATGGAAATCAGCTACCCTCTATTCCTATAGGTCATGCAGTTCACATGAAGGAAACGTATATAAATATGAAAACACTTCTCCAATCAATCAAATATGAACAACACAAGTGGCACATCTGTGGTGATCTGAAAGTCGTTGCTATACTTCTAGGAATGCAATTAGGGTTCACCAAGTACTGTTGTTTTTTGTGTCTGTGGGACAGTCGGGATAGAAAATCTCACTATAAAAAAATGAACTGGCCTACACGAGACCTAAACCCTAATGAGAAAAATGTAGTTTACGAGCCTCTTGTAGATCCTAAGGATGTTCTCCTTCCCCCATTACATATTAAGTTGGGACTAATGAAAAACTTTGTGAAGGCCATGGACCAGGAAGGACAAGCTTTTAAGTACTTGAGAGCAAAGTTTCCCAGGTTGAGTGATGCTAAAGTCAAGGAAGGCATCTTTATTGGGCCTCAAATCCGTGAAATCGTAAATGATCCTGCTTTTGACATGATTTTAACAGGAAATGAAAAAAGAGCCTGGGAAGCCTTTAAGGGGGTTGTACATGGGTTTTTAGGTAACAAAAGAGATGATAACTTCACAGCATTGGTTAAAGAGCTTTTTCAAGCTTACCACCAACTTGGATGCAACATGTCCTCAAAAATTCATTTTCTTCACTCTCATCTTAATTTCTTCCCACAAAACTGTGGAGCTGTGAGTGACGAACATGGAGAAAGATTCCATCAAGACATTGCCTTAATGGAACAGAGATATCAGGGCCGTTGGAATGAAGCAATGCTTGCAGACTACTGCTGGTCTGTGTGTAAGGATGCTCCAGAAGTGTTTTATAAAAGATAAGCTAAACGACAGCGATCTTACAATGAATCGGATGGACTTAATTGAAATTTGGTGGTACAAACTTCTTTTATTTGTCAAAACACTAAGAATAATGTTTTTTTTATTAATTTTGTACTTAAAATATTCTAAAAGAAACATAACAATATTGTTTTATGTACTTTCACTTTTCACGTATAGTATAACTACTCTTTAAGATTTAGTACTGTGTATCTCAAAAACCAAAGCTAATAAAAATTTTTCATTGTTATTTTCATTTTTATCACCCCAAAATTAGCAGAAATTGACTAATTTAGTGTAGGAAACATTCAAAAAATATTTTTTTGTTGTGTTGTGTAACCATCCGACAGGTGTTGACAGTTTGTCACTAAAGACATGTGTTCCTGTTTCAAATAATCTTCTAGTACTTCATCATACATTTTTTTGAATTATGGATTTTGTCTCAACTTACGTTCCGTATTTCCAAATCTCTTGAGCGTTGTATGGTAAGATTTTCCTAACTTGGGTGCATGCGGATTGAAAGGTAGAGCAACAACATATCATTTACGTCTCGACTTATGTGGTTACGGAAATGCTGTTCGCATCTTTCTTCTTCTTGGGTGAATCTTTTTATTTGCGGGCATTCTTCTATTTTCCAGAATTGTTGAAGCTGAAATTGTGCGGCTGTAGTGGTAATATGGCATTTTGAGGTTGCAGGTATACTGGACGGAGCAGCTCCTCCTATTATCCACCCGAGTGTTGTCTTTTGTAAATATAGCTCCTGTTGACCAGAGTTTGCCGATTCAATTTGTCCTACGCATAATAGAGAAAGTGTCGTGCCCGCTCCTAATAATATGTCCACTGGTGCCGGTCGATGGAAATCTGTATCTGCTAGTTTGACGTTAGTAGGTAGCTTGATGAGTTTACGTTGAATCGGTTGATCTGGTATGATATGTGAAATGGCAGGTACAATCAAAAACGTTGAAGTCTTTTTATTTATTTATTTATTTATTTATTTATTTGATCCATACAAACTTGTTAAGTTTTATTACATGGATTCCTATTATTAACAATACATACAATGTAAATTCAACTTAAAAAAGAAATATATTTTTATTACGTACTTACTATAAGAACTGTTGGGGTACAGATTTAGGTAGATTTAATTTTCACGAAGATATATTCAGTATATTATTCAGTATTGTGTTACGGAAATTGGAATATGGTAAAGACCAATCAATATCCGTTATTTCATTGAATTCATTAGCTAATATCAACATGGTTGCGAGAGGTGATCTAGTGCTAGATATTGACACAGAAATATTGAACATAATTGTATGTCGAGTACGGCGTGAAGGGACATGAAACGGAATCAAGTGTAGGATTTCGGGGGAATCAATTCGATTATTAATTATTTTATATATGAATTTATATGCATTGATGCGTGATTTAATGGTAGTCGTAGCCAATTCGGTACAGTAGGTTGTCATGGAGTTTAATACACCCACAGGTATATGACATTTTGTCTTTTTCAATCTCAAAATGTCAGCAAGACGTTGAGTAATAAAATTCGTAGTAAAGCATGTATTGAGCAACCCTCTGCATTGTAAAGGTCCCTCATCTTTGTCCAAAATGTCGAGTACTGCGGTAACCATTAGCATTAACTACGAGAGCTACTTGTCTTTGTTCCGTCAATGAATTTGGTTGGGTCCGATTGCTCTGTTCAAAGGTACTTTCTTAAGATTGATGTTGGCCGGGGTTTTATTCTGTGTGTTGATGTAATAAAGTGTAGTGGCGTTCATTACATTTTTCACATGATGTTTGTAACTTACATGTCCTAACTCCGTGATTTTTACCAGAACAATTGAAACATAAGCGTTCTTCGGATACAATCTTATGACGATTATCCGGTGACAATTCACAAAATTTGTTACAAGTATATAATAGATGAGACATATTGCAAGCTGAATATCTAGTAGCACTGTCCTGGTGTCTCGCTTGACCTTGGGTAAATAATGCATGTGTCCTCACGTTCCTACCTTCTATTTTCATTGGTTTATTGTCCGAAAGTCATGAAGCGAGGGCTCTGCACAATTGGCTCTCTTCCCCAAAAAACTCAGCAATGATTTGAATGACGGAAATTTGTCATCCTGTAGTGTTAATTCCCACTGCCATGCGGTATTTTGACTCACTTCTGATAGAATTAGTTCAACTAATGGTATGTCCCAAAACTCCACGGGGGCCTTCAAACTCTCTAAAGCTCTGGTGTGCTGGTGAAAGGTATCTACGAGTTCATTGATAGGCAATCGGTGTATCCTTTTGTAGTCGCGGAAACTCTTTCAAAAAGACATGTGACGACGTGCCATAAGACGCTTGTTCTCAAATTTTTCCTTTGGTATTAATGCGACGTCATAATTGCCTTCAATGATTTCTAATGAATCAATGGCTCTTGTTGTCTTTCCGGTTAATGATGACTTCAAATAGTTTAATTTCTTCACACAAGGTATCTGCTCGTTCCCAATTACGGCCTGGAATAGACTGAAAAACTCGTACCATTTTTGTGGAGTTCCATTAAACGGTTTTAGCGTGATAGGAGGTACATTCATCGCTATAGGGTTGGTCGCCTAGACGGGCGTCACTGGTTGTACAATACTGGCGTTGCTATTGGTTGGTGGATTCAACTCCTCCAGAAGTTTTAGCGTACGGGCCTTTTCTACATTGAAATTTTCGGTGAATATACTGCGTTGCTCGTACTCTTCATCATCTAAATCTTCTAAGCTGTCTTGAATCCCATCGAACTTTTTGAATGCCTTAACTGCGGTATCTAATGACGCTTGAATCAGATATCTATTTGCGTTATGTGACTCTGCTTTGTCAAGGTTCTTTCTCAAAAATGTAATAGTAGCTTAGATATGAACGCGTTTTCTTTTCAATTTAGTGAATTCAGCCATTTTAATTCAGGTATAACAATAGGATTGGAAATACGATACGATAAAATGATGAATAATTAGACCAGTTATCACGGTATTGAGGACAAACAAGGGATTGGCCTAACTTTCAGATTGATAAATGACCAACTTACTTTGTACTAGCAGCGATTCGAAATTCGAACTGTGATTTGAACTGCTTTGTGGACTGCGATTTGAACTGCAAACTGGACTGCGACTTGGACTGCAAACTGGACTGCTACTTGGACTGCAAACTGGACTGCGATTTGAACTGCAAACTGGACTGAGATTCGGACTGCAAACTGGACTGCGACTTGGACTGCAAACTGGACTGCGATTTGAACAGCAAACTGGACTGAGATTCGGACTGCAAACTGGACTGCGATTTGAACTGCAAACTGGACTGCGATTTGAACTGCGCCTTAGACTGTATTCTGGACTGCCATTGGAATTTTTAATGAACACTGGCTGCACAAGTATTAAAATCCGGCTCGAAGGACCATGTTTTTAAATTATTGATTCAATCCAAATTTTTACAATTAAAGAAGTAATTAGATTTCACCAATGATTTTTGACCAGATAAATTAATATCTAATCAATATTTTATTTACTATGAGTTTAAAGTATAAAAATTAATGTATAAAAAACAAAAAAATGTGTAGTGAGAAACTTTAACATTTTTGACCCGAGGGTCAAAAATGTTAAATCAAAATATTATTAAAATCATATAAAAAAACACTGATACATTTGAACAGTAAGTATAGAGTTTATTTTGAATTCAATTGTGTTCTTCCTTTCCTTCGAAAATTGTCCACATGTTTTTTATAAAGATGGAAGAGTAGAAAGCCAAAAACCTTCCTTCTCCAAGAAAATATCTCTCAAAAATATACTTCCTTTTCAAAGCCATCAGAACGAATGAAATACTACATGATCGGAGCAAGTAAGTGCAAAATTTAGAGTATATACTAAAACTAGTAAGGGAAATGACATCATTGTCTGGGTCAGATGACATCACACGCCGGACAAAATTGGTTTTGTAAGCGCAAGTTCAATTGCCCTTTTTTTGTAGTGATATTGTTTTATTCCACCTGAATTTTCATGAGAATCTTTATCAAAAAACTGAAAACTTCTCCATTTTGGCTATTCATTAAATCATTCAAAAATAACGTAAACTCGTCTAAAAAACTCATATTCAATAAAACAATGCCATTATTGGCTTGTAAAATTGCAAGGGACGGTAAAAGTCGTATTCATTAGGTTTTTGCACTGAACCAATGTTGTGAGTATAGAACTTATTCCTGACTTACCACAATTGTACTTGGACATTACGGAACTTTGTACTAGTCAATATCTTGTACTCAACTTACTATAGATGAAAACTTGCATCAACATTGCTATCTAAGTAGGTTCAATCAAAGCAGGTCTCTCAAGCTGCTTTTTGTTATGAAAGGTGTTGTTAGTCAAACAGCTTCATAACTTGATTTCCACATTCATTGTCTTTGAAAAATTGTTACTTCCACTCTTTCGGGAATTATCGTCTTTAATGGGCGGACTGCTTCAAGAAGGTTTATGTGAACAATTTAGAACGTGTCTGATTGTTACTGAATATTTCCATCACATTCCAGAATGTTTCGGAATATTCGAATCATCAAAGAATATTAGAGAATTATCTGGAATAGTCTGGATTTTTCAAGCACTTTCTAATATAGCGAAACTTTCAGCCACTTCATCGTCAGCGCACGCCAATAGATAAGTTACTCATAAGTGAGTAAGAACACAAAATGGTGGCTATTTTGTTGAGAAATTCAAAATAATTATTCCTGCCCGCGTCCTGAATCTTAACCACGCGACGAGTGTAGTATGTTGTTGGCTATTTTCGAAATCACAAAACATGTGTTTGGGCCATGTGTGTGTGTTCGGCTTGGACCTTGACCTCAACAACTACATGAGATCTTGAAAGTTGATTCGAAATGGGGATGGCGGTTTTTTAGTTTCGGTTTGAGTTTCAGTTTGATGACGTGATAAATAAAAAAAAATCAAATTAGAGACTGACATGTTTTCTTTGACATGAGCGGTTAGTTCGTGGACTATGTATATTTTTTCGCATCGTACTTTCCTGAAATAAATTTAGGAACTGACATTTGAACTGGGATGTGGCCTTTGGAATTTTTTTGTGAGGTGAACTGTAAGTAATTCTCACATTGCTCAGATGCAACATAAACGATGAATTTAAAATATTTTCTCATCCGAAGTGAAGTCTATCAAGATTGTTACGGTTGAAGTCTAGGACGATCGGGACTTGAATTTCAATTATAAAGAAATCAACTTGGATAAAAACAAATGTAAATATGAACGTGAATTGAAAAATAACTGAGGTTGCGTTGGTTCGAATGAAAATCCGAACATTGGCCTATAATAAACCTGTACATGAGAATTACAAGAACGAAAACTACATCGAAATGATTTCGAATATAGCAGTAGGTAAAAAATCAGGATCAGCTTAATGGATTCGAACTCTTCCCGGAAAAACAGATTTTGAACAGATTTTCAAACAGAGATATTGGGTGAATTCAGAGAAAAATCAAAGTGTTGATACTAAACGTGGAATGAACTTCAATCAAGAGATATCCACACCATATTATGGAAACCATTCAAGCCACTATGAAGTGCCAATTATAAAATTTTTTTTGTTCAAGAGATGATTATTTTCTCCGGAATTCAGAAATTGTGATATTCTCTGAAACTAGTTTTGTCATGAGAGTTGTTGACTATATCGATTAGAATTGAAAGAATGTTAATAATATAAATTTTTTTAGGTGCCTGTCATGCAGATGACCTGGGTTATTTATTCAAAAATACAATTGATGTGGATTTACATATGGGGGAACTGGAAGAAATTTATGTGAGAAGATTCGTGACACTGTGGACAAATTTTGCAAAATTTGGAAATCCAACTCCAGTGGATAACAATCTAAATATCATATGGAATCCAGTAGAAAATCATACCCTTCATATTTTAGATATTGATAAAGACTTAACCATGCTAATTGATCCAGAAGCTGAGAGAATGAAAATTTGGAAAGATATATATCAGCTCAGTTCGAAAACAAGTGAATATTTATAAACTATTATGATCGAAATTATGAAAATTGTAATGATAAAAATTAAAGAGGATATTTCAATGTCATATTCTTATTTATTATTTTGCTTCATGAGCACCACCCTCTGCTTGATCCCAAGATAAACGATATCCGGTTAATTTTTATTTTGCTCTGCAAACCAGGCGTCCACAAGAAGATATGATAGTCGGACGGAGACAAATCTTTTGAATGAGGGTGGAGTAACTCGAACTCTGAATCATGAACTGTTTGCTTGCCAATATGCAATTCATGTACAGGGGCATTGTTGTGTAGAAACAAAATAGCGTTACACAACTGTCCATTATTCCAATAACTTCTGCTTTGCTGGATCATCCACAGTACAGTAGACAGTCTACTTCATCTTCTGAAAACGCCAACTTGGTTGGTGAAACGAGCTTCCAGAAGAGTATTGTATTTCTGGTGTTTGAGAGAAGTATTCGTTTTGATTTTATTATACTCCAAAAGTTTCGGTTTACCTTTGAACACCTCTCCCAAGTCTAAACAAGCTCTACTTGAGATTTTACGCAATAATTTTTGGAATCAGGACTGAAAAACAGAGCATTCGTGATCCAACATGAGATAGCACTATTTAAACCTGCAAGATCTCATCAGTGGTGCTAGGCTAAACCACAAATGCATCGCAAGACACAAGTGTCCTTGGAGAAAAAGTCTAAGTAAGTAGAGATGATGACATCTTCCCTCACGAGGATGCTTACCTTTGATATTCGTGAATTGAGTCTCATGTCGACCTCTTAGAGATGTTATCGCCTCTACTTATGAATGAGTCTTCAAAATATATTCCATCGAAAACCAGTTGAAGAATGGAACTTTTACTTTATTATTTTCAAAGCACTCGATTTGGATAAACGATTTGGATTTATCCAAATTCCGTGCCTTTTCTAGATGTAGGACGCTCATACGAAATTATTTTTGTTGTCACAAGAGCCAGACAATCTAAAGTTCTTGAGCTCGAAAAGGTTATCAGGTTCTTGAAAGATACTATAGATGAGTGGTATCGGCTTATTATAACGGTAATTTTCGAAATAACAGCTCATCATTTGTCTAATTTTGTGTAGATAGAAAATATATGGAGAATGCCTCAGTTCAGGCTCCAACAGGTTGGTAGTGACTGACGTAGATGATAGAGTTTCAGTATTAGTTTTTTTGATGAGATTATGACGACAATTTTGGTGTGAGTGTTCTGGAAATCATTATGAAATACGTTGCGCCTTGAGAAAATAATTCAACATTAGAATTTCATAAGTTATCGTTCCACGAAATGTACGGTTTGAACTGTGGAAATTGATACCTTGCACAAAATTCCTTAAATTATGTCCTGAAACTGCCTATTCTGCCATTCAGTCAATATATATATATACCTTAGATAACGGTATGGATAAATGAAAATTGTTTGAAATAGATGTGATCGGTACATGGTACTAAATTTTTGAATGCGTTCGAAAGTCTGTAAATACCAAAGTGTGACATAAGAAATATGAACAGTCACAGAGGTTCCATTCCAAACAGCCCATTGGAAAATTTCTCGCGAATTTCTACCGGAAATCATGTGTGTCTGAAATAAAAGTGTTCCTTGTTATATGAGACTAGAGATCACTCCAATAGTGAGAATTAATGTATTTCATCACCTGAAGTCGACAAGTTGTTTAGTGAAACGCGCATCGTGAATAGTATCATAATTCTGGGTTTGGGGACAAGCACATTTTCCAATCACTAGAACTTCAATACTTTCCTCGACGCGTATTTCACCAACTGAGTTAGCGTTGAAAAATAGTTTTCTTTACCTCCTGAAGACGCCAACTTGGTAGAGGTTCCAGGAATCAGTCCATTGATGTTTCTAGCTACGTGAATTGTCGAATTGTTTATTTATAGAAAGCGAGTTGTAGATTGATGATGAATCAAAAACTTAAACTGTTCTATTTACCCCTGCACATAAAGTGCAGTTAATCTTCTCTTTTGAGTCAATAAAATCTTAATTTGGAAGTACTATAGAAAAAAAGTTGTAATATAACTTCGTTGACCAGATATAGTTGAAGACAGTATTGCATAAAATTATTTCAAACATGTACTGTACAAAAAGGGTATGTATTCACTGTTTTATTGAAATATCATATACAAATTCAACCATTCTCACAATACTTTTTCAGTTCATTGCCGCAATGAAAGTCCATATCCTATGGACTTTTGGTCAACTTTGTGTGAGACTTTTCAATAGCATTAAATTTTTTTATCCGATTTTTCTGAAATGCGTCATTTCCAAGGGACGGATTCATGCATATTTCATCCCATTCGTCAAGATCCTCAGTTTTCCTAAATACAATGGGTTCAAAGCAGTAATAATTGATAAATTCTTGTAGGCTCGAGAATGTAGGGATTATTGAAGCAGTTTCGGAATGCAGATAAATTTTTCCATCGTATGCTCTATCGATTCCAAAGTTACAAAACATGTCATTTTTCTTCACAGTCAACACTAGAAAATAATTTTGACTTGGCCTGAATAAAAACGCACCATTTTCCCGATGTCTCAACAGTTTCTCACATCCTTTCCTGTCGATGTTGAGGTATAATGGATCAGAAACGAGGTCAACTGAAACACAAACATAAAACAACAAATGAAACACCGGACCATATTTCTGAATGAACAAGAACATGTGCAGTACAGTCGTTTTCTTGATCAGAAAATCCAGATTTCCGAATTCATTTCAAAGCGATAAGATACGGTACAGATATGTTCCAAAATGAATTGAAATAATTATTTCACAACCTGGTAGTTTTCTGGATCATCCTTATGTCTACAGCTAGTTTTCGATGTCGTAACGCAATAATGAAGAAGAACCTGAGAAGTTTAAATGATATTTTGAAGTGGTATAAAATTTACTCCAGGCGTTTGAGAAATCGAAAACGGAATCAAAATTCATCGAATGAGAAGAGCAAAGCACAAAATCTTCCCAGTTTATACAAAAATTCAGGATCTATTTATCCAACTTGTCAGAAAATATTTGTCGAAAAATTCAAAATGAAAAATCTTTCAAACCAGAAACATTCAATTCATTAAAACTTTGGCTTTGCACCATTTCTTGTCAAAATAATGCTCTATATCTTGAATTTCCACATGTCTCGATTTCTTTAATCATGATTTTACATTGCAATATTCTAAACTAAACCGTGTTAGGAATCACAAGTTTATAGGTAAGACCTCGTTAGTCCTTAGCTCGCACAAGTTTCTCAACTTCTGAGAGTTGTCGTTCATATGGAAGCGACAGCTGATTAACGAAAAAACACATTTTAAACACAATTTTTTAAAACATATATGAAAATGATTGAATAGAAAAAAAGGTAACTATCGTGAGAAACAGTACAATGTTCGAATAATATTTACAGGTAAATTCATTCTTGTCCAATTATACAGGAAAAAGTGAAAATGCTGTTTTTGGATGTTTACGAATAGAAAAAATTGTTATTTCAGGAAATGTTATCGAAGAAAACAGTTTCATTATATTCAAAATATACTATAATGATATACCTAACAATCAATCCTTGATCAAACGTTCCATGTCAACACGGCCACCAACATATTTTTTCAAATAGCATCTCATCCAAAATAACTAGAATCATCGTTGAAAACAATTTTCAATCACGGTCCTGCCGTTGGTTGTTTCGTGAATTGTTTTAATTTATTTGAAACGTATTGAAAAGTTCAGTGGTTTTTTTACGGGCGAAAATTTTAAAATTAACAATAAAACGACAGTGAAAGTGCAGTGAATAGCCTGATGAGCATCAAAATCAAATTCAACCTACGAATTAGTAAAAAATGAATAATATTTAAAATTAACAAGCTAAAGTGAAACCATACCCCCTGTGTTTATACCAGGCACATTGTAAACAACTATATTACATCTTTCAAACCCTTCAAGACAAGTTTCCTACTAGTCTAAGAGCCAGTGAGCGGCTACCTGCATGTATTTGACCAGACTTAGGTTTTTGTACATTGAGGCCCCTATACCTACCGTACATGATATGGGACCTCACTAAGCCCAAAGTGGTGGACGCGGTGAGTGCGCAAGTAGGACAGGTATCAATTTTTTAGTAATTTTAAATGCATTTGACGACGTTTGCCGTTTTGATATTTTGAAATATATTATTATTGTGAACGGAAAATAATAATGGCTGAACATTACCTCGCGTTCAACATTGTGGCAGACATATTTGAAAATGTTAAAAATAAATATTTTTGAAAGTAATTGACGAGATCTGCCGTTGATACATTTTACTTATTATAGTTTCAAAAACTTATATTAATTAGGGCAGAAGTATTCAGTGCGTACAAGCATCAGCAAATAACAAAATCTGAGATACTACACGGACAGATGTCTATGTATTACGATGACTGTTTTACATCAAAATAATGTATTTATGATTTACTTAATCACTGCATTCATTGAAATTGATATTTTTTATGTAGTTCATACAATATTTAAAAATTTTGTCAATAAAAAAATACGGAAAAATTTTAAATATCAAGGTATATTAAGGTAACATACATATTTATAAGTATTCATTATTCTTCATTCATCATCATCCGGGTAATGTTCATCGTTGTGTAAATCATCTCCATCATCAATTGAGTCAGATTCTGTAAAAATTAAACGTAAATTGTGAAATATTAATAATTTATAAATAGATTCGAACATATTCGATAAAGGATTGATTTTTATCAGTAATATTGGTGATTAAGTCACTGACAAAAGATGGAAGTTGATCTCCTTCAAACCATTTGAGGACAAATGTGTTGTTCTGCTCAATCCAGCCATACTCCAATGGGTCCAAAGTTGTAGGTTGCTTTTTGTAAGCATTTTTCCAAATAGTAGAAATATAATGAGCTCTCAGAAGTTGTTGGTAAAGTTCACTTTTACACGGTGGTATTGACGTTGCGTCAAAATGGTGTACTTTCTTGGTGAAATTCTCATTGACGCCTGAAGCTTTGTAGCTGCTAACAAATAGTGTGGAATCTTCCATCATCTACGTCCTTAGATTTTTTTGGCATTGTAGAGCTGACAAGTAAACTGCTGAATAACATTAAATATGTCTTGTAATTGGTCCTTAGTTAAATCTTCGTCACCAATAGTAGCAAATGCTTCTTGAAATACAGTATTTTTTTTAGCAAAGAGAAAGGTCTTTTTTTTCCTTTATTGAAAAACGCGGGATTAAAATCTCATCCGGTGAACGCATGGAATCCGATTAAACTTTTGGCGAACAATTCACCAAGCTCCGTATAAATTTTTGTTATGTCAATATATCTTTCATTGTTTCCAATTCCATTGAGCATCCAAATATAAGAATTAGAATTCTTCAAGTTTGCCATATTAACAATCATTATTATTAAAATATCGGTATCAGAGGCTCTGATAACAATATTCGACTGCTCAGCGATATTGCAAGCATGATAGATTATTTTTGTATCTGCTTCTCCATGTAAAGTACAATATAAATCTTCAACAATATTTGACTGTATCTTCTCATCAACAACTTGATACGATTGACAATTTCGGAAATTTATATGAATCTTTCGATTGCCTACAAATGATTTCATTTCCTCACTACAGCAATGTTTTTCGAAAAAGCCTACAAGAGCCTCCTTAAACTTTGTATTTTTTAATTCTTTTGCAAAATCAGAAGGTTGCACTTGGTCAGGCCCAGAAATAATGTGCTTCATGTCGTAAACATCTTTCACTATCTTTTATTGACGGATATATATATGTATATATGTATATATATATATATATATATATATATATATATATATATATATATATATATATATATATATATATATATATATATATATATATAAGTAAATCATAAATATATTATTTTGATGTAAAACAGTTATCGTAATACATAGACATATGGCCGGGTAGTATCTCAGATTTTGTTATTTGCTGATGCTTGTACGCACTGAATACTTCTGCCCTAATTAATATAAGTTTTTGAAACTAAAATAAGTAAAATGTATCAACGTCAGATCTCGTCAATTACTTTCAAAAATATTTATTTTTAACATTTTCAAATATGTCTGCCACAATGTTGAACGCGAGGTAATGTTCAGCCATTATTATTTTCCATTACTAAAAAATTGATACCTGTCCTACCTGCGCACTCACCGCGTTCTCCCATTGGTCTTAGTGAGGTCCATTATCATGTACGGTAGGTATAGGGGCCTCAATGTACAAAAACCTAAGTCTGGTCAAATACATGCGGTAGCCGCTCACTGGCTCTTAGACTATACTCTCCTCGGCCTACTCTCGTCGGCCTGCCTTAAATACTGAGTCTTAAGTGTTAGTGAAGCGGTTACTGACCCCTAGATAGAATAAAACTAAAGGTTACCATAAACTTGAATATATGTCTAACGGAGAGATCTCAAATGAACAAATCCTCACGGAAATCATTAAAGGAAATAAGGATTTGAAATTAACAATACAAGCTGTAGAGGTCAAACTTACACTTTAAATTGAGAAAATCAATCACCGTCTGATCAAAGTTGAAAAAGAAAACGAAGAATTACAGAAAAAAATCGAATTACTCGAGAGAAATCAGAAAAAAAATAGCATTATAATATTTGGATGGGAAGGACAAGACCATCTCGTCACAACAAAGTGTATAATCGAATTATTTAGGAATATTCTAAATATTGAATTGGAAAACGATATTAATGATATATACAGATCCTCAGAAAACCACCTTGCTATCGCAAACCAAGATCACAAAAATAACTGTTTCATTAAAAAAAATAGATTTAACCTAAATAATCATATACTCACACCAAAACATTATATACTCCATAAAGACAATACACCAGAACGTTTCACATCCTTGCCACCAGTATTATTGGAAACAACAACTAACACGGAACAAAAATTTTCAGAAAACCATATTCAGAATACCCCACTGAGAAAAGGAACAAGTAATAAGAATTCCAAAGAAATCACTCTAGGGGAGCCAAACACCCGGAAAAATCCGAGCAGATAAGTGTATAATATAATTTTAAGATTTTCAAACCATAAACACACAAATATATTTATTTCTATTCTTATAATATATAATCTCCGATGTTCTCACCACATTTTTAATAATAATTGTTCTTTCTATTATTTTACTGACTAGAACATAAAGGCGCAAATAATTTCATTATACATTCATATATAATTTTTCAATGGATCAATACATAACAGATTCTGAAATCCAGCCTGTACAAACTTACTGTCTAGAAAACAGCACAGAATGTCAGGAAATATTAAAAATTAACACTGAGAACACAAACTTTAAGCTACTATTTAACAATATTCGAAGCATTAAAAAAAATATAGACGAAATGAAAATTCCCTTAAACAACTCAGATTCTACTATTGACTGCATTGTCCTCACAGAAACTTGGCAGATTCCAGATCCAAATATGTATAGTATGAAAGGTTACAACATTGTTTACAATTAGGGATCATATAATCAAAACGATGGAGTTGTAGCTTATATTAAATGTTAATTTCAGTTTGATTATAATATTACCAAAATATGTGACATAAACATTCTAGAGATAAAAATCAAACAGGATGAAAAAAATACAATCGTTGTTTTAGCATTTTATCGATCACCTTCATCAGATATAAAAAATTTCAATAGAGAACTTCAAAACTACCCAACAGCTAACATCCCCCAAAATGACAACAACTTATATATATATTTGTCGGTGATTTGAATATTGATTTCCTAGAGGACATTGAAAACACTCTGGAATAAGCTAATATTCTGAATGAATTCGGCTTCCTTTCGACAATAAACTGTCCAACAAGAGTTCAACACATCCGTGAATCATGTATAGATCACATTTTCCGGAAGGCAAACTCAGAAATGACAGAAAATATTGTACCCCTTGTCATTAAAACCGACATTATGATCATACAAATACAAATCATTTTTGCTTCCTCACCAAAATCTGTAAAACCAAATGAATATATCATAAATGTGAACCACAAGAAACTCAAGGAATGCCTGAAAGGAATATCATGGACTTCATTGTACGCTGAAAAGGATCCAAACATTGCGACAGACAAATAGGTATTAACTCTGCAGACAGCAAGAAACTTTGGGGCGTAGTAAAACAAATAACTGCCTCAGAAAAAAGAAACGCAAAATTGAATTATTAAAAAATGATGCAGACGAAGTAATAATAGATAAACATGACATTTCAAAAGAATTCAATTCTAAATTTGCTAAGATGGGTAAGACGCTCGCTGACAAAATTACTCGTGATCCAAAGTGTGAATTGAATCGTACATCAATTCCCAACTCTATGATCCTTTCTCCCAACTTCAATTAATATACCTCATGAAAGAATTGAAAAAAAAAACAGATTGATATCTCATCTTGAAAAATACCGTATTATCTCAAATCACCAATTTGGCTTCAAGAAGAATACATCCACTGAAGACGCCATTCGTGAACTGACCAAAAAAACAGTGCTGTTAGTGAAAATTAAGCATGCTTATGCCTATCCATAGATCTGTCGAAAGCTTTCAACACTGTAAGCCATCCCTTACTCTTGCATTATCTAGAAGACATGGGCGTCTGAGGAAATTCACTGAAATTTTTCGAAAGTTATCTCAAAGAGAAAGCAAGTCGTAAGAATTGACAACATACTGAGTACCGAAGAAAATACCGAGTATGGTGTACCACAAGGAACCGTTCTAGGTCCTATTCTTTTTAGTATATATAGAAATGGTTTATTTGTGCTAGAGACTGGTGGGGATATTATAGAAATTGCTGATGACACAGCCATATTATATAAAGACGAGAGCTGGATTTCTCTCCAGGAAAAAGCAGAAAATGGTTTTGGTCGTATTAAAACATGGTTAGAACACAAACTCCTTACAGTAGATTTGGAAAAAACGAATTACATGACATTCACGTGCAACAAATCAAAACACATTCCCTTTAACAATTCAGAGGTCAACATTCAAGATCTACTCACCAATATTCAATCAGTAGAAAAAATCAAATATTTGGGCGTCTTCATCGATTGTCAATTAACCCTAGAGTAGACGCGCCCGGACTGAGAGTCCGATGTACCAGTCCTTCACTGATAACTTTCATTTGAAAGACGCTACTCTGGCTAGATTTTAGGTATCTGTTCAAAATATTGTTGTGGACACCGGTCTTGAACTGCTCAGCTTAGCATTCGGTCGTGTAAGAAATATTGCAATTTTCGGACTGTTATATCTATTTGCCAAGGCAGAATTTCAAAACTAAGGTAAAATAGATTAATATATGGAGGTCTATGTAGGTATACAACCGGATAGTCCATACAAAAAAGATAATACTGCCAAATCCATTGTAGAACATTTGTGTGAACCTATATTTGGTTCAAAACGACTGACAACTGGTTTACGAGCTTGGCTCTTGCTGATAATCTCAACTCACACAAACTCACTTTATTGGGGACAATACGCAAAAATAAAAACAGAATTACCCCCTGAGTTAATTTCTTCTCTCCACAAAGATGATGATATAAACCCAGTAAGTGATAAGCCAGAAATTATTGAATGGTATAATACTACAAAATGTGGAGTAGACGTGGTGGACCATTATTTTACAGTATGATGAACGTTGCTGGGCTAAACAGCCTTATAATTTATTCTGGAAATAATCCCACTGCCAAAATGAAACGCAGACATTTTCTTCTAGAACTGGTACAGTTATTAGTATATGACCACCAGAAAATACGTGCAACATTACCAAATTTGCCGAAATCTTCAAAACTGCGACTTCAGGATCTTTGCGGTATAGAAGAAGCAACTGTTTCTGCTCAACCGACATCTAACAAAAGGAAACGTTGCTGTATTTGTGACTCGAAGAGAAATAGGCCTACCAAATATTTTTGTGTATACTGTAAAAATATTTATGTTTAGAAAATGCAAAAATTGTTTCTAATAAATGTTCCCAAGAAAGTCGTCCTGGACATTAGACTACATAAAATATTTTTCTGCATAATTAACTAGTGTTCTTACACATTTATGTGATATTTAAGTTGAGTAGAAGTTAATATTTTGATTTAAAATTGATTTTTTTAATAAAACTCATCTTTATATATAATTTAACCATTTTTTTGTTATCGGACTGCATTAGGAGTCCGGACGCGTCTACTAATGTTATAAAAATTGGCGCGTCTACTGCAGGGTTAAAGTGGAATCACCATATCACTTATATTATCAAAAAACTACAAACAATATTATACAGATTCGAATATTTGAAAAAAATACTGAAATATGACCAGCTGAAAACTTTGTACCACGCCTTGGTAGAAAGTCATTTGAGATATGGTATTTTGGGATGGGGCGACGCACTTTACGCCTCTAGAAACTATTCAAAAAAGATTTCTGAGAATAATGCTGTCAAAAAACAACAGATATCCGTCAGACCAGCTTTTTAGTGAAAATTATTTCCTTGATCCAAGGCAATTGTACTATCTGAAAACTGGTTTGAAATATCATACTTTCGCGTAATCAGACATAGCTACCTACTCATCATTACGAAACTCGCCAAAAAATCAACATATAGTACCTCACATGGCTAAATCGTTTGGTCAAAGGTCATACAGATACATTGCGCCTGAAGTATATAATTCTATTTCCAAATTAATAACCGACACCAAAAACATTTTTACTTTCAAGAAAGAATTGAAAAAATACATTCTGAAAATGCCTAGAATAGTAGTCACTGAAATAATCGAAGGAAAATGAAAATTGAAAACCTTTTAAATACCGATGTATCACTGTTAGCAAACAGTTATATAGATTATTGATGTATTGTATTGAACTGAACTGTTTAAGAGTTTGATATTCGCTAAGCTGAAAATTGTGTTACTGTATTATACTATTTGTTTTCATATTTTTATTTCAAGGAAAATGAAAATTGAACACCATTTTAAATAAAAATGTCTCACTCTTATCAAGCAGGAATACAAACGATTGATATATTATATTAAACAGAACTGATTGAAAGCTAAATAATCTTGAACTGTGTCTTTATATTGTAGTATAGTGTTTGTTTTTTCATTTCATTTTATTTTAAGTATAATTACAAATTATAATAGCAGTACATGTTTGATTACATTTACGATTGAATATGTTTGTAGTCGAATACCTTCATATGTCATTCATTTTACGTTTTTGTTTAACTATTTCAATGTATGCATGTATATGCCCATTCACACCAAATTTGTATCTCGAAACAAGTATTCACTTACTTATCGAGCATCTCGTTATTTATTTGAACTTTCAATTTGTACTTCTCATTTGTATTTGTATTTGGATCTTAAATGAATAACATATCATTATTATTATTTTTATTCAACTATTGGCATACCTCAGACTTCACCCAATAATTCCGATGAGAAGATACTTCAATGAAACGAATATTCGTATTTCTCCTGTTTGTAAAAGATTTCATCACATTAAATTTTTTCATGGCTGATTTTTCCCAAATCAATTTTGATAAGGAATATTTTTTTATTCTCAATCTTGGAAGTAACGAAAATCTTGGTTTCTCGCCAGAGCACAATTGTCGTGTAATTTGACACGATTAAATATTATCTTACTTCATTAATCATTTTGAATGCGTTGGCTTTGATTGGTTTCTATGTCAGGAAAAATAAATGTGTTGTTGATATCTGTTAAGAACTGTCAGACAATAATGACCTCGGTTACATATTAAAGATGTAAGTTATGACGCGTGTGACCTCAATGTCCTCTAGAAACGCCCACCACAACGACTTTCTGTATCAGCTGTATCAGCCCGATTTTGATAATCATTGTATAAAACTGTAATGGCGCCTCTCGTCACTCTTTACTCATTCTTTGTAGTAGACTGAATAAAGAAATTTTTCATTTTCCAATTTCTGAGTTTTTCAACTCCTTTTTGAAAAGTGTTTTCATCAAGCCGCGACGAAAACTGGCGCAGTCGGTAGGATTCGGTCAAACGAATTTTCTATCGAAGTGATTTTGGTTTGTATCAAAGATTCATTGGCAACACCCACCAGGAAAGCTGAGATTTTGGAAAACCTGCCGGAAGAGGACAGAATCGCCGACTCCGACTTCAAGAAGATTAGGGACTACAGACAAGCATCGCTGGAAATCCTATTGGCAACCTAGAATTAAGAAGAAAACCTAAGAAACCAGAAGAAAGACTTTACAAAGAAATGAAAGCAACGATACTACTACTGTAAGTCGATTTTAAGTACAACCCAACCTATCCAATTCCCAAGAATTACCTTCACCCAATAAGTGATAATATTATAGTCTTGTTTTTCGATTTTCATCCAATTTGCGCGAACAAATTTCATGAACATTGAAAACGATTTAGATAATTTAAGTAGATTATTAGAAAACTCATTTGAAGAAAAAGACAAAATGCCTGAAACAAATGTTCAATCATTGAGACAACATATTAACACAATACCTCAATATGAAGGGAATCCTCATACTTTAGGAATATATTTAGACAACTGTGAAAATTTAATTGCATTTTTTCAAAGTCAATCCGACCAAACTTCAAACAAAGTTTTACTAAGAACTATAATTGGTAAATTAACAGGAAGAACCCTGACACTCATTGGTTCTCGCATAAAATTAAAGACATGGACAGATATTAAAGCTGCATTACAATTAAGTTTTGGAGATCAAAGAAATCTTGATTGCCTTGTTCAAGATCTAATTTCTTTAACACCGCATGAAAATGAATCACCTTATAATTTTGGAATGAGATGCCAGGATTCAAGAAGCCTTATTGTTTCGAAAATCAATGAATCTTCAATTCAACAACGAGACAAAAATTTACAAATTAACAACTATGACGATTTAGCTTTAAAAACATTTATAAGAAATTTACTAGGATACCTACAAAATAATGTTAGACTTAGAAACCCAGATTCACTAGAAAAAGCAATGTGTCTAGTAATCGAAGAAGAAAATTCCTTATATTCACAAAACAGATCAAACAGCGTGAATGAACACAATTACAAACCATTCACAAGAGTCACCCCATCAAATCAAAAAACCTATTTTACGAAAACTCTCATTTTAAAAAATCACAATACCCTATGAGTATCCAAAATAATTATAGACCACCTCAATATAATTTCATGAAACCGAATTTTCAAACTTTTCATCAACCAATAAATAGTCAAAGAATTCCTTTTCAATGGAAACCGAATAATAATTTTCCAACACAAAAAAACCATTTTTTTATATCAACAAAGTCAAGGAATGAGAAATCCCCAACAACCCTATCAATTTAAGACAAATTATAAACCAGAACCTATGGACACATCCTCAGGTAACACAAAAATAAATCCGCAAAACAAATACCATGTTACCGAATTATTTACCCAAGAACTTTCTAATTTTCATGAATATGACCCACAAAACTATTATTTTGAAAACCAAGAAGAATATGGAAACGTTTGTTACCAACAAGAACACAAAAATTACCCTTATATTAACGAAAACCCATCGTATTCTCATACCGCTGAGAATCCAGAAAACCCAGATTTTGAAAACCAACACGAGAATGAAAATTCAACTCGAAATTTTCAACAGGAAGACACCTCACTGGACCAAACATAATAACATATTCAGTTAGGTATCCAGTTTACCATACATTTTCATCTTCGAATTAAACGCGAACTTTTTAATAGATACAGAAAGTACTAGAAGCCTTATTAATTCTTAACTAGCTTATAAAATTCATAAAAATTATATTTTGAAAGGAAATTTCAATATTCAAACAGCACACAGCATGAGTTATCATAATGAAGTAGTAATTATTCCAATTTTTAAACAATTCAACATAAATCAGAAACATAAATTCTTTTTATTTGATTTTAGTAATAAATATGATGGACTAATACTATAAATTTCCTCGAACAATTCGAAGCCTTTGTTAATCTTGAGAAAAAAACAAATCATATCATCCCTAGCTGAAATACCTATTGTATACGAAACAGAAGAATTTTCAAATTTAAAGGAAAACCTTAAAATAAAAAACCATCCAATTATTGTTCCACCCAGAACAACTAAAACAGTAAAAATACCCGCGAAGAAAGAAAAACATTTAGGATTTTTAAAATATCAGAAATATGATGATTTTGTCGAATCACCTCAAGCACCTGTTAATATCGAAAATTATTTTGCATACACTACCATTACCAACGCACAAATTTTTCCAATCGAAGTATCCATGGAAGAACCATTCGAAATCGAATTATTAAACACGATAGAAGTAAATTTCATCGAAACAATGGAAACTAACGAAGAATTGGATAATTTCAAAGACAACAGTCATAAAGCAAATTTAAAAAACTTACGCCTTGAACATTGTAATTTACAAGAAAAGCGAGCAATAAAAAACTTATGTTACAAATACCGAGATATTTTCTATAATGATGAATTACCTTTAACATTCACAAATGAAATACGACATAAAATAAAATTAACAGATGAAACTCGAATTTATACAAAAACTTATAAATACCCTGAAATTCATAGACAAGAAGTTAAAACTCAAACTCAAAAAATGTTACAACAAGGTATAATTCAACCATCAACATCACCCTTTTCAAGCCCTATTAGGATAGTTCCGAAAAAATCAGACGCCTCAGGAAAAAGAACTGGAGATTAGTAATAGATTACCGTAAACTCAATGAACGAACAGATGACAAATACCCTTTACCAAACATTAACGTTATTCTAGACAAATTAGGAAAAGTCATTATTTTACCACACTAGACTTAGCAAACGGTTTTCACCAAACAGTAATGCACCCTGATGACATACAAAAAACTACTTTTTCAACGGAAAACGGACATAAACGAATGTCCTTTGGATTGAAGAATGCTCCCAGTACCTTCCAAAGAGTAATGGAAAATTTATTACGAGGTTTACAAAATGAAACATGCTTAGTATATTTAGACGACATAATTTGTACGTTAAAAACACTAATGATATAGCGAAAGTACATAAATGGCGTTATCAGTGGACTGTAATTTTAATTGTAATTGATTTCGATACGAGAGCATCAAAGTTACCTGATAGTTGGAGTTTCCCTCTTGTATAATCTGCAATGGGTTATCTCAGGAGCTCCTTGGAATGGTTTCCAGCTAACTTAACTGTTGATTCATATACTCGTTGACACCAACATTCACAAAAGGGATAAATAGCGGTATATCGAGGAGATAGCGAACGAACTGATTATATAGTTTTCAAAACGGTTGCGATTCAACTTCAAAATCATTCACAACACACTCAATCTTCTTTCTTTGTAAGTCATAAAAAAAACATAAACAAAAAACTTTGAATGCTCGGTCTCGCGATAAAGACATCGAACTGAGAATTGAAGTGTTGCCGGTTTTCCGAACATAGCTATTTTCAGTACTTCTTCACTAGAAAATTTGGAACGCCTACAAAACGTATTTGAAAGACTAAGACAAGCCAATTTCAAAATCCAATTAGACAAATCAGAATTTTTGAGAAAAGAAACCAGTTATTTAGGACATGTAATAACGCCAGACGGAGTAAAACCAAACCCCGATAAAATTGAAGCTATTAAAAAATTTCCAATCCTAAAAACACACAGAGAAATTAAAAGTTTCGTAGGACTTGTAGGATACTACAGAAAATTTATCAAAGATTTTGCAAAAATAGCAAAACCATTAACTTCATGTTTAAAAAAGATTCAAAAGTTGTAACGGTCTAAATTTACTTGTAAATATTGTAGATATTGTTCGTTTATTTATTATGGAATCGACAGAATTGTCATTTATTGATGACGAACTTTTCGTCACAGCTAGGGACACATCTGGTTTGCCAGTGTGCCCAACCTACATTTTCAAAGAGTTTCCGTGATTTTTCTCTAAAAACAACGGTGTTTTCGCCGCCATTTCTATTATACAGATATTCAACTATTCTACTAGATTTTCCTACGATCAAAAATACTTATTTTCTATCTTGCTACCCTATTGGTCCAAAATAGTGACAGCAAGTTGTTAACGTTGTCGATTGTTCTTTTTTCTTAATGGGATTGATAAATCGAGAGGAAGAAAGAACACCGAGGCCCTCTCACTTTTTTGGAGTTCGGTGACCTATTCTGTACGTGATAGTTAGCATTTTCCAAATAGACATAAATGTTTCCTCAAACATCCTGACGGGAGTAGGTTCATTTGGATAAATAATAAGTGGAAAGTGTGTATTGGGTATTGTTCCAAATATATCGTTGCGAATTTGGAAGGGATGACCCATATTTCCGCACTCTTAGGAGGATTAATAAAACTAACTATACGTAAGTCAGTCACGCCATTTTACCTCTCGAATGAAAAAAAATGGTTCAAACTAATTTTCTCATTAAATTTTAGTGGCTATCGAAATTCTAACGTTTACATAAAATCATAAGAAGATCAGCAAAACAAAGGCGCAAGGTTCTGCCTCTTAACATTTACAAAGTTACGTATACGATCAGAAACAGAAAGGAGGAAAAAAAAAACAACTCTTCTGAAAAGAAGGTAGGTCACGTATATGATGAAGTACTCTCGGTTTGCCTTGACATAGTTATTGTAATCACTTCAAAGAGGGAATTTGTAAACTCGTCAAAGAATTTCCAAGTGTAAAGCAACATCTTCTTTCTGGTAGACAGATGGTTGCTTGTACCCATGAATTTCATGATTGTGTTTCTTTTCAAGTAATATTTCCAAAATCAGGCTTTAGTAAAACGGTGGTACTTTATTGTAGAGTTGGATATCCGATGTGTTCTTATCATAAAATATATTGAAAATAAGAGGATTACCTGTTTTGCCATGAAAAAAAAATTAAGGAATTGATTGAGAAAGTTACTTTACCTAATGCATTTCAATGGCCTTTATATTCGTTCGTTCCCATTTATTATTATTTCTAATGCATTAATATACCGGATGGACCTCAGGAGTGTTATGATTGGACTCCAATCTAGACCGATCTGCCACTATCATTATTAGCTTCTTAATTTACTTGTAACCGATATATAGATCATAATGTCTCGTTTTTATATACGGGGGGCAGTATAAACATTCAATCACTTTCGGCTTTTCTTATTATATTCCGTTAACGTTAAAATTTAATAAATTCAGGAAGACCAGACCATCTCAATAAATCTTAATGGTTCAAAATTGGTAATCAATAATTCTGGAGATTTGACCTCCAGTAGTTTTTATTTTGTTTGTTTTGCAAACGTTCGATACTTATCTGATACATTGTTTTTGGTTCTTCATAAGGGTTGTTTGGTACGGCTAGATTTTGGATGACACTGATTCTTGGAAGACAGAAAGGGAATCTAGGAACTTACCAGCCTTCACGACAGTTCATTCAACGACCAGAGAGGCATCAAGACACGCAAGTAGTGGGAAAAGCTAGACACCTATAGATTATTGTTACTTATTCATTTTAAGAGAAATATCGAATTTAACCTTTTGCGTTCAACCTATATGAATAGTTGTATTTATACATGTGTGTTTAAACATTTTTGCGGCGTCTGCGCTCTGGGCCCAAAGCTTCTGACGTATTAATGCACAATATTATCGTGTAAACCTATATAGGATGTACGGTATTGAATCCTATATTTTCATGTCCTTGTGTGTATATATTGAGTTAGTTCTTTTGTCAACGAGATTTTATTTATTTTGAGAGAACTCTTTCGAGAGTTGATGTGCAGAAATCGTGAATTTTTTTTTTGCTCATTTGTTATTTTTTTTTTTATAGAAATTATATTCCGGTGGATTTATTTGTTTTGTTTCCAAATGTTATCAATCGGTCACACCGTTGTACAAAGCCATAATAAGAGATCTTGTAATACAAGTTTGGTACTGGTACGTTGTCATTTGTTTTTTTATTCCACTTGGTAAATTGGGGGAATAGTTTATTACTCAGACATTCTATATCGGCAATTAAATTTACCTGGCGCCCAAATATTGCTATCAACATACTTTGAACCCACCCCGTCTTCACTGTGGTGAACCGATAGATGCTTGTCATAAAAATCGTGACTGCATGAACCCGTAACTGAAAAGGCACGTTACAAAGTAGTACACGATACAAAATTCATAACAGCATTTAATATGTGTAAAAATATTTCAATTGATGCACCTATATTACAATATCCCGACTTTCGAAAGAAATTTATTTTAAGAACCGATGCATCAAACGTAGCATTAGGAGCCGTTCTATCTCAAGGAACAATCGGTTCAGATAAACCAGTAGCCTTTGCCTCACGAACTTCACATGAAACAGAACAAAAATATAGTACAATTGAAAAAGAACTACTAGCAATTGTATGGGCCTGTAAATACTTCAGACCTTACCTTTTTGTAAGAAAATTCACAATCTATACAGATCATCGCCCTCTTGTTTGGCTTTTTAAACGGAAATAATCCAATTCAAAATTAGTACGCTGGGGATTAAAACTAGAAGAATTCGATTATGAAGTAATATATTAAAAAGGTAAATTAAAATCAAATGCAGACGCATTATCCCGAAATCAAATTAACGCAGTAGAAAATGAATCTATAATTAATAATCCAGGCGACATTGTCGAAGAAACCATGTCATTATTGAGAAATTTATCAGAACACCCTCTACAGGATACTAGTAAACCCCAAACTCAATAAAAAGTAAAAATTTCATCAGACATTCAAATTAAACCACCAACTAAAGAACAAACACCTTCAATTGAAGAAGATTCAGACAATACCCAACATAGTAACGTAAATGAAACGACAAATGAAGGAATAAAAATTCATGTCGAAATAATGAATAATGAAATTAATCAAATTTTAGTATTCCCACATATTAACCCAATATTAATAGTAAAATATGAAAACTATGAAAACCATAGAATCTATACAGTAAAAATTCCAGTGAAAAATAACGAAAATCTCATACCTGAATAGAGAAACTTATTGCATATATTTTCATACAGAAAAACTTTATAGCGACTTTAATGAAGTATATTAAGAACATTTTTCACAGAAAGTACCTGAAATAATAAGATGCACAAAAACGTAAATACCGTAACTGAAAAAAATGATCAACTTCTATTTACAAAACATCATCACGAAAGTAAATCCAACCATAGAGGAATAGATGAAACCCTAGAAAAATTTTAAAAAAAATTATTATTGGGTCAATATGAGGAAAACAGTAACATACTATATTAATTCATGCGACATATGTCAAAGAGCAAAATATGCCAGGAAAAATCCCTATATACCACTTTTGTTAACAGAAACACCTTCAAAACCTTTTCAAATTGTTCATATAGAATTTTAGGTTGAGTTGAAAAGCAGCCTAGGCTGATACTTCACCTTTTCATTGACCCTTGATTATTGTACTAAATTTTTGTATTTCATTTTTTATATTATGTCGATGAATAAAGACGATTATTATCATTATTATATTTTTCAATATGACAAACAAATGTATTTAACCTCAGTAGACGCATTTACGAAATTTGCCCAAGTAATACTAATATCAGGAAAAACCGCTATACACATTAGCAGTGCCCTAATTAAATATTTTTCATCTTTCGGAATACCAGAAAATCTAATGATAGATAATGGAACATAATTTAATAATGAAACTGTAAAAAAAAATTTTAATTTACATAGAATAAAAATTCACTTTACTACCCCTAAACACTATGAATCTAATGGAATAGCTGAAAGATTCCACTCAACAATATTTTAACATTTAAGAATATTACAAGAACTATACCTTGAAGAAAAATACCTTATGGACTATGATGCTATTATAGGATATAATGAATCCATACATAGTGCAACAAATTTCAAACTTTTCGAATTAGTTTTTGGACACACAAATTTACGTGATCCATATGAATTATTTACACCACATTCATCTTTCACAGACTATGCTGAAAATCATAAAAGAAAATTAGAACACGTATATGATAATACTAAAAAACTAATTGAAACTAAAATAGGGAAATTTGTTGAAAAAACAAATATACACGGAGACACGAATAATGATTATCAAGTAGGATTAACCATATTTAAACAAAATCCACAAAAAATAAATAAAAAACTCAGGTTTTTGGTTTTTGAGTAATAATATGTCTATTGCTCAAATCCTACCTCTAAAAAAACCAGTTCTTGAGATTAAACAGTTGACAATGTAAGCATTAGAGAGTGAGTGAGTTATGCTAGGTCTGCAGCAAATATCTTCCATTGAATATAATGTATATAATGTTCCTAATGATGTGTGAATAACAAATATGCAGTATCTATATATAGGTAGGTTATATTTATTTCCTGAGTACCTGGATATTTATTGTTATGAAAGTTTTAGTTTGACATATACCAACACTGGATGAAGAACATACAAGGTTTGACTAAGAGGATGATTTGTTCGAGAATTGAAATTAATTTGATTGGTGCCCGGTTATGTTTCAATCGTTCGATGAATAGTAATACGGGGAGTCGCACGGAGCCATTTTATGACTTGAGTTTTAAATTTGTACAATATTTGTATGTTTTTTGTTTCATATGGAAGAAGGTCATGAACTTTCAGAGCCGTATAACAATGATTTCTAGAACCTATTGACTTTTTGATGGATTGCTTAATTGTAATTTTGGTTTTGTTTCTTGTCTCATAGCTATGTTCTCCATATCGAATATCGTTTTCATTTTTGAATTGGTGAGAGTTTGACAGTGAATTTGCCTAATGTATATATCTTAATTGATTGTTTTTGATAATTATGTTTCACCACTAGATGAAACTTTTTTGTATAATATAGTTCACTTCTCAGGGTTCCTAGACCAAAATGCGATAATATAAATAAAAATTCTTCTCAAAATCGATCATATGAATTATGAAAGCAAAGACTATAATGAATGAAAATCTAGTAGAATTGAAAAGTATTTGTATGGTCGCCACGAGCGAGTAGCTATAGAAAATTCATAATTGAAGGCGAGTTGGTTCATGAGTAGAATGAAAAAATTATCAAAGTCATAATCTATATTTTTGGGAAAGAATATTTTTGGCCTTCTACTTCTCCATATTGATACAAAAATCATGGGAATCTTCCAAAGGAAGGAAGCAATCAATTTCAAAAATCAACTCTTTGCAAAGATGTGTAGATCATGCAAATTGTTCAGCTAGTAGATTTGCTTTTTCTATATATATTCGTAACACATCCAAGGTTTCCCATTTCTTACATTGATGGCGACTGTGAGAGGACCGACAATGGGAGATTTGATAGTACTTCAAAAGACAAAATTTTCCTCAGACAAATGCTTGAAAAGGACATGCAAGATATCAAAACTATTATGTTTGAGTCATCAAGACTCCCATGCCACCCTTCTTACAGCAGAATCCAAATTCATTTCTTCTGGTCAACCTTTGGCTGTACAGTGCATCCACTTATTCATGGAGAAGAAAGAGCTCTGAGATTGTACCAGTTGCATTCAACAGTCTGGAAGTTATGTTGTGAAAAGAAAGAAGCACCAACTTGAAATTTGATCATATTTGAAGCGGGAGAGTTAATACATATTCCATATAAATATACCATATCTGCACTATTCACAAAGAAATTGAAGTCATACTCGATACCTCCAATCTAATATATCAAATTTTACCAACGAGCGGTTTCTGTGAATAGCTCTGTGATACGTTTTGAAAGCCATTGTTTGAAAGAAGTATCAGATTCCTCGTTCAATAAAACTACCATATCGTGTAGAGAGCATAGATATTCAATCAATTTCATTATCTTTATCGATAACCACTTTGTTGAATAATTGTTAATCGATAAAATTGTTAATTAATATTTTCAATTTCAAATTTTCCATTCAGGAAAAATTGTGAATTTATGATTTTAGACTATACAATGTTCACCTCTATTATGATAACGACAACGGTCACTGCTTGGATTAGAAGATACTCGTTGCTGTCACCTTGGACCTCAACAAATACTCATCACCTATTCGAATACTTCAGCTTATCTAAATTGAATGTGAGAGCAGGAAACTGCGAGCCTATATACTGATTATCTGGAAAGGAAGAGACACTTCTTTCCATTCAAGATTTCATCATGTGACCCAATCTGAAGGCCATATAACGAGTACAGAGTCGATTGTCAAGGTTAAACTCAGTGCTCAAGGTCATACGACATGCCCATAGCTCGAGGTCATGTAGGTCATATGATACGCACGTAGTTCAACGTGGTGTGACGTCAATCAAGTTCAAGATCGAGGGATAGAGGAGGTTCAGAATTGTCATTAGCACCCTATTCGAATGTTAGAAAAATATGTTCAAGGTCATGCAACCTCAATCAAGTTCAAGATCGAGGGAAGCAGGAGGTTCCGAATTATCATTAGCACCCTACTCGAATGTTTCGAAGATTTGTTTCCGTTGCTATAACTGAATAGACATTTGAGACTTTCTGAAAATTTTTTCCAAGTTTTCAAGTGTTTGAATTGTTCATCAGTTGAAATGAATAGGTGAATCTGTTTATACTTACTAACATTATATTTTTCATCATCTTCATCATCTATGAAAAATACTGCTGAGATCATGCGAATTGGGGGCCTTGGAAGATATTTTCTTTCGTTTTCATTGTTACTTCTGACAACTGAAGGTTTGTTAGGCTCTTCATTACCATTTCCATCATCATCATCGCTGCTAGACGGCGTTTCAATCAAAGAAAGGTGACTATGATTCTCAACTTTGCATTTCATAAACTTTTTCTGAATGGAAATCTCTTCAATCGTATTTGACAATTCCATAATAAGATTATTTGAAGGTTTAGTTTCTTTCGGATGATTATTCTTAATTGCATTGTCATCGATGGGAAACTGTAAAAGTGAGAGATAATCGTGTTTGACATCGTCCACTGCCGTCCAATAATCTGTTTCTCGAACATCTGGAAAAGGTACAGCAATGAACTGAATCGCTATGAACATTTATGTATAAAAATAATTAGTTCAGTTTTTTTACTGGAACGTGACAAAACCTTTTTTTCAAAAGATAGCAATAGAGAATAAATGAGGAATATTTCAATATTATTCTATTCAAAACTATTCTGAATATCAAAACTGATCTCGATTTTATGTATTTTCAGGATATTCAAATATCAGTTTATTATATTTGATTTCAATGTGAACATATTGTTGCATTATGTTACGTATTGGTTTGAAAATGAAAAATTAAATTTCTATCTTTTTTATAATGAACACCACAACAAGTATTCTTGGTCTTTATGAGTTTTCAGTCTTTCAAAATCTGAAAAAAAATAAAGCAGATTGAAAAAAAGAATATTAAAAAGGACTTATGCTCATAAACATAATTTCTTTCAAAGGGGACTTTTGTTCGACATCATCGACGTCGACATCAAGTTCATCGAAGTCACTCACAAATTCAAAACCAGTAGTGAAAAGCTTTTCTATATAGAAAAGTGAATTGAAGATTGAGTTTTCTTCTGAGTCCGATTTCGAACTGAAATACTGGTAAGACAGTTGAAAGTGCAGTCGAAAAAACCCTCTGGAGCACCAGGGTCATCCTCAAAGATATAAGCCCCTTCTTCTCTGGAATGGGCATCACTCAGAGAAGCGACCAGAAATCCACCCTACCAGTGGGATAAAGATGAATAGTGCAATTTTCAACGTAGTCGATAATGTGGAAGAATATGACAAAGAAGGCATTGGAGATATTCCCATAGAAGAGATCACCAGTAAAAAATCAAGGAAACCTACTAGAGAAAAACACTAAGATACCACAACCCCAAATGAACAGGGAACATGATACCTCAACTGAGACTGAGGGGTTGAGTGAAATTACGGAGCTAGACGAACATAAAAGTAGTGCAACTTCTGAAATGTTCAAATAGGGAAGAAATTGAAATGAAAATTATGCCCCATATATGCCATTCAAAGATTCTGAAAAGAATAAATGTACTCATTGAATGTTGAATGAGCATAAAAGTTACTTGATGAAAATTAATAATAATATC
This sequence comes from Leptinotarsa decemlineata, assembly GCF_025532065.1. Lineage (NCBI taxonomy): Eukaryota > Metazoa > Arthropoda > Insecta > Coleoptera > Chrysomelidae > Leptinotarsa > Leptinotarsa decemlineata. Next base: position 9,938,950 of record NW_027412549.1, on the reverse strand, counting down.
CATGACAATAAATACCCTAAATTGCCCTAATTTTTTCGACACTGAACTTTTCATGAAAAAACCTAGTTCCACACCTTTTCCAAGTAAAAAGGTTACACTTCCTCAACAACGCTAATTGTGATCGTTTTCGAAATATTTACTCAAGTGAAGTTGCTGAAAATATTACAAGAACTGAGTATGTGGTGGATCAAATTTTTTATCGAAAAATCATTCGTTTTCGAGATACACATTGTTGAAGTTTTTCAGAACAAGGTTGATTTTTGTCATAAGTTTCTTGCAATTTCAGTTATTTTCATCAAAAATTTTACAGAAAAAAGTTGTTTATTTTGACGAGATCCACCACATACTCAGTTTTTGTAATGTTCTCAGCAATTTTACTTTGCTCCTAGAGAGCTAACATGTGTGAAAATAGGTTTATCCGTGAGACGTACCAAAAGACCACATTTTTCAAATTATTCTTCTGAATGTCTAGCGGACAGACAGTGTAACCATACTGTATAATGTGTTGCCTATATCACTACTACTCTTGCAAATATTTTAAATCCACCTGAACATAGCACGTGTTACCATTATCCACCAATTCTTCAAGTGCAAGGATTGTTCACGAAGTTATAGTTTTTCAACTCAATTTTTTGAGCAACGTCTCTTCAGGATGTCAAGTGAGAATGTGTTTTTATGTTAAACCAAGTGAAAATAAGCCATTATTAATGCCCGTAACTCCGTACGTGTTGTTGATGATGTTTAATTGCATAAAATACTGTATGGCTTTCCAGGCTAACCACAAGGCATTGAATTATCGACGACCCAGAAAAATCCCTAATTATGAAAGATCCAGAAGATGATGTGCATAGCCTTTTTGACATAGATTTAATGCATATTGATATGCTGGATGAAGAGCAATTCGAACAAGTTTGCCGGCGTGATATTGATGCATCACCTATCATAGCCAAGTAAACTAATGGATGGAACACAGAAGATGAAATGTCTATCACAATTACAACTGCAACTATGGAGACTGACCACAGGATGGACAAGCTATGCCACATTCTGTACAAAGCCCTCTCCATCCATACAGGAAACATTCCACGAGATGTAGCGAGTTCAACTGATATATTCATTCATTTGTTTACAAATGTTTTGATAGGAAAAATTGTTTTCCAAACAAACCTCTATGCCCAACAGTAAAGCGGTTGCGACAATCTCATCGGAAATAAAGATTTTTCTTCGATTGAATATTCTCATGGGACTAAAATCCATGTCCAGCTATGGAGGTCATCGATAATTGAGCTGAGAGACCCTTACATATCCAATGCTATGAGGAGAGACCGTTTTCGATGGTTGCTTAGTAACTTACACATAGATGATAATGCAACTCAGCTAACAAAGCAACATCCGAAGTTTGATAAACTTTGCAAAGTTCGGCTGCATATTGATACACTGTCAGAATCATATCAGAAATTGTTCGCGGCTAATGAACATCAAGCCATTGATGAATCAATGATACGCTAAAAAGGAAGAAACAGCGTACGCCAGTAAAAACCTAAAATACCTATAAAAAGGGGCTACAAAGTATGGGTACGTAGTGAGAACCACTCCACGTTTGAAAGTATTCTACCTGCAATGTGAGATTATTCCTCAAAGACAATAAAAGTGGTTTTTATGGCTTTTATCGGAACTAGATGATGCCTAGTGGTCACTTGAAATAACCATATCATATTTTTTTCATTCGTCACGTTTTTTTATTTTACTTTGTGAATAAATGAATCAATCAATACATTTTTTCATGAAAGTTTGTTTTTTCCAAGAAAAATAAATTCCGTTCTCAAAGGGTCACAATTGTTTCAAGAATACGTCAATTGAATATTTCAACGTTTTCGTTGATGGTTCAACCTGTATACGTTTACGTTCAGGTGAAAACACCATACCCTTGCCTCTCATGAGAACCTACTCTGCAGGGTAGGGCGGGGCTGGTTGAGCAATTTCTCACTTGAACGGATATAGCTCCTCAATGATAAGTCTCAATGAGTTCTCAAGCGGCTTGATGGATTCGTAATTTATCCCTTATCAAAAGTGTCCATAGAAATTCTTCTGTGAGAAGTCGAATTTAAGAACTACAGCTATTTATATGCAGGAAGTCAAGTATGCCCAATGTACCCCATTGGTGAGGTAAGTTGAGCAAGGGTATGGGGCAAATTGAGCACTAAGGATGTCTAACCAAAACATGGGTTCAATGTTGACTTGAGATGAAGTAAAATATGTGTTTGACAATCAGCTCTTTATTTATCGTCTTTTAGTGATAGAAACACTTTAAATAGTAATTTTGAACAATTAACCAAAACTAGAATCAAGAAAACATAAACGTATCTCAAAATTTACTTCATCATTAGATTCAGTCTTTCAATTTAAAATCAGACTTATATGTTTATATTAATATTCATATAGTTTATACCTTGAAAAAATATCAATTAGATCTTTGGAACTTAATGATCATGTTCACTGCTGCAATTGACAAAAATGAAAGTAAGTTTATATAGTCATAGTGACAGAACAACAAAACTTAAAGTAATTTTCTTTGGATAATTAACTGAAAATATAATGAACAAAACATCAACGTATCTTAAGACTAACTTCAGGATCAAATTCAATTTTTTTATTCAAAATGAGACTTGAATATTATGAAAAAATAAATTAAGAAGATCCTAAGAACTCAATCGTCGTTGTCACTGTTGCAATTGACACAAACGAAAGTAAGACCAGCACCTGAAACACATTTTGTATGTGCCCATTCCCTGCAAGCCTGACACTGGATCCAATTTTCTCCTGGTAAATTTTCAGCATAGCCTTCGCAACAAATCAGACAGGAATAATCATCATCATCACTTTTCTCACTCGACTGGAGTATTTTTTTACAGACACCTTTCTTCCTCTTCTTATCCATGTTCTTCTTTGGCTTCTTAACTTTCTTTGTGGTTTTATTTTGCTGTTCTTCTGAAGCGTTTTTTACGGGAGTGTCTGTTAGTATTGCAGCTTTCCTCTTTCTTCTGTTAGTTTTAGCTGCTTTTCTAGAGCCAGCCTTTGGGTATGGTCGTACAATTTCCGGGGAAAATACTTGTATCAGATCGAACGTCTCGTTTTCTGTGTTGCTTGGACCAGGTTCGGGTTCAGCTTGGCTGGTGGAGGCAGAGGGAGTGGGATTAGGTTTAGTGCTGGACATCACAGCTTGTTCTGGATGATCTTTTTCTGGCTCAATAGTTTCTGGTTCAGGACGATCGGTTACAAATGATGGTAAAAACCCATCCTCACCAAAAATGTTTGCATTATACGGGAAGATGCCTGTCTTTCGGAAACCGTTAACAATATTTATACTCGTCTGAGCAAACGGCAACGAATCAGCGACTATTTTTGGTATATCATAGATAGTGAAGGTTTTCCCCGGGTTGTTAGGTAGGCATGCATCTTGAGCAGCAGCGCAATACTTTTTGAACGGTCCAAAGACTGGCAAATCCAAATCCAAATCTGCTACAATGCGGTGGAAAGGACAACATTACAACTCCGTTTTCTTTGGCCAAAGTTAGTGTCTTCACGTTCAAGTGAGAGGACTGATAATCCAGCACTAATAAAACAGGGCGCTCAATGGATGGTTTCACATATTTTATAAGATGTTGCATAAACTGATAGAATTCTGAATCTGTAACCCATTCACTGGCATTTCCTGCTCCCATACATTCAGGGGGACCACCGTTAACAAAGTCTTTCTTAAACTGTTTCCTTGGAAATACAAACATAGAAGGTACAGCATTTCCAAGAGCAGATACAGCAGTAACTACTGTAACGTTAGTCCCTCGTTCCCCAGAAGTCATTGCACCGACGTTCCGCTTACCTTTGGCAGCTACGATTTTATTTGACTTCAGCACAGTGGATACTCCTGTCTCATCTACATTCCAAATGTCTGCTGCAGTAAATCCATATCTATCCATTACATCCGCTAATTTCTCAAACTCGTCCAGCCGCTACTAGCGATCGCGTGGTGATTACCCCTTCCACGACTCCTTCTTTCCGCCATGAGATGTCTATGCGTATGGTGAATAGTTTGCAAGATATTTTGATTGCCCAACGAGCCCCCATGCTCAACTAGCTCCGCCCTACCCTAGGTACCAGGCAGATCTGTAGGCAGATACCAGACGAAAAAAGCCACAACTAACCAAGCTGATGCCTCACAGAAATGAAATCTGATGTGAAACCATCATGCACCTTTGCAACGTCTTTCCTTTGGAAAATTCGTCACAACTCATTGTAAGTAAGTCTTGAAAATTTACCTAATTGAAATTATGAATTGTCACAATTAACAATATTCAAAACAGACTACCTGCGAGGTCATTCACAAATGGGCAACTTCATAGTAGTGTTTCACTTGTTTTCAATTGCAAGTAAGTCTTGAAAATTTACCTAATTGGAATCACGTTTTCAAGTGTCAAACCCAATCTTTGAACTATACAGTTTATTTCTAACGAATAACAAAAATGGAAATTCTGACTGGGGAAATGAAAACGAGTTTTAACCACCAGAAATGTAATATGTGACAAACACTAAATAATCAAATGAGAGTCAATTCAAAGTCACATCGTTTCAAGTCACACCAACTCATACATCCAGGGTTCGTAGGTTTCAATCCCACTGAAGGCTGAAGGCTTTTTCTACCATCCAATTTTCTAATTGGTCAAAATTAATGAAATACCAGATATAGAAGGTATTTTCGAATGATTTTTCAGTCAACCTGTTGGTATGAAATCAAATGATTTACATTTCATTCCGAATATCCCCAACAAATGAATCTTATTTTGAAGTATTCCTGATATAAATCACAAAAAAACTTTGACTTGCGTCAACAAACTTAATTCTCACGAGAAATGACCGCTTTTTTGTCTCATTGAATAATATATATTATTACCCATCTATGATTTTTCACAAAGGTTTTGATTAACCTCTCACGCAACAATTACTACCTCATATGAAAACTATCTGTATCATCGTAAAATAAAAGTAGATAGTTTTCCGGATTGATTCTATCTGAAACGAAATGAATTCTGCGGCTATCGCCATTGTTTCATAATGACTACTCCCTTAAAACTAAAAAGATTGGCTTGCAATATGTGTACATATACGGATGACATCAAGAATTCATACTTACCAAACATTGTAATTCAAATTTTTTTTTTTTTTTTAATATTGGTCATTTGTAGCCATCAACCCAATAAACGCCAACTTGTTACCAGGAACATAACATTACAAACGCCTTCTCCTCATCAGAAATAATATATGACATAAAATTGTTATATACTACTATGGAAATAGTCGATTTGTTCTCGTCAATTCGTGATTCGTCACCTGCCCCAAAATTTCTTGTTTCGTCACCTGTACCTTTTTGACCTTTTCGCAGGTAATAATTCATTCCGCATTCGTCAACTGGTACTACTAGGGCCATAAAAGTCCGTAAACCTTAATTCTTTTTAATGCTTATTTGCAATAATATTATATTAATAAATAATCTACACTAATATTATAAAGAGGAAAGATTTGATTTTTAGTTTGACTTGAATAGGCTCCGAAACTACTGAAACTGGAACTACCTAACCTAGCCCAGGTGCAAAGATGAAATGACGAAACAAGAACACCTTGAGCAGGAATATTTTGCAGTTGACGAAACAAGAATAAAATGGGTCACAACAGGTAACGAAACACGAATTGACGAAACAAGAAACTACCAAATAGTCAGAAATTGGTGTACTCATCCCAGTTCAAGATTAATATTATGTAATTTATATAAAATAACACAAGCATTATTTTGCCACCTTTCAATTACTCGTGGTTCATTATATACAGAGCATTCTACGTGAATAACATTCGATCGTTTATACATCTGAGCGATAAAGAGCTGAATGAATATCGTATGTAAAGGGGTGCGCAAAAGTCCGAAATAAAATTAATATCTTTTCAACCAATATTTTAGGAAAAAAACGCTGAAGCACTCCAGTTGATTTCACGTTGTACGCATTTTTGGCAATAAAATGAAATATTTTTTTTCAACCCCTTAGCTGCAACCCTCCCCAACTTTTTTTTTAATGCAAACCTATGTCGTGTATGGGCTCATTGAAAAGCTCGTTAAAAATGAAATCTGACCATACCCTTAATTTTTTTTTACTCACGCGGATACCACGAAATGAGAAAAAACTCTTTTGAAACCAAAAAAGTTAAAAATACCTACTTAGTGCTATCTACGGGTGAATTAACGTTGCAAAAAACAAATAAGTGGTGATGATGTAAATTGCTCAACAATTGCTAAGGATCACCAGTACCTATTTTCTAAAAGTTTACAAATTTCAAGAACAGACCAGCCGGGCCAGGCACCACAACAAATTTTATTGATTTATGTGTAAAACTGATAACGTGATGTGGCATCAATATTCTGTAGATTTTATTTTTTCACCCAAGCAATTGTTGACCAGTGTACCTCAAAAAGAGAAAAAGGTTGTTGCATTTTTTGTACCGAAATGAATGCCCTGAGAAGAACTATTGTCTTGAATCAGTTTTAAAATTGTGGCATTTCTGGGTGATATTGAAAATATGTATGTTTAGTTTATTAATCGAGTACCTTTAAAATGTTCTTTTTTAATTTGCTAAACAAAAATGTTATTGTCAGAGAGGTAGCGTATCGAAGTCTTGATATTGTTGGGATGTGAGGATAGAATGCGGAGACAAAGTGAGGTATGTACTTTATTTAATGCAAAACATCCGGAAAATCACATTTCCCAGGCTACTGTGAGTAAGATCTTTCACGAATTTGAAAAACATGGTACAGTGAAGGACTTGCTCAGAAGTGGCCGGCCACATGTTTTAGACGAAGATCAAAAATTGGACATTGCCATATCTCTGCAGGAAGATCAACATTTGTCAACAGTTTCATAAGCCCAAAACAATCCTGCGTCTAGAAGTACGATTGGGAGATTTTTGAAAACAGAAAAATACCACCCATATCAGGTATGTCTTGTCCAAGAGCTCTTGGAAGATGACTATGACAGGCGTTTGCAATTTTGTGAGGAAATAATGAGGCGATGTGACGAGACTAATGGGTTTCCACTCAACAGACTCTTTTCGGACGAAGCAACTTTTTATTTTCATGGAGTAGTTAACAGGCACAACTATCGATTCTGGAGTCAGGAAACCCTACACTGGATATGCGAAGCGCGTACGCAGCGTCCTCAGAAAGTAAATGTATGGGCAGGCATCATCAACAACAGAATATTAGGGCCATACATTTTTGAGGGAAACCTTACAGCTGCACGCTGCTTAGACTTTTTACGCTTTGAATTATTCCCTGCTTTAGCTGTTATGTTTCCCAATGAAGCAGATCCAGATATCCCCATTGAAACACTTTGGTTCCAACAGGACGGCGATCCCCCACATTTTGGTATTAATGTCAGAGAATATCTCGATGACATATTTGCAGGACGCTGGATTGGACGACGCGGTACAATTGAATGACCGCCAAGATCCCCAGACTTAACGCCATTAGATTATTTTTATTGGGGATATATGAAAGACAAGATTTATCAAAATAGGCCGGCTAATATTGAAGATCTAAAAATCAGAATTATAGTGGAATCACATAACATACCGGCTGAGGCCATTCGTAATTCCGTAGACGTGTTTTACCATCGCTCAGGAGCCTGCCAAGTGGAGGATTGAGGCCAATTTCAGCATCTGTTACGTTAATTCACCCGTAGATAGCACTAAGTTAGGTATATTTGTAACTTTTCAAAAGAGTTTTTTCTCATTTCGTTGTAACCACAAAAAAAAGGGTATGGTCAAAATCCATTTTTTACGAGCTTTTCAATGAGCTCATATACGACATAGGTTTGCATTTGAAAAAAAAGTTGGGGAGGGTTGCTGCTAAGGGGTTGAAAAAAAAAATCATTTTATTGACAAAAAATGCATACAACGTGAAATGCACTGAAGTGTTTTAACCTTTTTTTTTCCTGAAATACTGGGTAAGAAGATATTAATTTTATTCCGGACTTTTGCGCACCCCTGTATATTCGTAACAGATATTCACTAAATTTTTCAATATTCCATTGGGTACGAATTCAGAGAGAAATTTCCATTGACCATACACATTCATCACTCTTACAATAAATTCTAATATTTACGTACCTTCAAGTGGTGAATAAAACATTGATTTCTTTGACAGAGAATTGATCTCTTCATCTGACTCGATATTTATACAAAGCAATGTAGATTTTTTTCTCCTTTTCATTCCATTAAATTTTGGTGGCTTCATGTCCTAAAAATTATGCGAATAACTGACAATTACACATGTAGGTTACATATAAGTTACATATGTTTATACAAATCAATGATGGGTTCAGTGTTTGGTGAAAAACTCTTCACATGATGTTTGTCATACTAGCACCTAGAAAATTCAAGAGTTTGCTATAGATTGAAATTTGTAAATTGAAAAATAATGGAGTAATTCTGGAGTCTATTATGTTACTCCGAATACAATATAGACTCTAGGGATTTTGAAGTTTGTGACTAAATATTTTCCAATACTTAGATCCCCAATGCCAAAATTCAGGTGAGAAATATCATCATTTCATATTTTCTCATTTATGGTGAAATGTTCGATGATAATGTTTATTCGTAAATCAACGTATACTCTTTGCTGATTTTCAAATAATTTTTTTTTGAATGATTGAAGAGCATAAAAGAATTGTGTAAAACTTCCGGTGGAAAATAGAAATCGATTCAGTTCAAAATAAACTCTTCACGAAGATGTGTAGATCATGCATAAAATTTACTTTCATATACAAACTGGCAGAAAATGCCCTATAATGATTATATGCATGAACTACACATCTTTGTAAATAGTTCATCTTGAACTCAATTGAACTTAATTCAAACAAGATTCGTATTGTTGAAATGAATCAAATAAACATTATGAATGTCTTTACATACTGGCATCGTGACATCCGTAACATAAAATTGTACTGATGATTGAAATTAGTTCTCCATCTTTTAATGTTATTCAGAAAGGATCTGAATAGTGTTTTATTCCGAAACTTCTAAATCCTCCATTGGGAATGATAGTGTTCTATGTGAGTGAAATTTTATAAATTTTATATTATAACTCTATCATATGTAATAGCCTTAAGCGTTTCTATGAATTATATCTGATTCGATTCCATAACGGATTTTGGGAGTACAAACTGAATTGAAAAAAGTGATTTGAGTGTATTTCAATGTTCATCAAAATTACTTTTTCTTTCGTGTCATTCAATATTCTCGTGGGAGAAATTGTTTCAAGAGGGGTTTTTCTTCCAATTTGAATCTGAAAGTGATTTATATGCATGATATGATATCTTTGTAGAGAGTTTATTCAGAACTGAATTCCGTTCATTTTTCATTCGGAAGTTTTCCATAATTTTTTTTTATACGAAGATGAAGAAGTAGAAAGTCGAATAATTCTTTTCCAAAAACCGATTCCCTCAAACAAATACAACATTGGAATTGACATATTTTTATGAAAGTGATCCTATAATGTTTGCTTGTGAAATATCACTCAGGAAAATTTTTCGAGTTGGCCAATACGAGTACCTACCTACGTGATTCGAATCCATAACATACATTAACAGGCGTAATTAGTGCATTAGTACGTATTTCTGAAATTACAGTTTTCTTTTCAAATTATCTATAAGTGGTGAATAGAAGTCGACAAACGTACCAAAGAAATGATATTGTATTTTTCAATAATTCATTCAAGAAGACAAAAATGAAATAATTATGAGAATCCATGAAACGAAAGAAAATGAGAAAGTGCCTAGCTCTTCTGCAGGCTTCCACTTTCCCACCCATGCTGTCGATAAGGTTGTTTATAACATACTAAGGTAAATTGTTCTACTCTTCCAAAATAGCATTTTGATGCGGTTCCAAGCTGTCAGGTGGATCATTTCTGGTATGCAACTTCTGGTATGTTCTATCGGATGTGGTGGGGCATTATTATCCATAAATACAAAATCATTACCTATGGCGCCTCGGAACAGTCAAACCACATAAAAAAATTCATTCTGGAAGAAAAATTGCCCCGTCATTGTTCTAGGGACAATTATCAGCGGTGTTCGTGTTCCATAGATGATACCACCCAACACCATGATGCTTCCGCGTTGATTTGGGTTGATATTCAATGCCAAATTCAGTCGATGCTGACGTCCTGTTGATCTAACATGAATGTGGTTGTCATTATTCATAAGCTCAAAAACGGCTCTCACCGGAAAATATGGTATTTCGCCACTGATATTGGTTTCATTGAGGTTCATTGGGTTCTTGTTTCATTGGGTTCTTACCCAGTTCTAACGTCTTCGTCAGTTTGCGGCATTCATTCTTGGTGCCCACAAAACGAGTCTACATAATGAACTACCACTACGAAAACGCCCACGAATCGTGCGGCTTGACGAATTGATGCCATACGTTGTTTGAAAATATCTTCTATAACTTTGTGCTGTCTCAAAGAGGTTCCTGTATGCATACTGCAACAGGTATCGATTCTGACTTTGTGTTGTCCGTCTTCTCTGATCGATTCGGAAAACATGACCACGCTCTGTGAACCTCGAGATTACCATATCAACCGTGCTCTGGATAAAACCTCATTATATGCCATTGGGTCCACCCTTCCTCGTGCAAAGTTACAACTCTTATACAATCATCTTCAGATGAACGTGCACCAGGCATTACACATGAATAACTGCAACTTCATTAGTGGCCACCAATAATTGAAAATTCACTGATTTTAAAATCTTCACTTGAAAATTTTGATACAATCGTGGACATAGTTTTTTGCTGATTTTTTGCTGATTTTTTGTGATAATCTATGCTATAAGAGATTAATATATATTTGATTCCTTGAAATCTAGTAATCTAGTTGTAATTTCCGTAGAAACTTTATTTTTCAAGAAAATACCAAATTATACTTTTTGACGTCTATTGACCTTTTTTGACAATCAACAACTACCTTTTTTATAATAACATATCTCATTCACAGCTAACTAAATGGAACAAAAAATATACTGAATGATACATAAATTACATAGATTTGGAATCAACAAATAAACAAAATATATAATCTGTAACATTCTCCCCACCGTGAAAGTTCTTAAGAATTTCCACCAAATTCAACATCCACCCTACAGATTTTGGTTACAGGACATTTGAAGACACCTGTAGATGTTTTCACCTCGACTACTCTCGTAATATTGTCCTTACCTGGAAATACTGCCGTGATTCTACCCAGTGGCCAAGTATTTCTCGGAAGGTGGCCATCTGCAACAACGACTACATCGCCAACCGCAACAGGTTCATCAACCTTGATCCATTTTGCACGCTTCGATAAAGTCGGTAAATATTCCTCAACTCATCTTGACCAAAATATCTCTGCCAGCCTTTGAGACTTCTTCTACTACTTTCTTAGGTTTTGTTCTTCGAATTTTGTTGGAAATGGATTTTCTGAGGGCGAACTAATCAGTAGATGATTTGGCGTTAAACACTGAGAATCGGAAGGATCGGTTGAAACATGAGTTAATGGTTTACTATTAACTGCATACTCAGCTTCCGCGAACAAAATTGATAAAATTTCATCCTTAGGAGATTCTTCCTTTAAAGTAACCCCCAAAATTTTTCTTGACCGAGCCTATTAACCTTTCCCAGCATCCACCCATAAGTGGACTACTAGGTGGAATGTAGTGCGATTCTATCTCCATCTCTGTCATTCTTCGAGTTAGCTCCTGGTGATCAAGTTCACGGTACAATTTCAAAAGTTATCCATTCGCTCCCTTGAAATTTGTGTCATTCTCTGAATAAAGGCGTCTGATTGGACCTTCGTGTGATATCATCCTCTTATAGCCATTATTGTACCATCAGCAGTGAGGGAGTGTGAGATTTCCAAGTGAATTGCACGAATTGTCATACAAGTGAAAAGAACTTCCCACCGTTTCAACCATTCTAACCATCTATGGAAGATTTTTTTTTGGAATCTTATCGTCCCATCCGATGCCACTTCTCCAGATAGAATGATTTTTTCCTTAATAGACAAGAATGTGAGAAAGCCTAAGGGATAAAAAATCGACATAACCAACTGCAAAATTTGGCGTTTTGTAGGAATCACCGTACCGTCAGTTATTTCTTTGGGAACCATAAGATAAACGACTTTAAATGTAAACGAATCAGATTTCACATCCCACAATACTCCTTAAATGCGGTCCAACGATGACTTATTGAAATATTTTTCGAAATATTCGTTTCCGTATTTTGAGATAACCAAAGGTGAATTTGAAGACCAATTAACAATATCGAAACTACCATTTTTATGAAGTTCAATGATTCTTTCGATTTTTAAGAGTGCTTCTTGCTCTGTATCACAACAATCCAGATAGTCATCAACATAGAAATTTCTCTCGACGTCTTTGATCAATTCAGGATATTTCGATTGCTTGGCATTTAAATTTTCAACATATTGTGCGGAACATGAAAAACAAGAAGCACCGAACATCATCACCTGTAATTCGTTTTCATCTACCTGCCTATGTTGCTCGCCATTTCGCCAAAGAAACCGCTGTGCACATCTATCCTTCTTGCGAATTTTTACTCTATGGAACATCTCGGTTATATCCCCACAAAAATCCCATTTCGATCGACGAAAGCGCATCAGGACACCTGGTAATAAAGTCAGATAATCCGCACCTTGCAGAAAGTTTTCATTTCTGCTGGTACCATTACTCTTAGCGGCAGCGTCAAAAACAAGTCTCAACTTATTGGGCTTATTAGGATTTACGACACCAAAATGTGGAAGATACCATGTGTGAGAATTTTGTTCAATCGCCTCGGAAGTTTATAATTTTCGAATGTACTCTTTTTTTTAAGTAGTCACTGATTTTGTTGCAGTACTGATTAAAATATGATTTATCCCTCAACATTTTTTTCTCAATACAAATCAACCTTCTCATAGCATTTAATTTACTTTCTGGTTATCGTTTTTCATTTTCTAAATAAACTGTGTTTTTTTCCAAAATATCAAGGGCTCTTCTATGAGCAATGTCAATAATTCTATTATTAACGGAAACGCCAAATGATTCGGTACTAAAAGATTCCCTGACTAGACGATTCAGTTCATCATTGTTATCGCAGGATCAAATATGGAAGCCATATACATTTTGATCAAATTCTGAAGTGTTACCATGGATAACCCATCCTAAATTAGTTTTAGTAACAATTGGACTATGTTCAGAACCCTGATAAACTTTTCTTGCTACTGTTAAATGGATATTGTCCTGACCTATGAGAACAGTAGGATTTGCATCTTCCATATTTCGAATAGGTAGTCCCTGAAGATGTACATAATCTTTGTAATTATTCATCACGATGGTTTGAGAAGGTAAAGACAAATTTGTTACTGTTCTCAAACCACTCATTTGGAATATTATTGCCCCTTCATGAACTCCAGAAATTTTCAAATTGATACATTTTGATCCTTCATCATATGGAACAATATTCTTAGCCCATTGCATGCATAAAGGTTTGGTTTCCCCTGGTAATCCTAGTTGATCTGCGATCTGACTTTTTATCGAAGATATGGTTGACCCCTCATCGAACAGAGCATACGTATTTATATACCCTTTTAGGCCATAAATTTTGATAGGAGCTATCCTGAGAAGAACTTCAGAATTATTGTTGGTGAGACAAACTGTTTGAACACTTTTATCAATTTTTTCAGTATGAGAAAGTTCATTAGAAACTTTACTTTTATGCAGAAGGGTATGGTGGCGTAATTTGCATCCTTCAAAGCCGTAGCGTTGTTTTGATCTACAAAACTTCTTTGAATGACCAGTTCTCAAACAACAGAAGCAAATTTTGGTTTTGTATAATTTTGACCAACGAATATCTATGCTATCATTTTTCAATATGGAACAATTGTAAATTTCATGACCAGTTTCTTTACAGTAAAAACATTCAGGGTCATCGTTTGCTTGATTTGTAGCAACCAAGATATTTTCTGATCTTGAATTATTAAATTTTTTCTGATGGTGACTGGTAGTAGGGAAAGTTTCTTGACTTACGTAACATGCAGCTGAAGATAATTCATTTGCCCAGATTCCAAAATCTTTAAAATTCATCTTACCTCCTTTTAACACCATCTTCTGTCCCCATTGTAATTTCAGACTATTGGGTAATTTTCCTAGCAACTGCTCCAGTAAAAATGGATTATTCAAATGATTACTTGCCTCAAATTGCTCCAACGTATCCACCAGGTTATTGACGTGATATGAAAATTCAACAAAATTATTAAAATCGCCATCTCTAACAAATTTAAAATTCTGAGTTTTGTTTATCAAAGAACCAATGACGTATTCTGGACGACCAAAACGTATTTCTAATGTTTCAATAACATGAATAATATTTTTAGGGTGCAATAATAAACTCCTTACCGCTTCAAGAGCTTCCCCTTTCAGGCACCTCTGTAACATTAGCATCACTCCATCCTCTGAGTATTGATACATATTAGTTTTCCTGTTGATTTGACTGATGAATAACGGCCAGTCTTCTGGATTGCCATCAAAAAGAGGTAGTTCCTTAGCAATTGCATGATTATTCGAACAATTTCCCCTCGAAACACTTCTAATAGTATCGGCGACAACATGACATAATTTTGAAATGTAATTTTCCTGCGACATATTTGTGTTTTGAATTTTCATTATTTCTGGTGAAAAAGTAACAGAATGCACTTCACACTTATCGACCCATTTTTGTACTCCTCTGAACATGCTTTCTTTATCTGTACTCTCTGCAAGCGATTTTTTCGAACTGATATATAGGTCGGTTGGTAGCCAAGCGGTTCGGCGTGGGTGCTTTGTTCACTCACTCGAATTGACTGCCGTGTTGGTCGGTGGTTCAAGCCCTAGTCTGAACGATCGATCTTCACTTGCTATCGTCCAACCCGTGTTAGGAATCACACGTTAAAAGGTAAGACCTCGTTAATCCTTAGCTCGCACAAGTTTCGACTTCTGAGGGTTGTCGTTCATAGAGGTGCGACAGCTGGTAAACGGAAAAACAGAAAACAGAAAACAGATATCTCTTGTAGAGCATAACTCTTCCTCTTCAATTCTAGTTTCAGCTAACTGTGTCTGAAGATCCAGAATCCTCATTTGATCTTCGAATTCCTGCTTTTTCATTTCCCTCATCAGGTCAGTCCTCGCGACCTCAGTCTCCAACACCAAACGCTTCCTTTCAATTTCTACCCTCTTTGAAGATACCTTAGATTCATTTAATTTTCTTGCCGATTTTCTAGTAGAATCTGATACTTTTGATAAATACCTGATTGATCCTAGATCTGTTCCATCCCTATTGCCAGTTCTATCAGACTGTACATGAAATCCGGAACCTTTCCGCTCTTCTATGGGAACTGTTTGGATAATTTCCAGCACCTGAGTTGCGTCTCCTTGCTGATGCGAATACATGAAGATATTTGATTCTGACTGAACAGTGTCATGATTTCTTTGAATATCATTCTCTAATGCCAGCGGCCATCGAACATAATCACCAAAATTATTAGTCTTGCCAGCATTGTTTCTCTGAGATCTTCTTCGATAATCAGACATGTTTCCTTTTCAGTACTTATTTGTGGACTGTATATAGTATATTTTGATATCTAATCCGGCTCGAAGGACCATGTAATTTCCTTAGAAACCTTATTTTTCAATAAAATACAAAATTTAACTTTTTGACGTCTATTGACCTTTTTTGACAATCAACAACTACCTTTTTTATATTAACATATCTCATTCACAGCGAATTAAATGGAACAAAAAAATATACTGGATGATACATGAATTACATAGATTCGGAATCAATGAATAAACAAAATGTAACACTGTTCACTCTAACACTAGTTCTTCATAAAATTGGGAGCTACTACACTACTTATGCCGGTGAGTGTATTTAAGTTACACTTTTTAAGATATTCACTAGGCAGTTCATGAAACAGCAATACTCACGTGTTTCACACAATAGCTTTCTCCTAACTTATTAGTTTATATAAATCAACATATTGCGATGTTTTTTCCGTCAGTTTTACCAATAATTGACAACACTGAACAATAATCAAACTCAAATTTATTTCACTTCAAATACAATAAAACACTTCAACTAAAACTTCAACTATTATTCAAATGTCTGTCGCCTTACTAGATCGCTCCGGTAAGTGCACTGTCACTTCCACTTGACTGTCTCCATAGGATCGTGTTTATATTTGGCAACCGGAGGCCGTAGAAAATTTATTGGAATTCCATGGAAGCCAGTGGCATCATTTTCGCCACATCTAGAACGGCAGCGAACATGTAACATTCGCGAAAATTCGGTCGAACTGGGCGTGCTCTTAGCCACGTCATAATTTGTTTATGGCTATCAGTGACGGCCGGCGTTATTTTCTTTAGGGCATAGTTATTTATGCCCTAAAGAAATTCCATTCCTAAAGAATTACATTTCCTGAGGTTGCTCCCCGAACAATTTTACAAGAGGGAACACCACGACCCATGTAATAACTCAGCCTCTCTATGTGAAGATATTTAGACTTGCTTCTGGGTAACCATTGAAATCTGTACACCAGAACGTTCATCGGTCCGGCGTTGAGGTTGTTGGAGCCACACTGTATCGCTCTCCTTGAAACTCTCTGGCAGCGACTTTTTGTCAAATCTTATCTTCATCTTGTCACTGAAAAGCTGTAATTTGGTTTTGGAAAATATCTGTACAATTTGCAGTCTCTCCTTCAGGTCATTCACATATTCTGAAAGAGGTACCTCGTGAGATTCATCGGAAGAACTGCCACAAAATGAATCTATCGGAAGCTTCGGTTCCCTACCAGCATGGATGGTGTGTAACCTGTCGCGTCATGTTGGGAGCTCCTGTATGCCAACAGAAGAAGAGGAACCACTTCATCTAAGTCTTTTGAATTTTAGGAGATAAATATCGAGAGGAAGTTATTTATGTAGCGATTATGCCTCTTTACCATTCCATCGGACTGCGGGTGAATAGCAGTTGTTCTTTTCTTTCCTATGCTCAACAAAATCCTTATTTCCTTCCATAAATCCGAATCGAAGTTACATTGGTGATCCATGTGCAGTTCCTAGGGTACTCCGTGTCTGGCAATAACGTTATGCAACAACGCTTCTGCCACCGTTTCAGCCTCTTGATTGGGTGAGCCAATTTGGAAAAATAGTTCATCACAAACATGAGGCACTTGTTACCAGATGTTGTCATAGGAAGTGGTCCCAGAATGTCAACTGCGATTCTTTCGAAAGGGCACCTACTGAGGTATTGCTTCAACCTCCCTCTCTGCCTTGTCTTCTGGCCTTTCTCGGAGAGTACAGGTCACAGCGCTTACACCACTCTTCCACGTCTCGATGGCAATTGACCCAACAGTACGCTTCACGCACTATTGCTAGAGTTCTATTTACATCCTCCAGTGTGACCATCGTGAAGCTGTTCAAGTATATTTGGTATACACATCTTTGGAAGTATTATCTGAAATTTGTGGGTTCTTCTATCCAGGCTTTTTCTTTTCTGGGTGTGTAGGTCATTTCAAATGCACATGGAGTTCCATTGGAGCCAATAATCCTTTTCCCGCCGGCCGTGCTCGGATATCTCTTGCCATTTTGGCCTCACTCCTTTGTCAATCCATTCCCGTACAGTTTTACATAAAATTGAACTGATATAATTCATTGCCGGTGAAAAATGCAGTCTTCCCTTCATCCTCTGAGTGAACTGCCACCTGCCAGTATCCGCTTTTTAGATCAAATGTTGGAAACCATCTGTATTCAGCCATGATATTCAGGGTATCATCTATTCTGGAAAGAGGGTAACTGTCCTTTCTGGTGACATCATTAAGCCTCCTGTAGTCTACGCAGAATCTCGTCGATCCATCTTTCTCAGTCACCAACACAACATGTGAGGACAAGGGTCTGTTTGATTTCGCGATTACTCCTACCATCGACCAAGTTTCATTCATCGTCTTTGTGGTTGGCGTATGGGCATTGCCAGTATCTATGCGATGTTGAACTAAATTCGTTCGACCAATGATTTTCCCCTTCACAAATATATCGTTCTCTTCCTCTACGAATCGAGTGGCACTGTATAGTTCTTCTTCAGACAGATGGCTCCACGTCTTTTTGACAGAGTTGATGTTTCATTGCGGGTTGTTGAGCATGCTGTAGATGGACTTCTTCCTCGATTCTGACGATTTTCACGATCGGTTTGCAGGTGTCTATGACTTGCCCTTCCTTGAGAGTTACCCTGTTATCATTGGGAATGATTATTCTCACTAGACCGGTCTGATTATTACCATTCTACATCTAGAGCTGTTGGATGGCTCTATCAATGCTGTATTCAAGCCACCAGATCCAGCAATTTCGACAATTTGTTCCTCATGTCCACCACGAATTTGTAGGGGGACATGATGTTTAGTCCTGAAATGAACCCATCGACAATGTTGGCCACTAATACCTTGATTTATATTTCGCGATTTCCAAGTCTGAGTCTCATTTCAGCTTCTCCATAGACCGTCAATCCCTCTCCAGTGGCTGTTGTTTTCAGAACAAGTACTACTGATAACCTCTTTCAACCGCTTCTGTCATATTGCGATGTCAACTCTCATTACTGAGCTCGTTGCTCTAATATCGATGGTGAGAATGCACTGGTGATTATTCAGAAATCCATCGACAACTAAGCTTTTACTGTTGCGTCCTATCGTGGAAATCGAATACCTAAGGGGCTTGGGATGCATCACCCAATGTACTTTTCTTAACTCAGGCTCAATTTGGTTTTTCCAATCCCCGACGCTGCAGATCGTGTGATTTCCAGTCTTTTTTTTAACGGATGCTGGACGTGCTGGACGTGGAAACAGCCCCGTCTTAAATGTCCTTTTCTGTCGCAGTTATAGCATTCAGGATGCCCTCTTGCCCTGGGCGCAGTTCCATTCAGCAAATATTTCTCAAGACGTTCCTCTAAACCTACCATGAGTCGATCTGTTCATTCATTTCCCTTTTCATTGATGGCCCTCACTAGAAGTTTTCGTTATTGTCGTGAAGCATTTTTGACAGCTTCGAATTCTAGGGCATGAATGATGGCTTCATTCAATTTTTCAGACTTGTTAGGTGCTCACTAACATACTTGTTCCCCAAAGCTGATACAACTGCTCCATAATCCCTCTGCTTACTCACTAGAATATTTTGCAAGATTTCGCAAGCCTTTCCTCATAGTGTTAGTATAAAAGCTGTTGCTTTCTCCTCATTCATCCACTCATTATATTTCGCAGCGACCTCAAATTGTCTGCGATATATTGATCATGAAAGTCGGAGTTTTGATGAAACTACCGCTAGAAGGAAGAGGTACGGTTTTCGATTTGCGCTTTTCCACAGCAATCCTCTTCGGCAACGGTAATTCTTCCCGAAGTTCCGGACAACCTCCAACTTTTTGTCAAATCCTTTGAACCTTTTGTCGACTCATTAGAGCTCCTTTTATAATTTTCTTCCGACTTTCTCAAGTTTCTCATCAACTACTTTCCCCAATCCTCCCTTCATTTTCTGAAATGCTTATCCATATTTTTTCTAAATGAATTCCTATACCTTACCTTCACTCACTTGGGAAGATTTTAAATCTTCCAATGACTGGAGGTACATGTGATTGTATATTACCTGTTTTTTATGAATATTTAGTGATGATTCGTGGTCTTCATTTCGGCGTATTCGTTCCTTCTCCCTCCTTCGTTCATCTTCTTCATTTCGATTTTTTTCTTTCTCCACCAGGCTCGCTTGCAAAACTACGAACATTTTCTCAAGCTTTTCCATCTGGGCGTAGTCGATATTCTTTGTTTTCACCTTAAAACAAAAAGAAATAAGTCAATTATTCCACTTCCAATAACAGATGTAACGTTTTTCCCCATAGGTTTACTAATAATTGACTACACTGAACAATAATCAAACTCAACTTTATTTGACTGTGAATACAACAAAAAACCAACTAAATGTTCAACTATTATTCAAATGTCTGTCGCCTTACTGGATCGCTCTGCGTACCGCATTGTCACTTCCACTTGACTGTCTCGATAGGCGAGTGGATCGTGTATATATCTGGCAATCGAAGGCCGTAGGCTGCATAGGAATTCCATGGAAACCGGTGGCATTATTATCGCCACATCTAGATCGGCAGCAAACATCGACAATTCGCGAAATGTCAGTCTGATCGGGCGCGCTCTTAGCCACGTCACAATTAGTTCAAGGCCACCAGTGGCGGACGGCGTCATTTTCTTTAGGGCATGATTCACAACTGAGTGACTGATAATTCCACCTGAGTCTAGGTATGAACTGATTAAAATTCGAAACATTGGGAAAAATATGTCACAAACTCACTCGATAATGTAGCTCCGTAATATTCATACATCGGAATTCAGGGGCAGTTAATGAATCTACATATGAACTTTCGAAACAATATATAAAAAAATTCAAAAAATTTTATGCTATCTTATTTTTTCAATTATAAAAGAATAAGTATTAACTTTTCAGAGTTTTCTTCGATTTTTATCAATTTAAAGTTGAATTTTGAAAAAAAGAACTTGGGCCACAAAGGACAACCGATGCACGAATCAAAACGAACGACTTTGATGTGAAAAAATTGAAGGAATATTTCATTCAACATTCCCTATTTCTTGATGTCGCTGTCATTAAGCCTATGGCAACTAGAATTACTAAGCAATAAAACGTGAATTGTTTTGCAGCTTTTGAGGAAGGATTAAAATTAATGGAGAAAATAACTGGCAAAAATTCCAAGGTCAATGTATCAAGAAAATACAAAATCATTGCTTCATTAAATTCCATTAGCAAAATCTAAGTCGATGCTGATATCATTCGCATTGATCCTCAACTGTTATTTCAGCGTATTTACATGAAGAACTTAAGAACTACATGGTTTATGAGTTAGCCCCTTATCCTCTTTTGCTTTTTGAAAATGGTGAAATGCGGAAAACAACAAAATCTACATTTTATGACCTATTCCTAGAAGTGTCCTTGGATATGAACGATGTATAAAAATGTTCCTACGTCAGAGACCTTTGCAAGTGGCAAATAGATGGAAATTTTCGCACTATTTGTCAACATTACGTCAGATATCTATGTTATATTAGAAAAATCAATTCACCCTTTGTCCAAGGATTGCACCATAATAAACAAACATTGCATCAGCCACTACGCAGTTACCCGGGAAATGACTCAGCATATTCAGCACATTTCCAAGGTTTTTCTAGAACATTCGAAGAAACGCATATCTACATCAGCAGTTCCTGATCCTATAAATATGGGAAAACAAGAGGACGCCTCATTCTTGAATCACTTCGCGACTATCCAAGTTCGTCGATTTCTTGAATCATTATTTGTGAAATTTGATCAGATTCTTGAATCACTTCGCGACTATCCAAGTTCGTCGATTTCTTGAATCATTTTTGTAACATTTAATACTTTATTGTAAATATTATATTCAATAAAGTCTGTTTTTAAAAATATAAATTCAGTGTGAACCACATAACAAATTGGCGCAGTCGGTAGGATCTTGAGAAACGCTGATATCCAAACAGCGGTAGTCTCCAGACTTTCGACAAGAAGAAGAACAAGCACCAACCCCAGTGGACAGGACGGTCTCTTCAGCAACAAGAAACCCGCATAGGTCGTCGCCGTTGACTATCCGTTGTGAAGAAATCACTCCAGGAAACATGCGTAAGTCGTCGAACGCTGCTCATCTTGCTGTAGCCAGAGCTCATGAAGTAGGATTTCATCCCGCCACACCAAGCAACCAGAAGCCACAACGAAAAAGAAAAAAAAGAAGAATAGAATAAGAAACTAGGATAAAGAAAAGCGTGAGTACACTTTGAATTATCATCACAATTGAGTCGAAATTTCGATTAACCCTCGTTCAAATTTTGAATACAAATTTAAAAATGGCTGAAAATGATCCAATTGAACCCTACAAACTTTCTGAAATATTTTCAATTTTTCCCGAATACGATGGTGATTCAATTTCGCTAGGAAATTTCATAAATGCTTGCGATCATGCTGAACGCATGGCCGTAGATCAACAAAAAACTTTACTCACCATTCATATTAGAAATAAATTAAGAGGAAAAGCTGCTCAATTGATAAATTCCAGAAATCCAGGAAATTATCAAGAGATCAGAGGTTTATTAAATTCTCACTTTGGTGATACGCGAGATATAACGTCACTAATTCAAGATCTACAGAGAATAAAACAAGGAAATGGAGAAAATGCACTGACATTTTTCTCAAGACTACAAAGTCACAATGCAAAAATGTTATCTTGCATTCAAGCTCCAAACTTGACTCACGAACAGAAATTAGCACAATCAGTATTAATGGAGTCAATGATATTAAATACCTTATTGACAATATGAAGAAGAACAATTCTATGAGGATTTTCACAATACCCTGTCT
This sequence comes from Leptinotarsa decemlineata, assembly GCF_025532065.1. Lineage (NCBI taxonomy): Eukaryota > Metazoa > Arthropoda > Insecta > Coleoptera > Chrysomelidae > Leptinotarsa > Leptinotarsa decemlineata. The sequence goes on along the minus strand of NW_027412549.1, from coordinate 9,916,361 downwards.
TTAGACAACCCTCCTATAGACAACCTTCCTATAGAGAACCCATGTATACGAACTACCAACAGTCATTCAGACAATATCAATCCCCAATTACGACAAACCCAGTATACAGACAAGTTATTAATAGACCCATCATGCGTAGCACAGCCGATAACCGAGAAATTTGCGGCAGTCATCAAAACGAGTATCAGTCCCGTTCGAACAATGAACAAAGAACAATTATTCGCATAAGCCCGATCCTAAGCAATCTTTATTATATAAACAGTTTAAGCAACTTTAAAATACTAATTGATACCGGAGCAGGAATATCAATTTTCAAAACGAAAACTGTAGAAAATTATTCAAAACGATTTAAAGAAAATATTCAAATAACAGGAGTAACTGAAGGAAAAGTAACAATTAATGAATCCGTATTATTACCATTTGGAAACAATAGAGTTGAACACAAAGTTTATATACACGATTTAGATATCGATTTTGACGGAATTTTAGGAACATTTTGGAACATTTTGAAGGAGTAGTAGATATAAAAGAACAACAATTAAAATTAAATTATGGCACAATCCCGCTAATAAAAGCAACAGAAATGATTGATGACCAAAAATTTGAAGAGAAACAAGATGACCAAAAATCTAAAGAGAAACAAAATCAAAATAAAGTCACTCTTAACCCTGAAACATCAATGGATGAAATAAATGATATTTTTGAGTATGACCCTGATAATTATTTTTTCGAAAGTAAATACGACTATTACAAATACTTAGAAGATGAAATTCCCATCAATAACATAAAAATCGAACCAAGAGTAGAAGAAGTTTTCAAATTAAAATCGAAACTAAGAAATACAGAAGCTATATTGTTAGCTGCTGAAAAAGAAAAAGTCAGACTTCCAAACGCTCTTGTAAAAATAAATGAAAAAGGAGAATTTTCAGTAACAGTTGTAAATGGAAACGCAATTGAAAAATCCATTGATTTCCCCGACTTACAATTTGAAAAATTTAATGAAAATGAAATTCAAAATGATTTCAGTGAAATTTTTCCAAATCGTTCAACAGAAATAAAAAGTTTGCTTCGTTTAGAACATTTGAATGAAGAAGAAAAAGAACTTATTGAGAACCTTTGTTTAGAATTCTCAGACATATTTTATATAGAAGGAGATCCTTTAACATTCACGAGTGAAATAAAACATTCTGTAAAACTAAAAGAGAATGCACAACCAATCTCAACAAAATCATACAGGTATCCACATATTCATAAAAATGAAGTGAAAACACAAATTTCAAAACTATTAAAACAAAACATAATACGACCATCAGTCTCACCTTGGTCAGCCCCAGTTTGGATAGTACCTAAAAAACTTGACGCATCTGGAAAACAGAAATGGCGCGTTGTAATTGATTACAGAAAATTAAATGAAATCACAGTAGACGATGAATATCCTCTACCTAATATCTCAGACCTTTTAGATTAATTAGGAAAGTGTCAATACTTCACAACACTTGACTTAGCATCAGGATTCCACCAAATTGAAATGGATCCTAAAGACATAGAAAAAACTGCATTTTCTGTAGAAAATGGCCTCTACGAATTTCTGAGAATGCCATTCGGTATGAAAAACTCACCCTCCACCCTTCAACGAATTTTATACCATATATTAACCGGACTTAGAAACGAAAGATGTCTAGTCTACATGGACGACATAATAATTTATTCCCCAACAATTGACGAACACTTGCAAAGTTTAAAATTAGTATTCAAACGCTTAAGAAAAGCTAATTTAAAAATACAACCCGACAAATGCGAATTTTTAAGACAAGAAATTGCATACTTAGGACACCTTATAACCAAAAATGGAGTAAAACCAAACCCAGAAAAGGTGAATTGCATAATAGACTTTCCAGAGCCTATAAACGTTAAAGAAATAAAACAATTTTTAGGTTTAGCAGGTTATTACCGAAAATGTATCCCAAATTTTTCCAAGATATCTAAACCAATGACACATTTATTACAAAAATATGTGAAATTTAATTTCGACAATGAATGTAAAATTGCATTTCAAGAAATGAAAAAAGCATTAACGTCAACCCCAATTCTAATATACTCTAATTTTGACGAACCCTTTATTTTAACAACAGACGCATCTTCCTTTGCAATAGGAGCAGTATTATCTCAAGGACCCATAGGAAAAGATTTACCTATCGCCTATGCATCCAGAACACTATGTCCAGCCAAGACAAAATACTCTACCATAGAAAGAGAATTACTAGCTATGGTATGGGCAGTTAAACATTTTCGTCCCTACCTTTATGGAAAAAAATTCAATTTTATAGTAGACCATCGCCCCTCAACGTGGTTATTTTCAATTAAAGACCCTGGCAGCCGATTAGCCAGATGGCGATTAAAATAAGAAGAATATCAATTCAATGTAATTTATAGACCCGGAAAAATACATAAAAACGCAGACGCTTTGTCTAGAATTAAAGTAAATTATTTCAAAGAATGCGCAAAATTTCATTCAAAAATTTTCGCAATTGAAAATGAAACAATCGAAAATGAAAACCAAAATGAAAACGAAGAAATTTCAGATACTGAAACTGAAATAGGTCAAGAAACAATTTTTGAAGAATTGAAAAACTTCACAAAACTTTATGAATCAAAATCACTAATTAACTATTCTAAATTCATTTTTACCAATGACCAATTCTTAGACAAAAAACATAAAGACATAATTGTTTTTCTGCAAAGAAACAAACTTACAGAAATTCATGACAAAATACTTGAAGACATTTTTGAAGAATATCCCGATTTCTTCTATAACAAAATCAATGTTGTATCCAGCAAAACGGTGAAAGATCGAAAATATTACTTGATCCCATTACCTTTTGATCATGACGGAGCAATAGAATACTTGTTTAGCTCTCTATACAAATACCAAAATATATTTGTACCAAACAAAGTATACCAACTCGAAACAAATGTAGGATTCCCAATACAAGAAATGTTATCCTATATTTTAGTTGACAAAGATGACATAAAATTCCAAATATGTCAAAACATTGTAACGACCCCTGACAAAGATCAGATTCCAATTATATTAGACCAGTTTCATAAGGGTAAAAACAATTTACACCGTGGAATAAATGAAACTCTACGAAGAATAAAACAAAAATACAACTGGAACGGTATAACAAAAGATGTTGAAAATTTTATTAAAGCCTGTGAGGTATGTCAAAAAACAAAAATCTGCAGGAAAAACTTAGAAAATCCGTTAGTAATCACGGAAACCCCCAAAACAGCTGTTGAAAGAATAAATATAGATATTTTAGAAATTCCAACAAAGAATTATCTTCTTACAATTCGAGATGAACTTACAAAATTTACTCAAGCATACCCTATATCTGATAAAACAGCAAAATCAGTCGTAAACACATTATTACTATATTTCCAACATTATGGAACACCACTAAGAATCCATGCCGATTCAGGAAAAGAATTTAACAATTACCTACTAAAAGACATATGTTTACTCTATAATATTGAATTAACATTTTCCAGTGTTGACCATCCACAATCAAATGGTTTACTTGAAAGATTCCATGCCACCCTAATGGAAATGATAAGAGTAAATCTAGCAGAAAACCCCAAAGACCACCCATTTTCTATTATACCCTATGCTGTTATATGTTATAACAACAGTTCAAACAAAACCCACGGATTTAGTCCTTATGAATTAATATTCGGACACACATCCGGTAGACCCCCAGAAAATTTATATAATCAAAAAGACCTTATGACAAAGTATGTCAGAGATCTCAACAATCGTATGGAATATTATTACAAAGTAGCACGCACAAATACTGAACGAAAGAAAGAGAAAGCTAAAGTAAGATTTGATAGTAACTTACATCATGAACCAAAAACTTATAATATAGGTGATAAAGTATACGTAAAAGAGTCCCAAATCAAAAATAAGTTAGAAAATAAATTCAACGGACCTTTTGAAGTAATAGAAATTTTCAAAAACTCAGCATTACTGAGAAATCCTGAAACTAACCAAACAACAAAAGTCAATTTCGATAGACTGAAACCAAGTTTTGTTTCAGATCAAGAATGATTCTTCTACTGGCACTAACGATTCAAATAATCAACGCCCAGTATATGCTAGTACCTGTGAACAACACTATAGGTATTTACTACCATGAAACCGGAAGCATGAAAATATCAAATGAAAAATGGACTTTATTAGTTGTAAAAGACATGGCACCTGTAAAACAAGCCATTGCCCATAATCGAAACATTCTAAGTAATCTCATTCACCTACTTGAAACAAACAATTTAGGATATGTGTGCTTATCTCTGAACTTTCAGTTCAGAGATAAGCACACATATTAACCTTTTAAATAAAGTAGCTGATTCAGTAGAATTAAAATATGAAGAGACGCAAATAGACGCGAATGATTACAATAAGAATAATAAGCGATATAAACGAGGACTTTCAAATGGAATAGGTTCCGTATGGAAAGCAATAACCGACAACCTTGATGCCAGTGACGGCGAATATTTTAATGAATGTATTAACAAAATTTATAAAGACGAACACCAAATTGAAAATTTATTAAAAAACCAAATTTCAGTCACAACCTCTGTAATTAAAGAATTTAATACTACAATACGACAATTACAGGTTGATGAACAAGCATTTAATGAAGATATAATTCAAATTGAAGCATGGATATATACGCTATCCGACAGAGTATCTTTAATAAACGCAAGGTTGAAAGCCATCCAAATTTGCGAACAACTTTTAGAAAGTTATGTATTTCTAGAAGATTATTTAAATGATATGCTGAACGCAATTACTTTTGCCAGACTTCATATCATTCACACATCAATTATAAAGCCAAACGATTTAGTTTCGTCCCTTCAGGAAATTGCTCAAACAATACAAAGAAACAATTTACCTTTACCAACAAGACTTTCTTCAATATCAAAATATCTTGACATAATTGAATTACAAGCTTTTCAAGCAGATTCAAGACTTGTCTTTATTTTAAAAATACCACCAGTAGAACCTGAATTATATACTGTTTATAGATTGTACCCCATTCCAATTTTGGATAATCGAACAGGGTTACATCACATTTTACCCACAAATAAGAAATTTATAGCAAAAGATGATGATTCAATGCTGTATGCTGCATTTGAAAATTTAAATTCATGTAAAAACTTAAACTATAATATTGATATATGTCAAAATGTAATTTCGTACCCAATTGATAGTAACGCAATGTGCGAAGCTCAAATTTTGAGACCACTTTCAGAACTTCCTAGAATGTGTTCAATTTCACTTTTATTTGCAAAAGATTACAATGTCTACGAAATACAAAGTAATACTTGGCTAATTGCATTATCAGACCCGTTAGCTGTAACAATAAATTGCCAAAAACGTGAGGTTGAAACACGAATTATAAAAACTAATTCAATCTTGAAACTCCAAGATAATTGTAATGCTTTCATTGGAAACACAAGAGTGTATTCAAAAATACTTGCAAATGAACAGAATGTAACTTATAAAAGTCATCCAATTTTGATACCATATCAATGTTGCAAAGATGTACCAGAAAAAGAAAGTTTACCACACTTAAAACCTTTGAAATTGAGTAAATTGAATGTAGACGATCTCAATATTGCTCAACATAAATTAGATCAATATTCAGATTAGTTGGACCAAATTATAAATGAACCATTCGTAAACCGACATGTTTCATGGTTTACTATTTTCACAATTGTAATAATTGTAATAATAATAGTACTTTACATATTTTGTAAATGTAGAAAAAGACGTTCTATGCAAATTGGTATAATGACATCAAGCAATGATGATCAACCACCTGGATCCAGAAGAACTTTCGCTTCATTACGAAGACTACTCCCAGCTCCAGGAAGAAGACCCAGTATCCACCTAACCTAGAGGAACCCATTGAAGAAGAAATTGAGTTAAGCTCAAATAAAACATTTGCTTGACTGAAAGTTGCAGCACCGCATCAACTTTCTTTTCAAGGGGGAAGTTGTTATATTAGAAAAATCAATGCACCCTTTGTCCAAGGATTGCACCATAATAAACAAACATTGCATCAGCCACTACGCAGTTACCCAGAAAATGACTCAGCATATTCAGCACATTTCCAAGGTTTTTCTAGAACATTCGAAGAAACGCTAATCTACATCAGCAGTTCCTGATCCTATAAATATGGGAAAACAAGAGGACGCCTCATTCTTGAATCACTTCGCGACTATCCAAGTTCGTCGATTTCTTGAATCATTTTCGTAACATTTAATACTTTATTGTAAATATTATATTCAATAAAGTTTGTTTTTAAAAATATAATTTCAGTGTGAACCACATAACAATTATAAACACAATATTTATGTCGTATTTGATGACTATAACCAGTGCAGTTCTTGTTATAACCAGAACTACACAAAATCGATAGACATAATATTTAATAACACCACAACAGGAGAAATGATTTTTAGCGACTGCCGAAAACAAGAGTAGGCTCATATATATTCTACCTCATACACTTGCTGAAAATAAAATATTTTCTTGTCAAGCAGAAGCTGATACCGCGAGAATTATAATTGAAACCGCTATTAATCTGCAGTCCGAAAATATTGTTGAAGTGTCCGAAGGATATAACAGTATTGACTGCACTTTCACCAACAGACCGAAAAGTTTATTTTCGAAAACCATCCAAAGACAAAATACCGCAGAAAATGTACTCTTCTAAGAGCTTAGAAAACTATTACCAAAATGTTAACAGCAATATTCTATTTTTACATGCATTCACTGGCTGTGACACAACTTCCGCTTTTTTCCAGCCTGACAAAAACATGTTTGCAAATAATTTCGAGAAACGGGTAGACAAAATACTGCGACAGTTTTCAAAAACTGATGCAAAGTTATTAGTAATATCTTCAACGCTAGTGCTACATGCACGCTTGCTTTAAACGGTGCCCCTCAAAAAATAAAAGAGCTGAATATATTGAGTATTTCTTTTTTGAAAGCAACTGCAATGGGATTGGAAATATATAATGGTATAATGTATATAGGGTTTATAATGTTTTTTTTTATATAACTCGTTATTTTTTGCGAAATATGAATGAATGAATACTGAAGTTACTACGCAAATATTGTTTTTTCAGGTATAAAATTGACATCCTTGCTCTACAATTTTTTTCACTTTGTCCTTCTCACTTTTCAGTAAATTGTTGTAATCAAGATCGGTCATTCCTTTCAACTTTTTCATTTCAGCTTTCAGCAATGCAGAACAGCAATGTTTATGAAGATTCATTGACTGGCTCTGGAATCCGAGATTTTACAATTTTTACGCCTTACGGCATTGCACTATAAATAAACTTGTACTGTTTCACAGACTATTGAATATTCCACTGTCAAAAAGTAGTATTTAAGAGTGAACTGAGTGTTATTAAACAAATCACTGTCAACAATAATATTACATGATAGATATCATCGAGTCCTTTATTTTCAAAAAACTACGAACACAATACATATCAGATTTAACCCACTTAGAAAGAAACGATAGTAAGCGTCATAGGACTTTGATGAACCAAACAATAATATTGTTCGTTTGTTAAAAAAGAAATACTCAGACTTGGCTTATAGAACATATCATTACTTGAATTTAATAAGTTCAGACGTGCTTTGTCCAATATTATATAATATAATCAGAAATTTCTGAAAGAACAAATAAAAATAAAAACTGAAATGAATTGCTGAATATAACAATTATATCGAGCGAAAAAACCTGAAAAAAATCACAATAAAATATAAATTGAGCAAAAAAATTGAATAATTGAAATGAAATGAAAATCAAAAATTAAATAATTTCAAGATAACTTATTTCACGATCTTTTGATCATTATTGTCCACAATCACATATGTGCGTTTCCATATGTTGCGTATCTCTACACTAGCTTAGCTGAATGCGTCGTTGGACAACATATATTCCGCTTCTTTGAATTTGCTCCTAAATCAGTGTTCCTCTCTGTGGATGATTTCAGCTTGAGACCAATAATTGATGTTATGTTGATGGGTCAAAACATGCTCTGCTATTCCCTATTTTCAATTACTAGAATCGCAGTCCGCGTTTCGTGGCCAGATTTTCGTGAGGATGCTACGGATTGTGTTTCAGGATCTGAAGCAAGTTCTGATGTTGTAGTCCAGTCATCACCCGGAGACGATTGTGTATACTAACAATCGAAACATTGTGAAGTAACGTGGCTTCAAATCTTTCAATTCTTATTTTTATTCAATTTTTATTCAATTTTCAATATTTCTGCTCAATTATTATTTTATTGTAAATTTTTCCAGGGTTTTTTTTCGCTTGATATAATTGTTATTTTCAGCTATTTATATCAGTTTTTTTTTTATTTGAGGTGAAACGTTTAGCCTCTGAGATGATTTGAAATCAATTACTGGTTTTTGAATATTCCTTCTGGAACACAAGAAATGATATCATAAAAATTTTCTATTTACGAAAATATGAACAAGACGACTCGGATTCCGAAGATGATCCTGTTAATTTTGAATTTGAATAGTTTTGTAAGTAATCGTAGTTTATATCATTTAAAAATAGTTATTAATTAAATAAATGTATTTTTTACAAATTGCAAGTAACTTATTATTTTTGAATAAAATAAAGAATTTTTTTTAAAATAAAAATACAGTTTACAGTACCTACAGTTTGAGAATATTAATATATTTATTTATTTAAAGTAACTAATGTTTTAATCATATACTCTACGACACTGGTCACTCATTTCCACTCAAAATACCAACATAATCGGATTAAAAGTTTTATAGCTGTATTGTATTTCTTCAGATACAAGGTGGGTTAGTCGAAAACATCTTAAACTGCCAGTTTTAGTTTGGTTTTTGTTATTATATCATATTAGCTGTCCTCTCTGTATTTCAGTTCTCTAATGAGGGTCAAACTTGCAGTGAGCTATCAACAAATTATGAACGGACTATAGATGAAATCATAGTCAACTCTTATCGCAGTAAATATAGTTCGTAGAGCAATAGCTTCAAAAATATTTACAGTATCTGGAATGAAAACTATAGAATAATACTTTTATTGGGCAAGAAATGTGTCATAAAAATCATAGAAAAACCTGAATAGTAAATGAATAAAAATGAACATTACCTGTTTTACACTTTCCAGGAGCAGTAAATTGGTAAGTTGTTACTTTTTCCCATGTAGTTTTCTACTTGTCATCAATAGAAATATTGGGGGTAAATCGTAACCAAAGTGGCTGGATTTGATTACAAAGTTATATGCACAGTTTCTATCTTCTGAATGTGAAATCATGTCCAAAATCTTATTTCGAACTTTAGAAAGGATTGGGTCATTTTCTCAATTATACTATATAAAATCAGATTCAATTTTGAGTAACTTCTATATATTTGGATAGTGCCGATCATTCATTAGAATACAATGGCAAAAAATTCAAATCGAGAGTATTTACCGTTATCAGCATACGCGACCTTGTACAATGTATTCGTTTATCGAAAGCTACTGTTCAAGGTTTGAGGTATGAATGAAGATGTGTTCAGTCCTGAAAATTTCATTGAGACAGACACAAGTAATTTACCACTGATGAACGGATGATCATGAAATATTTCTATGAGAATGAAGACAGAGTTTTTCATCGTATTTCATGATATGTAGATCAATTTTTTCATTCAATTATTATTATGAAATAACTGTGGTAAATTAACATTAATATGATCCTCGTGACAAAAAAAAGTTCAGTTCTGAAGTCTTTCCGTTTCTCTCATAGAAACTATTTGTTCGTCACTAGTTTCCAACCCATATGAGGATTGATTTAATGGACTACTGTTCTGTTCTGTTCTGTCGTTTGTGTCCACATTCAAATTGTGAGTTGGTAGTTTGAGAAAAAAATTCTATGAAATTTTTTCCATCAATCATTTTCATACATGGTGTTTGTTAATTTTTTATTTTTTTTTGTTTCTATATGTACAAATAAATTCAACTCTATAATAGCTCTAGAGAAAAGCAGATAAGAGCATTTGGAAGATTCAGAAGTATCTATTATCTGCAAAATTACATCAGAAACAGTATGATGTATTGAATGAGAATTATTGGTGAATTTCATGAAATATTTGAAGTCGAGTTCCACAAGACTGATACCAACCTTTATTTTTGGAAATGTGGATTTGTTTAATTTGAGTTATTTTGTATGAAATTATTCCTAAATCGATTATCAGTTTGTCAATCCTGTAGTTCATTCACAATAAAATAAATATACTCAAAACAGTTGTCGTGGAAATGTTGAAAATGAACCGATAAAACTTTTTAAAATTTTTTGTTGTAGTCGAGTTACCCAAGTCTCAACCTAGAAACCTAGAGAAATTTTCACTTGATATCATAGTGCGAGAAAGGTTATTATTCAACACATATTTTCATGTATCAATATAAAAAATTACCATAATTCAGAAAAATAACGCGTTCCATCATGATTACTTCTGTTACAGATCAGAACTTGAGCTTTTGGTGGAAAGAGGAAAAATTTGATGAATATTCGAAAATGCGTTCAGCAGCTGAATCTTTATTCTTGAAGAACCACGTGAATAAGTATTATATTCCCACAAATTGTGAGCCACAATGTACTGTAAACATTTGCTAAAAACTTGATCGAACTGCGATACGAGCGTTTCATTGCATGAGCTCCAAAATATAAGATCGTGAAGTGTTTCCAGGCATGGATGTTGGCTATTTAGTGAGCGTGAATGGTTAGTTCTACTAATTCAATCGACTGCTGTGTAGAACGGAGGCTCGAGCCCGAATGCCGAATGCATAATTTTCACTGTGTGTCGTTCAACTCATGCTAGGAATCACATTTTGAGATGTAAGACTTTGTTAATCTTAGACTTGCATTCCTGAGGGTTGCCATTCGTAAGCAACGACAGCTGCTTAACGTAAAAACACATTTCTTCAACACATAATGAATTGAAAATTTGTTTTCGAATTATGAAACCAGTAGTTATGTTCTCGACAAGGATAAAAGAGATTCACTGTCAGAAAATGTTATATTTACTCGCGAAAAAGACGCAGATATTTACAATTAATCACTTCCATCCTTGTCGAAGTCCAACGTCTTATAAAAGGTTGAACTGGTACCTGTAACGTAGAATCGATCCAAAACAAGCACTTTTCCCACTTACCAGAACTGCAATACTCTTCTCGACGCGCATTCCACCATACAAATTGACATCTTCAGGAGATGAAGAAAATTGATTCCATTTATATTTAACATAATATTTGCTCAAAGTGGTTAACAATGTTCCATGGTGACTTTTAATAGTTCGGACTTTCCTTGTCTAATATGATTCTACTATGTTTGTTTGCAGACGATTGACAAAGTTTCGTGGTGCATTTCATTAGTTCCAATTTTCATTGTCTAATATGAAATAAATTGATTTTCCAATCCCTGGAACACCGAAAACAGAACAACTATGAAGCCGCCAACATCATTAACATGAGTTCCCGCCCGCTTACGAACATAGAGGAATCCTTGTTGAGGAAAGGTCTAAATTTCGCTATTGCACCAACATTTGTTCTCACTTTGGAAATGATGATTGCAGTGGAAATCACCAATTCCCTCATTGATTAGATTGAAGAATTCAGATGGAAAATCAGAGAATAGCTAGATCGAGAACCAGTTTCAACATCTAACATCAGCAATGAAGAACGAAGAGCTCTGAATGGCCTACAATGAGATAATATCATCAAGATCTTACCTACAGATGAGGGAAACGCTACTGTTTTGATGAATACTGACCTCTACGAACAGAAGATCGAAGAGGTACTTCAGAAAACTGCTATTTCCAACTGAATTTTTTACGCAAGATGAAGGACTGCCAATAGGGTCGCAACCGGTTATAACCAATATATATATATATATATATATATATATATATATATATATATAAAAAATAAATAGATGAGTACTCTTTGATCATTCCCATATTGATTTCAATTTAAGAGCCACCGGTATACAGCTGTTTCAGCCTATTGGGCATCGTCAGTACCGGGCAGGCGGTCCTCGATTGAAGACAAAATGAGAAAAAACCAAGAAAGTACTTGATAAAAATAGCTGCGTAAACGCAAGCGAAACATAAGTGGAACCACCTATTGGTGTGACACCCAAGTCAACTTGCCAAGTTTTTATGTCAGTGTTGGTGGTTTGACCAATCAACCGACAACTGCGGTAGCAGAAATTTGGGAAGCTAACCTGAAATGCCATCGGAAAACGAATCCACATGTTTCTAGAAATGATATGAAATCTAGAAAGGTTAATGCAGTCAAGCTGCTGGAAAATAATTCCATGAAAATCAAAAAATAAATAGATAAGTACTCTTTGATCATTCCCATATTGATTTCAATTTAAGAGCCACCGGTATACAGCTGTTTCAGCCTATTGGGCATCGTCAGTACCGGGCAACATATATATATATATATTATATATATATATATATATATATATATATATATATATATATATATATATATATATATAATATATATATATATATATATATATATATATATTCATATATATATATATATATGAAGTGGTTTGAAACTCTGACCATTGAAGGAGCACACAAGAAGCCTCGAGTCTGGTTGAGATACGTGGACAATACCTTCATAATATGGCACCATGGGAATGCAGAACTAGACACCTTCCTGAAGCACATCAACAACGCGAGTCCTTCACTCTCACAATGAAGAGGGAAGTCCACAACGAATTGTCATTCTTAAACGTATTGGTAAAAAGGACCGGCACTGAATGGGAAACATTTGTATACCAAAAACCCTCACACGGGACAGTATCTAAACCAGGAATCCAACCACCATCAATCGACTAAGAGAGAAATCATCAAGACTATAGTAGATCGTGCTTTCGGGCTCTGTAATACAAAGGAAGGTATCGAAAAGGATCTAGTTATAGTATAACAGACTTTGGGTCCAAGTATAACATCAGAAACTGCTTCAGATTTGGGAACACTATCCGTAGCAGCCTCACGAAAACCAGGCCACCAAACGTAGAATGCGATTCCAAGAATTGCATTTACCGGATACCGTGCGAGTGCGGAGAATCATACATCGGTGAAACTAAGAGGCCATTGAAAGTTCGCATTTATTGAAGTTCGCATTTATAGTTCGCATTTATTGAAGTGAACAAGAAGTTTTGAAGGCTCCTTTCAGGTTCCATTTTTTAAATCTACGTCTTTTCGACATCACAAAGATTCTCCCTAAATTTCAGTTTTCTGATTATGTGTGATGGAATCGGCCAATAATTGATGCAAATCTATTAACAATTTTATTGTGAAATTTTCACTGAACAGTTTCACAAAAACGCAACACGTATTTCTCTATACAATAGCTTCTTCAGGTGTATCTTCACGTGTGAGGCGTGAAAAGAAACGTATAGCGAAACACGTCTCACAATGAAGTGTTTTTTGAATTGAGAAAAATGTTATCAGGAACAGCTGAAAGCAACAGATATTTTTCGAATACATCCAATGAATTAATTTAAAAATATATGCATGCAAAGCCCATTGTCCTTCCATATGAACTAAAATTCACTAAGATACACTTCAACAAATGTTAGGTAGCCCTAAAGATTACATGTCGGAGGATGACAAGTTGTAGATATATAAACTATGTTGAGACTTGATACAAATTATATCGGTCAAACTGAGCCAGTCATTGAAACTCTCTTCAAAGAACACGTAATTTCTCTGTAATTTCCTTGGGGAACGGTCGGAAATTACAGAGAAAGTCTGAAAATAGTAAAGTGTGGCATGAAGACTCTGAACTTTCACGAGAGAATATTTCGCAAATGTCTACTCTGATATCGGCAAGACATCGATTTATATCAGAAACTGGAATTGTATTAGATATAAATAGAGAACATTTCTAGAATTTTCAATCAGTTCTCTTCATATCCTGAAGATGTCAACTTGGTTGGTGAAACGTACGTCAAGAAGAGTGTTGCGGCTCTGGTGATTTGGAAAAGTGCTTGTTTTGTACCTCTTGGTTTCAGCATCCAGAATTGAATTGTCTGAAACAATACGAATACTTTTTGTAATATAAAAATAATTCGAAAATGAAATTCGAAATCGAAGCTACTGATGAGAATTTTTAAAGATTGCTTTTGAACTTGGACTTTCTATGAGGTACCGATTTTACCGAATTAATTCCAGGATTTGTGTGAAATAATTTTATTACTGTACAGATCTTGTGATCTTGAAACAAGGATTATGTTGTATATTTCTGTTATCAAAAATGGAAGTTGAATGATTTTTTCTCATTTTTGACCTCCAAAAAGTACGTTCGGAACACTAAGGGCTCTGACAAACCCGAAGGTGACATCAAAACTGGTCTGGGAATTCCATGAAGAATTGAATGAACTTGCAAACAGGAACAAATCAACTTTGTACTGGATGCCAGGGCATTCAGGAATCACAGGTAATGATAAAGCTGATGAATGCGCTAGACACGGATCATCAAGTTCATTTATAGGTCCTGAACCAGCTCTGGGGGTACTAAAATCATTGACATGAAACCAGATTAGGACATGGACCAATGAGAAGCACACAGAGTACTGGACAGAAGTACCTGACAACAAACACAGTCGAACCTTCATTAGGGAACCGTCCGAAAAGAGAACCGAAGAACTACTTCAATGTGGTAGGGATCGGCTCAGAATAATTACAGGGTTACTAACCGGTCATTGTCCACTCAGAGGACACCTGAATAAAATGGGACTATACAACGGAGACCTCAGCTGCAGATTATGCAACTAAGAGATAGAAACAGCTCTACACATCTTATGCGAATGTGAGTCACTGAATCACAGGAGGCAGGCAATATATGGACGTACAAAATTACGTCCAGAAGAATATGACGAACATCCAACACGGAACCTGTACAAACTAGTACAAGGAACGAGACTGATGGAATGGGTGTCATGAGAAGATGAGAGAATAAACTCAATGAGCCCAAGAGGCTGCAGTGTTTTCTGGAGACTTGGACTGATTGGACAAATCAGATAGCTTCTAAAAAAAAATCTTCGGAACAAATGAAATAGTTTGAGTATAGTATCGAATAGATACCATTATTCTCTGTAAGAATTGACACTTAGGTTTATTTAATAGTGTTTTTTTTATACGGAATCCAAACTTGAACTGATGTTGATGGAAAAAATAATTCCTTGAAGTTTCTTATTTCAATCATTCCCTCCGAATTACTGGACCAAAAAAGGGGTAGGTTAAAATTATCAAATACTGATATCCGGAAAACATCCAAACATCATTGTGCTAGTTCGAATCTGAAATAATAAAACATCTTCCTATTTTATTATGAGAACTTCTTTTTTATATCGGTAACAAAAAATCAAAAACACTTGAAGTCAACAATTTCATATTTTCCCGCCTTCCTCCCGACGATGACGGAAGACAGAGATTTTCAAACAACTATTACACACAATTTCTAAAAACTTCCATTTTCATATCTGATACTCTCATTCGAAAATGACATTAACCGGTTACGAGGCGAAAGCTTGTTAACGATAATAAGATAATTCACATTCGTAGGAGCTACGTCATCCAAAGAGAGTAATTTGACTTTCAAATAAACTTCATACAAAAATGTTACTTTCAAAATCGAACTGAAAAAAAATCTCATTCGAAACAATTATTTTCAAGTATATAAACAGTGAATTATACAAAAATCACTCTTTATGCCAAAAATTATTGTTTCGTCTTCAAGAAACTTCTAAGGAGTGGTAGACAACAGTTTTCGACACTTCCAGAGATATTTCGTTGTTTGCAATGTTTGGAATTTAGGCTGAATGAGAAAAATAATTTTCTGGCAATTCAATGTTCATATGAAGTTTGTGTGAAAGAAACTCCATTGCATGATCTGTACATCTTTGTGAAAAATTTATTCCGGATACAATTTCTCTTTTTTTCTCTTGAAAGTTTCTCACATTTTTTGTATGAACATGGAGAAAAGAATGAGAATTCTTTTCAATCGTTTTCTTCAAAAGTCAAAGTCAATTCAGGTTCCTCTCTAGCAATCCTTCCTGCTTTTATATCTTGCAATATATGATGGATCGTAGACGCCATACTATACGTCTATAGGTCTCATATATTGAAAAAAACACTGACATTAGGAAGGTCAAAAATATCAATTGCTTCAATTTCTTCATTAGACCAGTTATACTGTTGTTTTAAAGATATTAGCCTTGCAAACGGCAACAATCAACAATCGTCGTGGAAATATAAAGGAATGATAACGCATAATATCAAAAATATTTTAAGACAATGTGAGCCTCAAACCGTTTTTCTGACAGAGGAGAATTATAGTATTCAAATATTACATTACCATTTTTCCATTGGTGACCAATTCAGTATTGTTTTTATTTTCATTTCCACTAAAATCCTTTCTTCGGCAATTCATTGAATCCATAGAGCTAATCCCTCCTCTTGTTGGTAACGGAACTGGTTTTCGATCGACCAATGGTGATGTCATAATCTTGTGACTATTAATTCCCAAAAGTGATTTCACTTCATTTACTGGTGATGATAAATTTTTTGCTTCTTTCTGAAACTGATTCACCGTTTTAAATTTACCAATTCACTTCCATTGAGAAACGGAATCATTATCTCCGTTTGCGTTAATCATTTTATACTGTTGAATAAATTATACCGATACGGTATTGGAGGAACATCTTTTAATAAGAAAAAATCATATTTGAGTTGTCAGACAGTAATATTTCACAATAATTAAAATATCTCCATATATAATCCAACGCCCTTCGTGGTATTATACAGGGGAGTAATTGTTTTCTGATAGGTGTTAATCCATTAACCTACAGTGTAGGTAATTTGAGACTGGCCTGGAAGAATTGTTCTTTCAGAAAATTCGATCTCCAGAATATAGAAAAAATTACTAAAATGTCTCCTACGATATTTATTTATTTATTTATTCAACGAGTAACCCCCAATTTTTCCCCCCAATTCTAGTATCTACATATCTAATAAATCAACCTACATAGAGAAAATTGAAATAAAATTGTGATGAAAAAAAAAGTCTTATAAATCTAAATCACGCAGAGTATATCTAAGAGTGCTCTGAAAGATATGAAAAAAATCAATATAGGTCCCATTATCATTCGATAGAATTCTGGACAAAGGAAAATGTTTTCCATAATTACACCTATGAAAGTCGAGACTGAAAGTTTGGTTGTTACGTGTCCTTCTCGGGGGAACATGCAGATTGACTTGACAGAGAAGAGTTGGGCAATTAATTTCGTTGTTCAACAATTTATGTAGGAATATTATGTCTGCATGTGCCCGTTTTATACTGAGTTTGGGCAATCCAATAGTAGAGCGAATTTTAAAGAGCGAATGACTTTTAGCTCTCAAATAGATGACGATATCAATCTGAAAATCTTGATGAAATCATATTCAACTCCTATCATTGTAGAAATAATTCGTAGACCAATGAAATCCAATAGCTCGAATAATATTATAGTATCTGAAATGAGAACTATGGAATAATACAGTTTTTGGGCAAAAATTGCATCGACCAAAAAATAGAAAAAACTGAAAAGAAAATAAATAGCAATAAAAATTACTTATTTTACACTTTCCACGAGCAGTTATTTGGTAAGTTGTTACTTTTTCTCATGTAGTTTTCTACTTCTCATCAACAGAAGAGTTTAAAGTTAATCGCAACCGAAGTGGGTGGATTTGATCTCAAAGTTATATGAATAGTGTCTATCTTCTGAAAGTGAAATTATGTTCAAAATTATTTTTCGAACTGTGGAGAGAATTGGGTCATCTTCTCAAATACTTTATTCAAAATCATATTCAATTTTACGTAATTTCTATATACAGGGCTATTCAAATTCGTTTCTGTACATGGGGATCTCGTGAACGATAAGGGATAGAGTGTCGGTTAAAGTTGCGTATTCCAGAGATCTATTCAATAATGTGAAAAATCGAATGTAGCTCTTTTGGTTATGGTGATATATAGGAAAAACCATAAAATCCCAAATTACTTTTTTGTCTATATCATCTTTATTCGCAGACATTTTGAAAATCTGTCAACATTTTGCTATTGGCACTTGATGTGGACTTTCAGAATATGACCATGAATCTTTTATATAGGGTGTTATCTGATTTGGGCCACCCCCATCTTTGAATTTTCAAATACGGACCTATATTTTTTGTTATAGTTTTTGGATCGTAGATGTTCACTTCATACTGAGAAATTAAATTAAATTTTATATTCCGGGATGTTTCCGTAATATTTGATTATAATTAAGTGAATTATTCCCTTTCAAATTACGGCCCTGGAAATTGGTTGACTGAGTTAAATAAAAACACGATAGGAACTATCACGTCTCCCTTTGTACCGTAGAGTTTTTAGAGAGTTTTTTTTTCGTTTTTAGATACTTATTCATATTCTTTCCATTGCTCTGAGCATATTCTACAATGAACTTCGAATAAGAAAACCTTTTATGATTATCTGAAACATATCTACAACAAAAATACATGATATGTGTTTTGATGAGCAGAAAAAGAAATGATAGCAATAATAACATCCGAAACGAACACTATAATTGTAATGAAAATTGAAATGAAGTAATTTATATACAAAAAAAAAATTATTGGCACAATAAATCTTCGAATTGAAGTCCTTTCATTTCGAAACAAATATTGGGCCAATAAGATGACCTGCAAGATCACCAGATCTTACTATTTTGGCCTATTTTCTATAGGGGTAATTGAAAAATAGGATTTACGTTGGCAGAGAGATGGAAAATGTGGAAGACTCGAGATTGAGCATTTTGAATGATTTCGCAACAATGCAGCAAATAAGTGTATTAAGGGCAGTAAATAATATGAACAACCGTGTTCAAAAATGTCTCGAATTGGAGTTCATCCATTTATTGCGCCATTAATTTTTTGTGTATATAAATTACTTCATTTCAATTTTTATTACAATTATAGTTTTCGTTTCGGATGGTATTATTGCTATCATTTCTTTTTCTGCCTATTAAAATACATTAAATGAATTGATGGATGTAGCCGTTACTACGTAGTAGGAGATCAGAATGGAAAGAGAAATGAAAATTTCTATTCTATTTGAGAATGTCCATATAGAACGAAACTGCAGTAACGTTAGTTACAAATAAAAGTGGTAAAAAACAGAAATTTTCATTTTTCTTTTCAAAATACATTTGATATATTTTTTATGTAGATATAAGAGGTTTTCTTATTCGAAGTTCATTGTAGAAAACGCTCAGAGCAATGGAAAAAATATGAATAGGTACCTAAAAATTAAAATAAAAAAACTCTCGAAAAACTACGGTACATATGGAGACGTGAAAATTGCTATTGCACAATTATAATCAAATATTACCCAAACATCCCAAAATATGAAATTTAATTTAATTTCTCAATATGAAGTGAACGTTGGCGAAACAAAAAATACAACAAAAAATAAAGGTCCTTATTTAAAACTTCGAAGATGAGGGTGTCCCAAGTCAGATGACACCCTGTATAAAAAATTCATGGACATATTCTGATAGCCCACATCAAGTGCTAATAGCAAAATATGAACGGATTTTCAATATTTCTGCGAATAAAGAAGATATAGGTGAAAAAATAATTTGGGATTTTTTGGTTTTTCCTGTATATCTCCAGAAACAAAGAGCTATAATCGATTTTTTTACATCATTGAATAGGTCTCTGAAATACGCAATTTTGTCACAATTCAACCGATACCGAATGAAATGACAAAAATTAATTGAGAGCATTAACTGTTATCAGCAAACGCGACGTTGAATCTGTTCGTTTGTCGTAAGCTAGTGTTCAAGATTTGAGGTTTGAACAAAGATGTGTTCAGTCCTGGAAATGAGAGAGACACAATCAATTCACCAAAGATGGATGTATGTTTGAGAAATATTTCGATGAGAATAGAGACAGAGTTCTTCATTGAATTTGGTGATCAAAAGCGTTTCCGAAGCCTAATTATTCCAATTTTATTATCATCACTATGAAATAACTGAGGTATATTAACATCAAAATGTTCCTCGCAACAAAAACAATTTAATTTCTGAAGTCTTTCCGTTTCTCTCATGAAAACTATTTGTTCATCACAAGTCTCCACCCCACGTGAGAATTTAATTCATGAAATGAAAAAAATTAAATGAGCGCATTATGACATGACAACTAAATGAACACAATTCATTTAGAGGTCATTCATAAATAAAAATAATTTAGTTCACAGGCAATGCAGCGGAAAAATATAGAAAACGGAATGCCAGGATCAAAAAAACTTAGTCAGCCAATAAGGCTGCAGTGAATAAAAAACTTACAAATAATAGCTAAGTCAAACGGATTTCAGAAAGTAAAAAATGATGGAGATGAATAAAATATCAGAGAAACGTCTGGGTCCACATTGGAATTAAGAGTGTGTTCATGTTTGTTTTGGTTTTTCGATGTGAAAATAAATGCAACTCTATAGCTCTACAGAAAAACAGATATTTGAATGATTTAAAAGTATGTAGTATCTGAAAAATCACAATAGAAATAGTAGCATATGATTGAAAAATAATTTTTGGTAAATTTCATGAAATATTCGAAGTCGAGTTCCGCAGGACTGATACCAGCTTTCATTTTTGGTGAATTTATTTCATTTGAGTTTATTTGTATGAAATTTTGAAATTGTTTTTTTTTCTCATTCATTCTTTCATTCACAATTATTGAAACTCAAAATAGTTTTCGTAAAAATGATAATAATGAACCGATACAATTTTTTCAAGAATTTCCTTGAGGTCAAGGAACCGAAGTGTGAACCCTGGAACCTAGAAATATGTCCATTTGATATCAAAGTCGTCGACATGTCGTCGACTGAGCAGGTTGTGTTATCAACAGAGCTAAATAAGCTGATGAAAAGTGAGATAATTGATCTAATTGTGACTAAAATTCTTCCCGATACTTTCGGTGAAAATAAAATTTTACAAAGTTTTCTAAAATCCATTCAAAAATTGAATCCAGAGAGAAACTCTGTAGTTAGTGGTGATCATGTCTCAAAAAATTGTTCATCCGAGTGCATTTCATAAATTTATTATCGGATGAAAATTGGAATTTTCTATACTTCACTGAATTTGACTTCAATACTAAATTTTCCCATTTTTATAATGTTTTTCTTCAAGCTTTTGATATATCCTTTCCTGAACAGTTTCAAAAAAATTAAATAAAATCAAAATTCAAGTAGACACAAATTATGGATTACTAAGGATATCGTTGAAGAAGGTATATTACTCAGATATATTTATAATTTGAACGAGAGCCAAACCAATGTACATTTGTTGGGTCCATATAAGCAACTCTTAAAAAATCATAGACAAAAAATTGTTCTCTCAAAAAGTCAATACTTCAACAATCAATTCCTCAGGGCTCAACAAAAATCTAAAGCTGCCTGGTCTATCATCAGGAAAAATACTATTATCAACGATTCATCTAAATGTTTACCCAGCTATTTTGACATTGGCGATGATGTACTTGTTGACGATGGTCCCGGTATATCTCAAGCATTTAGTGGTTATTTTGTCGATTCAGTGGAGTCATTAGTAAAAAATACTGCACCTGATGGCATTGAAAATCGTTGTGTAAAAACTGAGAGTCTTTTCCTCTATCCAATAGATGGAACTGTACTCGTGGAAATAATTAAATTCGCATGTTCGAAAAATTCCAGTTGATGAATTGCCAGGCAATGTTTTATTTAAGGCTGCTTTGAAAATAATGGAACCTCTGATTTATCTAATCAATTTATCTTTCCCTGAAGGTATTTTTCCTTCCCGGCTTAAGCAAGCAATGGTCGTCCCAGTCTATAAAAAAAGCGATAAGCATGTAATGTTGAACTACAGAGGTATTGCTTCACTATCTCCATTTATTTGAATATATATTTGAAAAATCATATCAAAACAGACTTGTGTCCTTTTTAAATAAATACAATATCGTATCTGACAACCAATATGGGTTTCGAGTGGGCTTGTCAACCCAGGATGCCATCCTTTCTCTACATAATCATGTATTATCAAACTTTGACAACGGTGAAAAATCACTTAGTGTTCTTTTCGACTTGATACGAGCGTTTGATACCATACATCATGGTCTTCTTCTTGATAAACTGTTTGACATGGGCGTCCGTGGTCCAAGTCTGAAATGGATTGAAACCTATATAACTGGTCGTACAGAGGTTGTTAAAGTTAGGCTTCAGACTGGGTCATTTTTCTCTGAATCTCGAAACGTTGTTACAGGTGTGCCCCAAGGTAGTGTTTTCGGGCCGACACTATTTATTTTATTTGTTAATGACCTTTCGAAAATCAATCATTCACAGTGCTCTATACAATTTGCTGATGACACATATTTTACTGTCAGTGGTTCGAAATGTGAAACATTGTCAATAAGAGCAAATGATGCTGTATCCAACTTGCAAAATTATTGTTTTAAAATGGCTTGATTCTAAATAATCTCAAAACCAAAACCAATTACAATTCAGGAAACTTATTGTAGTGTATTGGTTAGGTCTGAGATTAAAAGTATTGAACAGGTAAACTATAAAAAATTTTTAGGAGTTTTTATTGATTCCCAACTCAATTGGAATCATCATGTTGATTTCATACTGAAGAAATTAGCGACACATTGTTTCGTTATATGGAGTCTGCGTAATTTTGTGTCAATTGAAATTCTCAAAACTTACCATTATGCATACAGTGTGGTACCTTTAACTGGAATAAATTCAGTAGAATTGTAGCAGAATGTTTCTTGCAAAATTCCTGAGACAGGTCGATTTTGTTTTCAAGAGAGATACATTTCTACATTCTAATGAACCAAATTACATGCATCCCTTACATAGGGTAGCTACTCCCTAAATTTTTTCAAATAGCAATGAGGGTTGATTTGTATTAAATTTTAAAGACATATTATTCCTCCAAACAGCAGTGCTCGATTTTTAAAATTTCGTCGATTAGTTTCCGAGATACTATCAATTTAATAATTTGCATACAAAATTAGCATTTTTCAAATTATTCTCATGTCTTATGAAAAATGCGCCGCTTTGAAGAAAATGTTTAAACAGGTCGATTTTGCCTTCAAGGGAGAAACATTTTAACAATGTAATAAATCAAATTACGTACACTCCTAAGCAGGGTAGCTACCCCTAGAAAATTATTAAATAGCAATAATGGTTGGGTTGTAATGTGCTTTAGAAACAATTCATTTCCCTTAACAACAGTAATCGATTTTTAAAATTTGATCAAGGAGATTATAGTGAACTATCTAGTTTTACAATAAACATAAGGGTAACGGTTAAAAAAAAAATGGTACAAATAAGATTTAATTTAATAGATGCTCAAAGTGTTCACCAAGTACATGCTGGCATAGTCCAAGCCGATGGTAAAATTCATTTCTTACATTTTTCAAAATGTCTGGAGATATTTGACGGATTTCATGACTAATGCGTTCTTGGAGTTCATGTATGGTTTCTGGTTTCGTTACATAAATTTTGGTTTTGAGGTATCCCCATAAGAAAAAGTCTAGTGGGGTAAGGTCAGGAGAGCGTGCCGGCCACTCAGTTGCACCTCTTCTGCCAATCCATCTATGTGGAAAAATGTGGTACAAGTGCTCCATCTTGCTGCATCCATATCCTTTCATCAGGCAAATCTGGATCTAACTGACTAGGGTATAGGGCAGATGAGGCCGGAACAAGTTCGTTTCGAAGAAACTTATTATATCTTTCTCCAGTCAAATTGTCATCGAAAAATATAGGCCCTATCACTTGCCTACCAATAATACCAGCCCAAACATTAATTTTCACTGGGTACTGAGTGTGAGTTTCCCTCACCCAGTGCGGGTTAACGTCAGACCAATAGCGACAATTTTGTCTGTTAACATGACCACTTAGAGTAAATGTAGCCTCATCAGAGAAAAGTAGCCATTCCGGTGATATCTGATTTCCATCAATAGCGTGCATCATAATTTCACAAAACCGAACTCTGCGATCTGCATCGTCTTCACGTAACTCTTGGACTGCACGCATTTTGTAAGGCCGTTTGCCTGCACACGCTAGCAGGCGTGTGCAGGCGTGTGCAGACCCTCACATAGGGTAGCTACCCTATGTAAGGGATGCATGTAATTTGGTTCATTAGAATGTAGAAATGTATCTCTCTTGAAAACAAAATCGACCTGTTTCAGGAATTTTGCAAGAAACATTCTGCTACAATTCTACTGAATTTATTTTCAGTTAAAGGTACCACACTGTATATTCACTCTGCTCTCAGTTACTGTATTATTTGTTTTGGCAACTGCAGTAGAATCAGTGACTTATTTTTTTTTCCAGAAAAAGATTATTAGAACAATTTGTTTTAAAAAACCACTCGATTCCTGTAAACCACTATTTGCAAAGTTGAATATATTAACTGTTACTTGCATGTATATTTTTAATTGCGTAATCTACGTTAAATCAAATTGCTCCAAGTTTCAGAACAGAGATGATACATGTCTTCTTTCGGGCTTTACCCTGAGAAAAAACTATAACATTTTAATTTCTAGTCATAAGTTAGCCAAGGTGACTAATGGACCTCATATCATATCAATAAAACTGTACAACAAGCTCCCAATATCCATTAAAAAAATAACTAGTGTGAAGCTCTTTAAACAAAAAGTTCGGAAACTATTATGTGAAAAGGTATTTTATTCGCTTGATGAATTTTTTCACTCTGATTTGGAATTTTAAATTTTAATTTTTGTATCCCTTTTATGGTCTAAATGTTATATAATATGTCATAAAATTATGTTGTTTTATGATTGTGACCTCATTGTAATTGTACTGAGTTATGTGACTTTTTCCATGCCTTCCCTAGGTCTACGGAAATGAAGATTTTTGATTTTGATTTTAGAAGTGTGAGGTAGGTGAATATTCAACGAACAGAACTTGAGCATTTGAAAGAAAAAGGAAAATGCGTTTATAAGCTGAGTATTCCTATATAGATAAATTCATTTCCATAATATACTGGATGAACTTGTTTCATAAATTCACTGTCGTTGTCGTTTGAAAATAGAAGAATAAAAACGGAAGGAAATAATTCAAAGTTCAATATGGAGTAAGTCAACATTTGTTACTATATAATTAGAAAAAAGTCAAAATTTCCATGTATTCAATCACTGCTTGAAATGGAAAAGTATTCAAAGTCTTCAATGAAATCGGTTTCGATTGACTTCTCTAAATATGATGATGATAAATATGATAATGATGAAATCTAAACGTCTGATATAAATCGTAGACATATAAGTAATACTCCAGTCGATCATTTATTTGATCAATATGTTTTTGTTGTATCTGCCATATCCGCTTCTTATGATGAAAAGTGAAACACTTCACTAAGAATCCGAAGTTACGTGGAGCAGCTGAATCTTCCATAGTTGTAAAACCACGTGAAGAAGTATTGTATTTCCACAAAGTACTGCAGACAAATGCTAAACACTAGATTGAACTGCGATAAGAGCGTTTCATTAGCTCCAAAGTACAAGATCGTTAAGTGTTTTCAGATATACAGTGCATTCCTTTTATTTCCCCCCCTTTTATTTTTTGAACGGGTCAATTAAAAAAAAATTGAAATTTGGGATAATGAAATTAAGCATGAATACTTTATTTCAAAGTGAAATTGACAGATTGAACTTTCAAGACGGAAAGAGGAGTCTTGTGACACATAATTTTGAAGTTCCTAACAGATACTTCACAATCCTAGAATATGAAGTCAATATCTTCACCTACTACAAAATGGCGTAACATTTAATAATTTTCTGAAGATAAAAACACTAATATAGATATTTCTAGAAATATTCCTTTTCATCTGCCATATGGCAATTCCAAGAACCCGGTAAGATTCGTTAAGTTATTTATTGTTTATAAAAATTACAAAAAATGTCAGTACGACAATGAACATCATTGTTCAGTTAGAATATTCTCATTTAGTTTTCGGTTTTACTACTAGAAATGTACCACGTCTCTAAAATGGTAAATTCTCGTTCAATGGAAGAAAAAACTCAAACGATTTTTATTTACGGTGCGATGCGTAACTTTCTTGAGAACAAAATTATTTTCGATGAACGTTTTCCGAATCGTCCTATCTATACAGGGTGTCCCTGGACTTCCTCTTTTCCTCTCGGGAATGTATAGATGGGGTCAAAATATCACCAGTACTTCATATAACTTTTTTTCCTAAAAGTCTTCGTAACCAAGTTACGGGCCCTCGAAGTTACAAAATGAAAAATGTTTTGCTTTGATAACTTTTCAAGTGAATATTCAAAATCATTCAAATTTTGGTAATTGACTAAACAAATGAATTCCGTCGATGAGCTTTCATGCAGGAGTCAGTTGTTTTGCTACAAAGTCAGGAACGGACTACCTCCGATGGTCCACACCCCAAAACTTTGAAATGACAGATATTTTTCAATATTTTTCAACAAAATAAGGTTACTTGGACAATTTTATGAATAAAAGTACTCGTGTGGAAAGTCGATCGGAGCAACGAGTCTTGATAAAAATGTAGTTCTACTCGACGACATCAAACCCGCTCGTCCACCATTATTTGAAATGAATAATTATTATCAAAGCAGAAATAATAATGATAACGTTAATTCAACAACATTTATAACAGGAATAATACAAAGTATGCTAAAATGAAGTCGTAAACAAAAAGTACAGTACCTATATGGAAGTTTAAGTCACAATTGTGATAGCAGATATTTTTTCAAAAGAAATATCAAGTTCTGTAGATTCGTGGTGTTTTTAAACTAACAAGCTACTCTACTATGAAATATCGAATTCATTCCATATTTTGTATGTACATAATACGTGTGGAATAATCACGTTTCGTGTTGATCAGTTATCTGAATCTCATGAAACTCAACATTCGAATGTTTCGAATTCTTCTTCACAGCTAAACTGTTGAGGAGTTTCACTGATAATTATAATTTTATGGGAGAAATTCTTCAACACGAATCTAAATTTAGCTGAAAAAACGCACATCGGAAAAATATTTACTATACTAATAAAAAGCAAACGAATGAACTACAAAAACGGCTGCACATGATCAGGTGAAAAATATCCAGGGAATAATTATGTTCCATTTCTTTCACAGATGTTGACAAAAAAACCTTTTAGAAAGTTTTGATAAAAAATGAGAAACTGGAATGCGATTGTGTTTTGTTGAGTGGTGCGTTGTCATATGACTATCATTGTATTGTCAATATTCTATAGGATATTTTGAATTTTTTTTATATGGCCGAACAGTTTACATTCAACGAATATGCAGATATGCATGTATTTTATAGACGAGCATTTTGTAATGCTGCAGAAGCTCGTCGTCTGTATTCCGAGCATTTTCCCAATCGAACGGTACCGTCAAGAGAAACATTCGAGCGTGTCGATCGCAGCTTGAGGGAGACAGGTATGTAATAATTGATAATTAATTTGAGCACGTTGTTTTATTTCGATATTATTGTAGGTACAGTTTTGCCAAAACGAGGACTGTACTGTACTCCTAGGACTGTACGTACCGTTGTATTGGAGGAAAATATCTTGGAAGCCGTCGCTGATGATCCTTCAATGAGCATCAGAAATCTATCAGAACAGTTCCATACATCCAAGTCCACTATTCATAGAATAATTAGGGAACAACTGCTCCACCCATTTCACATCCAGAAGGTACATGCCATGACACCTCAAGATTTTCCAGCACGACTGGAATATGCCAATTGGTTCATGGATAGGCAAAGAGAGGATATGACTTTTATTAATCGAGTTTTATTCACTGATGAAGCAGGTTTCAGTAGAGATGGAGTTATCAACTCTCATAATCTCCATATATGGGCCGAAGAAAATCCCCATGGGATATTGCAAACCAAACACCAACGGAAATTCAACGTGAATGTTTGGGCTGGTATCATAGGAAACCATCTTATAGGACCATTCGTTCTACAGGACCGATTGAATGGAGAACGTTATTTGGAGTTCATTCAGAACGATTTGAATGGACTTTTGGAACATGTTCCATTGCAAACCCGAAGAGATATGTGGTTCATGCATGATGGCGCTCCTCCTCATTTTAGTTTGATTGTGCGTGACCATCTGAACCATATTTTTCACAATAGATGGATTGGTAGAGGTGGGCCATATTCATGGCCATCGCGGTCTCCGGATTTAAATCCATTGGATTTCTTTCTGTGGCAAGGCTAAAAAGCCTTGTTAACGCTACACCTATTCACACAAGAGATGCATTGTTGAATAGAATAACATTACATTGTGAAGCCATACGAAACGACCTTGGAATGCTATTTCAAGTACAGAGAGGGTGTCTTCGCAGACTAAGAAAATGTATAAAGAGAGAAGGTGGTCATATCGAGCAGTTTCTGTAGCGGATTTTTCATTTCTGTTTGCTCTTGAGGCTCTTGAGTTTCGTTAGTTAAACGTGTTTGCATTATAAAAATTCGTTATGAACATTTTACCTATCATTTCCATTTTCCTTAAAAACTAATATTTTCGAATAATGGTAGACATCTCAGGATAAATGTTGTTGAATTAACGTTATCATTATTATTTCTGCTTTGATAATTATTCATTTCAAATAATGGTGGACGAGCGGGTTTGATGTCGTCGAGTGAAACTACATTTTTATCAAGACTCGTTGCTCCGATCGACTTTCCATACGAGTACTTTTATTCATGAAATTGTCCAAGTAACCTTAATTTGTTGAAAAATATTGAAAAATATCTGTCATTTCAAAGTTTTGGGGTGTGGACCATCGGGGGTAGTCCGTTCCTGACTTTGTAGCAAAACAACTGACTCCTGCATGAAAGCTCATCGAAGGAATTCATTTGTTTAGTCAATTACCAAAATTTGGATGATTTTGAATATTCACTTAAAAAGTTATCAAAGAAAAACATTTTTCATTTTGTAATTTCGAGGGCCCGTTACTTGGTAACGAAGTATTTTAGGAAAAAAAGTTATATGAAGTACTGGTGATATTTTGACCCCATCTATACATTCCCGAGAGGAAAAGAGGAAGTCCAGGGACACCCTATAGAGAATATTTGAGGGAATTTGTATCCAAATTCACAACTTTCGGTAGTGTAGGTACATAACAAATAGCCCCCAGGTCATCCGTCCATTCCGGAAGAACACCAAGTGCAAATAATTGCTGAGATGCTAGTAAATCCTGAACAGTCTACTTATTCTGTCGCGAATATTTGTGAGTTGTCTCCTTCTACTGTGTGGAGACTTTTGGAGAGGAATAGGTATTATCCATACAAAATTAAAATGGTACACCAATTAACTGAAGATGACCTTGATCGAAGAACAGAATTCTGCGAAATCATAACGGAAACCTACCAACCTACCTATCTACACAATATTTGTTTTAGTGACAAATGCCCATTTTTTTCAACGGCAATGTTCACAGACGAAACTGCCGTTATTGTATTTGAACTATGAATTATTTATACCTTTCATCCAATTATTTATGCCAACGGTGATTGGGAAAAAATTTCTCAGTTAACAATTGAACAACTTTTTGAAAAATGGTGATAGAACTATTTTTTCTACGGACTCGATTCATTCAAGTGTTAAGAAGATACTAGAACTTTTTCTAACTTTTAAAATGACATTTCATAACAAAATCATCTCTTTTTTTAAACTCTCTTTAGCGGCAGCGCGGGCATGCCGTAACAGCCGCGCGGAACCCTATATTCAACGTCAAATTAAAATTATAAATAATGGAGATAGAGTTTCGGCAGTCCAGACTTCTTTATCGGAAATTTCCTCCTATTTAACGAGCTTTTTTCAAAATTGCTTAAATATTAATATTTTTGCAGTTGTTAACGAAAAACTAATTACCATTTTTTTTAATCTTATTTTGTTAATAACAATTGCAATTTTTTATATGCACCAAAATCCTTCAGCAACATGATTTCGAATCGAATGAGCTATCGCTCATATTTTTAGGACCTTAATCTCTATGTTTTTCAACTTGTTGATTAGACCAAAAATGCCAAAAGATCAACTTTCGCTAAACCGGTGTAGCGAATAGTGGGAAGAGGAAATAGGTCAAAGCACTCGAATAAATTTGATTTGAAATCTTTTTTTTTCAATTTTTTGCCTACTTTTTTTTTCTTTCTACTATATGGTAATTTTCATTTTGTATCTTGATTATTTCATTTGTTTCATTTTATTTTCATTTCTGGTTTCATTCTCTGATATGATTGATACTCATTATAATTTTATTTGTTCCTTCATATATTTCGAATCATAGTTCAATCACATTAGACAATGGAAGTCCAAACTAATACAAGAAAACATGATATACTTTCATTTCTCGATACACATCAATAATTTGAAGTGAAATTTTGCGGTAAATTTTCTCGTGAAACTTCCTGCTGATTTCAATGAAGTGATTCATATGGAGATGAACAAACGATGCGATGTTTGAAATGAGATCTATGTCACAGCTTATATTTTTCATGGCTCACTTTGCTACTTCCATAGTTTCTAAAGCATCTGAAAATCTATTGCCATGTAACGATCTCAAGAATTCCAGACAGTTTTCATTTTCTCCATGCCCGTTTTCCAATGTGCCTTGAGCGACACAAGATTTTTATGGTCTTCAAAATCGGGTACATACTGTGTGTTCTATCAAACCAGTTTCAATGGCTTCCTTAGCCTGACCTAAATACTTTTTGTCACAATATTGACAGCCTATTTTATATATTCCCGACTTTTCATTCATCAACATCTTGTCTTCAGGGAAACCTAACCTACCATTTATTGAAGTGAACAAGAAGGCTCTTTCTAAATTCAGCTTTTTGAGATGTACATCTTTTCAAAATCACGTAGATTGTCTTTGAATTTAGTGTAAACCTCATAACGAAGTGTTTTTTCAGTACATGTCATGAACAACTTATGAAATTTTTGAAGAACACCCATGCTTTCAGCTATGACTTGGAAGGTACGATGTTGAAAAAATATAATGATAATAATAATAAATGTTCTTATTGCTACACAAACAGCAGTAACAGAGAACAAGGTTATTTATTAATGAGTAGCAAATGGCATCGTTCGCTCTTCTACCTTATGAGAACGATCGAATAGCGCTCTTGCACGCAACCACGTGAAGGGACCAGTGATCCTCGTTAACTTCAGTCCAGGCAGCAAAAATATCTTTTTCATCAAAAGCGAGGTACAGTTGCGTGTCATCTGCATATGAATGTGATGTCACATGTTTCAAATGTTCACAGAATTGAGAGGTCTAAATAGTGAAGAGTAGCGGTCCTAATATTGATCCCTGAGGTACACCACACAAGGTTTCGATCGAGTCTGATGATGTAGAGTTCAGTATAACTCTTTGTGTACGTTTATTGAGATAATCAGCAATAAGTTGCTGCTATGATGGAGAAAAGCCTATATAGTGTAGAATAGCCAACAACAATTCATGATTAATCCTGTCGAAAGCTTTTGAGTAATCAAGTACGAGAAGAAAAATCTTCTTCGCATCTATATATGAGAATATGTCATCCGTCACTTTGAGGAGAGCAGTGGCGCAGCTATGATTTGGACGGAAACCTGACTGGTGGTGTGGAAAAACATTGTGCATCAGGACGTGCTCTCGAATCTGTTCGTCAATTATTTTTTCAAGAGCTTTTGACAGGGTTCAGAGTATGCCTATAAGCCTTAGATCATTCATGCTTGTAACGCCATGTTTTTTCGGCAATGGGATAATATTTGATTGTTTCCAAACAGAAGAAAAAACAGAATTAATTAGGCAGAAGTTAAAAATGTGAACGATGCATGGCAAAATCAGAGGACAGCAATACAGGATAATCGTTGAGGATATTTTGTCTGGGCCAGAGGCCGTGAATTTGATAGAAAGTAACTTTTCTTGAACCTTCAATTCATCAATAGGAGAGAACGAGAACTGTCTAATATCCTCAAAAGTTTTATTGGAGAAATATTTGACGGTATGTTTGTCAGGGATATTCGAACCTGTACCAGAGATAAAGTTACTGTTCAGTACATTGAGATCACCAGTTAAACTGTCCGGAATGAGAGACCTCTTACTACTAGTAATAATTTTCAGATTTTGCAGTTCCTTCCATATGTTACTGCTAACGTGGGTGAGTTGGAATTGAATATATGCTTTTTTTTTCACGTTTGATTGCATAGTTTACCCCGTTACGCAAAGCTTTATAATATTCCCAATGGCGCTGCTCTCGAGATTTTTTTAATCTATTATATGCATTATCGCGTATTTGTGAGTCAAGGTGCCATTTTTTTAGTGACTCTAGCGTTTCACATCGGAGCATGGTTATCAAACAAATTTAATATAATCTCAATGAACAAATTCACTCTCTTCTCAATATTATCAGTACGGAATATCTCTGAAAAATCTATGTGAAGCAAGTGATTTTCGAATTAATGTGGATCGAAATTTCTGAAATCACGATAAATATGTGATGGAATCGACCGATACTTGCTGAAAATAAAAAATGTATTTTATTGTGAAATTTATGCCAAACAGTTTCACAAAAACGTAACAGATGTTTCCCTATATAATGACTAGGTGTGTCTTTACGTATGGGGCGTGTGATGACATACCTGAAGAAGCTATTGTATAGCGAAACACGTGTTGCGTTTTTGTGAAAATGTTTAGCCAAAGTCTCACAGGGAGTAAAAAAAAATTATATTATTCAAATATTACAATACCATTTGTCCACTAGTGATTAGTTCAGTATTGTTTTTATTTTCATTTCCACTGAATTCCTTCCTTCGGCAATTCATTGAATCGATAGAGCTAATCCTTCCTCTTGTTGGTAACGGAACTGGTTTTTGATCGACCAATGGTGATGTTATAATCTTGTGAGTATTAACTCCCAAAAGTGATTTCATGTCATTTACGGGTGATGATAAATTTTTTGCTTCCTTCTGAAAGTAATATTCATTGTTTTAAATTTTTAATTTACTTTCATTGAGAAAAAGAAGCATTATCTTCGATTGCCTTAATCACACTATTGCATAAATTATACCGATACGGCATCAGAGGAATTGGTCAGACTGCAATATTTCACAATGAATTGAGACTGGCCTGAACAAATTGTTCTTCTGGATAATTTGATCACCAGAATATAAAACAAAATACTAAAATGTCCCTCACCATATGTTTTTATACCTCTATACGGAAAATATTCACAAAAAACTTGTGAGAAAATGTCATTTGTTTTTTTTTGATCACAGATGATGAACAAATATGTGATGGATTCTGTGGACATTTGATGAAAATCTGTAACATGTTGCGTTTTTTAGAAAACGGTTCAGTGAAAATTCCTCAATGAAGTGTTTCTTGAATAAGAAGATGAACTAAATATAACGTTTCTGGGTATGCAGAAAAATAGGTATTCATTTTTCTGAACTGAACTGAAAACTCCGTGGTGGAATACGCATTTATGACATACATGTAATAGCTTTTCAATTCAGAAATAGAAGAGGTATTGTGTATGTCATTCAACTGTTAGTGCTCTATCACGGACAGAAACCATCATATTAGAAACCACTGATAATTTCAGTGGTTTCTAATATGATGTCGTGAATAAACACCTTTCTGGCGCTTACTTCAGAAACGCTGCGCTGGCTGAACCCCACGAGGTAGATAAAAAAATGTACTAGAGTATTGTACACCTTGAAAAGGTCTACAAAAAAGTTCGCGATGCTAGGTATATGTCTATCTCTTAGGAATAAACCATAAAAACCATTTTTAATCCTTTCCTTTTTTGCGAAGCGATTTCAAGCAATACGACATTAAGATTTATGCAATTGAGAACTTTCAATACATTGTGCAATGAATTTATATCAATATGGCCCTTTACATCATGTAATATAAATGAATATCATCGAAGACATTACAGATTTAAAATGCAGAGGCCCAGCGGTTGCAGCGGTACCGGCTGGTGACGCGTACCTATAAATAGCACGTCGAAAGCCTCGCTTTGCCCTAGAGAAATTTGTGATTACCAGCATCAGTAATTAGTATCAGCATTGCACCCATGCAGAGCCGAGGCGGTTCGCTAGTGGTATCATATGTGAAGGCATTCTTCCATGTATGTATAGCCAATACATGCCCGATGTGATTCAGGTCGGGGAATTGTACTAGTCGTGGTAATACATCAATTCATTCGTTGGCGAGCGAATCTACCACCAGCCGAGCGACATGTGGATGAGCAGAATCATGTATGAGGTGGAAGTTTCAACCAACAGCACCAGCAAATGGACGAACGATAGGTTGAATAATGGCGTGAGCTCCAATGAAGGGATTCGGAAAAACGAAGTCGGTTCTGCCACCGATTATCATTTAGTTCAATACTATTACTGCATCACTACTACTTCTATATGTGTGGATCTTCTGAACATTTTTACAGCAATCCACATTTCCAAATCGTCTCTACACTCATATTTGAAGAGATTCTGGATTCGTCGTCTGAATCATTTACATTCAGTTTTGATATTCTTGATACCACTCTTGTAGCGCCTCTGGACAAAGGTGAATATCTGAATGGCATCCGACTGTGGATATTGACTTCGTGGAGTTGGCCTACGGTTATCTGGTGCGATCAAATTCAGATGTAACGCGTGTATGTCCTGGATGTTATTCGACCAGGATTGATTTCTACGAAAACGCTGCCACAATTGATTTATGAGACTTTGGGAGACTCTCTCTCAGTATGCCGCATGGCACCTTCCAGAAGCCCTACAGCCCTTTTGATCCCATTCAAAGTTAAATAATGAAGTTCCATGATGAAACACAATAGTTTTAAAGCATTTGCTAAACAAAAACTGTATAGCATGAAAAAATTCGACAACTTCAGATTTGGATTGCACTGTTTTGAACCGTTGGTGTAGTAATTAATATAACTGAAGTTTTTTCCCAACTTCAAACAGTTATTCCAACACCTCGACACGTGTTTCGATCACCAAGTGATCATCTTCAAGAGAAAGATCAAACAGTTTGATCTTCATCTTGAAGATGATCACTTGGTGATCGAAACACGTGGCGAGGTGTTGAAGTAACGGTTTGGTGTTGGGAAAAACTCCAGTTATATCAATTCCAGATTGATAATTGCGTTTCAAAAACTATTGCACATAACTCTTTCGTAAAAAAACTCGACAAACTATTCATTATCTCTTTTAGGGTTCTGTTCAACTCACAAAAATCTACAGGGCGAACAACTGTATCAATTCAATTGAAATTGAACGAACTCATACATTCATTTTTAATAATTTTGTATATTATAAAAATATCCCTAGACTATTACGATATATGTTATTTGAAATATGGATTATTTTTTGAGGAATAACAACCTCTTTGTTGTGCAAAAAAGCATAATTGGTTTTGGGTTGATTCTCAACGACGAAATGTCATTTAAAGATTCGTTTGAGAGTCTGATAATATAAATTTCATATTTTTCGAATTGAAAAATATTTTTCGTCCTTACAATTTTCAACATATTTATTATAGCTTGTACAATTCTGGAGAAAATTCATCTGTACAGTCAGTAAAATTCACCCATTCTTATAGGATATTTCAATATATCTTTGACGAGTCCCTTTAAAAATGTCTACCTTTTGTTTCCATTATTTAATATATTCTCCACTTTCTCACTTTCTCGAGTATTTTAATTTCCACAATCTGAAAAATATAAAAATTATAATAGAGAACTTTATACGCATGTAGAAATATCAAATTTGTATACACACTGTTACTATATAAACTCGAAGTATTTTCCACAAATAAAAATATTCTATTCATAAGTAACTTGTATTCAATAACTTTGCCTATCATAAAAGTTTTAAGGAATTATACAGATACTTACCTCAATGTTTGGAAGGCTAAAATCTCCCTCCGTCTTTAGAATTGGAAAAATCTAAGTAAGTTAGCAGATTTTTCTTCGCTGATTCCCTTTATATGTAAATTTCATCAACAGATGTCAAATGAATTTTTGAATGTGGAATGTGTCGATGTTGTTGATGTGTCAAAATAATTATTTGATGGAATTGAGACGTGTCATGACATTTCTCACGTTTTCACTTATATTTAATTACCCAGCAACACACTTTCGAAAATGTAGGTGAAATCATCTCAAAATTCACATGAATGAATATATGACATCAAAACAAACAGATCAAAAATAACTTTTTGAAACGCTAATAAAAACATCGTCCCAGGTATCTCAAAGGTGCTAACTCTTTTCCCCTTTTTCATAAAAAAGGACGTATGCTTTTCCACTCACAGGCAATTTGGGTGATTGATTGACTTGTGAAACATACGATGTAGTACAAAGTGTTGTTTTCCATGACTGGTAGTCAAATACGATCCATTTATTGGAATACACTTTGGAATACACTTCTCTCCAGATATAAGAATTTACGTTGATTTTTTGAGTTTATTTCTCTTCAAAGTGGGGTACACTGGCAATCATGCTCGTCTTGTTGTTCCATTAATCTGATTTCAAAACGTGTTTTGGAAATTTTTATCCCGTTGATCACCAATATGTATCACCAATATAATTGTATCGTTGTTTCGTGAAAAGCTCTAACATCATATCTATTTTCAATTCATCTAATCTTTTTAGATAGTCCTGATTGATTGAATCCCTGCCAAATTCGTGAATGAATGTCATTACGATGTCGTCGATGACATAAGTAGATCAAACTCATTTCGTGTATACTCATCGATGTATACCAGTGAGGATAACAGTGTTACATGTAAGTGAAATTTTTACCTTTCTTTCAATATACTGTGTAGAAATCCTGTGAATGATAACTGATTCAATTCCATAACGAATGTTTGTAATACAAACTGAGTAGGGAAACGTGTTTTTGTATAGTTCAGTGTTCATATAAAAGTATTCGTTTCGAAAGAATGTTTTTTTTTCGAGTAATTCAATATTTATATGAAAGTAGCTATTTCAGGTGGGCTTTTTCTTTCAGTTTGTGTTTGAAAGTCACTTCTTTGCATGATCTACACATCTGTGTATTGAGTTACTCCTTTTAACATTAATTGCCTAATTTCTTTCTTCGAAAGATTTCCACATTTTTTTGTATCAAGATGAAGTAGTAGAATGCCAAAAACTTTCTTTTCCAAAAAATTTTCCACTACTAAACATATAACCCTTCCAATTCGAAATACTGTATTATCTATGATTATTTTGCCACAGGGTCAATAATATGATATCCATTTGTGCTATGATTCCTATGATTTCATTTCGAATGTTGAAGGTCTTCTCAATTTATGAATTATGCGATGTTGTTCTGAATATTTCTGCTATATTTCCTCTGCAATTTTTGTTCCCATTTCAGCTGAGTCGTGAAGACAAACTCTGTCTCCAAAATCAACCTTTTCATATTTCGCTTCTATACGTTGAATAACATTGTGAATTCATAAATTGGTCAAGCAAACTATAAAAAACGCTCTTTGGTAGAACTATGTACATGGGATTCATATGCCATCATTCTAAAAAGTGGGAATTCATTCCATGAATCATGATTTTTATAGCATAATGTAATGGAGTAACATAAGAAAACATAGATATTGAAAAGACTTCTTGAATAAGGATGACATACATTGCGATCTTGGATCTGTCAATATTCATCTCGGAGTCTTGTAGTAATGTGCGCAACGAAACCTTCAGCTACTGTGGATGCAGTATATCGAAACATACAGGATTGCCTCCGGCAGTATTACGAAAACTTTTAGTGTCTTTGAGTGAGTGTCTTTGAGTGAGTGTCTTTGAGTGAGGTTATTTTCGAAAATTACATGAATAAATAATTCATTACATCCTGTTTGTTTCTTTTCCAGAATGAATTATTTGTATAACATCCATTATTCGTCTTTGTCCGTTATGAGACGAGGTAGGTGTAGAAAAGAATACTGAAATTCATTGTGTTCAATAATTTGACATATGATTCGTCTCAAAAATTCTTAATTTTTTGTGAATTTCTCACTTTTTCAGCTGTTCCAACTAATGTTATCATTTTATGTTAACATTTTATAGGCTACTTATTCTAACGTTTCAAAGACCTCAATCTGGCCTCGTCATCAGAATCAAAAATCAGCTATATTTCACAGTACTTTTTTTGAAAGTTATGATATCTTTGAATTTCTTCAGACGTTGTCAAAGAAAACTCAAAATATCATATTCCAAACCTTCGATACAGTACAATGTATTCTTTGATATCCAATACCTTCCACTGTTTCCTTAATTATGAGGGCCCAAATCCATTTTCAAAAAAGGGTTTGATATACAGTTACTACAGCAGTAAGAATGTTACTGTTTCTTCGCGTTTCTACCTCTTACTATGTTGGTCCTCTTGATTGAATGCTATGTTGATGTTCACTTTCGCAAACTTTCAATTGTGTTGATATTCATTCAGTTTAACGTCGCAAAAACAAGTCACGCCCCGAAAGGATACGTCGATATGTTTAACTGAAATGACTGAAACATGAATGCTATGCCTACTAATATATCATAAAAAAAATATTTGCCAAAACAATCGGAAACAACCATACACTTCAAAATGTCACAATCCACTGGGGTATTTCAATCAATAAGGAATGTAATTTTAAAAATTTTCAGAACCGTACACATTATAAAACAAAATATTGCTTCAGCAATGGACAGTTTTCAATTATTAGGTAAAATAAATTACTCACCAAATTTTCATCATTGGTAGCCAGCGCATCATTCACAGTTTCAGAATCTTTAATTTTTTTACTAGATCCATCATTTTTTGAGAGTGGAACAGAAAGAACTGGTTTTCGATTAGGTATCGGGGATGATTTTGAATCATGTGGAGTAATGATACCTTTCACTTTCAGTAAATCTCCATTCGTCTGGTTGCTTGCAGAAGAATTTTCGGACATTATTTGTCTATCATCATTGATGAACTCGTAGGGATTTGGAAGTGAACCGGGTACGATTACTTTTTGTCTGCTAGGACACGCCGATTTTATGAAACCAACCTTTCTATATTGTGGGACCCCAGAATGAGTCTTCTGGTTGTACTGCGCATTCACGACGGAATTTAGTTCTTGCATGAAAATTGTTCTGCCTTTCAAAATATTTTTTTCTGGCCCATGCGACATTTCGTTGCTTGCAGACATGATTATTGGACCGCTCACGAAAGTTGAATCGCCTTTTGTATCATTCGTTGGGTAACATTTCGACAATAACTTTGAAGAATTTGACTTTAATTCATTTATAAATAGCAATAGTTCTTTTTTTTGGTTTGAAGTGAGTTTCCAGTCATTCATATCAAATTCTGTCATTTCCTGGAACGAACATTTGTCTCAACTCATTTGACTATACTTTTGAATATACTGTGTGGACGTAAATAATAGTTCCCACCCTTTGAAAAGGACAAGATATGAAAGTCGGATGGAATTAATGAAAAAAGGTATACTTTCAAGTACTATGAATTACTCAAACAGAAAATGAAATTTTATTTCAAGGACAAAGCACAAGCACTACAGGAAAATCCTCAAGGCGTTCTAAGAGCGGTGCCTGTGCGAAAATAACGATTCACATTGGATTCCACATAAACGCAATTCTGAGTTGAACCTCAAAAAGATAAGCAGCCACAGTCCTTCATACTTTTCTGATATGTACCACTCTTCGTGGAATCAAATGTGCCAAATCACTTGAACAATTCCCGTGGAAGTAGGTATCTCTAGAAGAGAGACAAATCCCCAACCTTCCCAGATGTTCCAGGCTATCAAGGTTGCAAGTGATATTCGCGTATTCAATCAGGTGGATGGCTCTTTCCTGGAAGGAATTCAGCAGCTTCAGGATATGCTTAGGGGCGGAGCTCTATACATGGGATCAATACTCCAATGAAGGTCTGATTTGAGCATTATAAAGCATCAAAAGATGCTGGAGACGAAAGGTTGGAGACAATCCGGATCCCTGGGGAACACCGCCGTTGATGGTGAAGGTATTCCAGAGGTATTCACGCGTCGCCTATAGGGCACCACCAACTGTTTTTTCAAATGAAGAGGGGTCTTGTCATAACTCATTTCATAGGTATTCCTATACTTCATCCAACAAATTTTATTTTTCTAAATTGAATTACTCGTACCTGGGTAATTTCATATTCGTTTCAAGAATTTGCAAGAAACGATAAACAATAGTTGAAGAAAAAATAAATTCAAAACTCACTCCGGTTCTTTCTAATGGATGACCAAACTGTTCACCATTTCATTCCTGACAATGATGAAACATGTTTACAAATTGATTTTCTACTTTATGAGATGTTCTTGTGATATCTTCGTTACAAGTACCTCTTTCTCTTCTCAAATGAACTGCGGTTGAGTATCTATCATCATATACCATATATCATCAAAAACATTCGAAAGAATCATATCAGATGTGAGGTGCCTCTTGACAATTATAGGCAGAATGACCCACTAGATTACTGCTGATAACGTAGAAACGACTGACCAGATTTCCAAAAATAAAAAAAAAGTTTATTAGAGAATTGAAATACCTATAAAATGAGTTACCACAAGACTCCTTTTACCATTCTGAAAATTGAGATGGTAGCGCCCTCTTGGCGACAAATTATGTAACACTTGGAAGTGAAACTATTGTTTCTCCTATTATTGTGAACTTGATAATTATAATTCTTCACATGAATTTTATCCGACCTTGATATCTTGTTTCATTCATTATGAAAGCATTGACTTTTACTTTATTTTGAATCAAATGAATACTTATAATGCACTGTTTGGAACTTTTGGTGTGGTAATGAATTCTACTGGAGTTTTATCCCAACACCAAACCGTTATTTTCAACACCTCGATACGTGTTTCAATCGCCGAGTGATTTTCTTCAATAGAAAGTTCAAACTTCTTCTTGAAAATGATCACGGTTTGGTGTTGGAATAAATTTCCAGTAATACATTTTAAATACTTACAAGCAATTTCTGTCCAGTCAAATATTTTCCATTCAGAATATCAACTAGGTTTTCATTGCCAGTCTGAAAAAAATATCTGATCAGTTATCCAATAAAAAATATTTTTTTCAAATCACAAACTTGTTTGATTCATGTGATTTTCTGGATGATAAATTTATTCGAACACACATAGTATGAAAATATTCACAAAGGAATCATTTCAAGGAAAGAACCTTTATTTCGATCCTGGAAATATCAGATGAATTTTTGATATCAAGAAGCGGAAGTATGAGAATGAAAAAACTAAAATATAGCTATGACACTTCTTATTGAATCTCAAAATAAGCATCGCTCCCTAATATTAAAACACCTTTTCCGTCGCAAGTTTCAACAACCCAGTTGGTGTCCGGAGGAGAAGATATCGGAACAATGTACTCACCTCCTGATGCGCCAACGTGGTTGATGAAACGCAAGTCAAGAAGAGCGTTGCAGTTTTGAAGTTTGGAAGCAATGATGTTTTTCATTTACTTCATGGTAGAAGTTGAATGTTATACCTTTCAGAAATAAAGCCCCGTTCTGTATCTGTAGAGTAGGAGGGGTGAGTATAAGCCTACATCACTTAGGCCACATTGTACATCCTCCCGAGGAATTGTCCTCCAAGATCATCGTCCATTCTGTCCTTTCTAGGGAGGTGGACATGTCACTGGGAGACAGCTCATAATTAGGCCAAGACTCGCCGAAGACACACTCTCTTAATGACGATAACTCCGGGCACTCGCATAGGACATGCCCGACAGTCTCATCTTCCTGTTCACACATCCTGCATAAAGTTATGTCTACTAACCCCATATTATGAAGGTGTTTCCTTGATTGAGAGTGGCCAGTCAGAAATCCTACTGTTAACCGTAGATTTTTCCTGGTCATCGCCAGATATTTTTTCGGTGCCAGTTTCTCAGGGTCGCTCAGGGTGATCCTGGCAAGATTGCATCCTTTGATTTCATCCCGTCTGTTTAGGGATTGAGCCTAGGTTTAACATTTGGCTGGTTCCGCAATCGTCGAAGTCATCAGGCCGTAGGTGCCACTGGTTCCTGAAATTCTTAGTCCAGTCGCTTTCTTGGCTAAAGAGTCGGCGATGCGATTACCTTTAACCCCTGTCGTAACCTTTAACCCACTCCAGGATAATGTTATTATCTACCCGTTATTTTCCCAGTGGATATGAAGGTTTCTGAAATGTAAAGGAAGTGGCTTCTGCACACGATGATTTGAAGCCCCCAACGGTGATAAAGCACATTTGATGAAGCATATTTGAAGAGAATCTGGATTCGTTGTCTGGATCATTTACATTCAGTTTTGATATTCTTGATACCACTCTTGTAGCGCCTCTGGACAAAGGTGAATATCTGAATGGCATCCGACTGTGGATATTGACTTCGTGGAGTTGGCCTACGGTTATCTGGTGCGATCAAATTCAGATGTAACGCGTGTATGTTCTGGATGTCATTCGACCAGGATTGATTTCTACGAAAACGCTGCCACAATTGATTTATGAGACTGGGAGACTCTCTCTCAGTATGCCGCATGGCACCTTCCAGAAGCCCTACAGCCCTTTTGATCCCATTCAAAGTTAAATAATGAAGTTCCATGATGAAACACAATAGTTTAAAAGCATTTGCTAAACAAAAACTGTATAGCATGAAAAAATTCGACAATTTCAGATTTGGATTGCATTGTTTTGAACCGTTGGTGTAGTAATTAATATAACTGAAGTTTTTTCCCAACTTCAAACAGTTATTCCAACACCTCGACACGTGTTTCGATCACCAAGTGATCATCTTCAAGAGAAAGATCAAACAGTTTGATCTTCATCTTGAAGATGATCACTTGGTGATCGAAACACGTGGCGAGGTGTTGAAATAACGGTTTGGTGTTGGGAAAAACTCCAGTTATATCAATTCCAGATTGATAATTGCGTTTCAAAAACTATTGCACATAACTCTTTCGTAAAAAAACTCGACACACTATTCATTATCTCTTTTAGGGTTCTGTTCAACTCACAAAAATCTACAGGGCGAACAACTGTATCAATTCAATTGAAATTGAACGAACTCATACATTCATTTTTAATAATTTTGTATATTATAAAAATATCCCTAGACTATTACGATATATGTTATTTGAGATATGGATCATTTTTTGAGGAATAACAACCTCTTTGTTGTGTTGAAAAGCATAATTGGTTTTGGGTTGATTCTCAACGACGAAATGTCATTTAAAGATTCGTTTGAGAGTCTGATAATATAAATTTCATATTTTTCGAATTGAAAAATATTTTTCGTCCTTACAATTTTCAACATATTTATTATAACTTGTACAATTCTGGAGAAAATTCATCTGTACAGTCAGTAAAATTCACCCATTCTTATAGGATATTTCAATATATCTTTGACAAGTCCCTTTGAAAATGTCTACCTTTTGTTTCCATTATTTAATATATTCTCCACTTTCTCACTTTCTCGAGTATTTTAATTTCCACAATCTGAAAAATATAAAAACTATAATAGAGAACTTTATATGCGTGTAGAAATATCAAATTTGTATACACACTGTTACTATAAAAACTCGAAGTATTTTCCACAAATAAAAATATTCTATTCATAAGTAATTTGTATTCAATAACTTTGCCTATCATAAAAGTTTTAAGGAATTATACAGATACTTACCTCAATGTTTGGAAGGCTAAAATCTCCCTCCGTCTTTAGAATTGGAAAAATCTAATTAAGTTAGCAGATTTTTCTTCGCTGATTCCCTTTATATGTAAATTTCATCAACAGATGTCAAATGAATTTTTGAATGTGGAATGTGTCGATGTTGTTGATGTGTCAAAATAATTATTTGATGGAATTGAGACGTGTCATGACATTTCTCACGTTTTCACTTATATTTAATCACCCAGCAACACACTTTCGAAAATGTAGGTGAAATTATCTCAAAATTCACATGGATGAATATATGACATCAAAACAAACAGATCAAAAATAACTTTTTGAAACGCTAATAAAAACATCGTCCCAGGTATCTCAAAGGTGCTAACTCTTTTCCCCTTTTTCATAAAAGAGGGCGTATGCTTTTCCACTCACAGGCAATTTGGGTGATTGATTGACTTGTGAAACATACGATGTAGTACAAAGTGTTGTTTTCCATGACTGGTAGTCAAATACGATCCATTTATTGGAATACACTTTGGAATACACTTCTCTCCAGATACAAGAATTTACGTTGACTTTTTGAGTTTATTTCTCTTCAGAGTGGGGTACACTGGCAATCATTCTCGTCTTGTTGTTCCATTAATCTGATTTAAAAACGTGTTTTGGAAATTTTTATCCCGTTGATCACCAATATGTATCACCAATATAATTTTTTCCGTAATAACAAGGTATTTTATGTATGCAATTTATTATTTTTCTTCTGTATTGTTGGGTTTTGTATGTGTGAGTATAAATCACAAGTGTATCGTTGTTTCGTGAAAAGCTCTAACATCATATCTATTTTCAATTCGTCTAATCTTTTTAGATAGTCCTGATTGATTGGATCCCTGCCAAATTCGTTAATGAATGTCATTACGATGTCGTCGATGACATAAGTAGATCAAACTCATTCCGTGTATACTCATCGATGTATACCAGTGAGGA
Source organism: Leptinotarsa decemlineata (assembly GCF_025532065.1). Taxonomy (NCBI): domain Eukaryota; kingdom Metazoa; phylum Arthropoda; class Insecta; order Coleoptera; family Chrysomelidae; genus Leptinotarsa; species Leptinotarsa decemlineata. Next base: position 9,871,480 of record NW_027412549.1, on the reverse strand, counting down.
TAACAGTGTTACATGTAAGTGAAATTTTTACCTTTCATTCAATATACTGTGTAGAAATCCTGTGAATGATATCTGATTCAGTAAAGGTTCCGCGGAGCCCCAGGGCGCCGCGGCGCACACTTTGAGAAACACTGCATTAGAGTCATAGCACATTCCGCTAATCTTTATCCGTGATCTTTATTCGTTAACATACATGTATGTGATCACTGTATACTGTGAAATGTTTTTCTACGAAATAATATAGATATATCGTGATAGCCCAAAACATAGCCAACATTCTTGGTCAATAATGGAATATTTTCGATAAGTTCAATTTGAATATGGCTTGTATCGAATAAGAAATGTTTTGTCCATCATATTCTTGACACAAAATTGCACTGATATATTTTCTACGTGCATCGTTTGTGACAATAAATGGTTCCAGGAGATTCGGATACATAATTATTTAGAATAATTCATTCTTGTGGAAAAAATTGAACTTTCATTGACACAGACACACAATCTTCAGAAGAATAAAATTCAAAATATATATTTTCACACAAATGTAGAAATAGCAAACTTTTAGTTCATCTTGATAAATTGCAAGATATTTACATAAAATTTTTGATTGATTGACATTTTTTTTATTGACAAACAAGTTTATGGAGATCAAATCGTGAGGTGTAGTTTATGAATTTTTTCTCAAAGATAAAAGTTTCGTTTACCAGTAACTCAACCTATTTTATAGATTTGCCTATTGAATATAAAGAAAACATTTTATAGGTTACTTATGCTAACGTTTCAAAGACCTCAATCTGGCCTCGTCATCAGAATCAAAAATCACCTATATTTCACAGTACTTTTTTTGAAAGTTATGTTATTTTTGAATTTCTTCAGACGTTGTCAAAGAAAACTCAAAATATCATATTCCAAACCTTCGATACAGTACAATGTATTCTTTGATATCCAATACCTTCCACTGTTTCCTCAATTAAGAGGGCCCAAATTCATTTTCAAAAAAGTGTTTGATATACAGTTATTACAGCAGTAAGAATGTTGCTGTTTCTTCGCGTTTCTGCCTCTTACTATGTTGGTCCTCTTGATTGAATGTTATGTTGATGTTCACTTTCGCAAACTTTCAATTGTCTTGATATTCATTCAGTTTAACGTCGCAAAAACAAGTCACGCCCCGAAAGGATACGTCGATATGTTTAACTGAAATGACTGAAACATGAATGCTATGCCTACTAATATATCATAAAAAAAATATTTGCCAAAACAATCGGAAACAACCATACACTTCAAAATGTCACAATCCACTGGGGTATTTCAATCAATAAGGAATGTAATTTTAAAAATTTTCAGAACCGTACACATTATAAAACAAAATATTGCTTCAGCAATGGACAGTTTTTAATTATTAAGTAAAATAAATTACTCACCAAATTTTCATCATTGGTAGCCAGCGCATCATTCACAGTTTCAGAATCTTTAATTTTTTTACTAGATCCATCATTTTTTGAGAGTGGAACAGAAAGAACTGGTTTTCGATTAGGTATCGGGGATGATTTTGAATCATGTGGAGTAATGATACTTTTCACTTTCAGTAAATCTCCATTCGTCTGGTTGCTTGCAGAAGAATTTTCGGACATTATTTGTCTATCATCATTGATGAACTCGTAGGGATTTGGAAGTGAACCGGGTACGATTACTTTTTGTCTGCTAGGACACGCCGATTTTATGAAACCAACCTTCCTATATTGTGGGACCCCAGAATGAGTCTTCTGGTTGTACTGCGCATTTACGACGGAATTTAGTTCTTGCATGAAAATTGTTCTGCCTTTCAAAATATTTTTTTCTGGCCCATGCGACATTTCGTTGCTTGCAGACATGATTATTGGACCGCTCACGAAAGTTGAATCGCCTTTTGTATCATTCGTTGGGTAACATTTCGACAATAACTTTGAAGAATTTGACTTTAATTCATTTATAAATAGCAATAGTTCTTTTTTTTGGTTTGAAGTGAGTTTCCAGTCATTCATATCAAATTCTGTCATTTCCTGGAACGAACATTTGTCTCAACTCATTTGACTATACTTTTGAATATACTGTGTGGACGTAAATAATAGTTCCCACCCTTTGAAAAGGACAAGATATGAAAGTCGGATGGAATTAATGATAAAAGGTATACTTTCAAGTACTATGAATTACTAAAACAGAAAATGAAATTTTATTTCAAGGACAAAGTACAAGCACTACAGGAAAATCCTCAAGGCGTTCTAAGAGCGGTGCCTGTGCGAAAATATCGATTCACATTGGATTCCACATAAACGAAATTCTGAGTTGAACCTCACAAAGATAAGCAGCCACAGTCCTTCATATTTTTCTGATATGTACCACTCTTCGTGGAATCAAATGTGCCAAGTCACTTGAACAATTCTCGTGGAAGTAGGTATCTCTAGAAGAGAGACAAATCCCCAACCTTCCCAGATGTTCCAGGCTATCAAGGTTGCAAGTGATGTTCGCGTATTCAATCAGGTGGATGGCTGTTTCCTGGAAGGAATTCAGCAGCTTCAGGATATGCTTAGGGGCGGAGCTCTATACATGGGATCAATACTCCAATGAAGGTCTGATTTGAGCATTATAAAGCATCAAAAGATGCTGGAGACAAAAGGTTAGAGACAATCCGGATCCCTGGGGAACATCGCCGTTGATGGTGAAGGTATTCCAGAGGTATTCACGCGTCGCCGATAGGGCACCACCAACTGTTTTTTCAAATGAAGAGGGGTCTTGTCATAACTCATTTCATAGGTATTCCTATACTTCATCCAACAAATTTTATTTTCCTAAATTGAATTACTCGTACCTGGGTAATTTCAAATTCGTTTCAAGAATTTGCAAGAAACGATAAACAACAGTTGAAGAAAAAATAAATTCAAAACTCACTCCGGTTCTTTCTAATGGATGACCAAACTGTTCACCATTTCATTCCTGACAATGATGAAACATGTTTACAAATTGATTTTCTACTTTATGAGATGTTCTTGTGATATCTTCGTTACAAGTACCTCTTTCTATTCTCAAATGAACTGCGGTTGAGTATCTATCATCATATACCATATATCATCAAAAACATTCGAAAGAATCATATCAGATGTGAGGTGCCTCTTGACAATTATAGGCAGAATGACCCACTAGATTACTGCTGATAACGTAGAAACGACTGACCAGATTTCCAAAAATAAAAAAAAAAGTTTATTAGAGAATTGAAATACCTATAAAATGAGTTACCACAAGACTCCCTTTACCATTCTGAAAATTGAGATGGTAGCGCCCTCTTGGCGACAAATTATGTAACACTTGGAAGTGAAACTATTGTTTCTCCTATTATTGTGAACTTGATAATTATAATTCTTCACATGAATTTTATCCGACCTTGATATCTTGTTTCATTCATTATGAAAGCATTGACTTTTACTTTATTTTGAATCAAATGAATACTTATAATGCACTGTTTGGAACTTTAGGTGTGGTAATGAATTCTACTGGAGTTTTATCCCAACAACAAACCGTTATTTTCAACACCTCGATACGTGTTTCAATCGCCGAGTGATTTTCTCCAAAAGAAAGTTCAATCTTCTTCTTGAAAATGATCACTTGTTGATTGAAACACGTGTCGAGATATTAAAAATAACGGTTTGCTGTTGGAATAAATTTCCAGTAATACATTTTAAATACTTACAAGCAATTTCTGTCCAGTCAAATCTTTTCCATTCAGAATATCAACTAGGTTTTCATTGCCAGTCTGAAAAAAATATCTGATCAGTTATCCAATAAAAATTTTTTTTTTCAAATCACAAACTTGTTTGATTCATGTGATTTTCTGGATGTTAAATTTATTCGAACACACATAGTATGAAAATATTCACAAAGGAATCATTTCAAGGAAAGAACCTTTATTTCGATCCTGGAAATATCAGATGAATTTTTGATATCAAGAAGCGGAAGTATGAGGATGAAAAAACTAAAATATAGCTATGACACTTCTTATTGAATCTCAAAATAAGCATCGCTCCCTAATATTAAAACACCTTTTCCGTCGCAAGTTTCAACAACCAGTTGGTGTCCGGAGGAGAAGATATCGGAACAATGTACTCACCTCCTGATGCGCCAACGTGGTTGATGAAACGCAAGTCAAGAAGAGCGTTGCAGTTTTGAAGTTTGGAAGCAATGCTGTTTTTCATTTACTTCATGGTAGAAGTTGAAAGTTATACCTTTCAGAAATAAAGTCCCGTTCTGTATCTGTAGAGTAGGAGGGGTGAGTATAAGCCTACATCACTTAGACCACATTGTACATCCTCCCGAGGAATTGTCCTCCAAGATCATCGTCCATTCTGTCCTTTCTAGGGAGGTGGACATGTCACTGGGAGACATCTCATAATTAGGCCAAGACTCGCCGAAGACACACTCTCTTAATGACGATAACTCCGGGCACTCGCATAGGACATGCCCGACAGTCTCATCTTCCTGTTCACCTATCCTGCATAAAGGTATGTCCACTAACCCCATATTATGAAGGTGTTTCCTACTGTTAAGCATAGATTTTTCCTGGTCATCGCCAGATATTTTTTCGGCGCCAGTTCCTCAGGGTCGTTCAGGATGATCCTGGCAAGACTGCATCCTTTGATTTCACCCCATCTGTTTAGGGATTGAGCATAGGTTTAACATTTGGCTGGTTCCGCAATCGTCAAAGTCATCAGGCCGTAGGTGCCACTGGTTCCTAAAATTCTTAGTCCAGCCGCTTTCTTGGCTAAAGAGTCGGCGATGCGATTACCTTTAACCCCTGTCGTAACCTTCAACCCACCTCAGGATAATGTTATCATCTACCCATTATTTTCATAGTGGATATGAAGGTTTCTGAAATGTAAAGGAAGTGGCTTCTGCACACGATGATTGGAAGCCCCCAACGGTGATGAAACAAATTTTACAAAAAATTTTGTATAGACTGAAGAAAACTCATACATGATACTTGAAGATTGTTTTCAACAACAGTTCTTGTTAAAGGGTGATTAAACCAGCATTTTTCCTATGAAGATTTAACGAGGAGGTGTAGGGCAACGTTTTGGAACAAACGCTATCTCTTGTACTACAGGCAATGAAAGAGAAAATATAATACTATCGATGCACGATGCACATACTAGCATAGTTGCTCGTGACTTTCCAACCACAGATCGCTGAATTGGTTGAGATTCGTCTCACTTATAACCTGCTCGATACTCGGACTTATATTCACTGTTTTTTTTTGCAAGGCCATTTCAAAACACTAGTTTATTCTACTCCAGTACGAGATGTACAAGTTCAAGAAATTGGATAACCGCTCAGTGAGACACGACCCTAGTGTTTTTGAAATAGTTCGCTAGTCGATGAGAAGAGTGAATGTATTCAAGCTGAAGGTAGCCATATTCAACATTTTTTGTAGATAGAAATGCTTTATGAATATCTAATATATAAATCATAGTCGCAAAATCGTGTTGGTTGATTGGAAAATGGAAAATAAAAAAAAAATACAGAAGAATGAAAAAAATTGATGACGTTCGATTTGTTAGGATTTGACAGTTGTGCACGCAAAGTCAATTAGGGTTATTATATTTAGAAGTGTGTGCCATTAATTAATTGTTTTACAGTAATGATAAAAATAGTAATGATAATAATATTTATTTGCTCACATACAAACGTAAGAGAGAAATAAAATGCGAATAAGTATCGTATAATCCACAGAAGCCACATATTATGTCACTTGTGTGTGGTGTGAGAAATGAAAAAAAGTATAGCAAAAACCTAATCTAGAATTTATACAATATACAGAATGAAATTATGGAGAACTAAACAAAGTGATGTGATTGAATCTCAATCATATATATGAAACTGTGATGGAATGAAATGAAATACTTAATGAATACATGTAGTGATAAATGGAAACTCAAATAAAATTGGAATATTTCTTATATAATACTTGTTGACACCCATTCGCTCTGATCGATCATTTGAATAATTTTTGTATGCTATTTGTATGAAACTGACACGTATTTACTCTGATCAAATATTTCACTAATTTTTGTAAATATTTCACTAATTTCTGTGCGAGCTATATTGCGTATGTATTTCATTTAATGAATGTTTCAATCGAGTATACAACACAAGAGTTTTAATGGTTTCTAGTAGATGAATATACACAACGGGGCCGAAAAAAGGGTGAGATCTTTGTCCTATTAACTTGTGTATGAAAGGTACTATGTAACTGTTTTTATTTCGAGTGGTGTAGTTATGGCTTGACCTACATAATGTTTCCCTTCCTCATATTGATTCAATATCAATGACTTGTAAAACAGCTGTCTAAGACCGGATAGTTCTAGTTTATGTAACATATCACTGGGATAACGAGACGGTTTTTTCAACACCAGTTTCAAAAATTATTTGATTCAAATGAGAAAGTGTAGATTTTTCATTACAAAATGGCAAGTGATACTTCTTCCTAAAGTTCAATGGAAACTGTTTATGGTCAAACCAATCTTTGAATTTTTCTAAATCTTTGTCTGTCATGTCTTTGAATCAAGACTGCAAAACTTATGATCGAAAAAAAACCTTCAGATAAATACTAAAAGGCAACGAACCCAGGACAGTTCCTTGCAGCACTCCACATCAGATTTTCTGCTCCTTATTCTCTTGTTATCCTCACATTCTCTTTTTTATCCGTGAGATATGTCTCTATCAATTTATATGCATCACCTCTTCTTCCAATGTAATGTCATAACGGAAGTAAAAACAGCAATGTTGATTGCATTCACAAAGACGCGAGCGAGAAGATCAAATCTGCGAAATATTGCGAATAAATCCACTGCAGATGAGAAAGATGTTATACGGGAGTAGTACCGTATTCAGTGTTACCAGTGATGTACTGTTTGGAACCTTTGGTGTAGTAATGAATATTACTGAAAAAACTCCAGTAATATTCGGTGTTACTAGGTCAAATTTCTCTGCTGTACATTTCCTGTTTCAGCTATTGAGCTATCATTCCAACATTCAAATGTTAAAATCTTCTAATGACTCATGTTACTACCTATAATTATCTTTGAATGACTGTTGAATGAATCTACGACATACATTCTTCTCTAGTTTTTGTTTCCCTCCACTGTTTTTCTGACAATATCTACTACTTAGCATGAACATAATGAACATATAAAAAAAGGTATATAACTCAGCTGATAAAACTACTAACAATATTTATCATTTCCAAGGAGATACCAAGTTCGCCATGTCAGCTCATTGTCGATGATAAATTTCAACATTTTTTCATTGTCCTGTATGTTTGAAAAGAAGAGGTTTACCAGCAATTATGAAAAAGTGGAATATTCTCAGAATAGTCCAGGAAATAACCATTAGTTTTGCTAATCATTCAGTAACAAACGAAATGCGGAAAAAACTAAATATCGTCTCATCATTTTTGATGCATAATAGAGATGGAGTAAACATATAAAGTTCATATGTAATCAGTTGTTATTCGCGAGTTTGTTCGCGTTATATTAAATTTTTCGATATTTTCATATTTTCATGATAATGAAAAAAAAAATACAGAAACTAACCTTCTTGATTATTGTGATCACCTGCTCCGCACTTAGCAGTTTCACTTTATTAGTTAATGCCATTCTTCTAATAATCTTCGTACAATCAGCATCTAATATACCACAATAAAACTGAATCACTCTCTAAAAATTCCTTTACGAATATCAAAATCAAATACCGAAGTGTTGAAGAACAAATCGATAAGACTACATAATTATCTTCAGACCGCTATCACATGGGTTTTCTATCAGTTCACGCCATTTCCTATAACTCGATTCTCATTTCACCACAAATTTATACAGTTTCAGTAAAGAGCTATGTTTCATATGACAATATCACGTAATACATAAGAAAATCCATGTGGCACTCGAAAAACACTTTATTGCGAGATTTTCACTAAACAGTTCCACAAAAATGCAACACCTGTTTCGCCATATGATGTGTGAAGACACATATAGGTGTGTAAAGTCACACCATAAGAAGTCATTGCATGGCAAAACACGAATTGCCATTTTATAAAATTGTTTAGTGAATGTCTGAAATGAAGATTATTTAATGCCAAACCTAAATTAGACAAAGGAAAGAGATCTGGTATATATCGACTAGAATAGAACCACATTCTAGTTAAATCAGGTTGTTAAATCAGGTTGGAAAATTTTCCCTTACCCTTTCAACTGAGGTTCGTCAGGAGGACGAATAGTTCATAACTGAAGATGTTTTTGGTGCCGCTCTGACCTACTGTACCCCTTCATGACTGGGGTAATTTGATAAACAAAATGTTCATCTTAACTGACGTCGTGAGGCCTTCACTCAACTGAGCGACGGGACCTTCTGAATCGAGTGGGGTCATCTTCAGCATAATCTACAGCTTTTCTGACTAATGGGTTATCATAAGTTTTCGCTGATTCGAAAACTCTCTGATTCCTCGACTGAATGGACTGCCATATAGTTAACAACTTCAAATCATGGAGCATTCACCAGCATCCTGAGAAGATTTTTGGCAACCTTTTCAAAATGGAAAGATTTGACGGAGCAGTTTCTTCCCAGGTGACTGAAGCATACATGATGACAGTCTAGAACATCTGTTTTATAGTAAAACCTAATTTCTAAGATTGAGCTTCAAGTTGAGCTACCCTCATCTGAAGTTTGCTCTTGATGTAGTCAATGTTATTCGCCCAGGTGAGTCGGCGATCTACCCAAAGACCTACGTACTCGACTCGCGTTTGCCATTCAATCTTCCTGCCTGAGATCATGACCCTTGTGTCTGGAGAAACGTAACGTCTTCCCAAATCTACCGCCTGAGTTTTTTCTGGATTCACCCGGATCTTCCAGTCGAAGTACCAGCGTTCGAAGTCGTCCAATGCGCGTTACATGTAGACTACCGCCATCGCTTGACCCATGGAAGAGGCGAAGAGAGCTGTGTCATCGACGTAAAGGGAAATCTTCACGTGGTCGAACCTCGGAAGGTCGCTCACGTGAAGGCTGTACAGTAGTAGAAACAGTACGCTCCCTGAAGCACTCCAGCTTATATTTTCCTGACAGGAGGCAGGGTTCCTTCAACTCAGACCTGAAATGTTCTTCCTTCCAGAATGGATCTAATCCACCGAGCCAGACCCCAAGGCAGATCTAAATAGAGCATTTTGTGTAACAGACCTTCGTGCCAGACTTGGTCGAAGGCTTTCAAAATATCCAGAAGGACGAGGTGGAATTTCTTCCTGTTGTTAAGCTCGGACATGGAAAATTCGACCTGTCTCAGGACCTGCAGCTCTGTGGAGTATGCCCTCCTGAAGCCGAATTGTTCGTCAGGCAGAACATTTCGGTCTTCAACTTCCCTTGTTAGCATTTGCAGCACAACACGTTCGGCCAACTTAGCCGTTGAACAAATCAGACTAATCTGACGATGATTCTGGGGAAACAGCAGGTTCTGGCCTTGTTTTGGAATCATGACAACTACGGCATGCTTCTATCTTCAACTGAAATATCTGAAAGTGATTGAGCTGTTGATAATGTCCAGCAGATATCTGATGAAGTTCTCCTGGAGCTGCTTCAGCAACATTTTGTTGATTGAATCAATTTCCGGAGCCTTCTTGAGTTTTGAGGCCCTAATGTACCCCCTCAGTTCTTCCTCCGAAGCTGAGGGGATTACGTCGTCATCATTTTTCCTAAGGATGCGCCGAACCCGGTGTGGATATCACGGTCAATATCATCATTCGGATCAACGTTAAGTTGAAACTGGCTCTCCATCGTGTCTGCAAAGGTCAACGTCTGTCGCGCTGTCCGTGAAGAGGGGAGGGAGCGATTTTCCTCTTCTTGTGCCTGCGAATGACTCGCCAGTGCTCGTCATCCCCAGGTTCAAGCGACTCCTTTCTCACTCGCTCCACCTTTCATTTCTCTAGTCAGTGATGGCCTGTTAAACCTGGTTGATAAAAAATATGTCTAGAGTTTATACAGTTTATGAATCAGTCGAGTGATCAGTAAATATCGATTTCAGGTAAAAAGCAAAGAGGTACAGAAATTGGTATGAGGTAAGTATTTGATAGTTATTTAAAATTACAGGTATCAACAGCTCAACATTATTTTCAGAATAACATCATAATAGTGAATAATAATATTTGTTTTGTAGTAAACTATGTATTTGAAGGTTTTCTTAAATTATAGATAAAGATTAACATTAATTTCATCTGACTCTATGAGCTCCTTTATTTTAGTTTTGAAAGCTTTTTCCCTTCTCAATTCTTTTACATATAAAGGTAGTGAATTATATAGTTTAGGGTCAATGAAGAAAAATCTTTATAAGTGACTTTTCTTGAAAATTGGCAAGTCAAAGTAATTTAATGTTCAAGCCGATTAACAATGGGCTTTGTTTTACGGTAGGTAGGTATATATTAGGCAATAATATGCAAATGAGTTTTTCAAATTTAGTTGCTTGGATTCCTTATACAGACTTTCGGTATCAAATGATCTATTCTTTTAAAGACTATTCTTAACAAACAATTTTGATTAGTTTGCAATTTTTTTGAGCGTTGTGGTAGAGACCCCAACATATTAGTATGCTATATCTCAAAATCGACTCAGCTATTGAGATGTGAATTATGGAACGGTTTTTCCTGCTGAGAATATCACGTAGCAAATTAAACTTATGTATTAGTTGCTGTAATTTCTTTGTTACATATAATACATGTTCATTCCACCTTAGGTGTTGGTCCACTATTACACCAAGATACTTCAGTTTATTGATTTTTTTTGAATCTGTGAACAACCTCTGAGGCATATTTCGTCACAAGAATGACTATATATTCGAACTTATATTTCTGTAGGTTGGTCTTCAATAGTTAGAGAGAAGGTGATACAATTATTCTTCTGAAAATTAACTGTTAATAGGCTGTGGATATGAGAAACGCTTAATTTAGAACATGCATATACTTTTTCCATGTATCATTTATGAAAACAATAGCCGTATTGTAACGCTCGATCTCGCTACGGTGTTGGGTTGTCACTGTGATAGCCCAAGAATTCGGCTCCGGCTAACTGAGTGAAGACGGGAGTGGGGAAATATGCAACTTAAATTTCAATTGTGGGTGCCAGGTCATTTTACCCCTTCCGAATGCTTGTCTGAACCTTGTTTCTAAATTACCAAATGAACTTAGGCACATCTGTCACAAAAAAATTGTCATAATGAACTGATTCATCACAAATAAAAAAATGACATATTGATCTGATTCATTATAAATACTTCACGAGAATATCATATTAATTGTCAGTATGTAAATTCATATAAATGAATACAATTACATTTAGAATTGAACTATAATTGAGTCACGATCAAATATGGCAGAAATTAATATAGGTTCCAAGATAACCAGAAGAAACCTTAAATAAAACCAAAATCAAATAACCGCTAGCTTTGGATCCAGAGCGAAAGGCACGTGTCACGTATATCAAAAATGAAATGAATCATCAATATGAAACTAATTTCTACCATTCTTTTCTATCATTCACTGTCTACTTGCGTGGCTTGACATCTCCTGAAGTGCCAAACTCAATGTTGAAGTCCCTGACTCCGCTGAATTCAGGGTAGAAAAAAACTGAGTCCTTCTTCTATAATTTTCCCACTATTGAGTGAGCAGCTCTCATTTAGATTCGGCTAAGGGATGTTCCCATATGAAAAAAAATGCAGCTTTCGCACTGCCCCATAAAACCCTTCAAATTTCGGAAGGGTTTTCCAAAAATTCCAGTCGGAAAATTATTTCACCATCTGTTAGGCTATGTCTTCAATTTTACCAGTGAATTCCTAACCTATAGTATGGTGATTACCAAGTGAAGAAGATTATTATGAAACAACAGTAGGTCGTAAAGTTCTGATATCCTCCAAAGAGAGTGGAAGGCCTATTAAACATCGAAGCTATACCCAAGCAAGCAAAACTAGGCACTGTATTCACTTAGTGGAGACCCTCGTAATCAATCCTCAAAGAGATGTTTCTTTAAACAAATTTTTCAGGCGGGTTTTCTTCGAACCTTCGCGTAGCAACCTCAAAACGAAATCCATAGGATTATCATATTGAAACGGAATACATAATAAGAATTCCAGCGAATGACCATACGTCATGGACAGGTGTGATGAACCAATGGGCAATCGAATAGAGCTGTTTCAAAATATCAAATTACTCAAATGAATTTTACAAACTGGAACAATCTACTGAGTGATTGAAAAAATCAGGGATTAATACTATGGGGAAAATTTCCTCTCAGAGACAATTCCGCTGAGATATTTAAAATATAATATGAAATGAAATATTAAAATTTCTTCAGGGATACAGTACTTGGTGTTTAATTATGATTATGATAATTAGGTGTGTTGCAAGTATGGAAATATATTTTCGTAGGGATCGGTTCTACAAAAAAATTTAAAATGTACAAGATTTCGCCAATTGGATGCCGAAATATACCTGAAAAGAGTTTGAAGGAGCACGGTAGTACATCGCACTCCATCTACATTGAAAATACTTCAATTAACAATTGGAAAGGTAATGTCTATCAGTTTAATGAAAGTAAACAACAATAGTTAAACTCTGTAATCTCACGGCACATCAGTTTACAAACAAAAAGGAGAGAGGGACCTATGGGCGCTTGAAAATTGTTATTCCGGCGTTTACGAATGAATATACCTTGTGGAAAAAATTGTTAGTGGTACAGTATCATCTGCATATGATACTATGTGGCCATGAAAGTTATTTAGATCAGCAATGTCGATAATATACACGAGAAACAATATTAGACCCAGCATCATTATTATTATTTTAGAACATTTCAATGTCATTGAATGGTTCCAATTATTTGAATTACGGTAATAGAGGTTCACAATACTATATGTCTCTGGGTGATATAAACAGTATTAGGTCAAAGTTTAATGTCGATAACATTTAACTTTGAATATAACATTATTTTTATTAGAGGATATTCACTCGATAAGTCAGTCACTGGCACTTCCAACGCAGAGCATTCTGGTTGTACGTCAGAGGGTATAACTTAAGCGTAATCTAATAATGATTACTTGATGATAGTAGTTGGTTACTTTGTTGATCCATGTTGCCTTGATTTCATATAGTTTGAGATGTTTCAACAAATTCCATATTTCTATGATGTTACTATGCAACAATGATTTCAGATCATGAAAAGGTTTCCGTATCGAGAATAGAGGATTTTAGGCTTCTTTCGAATATTTGTCAGTTACCCCAGATTGTAGAAAGACCCATAGGAGAGCCACTGACTTGATATAGAGTAGTTTCATATCTCACAATTGATGGGCATATACTCCAGATAAAAAACAAACGAAGTTGAGAGTGTCTGTTATAAAAAACTCCTTTCGCGCGCTATTTTACAGTGACGTACGGCTTTATTAATGGCAAATAATATTCCAGGAAGACTAGTGGCTGAATCATCTCATCGAAAGTGGAAGAATAATATCTCCCCCACTATGATGCAATCTATGAGATCGACAGAAGACTCGATACTCAAATATCAAAGATTTACGAAGCTCTCCAAGGCGATCAGTTGCAAGGACAAGCCAGAGATGACATCTTCGTAGAAGGAGATATCATCACATTCACTTTCAGGCTTGTCTTTTTTAGGACAGTTCAGTGGTTCCGCCAAGCACCACTGATGAGAACTTGGTGGGTCGAAACAGCTCTGTCCGGTACTGGTTTACAAGCCCATCTAACTGCCTTGCAGTAAAAGCCGCAACGAAACACAGAGGACGAATCTCGGCGATCGATGTCGAAGTTTGGCTTCGCAACTGATCGCCTTGGGGAGCCTCGTTTATCTTTGATATTCGAGAATTGTATCTTCTGTATATCCCATAGATAGCATGTTCCTAGGGAAAGATACCATCGCTGCTACTTTCAGGCTTGTCCGGTTTAAAACAGTTCAGTGGTTCACTCTGACATCACTGGTGATACCTCTGTCGACCAAAACATCGATGGCTGGTGATGGATCACAAGTCCATTCATCTCATGGAAGTTTGTAGACGATTGCAGTCATCACAATTGCAAAACCTACACCACTTTTTGATTTGGAGCAATCAGTGGAGATCTGTGATGAGTCGGATAGTGGAATATTGTCATTTGGTACTCAAATTATATCAGCTGGGTATCTTTGGCTCACCATGGTGAGGTTCTGTGACTATGACTGGATTAGATTAAAGGGTATTTTTACAGTTGGATAGAGCCAAGAGAGAATTTTCTTCTTTCCTGAGAAGACCGATTTTTTTATTTTGGAATTATCTGAGTAAGTGAAGGCTTATTGAGTTCAATAATCTTATTTTCTGACTGAATATTATAGGATCAATTTTTGTCTTCTACTTTCGAAGGTGATTTCTTAAGCTCTTGGGGTTTCTACAGAATTTGTGATGAATACCACAGGGATGCTACCAAGAGAGTTATTATGAATTGCATTCAGCACTTTTAGGGGACTACCATATGCAACCATAATCCAATTTGAAACGTCGTGAAAATGATCTTCGTGAGAATGAAAAATACAGAACATAACATGGAATCAAATATCATTATTTTCCATAAAGTCAAAAGTATTTCATTATATGCTACTCATTGATTGTTTGTGTTTCATTTCATTTGTGTTGTTTCATTTTATTTGTGTATTCTAGAGTTTCAGTGTTCATCTGTGTACATGAGTATGAAATCTACCCGAGTAAGTAGACATGTTGAACATATTTTCAAACTCAACTTCAACCGTAGAATTATTTTCTCTTTCAATGATCATTTAGGTGGATTGCTATAACGGAGTCGGCAAGTTTAAAAGCGCTGAACCCTTCAGTACCCTTCGTTTCAATTTACTTTAATCGCTTTTTTGTAACCTATCCAGTTCGGGAAAACAATATTACTGAACTTCAAAGACCCTTTCCAAAAAACGAAAGCCCAGAACATCTTTAGAATTCTCGTCCGACAAGTAATATCTCTCATTTAAGGGAGTACTCTCCCGTAAAACGTAGAAAACAAGTTTCACGAATACATGCAACACATTTTCCCTTTATAACATGTATTAGAAACCGCTGGAGAAATGTGTCTTTTACTCGGTAATGGATACAACTATATGTGAGGTCCGAAGTGAATACGGAGCAGAATGCCGGAGTAATGAGTTTCCTTTGTCATTACTGTGACCATCTTGGAAGTCACTGCCATCACTTATTATGAATGTGGAATAAATTTGATAATGAATGGAAGCGTGTTCAGAAAATGTTTAAAAAAAAAATTCCGACAGGGTGTGTTCGATACCAAAGTTTTTATTACAAATGCATCACTCTGTATCTCATTCAAGTTTCAGATTCCTCATAATTTTCTGAGCAATTGTTTTGAAAATATTGAATGTTTTTAGATTAAGAAAATGAAAGTCTCAGTTGTTTGTTTGAAATGTGTTTTTCCGTTAATCAGCTGTTATATATCAAAACAGTCAACTCAACCAATGTTCCTACACAGAAGGATCCAGTAAATGTCTGCCGGAAAATAACTACCTACCTCACTAATACTATGTTGGATATTGAATTACAGATGCTTCTCGTTCGTTCATCTGCAGGACGACGCTGAAACCATTCGAGTTGGTCACCTACAGATCGGTTTCGGGGTATTACTTCTCGACAGTGCAGCAAATGTAATTTACATAAATAAGTGTCGGATATAATTCAATGATCTTCGAGGTGTTAGCTGAAGGTATAATTATTTGCTTACAGTCACTTACCAAAATCTACTGTGTGCGAATGTTGGTGTAGGTTGATAATTCGAAATACCATTCAGAAATATTTATTTTCCAAATTCCAAAAGAAATTGAAAATACTGACTTCATCCTGTTTGTTCTTGATGAGAATACGTGTCTATGTTCATGAAATGTAAAGCCGATTTTCTCTAATGGGATCTATTCGTACAATAACACTAGGTAAAGAAATGGATGGATGGAAATGGATGGATGGATGGATGGATGGATGGATGGATGGATGGATGGATGGATGGACCGATGACGTCATCACATCAATATGGATCACCCTGTATAATGAAATTTTATTGTAAAATGTAGAATATTGAAATAAAAAATCGACGTGTTTCAGGTTTTTGTAAAACGACCTTTGGTTTTGGAAATATGAAATTTACTCCATACTTTGCCGACACACTGTATAAAAAACTTTCGACTGGGAGAAAAATTGTCGACTGATAACATTCAGTGAACAAAACCCCAAAAGTGGAGAAGAAACATGTACCATCACTTCAACTGAACTCAAAATGAATATGAAATCAAATCTTTATTTTTTTGTTGGACAATTTTATAAGTAACTTGCCCGCGGCTTCGCCCGTGTAGAATTCAGTTTGTCACGTCAAGTTTCGTGACAGAACATTTTAAACAAATAGTTAAAATATTACAATATTATTTCATTAATACAAAACTTCAGGTTTCCAACTTCAAAACTGACGAAATTTAATACAATCTATACCCCCTTTGGGGGTGAAAATTCCTGATACCTTTTCTTGATGCTTATTTACGCTATACAAATAACATAGCTGCATATTCCAACACTCGAAGTTCAATAGCTTCGGCTTTACGTTAATATAAAAGTGTAAGTCAATCAATAGGTACCCACTTATACAATATTGAACAGCATTAGCAAAAAAAAATGAAAGGATAAGAATTAAATACATTGATAATCCTAATTCCACTATTACTAATATTACAAATGCGTGAAGTTTGTGAGGATGAATGAATGTAATGTATGTTTGGGAAATAAAGTTTTTGGCTTGGTACTGGTACCTCTGTACATAGATGTGTAGATCATGCAAAGAAGTAACTTTCAGACACAAACTGAAAGAAAGTCCTCCTGAAACAGCTACTTCCATATAAATATTGAATTACACGAAAGAAAATTGTTTCTTACGGCGAAACGTCGATATCTACTACAGTGTTCCATGTGAGTAAAATTTTTATTTTTCATTTAGTATATTGTGTAGAAATCCTGTGAATGATATCTGATTTAATTTCATAATGAATGCCTGGAATACAAAATGAGTGAGTACAGACAAGTATTTTTGTTTAATTCAGTGTTCAAATGAAAGTACTTGTTTCGAAATAATTTTTCTGTCATTTAATTCCATGTTTATATGAGAGTCCATATATATCCATCCATCCATCCATCCATCCATCCATCCATCCTTGGATGGATGGATGGATGGATGTGACAAACTGAATTCTACACGGGCGAAGCCGCGGGCAAATTACTTATAAAATTGTCTAACAAAAAAATACAGATTTGATTTCATATTCATTTTGAGTTCAGTTGAAGTGATGGTACATGTTTCTTCTCCACTTTTGGGGTTTTGTTCACTGCATGTTATCAGTCGACAATTTTTCTCCCAGTCGAAAGTTTTTTATACAGTGTGTCGGCAAAGTATGGAGTAAATTTCATATTTCCAAAATCAAAGGTCGTTTTACAAAAACCTGAAACACGTCGATTTTTTATTTCAATATTCTACATTTTACAATAAAATTTCATTATACAGGGTGATCCATATTGATGTGATGACGTCATCGGTAATAAATGCAACACCCTATATTTGGTGTCAGTTTTAGATAATCCGTAACGAGCTGATTTCGAAAAAGTATGATACAGGTCTTATCTGGTAAAAATCTTGAACACAAACACAATCGTGAGGAGAAATAGAATTTACTTAAGAGCTGCCCAGAAAAAATTTAATGAAAATGTTTTTAAAATCAGATATGATTATGAGGATTTATTAATCAATAATCATAATAATGAAACAGTGATTCATACTGAAAATACCACCACTCGATGTGGAAGAGAAATTGAAAGACCAAATTATTCAAATATAAATAGTCAATCTGTAAAGACTTATAGTTGAGCATCATTTAATGAGTGATAGGGGCATAAATAATTCCAATGTTTCAGTGCGTTATTTGCGGCGCAATTAGTTTTATTTATGAAATTATAGGAACTTGAAAAAAAAATAATAAATTAGGTGTATATAGTATATTGTCTTGAGTGAAAGAATGTATAAACATTCATGTTAGTATTATGTTGGTAGTTATAATCGCTTTATTGTTTCGAACCTAAATCATTAAAGTGCGCACCATATGGGAAACTTTTTTTTCGAAAAGTTTCAATGAAGTTTAACTTCGCCATTTGTTTGTGCTTCAAATTTAACTTAAAATGATGTAGCCAACTGCGACCCACTGACGTTCAGTGTTTGTCAAATTCAACTTTTTTTTTTATTGAAAAAGTGCATTTATAGATCGAATTTAACAAAAAGTTATTCGAAAAGTTGTGTCTACGGCAATTTTATATCCATATGCCAAATTTTTTGCAACTAGGATAAAGTTAACGTTTTGCTTATTTTTCACAGATATCCCCTTTATTTTAAAAAACAAGTTCGGTTATTTGTCATCAATTCATGTATACATAACAAACTCATCATGGAGTTTAAGTTTTCTGATACATTTTTACTTATACGGACATTTTTAGAGAGAAATTAAAAATTTGCTATGAAAATTTTAACACGACTGGTGCAAAGTTTCAATCACTTGGCTATTCTCGTAAACAAACCTTTGATTTCGAAAAAGCAGAGGAAACTAAAAATAATGCAAATAATTTTGATCAAACTTTTATTATTATTATAAATTTTAAACAACAATAATATTATTGAAAATACAAATGGGTACAAAAAATTACTTATTGATCTAAATGAGGTTGTCAAACACTTATAGCCTACATTTCAGTATGTCGTCCTCCACGTTCAATACAAATCATGGTACTTTTACTGACATCTGTAACTGCATTTTTAATAAATTGGAAATTTATATTTGCACAGCACTCGCGAATGGTATTTTACAGATGTTGTATGTCAGTAAATGCTCTACTTCGGTACACTTTTTGTTTCAGGTAACCCCACAAGAAAAAGTCTGAAGGCATCAAGTCGGGTGATCTAGGTGACCAATAATGTTCCCAGTTACGTCCAATAACTTTGCCTCTGAACATTTGTTGTAAGGACTGTTTTACAGCAACCGTGTGATGTATTGGTGCGCCATCAAGCTGATACCATAGGTCATGTTTAATATTTCGAGGCATATTATCTAAAACTTCAATAACCTCATCATTTGAAAGGTTGAGATAACCGACGGATGATAAATTTTCCCTAAAGAAAAATGGCTCAATTATTTGGTCGTTAAGAATCCCACACTATACATTAGTTTTGAAGGAATACTGATCACCGCATTCAACTGTGAAAATGGGATTTTCTTGGGCCCACCATCGGAAATTTTGAGAACTTACCGTTCCATTTGAAGAGAACGTTGCCTCATCTGTCCATAAAATTTTATACGAAAACTTTACATTTTCTTCACTCTCTCCTTGAAACCAGAATGAAAACCCCAAACTATGTGATATACTTGATCGATTTCAGCATGGTACTGGATGAGTGAGGAACATTTGCGAAATCATTCTCTGTGAGTTTTCCTACATGAATGTATATGATTCGATATCCATCGTGGTATCAATTGGGAAAGCAGGCAGGCAGGCACCACTTGCTACTGTGCAGAACCGTTGAGTAGAGTAAAGTTCCGAATTTCAATTTTTTTCTTACTGAAAGTTGTTGTTTCTGTAGAGAAAATTTTCCAAACCCTTAACAACAAGAACTGTCGCCAGGACGGTACCCGGAGCGGTCCTGAAGTGATACCCGGCTGGGTGTGGATTTGCAACGGACTGTCCGCTCCTGGGCCGCCTGTCGCACGCAGACCAGAGCCGGCGGGTGCTAGGCCGCCGGAGGATCTATACGGAGCTCCGTCCTCGCTTCCTGAGTTCGGAACGTCGCGGTTTCCCTGCATTGCTGCGATCTTCCTTTTTATACACAAGATCTCCGAATCTATTATACGTTCCCTATCCACTATCTATCTAATGGGCGCCGCGGGGGTGCAACTGGCCACCACGATGGCACTAGGCCGGACCAGAGGGTTCCCTACGATCCCTAAACCTAGCCGACACACTATCGCGATTTGACCTACCTAGCTTCCTACACCCGAAGGAAAGAGACTGCCTCCGGAGGCGCACGGTCGCTTTAAAGCCCCCAGATATCAGTGCAATGGGACAGCCCACGTAGACTGCCCCTTAGATATGCTGGGTCGGCGTACCCTCCGATGTATTCAAGCCTGGGTAGGCCAAATACGTCCAAGAAGGCCGGCTAGTGGGTCCCTCGGTGCGGCGTGACGCCGAAGTAGCAGATTTCGAATTCTTTTTATAAGGTAGTCCTAAAAAGGACAAATTTGAACTAACAAGTTCAGTTTAGAGTCGGTTTACAGCTCCTGAGAGACACCGTTGGTATTTTATTATCCTGGAAATCTCCTTGGTACAATAATGGGGATGTATATGCACACCTCGGTATATATCTATATGTATTTATATAGGTGGACGTCCAAACTCCTGGGAAAACTCCTCTTTGGAAAACTCCAGTAGTGTTGTTGCCTTGAAAAAGGCAATTTGGGCAGCTATCTATATCGAATTCACTTCGGGAAGTAATTTGGGGTGTTTGTTTTTACTTCCCTAATCTCCGTATAAAGAAACTACTGCCGAAGACTCCTTTACAATTCCAAAAACTATAATTAGCCAACTTCCAATAATTCAGATCGTCCAAAAACGCTCGATGATTACTTTACAACGCTCAGAGTCAGACTCAGCTGCCCTAACCCGCGAAGCCGTCTATATTTATCCCTACGCGGCGCGCGCGCGTAGGCTCCGCCTACTAGCTATCCTTCCCTTCGCCTTCTCTGATTCGCTAATCTTCGCGATACATATACTGAATTATTGGACGTTGGTAACACCCCCCCGCTTTAAGGAGTCGCTTGTAGTTTCTTTAAAACCGAGACCAGGAAGTACTCTTTATTAGGGAAATGCTCAAAACAATCTTTTTACAATAAGTCCTTAACCTAATTTACAATATTTTATCCCCTTAACCTAAGTTTTTAACAAAATACATCACTCAGCTTCCTTGCCTGTCCCTCCTCTCAGGCTCTGCTGGCAACAACAATAATTACACAAGGGATCTTACTTATCTTATACCTAAGCTATTTAATCTACATGCGCCGAGCGCGGGTCAAGGTGCTCCTGACCTTCTCGCGGAGGTGGGGCAGGTCTCAGATCGTCCGTGTGGATGACCCGGTCTACACCACCTTTATTCACCACGTATGTGTTAGGACCCAACTGCCTCTGGACTCGACACGGAGTTGTCCACGTTGGCCCAAAGTTCTTCCGAGCTCTCTTGTCGTAATTTCGACACAGCACCCACTGGCCCGGCACGAACACGACAGCCGGCACTTTGTCCTTATCCGGGAACCGTTTATTGCGATACGCAGCCGAGCTCTGCTGTGCTTCCTCTACGCGTTGGGCACGGTCCTCATTATGAGGCCTTCGTCTCCTTTGTAGGGGAGTGTCCCAATCGCCAGGCCGAGGCAACTCGTAGCCTAGCAGGAGCTGGCAGGGAGTGACATTCGAAGCCGCGTTGGTACGGGTTCGTAAGTTGAAGATAATTTCCGGGAGACATCGCTCCCAGTGCGATTCGTCTTTACCTATCAAGGCAGCCCGCAGCATCTTCTTCAGCTCCTGAACCCGTCTTTCTACAGGGTTAGCCTGTTGGTGGTACCCGGGGCTAGTCCGCGTCGCGATCTCATTCCGTTGGCAGTACTGTTCCCAGTTCCTGCCCAAGAACATCGCGGCACTATCCGTGATCACCACCTCCGGGAACCCCCACCGATAGCAGATCTCCTGCGCAAGAAATTCAATCACGGTGGCCGACTGAACAGACTCTGCGGTGCGGGCTTCTACCCACTTGCTGAAGCAGTCGGTGGCCAATATGATATACCTATTACCCTTTTCCGTAGGGCTATAGGGGCCGAGTACGTCAATTGATACCATCTGCCAGGGACGGTCTGGCTCATTCGGCCGTAAGGGGGCGGCTTCCTGGGGAGGACTCCTCTTCGTTGTTGCGCAAGTCAGACACGTGTTCACATATGCGGAGACCTGCTTCCGCATATTAGACCAGTAGAAATGTCTACTGATCTGATTCTGGGTTTCTTCTACTCCGGGGTGGCCTGCTTGATCATGATAACGGCGGATTAACTGATCCCAGCAGCGCCTTGGGACTAGTAACCTTTTGGCATCCTGGTTAGGTCCCACATAGTACAATAAATCGTTTTCCATTTGGAAATCATGCAGGATCCGTTGCTCGTATTCGGTCGGATTAGGGTTCGCTCTGGCCCTCTCAATCCGGAGCCTGAAACGTCTTACGCTATCACTACTACGTTGCAGTTCAGCGACCTCCTCGAACCAGGTCTGTATCTGATTCAACGTCTCGGGGTCGCTGGCCTCTACGCAGACCAAGTCGCATACGTTGAATAGCTCGCCCAACTCGTCCGCGAGCTGAAGCAGGATCTCGTCCTCTGCTTCATCAGGTGTCTCCATTTCTTTGTGAGGGAAGAACATCCTCTCTACGTCGGTATCAAGGTCCATATTTGTTTGGGGCTGGGTCGGATTTCGGGACAGAAAGTCAGGTAGCTGATTCCTCTTACCTGGTATGTGTTCCACCCTGAAATCATATTCCTGTAGGAGCAAAGACCAGCGAGTCAGCTTGGCTTTCTCATCCTTCATCTTGTCTAACCACAGCAGTGCCGAATTATCGGTGAACAAGGTAAAGCTCCCATCCTGGAGATAGTGCTTGTACTTTTTAATCGCCCACACCACCGCAAGGCATTCGGTCTCATTGATATGATATTTCCTTTCGGTGGCGTTTAGCTTGGCGCTACTATAAGCGATTATCCTCCTATTACCTCCTTGGGGGTCTATTTGGAACAATACGGCGCCAATGCCAATATGGCTGGCGTCCGTCTGGAGGCCATATGGTAAGTGGGGGTCAGGTCGCGCTAACTCTAACGGCTGGGAAACGGCTTCCTTTATTGCCTGGAAGCTGTCTTGCGCTTCCGAGGTCCAGAGAAACCTTTTCTTTCTATCGATAAGGTCAGTCAGCGGTGCGGCTATCTCGGCAAAATTCGGGATGTATTCCCTAAGCCATCCGGCTGTGCCCAAGAAGGCGCGCACCTGCTTTATATTACTGGGCGCTGGGAACTCCTTTACGTTTAAAACGTGTTGCTCCTGCGGCTTATTCCCATCCTTGGATACGACCCGGCCGAGGTAGTTCAAGGTGCTAGACCCGAACTGGCACTTGGATGGGGACAGCCAGAGCCCATGAAGCCTCAGTCGCTCCAATATCAGCTGCAAGTGACCGCAGTGCTCCTGTAGATCATGTGAATATACAATGATGTCGTCCAGGTAGACCTTGCAGAACTTGTCTACAAAACCTACCAAGACTTCCGACATCAGTTTCTGGAACACGGCAGGCCCATTCTTGAGTCCAAAGCTGAGAACCTTGAACTCGTACACCGCTCCATCCGGTCCTCCGAATGCGGTGTACTTCCTAGACTCCTTGTCCAATGGGGCCTGCCAGAAACCGTTCCTTAGATCTAAGGTTGTGAAGATGGATGCCCTACCCATCTCTCGCACCGTCTCCTGAATAGGGGGTAGATAGGGGGCCTCCGTTATAATAAGCTTGTTTATCTGCCTATAATCTACACAGAACCGGAGTTTCCCCCCTTTCTTGGGAACCAAGACTACTGGCGAGCAGTAAGGAGAGGTGCTTCGGGCAATCACTCCTGCCTCTAATAATTTAGAGATTTCGTCATGGACGATTGCCTTCCGCACCTCCGACATTTTTCCATAACGGGACTGTCGGAAGGGCCTCTCCTCCTTCACTCTTATCTTATGTACCGTAGCCTTGGTTTGGGGCTGACGGATTGTCTCCTCGAAGACATCTGGGAATTGTTCTAAAATCGGGAGGAGCTTATCCTTGCTCTCGGGGGAAAATTGAGAGTCCTCCAACTCCAGCGGGATATCCTTCCTTAAGAAATTTCTTTGGCTTGGGTACGTTTCAAAATAAATGCACAATCTGGGGGCTTGCCCCAAATAGATTGACCCTCTGCCTACATCTATAGTAGCTTCAGTTTTCTTAAGGAAAGGAAGACCCAAGATTATTTGCTCCTGCAACTTGGTAAGGACCGTAAATTTAATCTGGAACTTCCGTTCTTCGATTTCCACTGATAGCGTGATCTGGCCTAAACTCTGGCTTACGTTGCTTTCGCAGCCCATGAACACCGTAGCCGGGTTCGGAAGTCTGGTTAAATCCATATGAGCGATCACGCTAGCTTGAATGAAATTACTGGAAGCTCCAGTATCAATAAGGGCGGGCAGAGTCATGGAATTGACTGTGCAAGGGATCCTAGGGAGGTTCCTCCCTATCAGAGGGCGTTCTTCAGCTAGAGACATGTAACACTCCAGCTCAGTGAAGTTTGGGGAGTTTTTGCAGTGGTTCTCAACTATTGGGGCCTTCGGCTCTCCACTGCTAGATGCTCCAGCCCCATCTAGTTTTCCACCTGCTCCGAGGACGTCGCTTCCACCACGTTATTGTGGCGTTCCCGACGCTCATTGCTCGCTGCCTGCCTGGGTGCTGATCTATCTTGATCAGCAGCCCGCTGTGGGGGACGGTAAATCTCCGCAGAGCCAGCACCCCGATTGTTGTTCCACCCTCCTTGGTTGCGGACTACATTGCCTGAGTTCGGACCCGTCAAGGTGCGATCGGTTTGGGGATTTATGCTTCTATGCATTTGTTTGGACAACCTCAAGTCCTCCTCAATGTTGCTAGCGTCTTGGATCAAATTCTCAATGTTTACCAACTGCTTGCCCCGGAAGAAGCAACGCAGCTCAGGTGAAAGTAGTTGGGCTATGATCTGCAAGACCTCCCTTTCCTGCCCGCCAGGAAACAGCCTTTTTGCTAGTCCGAACTTTTTAATTATGAATACATCCGCCTTCGTATTTCGGTCTTGTCCTTCCCCATAGAACTTTGCCGTGAGCTTTGCGATCAGCTCAGGGCTGGCGTATTTCTGAATTAGTCTCGCCACCATCATCGACCAGGTGATTTGGGTCTGTGAATATATTGCTGCCCATTTAGAAGCGTCTCCAGTGAGCTGAGCAAACAGTATATGTACCCAGTCTCCTTCCGGAACATCACTCCTCACCAACTCCGTTGAAAGCTTAGAAATAAAAACTTCCGGGTCTTCGTTTTCGCTTCCGGAAAACGTCGGGAGCCTAAACCTTTCGAAACGGCTATTATTCGGCTTTTGGGCTTGGCTGAGCACTCTACATAGCATAGCCGACAGCCTATCAATCGAATCCTCTTGACTCTCTCGCCTCCCAGACTCTTGCCCAAGAGGCTGAAAAGTCACGTGTCTATTTATCTCTGGGCGCCACTGGCTATTTGGTACAAGGCCTGCAGCCAGAGCAGGCTCCTCTCGCGGGGGACTCATAAGTCCTCTGCTTGCCCTTGGAAGGGTCCAAGTCGTTTGGAGTGAAGGTGGGGACCCAATCTCACTGATTATCCGAAAGGATGCTCCTTCCGCATCCCTAAGGGTATGGTCAAGGCTTTCCTGAGCGGTCCCCTCGCCTTCCTCCTCAAACGTGGAAGTAAGACTCCTAAAGGGAGTCTCCAGACCTCCCTTATCCTCAAAACGCTCCTCGTTCGTCGCAGAAGCTCGTTCTTTCCTCGATGCCTCCTCCTGGAGACGCAAAAATGCCCCACGTTGGGCGCCATGTCGCCAGGACGGTACCCGGAGCGGTCCTGAAGTGATACCCGGCTGGGTGTGGATTTGCAACGGACTGTCCGCTCCTGGGCCGCCTGTCGCACGCAGACCAGAGCCGGCGGGTGCTAGGCCGCCGGAGGATCTATACGGAGCTCCGTCCTCGCTTCCTGAGTTCGGAACGTCGCGGTTTCCCTGCATTGCTGCGATCTTCCTTTTTATACACAAGATCTCCGAATCTATTATACGTTCCCTATCCACTATCTATCTAATGGGCGCCGCGGGGTGCAACTGGCCACCACGATGGCACTAGGCCGGACCAGAGGGTTCCCTACGATCCCTAAACCTAGCCGACACACTATCGCGATTTGACCTACCTAGCTTCCTACACCCGAAGGAAAGAGACTGCCTCCGGAGGCGCACGGTCGCTTTAAAGCCCCCAGATATCAGTGCAATGGGACAGCCCACGTAGACTGCCCCTTAGATATGCTGGGTCGGCGTACCCTCCGATGTATTCAAGCCTGGGTAGGCCAAATACGTCCAAGAAGGCCGGCTAGTGGGTCCCTCGGTGCGGCGTGACGCCGAAGTAGCAGATTTCGAATTCTTTTTATAAGGTAGTCCTAAAAAGGACAAATTTGAACTAACAAGTTCAGTTTAGAGTCGGTTTACAGCTCCTGAGAGACACCGTTGGTATTTTATTATCCTGGAAATCTCCTTGGTACAATAATGGGGATGTATATGCACACCTCGGTATATATCTATATGTATTTATATAGGTGGACGTCCAAACTCCTGGGAAAACTCCTCTTTGGAAAACTCCAGTAGTGTTGTTGCCTTGAAAAAGGCAATTTGGGCAGCTATCTATATCGAATTCACTTCGGGAAGTAATTTGGGGTGTTTGTTTTTACTTCCCTAATCTCCGTATAAAGAAACTACTGCCGAAGACTCCTTTACAATTCCAAAAACTATAATTAGCCAACTTCCAATAATTCAGATCGTCCAAAAACGCTCGATGATTACTTTACAACGCTCAGAGTCAGACTCAGCTGCCCTAACCCGCGAAGCCGTCTATATTTATCCCTACGCGGCGCGCGCGCGTAGGCTCCGCCTACTAGCTATCCTTCCCTTCGCCTTCTCTGATTCGCTAATCTTCGCGATACATATACTGAATTATTGGACGTTGGTAACAGAACATTGCGGTTGCTGTATCTCTCGATAATGAAGGAGAATTTGACAATACACTACCAGAATCTTTAGGATCATCTGTGGCTAGGAAAGGTATTGACTCGACCATAACTGGCTGGATCTATACCATGCTGGTAAACAGAACTGCAACTACCACTCTTCAAGGCAAAGCCCTCCCTTTCTCTCCCTTTCTGTAGTCGCTCCTGATGAATAGACTGCTTGATGCCCTCGACGGAAGAAAAGTAGATCTGCAAGCTTATGCGGATGACCTTGTCACCTTGGCAAGGTCCACGTCGAGAAGAGTAGCTTTTAATATCCTCCAAAATACGATGGAACTTGTTCACAGTTGGTGCATGAGGAAGCAGATGTTTGTCAACCGCAACACAACTGTGATAGTCCCCTTCACCAGGAGGAGAAAATTGGACGATGTAACGCCACTTTCCCTCAATGGTGAGGTCATTTCATTTGAAATGAATGTGAAATATCTTGAAATTTTCCTTTATTAAAAACGCTCACTTGGAAAAAAATTTACACAAAGCCAGAATGTCCCTATGGACATGTCGAAGGATTTATGTTAAAACTTGAGGTTTAGGTCTCAACAAATCCACTGGATTCATGTGGCTTCACAGAAAACGGCTCAAACGAAGCTTTTTGGCTTACAGGGACAGGTTTGTCTGAACATCAGCGATGCCATTGGTATGACACCGTCAGTAGCCATAGAGATTCTTCTAGATATACATCATAATAATAATAATAATAATAAATCGGCTTTATTGATAATACAGAAAAAAAACAATGCAAAAATATATTTGAAAATGATATACAGGGTGTCCCTGGACTTCCTCTTTTCCTCTCGGGAATGTATAGATGGGGTCAAAATATCACCAGTACGTCATATAACTTTTTTTCCTAAAATCCTTTTTTACCAAGTAACGGGCCCTCGAAGTTATAAAATGAAAAATGTTTTTCTTTGATAACTTTTCAAGTGAATATTCAAAATCATCCAAATTTTGGTAATTGACTAAACAAATAAATTCCTTTGATGAGCTTTCATGCAGGAGTCAGTTGTTTTGCTACAAAGTCAGGAACGGACTACCCCCGATGGTCCACACCCCAAAACTTTGAAATGACAGATATTTTTCAATATTTTTCAACAAATTAAGGTTACTTGGACAATTTTATGAATAAAAGTACTCGTGTGGAAAGTCGATCGGAGCAACGAGTCTTGATAAAAATGTAGTTTCACTCGACGACATCAAACCCGCTCGTCCACCATTATTTGAAATGAATAATTATCAAAGCAGAAATAATAATGATAACGTTAATTCAACAACATTTATCCTGAGATGTCTACCATTATTCGAAAATATTAGTTTTTAAGGAAAATGGAAATGATAGGTAAAATGTTCATAACGAATTTTTATAATGCAAACACGTTTAACTAACGAAAATCAAGAGCCTCAAGAGCAAACAGAAATGAAAAATCCGCTACAGAAACTGCTCGATATGACCACCTTCTCTCTCTATACATTTTCTTAGTCTGCGAAGACACCCTCTCTGTACTTGAAATAGCATTCCAGGGTCGTTTCGTATGGCTTCACAATGTAATGTTATTCTATTCAACAATGCATCTCTTGTGTGAATAGGTGTAGCGTGAACAAGGCTTTTAAGATGCCCCCACAGAGAGAAATCCAATGGATTTAAATCCGGAGACCGCGATGGCCATGAATATGGCCCACCTCTACCAATCCATCTATTGTGGAAAATATGGTTCAGATGGTCACGCACAATCAAACTAAAATGAGGAGGAGCGCCATCATGCATAAACCACATATCTCTTCGGGTTTGCAATGGAACATGTTTCAAAAGTCCATTCAAATCGTTCTGAATGAACTCCAAATAACGTTCTCCATTCAATCGGTCCTGTAGAACGAATGGTCCTATAAGATGGTTTCCTATGATACCAGCCCAAACATTCACGTTGAATTTCCGTTGGTGTTTGGTTTGTAATATACCATGGGGATTTTCTTCGGCCCATATATGGAGATTATGAGAGTTGATAACTCCATCTCTACTGAAACCTGCTTCATCAGTGAATAAAACTCGATTAATAAAAGTCATATCCTCTCTTTGCCTATCCATGAACCAATTGGCATATTCCAGTCGTGCTGGAAAATCTTGAGGTGTCATGGCATGTACCTTCTGGATGTGAAATGGGTGGAGCAGTTGTTCCCTAATTATTCTATGAATAGTGGACTTGGATGTATGGAACTGTTCTGATAGATTTCTGATGCTCATTGAAGGATCATCAGCGACGGCTTCCAAAATATTTTCCTCCAATACAACGGTACGTACAGTCCTAGGACCGCCCTCACCACCTCGTTTTGGCAAAACTGTACCTACAATAATATCGAAATAAAACAACGTGCTCAAATTAATTATCAATTATTACATACCTGTCTCCCTCAAGCTGCGATCGACACGCTCGAATGTTTCTCTTGACGGTACCGTTCGATTGGGAAAATGCTCGGAATACAGACGACGAGCTTCTGCAGCATTACAAAATGCTCGTCCATAAAATACATGCATATCTGCATATTCATTGAATGTAAACTGTTCGGCCATATCAAAAAAAATCAAAATATCCTATAGAATATTGACAATACAATGATAGTCATATGATAACGCACCACTCAACAGAACAAAATCGCATTCCAGTTTCTCATTTTTTATCAAAACTTCCTAAAAGGTTTTTTTGTCAACATCTGTGAAAGAAATGGAACATAATTATTCCCTGGATATTTTTCACCTGATCACGTGCAGCCGTTTTTGTAGTTCATTCGTTTGCTTTTTATTAGTATAGTAAATATTTTTTCCGATGTGCGTTTTTTCAGCTGAATTTAGATTCGTGTTAAAAAATTTCTCCCATAAAATTATAATTATCAGTGAAACTCCTCAACAGTTTAGCTGTGAAGAAAAATTTGAAACATTCGAATGTTGAGTTTCATGAGATTCAGATAACTGATCAACAAGAAACGTGATTATTCCACACGTATTATGTACATACAAAATATATAATGAATTCGATATTTCATAGTAGAGTAGCTTGTTAGTTAAAAACACCACGAATATACAGAACTTGAAATTTCTTTTGAAAAAATATCTGCTATCACAATTGTGACTTAAACTTCCATATAGGTACTGTACTTTTTGCTTACGACTTCATTTTAGCATACTTTGTATCATTCCTGTTATAAATGTTGTTGAATTAACGTTATCATTATTATTTCTGCTTTGATAATTATTCATTTCAAATAATGGTGGACGAGCGGACGACATTTTCATCAAGACTCGTTGCTCCGATCGACTTTCCACACGAGTACATTTATTCATAAAATTGTCCAAGTAACCTTATTTTGTTGAAAAATATTGAAAAATATCTGTCATTTCGAAGTTTTGGGGTGTGGACCATCGGGGGTAGTCCGTTCCTGACTTTGTAGCAAAACAACTGACTCCTGCATGAAAGCTCATCGACGGAATTCATTTGTTTAGTCAATTAACAAAATTTGGATGATTTTGAATATTCACTTGAAAAGTTATCAAAGAAAAAAATTTTTCATTTTGTAACTTCGAGGGCCCGTAACTTGGTTACGAAGACTTTTAGGAAAAAAAGTTATATGAAGTACTGGTGATATTTTGACCCCATCTATACATTCCCGAGAGGAAAAGAGGAAGTCCAGGGACACCCTGTATTTGAAAATGAAAATAGTTTACAGGATATTCTGGTACTCCTTGGCGAAGTCTAGCTCAAAGCTACTCTAAGTCAACCAACAAGCACCACTCCATAATGCACGCAAACATACAAAAATAAAAGCAATTAACAGTATTGGTACCACGAAATGAGAACCGTGAATAAAATAATAATTTGTGATTACCTTCTAAAGATAGTTGATAAATAATTTAATTGAATTGATCTGTTGTCTAAAAAGTAAAAGTTGACATTACTGACTATCATAGAAATAAATTTTTATATTTGTATTTGAATTTCCTGATATTGAATCTCTTCAATTGCTCAGGCAATGAATTATAGAGTTTTACAGCACCAAAAAGAAATGTTCTCTGAAACTGTGCAGTGCGATGTTGTGGCATAGTTCTGGAGGAAGAGGCTAAATGGACTTCATATAGACTTGTAAACTGTCAATTGCACAAATTCATTCAATACAGAGTGCAACACACTGTTGGTTGACACTGGAAGTCACATCATTCTTGAAATGATCTCTGACTTCATGCCCCCGACTGTCAACTACGAACTGCCTCATAAAGTACTGTTTCCGAGTAGAGAGGACTGGATCCTCCGGGACAAGGAAATATTAAGAGCAGATAGACTCATACACGAGTCAATTAAATCATTATTTTGGCTCTTACCAAGCAACGTCTAAATTGGTAGCGAATTGCCAAAAATGATTCTTCTCGATAGGAAGACTCAGATTGATCTTCTCAGGAAGACAGATTGTCTCTGGTCTTGATTCCTTGCCGTACTGGCCTGGAAGGCAAAAAGGCCTATGCAAAGCAGGGGGCTGCAAACAGCTTCATCGGACCAGAACCTGTCATTGGCGTCGTTTTAGGCTTTGCCAAACAAAGATTAAACACCTGGATGATAAGAAGATTTATGGACTTCTGGTAGAATCTTCCAGAATTGGCTCACTCCAGGGCGTTCATTCACCCTTCGAAGCTTAATACCCAAATAGTTGTTAGACTGTAGTAAGGATGAACTACGATGTCAAACAAGTCGCAGCGATGTCGCAGGTCGCTGTCATTTGAATCATCATATGCATTGTGTGTCGCCTCGGTTTGGAAAATGATGAAACAGCAGAGCACATACTTTGTGCCTGCCCCGCTAAGAACCTCATCAGGTTTTCAGAGTTTGTCAGAGCTATACTCTTACCATCTGACCTGAAAGAGCACTCACCATACAAACTAATTGGCTTCGTTGAGAAGCTGGGTTTATTTGGTCGAGTATGAATAGGTGTGAACCACAATAAACCTTTGCGGATTGCGGTAGGGGGTCGATCAGATCCACTTACTTTGGATCTAACCTAACCAAACCTACATGAATCAAGATGATCTGATATCCATCGTGGTATCAATCGGTAAAGTCGTTATTTTTCGGCAGGCAGTCACCATTTGCTACTGTGCAGGAACATTGGGAAGAGTAGGATTTTGAAATTCAATTTTTTACTTACTGAAAGTTGTGGTTTCTGCTAGACTTTTCTGTCCAGCTTCCATCTACAAGAAACTTCTGAGCAATGATCTACTTAGGATTATATGGAGTTTGCATTGAAATTGATGAAGTTTTTCGTTTTTTGAAAATTTTTAATTTTTGTCGTATAATAATAGAGAAAAAGACAGCCAAACACCCAAATAAATTTTTCCCAATGAATAAAATACATGAAATGATACCATGATACAAGAATCCATTTTCTGAACAAATGCTAGCAATGTTAGAGAACAATGCAATCCAATTGAAACATTTTCCTGACGAGTGAACCTTCACACTTCACGGTCATGCTAATCATCAAATTTGCCGCTATGGGTATAGGAGAAATATAAAGTAATCCACTGGATGAGAGAACATAATCATTAAAAGATTAGTGAAAATCACATGTTTGGACTTTCGTTGTCTGATAAAAAAAGCATTGAAATATGTGAAATAAAACAAAAATTGTTGGAATTTCAATTTTTACATTCTAGATAGTTGATATCTAGCAGAATATCTTCAACTAATGTTGAAGATATTCTGCTAGATTTTTTTTCTGATAAGTTTACACGGTGCTTTACTACGTACGTGATGAACTTCTCCTTCAATAGGTGTTCTACATGGCCTTTCCAGATCTTGCACTATGAATTTTGTCTTAACTGCCACTTTAGTTTGCAGTTCTCTGCGACGAGTCTGTCTTTGATAGCTTATCTGGTCATTTGATTATTGAACTAACGTATCAAAAACAAAAGGTATGAAAATCATTCCCAGAAAGGTGTAAAAATCATTCCCGAATTCGAATTTTGACTTTGCAAGTATAGCTCATTATTTCACGGTTCTACTGGTTCTTTCAGCAAAAATCGATGCACTTCAGGTGAAATGTTTGTTGAAAACTCATTCCAGTTGCGTGAAATGTTTCTTTCAAAAGTGGTCTGTTACACGCAAATCGTACAATGATCTAAAAATGTTTTGGAAATACACCTAGAAAAATGGAATGTTGTTTCCCGACTGAAATAATTCAATTGGTCAGAGATCATTTTCCAATCGTGTTAGGAAAATGAACTAGCTACTTGCGTGTGCACCAAATCCTCCCGAATATCCAATTATCTGAATTACAGTCGATCTATTCATCTGGTTTTTGTTCAAAAGTAATACAAGTGGGTCGGTACGTTGAATGCAGAAACTATCATAGGTGCTCATTTGCTTTATTCTTCAGAATCCCAGATATTTCAATAAAGATAATGTTCTTACACTCACCGGAACAGAAGCGCTGTAGAACGCCACCCCTGTCTAGTTAAGTAAGAGGTGTTTCGCGCAGTGTATGTGGTCACCACGGGACTATTTCGCAGAGGTGACGGGAAGAAGGGGAAGAGACAATAAGGTCAGTCGGAAGAGCGATGAACTGGAAGGTGGTCGATGCTCGACGACAATTTGAATAAAAAGTTCCGACAAGTGGATGTTTACGTATCGAGGTTTTATAACCACGTTAGTTTTGGCGTTGGCTGATTATCCGTGGCTCTACGTATAGTAGATTTAGACGGATTTCTCCCTGAAAGGTGTTGGCTTCTGTCTCAATTTTCAACCTTGGAGAGCTCCATCGTGGGACCGGACAACGGTGAGTAATACTCAAATATTGTGGGCCCAGACTTTATGAATCGATCCTTGCTCGTTAGTGTACCGTTTAAGTTTTATTTGTTCGTTTGTTTAGGCTATTGCTGTCCTCGTGGACGAAAGAATTTATTATAATTTTTTACTGAACCGACAATCTCTGATTTGTAACCCAACCCTATTAAATAAAACAAACAATTTCTCTCTTGTTAAAAAGTGTTGAAACGTTTCATTTGGCGCCCAGCGAGTGGACAAATCAGTTTTAGTCGGGGACAGTAATTTAGTTGAATATATATTTTATCCATTCTCATCATGGGACGGAATAAGGGAAAAGATGTTAGGATGTCTACATCATATGATGATAATTTAAATTCAAGCGTAGGGGAAACGGCTGAAAACCGGGTTTCTGGTATGGACGAGTTTATGGAGGGGATCAGTAAAAGTCTGAGTGGAACGGTTGATAAATGCCTGACTACTGCTTTTGAAAATCTCAATTCATGTTTACAGAGTGGGTTGTTACAGTTATCGGCAAGGCTTGAGCAAAGTAAAATAAATACTAGCAGGGTAGAGGAAAGTGAAATATCTGATAAACCAGCTATCGATACAGGTGTTGAGTCGAAAAATGTTGACCCTAACAAAAGTTACATATCAGTATGGAAAGATGTGGGGGGTACGAATTTGCACTTTTCACCTAATGGAGGTATTCATCCGGTATTATTCATTAAGAAATTGAATAATTTGTTTCAAGAAGCAGGTGTGCCAGAAGATAAAAAGAATTTTTTTGCTATAAATTGTTTAAAGGGTTCGGCACAGGACTGGGCGGAGATCAAAGAGTTCGAAGATTTTAGGACATTCAAGGAGAGTTTTTTAGCTCGATATTGGAGCATAGAGTGTAAGAAAGGTATCATTTTTGGGGCAGTCGGATCTTGGGGTGAATATCGCGATTAGCGAGATTAATGATGAAGAGTCATTGTATGGTAGTTCTTGTGCAAGAAAATTGTATTCAGAAGACGAAATATTCGAAACTGCTGCAAAAGCAGAAAGTTTTGATGAAGACCATAGGCTGAGCCTGGAAAAGTTGTTGTTGGAGTATAGAAGTATATTTTCCAACCAGCCAGGGTTGATTAAGGGATACGTTCACGAGATTAAGCTGAAGGATTATGCTCCCTTCTATCGCCATCAATATTCCATTCCACACGCTTTCCGGGAGGAAGCACGAAAGCAAATCAAGGAAATGAAGGAGTGGGGGGTTTTTGAAATGAGACAAACAGAGTTTGTCAGCCCGTTAGTCGTAGTGAGAGAAAAAGATAATACAGGTCGTGTATGTTTAGATGCAGGGTTCATTAATGCTCGGATGGAAAAAGATCGGGTGGTTCCACCTAATCCGTCGGAATTATTATATGATTTTGTACAAGGGCAGTGCTTGAGTACTATTGACTTGACGGCCTCCTACTGGCAGGTAGAAGTTGCTGAAGAGCATCAGAAATATTTAGGGTTCTCTTTTGAGGGACACACGTATGTTTTTAAGAGATTACCATTTGGTCTTAGTACATCAGTGGGAAGTTTTATCCGGGCACTGTACCAAGTATTGGGTTCAGATGTCGATAAGTGGGTTATTCCATACGTGGATGATTTATTGATTTATTCAGAGAATGCTAATGTTCATTTAGAACATTTGAGGATCATTTTTGAGAAGTTTCTAAAGGCCGGGATAACCATAAAATTGAAGAAATGCTTTTTTGCCCGAAATTCCGTGAATTTTTTGGGACACATCATTTCCTCTTCTGGGGTGGCTATGGACCCGGAACGTGTTGCTGCAATTCAAAAATTTCCAGTTCCTCGGAACATTCATCACTTAAGGTCCTTCTTAGGCTTATGTAATTTTGACAGACGGTTTGTTAGTCATTTTGCAGATATATCGTTGCCCTTGAACTCGTTATTGAAAAAAGGGGAACTTTGGCATTGGGGAGAGAGGGAATCTTCAGCTTTTCAGAAAATGAAAGAGGTCTTTTTGGATGTTACGTTGTTAAGACATCCAAATATGAATGAACGGTTTTATATATACAGTGATGCATCTGGGTATGCTTTAGGGGCATGTTTATTCCAGAAGATGGGTGATGACAAAAAGGGAATTATAGCTTTTGCCAGTAGGTCTTTGCATGGCCCGGAACTCCGCTATTCCGTCACGGAAAAGGAGGCTTTGGCAGTAATATTTGCTTTACAAAAATGGAGAGTATTTGTGCTGGGGCAACAGTTAACTGTCATCAGCGATCACAAGTCTCTCACGTTTATCAAGTCCTGTAGATTGTTAAATGCTAGGTTGACTAGGTGGGTATTGTATATTCAAGAAAACGACATACATTTTGAATATTGTCGGGGAAAGGATAATCAGATTGCTGATGCATTATCCCGATATCCCGTTGCCCAACCTAATCAATGCATAGAAGTGCCAGAGAAAAATGATATTGAAGTCCTCACGGTGAAGTACTCGGAGCTGTTTAGGGCTGTTAAGAGAAATTTTCAGAGTATTCTGAGGTCTCAAAAGGATGATTCGTTTTGTAAAAGGGTGCGGATGGACCTGGATGACAATTTGCCAAGGGCCACTAAGTGGTATAGGATTCATGAGGACATTTTATTCAGAATGGGATCGCAGAATAGTCCCAACTATAAAATATGTATTCCTTTAGAGCACATTTTTCAACTGGTCCTTCAAGAACATGAAGATAATGGCCATTTTGGCTCGGAGAAGTGTTTTAAGTCCTTACAAGGATTTTACTACTTCCCGAAGATGCGTAAAAGGATACGTCAGATTGTGGCAGGATGTATAGTATGCCAGAAAACGAAGATATCTCGTCACTCTGTTGGAGGGATGAGTTCCGTACTCCCTTCGTCTATAAACGAAATCTTATGTGTGGATCTTATTGGTCCGTTACCGAAGGCAAGAGCGGGAGCCACGTTCTTATTGGTATTGGTAGACGCTTTCAGTAAGCTCGTGAGGCTCTTCGCGTTGAAACGTGCTACTAGTATTGCAATAGTTCGATATCTAAAGAAATACGTTGATGAAGTGGGCAAGCCACGAGTCATTTTGTCTGACAATGGTAGCCAGTTCACCAGTGCTGTATGGTCTGAATCTCTGGATAAAATGGGTATAAAAGCTGCGCATACGTCGGTTTATTATCCGCAGGGCAATATGACTGAAAGAGTGAATAGAGAAATAGGAAGGTTACTGAGGACACTTTGTTTTGACAAACATACAAGGTGGGTGAATGTTATAGGTGAAGTGGAGATATATTTAAATAACGTCCTCCACGATAGTACAGGATACAGTCCTAATCAACTCCATTTTGGAACCGTGAGAATGAGCCCTTTTCTTAAAGATGTTCCCAGCCCTTTACCGAATTTTCCTGACGTAAGTAAAGACCAAATGATATTTCTGGCCCACGAGCGTTTAGTTACAAAGGCCCAAAAGCGAAAAATTCGTCACGACAAGGGAAAAAGGTTAATTGAATTCAATGTTGGGGATAAGGTGTTGGTTCGTACCCACCCTCAATCTGATGCTGAATGCAAGGAAATAAAGAAATTTTTCCTTCTCTATAAGGGACCGTGTACCGTAACGTCGAAAAAGGGGCCCAACTCATATGAGTTGATGAATGATGAGGATGGATCTTATGTAGGTGTGCATAATGTTTATAACTTGAAAGGCTATGTACCACCCTTACGTTCTTTGTAGTGTTAATTTTGTATGTACCAAAATCAACAGGGGGGTAATGTAGAACGCCGCCCCTGTCTAGTTAAGTAAGAGGTGTTTCGCGCAGTGTATGTGGTCACCACGGGACTATTTCGCAGAGGTGACGGGAAGAAGGGGAAGAGACAATAAGGTCAGTCGGAAGAGCGATGAACTGGAAGGTGGTCGATGCTCGACGACAATTTGAATAAAAAGTTCCGACAAGTGGATGTTTACGTATCGAGGTTTTATAACCACGTTAGTTTTGGCGTTGGCTGATTATCCGTGGCTCTACGTATAGTAGATTTAGACGGATTTCTCCCTGAAAGGTGTTGGCTTCTGTCTCAATTTTCAACCTTGGAGAGCTCCATCGTGGGACCGGACAACGGTGAGTGATACTCGAATATTGTGGGCCCAGACTTTATGAATCGATCCTTGCTCGTTAGTGTACCGTTTAAGTTTTATTTGTTCGTTTGTTTAGGCTATTGCTGTCCTCGTGGACGAAAGAATTTATTATAATTTTTTACTGAACCGACAATCTCTGATTTGTAACCCAACCCTATTAAATAAAACAAACAATTTCTCTCTTGTTAAAGAGTGTTGAAACGTTTCAGCGCACACCAATATTTTACGGTACATATTCTTTAGGGCTGCGACAAATACTACACTTGCAAGTTAGCAGGTTCTGGAAATACTGTTTTCGTAGGAAAATGTGCTGAAAATCGTTTTCTTAGGTTTCTTAGCGATCGTAACGGATGTACATCAAGAACGCACACAAATATACCTGCACCAGGGTTCTATAGGCTGTTAAACATTTTTCCCTCTGAAAGAATTCCTCGAATCCAATCCATACACAAAAAGGTAAGAGAATGTTTTCAGTCAACTGTAGATCTGTTATTTCACCATCAGTAATATTAAAAATCGTGGGAAAAGCAGTTAATCAGTACATATATTCAAATATTCCTTAGCGTTCAAGAATTTAACTGCCAGAAACAAAGATCACCAGGTAACCTCAAATATATCACCCATCTTTAGAATACTGCAATAAAAAAAATAAAGAGTTACATTCAAAATTTTCATAGCCTTTGACCGTGTCTGGCATGAGGTTTCAATGATAAAAATCCGATGTTATTGCTCATCAGATTTAATATGTGTGATTGATGACTTGTTTATTTTGTGGTAATTCAAGATCACTTCAATTGAATGAATGGAAACACTTTTGTTTAATTACCACTGGTTGATTTTATTTATACGACCGGTTTCGGGTTTGACCCCAGTATCACTAGTATTATACTTGATAATGGGGTCAAACCCGAAACCGGTCGTATAAATAAAATCAACCAGTGGTAATTAAATAAAAGTGTTTCCATTCATTTCATTGAAGCTTATCAGATCATCATTGTTCAATTGTATTCATCGTTTTCAGAGATGGTTTCTCCAAGTAGCTATCAATGGTTTCCATATCTTCACAATCAACGCTAATGTTCCACCAAGATCCATATTACCTCCAACCACTTTTTTTATTATACACCAAAGAACTATTGGAAAAACCATTCACACAACATTTTTTTTCAGTTCAGCAAAGGATTTTATATCTCAATATACATCTGGAAAAAAATTCTACTTGGGATGACATAAACTATGTAAAATTGAATTCAGGCATCTCTGAGATGATTGATATCAATATATTTCGGCAAAATCATTATACTGTTATAGCAAAGGTAGGTAACAGAAAAACCTACATATCTTTCAATATTCAGTTCGCAGTACGATGTTTATTGTGATCATCATCACAGAATTCGTGAAAATGGTCTCACCACCTTCATTCAACGATTTTTCATAACAAAAATTAAATTCTTCATTTTGATTCAACTCATCAAAATGATAAATGAATGTGCGTTCAAAAAAAAAAAAGGGGAGACGATCGTGCGACAGCCGCAACAACACGGTACCACACTTTAGTGCGGTACCGTGTTTTTATTGTACAATACCTACTTTTCAATTGAAATAGTTCATTTGTGGTACCGTGTTTTTATTGCACAGTACCTAATTTTTTATTGAAATAGTTCAGTATTGCCTAAAATGGCAATAATGAACAGATCAAATTTTATCATTACAAATAGAGTTAAATAGCCAGTTCAATAAAATGAGGTTGTAACGATGTATTTTCATCATAATTCCATTACTGTGTACAATTATAGCTGCAAATAGTATATACATTAATTTTTATAAGTCATATTTTATTCAAGTCATACGTTGATAAAGGATATTCTGTATTATATGAATATACACTAATAAATTGATCTTTGAATAAAAGGAAAATAATTCAGTATGTAAATTCAGTATGTAATTCATACACCGTGTTAAAATTACAAGTTCGGCTATCGTCCACTAGATAGCCTTCCCTTTAACAAGACTCCTTTTGTGGTAGATCTTTGTTGTTTAACATATTATTTTCTTAGAAATTGTAAAGTTACGTGTCGTTACCTGTTTTTAGATTTTTGGGCAAAATCGAAGTACTCGAGGTAGCCATGTTAGCTTGCTTTGTCTGTTGGTGTAAGGAACGACGCTAGATTAGTGTATGTACTCCGACAGAAAAAGCAAATTTGTGTGTAAATTTATGTCCAGAGTGGATTATTCATAACTGTGTTGAACTGAAAACGAGATGTTTCAATGATGGATTATTTTCCTGCTCTATTCGTCTCTCCGGATTGTATCTGGTTATGAGGATATAGGATTGTTGTCTCTCTGAAGACAAGACGAAAATTGATGAACTTTGCAGCTCGTTTCAACCACTCAAGATGAACTACTTTCCTCAGACAATCGTCTCTCCTAATTTCACATGGTCATGAGGATTGAGAGGATGGTCCATTTGAAGAGCCTGTCAAAACTATTCAGCCCAAGGATATTCTCCTCTAGTTGTCTTTCCTTCTATTATTTGATTATGACGTATTTGAATGGAGTAAATGGTTCAAGCTTTGGCTTCAACCAACTTCGTTGGACGTTAGACTACTGCCTAGTCTATTCAGGATAGTATAGATAAACCAATTTCAACATTTCCCATATTTTACCTGCCACCTTTTTTATTTACATCATAATTTTGTGAAATAGCCTTCGTACAGCACTGGACCATCAATTTCATATTTTCAAAATACTTGAAAGAGGTCATCACATGATACCTTAATATTGGTTGATCTGATTCGAATTCATTATTTAACATCGCAATGTCGTTCCCATGGAATTGCCTGTATGACTGTAATTTACTTATTGTGTATGTCATGATATGTATTGGCTTGAAGTTATCCAAAGATTTGTGGCTACACATGCTGACGTAGAGGAAAATAAAAATCTGTGGTTGGGATACGAAATTATTAGCACCCGCACTAAATACCTATGGAAATACCTATTCGCTATAGGTTGAACGTGGAATTATTAAGACTATTTGGTGTTTGACTTTTTAATAAAATCTTGAGTAGATTGACGCGTTGATAATCGTTTTCTCATCAACAATACAGATTTAGGCAAAAATCAAATTGGAAATATTAGACTTACTTTCCAATACCTCATATAGAAATGATATCCGATGATCTGCGTCCATCAAAATCACACAACTTCCATAGTTTTTTGAGTAGATCAACTTGGTGATAACAGTTTTCTTGTCATTTAAACATATTTCGAAAAAGAAATTGTTGAAACAATAACACTAATTTTCTGGAATTCCTTGTATTCATGAAAATCACACAACTCTTAGAGACTTTTGGGTAGATCATCACAGTGAAAACCGTTTTCTTGTCACCCATACAAGGGGTTTTGAATAGTGAGTCTGATTGTTGCAACAATTTTTTCCTGGAATTCTGTATGGGTGACAAGAAAACGGTGTTCACTTTATCGATTTACTAAAGATTCTATAAGAGTTGTGTGATTTTTATGAACGCACATCTTCTAGTTCCAATTCTCGAAGGAATCTCGAAAAATGAGTCTGATTGTTTCAAATTTTTTTTTTTTGAAATCTGTTTGGGTGACAAGATAACTGTCACTACGTCAATCTATTCGAGATTCTATAAGACATGTTCGGTTTTCATGCACGCATAACATCTGGTTTCAATTCTACAAGGGGTTTTAAAAAGTGAGTCTGATTGTTGCATCAATTTTTTTCTCGAAATCTGTATGGGTGACAAGAAAAACAGTTTTCGTTATATTGATGTACCCAAGATTCTATAAGAGTTGTTTGATTTCTATGAACACACATTGTCTGGTTCCAATTCTGAAAGGAATCTCAAAAAATGATTCTGATTGTTGCAACAATTTTTTTCTTGAAATCTGTATGGATGACAAGAAAATGGTTTTCAATATATCAATCCACCCAAGATTCTATAACAGTTGTTCGATTTTCATGAACGCATATCTTCTGGTTCCAATTCTGCAAGGAATCTCAAAAAATGAGTCTAATTGTTGCAACAATTTTTTTATCGAAATCTGTATGGGTGAAAAAAAAAAGGTTTTCACTATATCGATCTACCCAAAATTCTATAACAGTTATGAAATTTTCATGAACGCACATCTGATTCCAATTTTACAAAGAATCTCAAAAAATAAGTCTGATTGTTGCAACAATTTTTTTCTCGAAATCTGTATGGGTGACAAGAAAACAGTTTCCACCATATCGATCTACCCAAAATTCTATAAGAGTTGTGTGATTTCATGAACGCCCATCTTCTGATTCCATTTCTACAAGGATCTCAATAAATGAGTCTGATTGTTGCAACAATTTTTTTATCGAAATCTGTATGGGTGACAAGAAAACGGTTTTCATTATATCAATTCACTCAAAATTCTATAAGAGTTTCGTGATTGTCATGAACGCACATCATATGGTTCCAATTCTGCAATGAATTTCATAAAATGAGTCTGATTGCTGCAACAATTTTTTTCTCGAAATCTGTATGGGTGACAAGAAAACAGTTCTCACTATATCGATATACCTAAAATTCTATAAGAGTTATGTGATTTCCATGAACGCACATCTTATGGTTCCAATTCTACAAGGTGTTTCAAAAAGTGAGTCTGATTGTTGCAACAATTTTTTTCTCGAAATCTGTATGGGTGACAAGAAAACGGTTTTCTCTATATCAATCTACCCAAGATTCTTTAAAAACTATGTGATTTTCATGAACGCACATCTTCTGGTTCCAATTCTGCAATGAATTTCAAAAAATGAGTCTGATTGGTGCAACAATTTTTTTCTCGAAATCTGTATGGGTGACAAGAAAACAGTTTTCACTATATCGATCTACCCAAGATTCTATAAGAGTTGTGTAATTTTGATGAACGCACATCTTCTAGTTCCAATTCTACAAGGAATCTCAAAAAA
The DNA here is from genome assembly GCF_025532065.1 of Leptinotarsa decemlineata. Lineage (NCBI taxonomy): Eukaryota > Metazoa > Arthropoda > Insecta > Coleoptera > Chrysomelidae > Leptinotarsa > Leptinotarsa decemlineata. The sequence goes on along the minus strand of NW_027412549.1, from coordinate 9,828,499 downwards.
TGAATCTGATTGTTTCAACATTTTTGTTTCAGAAATCTGTTTGGGTGACAAAAAATTGTTATCACTGCTTCAATCTACCCAAGATTCCATAAGAATTTTATGCACGTACACCATCTGGTTCTAATTCCACAAGGGGTTTCAAAAGTTAGTCTGATTGTTGTAACAATGTTTTATGGAAATCTGTATGGGTGACAAGAAAACAGTTTCCACTATGTTGATCTACCCAAGATTCTATAAGAGTTATGGGATTTTCATGAACGCACATCATCTGGTTCCAGTTCTACAAGGAATCTCAATAAATGAATTTGATTGTTTCAATAATTTTCTTTTTTGAAATCTGTTTAGATGACAAGAAAACTGTTATCGCCAAGTTAATTTACTCAAGAAACTATGGAAGTTGTGTGATTCTCATGAACGCACATCATCGGGTGTCATTTCTACATTGAGTGTGGGAAAGAAAGTCTGATATTTCCAATATTATTCTTTCCTAAATCTGTATTGTTGATGAGAAAACGGTTATCAACGCGTCAATCTACTCAAGATTCTATAAAAAGTTATACACCAAATAGTCTTAATACTTTCAACCTATAGTGAATAGGTATTTCCAGCCACAGATATTAGTACGGGTGCTTATAATTTCATATCCCAACCACAGATTTTTATTTTCCTCTACGTCAGCATGTGTGGCCAGAAATCTGTGGATAACTTCACGCCAATATTTTTCTGTTATTATATAGTAAAAGGGGAAAGTATTTATTTGACTTCAGATCACATGCTCCACCTATTTCAATAGCTAACGGCACAAATAGTATGAGAGCCCACGACCAAAATCATGTATCATAGCAATACGACCAAAACTGTATAAAATCGTTAGATTATATGATTCTGAACCCGACTAGGTGTGGAAGTGTAGCAATTGCGTGCGAGGCTGTGTCCAAAACAAAAGCTAATCAGTATCAGCAATACGTCTGATATTGGAAATATACATAGATTCTATAATTTTATGACGAATAAGTTGGTTTTCCGATATTTTGCGCGTAGTATATAGCTGAAGCGAATTTTTGAAAATGTCAAAAAAATTAGCCGACCTGTATTATAGCAATCCGGATAAATTTTTTTTTGAACCGTATATTTGCCAGTATTGAAAAAACTGTTTTGAGAAATTTTAGATGTCGCATATTTTTCCAAAAGAGAAAAGAACGTTTTGGAGTCGCTTGGCCGATGCCTGAGCGCTTTTTACGATGCGGTGGGAATGGTTTTTTGTATGTTACGCTCCTGCTACTCTTTTACTATACACAGCTCACTCACCAGCTATTATAACCGAGGAAATATTTGGAGATTTTTTGAAAAAAATGTTGCACATTTTGTGTAAACATAATGTTGCAAGTATCGATCTGACATTCGACAGGTATTTTTGTCTATCCATCAAGGTCACCGAGCATGAATTTCGAGAGAGCATAAACTCTACAGATTTTTTAATCTCAGGACCACAATAAGCTGGACCGTCTAATTCCGCTGAAGAATTGAAAAATATGAACTTCAAGAATGCTCTGGTCAAATTTAATAATAATAATTGGTCAGAACAGGACATGGCACACATAATTGGTAACAAAATCATTCACATCAATCACGACATGTGTTATGGATATCATGTTAAAGATGGTACTATCATTCAAATAATCAGTGAAGATTTAACTTGCCAAGAACATGAAGAGACAGATACGAAGATCGTTTACCGTGTCTGTCGGATTGATCCACAAAGTCAAGTCACTATTCGATGATCGGACACTGATATACTAATAATACTGCTCGGAAATATGGAATTCGTAGAAAGTTTAGTCAAAATTTCTATGGATGTTGGTAATTCCCGCCGATACAGTAATGTTTCACGTTTATACGAGACATTGGAATCCACTCTGGCAAAATATTTACCTAGTTTTCATGCAATGACCGGCTGCGATTACAATCCCGCGTTATATCGCAAGGGTAAAAAAAAAGACCATTTCACAAAGACATATAAAATATAAAACGACGAAGCTTCCACAACTCTGAATATTAAATTATCCAATTACGATGCCTGCAATCTGCCACCATGCAAATTAGAATTAGAAAAAAAATTATTGCCAACGAAATATAATGCCAAGTGTAGAGCAACGATCATTCCAACCGATCTCAACCCTGCAGATTTCGGATGGTGTGAAGACGAGGGACGGTTCCAGTTTTCGTGGATCTCGGGTAACCAACTACCAGAATTGAGTGACGTTGTCTTGGATGACGAAGCATCAGGTACAGTTGATGTGGCTTTTGTTGTTATTCCCACAAATAAGTTCGTGATTTTTACCAATGATATTTATTATATAGAAAATAGCATTGCAGATCTCACAAGTGACCTCGAGAGGATTTCGATGAAGATGATTCCGATACCGACAGTAATCAGATACGTTATTTCATAACTTTGCATAAACCGTTATTTTTCTACTTCATCCCAGTTTCCTTGTGAGCCATTTATTTCAGTCCTTCAAGTTCAGTTTTACGATTTCAGGTGAGCTCTCTCTTCATCATCATCTATCAAATTCAGGGTCGCAATTTATACAATGGCTACATTGGTTACATAGATTCCAATATGTCAGAATACGATTTTTGAATAATTTTGAGCTATTGAAAAGTTTTCTGATAAAGGAGGTGCTAAGGATTGGAAAATCAGTCCGGTCAAACGCTACGCGAAAAATGTCTGGAATTGGTATTTTCGAGTTCGCAATGATAAAATTTATCGATTTAATGCGGCTGTGGCTGTATTGCTATGAGACAAAAGTTTTGGTCGTGGGCTCTAGTACTATAAGGATCTCCAAGACATAATTTTTTCCAGATTGTATCCGTTTACTTGCTGATAATTGTTCGCTGAGTTCCGAAACCATGTGAATGGTAATATTGTTCTTGCATTTCTGCCGTTCACATACTTCAGAAATTATTACCTCAAACTCTAAGCCGTGTGAGTTGGTAGTTGGAGCTCTTTTGACTTTCAGTTTTTCAATGTAATTTTGTAATTTGAAAATCGGAGCTTTCAGGTCTTTCAGATCCCAACCAATACATCTGCAATAGCGGTCCAATCATAGTTTGAAGTAAGCATTTTGTTTGCAGTTATATCTATACATGAGATGTCCTTCACATGCAGCATGTATAGGCTACTCGTGAAGGCATTATTGGGAAAAAACAAATATCTACTAGATGTAATAATCACTGTTGGTATGCCTTTGGTAGGTTGCTATCTATTCAGTTGCCTTGATAGGTGTAGCAATGTAAGCAATGTATGGTTTAGTTCCAATACACGGAATCAATTTTATATATTATTAAATTTTCACTAACTCTGGGCTTTAAACTGATTTTCATCTCCATGAAGTTAATCACGATACTTTTACTGCCGTTTTGATGTCAATTTTGAAATGGGATGTTATATTGAAGTATTCAGGTAATTGCAGAAATATTATTAGGTTCTTACACCATAAATATTAATTACTTGTGACATAATTTATGTGATTATCCCATAGTAATAATCTACAAATATTCCTAAGTAAATTCTGGTTGAATAATTTCTGAATCCATTTTTATTTACGTTTTGAGTGATTTTTTCATCACAAGATATTTGGATCAGATTATGTGTATCAAAAAGCCATTTTATGTTTCATTCTTAGTGATTCACTGTTGAAAAAGCTCGAAATATTTCAAAAATCGAATTTGTTGGTAAGGTAATTCAATAAGGTGCCCAATGATGGTATCATCCTGACAGCTTACAACTTTCCCTTCTAACTGTTGTTCAGAAATAATATTCAAAATGGGTTGGATGGGTTCTAGGACTGTGCTTTGTTTATCTGTTTAAAATCTGTTTTTCCGTTAATCAGCTGTCGCCCCCATACGAACGACAACTCTCAGAAGTTGAGAAACTTGTGCGAGCTAAGGACTAACGAGGTCTTACCTTTTAACGTGTGATTCCTAACACGGTTGCAGAATAATCCCCGCTACAGACTATATTTGATTCAACGGTTATTACTATCGATTCTGTCGATGTGAGCACACTGATTCGTATGACTCAGATAACTTTGTATTGGATAATAAACAATACTTCGAATTTAACATTCTCTAGTACTATTTTCATCTTACTGGTCCGTACTTGTGATGAACAGATGACCTGAATGACCAGAAAAATCAGCAATCGCCCATCATATTTTGCAACAAAACCATTCCAAAGACATCAGTTCATTAAGATTAGTTTAACAAGTTAACAACAACAGGCATCTAGATGCCTATGAGAGTGTGGAAATGAGTAAACATAATAATATCATGAATAAAGATGGTGAACCAATACCTAATAGTATACTAGATAGCTTGTTGAAATGATATTTCATTCACTTATTAGTTTTATCTGACTATTACATAAGGACACATTGTGAAATTACTTCAAGACTTGAGACGCAGGTACCTAGAAGAGGTATATATGGTATGAATAAGGATAACATTCTGAGTATATTTAGTTTAATCTTCTCTTGAATATGCTCATTTGGTGATCGAAACACGTGTCGAGGTGTTGAAAATAACGGTTTGGTGTTGGGAAAATACTCTAGTAATATTCTGTACTGGACCTTAGGTAATAGCTAATATTAAAGAGTATGAAACGTTTGTGGATCAAAACTATTCATCCGTGCTAGAAATGGCAAATTGAAAGATGAGGCCCAATTTATCCTTTGCACAAGTTGCTGAGGGTTGTCGTTTGTAATAAGGCGACAAGTAGTTAACGGGAAAACCGATTTGGAAAAGATTTTCATCATTCTCGCTTGTATAGTAAAACATGTGTTGTTAAAATCTTACAGTGAATCGTATCAGTTAATGTAAATGAAATTACTCCTACTCCGTCTCTGTTTGAAAACAACACTAGCGAAACCTCAGTTCAATACGAGAACAAATACCGGCCGCAATCAGTTTATGATAGAGTTTCACAGAGAGAGTTGATGTGTAAAAATGATTGTTGAAGACGACAATAATGTGATTTGCGGGCCGGAGCCCTACGAACCTATACCAGAAGGCTCCCTTGGGAAATTTTTGTTCGAAAATTTGTTGAGCAGTCCTGATACCAACGACGCAATGGTGAGTATGAACTGTTGAAACAGATATAAAAAAATATATAGAACAGATATAGACCAGATACAGAAAATATTACAAAAGAAAGTACAGTTTTTTATACAGGATTTCAAAATATCTCAATGTTAAATAAATGTAAACCCTAACGAAAGAAGGTGACTTTAGCTAGAGAGGGAATTAAAATGAAAATACTGAACGTTGTGACTGACAATCGTCGATTTTTTCATTCCAAAAACAGCTGAATGTTTTTACCGGTGTTTGCATATAGAATAGATAGTGTTCAGAAATTCATATATACTATAGAAAATAGAAAATATATTACGTTATCGCGGAAACACCCTCCAATAATCCAAAACACGATTTTTGTCAAATTATATCATAGCTTCAGAAAAATCTAATACTGCTTATACAGGTTTGCGAAGAGTTTTTCGCAGAAACGAACGGGATGTTGAACACTTTTACACATCAGAACAAAAAAACTGTCTCGCAACGCGCGTTTCTCTCTCACCAAGCTAATATTATCAATCATCAGTCATCTCTCTTGATGATGCTAGCTTGGTTAAAAAACGCGCGTCGAGTGACAGTACATGAGGGTGGTCCCAGAAGTACCCGGCCAAAGAAAAAACCACAAAAATTCTGAAGAAAAATATATTTTGAAAAGGTTATATTTTTAGGAGTGTGTGAGAGAATCACATGATCCCTACACAATATAATAAATGGAAGACGTAAAATTTCACTCACATGGAACACTGACATCAAGATAAGTACTGAAGAGCCTTGGGGCAAGTGTCTAACTACGAAACATCGGCTGTCTACCACTAAGGATGACAGTATTCCATATAGGTGAAATTTCACTTCTTTCATTTATTATAATGTGGATGATATCTGTCTCGATTCCATTACGAATTTTTAGAATACAAACGAAATAAAGAAAATTATTTTTTATACAATTCAGTGTTCATATAAAAGTATTAGTTTCGACAGAGTCTTTCTTTCGTGTAATTCAATGCTTGTATGAAAATAGTTGTTTCGAAAGGGCTTTTTCTTTCCACTTTGTCTGAAAGTTACTTCTTTGCATGATCTACATATCTTTGTGAAGAGTTAATTTTTGAAATTGATTGTTTCCTTTCTTTCTTTGGAACCAATCAACCGGTTCATTGGTAAAACCACCAACACTGACATAAAAACTTGGCAAGTTGACTTGGGTGTTACACTAGTAGGTGGAAGCACTTATGTCTCACTTGCATTTACACAATTATTTTTATGAATTACTTTTCTTGGTTATTCACATTTTGTCTTTAATCGAGGACCGCCTGCTCGGTACTGACAATATATACATGGTAATTCATGATCACTCGAATGAAATCAATAAAACACTTTTGTCTAAATACCACTGGTAGATTTTATTTATACAACCGGGTTTGACTCGGGTTTGACTGGATTTATCAAGTATGAAACTGAAATCTGAATTTTGAAATATCGGTTTTATCAGAATTTTCAGGTGTGCTGCAAGGACAGGTATTTGACAGACAGGTAGTTGGGCGAACCAGGATGCTCACTTGAAATTCCACCCTGAAAAATCTAGGGGTTGTTGAGCTTATAAATTCAAGAGAGGAGACCTACATAAATCGAGTTGCTCGTTTAGGGGTATATGTTTCTGGTTTTCAATTGATTTGTTAATTTCCATGGCCTCCAACAAATTCATTTTTTCCCAAACAACTGCAATACTGTTCTCGACGCGCGTTTTACAAACCAACTTGGCGTCTTCAGGAGATGAAGAAAACGACAGAGGTTTACCTTCAATTTCAAAGGTAAACTACGTAAAACAAAATCCAAAACAGTTGCAACCCTTTTTCATCACGTGCGTCACATCGGTGTGTGAGGCCACTTGAGATCATTTTGTCGACCGATAGCTGGTTATACAGAGTGGCCACTTTTTAGGGGGGCGAGAATACCAGGGCTGGTTTTTGAGATATCATGAGAAAAGTACATTCTGTCAATTTGATTTTTTTTCTCCACATTATTTTAAAAATTGTAAAATAAAATTACATACATTTTCAATTCCATAGTAAATTATCCTCAATTAAACGTAATCAGATTTCGAATCCAACGTTTTGTACTCTCTGAGCCACCTTGAACCTATTTCTTTTTCAATACGGACCTGCATATTTTGTGACACTTTTAGAAATAACTTCACGCTGAATTCAACAATACATCTACAGTGCCATTCAAAGTTGATTTTCGGGTAATTTTGACCCTTATCCAAATTTCTTCGGTTCGGAACTGTATTAACTTTACTTTTACTTTCATTAACAAAATGCAAAACATTTCACTAAGAACATCAACTCACTCATCTTAAACTGGATGAAACATATCATAATCAAATCACGAAACAAGTAATAATTATCTACATATTTCAAGAAAAAAAAAATTAATAAATAAACAAAACTATCATTCATTTGGAAGATAAATTAAATAATTTAATTAATAAAAATTAATAGAGTGAGAGTACGAAATTTCCACCGTTTTGTAAAATGCACTTTGAGATTCTGAAATTCAAACTCTTATACGTTTGCTTATTTCGTCTCCTTAAATACCTTCAATGCATTCTCGATCTTCTTTTCCATCAAGATGGAGAAGTAGGGAAACCAAATCCTTCATTTCCCAAAATTAATCCCTCCTAATAATATACCCTTTCAATTTGAACTTCATGTAGTCTAATATATAAAAAGGGGTGTTTGTTGGTTGGTTGGTAAGTGATAAACTTCTACATCGCTCAACCGATCATGATGAAACTTGACATGTATAAGTAATTTTTCATAGAGAAGGTTTATAGGCTATCAATTCTTCTGTAACTAACCCCTAGATGGCGCTGTAGAACAATTTTTTGAAAGCACTGTTCTATAACGCTGCACACGCCTAAGTTTGTTTATTCTGATTCTGTCAAGACATTGGAACAGCAGCGATACAATAACATAGTACTAATTAGTACCAAAACTACCAAATTCTACACGGGCGAAGCCGCGGGCAACAACTAGTTAACTATAAAACCTAATTCATAAAGAATAAACGAAACTATCATTTATTTGAAAGACAAAATGAATAATTATTTGAAATTAAATAAAAATTAATGAAGAAAGTATTTGAAATGTCCTCCGTTTTTCATCAGCTAGGATAAATTTTTGCCACAGAAGTTTCTTTGCTGCTTTTTATTGTAAAATATCATCTTGGGATGGATTTCAAACACATTTGTTTTTAATTTGATGAGCAAATAATTTGACGAATATTTCTGGGAGAAATTCTCCATAACTTCTTGTGAGATACCTCATCAACTCGCAATGTATAACAGTTCATTATATTGAAACAAATTACTCAGTATAGCGTGGAACCAAAATGCTGAACCAAATTCAATTTATCAAATTATTAGACATTTTTTGTGAAAGAACTGATATTATTTGTATAGAGTGAAATTAACGATTGATAGGTAGGTATTGAAAATCGACACCGAGACCGAAATGAATTCTCCATTTTTTTTCATTCTCAAATTTCAGACTGATTCTGATATGTGTTAAAAAAAATTGTTCTACTCATGAGTGCAGAGAGTTTTGTAGACACAAGTAGACATTATTCCAGGTGATAATATCAATGTCCATCAAACTCTCAAATAGGGCGAATAACCGTCTATTGAAAATTCAATAGGATCTGATGTGAAATATTGTTCAACTTGGCCATTTCGTTTTATTCATTTTGGGATGCTGAGGAAATTGGAGTGGTCCATTCCATGGCATTTTAACATCCTTTGTAGTATGATACCAAACAATAGTTAGAGTACAGTAGAATTGAATTACATTTTCTAACAGGCCTAGTTCCGGGCACTGCCATCTGAATAAATATATGCAAATACTTGTGTTTGAAAAATTTGGACCGAATCAGGCTTTCAGAATTTGGCAGAGTTCCACTTTTACTATCTGACCGTGAAGATACAAGGTAAGCGGCTTTATCAAGAAGCTGGATTTATCTGTTCGAGTTTGAGTAATTGTAAGCTTCAAAGAACCTTTACCTACTAGTTGCAGTGGAGGGACGAATAAACCATTTCACTCAGGACCCAGTGTCAAATATCAATTATTGTAAATGGAGTTTCTGAAAATCTTCGAGTATTCCATAGTTGCTGACGATATGAGGAACTTACTTCCTATAATAAAACTTGAATCAATGGAAATGAATGAACTTTGTTACCTCAAATAGTAAATGACTATCGATTTGAGAGTCCATTTAGAGTGATTTTCTGTGAACATATTATTGGTAACGAGCATTCCATAGTTGCTAAGGATATGAGGAACTTACTTCTTATAATAAATCTTAAATCAACGAGAATGGAACGAACTTTGTTACCTCAAATAGTAAATGACTATTTAAGAGTACATTCAGATTGATTTTCTGTAAACATATTTTTGGTAACGATAATTAAAAACTCGTCTTCTTTTAATTATAAAACATGAAATGCTATTCACCGATTGGTAACTATATGTTTTTGTTCCAGTTGTTGATTTTGAAATTATTGATAATTCAAAATCAAAAACCAGGATCATAAATGTTATCTGCCTCCAAACACACTGCCGTAGCAGTGCGTACAAAATAGTATATTATTACGTTTTCCCCATAGATTGACTAATAATTGACTACATTTCACTTCAAATACAACAAACACTTCAACTAAAACTTCAACTATTATTCGAATGTCTATCGCCTTACTATATCGCTCCGCGTACTGCACTGTAACTTCCACTTGACTGTTTTGATGGTCGAGTGGGTAGCACTTATATTTGGGAATCGAAGGCGCTGAAACATCCTTTGGAATTCCATCGAAGTCGGTGGAACATTCGCCGGGAATTTCTGTCGATTCGGTCCGAACAGCCGCGAAATGTCGGTCGAACTGAGCGCGCTCTTCGCTATGTCACAATTGGTTTATGAATACAAGTGGCGGCTGGCGTTATTTCCTTCAGGACATGATTTACAACACTATGGTATATTCAGCCACATGTGTAATTTCATATAATAATCACAAATTGGATTTTAGGACTCCTGTCTTGTGAAATTATAGTTGTTCAAGCGAAGATCTCATAAAAAGTAGTATAAAACTTGATTTTTCAGATCTGATTCATTATCTGAATAAGCTTCAACAATAAAAGTGTGCATAACAGAATAGGTAGGTAGAATTCAGTGAGATTCGGTGAGAATGAAACTGAACCATTTCAAGAAGTTCATCAAATATTTCAATTTTTGGTTAACCCATCAATTGAAATATCAATTTTTCCTTTTTTTCGTTTGATGGCAGTTGACAATGATTTCTGGTGGAATGAAGTTTTGACAAATTTACAATCCAATGAAAGATAAATGAATAATATTTAGAGAATACTATTACCGAAATAGTTTTAAGGTAGAAAGAAATAAATTCATCAAAAGGTGAAAAGAAGATAATGAATACGAAATATAATAGAAATTATAACCTGAAATGGAAATGAGTTGAGGAAGTTACTTAACAATAAATGGAAATGTCAACAATATACAAACGACGGAAATGAAGAGAAATGATAATTAACAAATAACACAAAATTTTAAAGAATTTTAAATCAAGCTACTTCGTGGGAGATAACCGATCTTTTTCGAAAACTTGTATACAGCTTCTTCTAACTCCCTCTTGAGACAGTGTCTCTCTCTGTAGACCATTACGGCTTCTGACCACTTGGTAGATCCACAACTTGTTTTGCTATCCTCTATTTTTTCCCCAACGTATACAGATTACAAATAATATTACAAATAATAATTACAAATAATAATTACAAATAATAATTACAAATAATAATTACAAATTAATAATAATACAAAATTAATAATAATATATAAATATTTCTTATCCCCTTTCATATATTCGGACCTAAGCGCAAATGCGCTTGTGTTGTGATAGGTATTCCTTTTTTTAAAAGGAGATTTTTATTCTGTCAGACATTTTATATACATTTGATATTTCTGGAGAATGGAGCTTTCAAGTATATGTGTTCAATATAATTTTTCAATAATAAGTTGATTGTAGCGTAGAAATGATTTTATAGCAATTTTGTATTTCTTTATGTCTATAATATTCCTGGACTCGGGTGGTAGTAAATTGAAAAGTTTTGGGCCAAAGTAATATACAGATTTCTGTGAATGACTTTTTTTGAATAAAGGTAGATGGATAGACCTTTTTATAACAGATCTGATCTCTTTTTCAATGGTTGAACTTTAGTAATTTACTTTGTTATGAAATATCCATATTGAACAAGAGTAAAAGTTGAGACTTCTGATGTTGAATGAGTTGATTTCTTCATACAGCTTTTTTGTGGAAAATAAACGGTCCTTCTTACAAATAATTTTCAGTAATGTGTTTTGCATTATTTGTAAACCTCCTAAATTTTTTTCAAACGTTACTCCCCATGCTGTAATGCAATACTTAAGAACAGACTCTGCCAGTGCATAATATAAGGTAAGCATGTTCTTACGGGTTAGGATATCTCTCAGAGAGTAAAATTTGTGAATGAGTTGCCTTAGTCTCTTGATCATATACTGCGTATGCTCATCCCATCGTAAATGCTGGTCAATTATGACTCCTACATATTTAAGTTTAATCGTAGGACATTGGCAGATATTTTGAGCGCAATTTATTTTATGTATCTTCAAAAACTTTTCATTTGGTTGGTCGCTTTTTGTTAAAGTGATTGTCATAAATTTTGTTTTTCCAACGTTTAGGCTAAGAAGATTATGATCGAGCCATGCTTTCATCTTTTTCATTTGATTTTCCGCTTTTCTGTAGACTCCTCGCCATGAGAAGATAATGACCGTATCGTCAGCGTAGGATATAATATGTCCCTGGAAGTTTTTAATTTTACTAATACTATTTATGTATACCAAGAATAGAATAGGTCCTAATACAGTATCCTGTGGTACACCGGCGATAATTGTTGGGAAATCCCTAAGTTCTTCGTTTATCTTTACTCTTTGTGTTCTCTCTGATAGATAATCTCGAAGTAAATCAAGTGTCAAACCCCGAACTCCATACCTATATAAATCTTTTCTTTAGTTTGTCTCTTTCACGTATCGATGTAACCAGCCCATTTGTTATCCATGGTTTGATTTTTTTTTTATTTGTCACTTCGTACGTTTTAATTGATAATATTATATAATTGTTCAGTTTTTCAATGAATATGTCATAAGATTTTTGCACTTCTTGACAGAAGCAAACTTCTTTCCACGTTTCTCCTTTCAGTGAAGTGTTCAATTTAATAAAATCTATTTTGCTATATGAAGTTGAATTTTTAGTGATATTCAAGTTATCCTCATGGGGACTTTTAATTATTAATGACGTGGCAAAATGATCTGTTAAAGTGCATTATATAACTGCGGGCGCTATTTTGTAGTTCTTGCAACAGTTTTTCTAGCTCACAAAAATGTGATCAATTATACTACTTGAGTCATTGGATACTCTAGTGGGGACATTTATATATGAGAAAAAACCATGTTCGTACATTATACTAAAATAATTTTGTACCTCGTTTGATCTAGTATCTAGTAAATTTATATTGATATCACCAATAATTATTTCAATTTGATTTTTTGAAAGTGATGCTAAATAGTTTTGAAGGTTATCAAGGTATGTCACGATATTTGTAGATGGTGGTCTATACGAAGCCGTTAAGCCGATTCTATTTTTTCTCTTTTCATTAATGATTGAGAATCTTACTAAATTTGTTTCAGTTTGTTTGAAAATTTGTACATCTGCAGTTATTTTATTATTTATGTAAACAAGTAGACCATCATTTTGGTTAAATTTTGAGTCATTGTAGTGAACCGTAAAACCAGGAATATTAAAGTCACTTACTTCACCTACATTCTAGCTTTCAGATAAAACCATTATGTACAAAACGCTAATATTATCTGCTATATAAATCAATAATTCATCGTAATTTTTCCTTATGCTTCTGATGTTGAAATGCAAAACATTTAATTCTGAAGGTCCTAACCCTACATTTTCTTGCTTGCTCCATTCTTCGAAATCATCATATGTATTTGTTTTTATTTCTTCCTAGCTATCTAATATTTCCAGAAACTCTAACATTTCATATTATTTCCTATTATCTATTTCACTGTTCAATATTTTCAAAAAGAAAAGAATAGTTTGTAACTTCGAATATTACACAAAAATATCAATGAAAAAATAATTTGCCAAAAAACTTAAACTAATCCTACTCCCTAATCTATTTTTGTCTTCTAAGAGCATTTCTTCAGTTTTCCATTTTGATTTGTAGATCAAGATCGCTCTTCCCAAAAAGCTTCTTTAAGTCAGCTTCACAGTTTACTCTATATATTTTGTTATCCAAACTGAGATAAATTTTACCAGATTCAGGCCACACATTTCTGAAAGATATTTTTTCCGTTGCTTTGGATACTAGTTGTACCTTTCGACTTGTTAGATCCTCCCTTATTACGATATTTGTTCCCTTTAATAGCTATTTGTTCCTATATGTGTTTTGTTTCTGGTATTGGCTTTTCAGTTTCAGATGTATACATCTCGGTTTTTCACTTTTCTTTCCTATTCTGTAGCATAGGCTCATATCCTCTTCGCCAATATCAATATTCATTTTTTCTTTCATCAGTTGTATCATTTTCAGTCGTGTGTTTTCTTCTGGATCTTCAATAAGATTAAAGATTCTCAAATTACTACTCCGGTTTTCTTGATCCATGTTATCTAACTTGAGTTCCAAGTCAATCTTATCCTTTGAAATGCGTTCAATTTTTTCCTTTAGACTCTTCAAGTCCTCCTCGTACATTTGATTCAGCTCAGTTTGTCGGGTTTCAATCTCGGACATTCTTTTTACTATTTCGGAAATTTTTTCATTTACACTTTTTACGATCGCCTCTGATACCCTATCTGCTATACTTTTTATAAATGCCTGATCTTTTAGCGATTTGTTTATGGCACTGAATTCCTTATTTCTTCGGCAATATCTCGCGTGAGGACCATTTTCCAGCTTTTTTTTTATTTATTTATCACACTATTTGAAACTGTGATTGAAACACAATATATATTCACTTTTTAGGTATTTGAATAGGTTTCTGCGTTAGAGTTAGATTAAATCGGGAGCACGAATGTCTGACCTTACTCACTGGACGACATCACGAACATCTGATTTATTTTCACTTGATGTAGAACTCGACCATAACCTCTTGAAGTCGTTGTCTGCACTTTTTGTTTGCTTGGTTTCTATGAGGCTGCAACGAAAGCAGGTTCCTAATTTGTATTCGGCCCTAATTCTGCACATTTTCTTTAAGAGGTCCTTTGAAAAACTACTGGTTGCTACGGCTTCTCTTCCTCACGGGGTTCTTATGGCTTTCTGTCAGTTTTTATAGTAACTAGTCTGTTGGAGATATTATCTGAATTACTAACTAGAACTTTGAGAGGTGATGTAAATGGATATTGGAGTACATCACAGTATATTGTGATTCTCGAGTATTATCTGATGTGAAAAAGGCAGCGCGTAGGTGCGCGTGTCGTTTTTACTGATAGTAAATCGCCTATACATGGTGTTTTAACTATACTACATACAGTTTGAACAACTCATATAATATTTCTTTTCTATACCGTGTTAGAAATCACATGTTGAAAGGTAAGACCTCGTTAGTCCTTGACTCGCACAAGTTTTTCAACTTCTGAGAGTTGTCGTTCCTAAGGGGGCGACAGCTTATTAACAGAAAAATAGGCATAAACAGGCATAAAAAACAGGCATACCCACCCGAGTCGTCATTACAAAATGCTCAATTCATTGGTGTTAGAAGTGACATAAATAATTTTTGAAACAATCGACCAATCCACATTCAAGAATAGCCTATATTTTGTGTAATGAAGCATTCTCATTTCGGCATAGATTTTCCTTCACAAATATTGAAATTCACTTTTGGAGTTACCAAAAATCCAAAATAAGACTGAGCGCTGGACGGAATTGAGTATGCAAAACGTGAGGACCGTATACTGTATATCGTTCGAATTCAGAAAAGCCTTCAAAAACTTTTTACTGAAAAATTATTTGATACAAAAAATCCAATTTTAACATGATTATTCAAAAGATTCACTCTCAGTATGGATGAGGTTAGGTTAGGTCCGAAGTGAGTGGGTCTATTCGACCTTCCACCGCAACCCGCAGTTTATTGTGGCTCACACCTATTCACACTCGACAGGATAAACCCAGCTTCCTAACGAAGCCTATTAGTTTGTATGGTGAGTGGTCTTTCAGGTCAGATGGTAAGAGTACGGCTCTGTCAAAATTGAAAAACCCAATTCGGTCCCCAACGGGGCTGGCACAAAGTATAAGCTCAACTGTTCCATCATTTTCTAAACATAGGCTACACACACTGTTTTTCGACAGTCCCAGGCTCTGCTTATGATGATTCAAATGACAGTGACCTATAAGAAGGCCGGTTAGACACCGTGGTTTATCCCTACTGTAGTCCAACAACTGTTTGGTATCAAGCTTCGAAGGGTAAATAAACCCCTCGGAGTGAGCCAATCCTGGAAGATTCTGCCAGAAGTCGATAAATCTTCTTGCCATCCAGGTGTTCAATTTTCGTTTGGCAAAGCCTGAAGCGATGCCAATGGCAGGTTCTGGTCCGATGAAGCTGCTTGCAGCACCCTCCTTTGCAAAGGCGTCAGCAGCATCATTGCCTTTCAGGCAGTATGCCTAGGAATCCAGATCAGAGACAATCTGTTGAGTCTTTCTACCGAAGAGAGTATTTTTTGGCAATTTGCTACTTATTTAGACGTTGCTCGGTAGTTGCCAAGAGCTTCCAACGCCGCTTGACTGTTCGAAAATATTTTAATTGACTTGTGTATGAGGTTGGATTCTTCCAACCTCTCGGCACCCAATTCAATAGCGTAAATTTTTGCTTGAAATACAGTCGCATAGGTTCATGGACAGGTTGATATATCTGTCCTACGTCTGCGACTGAAGACACCTGCATCAGAACAGATGTTTGATCCATCTGTGAATCAACAACTATCTGCTCTTAATATTTCCTTCTCCTGAAGGATCCATGCAGGAGTTGATATAGCTTAGGAGACATCCTCTTATACCGATATTATATAATTTTTTAGAAAGTATGTTCCTGTCCACATAATCAAAAGGTCAAAAAATAGAGTTTAAACATATTTTCCATTATCTAGCTCTTTATATACATTTTTGAAAAAATGTGCGGATGCTGTCTCTATTGATTGTCCATGTTGACAATCTGTAAAAATTTTGTACACTTCAGTATATGCTAAAATGCGGCAGAAGAGAATTTTTTCTACAATATTTGAAAATGCACTTAGCAAGGATATTTGTCAATAATTTTCTACTTCACTCATGCAGCCCTTTCTAAAAATAGGGATTGTACAAGCTATTTCGAGAAGAAGGAAACTCTCCGCTAAGAAATGATTGATTTATGAGGTGCAGCAGTGGATCTATGATGTTATTGCAAAAATTTTTATTGATGTGAGTAGTGAAACCATCCAAACCAGACTTTTCATTTTCAAGATTACTTATAACAAATGCTAATTCATTTTTACTCACTGGATGAAGAAATATAGAAATTATCCTATGTTCGGACAGAGTACAGGGCAAAGATAAGTTATATCCGAAATTTTCGTCGATATGATTAGGAATAACGCTAGAAAAATAGGATGCAAAGCAATTTGACACTTCTTTCCCATCAGCAGTTGAATTGTTTTGAATATTGAGAGTAATATTTCTAAAATCAGTTTTTGATCTTTCAAGCTTCTTTTTAACTAGAGCCTATGTCTCTTTGGATTTATTTTCAGCATTTATTATTTTATTATTGTAATAATTCAATCAGGCAGATTTTATGTTCTTTCTAAATATTTTTTTCCTTTCCATGTAAAGTAATTTATTTTCAGTACAGATTTTTATTTCATTGTATATTTTACGAATCTCTTTACCTTCTACGATTAATGCGTTTGACAGTCAACCTTTGTCATTTTTGCCAGATTGTGTTTTTTTTCAGTTAATATTAACGGACATGCACATCGAAACACCACGTGACGTTTTCAATAAACACATTAAAACTATCATTTACATTTAAATTCAATATGACGTCCCAATTTATAGTCATTAGACGATCATTGAATTCTTGCATATTATGTTCTCGTATATCACGCTTATATACTTTATTGATACTTGTGGTCTCGATGTTTTGATTAATTTTAAAACATACAGAAAGTAACTGGGCAAAATGGTCTGATACCATTGGGTCAAATATTTCCACGTTATAAGACTCAAGAGAAATATTTGTCGCTATGTAATCTATGCATGAAGAACTTGTTTGCCCTCTTATATTTGTGAAAACTCGTGGTGGTGCTCTGGAGGTGATATTTAAGTTCAAACAATCAAATATGTCGCAGATCATTTTGGTAGGCAACGAGTTGTCAAGCAAAATCACCACATGCCACAATGTAGTTACATTTTTTGCTAATCGATGTTAGTGCTGACCTAAGGTTATTGAAAGTATATTTATATCCCCACTAGAAGGTATAAAGATACTAAAAATAACAATATTAGCATATGCTGATATGCCAAAAGATATACCATATATTTCTATCTCACATTCCATAGAGAGTTCATTAAATATAGTAACCTGAGTAGCATCAATATCGTTTCTAACAAAAATGAGTGATCCACCATGGCTATGATTGCATCGAGAAAAATTGCTAATTATTTTGTAATTTTTGATAGAAATATGATCAATGTTCTCTTTAACTATCCAGTGTTCAGACAGACACAATACATCTATATGTTTGTCATTTATCATAAGTTTTATTTCATTAACTTTATTCATAAAGCTTCGCACTTTACATGACATATACTTAGAATATTCAATATAAGACTCAGTTGGGATAACCTGGAGTATGAAAAATTATTCTCCTTATTGTTTACTAATGAATGATCGGCCAAAGGAGGATTTAACATAGTAGCATCTGTGTTCAAGGTTACTGACTCTGAACCAACTACTTTGCTTAAATAATTACTAATATTAAGTTCTTGCGATAAATGTACATCATTTAGAGCATTACCATCAATAATTGTTTCGACATAAGAGGTTAATAATTCGGACCTTAAATTACTTGAATTGTTATCATTATGTTTTCGAAATAAATTCACGTCATTTCCACCGTCGGCCGAGTCGTTTTCTAAAATGGGCTCCTGTACCACATCAGAAGGATCCGTAGACGTAAAGGTAGATAAGATCACAGCATCATCATTATCGGAGGCTATTTCATTATTAGTAGATACTAAATTTGTAATAGCAACAAACCTCAGATTCTTAGGAGATGAATATGTCTTGTTAGACAGAAAACGATATAAAATATTGGCAATCGTAACTTGGCTAAGTTTTAATGACTTTGATTCATTGCTTTCAATATAGTTTATTTGGTCTTCAGTTAATTTAATAAATCTATATAAAAAATCGTTTAACTTACTGTTATATTAACATATATATTTATTCTTGACGACTCCATATTTCTCACAAGGAACAGACATAAAACAAACATTGGTATGCACACACAGCTTAAGTTTATTACAGATTATTTTGAAAGAAGGTATCTTTCGTCTGTCCAAATCATTTGAGCCGGCAATTATCATAATGCGATCTTGCAGAGTGAAATCCATTGCCAGATATTTTCAATGACACTTTCCATGTGTGCTCCTGGCTCAACAATTGTGAGAATGTCATATACATTTTTGTCAATTTTAAATATTTGCCGTAATCATCAGCTGACAGTAAGAGCCTTTTTGTATTGTTAACAATATTATGTTTTTGAATATTGACAGTTTGATTTTCATCAATTGTGTTATTATTAATTGATCGTTCCTCTACGTAACTGACTTCGCTGAATAAATGATCTTCAACAGACGTAGATGGGTCTTCATCAGTTACAAGGTTTGTTTGTGTCTTACTGTTTTTTTTGGGTTTTTGTTCTTTCAATAGTATTGAAAGATGTTTTTTTTAGTTCTCTTATCTGTCCTTATAATTATCTGATAATTTCTTACTGTTTTTGTATAGCTTGACTCATTTCATCTTCTAGCTCAATTGCCTCTTCCATAAACAATGTATGTTCACGTTTAA
Organism: Leptinotarsa decemlineata; assembly: GCF_025532065.1. NCBI lineage: Eukaryota > Metazoa > Arthropoda > Insecta > Coleoptera > Chrysomelidae > Leptinotarsa > Leptinotarsa decemlineata. The sequence goes on along the minus strand of NW_027412549.1, from coordinate 9,809,161 downwards.
ATTTTTCGATATACTTGTTTTTTATTACACTATCTTCATCAAGTTCACGAATTGTTTTCTCCAGTAAACAGTTTTTGGGTTGATAATGAATCTAGTTATATTCGTGAATCAACAACCACTTGTTTTGATTATAAACTGTCATTCAGTATCTCGTAAAAATTCGAAATGAGTGATAACAATCAAGAAATTTGTGCTAGCCCACCAGATACCAGATATTACCGAGCAAGCAAATATTGTGATGAATACTTTGTTTCCAGCAATATCAAGAGACACATACGAATATAATTTCGAAAATGTTATGAGTTGAAGAGAGAAGAAAAACATAACTTCGTTTTCTGATAACGATATTCTAGTTTATTTCAGATTTAGCAACCGTCGTAGAGAAAATATAGTACGCATCTTCCTCGAGGATAAGGCCAACTATGTCCACTCGCGAATTATCGTTGGTAAATGGCTTCCTATTCTAATCGGTACGTAATTTACTATTAGTTTTCGCTTCTTCACATTTATCACTTGTAGCGACATTGTCGCCATTTTTTGTTAAAATAAACCACTCAAATATAAGCAAACATAAAAAAAATTAAGTGTACACGAAAAAATTTATCGTTACACATGAAAAATTGTTTTATACTGCCTTGCTTGAGCTCTATGACGCGTGGGCGCACAAAGCAGGTAGAAGGGCGGGGGACAAAAGAAAGGAACCTCCATACAGAATCTGGCAACATGAGTTTTTTTAATTCAGTGTCTCAGGCAATGTCTAAAGATTTATAGTCGGTCAACCACAATGTAAAAAGCATTGGATGGAGGATGCCAGAGCCATCTATATTTTTTCACGAGAAATTCTAAAACTTCTTGTTGGAATTTGGCAGATGTTCATAATTTCCGTGAAAATGCATCATGAAATTTTTGTTACAGAAAATAAAAACAAAATGGACGTGATATATGATTATGGCTTGAGTCTTTCAAAAATTGGTTTGTGGGGTTTTTGGAGCCAGATGTTATGAATTAATAGTCAAGATTATTAAAATCAAGATGGCGACTCCAAGATGGCTACTAGTTTGGTGATTTTGATCCGATTCGATTGAAAACTGAAATGTGGGGATTTAATTCTCAAATTCTAGATGGCGGACGAGTTTTGTGATTATGGTTAGATTCCATTCAAAATTGGTATGTGGGGAATAAAGAGGTCGGAGATTAGGAATCTTTCAAAAATAGAATTAAATAGGAATTCAATGACATCTTTGGTTGTTGCCAATCCCAAAATGTCGGTCTGCGACCGCGCCTGTTCAAAAGATGTACTCATCAGAAAGCATTCCTAACATATTTATGATTCAGAATGGCATCCTACTATACACAGACTTCCATTATATTTTTGTCTATCAAAATATATTTCTCCTTCCAATCAGTCATCTCAATGAAAATAAATCTTCACTTCAAGACTTTTCCAAAATTTTTCTGATTTCTATTCCTGAATGTTTGATATTCAATATGAATGCCCTTCAAAAGAAATATTCCCAATTAAAATTAAAAGACTGTTGCGAAATTAGAAATTTTTCTTCAGAGTTTTTCTAGTTAAAAAAAATACTGTATGGTCTGTGTGTGTGTCTGTGTCAAAACAAAAACGAAGATGACAGAATCAATGAAACCATATGAAAGTAGTTTCTGTTGGTATTTGATTACTATAACTAATTATGTTGAAATACTAAGTTTGCCATTTTTTGTTCCTGCCTTTGTTTTTATTCTACTTGAAATATCTTTACAGTATTTGAAAACTTATGTGCGTAACAACAGTTCAACAATATATTTTCAGTGTTCTTAACATTTTTCTTGTGCCTCAAACCATTCAGGAAGATACTTAAAAAGTTGTTTATTTGCTTCGTCTCTAATATTGGTGATTATGTTTTTGGCACAGTATTTTTGATATACTGGTTATAACACAGCATTCTCTTATGTGAATTGCCTCATAAAATTTGAGTGAGTTTTCAAACCACTTGAGTTTTGAATATTACAATTTTTGTGAAGAGTCAATAACTCATCATCATCTGCCAAATCTTCCTCGCTTTCTAAATAACTCTACATTCACGACATTTAAATCGGTCTAAACATTTTTCTACTAAGTAACCAGCAAGGTATACTACTGCGCAGGATTCTACTGTTGCAGAAAAATTATCTATTGTATCTGCAGGTGCATTTGATGTTTCTGTTGCTGTACTTAAGTTTGAAAACTCCTCCTCCTCCTCGGTGGTCTCTAGAGAACTGTCCTCTACTGTATTAAAAATGTTTCCATCCTCATCCAATGATCCTGGCAACCGTTTGTGTTGAAGAAATCGTGGGTCGAAATGTCTGCTGCACTTAGTGTTTTTGGGCTCAGACCAGGCAATGTGATGTTGCCTGAAAAAGAAAAAATACTAATTGGTAACTCGATAAAACAACTTGTTGAAGTTTTTATTTTTACAGGATATTATTTAGTTTCACCTATATCGGTATCTGACTGTGTGTCTGTAATCAAATCTTGCAAGTTAAATTTGACACACTTTTAATCATCCGATTGATTTGAAATTTGGTAAGTGTAGATAATTCCAATCAAAATGCATTATGAAATTCTTGTTAAAAAAAAACAAAACAAAATGGCGCCTCCATTATGGCAGACAACTTTTGTGATTATGATCCAATTCCATTCAAAATTGGTATCTGGCGGGTTTTCAGGGTCGTAGACTTTTTATTCAGTTTTACGTGTTTCGGTGTCTGACTGTGTCCATATACTCCACCTAGTGTGACTTTCATAATAAATATCCATCATTTCGTGTTTTTTCTTAAATACTTTAGAGTAGTAAAAAGTTATTTTCAAAATTCGATATCTCGAAAACGGTTGAATTTAGGAAATGATGTGCGATATCAATTTTGTTCAGAATTTCAATCAGAATGAAAATATGGAATAATACATAAGGTGTTCTATTGAAGAAAAAGCAAATTTATTTCTTCAAGACTTCTTGACTTATCCTGTTAATCTAATTTTTATTCAGTGTGGTAGATTTGGAAACACCCTAAAACTTCTGTACTTCAATATTTTCGACTAGCTATCTTACTTTAAAAAATAATCGACTGTTTCGATATATCAGCGACCCTTCATAACAAAAATTGATGCAACACTCATTGATAATCATCAAATTATTATTTTTCAATATTCAGCAAAGTGTTGGTGGTGATGGTGACAGGCGTGGTTGAAGAACTTGAGCAAGGCAATCAAATTATCCTAAAGCTTTGCAATCCAACCAAAACTGTGCCTTACGTGAAATACTGTTGAGAAAATTTGGGATTACAGGTATTTCGCTTCATTAAATAAAAATCTATCTGACAACGGCCAACAACTAGTAGGTAATGTTCATGGTACTCTGTCTAACTTCCAAACTGTCAAAAACAGCTCTCCAAAACGGTCTGTTTTGGTGGTCCAATTAGATAAGGGTGACAAGAAGAACCATATATCATTATTCATTTGTAAAACTTCTACATGAAGATAGTTGTTGAATTTTTCTGTAATATTGATATGAGACTATGACTCTTGCAGAATAATAGTTCCATTTTAAGTTACTTCACATCAACATATTTTGGGAACTGTTGAGGTTTCTTACCTGAATGGATTATCCATTGTTTACATCTTGTAGGATCTTTGACTGGAAAACGGAAAAAACTCAAACTATGGTCATTTCTAGTTGAGAGTCCACATTTGTTGCCAGACATCTGGAAATGATGATGAAATTGTAAAAGAAACAAAAGGCTAACAATTCAATTAGGTAAATTTGCTGATGAAAATAATCTCATTATTCACCAGTTTCACCAGTTAGTGCACATTCATCACATATTTTGAAATATAAAAATATTTTTTGCAAAATTACCAACACCAACTTGAAAATCAGGTCACTTGTTTTACAAGGGTACTAGCCAAAGACCAAAGAAATTAAAATGGCAAATTTTAATGTATAATTTTTCACATTAGGTATGTGGAAAGGGTGCACCAGAAGGTGAAATGTTATATGTCCCAAACAATGGCCATTTAATTTCATTTTGGTGACTGCATAATTTATCCAGGTGGTGAATATCTGAATACCTATTCTCCAAAGTTTCTGCAACATAACCTATAGTGCACCCACTTTCATTTGTTGAATAATTCATTTTGGAAATACATTTGAAGAGATCTAATAACATGAAATTTTAAATATAATGATTGAATATATTTTCACCTTTTTGTGCTGTCACAACTCGCTCACAATTATTGTCTTATAAAAGTACAAATGACACAAACTAATAACTACTAAATGCACAATTAACACAAACTGATTATGAAGAAAACAATCGTGATTCTGATCTCAGAATCACAAAAATCCACTACTAATAACCTATTATATGTTTACAAATTGCAACGCAAATGAGCACGTCACGGAGAGAAAGCCTGTCAGAAACATAAAAATAATCATTTACAACTTTTTATTACGACACTTTCCATCTCAATCTTTTATCTCTTTTTTGGAGACCACGGTATTGGCGCCATCTACTTTTCGTTTCCATCGTCCTCCAATGATAACTCCGTAAGGTTGACTGACTATAAATCTATAGGCAATGTTTTAGGTATAAAATTTGAGCATAGTTGCCGGTCCTCACATTTTGCATACTCAAACTACCTTCAGCGCGTGCACTAAATGACAAGGAATTTTCCTTGATAATCTGACCATTGAGGTCAGATGTGATAACAACACAGACTAATTTTGCAACTGACAGTTTGATCCTCCCGCACGTTCTTCTGTAGATATGTTTTCATGCAATTCCAAAGTCCAATAATCATTTATCAATATATGTTCAAACTGGATGTTTATGTTTTTGGAAGCAAATCTGAAATTGTTGTGAATTAATATGTAGCATGTAGACGACAGGCAACATAAATATGATTTTCATATTCCTCTTTGTAAATTAAAATTGAGATGTAAATTCGAATTGATAGAAGTAAATATATACAAGGCATGTCCTGTACAAATTATTTGTGAAATTATTCCAATATTACGACTTATTCGATGCAAATTATAATATTTCTGTGATGGAAAGGGCTGATACTTGATGAAAAAACACGATAAAGTTTTATTGTGAGTAAATTGATAGATGTAGCCGTTACTACGTGGTGGGAGATCATAATGAAAAGAGAAATGAAAATTTCTATGTTTTTTACCACTTTCAATTGTAACTAACGTTACTACAGTTTCGTCCTATATGGACAATAAACTCTTGTATAAGTTTATTGTATGAGTTTGAGGATGTCCATATTGGACGAAATTGCAGTAAAGTTAGTTACAATTAAAAGTGGTGAAAAACATAGAAATTTTCAGTTTTCTTTTCATTTTATTGTGAGACTTCCACTTGATAGTTCACCAATTCGCAACGCGAGTTTGTCTATATGTAGGTATAATAGATTTTCGGGTGTTTTCAATACGAACATGTTTGATGTACGAAGGATTTTATATTGAGATTATTTCCAGAAAGAAGTGAAAATATTATATGTTCAAGAAACTATTGAGTTCCTTGAATTACAACTACCTGTCAAAAATATCGATGTTGACAGCGCCCGTCAGGAGAACCGACTTATGTTGCATTTCATTAGTTCGGACTTCCATTGCTTTAAATGTTAAATTGATTTGAAGTCCCTGAAAAATCTGTAAAAACTTTTTAAAAAGGTTAGCTGAAAAATAAACATTATATTAAGTGAAAAAACTTAAATTACAATTGAATAAAATACAAGCCACAACCAAAAGATAAAGAAAACTATTAAAACGAGATGAAAATTTAAAAATTATTAACAAGAAATGAAAATTGAAAATCAAAAGTCCAAACCAAGTAACTTCACGACATTTTGATTGTTAGTATCCACAATCGTCTTCGGGTGATAACTGGACTTATTCCTCAGAAATCTGACTATTTATAGTTTATTCGAATGCTTTCACTTATCCCCTCTTCCCTCTCTTCGTTTCATCGGTTTCAACGAAAGCTGACCGTTTGGCTGGAGTTGGTCGTATTCCGCTTGATAAGAGGTTTCCATATGTTGCTTATCTCTACGCTAGCTTGACTGAATGCGTTGTTGGGCAACATATATGCGGCTTCTTTGAATTTTCTCCTAAACCAATGTTCCTCTTCGTGGATGATTTCAGCTTGAGCCCACTTGATGTTATGTTGATGAGTCCAAATATGCTCTGCTATTCCTGATTTGCTGGTTTCTCCTCGCTGTGTGTTTTTTATGCTCGGCAATGCGAACTTCCAAAGGCCTCTTAGTTTCACCGATGTATGATCCTCCGCACTCGCAGGGTATCCGGTAAATGCAATTCTTGGGATCGTAGTCCGCGTTTGGTGGCCTGGTTTTCGTAAGGCTGAACACTATCCGTTGTTCCCAGATCTGAAACAGGTTCTGATGTTATACTTGGACCCAATCCTTCTTATCCTTTTCGACAATCCTCTGATGTAGACAAGTACTGGTTGTGGCGGCTTCTCTCCCTTGTGTAGATGTTGCTGTCTTCTAGCTGAAGCCTGTTCCACCATCACTTTGGAGTAACCATTCCGTTGAAGGTCATTTTTGATGATGCCTAGTTCCTTTTCGAGACCTTCCCTCGTATTACAGAGCCCGAAAGCACAGCCCAGTAGAGTCTTGATGATTCCCCTCTTAGTCGATTGATGGTGGCTCAGATACTATCCTGTGTGAGTGGGTTTTCGATATACAGATGTTTTCTATTCAGTGTTGGTTCTCTTCATCAATACGTCTAAGAATAGCAATTCGTTGTGGACTTCCTTTCCCATTGTGAAATTGATGGAAGAACTTACGTTGTTGATGTGCGTCAGGAAGGTGTCTAGTTCTGCACTCCCGTGGTTTCATATTATGAAGGTGTCGTCCTCGTATCTCAACCAGACTCGGAGCTGCTTGTGGGCTTTTTCAATGGACAGAGATGTATGATATCGAGAAACTGTTGTCAGAGACAGCTCAATGCAACGGGTTCATTACAGACATGAGAAATTTTTCTCAAAAATTTCATTTTCACACCCAACTTATAGGGATGCTCTCGAAAATCTGAAAATAGCAGTGTGGCCGAGAACTATGAACATGACACAGTTTTCAACCCCAACAACACATGTATTACCCTTTTGTCAACAGAGTTTTTTTATAAAAAAATCTACTTCACACAAATAGCCAGGAAGACGAAACTCAATTTTCTTTTTTCATTTCATGTATTTTAATGAGCGGAGTGAGTTTGTCATTTGATTTGAATTACCTCATTATTCAGACATATAATTTTTTTCAGGTTGATGCATATACAGGTGAAACAATTTCATACAAAACAATATTGGAAGAAACCTGTAACCTAGCTGAAGCTTTGAGAAGATACGGAAACGGTTCTGGATCCATTCATGCAATTTGCAGTGAAAACAATGTTCATTATTTCGTGCCAGTTTTTGCCTCGTTATATATAGGAGCAACAGTAGTCCCTATCAATCATGCTTACACTCGAGCTGAGTTGAATCACTCCCTGGAATTGACAGCTCCAAGTATAGTTTTCTGCTCTCCATCAGTCAAAGATAAATTTCTTGAATACCAAGGCAATTTCATCAAGAAGATAATTATCATAAACAGCAAGATGAGTTTCCCTGGGACAGAGACTCTGAAGCAATTTGTGTCAAATCAAATGCAAGGCTTTCCAGTTTTGCCCTACAGATTCCAACCCTTCAATGATTGTGACCAATCTCAACAAGTGGCTTTCATCATGAGTTCTTCTGGCACTACGGGTTTACCGAAAGGAGTCATGATCTCCCATCGACCTATTTTAGTTAGGATAGCCCAGTCACGGTAAGAATGAAATGAAATTTCTCATCAAAATTATTTAATAATAACAAAGGAACACAGTTTCTGTTATATGAAATGTTATGACTATGATAATAATAATGTTGATTTGCATAATGAAATAAAATCTTACAAAACAATGTAACACTTGTGAAAGAACAAATGAACAGAAAAATCACAGAAGCAGTTATATAATGACACATCCAAGTGAAGATATATGTGTTTTTTTTTGATAAATTACATGTAGAGTGAATTTCACACTTCGGTAAATGGCATAATCAGGAGGTAAATGACATAATCAGAAGGTGACCTTTTTTTTGTTATTCTTCCAAATACTCACTTGGAATTCATCATATAAATAAATATTAATTAATTAAAATATTACGTTCCGTCTGGAGAATCCACTCAGTTGATAAATTTTTGAATTTTAAAAATTTTTCAATATTCTGAACCTCATGAGGTATTTGCTTATATATTCTTGATGCCAGGTAATTGACACCTTGTTGTCAAATCATTTTGTCACATCGGGTGAAAATATAGAATAATTCTTTCGTGTACTATGGCCATGTTCATATACTTGTAATATAATTTTTTTTTCAGTAATAATATTTTCATACAGAAAAGTTGTCTGATGTCCATGTATTGAGCTTCATTATATGAGAGATCATCACTATAATCGCGTGTCTTGGCAAATATTAGTTTTAAAATCCATTTTTGATCCACATTTACCACATTCGTAAATTCTTTGAGGTATCAAAATTTCGGGATAAACCCTCTTAATTTTTTCACACGTTGTTTCATATGTAAATTCCACTTCATATGTCGATCTATCGTGACACCAAGGTATTTCACCGATGTTGCTGATGGGATTTGATCATTCAAGCCTACTTAAAGGGTACCTAAGTTCGGTAATCCGCTAATATAAGATGCAAATGGTAAGTACTGAATTTTTGGTGATTAACAGTTAATTTATTGAATTGGAACCATTCCGGAATTTTAGGAAAATCATCTTCAACGGTTTGTTTCATATTTCGCCAAGTTGAAGAAGTATACAAAATGGCAGTATCATTGGTGAAACTGATTATCTGACCAGTGATATTTGAAGAAAACAGACTATTTCTATAGATACTGAAAAGAAATGGCCCCAGCACAGTTCCGTGAGAAACATCATAGGTCACAGTTCTGGGAACACTCAGGACACCATAAATTTTAACACTCTGTTCATGATCAGATAAATAACTGGACGAAAGGTCGTATGTATTCTCACGGATACCATAATCATTCAGCTTTCGTAAAAGGATTTTGTGACATACAGTGTCAAAAGTCCTGGAGGGGTCTATAAATATTCCAAGTATGGGTATTTTTTCAACTAGAGCATTATAAACAATTGTAGTGAGTTTATAAATGCCACCCTCGGTTGATCTGCCTTCTCTAAAACCGTACTAATATCATACATTTCCGAGTTGCGGATTTCATATCTGAAGTCGTATTTTCCATACAAGCTTCATTTTTTGAGATAAAAAAAAAGTGATTTTCAAGAAATAATATTTTAATCAATAACAATCATTAAAAAAAAACACTAATAAAAATAGGATTTTTTCTGATTTGGTTTACAATGGCTTTTTTCATTGCTACAACAGTAGTCCGCCATCATGTGGGCATCCCAGTGACCCTAATACCGCTCTTCTATAGTTCGAATATCGGTCGGTCGGTCGGTAGCCAGTCCGTAGCCGGTCGGTTCGACGTGGGTGCTCTGTTCACTCAGTGAATCGGCCGATGTGTGAGTCGATGGTTCAAGCCCCAGGCTAAATGCTCGATTTTCACTTGCTATCGTCCCACCCGTGTTAGAAATCACACGTAAAAGGTAAGACCTCGTTAGTCCTTAGCTCGCACAAGTTTCGACTTCTGAGGGTTGTCGTTCGTAGGGGTGCCATAGTTGGTTAATGAAAAAAACATATCTTGAACATAAACAACATATTTAAACCGTTTTCCCTGGTCTTCACGCAGGTCAATGATATTTTCAGAAAATGGTCGAAATTTCTGTGTAGGAACCAAGCTGCTGAAACGATATCTTTTCAACGTGCTTAGCAAAACTTCCATCCATTTTTTTCGTCTATCAACCTTCTTATTTGTGAACCATCGAAAATTCCTGCTTCTTATTTCTCTGAACTCATATTATGAAATAATCATCATCTTTTTTCAGAGCTTTGACAAATTGTTTAATGAGCTTCAGCTTAATATACGGAGGTGACCATTTGCGATCCCAGATACGAATCATAACTTGCCTAGAAAGCCAGTCAGTCCCACAGACAAATGAAACAAGAATATGTTGTCGAGCATCTTCGTTTCCGAGTGAAAAATTCACCATTTCCAAAACTACACACAAGAGCCACTTGTTTTCATGGTATTTGATTTTTCCTATAACAGAAGTCATAGTAGCTTATTCTTCTTTGACTATCGTAAACGAACCTACCTCATTGTCATTATTTGTGAGCGCACATTTCGAGATACACTTAGAGAATTCCCATGAATTTTTATAAACCCGGAATATCTGAACAATAAACAAAGATATCATCTCCAGAAAATAATGTAAGTGAACTTCTTTCTCTCTCTAGTTGAAAGATAAATAATTGGAAAAAAAATTTCATCAACAATTTTTAGATATTTCATTTTGCAATAGTTATGAAAAATCATAATTATTAAATTAATAAATTTGTATGAACTTTTATCGCAGGATCGTATGGAGTATATATACAGGGTGATACTCAAACATATGCTAATATTCAAGGAGGTAATTCTTAGACCCATTTTAAGAAAAAAACGTCCTATGGACGTATGTCCTAAACGCCTTAACTTTTGAGATACAGGGTGGCAAAGTTTTCAAAAATAATCAGTTTTTTAAAAATAACTGAGATAATTTTGGTATATTTGGTACATATGTTCCATGCCTCAAGGCGCATTTTCTGATGTACAATTTTCTTAATTTTCTCTGCCAGTGGCGTACGTACGAGTTTTGAAATGTATATTTTTGGCAAAAAAAATACTACGCCACTGCTTTATCTTGAATTTAAAATTATTTTTAAAATCTCCATATATTTTTGAGCACATTTGATTTGTTGAGTTTTCTTTGTCCGACGCATGGTTTTCGCTCAAAAAATTAAAAATCGCTTTACTTAAGGATAAGTTCCTTAAAAATCTGATGCGGTATCGTGCATCGACTGAAAGCAAACTAAGAGATCAGATTTGTTGCAAAATAATTGAGGATCTGAAAGGTATTTGTTTGTTGTCAGATGCACTGTTCTCAATTAAAATTACGTCATAACCGCAGCACCGCTTAATAATTTTTGCACCTCTTGGAAAAAACAGCGTAACCACCATAGCAATAAAAAACGAATTCTCTGTATGTACAAACGTCAGTAGTATTTTGTATTTTGGTACTCCGCTGTTTTTCTGAATATCAGTAAATATGTTAAATTATACGAATGCGGAAATGGCGCAAATGCATTACGTATATGGCCTTGCCGATGGTAATGCAACAGAAGCCAGACGCATTTATCAGGAAAGATATCATAATCGTGCCTTACCAGATAGCCGAACCTTTTCAAATATTCATGGTCGACTTGGGGAAACTGATAGTTTCAAGAAAGGGACTCCGGAAGGACGAGTACGAGGAAGATCGCTAGAACTCTGGATATTTGTCATCAAATTGTTTGGCGTATTTTGGTTGATTTTTTGTTGTACCCATACCATATTTCAAGAGTGCAGGCATTACTCCCCAGAGATTTTCCGCAGCGTGTAAACTTCAGTCAGTGGTATCTACAAAGTATTGCACTAAATCAGCAGTTTGAGACACAAATTTTGTTCACAGACGAAGCAAATTTTTCTCGAAATGTCATTCAAAATTTCCATAACAATCATGTGTGGGCTGAAGAAAATCCCCATGCAATAACCGAAACCCATTTCCAACACCAATTTTCGGTTAATGTATGGGCAGGAATTATAGGTGATCATCTAATAGGTCCATTTTTTCTACCAGGACGCCTTGATGGTCGTTCTTATTTATACTTTCTCGAAGAAGACTTACCTGGGTTATTGGAAGATGTGCCACTTGCGTTAAGGAATCGAATATGGTACATGCACGATGGCGCCCCTGCTCATTTCAGTGTAATTGTCCGAAACCATTTAAATACAGTTTATCCTAATCGTTGGATAGGTCGCGGAGGACCTCAGCAATGGCCAGCAAGATTCCCCGATCTCAACAGTTTAGATTTTTTTTATGGGGTCACCTTAAAACTCTTGTGTATAAAACTCCCGTTAATAATTTAGAAGATTTAAGAGAGCGAATAGTTACCTCGTGTGAAACTATACGAAATACGCGGGAATATTTGAACGGGTGCGTAATTCCATGCGTAGAAGGACGGAAGCATGCATACTATGTGCAGGTGGCCACTTCCAACAATTTTTATAATCAGGTTTGGTATTATTACTAATTAACAAATTTGTGCTATTCGTTTAGACTTACTGTCATAAAATAAAATAAAACTCGTTTTTGTGAAAAATTTTTTTTTGCAGATTATGTTTTCAAATATTATTAGGGAATTGGTAATGCGTTATGAAGCAATTTTCAGATTCTCATTCATTTTAGAATTGATCTAATTTCTTAATTTGCTTTCTGTCGATTTTTATTTTTTTGAGTGAAAATCATGCGTCGGACAAAGAAATACCAGGAGATCAAATTTTCTCAAAAATAAATGAGGATTTTAAAAATGATTTTATTTTGAAAAGAAAGCATTGGCGTAGTACTTTTTCCCCAAAAATATTCAATGCGAAATCCGTAGGGATGCCACTGTTTGAAAAAATACAATTTTGTGTACATCAGAAAATGCGCCTTGAGGCATGGAACATATGTACCAAATATGCCAAAGATGTCTACGAAATTATCTCAGTTATTATTAAAAAACTGATTATTTTTGAAAACTTTGCCACCCTGTATTTCAAAAGTTAAGGCGTTCAGGACATACGTCCATAGGAAGTTTTTTCTTAAAGTGGGTCTAAGAATTACCTCTTCAAATATTAGCATGTGTTTAAGGAACTCCCTGTATATCAAAAGGGCTCCACGGAGTTTAAAATTTATAGGCCAGTTATTTATACCTTCTATCCCATTATTCATGTCAACGGATATTGGGAAAAAAAATTCAGTTAACAGTTGAATACCTTTTTGCAAAATGGTGATGAAACTGTCTTTTCTACGGGACTCGATTCATTCATGTATTGAGAAGACACTAGATTTTTTTAAATTTTTAAAATTACATTTTATGTTATAACAAAATTATTTCTTTTGATAAACTGTCTTTAGCGGTAGCGCGCGCATGCCGTAACTGCCGCGTGGAACCCTATTTTCAACGTCAAATTAAAGTTATAAATAATGGAGATAGAGTTTCAGAAGTAAAAACTTTTTTATTGTAAGTTTCCTCCTCTTTAATCATTTCTCTAGAGGTGATTCCGAATCGAATGAGCTATCGCTCATATTTTCAGGACCTTTATTTCTATTTTTCATGTTTTTGAACTTGTTGATTAAACTAATATATTTTATTACTTGGAAAGTGCTCTTGGTACCTATTTTAGGTCATGTAATAACATATTTCAGGTCAATTATGTATCCACATAATCAAAATTTTTTTTCTTTAACGTGTGACATACCTATTGATAATATCCAAGACTTATTTGGTTTTTATGGAGGTTGAGCTGGATTCAGATAATAAAAACTCAAGGTTAGATTCATCACCAAAATACGGTTGACTGGATAGAGTTGCTGTAACTAGAATTAACGTACAATGATAATTTCCTTCTTCAATAAAGATAATGCAGCATGTTTAAACATTTATTATTCATTATGATGTCAACCAGTTACAGACAAGAAAGAGAAAGTGATATGTTGCTATATATATATATATATATATATATATATATATATATATATATATATATATATATATATATATATATATATATATATATATATATATATATATATGTATGTATGTATAGAATAGTAGTTTTTCGGGGATTCGGTCTGATTAGAATAAATATTTACTCTTTTTAGCTGCCCGAGCTTTCGCTAATGTTTATTAGCTTTATCGAGGGCTGTGCTATGTGAGAATATTCAATTTGGAAATTTCAATTTTGAAAGAAGTCTTCAACATCAAAATGACAACATTTTGATGTTGAAGACTTCCGAAAATCAGTAACAAAATAATTGGCCTTGATCGGCCGATTTTCAAAATTTTTTTTTTCATTTTCCTTTGAAACTGGTTTTCCTTAGAATGAAAAGTGTTTTTCGCTATATCCAAGATTTAGCAACTAGATAGTAACTAAATCTTCTGTAAAGATCAAAGTATATAATTTATTGAGTTACCTTGCTACCTTCATATCACGATAGCATTATTTGCGATTTCTAGGGATCGGCTCGAGCAACAGAATCCTTGTTTTGGCAACTATTTAGCTACAAATTGATATTTTTTTTTGCAATTTTGCTGGATTCACCATGCTAGCCTGATAGGGCTGTCAGATAGTCCTGCTGCTCTAGACCTGTTGTTCGATGCCCTACTAGTATTATAACAGTTCGGGACATGTAGTTGAAGTTTTTATTGCTGAAACTTCCAGGATAGGTTTCACAAAAAAAAAGTTACTGATAAATAGAACATTTTTCATTGTGAAAAACACTTTGCTTTTACGCAGTAACTCATCGGGGTAAACTAAAAAGTTTGCCCTTTCTACACTTGTATTAAGTTCTCCATTATGAATATATATTACGTACCAAGTAGAATAAGAAACCAATTACCCACGAGCGAAAAATTGTAGGCACGAGGCGTTGCCGAGTGCGATAATTCGCAAGTGGAAGTAATTGACCTTATTCACGAGGTGCGTACCATACTTTTTCTACGACTGACCGTGGAAAAGAAAAATACGATATATTTGTTTGAAATTATGGCTTTGGATAATAAACTCATTCTGTCAGTCAGTCTCCGATAAATAATACTCAAAAAAAAACTTCCAGCAGTAGAATTTGAACTCGTTGTATAGAAAAAATAAATGCATTATATACACGCGTAACCGCTTAGCTACTCTGGCGATTGCCAATGGGATGTCTGATTGTGGTTAAAACAAGAGGTTTCTGATTCACGGATAAAACTTGATTCATTACCAACCCACAAACTACTGAACAATAAATTTACTGAAAATACGATTTTTATTTCGATTATACAGGGAATTTCTTAGGTATAACAGCATGTCATCTTGCTATTTATATTCAAAGTACAATATTTTGATATGTTCTACTAATGAATAGCTTCTGATAAGTGATTAGTCAAATTAAATATATGTGGAAGTTTTCAATGAGTGTCATTCACACACAATTTAATTTTTGAAGCAATATAATATTTCCTATCCATTTTTTTAGGGATCCTCGAACGGTAAACCGTTCTCTGGGTAACACGGTTCTGGGACTAATGCCATTTTATCACGGATATGGTCTGAATCTGGGTATTACTTCAATAGTAAACAGGGAAAAACTAGTGGTTCTCAAACGATTCGAACCAGAAAGTTATCTCAAAGCCATACAGGATTATCGAATAGAAAACCTAATGGTGGCTCCCCCTTTAGCAGTATTTATGGCGAAAACACCTTTACTCTCGAAATATGATCTGTCATCCGTCAAGTCAGTTCTCTGTGGAGCTGCTCCGTTGAATAAGGAAATTGAAGATATTTTGAAAAAAAGGTACTAATAAATGATGGTGTATTATTATTTTTCAGCAACCGACCGGAAAGTACCCACTGCCCGGACGGTTTTTCTTTGAGAAAATAATATTTTTTGGCCTAGTCTGGAAATTACTTACTTTCTGGACTATACCGGAGAGAATAAAATAGTTGTTGTCATTGTAAATATGAAAATCTTGGTAGGTATGCTTTTGAGTGTTACAAGCTTTCAAAAAACAGACTTTGCAATACTAACGACATGACATATTGGTGTCCATTTCAACCCCAGCGAACTCATCGAAGCAGAAAGCGGAATTATCTGTCCTGAAATTATCATATTCGGTTCGGAGACATTTATCTTTTTGGAGAAATTCGATGCCTGGGTTTCCGTGACATTGAATTAGATAGTATGGTTTAAGGCTTTCTCTATAATTTTTGGTATCACCGATAGCAGAGCGACTGGTCTATAGATTTATGGAAGATTTTTCTTGTCCTTTTTGAGAATAGACTGACGACAAGCAATCTTCCAACGAAAAATAAAGACCCCTTTCTTGTGAGACAGGTTGAAAATTCTACAAATTACTAGTGCGAGTTCATTGGCGTTCTTTCTGAGTATGATGACGGGCACTTTATCAGGACCAGACACCTTGTTGATAGTAAGCTGTTTCAAAATTCGCCTTACTAGACGTTGTCGGAGAATAATTTTCGGCATTGTGGATTCCACTGCGGGAATAATGGGTGGTGCCTTTCCCAATGGAACGCAAATTGTTCAGCTAGTAGATTTGCTTTTTTTATAATTGTTGTTGCAACTGAACCATCCGCTTGTGTCAGTCGTGAAATTGTGAATTTTGTAAATGTTTGATTGACAGCTTCAGCTACCGACCAGAAGGATTCAGACCCGTTAGGATTATCCTAAGTTTGCAGCTGTTGCGAGCATTAACAAATCTAGTTCCGTTCAGAAAATCCCAATGGAGTCCTTCTGGTGCACTTCGTGAATTTCTGGATTGACCAGCATATTCTCATATAGATTAATCATAGTTCACACAGAAAAGAATCATTCACGTATTCTAAACTATATGTGTTATCATTATTTGTTGCAATGTTTTAGTGAAGCTGAATGTGTTGTGAAGCTGAAAGTTCCTGCGACGTTTCGTGAGATAAGTAACCAAAAATCGATTGAAATTCTCTACATTTTGATTTAGAAAATAGAGATACTTATCCTTAACATTTGCGAGGATAAAATCTGCTTCCGCCTTCAGTAGGTATAGGAAAAAATATAATGAATCTGATAGTTTATTCTTCGGATCATTCAGTTTTCAAACTGTCTGTGATATATGTTGAAGGAGTTTGATGACGTTTCAAAAATACAAGAACCAGAGAAGAAACTGCCAATTTCATGATTTTTTTATTCGGTAGACGGAGGAATGTTGTTACCGCTCATCACTACAAAGTGGAAGTTATTCAATAAATTATGCATGCCCAAGATATTTTTCCCAATAAGTTTCCAGGTCTATAGAATGGTCGATGATATGAATTGTGTATTTTACGCAAACTATCACCCCCCTTGAATTTTTCGGTCTCTCATATCGAAAATTTCACCATCATATATTTTGTCATTTACTTCCTACTACAATTATGTCAAATGTCTCATTCAATGAATTTTGTTACAACTATGAGGTTTTCGACTTCAAACTTCTGCAATTTTGATAATTCATCCTAAAGTGCGTGCCTCAAATAGTTGTTACGTGTTTCGAGAAATAATTCTATCTCAGCTGAATTTATTTCTTCAAATCAGGTACACTAACATAATTTTGAGCAAAATTTTATATATCACTATTTTGAAGAACCTACAGTGTAGATGTAATAATTCTAATTAGTAGAATATGTGTTTGAAGTTGACTAGTTTCAGGTGATGCCCTATTTCCTTTCATATTTTTTTTTTAAGTTAGTCACTTTCATCTTGAATAGATGAATAGATTGGACCCCCACAAAGGCTTTGGCTTCCAAGTAACTTTTCTCGTTCATCAAGTTTTTTTAGAATGGTCTACTGTAAAATGACCAAAAAAAAGAACACTCCAGTGTCCTCGAATTCATTGGTATTATTTAGGTTTTCAATATTCAAGCATCTAGAGGCACACTCGATCAAAATGGGTTTTGACTTGGAATTTTATTCTTTGATCCATTCCGAAAGCATTTTTGAAATCTGATACAGGTTTTTCAAAGCTGATCTATGGAGAAAGACATGAAATTCGACCTTTGAGATGATATACAATCAAATTGTATTTTCAACTTACTTTTCCACCGACCATTCAAAATCGTCAAGTGGATCATACATACCGATTGCACTTACCTGCGCAATGTGTAAAATTCTGAAAAGATCAATGTGGAGTCTGGAAAAACAAAAGCTCCTCATACCTCAATGAAGAGGATTTCGAAAAATGAACTATCTACACTCGATTATCTGGTAGACTTCGAATCTGAAATCCACGAATCAATGAATTTTTTGCCAATGACCACCATTGTATTGCATTTTCTTTTATATATCAAAAGCATATGATACAGTATGGAGAGACACAATTATCAAAACAATTCGAATGTGGTCATTTGATGGATATATGTTGAAATTCGTCCCAAATTTTTTGGCATACCGTATTTTTCGAGTGCGTGTGAATGTATCCCTCTCTTCAAACAGATTTCAGGGAAACGAAGTTTCTCAGGTCTGTTCACTGAGTGTTAATCTATTCTTCATAGCCGTCAACAATATAATTGATGACTGTGAAGCTCCCCTGGAAGCAAGAATCTATGCGGACTATCTGGTTGTATTTGGTAGAGGTGAAAATCTAAAGACTGTCCATAATCATCTTCAATATTTTCCAGTCCAGTTACAAAAATGGTCCTCAAGCTCCGGGCTACAAATATACTTGGAGAAGACCAAAAGAAGCATTTCTCTAAACGTCCCAAAGATAATTCACCCAAACTTCTAATGTTTAACAAGAATATCGCCCACGTTGAACAGGTCAAATTTTTGAGTATGTTATTCGATCCAAAGCTGAACTGGAAAAAACATATGCATACTATATAATTCAATGAAGAAATCGTATCTGAAACAACTGGATACTGTT
The DNA here is from genome assembly GCF_025532065.1 of Leptinotarsa decemlineata. Classification (NCBI taxonomy): domain Eukaryota; kingdom Metazoa; phylum Arthropoda; class Insecta; order Coleoptera; family Chrysomelidae; genus Leptinotarsa; species Leptinotarsa decemlineata. Next base: position 9,790,420 of record NW_027412549.1, on the reverse strand, counting down.
CACAATAATACTATCAGAATTGCCCTTGGGATATTCTGCACATGTCCAACCGAAAGCTCACAATGTGAATCAGGCGAACCATATTTAGCAACCCGAAGGTAGTTTTTAATCCCTCATTTATGCTGCTTTCATTACAGAACACCCTGGAAATCAAGGATACCGTAATGTAATCGCTCATAGATTTTTGTCAACATCTTTTACGAAGGAGAGAGCTGATCCTTCTTTTTACGAAAGACAAAATCAGTATCTACATAATTTTAACCTCTATCAAACAAAAACCTTCTCCGACACACATATTCCTAACCACACTTAATGGACTACCCCATTAACTGGGAAGTCATTAAATGTAATCTGTATGAAATGATTTATACGAAATAGAAGGATTTTGAAACAATCTACACGAACGCATCTAAGTCTGAAGACGGCGTAGGAACTGCTTTCACCAGTCTTCAATGTGATTCACCATTCAAACTCTTCCTAGGAAACACAGTGTTCACTAGAGATCTTTACGACATATGGAAAACACTACAGTACACAGAGGAGAGCAATTTTCAACTATGTCAGATTTTTTAAGTGCCCTGGAAGCAATCAACCAATACTTCAATCATTCTATCATTCGGCACATAAAAGAACTGATCAATATACTCTATGGAAAAGGGGAAGTCAGAAAATTCATATGGTTCCCTTCACAGGTAGGTATAATAGGAATCGAAAAGGCTGAACGATTAGCTACAGAAGACACTATCAGTATTTTAGGCAGTACAGAAAACTATGTTTTTCATACAGATATGAGACCCTACTACAAGATGATCCTCACTGGAATGGGTCTAGCAGTAAACATTCCTAAGTGAAAACAAGTGTACTTCTATGGATACATCTTTCGACAAGTAGGAAAACCCAGGTCATAATATCTCGCCTGCAAATAGGCCACACTCGCCTCACCCATGGATACCTCATTGCCGGCGACACCAGCTCTATGTGTGAAGTGTGCGACTCTTCCGTAACTGTTGACCATATCTCAATGGAAGACCAACTCATGGTATCCCGCCTTCAAATAACAACGCATCAGGACCTAAATGTATAATTGGAAATATAGTAAAATTTTTAGAAAATATCAACTTGTTCAACCTTATATAATACCCCTACAACTGATGCATTGTTCAGTCGCTAATAACACTGGAGTTTGATGCGACTTTGGATAATGTAAATTGAAAAAAACTTATTTTTCCGACGGTAGTTAGCCTCTCCTTAAAATTCATTTTTGAGAGATTTGTCTTTTTTCCAAATTTTTTTATTTGTTCTCGTTTAGTCCATCAATATATTTTCAGTCATCAAAGAATGGAGTGGTTTGAAAAAACACACTTGGGAACTAATGTACTCAGAAAACACTTTATTGTGCGATTTTCACTAAACGATTTCACAAAAATGCAACACGTGTTCCGCCATACAACGGCTTCTTCGGGTGTACCTGTCTGTATCTGTAAAGTAGGGAGGGTGAGTGTGGGCCCACAGCACTTAGGCCACATATGACCCATTGTGCATCTTCTCTAGGAGTTGTCCTCCTAGGTTATCGTCCATCCTGTCCTTTCTAGGGAAGTTGTCAGATCTCTGGGTGACATCTCCTTTATATCGACCGGTATAGGCCAAGACTCACCGAACACACACTCTCTCATTGACAACAAATCCGGACATTCGCATAAGACATGCCTGACAGTTTCATCTTCCTGTTCACATATCCTGCATAGAGGTGTCCACTAGCCCCATAGTGTTACTGTGTTTCCTTAGTTGATCGTGGCCAGTTAGAAATCCTACGTAGATTTTTCCTGGTTATCGCCAGATATGTCTTCGGTGCCAGCTTCCCAGGGTCGCCCAGGGTAATCCTGGCAAGATTGCATCCTTTGATTTCATCTCATCTCTTTAGGGATTGAGCATGGATGTGACATTTGTCTAGTTCTGCAATTGTCGAAGCCATCAGGCCGTAGGTGCCACTGGGTCCTGAAGTTCTTAGTCCAGCTGCTTCCTTGGCTAGAGAGTCGGCAATGCGATTACCTTTACTCCTATCGTACCCTTCAAGCCACCTCAGGAAAATGTTATTTTCTACCGAGGGTGTGTCTTGAAGACACGCCATTGTATGGCGAAATACGTCATATAATGATTTCGTCGGGCGTGCCTTAAAGACACGCCATTATATGGCGGAACACGTGTTGCGTTTTTGTGAAGTCGTTTAGTGATAATCTCACAATAAAGTGTTTTTTGAATGCGTTAGTTATGAATTTCCATCAAGTATTGGCCATTCCATCATACTTTACTCACCTTAGGTTGAACATCACGTCATGCACACAAGGATATGGTCTCACAGAAATAAATTTGGCCGTCACTCTAGTCAATCCAAATGAGATCGGAAATCCTGGAACTGTAGGAAAAGTTGTAAGTTACATGAAATTGAAAGTGAGGGATCCAGAAACCGGTAGATCCCTTGGTCCTCATCAAGTCGGAGAGATTTGTGTGAAGGGCCCTATGCTGATGAAGGGGTACTATAAAAACGAAGAAGCTACGAGACACATATTTACGTCAGATGGGTGGCTAAAGACTGGGGATTTGGGTTATTATGATACCGATAGGTTCTTCTACATCGTAGACAGACTGAAAGAACTGATCAAGTACAAAGGATATCAGGTAATCACCTAATCAATATTTATTTTCCATACAGGATATAACTTTCTTTGACATGGGAGTTATCAAATTAACGAGGTCTTACCTTTCAACGTGTGATTTCTAACACGTAAAGGTAAAGTTTTCAAGACCATGTGATACAGGAAGTCTATACCACATGGTCTTGAAAATGAAAACTAACCCAATTTAGCTCTCAAAGAAAAAGTTACAAAATCATTCCATCAGATTTTGTCAAAAATTATTTTAAATTACTACGAAATATTTTGATAGATGATCCTTATTCACCAAAGCTTTTGAATCGTTATTTATTCAATAATTTAAATGCCAATATATACTCAAATATATTAAATTTGAATAATTAAAAATGTATTTCATAGATAGAGAAGTGTTGTCTCAATCCAATTATTATTCTTCTTCAAACAACAATAATGAGCATAATGAATTCCTTCAATATTTCTCAATTCAGTATATTCATAATTACTTTATATCTTTCGGGATATCAAAAATATCAAAATTCCCAAGAAGTGTTGCAAAACTATTTCTCACCTTTGTTCGAAAATTAAAACTTCCCTCGCGAAAAAAAATATAATGTGATCTACAGTATTCCATGCACATCCTGTAATTTGGATTACAGTGGTAAGACTTCTCGTAACCTCTCTTCACGAATTACATCGCATAAAAGTGACTGTAGACTCAATAAAAGATCTTGTAGTTTAGCGGAGCATGTGATTTCAAAGGATTACGTTATGGACTATAAAACAATACCAAAATTATATTTGTAGCAAATAACAAAACTAGAAGATCATTTCGTGAAATAATTCACTTTACTGAAAGTCAGAATTCATTGAACAAAAAATTGGAAATAACAAATTCTAGCAAAATTTATAGTTACATTTCAACTTTTGAATGAATGATAAGAAAAACCTAAAATAACCTGAACTGAATTCACAACTGATACTGAAAAATTTTTCGTTCATACATTTTTACTGAGATTTATATTTATGATAACTCTTCACAGACCAAAATAATATTCAGATACATTTTCTCGGGTAATATGATAGTTTATTCAACATTTGTCACATTTTTCATCTATCATCGATTTTATCCTTGTTGATGAATGTCATTTCATTTTTGAACCTGATTTTGGTGAATTATTCCTATATGTCATCTAATTTATTGTTTACTTCCATTTTGTGATTTTGGATATTCTGGAAAAAGAAAATGAAACTTGCCGAAAAATCGAATTTTTGCAAAAATTATTGCTAAAAAACGAACAAAAAAACTCAATTTCAACACCCTGTATTTCCGAAACGAAGTATTTCCAGAAAAAAGTTGAAACAGACTTTTTTTCTTGAAATTGTCTCAGAATGAATTTCATTAGTTCAGACTTCTATTTTCTGATATTATATAACATGATTTAAAATACCTGAAATAACTAAAGAAAGGAAAATAAAAAATTAAAGAAGAAGAAGAATTAAAATGAATAGCTGAAAAAAACAAATATATTAAGCAAAAAAAATTGAACAAAAAATAAATAAAATGAAATTAAAAGTTAAGAGATTCCAAGCCGAATCAATTCACGACATTTCGATTGTTAGTATCCATAATCGTCTTCGGGTGATTACTGGACCGATTCCTCCGTGAGCTGACTATCAATAGGTCATTTGAGTACTTTCACTTTTCTCTGATTTCCTTTATCCGCTTCACTGGTTCAGTGGGAGATTACCGTTTGGTGGGAGTTGGCCATTTTTCGCTTGATTATGGGTTTCCATATGTTGTGTATCTCTACGCTAGCTTGGCTGAATACATTATTGGATAACATGTATGCGTCTTCTTTGAATTTCCACCTAAACCAATGTTCCTCTTTGTGTATGATCTCAGCTTGGGACCATTCGATGTTATGTTGATGGGTCCAAATATGCTCTGCTATTCCTGATTTGCTGGTTTCCCCTTGCTGTGTGTGTTTCCTGTGCTCGGCAATGCGAACATTCAATGGCCTCCTAGTTTCACCGATATAGGATCCGCACTTCCTAATTTTTTCTATTGATGTATTTTGTAAATTTTATGTAATTTTATGTTCGAAAATCATTCATGTTCACAAACTTTTTTGTGCGACCCTAATTCATTTACTTCAGAAAATCAGATGAGGAAAGTGATGTTACTTATCACAAACCCATAACCAATGCGTTGTAGATATTTGTTGTTCTGAAATGAAAAATGGCAGTAATGTTTGTGTGGTATATATTCAATATTCATCAATTTTTTTCTGCAGGTAGCACCAGCAGAACTTGAGGCACTATTAATCAATCATCCGAAGGTACTTGATGTTGGAGTCGTTGGACTACCAGACATTCTAGCTGGTGAACTTCCATTGGCTTTCATTGTGAAGAAGCCAGGCGAAAATCTCACAGAAAAAGAACTGCAGGACTTCGTAGCTAGTGAGTTATTCATCATATTAAATATATTATAGAAGCCTTACACATTCAATGAGTATTCAATCAACAATTACTAAGTATTACAACTACCTCAACTAGACTATTTTTTTCGATGTTCCCGAGTTTATCAGCCGTCGTCAGCTGGTTTTTACTACTGCATCACAACACTGTAGACCATTTCTACCGTTGCCGCATCCCCTTTGATAATACAAGGTTTGTTCTGGTTCTGCGAAATTCAGGTTCTAGGACGTCAATATCATGCGCAGTTGATATAGATCGTTCTGGTTTATTGAGGATGAGTTCGGATTGATGAATCCTCTCAGTGGCGATTTTAAAAACTAAGGGCGAGGGGAGGCACACCATAACTATGCGCCAAGATTCAGTAAAAAGGCACAGGTATTCGAAGTAATACTGTATTTTCCATCAAGAAAAGGATTAATATCACAAAACTATAATAAAAGAAATATTTTTATAATAAACAATACGAACTATCAAAAAGACAGCATACGAAACAAAACATTTTATTACCTCTTGGAGAGTAAATTAAACATTCACGTACGCTATGCTGTCCATAAGTCGTCTTTTTTCAAGTTTGTACCAAGGAACGTGAAATTACTGAGAATGAAAATTTTAGAGATCTTTATTTATTGGTGTAAGATTGAAATTGTTAGGGAAGATAGTTTAAAAAATTTATGATTGATGGAAAATTACTGAGAATAAAAGTTTGAGTAATTTTATTGTGTGAGATTGAAATCATTGGGTCTTAAAGATAAAAAATAATGGAAAATTATTATGATAAAAAATTCGGGAAAGTTTTTATTTATCGGTATAAAATCAAAATTACTGCGGGGGTGGTGTGAAAAGAAGAAATTAATTTAAAAAATTTAGAATAAAAAATAATAAATAATTTATATTCATGGAATAAATTATTTGAGAATATAATTTAAAATTAGTATTTGAATTAAGTGTTGATTTTAGTTGAATTTTTTTGTTGAATTAAGATATTTACTGGATATTCAGATTAAAATATATTTAGATTGATTTATAATAAATTTATATTAATGAATATCCACTAAAAGTAAACAATATTCACATATTAGACTTAATTTCCGTCCCATATTGAATGCAAATATAAGATTCCGACATGAATATTTTGATAAACTTTGAACATGTGGAGAATGAAACTTGAAATGCACTCTTGCTAGGAATTAACTGGATCGCAAATATCGATCTAGTTAATATCAGGTGCTTTATCTGTCCCAAAAAACAATAATCATATAAACCTTTGCTGGCAAACAACCTAGTAGTCGGTATGCTACACTACGTTGAATTAGCTCTATTTAGTTTGATGGGAATAGGTAAAATATTTTTCAGTTTTGAAGCAGGATTGGAAATTAGTTATCCTCTACAGAAGATGTCAAGGGCTGAAATGATTCAATCGCCCATTCAGCTACCGCTCGTTTGATTACTTACTTGATGACCTCCCTTGGTTTTTTAGACACTAGGCGCCCTCAACGAGAGGTCAACTTTTATCAAAAATGAAACTTTCAGTAAAATGGTTTTCTATCAAAGGTTCTAACGTTTCTCATCTAAAGATCAAGAGAGTGCCATCAGGTCAATCCATTGCCGCATTTGAGTCATCGGCTGTCTATAGAGAATCTTTGTACTGCAAAGTATTTCAAAAATACTCTCACAAAACTTCCCCCGAGATGTCAGTTGTGCCTTTCTGATTTTTGTTGTGAGTTGATAGAATGGTTCTGTCAAGATTTCACTGTTTTAATAACACTTGTTAACGAAAAGAATTTGAATCTTCATTAACTTCCAAATATATATATATATATATATATATATATATATATATATATATATATATATATATATATACTCCACTTTTGGAGTGTTGTGTCCACTAATTGTTTCATTTTTTATTTTTATATCATACCCACTCGATAAAATCTCTTTGTATATATATATATATATATATATATATATATATATATATATATATATATATATATATATATATATATATACACCATTCTATCATTTTGACGTCCGTACATAAAACGGTAATCTGGCGTCACCTAGAAGGAGTACGTTTATTAAAAAACTAACTGTGTATATAGCAGCGATTTTTTTTTTAGACTCCACACTGTTGTCGGCATGTTTTTATCTCATACTTTATGTATATTTATATATTTCACTCCAAGGTGAATTTTGACTTCTGTACAAAAAATCATTCCATAAGGAAACATTCTGGCGTCATACAAGGTTGGCAATTTTTCAGCATTGACAAAAGATATGATTTTGGCGTCTTATTTGCACATGTACTATCATTATGGACTCAATGTACAAACAATTTTATTAAAAGTTTAATTCATGTAACATTTGTAGCAGTCGTGTGTGTAATCAACTGAAAGATATTTTACCATCATTAAGACGTCATAATCTATAAAAACCTATTGAAATTTTACTCCAAATTGCAGTCTGCTTACAAACTATTATTTTTCGCCAGTGTGGTGGGAGTACTTTTCTGTTTTGAAGTGACTGCATTCAGAAAATAATATAGTTAAGTTCAGATTTTGTGTTGAAAGAGAGACGTTGTATTACTGTGCTGGCAAACGAAACTTGGGAAGACGTATATATATATAACATTCGTTCAAATCAGTTGATATTATCAACTAATTTGAACGAATGTTTCAATGCGTTCTATACAACATATCAGTATCATTACCATAATGCGTTTCCACTAAGAAGAGTCTCAAACAATTATAATCGTGAAAGGGACAAACCCTGGATATCAAAAAAATCAAAGAACTGCATCAAATGGTATGTGACATGTGCAAATTAGCAAAATTTTTTAAAATGGCAATTATCAAACAAAAATATATACAACTGAAGAACTCATATACAGAAGTAGTAAAACGAGCAAAAATGGTATACAACAACAGAATTATAAATGCAAGAAATATTAATAAGGAAAGTTAGAAAATTATTAATGAAAATAGGAATAAAATAAAAATTAATGATACTTTGGAACTAACAATCAATGGTAATACTACTACAGATAAAACAACAATAAGTAACCTTCTCAATACATTTTTCATTGACATAAAAACAAGTCAAACTAATACAAATGAATTGAAATCATCTCCTTTCTCATACAACAACAAAAAGCATTAATAATACCACTAAAACTACAGCCTCAGGAATAGATGATTTACACGGTAAATCTCTTAAAAGTGTCAATGACATAATTTGTCAACCTCCATCATTTATAAATCTTTATATGACGGCATACATCCAGAAACACTGAAAACATCAAAGTCTATACCCATATAAAAACAAGGGTTCCAAAAATGATGTAACCAACTATAGAAATATCTGTTTGCAATCGCAAATTGCCAAAGTTATCGACGATGCCTATTATTTGCCTATATATGCCTATTATTTCGTAAATTTGTTGAACACTATAAACTCATATCAGAATGTCAACATGGTTTTAGACAGCAAAAATCAACAACATCTGCCATATTCGAAATGTGTACAACATCTACAAAAACCTTAATGATGAAAAAATTTCAATTGGTTTATTCTTTGATCTATCCCCTGCATTCGATACAGTTGACGACAGTCTATTACTTGAGAAACTGTATAGAATGGAAATAAGAGGAGTAGCCAATGAATGGGTAGCATCATATTTATGTCAAAGGTCGCAAATAGTGGTAATAGATGAAATAAAATCACAACCAGCTTCTCCACAAAATACAATAATATCTGATAATGATACCTATCAAATAGTAGCAGAAAATGAACTTCTCCACAAAAAACAATAATATATGCTGATGATAGGTACCTAGCAGATAGTAGCAGAAAATGAACTTATCCTCTCTGTTCAAGCTACAAATAAAACTGCTGATGAATTTTCACAGTGGTGCATGAATAAAGGTCTACTTGTTAATATAAATAAAACTGTTTTCATGAATTATCAACAAAATAATCTTACTAATGATCATTGTTCACTTATAAAAATACATCACAAATCTATATAGCAGGTGAATCAATATAAGTATCTTGGCGAAAACATACAGATTATCTAATAACAAAACAGTAGAGTCTGCTTCATAATAAGACAACGACATGGAACAGTATCTCTAGAAGTACCCAAATTGGCCTATTTCGAATTAGTACAATCTAATATCTCAAATGGGTTAATATTCTGGGGAAACTCAGCATACCTTACAAAAGTGTTTGTTATTAAAAAAAATAATAATTAGATGTATCGCTGGCATATATTATAGACAATCATGCAAGACAGTTTCTAAAGATCTAGCTATTTTAACAATATCTTCTTTATATATTTTGCTCATAACTATGAATATCGAAAGAAATGAATCACACCATACAAAAATCAGTATGATACATGATCACAATACTCACAGAGGAAATGGACTGAGACTCCCTTATTCACGATTAGCCCTTGGGCACGACTCGGCAAGCTATCAAGGAGTCATATTTTTAACAAAGCAACTAGGTTACTAGGAAATATTGAAAATTACAATACATTCAAAAATCAAAAAAGCTTCAATAGACCTTTTTCTAGAAAATGCCTTTTACAATGTCGAAGAATTTTTAGATTTGAATGTATGAGCTGCTTTTTCTTCAGTTTGTGTGACTAGTCTGATAAATATATTGATGTTATATGTGTATGATATTTCAATGATGAATAAATTATATTCTATTCTATGGTGAGTTCTAGAACTTCTAATATTATGGATTTAGCGGGATCCTTGTGTAATTATATTTATAATTTCAATCATAACACTTGGAAAATCATTCCCGTTTTATTAATTATATCTTAGTTACATTAACAGTCATTTTTGTAACTTAAATTTTGGTTTTTAGCTGTTTCAAAAAATATTTTTGTACAAAAAATAGATGCAAATCTTGTGTTCTCTTTTTTCATATTATTATTTAACTGTTTGGTTTTTTGGAGCTGATTTTAAATAGAAACTTTTATATATTTCATTCTATTTTATTAACCTTACTATTATTCAGGTCATACTGGATTTATATTTTTCAAATAATTCCAGTTTGGATAGGTAGCAGAGGTGTTTCAAGAATACACTATTAGCGAAAATGGTAGGAAATGTTCTGCAACAGAAAACTAATTCAACATAAAAACTCTTAGACTAGGATTAATAATCTAATCTAATTCAAATTTGTCTGAAATAGAAGCTGGAGAAGCTCTTTTCTATTGGGATCCTATATTTTTTTGGAATATTTCCGATTTTATAGGAAATAATTAAGATTTTTGGTAATACTTTGGGACTATTATCCATAAAATTCTAAAAAAGATAATTTAAGCTAATAATAATTTCAAACAGTTAATATTTTTCTAAAAAAACAAAGAAATTCAAAAATAACAATTGGGTGCAAATTGGTATGCTGCTTGAATCTCATAATCACACATATTCACTTATAATGAAAGCCTTGAACCCGAAAATTCTCAAAAACTACCAAAAAATCCTAAACAAACCAAAAAACTAATATATTCTAATAAACTAATAGTCAAAATAACCTGAAAAATTACAAAACGCTTTTAATAAAAATTTTCCACCAATATCAAATTTTCAAACTTAGTACATTTCAATTGTTATTTTACAAAAATATATTGTTTACTTTATATTATGAAATTCATTGTTTTTATCGTTACTTTGTGGAAACTATACATCTTTGAAACGTATTATAAACAGAAGTTTATATAAATTTCCACCAATTTTTAATAAAAAAATGTTTTTATTAAGTAGTGACGGCTGTTCCATGATAACTTGAAACGGCCGTCATCGCTAAATAAAAACATTTTTTCATTAAAAAGTGCTGTGAATTTAAATAAGACTTTGTTTATAATACGTTCTACTTAATATTACTTTATTCGATTTTATTTAATAGATACGACAAAACATGACTAAGTGGCGAACTGCCACAATGTAACTGAATTACGTTTTTCTTCATTTTATTACTATAATAGTGGTGTATCTTGATGCCATAATGATAGTAAGTAATCCCATTTGTATATAGCTATATATCTTGAGGTTGAAATGTTATTCACTTAAAATTACTCGAAGAGTAATAAGATTTCGAGATCGACCAAATATCAATATACGGTGTAGCCAGACTTTCGATGCCAAAATGTCGATAGAGTGAAAGCTGGATATACATCTATAACAGCGCCAATGTGGATAAACCCCAAACTAATTATATATGAATTTTTACATTCTACTATCATTTGGGCACACACGAAAACATCAAATTACTTTACACTAAAGAGAGTTAGATAGGTGGTATTTGGGTCCAACAATTTGGAGTCACATCTGGTTCGAATGCGGTAAAAACAGTGTTCTATCTCTCGAAACAAAATTTATTAAACAAAAACAGTGTGGCGTCGATATACTGACGCCACACCGTTGTGTACGTCAAATTGATGGTAAAACCACAATGTATTGTTGCCAAAATGATAGAATGGTGTGTGTATATATATATATATATATATATATATATATATATATATATATATATATATATATATATATATATATATATATATGTCAACTCGAAGATTCTCACGGATAAAATATGATGAGCTGTTTTCTCGGGTTTCGCTCCGTGTTCTGTGTATTTTCTCCCCATAAGGATTATTTTCACAACGTTTCGGCAAAGTCTCATTTGCCATCTTCTGGTGATATCTAGTTGAAAAAAACCAGACATCACCAGAAGATGGCAAATGAGACTTTGTCGAAACGTTGTGAAAATAATCCTTATGGGGAGAAAATACACAGAACACGGAGCGAAACCCGAGAAAACAGCTCATCATATATATATATATATATATATATATATATATATATATATATATATATATATATATATATATATATATATATATATATATATATATATATATATATATATGATATATATATAGATATAATATATATATATATATATTATATATATATATATATTATATATATATATATATATATATAAATATATTCGTTTATTCAGTGATTCTGTACCTGATAACAATTCGTTTACAGATTCACTATCTCCACAGAAATGGCTGAGAGGAGGAGTAATTTTCGTTTCTGAGATACCAAAAAATCCAAGTGGAAAGATCCTACGACGAGAATTGAGAAAACGTTTAGGGGATTACCAAATTAAACAGAAGTCAAAACTCTGATTTTTTAAATTTTCTTCTAGTTACTGCGTCTTATTGAATTATATTTACATTGTAACTGTTGTTTGTCTCTTTTTTTGAAATAACCCATATGAAAAAAATTATAACATCATATTCACGTAAAAGTTTTTTCTAATTATTGCTTCTTATTGAATTATATACAGATTCTCACTGTAGTTTGTCTCTTATTCTGAAACAATCCTTATGAAAAAAAAGAAAATAAAAGTTTATTTTATCATTCCTACTGATAAATGATGGCTCTGAATAATAGGCAGCAATACTTTCTGCTACGAAAATGTTAAGAAATCTATTTTGAATTTTCTACCAAACCACCCTGTAATATTTTTTCATATTGAAACTACATACACACACATACATACATAGACACACATTTGACAATTTCCATTGAAATGAGAGAACCGGAGTTAAACGGGTAGTTTTTTCTTCTGGGCTCTACATTTTTTGGCGACCGTGACAGGACAATTGTCATTGAGACTGTTCAGATTACCTTTCAAGTACTTGCTGTTCTTTCCAAAGTAAAACTATGGAAGGTAATAAAAAGCATCGTTCCGTTTTACGTAAAACATTTACGTTACTAACACCTGATCTCGAAAAGTTAATGTCAGCAACCCCACGCGATAATTAGCAGATACATATATGTTACGACTTAATTATGTGTTCTGCGATGCTTCTTTCTCTCATTGAGTCATGCCTCCCTCAAGATCTATTGAGAGCATGGCACCGTTCTCCACATAGATTTGGACCTGAAAATTTAGGAAGTGCTACAAAAGTCTCAACGGAGTCGGGTCCGGGTAAGTAAGACACTCGCCTTGAAAACCTCATGAAGTTTCTGAAAACCAAAGTTGAAAACGAGCAGCGTATTGAATTAGCTTCGGAGGGTTTCGGTTTCGTCAATCAAGGTAACGCCAGTGCTAATTTATCGAGAACTGTTTCGAACTCTCTGGATAAGAAAAATGTTAGTTCGCTGGTACCCACCGCCGCAAACTTGGTTTCTTTCAATTCGAATTCTGCATTTTGTGGGGGTTCTAATCACATTGGTAAACACTGTTTCAAAACACAGAACCGTCTTTGGAGCTAAACGTATTTTGATCAGTAACAAACTCTGTTTTAGATGCCTGAAAGCTGGTCATACTTCAGAAAGATGTCGTGGATATCCTAGATGTGCTATGTGTCAAAAGTCTCATCTGGTGATAATGTGCCCTGTTTTGCCTAGCAACAAGGAGTCTCTTGATACTCTTGATTATAGTAAGAAACCAGAGGCGGATCCTAACATTGACAAATTTTTAGCCACCTACAACAACTCACGAACCCATGTATTTTTGCAAACTATGAGAGTGAACATATTTGGTGCTAATGGGTCAAAGTACGTGAGGGTTCTGATCGATAATGATTCTCAACGATCATACATTCTTAAGTCAACTGCTGAGAAATTGGGATGCCAATCAGTGGTTAAGGAAACAATTATTCAATTGTTTATTTGGGGACTCTCAAAATGAATGACTTCATGAATGATATGTGATAAAATTGAAGAATCAGAATCATTTATATAATTTAGAGGTTTCAGACCAACCAATAATATGAAGCGAGGTTTCGCCTGTCTGTTCTGGACCATGAATTGAAAAGCTCAGAGATCTCAATATTGAGTTGTCAGACATTAGATCTGCTAGACCTATTGAGATTTTGATTGATGCTGATTCTGTCGATCAAATCTTCTTAGGAAATCGTCATCCATCATCCAATGGTCTAGTAGTTTATGAAACTTTAATCGGTTTGGGTTCTTCTTGGAAAAATACCAATGCACAATAATCTGAATACAGCCAACTCTTTGATCCGCTCTACCTTGTCGCTCAGTGAAGAATTCCGTCATCAATTCTTTGTATGATCTTGGTGTATTAGGTATTGAAGAACCAATCGAGCTCAGAACATGGGAGGAATTGGTATCAGTCGCCAAAGATATTTTTTCAAACACCGTGACAATAATGGAGGTCGTTATGAGGTCCCGTTACCTTGGATTGATGGTCACCCACCATTATCAGAAAACTATCGCCTTGCCAAAAGTAGACTACACAATACTGTTAAAAAATTACAGAATCAAAATATTGTTCCATCCTATGACCAAATCTTCAAAGGGTGGCTAGAGGAAGGAATAATTGAGATAATTCCATCTGAACATGACAAAAGCGGCATTTATTACCTGCCTCACAGACCATTTATAAAAGAAAATAGCTTTACAACAAAGATCCGGCCTATGTTTGATGCGTCTGCTCATGAAAAAGACAAACTTTCTTTGAATGATCGTTTGGAAAAAGGTAAAAATTACATCGAATTAATTCCGTCAATTTTGCTCAAATTTGGAAAATACAAGTTTGGAGTAGTTTCAGACATCCGTAAGGTATTTCTGCCAATTAGTCTTCACGAGAGAGATCGAGATTTTCTTCACTTCTTATGGGTTGATCAAGATTGAAATGAGTTGACATTCCGCCACTGTAGGGTTGTTATTGGCGTTAATCGCAGCCCTTTTCCCTTATAAGCAACAATTGAACATCACCTTGAAGAAATGTTGGGAAGGACTGGCGACACCAGATATTCCTGTAAAGTAATATTGAAGCTGGCAAATGAAGAATTTTATGTCGACAACTGCGTTACAAGTGCTTCTGATGAATTGACTCTCAATAGGTTATTGCAAGAAGCCGCTATGATTATAGCAGAAGGTAAGTTTGACTTAAAAGGGGGGGAGTTCACTAGAAAGGACAGTAACCATAACAATAAAGATGTAGTGCCTTTGCCAGTACGAGATACACTGAATATTAATCCAAGCTGCCTGAAATAAATGATCTCAGAAAAAGAATACATTACCAAAAGAATAATTTTGTCAATAGCTCAACGTGTCTTTGATCCTATAGGCTTTGTGTGCCCTGCTACATTAGTTCCAAAATTGCTGTTACAAGAATTGTGAGATAAGAACCTTACCTTGGACGAGCCTCTGGATGAAGACACGTCTGTTGAATTAAGAAATTGGTTTCATGAACTGTCTAGTCTATTAGAAACAGTTATACCTAAATGGGTAGATATTGCTCCAACTTCTAATTTCGTTTGCTCTATTCATACATTCTGTGATGCCAGTACCACAGGCTACTCTGCAGTTATATTTCAAAGTGTTGATAAGAATCAACAAGTATCTGACCATCTCCTAGTAGCTAAGTCTAGATTGGCTCCTATACAGAAGAAAGGGAAAATTTTTACAATTCCAAGGATAGAGTTAAGTGCAGCGACAATTGGCGCAAGATTGTTCAGGAATGTGATAAATAATTTTAAATTCAAACAAATAACGGGCTATTTCTGGAGTGATTTGTCTACGGTAATTTCCTGGATACAAAGAAAAAAACAATGGGCCACATTTGTGTGGAATAGAATTGCTGAAATCCGTAGTTTAACTCCTTCAGATGCATGGAGACATATTCCTGGGTTTCACAATCCTGCAGACCTTTCATCACGTAGTTATTCTCCAAAAATTTTACTCCGCTCGAAATGGTGGGAAGGGCCAGCATGGCTCTATGAAATGCCAGATAGGTGGCCTAGTGACACTGTCAACTGCAATGAAGAAGAAGTCTACAGTGTGCGTAAGAAAAAGTTGATTACTACACTTCTCGATAATGATTGCTATGATTTTTGGCATTTAACTGTTTTCTAAGAATTCTTCCAAACAGGAAAGGTAGTGGCTGCTGTCTTCAGATTTATATTCAATCTGAAATCTGAAAAACTAGACGTAATTGTGGACCACTGACTCGCGAGGAATTGAACGCCGCTGAAATCTTCATTTTGAAAATTGTTCAAGAAAAAAAAATTTCAGATAAAGAAAAGGATGAAACCATCATTAGTCTTTCTCCTTTATGTGATGAAAATGTGTTGATTTGTCTTGAATCTAGAGTATCATCTCGTACAGACTCCGACTGTTTTCGTTTTACTATTTTACTTCCTGCTAAACATCCTACAGTTCATCAAATCATTTTCCAGGAGCACGTACTGGACTATGAAGATTAAACAACTTTGGTTTGCGAGTGTGACGCTATAGTAAATAATACATCAATTACTTATGTTACTAACGATCCAGCAGATCTAGTTGCCTTGACTCCTGCTATGTTTTTAAATGATCTTGGTAATGAGTATGGTATGCCTGATTGTGATCAAATAGACAGAAATTCTCTCGTCGTAAAATGAGACACAAACAGAAATTGAGAGATGATCGACGTTTTAGAGTCGACGTTTTAGAAATGAATATTTGGGTACGCCAAAAATTGCATCAAATAAAGAGTGTCTTCCTTGGTGAGATTGTTCTGGTGGGTAACGACAATCAGAAGCGCATTGAGTGGTCAATTGGTCGAATTATTGAACTTTTACCTGGGAAAGATGGTGAAGTTCGCCTGGTTCGTGTTCAAACTAAGAACGGTCAAGTTCTTTGGTCAGTACAGTACGGATGTTTCTGTGAAATCACGCTCAGAAGAATCCCAGCCGCCATGTCTCCCAGTTGAAGAAGATGATAGTGCGGGAGTGAATTCAAAAAGCAGAGTATCCGATTACGATAGTGTTCCGCAAGTGCATTCGGGCGAATCGGGAGTGTCAAGAAGCAGAGTACCCGATTCCGTTATAAAAACGCGTGGTGGCAGAATTTCGAAAAAACCTGCCAGATTTGATACTTGATATAATGTGAGAAATAATATTACGAATAATAATATTTCTCAGGTGGGAGAATATAACGAAAATGTTAAGAAATCTATTTTGAATTTTGTACCAAACAATCCTGTAATATTTTTAATATTGAAAATACTATTTCTGTCACAAAAGTTGTCAATTTTTCCCAATGTATTAACGTCAATAAAAAGTAAGAAAGTTTTTGCCGAAAAATCGCATTGTTGTTGGGGTTTGCAGTAATCGCTGTACGAACAGCAGACACACATTTGAAAATTTCCATTGAACTGAGAGAACCGGAGTTGAAGGGTAGTTTTTCCTTCTGGACTCTACACTTTCCTTGATATGAAACCGTTGAGTACATGAGAAATTTCTTTCGAATCGTCAGCTATAATCTTTACGAAGTCAATCTTTACGAAGTCAACCTATTTTTTATTTCATATTTCATTCAGATGCTCGGGATCTGCATCGACAGGATTATCGACATTATTACTTGATCTATTCGCGGGTAAATCGTGAGGTAAGTGACTTTCTTGGTATAATCCAAACTCACTTTTTATGTACTTCTTCAATTGAAAAAAGTACTATGGTGAAATGTTCAGCACTGTACGATCCATCTGAAACTGGATTCGTCGTAGTGGATTTCGCGTATTATAAATGCAAAAGAGTTTTTCCTGAACCTTAGCGGTGTTTGAAAATAATCATTTTAAACTTTTCTGCCTTGTCTAGGTATGTTATACATCAAGATGTAAGAAAGATTATATATGTTCCTGTTTTCGTTTTCTTGAAACTTACTCTTATTTTCAACAAATTTTTGTAATACTATACAACTGACTGGAAATATAATATCTACCCTGTACGATCTAATTTTTTCCACACCCCTTCATCTGGCACCCAACGTGGAGCCAAGCAGTTAGGGGAAATAGGTTCGGACTATTCCCCATATAATTTCAGAAAACGTGATCACGGTAATGCTGGCGAAAATCAATTTCCTCAGATGACCACTAATGGAACTCCTGTGAAGCCAACATCGATACTGAAGAATCAGATGAAGTAGCGACAAGGGATCTTCGCGATTCTGACCAAGGTAGGACGAACAATTTATTCAATGCGGCCCACAATCTTTCTGCATCGGTCAGGGCAAACGTTCTGCATGAGGCGCCTAAAAGTAGTAGTATTTGGCCACACGGTGTGAGGTACAACATGAACTTTATCCTGCCTCTTCCCAGATGATTTATCTCGAATAACAGCAGAAGTCGTTCATTTGTTGAACTTGATGCCTAAAAATGCAAATAATGTTTGTAACGATAATAACTCACGCAATGCGAACATTTGAAAAAAAAGTTATAATTTTTCACACAACAGTTCCTTTCTGGGAAATGATATTGGCCCTAATGTAAATAATGAATAGGGTCATAGTAATGAAGGCAGCAACATTTTCAACTAACTTTCAATGATTCAAAAGACCTCCATCCAGTAGACTTTTCACTGAGTTGTAACAAAATTTGTATACCGCTCAGATCCCTTTTCATGTTGTAAGATTCTGCGAAAACTTGGGAAAATGCTTTCCTGAAATTCAAAAACGAGTTTTTACTTCAATGTTGGGGACCACGAAAGCAAATAAATGCCATTTTAATGAATGCGTGGCAGTCTCGCGTTACTTAGACCCACCTTTTTCTGATCAGAAAATTATAGCTCTGATAGCGATTCATTTCCCTCCCAATACTCCTGCAACTTTAATCGGTGCACAAAGTTCGTCTGAAGCCCTGGATAGACTTCGTCCAGCAGATTATCATTGTGGAATCGTGCTATTAGATACTTTTCTGACTATAAAAATAACTTAGTTTCCCGAAACAGAGGTGTTGAAAACGGTGCAAGCATTAATAAACATGTCCCTTCAGTAGAAGTAGGAGATCTGATAGTTGAATCGAAAAACTTCCTCCTACCTGAATGGGCCTACAGATAGGATCGATTTCAAATAGGGCCGAAGTCGTACTAGACAGTCCCCAGCAGGAGTTGTTGTCTGATGACTGTGACTCACGACATAGTCCACCGGATGACAGGGTCCCTGTCATATCTATTAAAATTTTTGGCTTCTGTTTCCCGGCGTTGTTTGATACAGCATGTTTGATATTTCAGCATTTCCTCTGAGAGTATGAAATTAATTGGAAATTTTTCACAAAAAATTTTTTTTTTTGCACTGGAGTGAAAATATGTGGAGCTTTCAAGGCTGAACATAGAAAAGTTATTCTCGTATCCTCACTCATGAGTTTCTGTTGATTACCGACTCAATGTATTAATTCATTTCAGGAATTGACTTTTTGAGAAAATTTCATGCTAAATCAGACCTGGAAAATAAAATTTTACTTTGCAAAATCAATAATGTTGAAGTTAGTATACCTGAAGTTTTCTACCTTCATGAAGATAGTCCCCTTGATGGAGTTTGTCTTTCAGTAGTCTTGAAAAGCGGTCCTATAAAAAGCAATACAATTTTTGATGTAGAAAAAAACAAAACTATTTCGGACGCAAATTTTCTGAAACATACTGGAAAAAATGACTTCTGTGGGTTAATGGAATAGTTTACTGATATTTTCTCAAATATTTCGGGTAAGATAGAGGAATCCTTTCACGAAATTCACTTAAGAGATGAAAGCGAATTTTTTTTCAAACCTCATCCTTTTCCTATGTCCCTTCGGGAGGCTGTTAATCGAGCTTCAGATCAGATGGACTCTTGGGGTGTTATTCAGCGCTGTGTGAAAGCTCCGTTTGTATCACGTCTTATGATAACTATGAAAAAGAATGGAACTGTCAGAATCTGCCTAGATGATACACATCTCAACACCTTGTTCTGGAAAGAGAATGTCCGAAACCTATTGACAAAATCCTTAGATCAATTCAAGGGCGTAAAATAATGAGTTCCGTTGATCTTGCTCACGGTTATTATCAGATTCGAGTAAAAGAAAAACACAAAATGTTATCGTTTTTGTCGTCTTCCCTTTGGTCAGCAGTCAGTTGTTTTGAACGCTGTATGCAGACTATTTTCAATCACTAATTTAGTTTGTTCTTGTACATGTATCTGAATGATTTGCTGATCCTGTCAGAAACTGTAGAAGAACATCTGAGGCATATAAGTGGGATATTCGAACGCCTCGGAACAGCGGGTTCCACTATTAAACTAGAAAAGTTTCACTTTTTCAGGAAGGAAATCACTTTTGAGCCAGACCCCTTGCGTATACAGGCCATTTTAGATTACGAAGTACTTGAAAATATGAAACAGTTACAGGTTTTTAGGTATATGTAATTATGACCGTTTTTTCTGTCCGAAGTTTTCTGCTCTTACAAAGCGATACTTTGCTGTATCTATTGAAGAACACATAAAATTAGAATGGAGAGCTAAAAATAACAATTATATACAATATATAATAAAACGAATAAATAAATCAAAATATGAAATGGAAATGACAATAAAGTAAAAAGAAATAAGAAATAAGATAAAAATTAACAAAAAATAAAAAAAAAAATAAAATATTTCGAATCAAGTTAAGAATATTGGTTCGTAAGTTTTTCAAAAAAAAAGTCAATGCAATTAAATAATAATGAACATTACAATAATGCTTAATATTAAAATAATAAATTAGTCGTGGAGTTTTCAGCTCCTGGCGAGACGATTATCGTCAGAAAAGAGGAAGAGAAACAGATAAAATATCGAGATTTCCTCTTCGAACTCCACAGGCTCTATCCAGATCACTCTGTTAAGATGGTTGTTCTGATTATTGGAGTCCTTGGTGGAATGATGTCCTCTACTCTCGAATCTTAAAATCATGCCAGCTTGCCGCACTAAGGCAGAAATCTCATCCACACAGATGCAGAAGGCTGTCATTCTTGGCTCACTGCGCTTGCTCAGGGCACATGATTCTCGGACCCAATGATCACTTAACCTACGATGTGGGGAGTGGTCATTGGTTGATAATGCTGGCGCGCCCTCCCGAATGTATCGAGGCTTCGGAGGATAGGGCCTGACCAGCGCACACTACGATACAGTATACGAAATAATTAGAACTACAATGGTACATAATAATCAGAGAGTAATACATATAATAATAATAATAATATAATAATAATAATTTATTCTCCTCTTATTTTACATTTTTGTACATACATATGACACAGTGCAGAAGATAAGCGGGGAAGGGGAAAAAATGGGCAAACCTACAGAAGATCAAGTCTGTGCGTAGGGGATTAGACGGGAAAATTCAATTGAATCAGAAGTTGCTAATGTACATATAAAGAATACAAAATACAAAATATCCAAATAAACAATATAAACAATATATAGTTGATAAAAGTAATATATATATATATATAATAATATATAAGAAATATAAAATAATAATAACAAAACATAACGAAGTACATACAAGGAATATAAAAATATATAAACATTAAGTATATAGTTGATGAAATAATATATATTTAATAATATATATGCTATATATAATATAATATAATATATAATAATATAATAATATATATATATGACATAAAATCAATTACTTATAATTTAAAAATTCAAATAAGCTCAACCATGTTATCCAAATATAAAAAAAATGGTCAACGGTTAAAACGTTTGAATTTATAAATGGATATTATATGGACAGATGAGCAACAAGGGGTTTCTATAAATTATTTTCTACAATTCTATGGATTTCATTCCTTGGTGTGTTTTCAATAAAGTTTTTCAGTTCTCTTTTGAATGAGATCTTTGGCGATATTTGCTTCAGTTTTTGTGGTCCAAGATACAGGTACGCTCGCTGCATGATATTCTTTTCGGGTTTGATGAGGAAAAAATTATTTGCATTTCTATACCTAGTGTTGTGGTGGTGTTCTATCGCTAGGAGCTCATATTTTCTAGAGTGTTGATAAACGGTAACCTTTAGGAAATACAGTTGACGTATTTCTAACATTTTGGAAATTTTGAAAAGTTCTTCTGTTGTGTATCTTTTGGGTTTTCGGTAGAAGGTTTTTAATATATATTTTTGGGTAGTTTCGAGTGCTGATATATGAGTTCTCAAAGCTGCACCCCATGCTATGATACCGTAGGTTAAATGGCTTTCTTTTAGTGTGGAGTATATTATACGCATTTGTCCGGTGTTATAAATGGAGGTAAGAATCCTCATTTTATATAATATAGTTCTTAATTTTCTCATCACGAAGTTTATATGAACATTCCATTTCAGGTTGTTATCAATATATACTCCAAGATATTTGATGTTTGTAACCGAGGATATAGTGATTGTCTGTTCATTTTTTTCAGTATGATCAATGTATTTTAGTTAGGTAGGTATTTTGTGTAGGAAGTAAAGGGTATATAGTGATTCTTTTTCACATTTATCGTTAAGAGTCTGCTATCGAACCATTCTGTAATTTTGGGAAAGTCATTTTCTGCAATTGATTTTGAATTTTGCCAGGTATCGGCTTTGTATATGATTGTCGTATCATCTGCAAAGCTCACTTTGTCACCTTCAAATCCTGCTTTGAATATATCATTCAGATAAACACTAAATAGTATTGGTCCTAATACGGTTCCTTGGGGAACTTCATATATCATTGTTCTGAATTTACTGATGTTGTCACCAATTTTGACACATTGCTGTCTGTTTTCAAGATAGCTTTCAACTAGTGAGTATGGTGTTCCTCTCATACCGTATCCTTCCAAAACTTCGAGAAGTTGACTGTGACTAACTGTATCGAACGCATTTTCCAGGTCGACGAAAATACAAAGGGTGGGTGTTCTTTTGTCAATACTTCCAACTATTTTATTTAGCACTGTTGATAGTGCATCTTGCGTAGACTTTCCCTGTCGAAATCCATATTGTTCATGAGAAAGAATATTATTTTTTCACAGAAATCAACTATCCGATTTTTCGGGGCTTTCTCAAAAATTTCAGCTAGGGTTGATATTAATGAAATGGGACGATAATTAGCCATATTCAACTTCTCTCCATTTTTGTAAACTGGACTAACAACTGAATTTTTAAAGGCTGTTGGACAATACCCTTCTTTGAACGACTTATTGATTAGATATGTTATTGTAGTAGTTATTTCATTAATAATAATTTTCAGGTGTTCTGCCCTCAGTTTATCTAGTCCTGGCGACTTTTTTTTTTTTATGAGATAATCAAATTGTATACTTCAACTTCATTTACATCTTGCAGAAATAGTGAATGGACGAGGTTTATGTTCGTTTTAAAGAAGGGTTTTGTACCTTTTTTTATATTATTTGCTAACCTTTCTCCTACAGATATGAAATAATCATTGGATTTCTTTTTTGTCATTCGTTAAACACCAATTGTTCAGTTTTATTTTTGCCATAGTTTTGTCTTGTGTTTTTTATTTGTCGATTCATTTACTGATTTCCATAGTTTCGATATATCCGTTTTGTTACTGTTCAATTCATTTTGGTAATAGTGTGTTTTTGCTTCTTTTACAAGTTTTCCGAAAATATTTTTGTATCGATTATATATTCTTTTATTTTCCACATTATTATCATTTTTCATGTTTCTATAAAGTTTCTCTTTGTTATTTACTGCTTTCAATAGACCATTTGTTATCCAAGGATTCCTTTTGATTTTTCCTTTTTTAATTCTTACTTTATTCGTACTTCTACCTATCATATTTCTATCATATTTTCGATTTTATGTACGAATATATTTGTTGCTTTTTCGATATTTTCGGCATCGTACACTTCGATCCCAGTTTCTTCTTGTGCAAAACTTAGTAATTTTTTATTATCAACAAAATATATATATGTCTCATGATTATTATATTGTTTTTGTTTTTCAGATATTATTTGTAGTATCATTGAGAAATGGTCAGTAACATCAGATTCTATTATTATTGGGTTGTAACGAAATATACTCGTAAAATCGTTTATAAAACAATGATCTATACATGAATTTGTATCTCTTTCTATTCTAGTGTATTCATTGAAATATGATCTGTATCCATAACTACTCATGATATTCAGATATTCATTACTGGTATTTGTGTTTCTTGTTATGTCTATGTTGATATCACCAATAAAGATATGTATAGTAGAGTTATTATTTTTATTGTTATTTAAATAGTGATCGATTTCATCAACAAATTCATTTTCTGGTGTTGAAGGTGAACGATATAAAGCAGATATTTTGAAATGTTTATTTTCAAATTCCAGTTCGATTTCTATTATATTCATATTATTGCTCAATGTTATGATTCTGTTTTCATGATCGATTTTTTTTCAACATATACGAATACACCATCATTTTGATTTATTCTACCTCCATTATAAACCATGTTATATCCCTCAATTTCATGCAGTGAGATATCCTGTATCTGCCAAGTTTCCGTTAGAACTATAATATCAAAATCGTGTTTTATTGTTTCTAATAACATTTTTATCGAATCTAGATTTTTGCCGATGCTTTTTAAAAAAATTTGAAATTACTGCTGGTACATTTCACATTCAGTTCACTGGTATTTCTAAAAACATTAGTTTCAATAACTTCGATTTCGAAGTTATTGATGTATTCGTCCATCTTCGACGTATACAAGTAATACAATGGATCACATAAAAGAGACACTTACAGAGAAAAAATATGATGATATTGCACGTGGTATGTTTGGGGAAGTGTGGATACGTTCACTGTTTCCTAGTTGACCGTGTTCGTTTTTCAAGCACTTGTGTTGGAGCTGCTTTAATTTGTTTTTTGTTTACTTCTGAGATTTTCGAATTGTTAGTTTTCTTTGTTGGCTGAGTAATGGTGTGTTGTTGATATTTTCACCATGCGTTATTTTTAGATCTATAGTTTCTCCAGTATATAGATTTAATACTACTGTATCTTTGTCATCTAGATCAAATACTGTAGTAACTGTAGAGGTGGTTGGTGCACTTTGGGACTTGGATATGTCAATGTTCCTTTCAATTTCCAAAAGTCCTTCAACAGTATACACTTTGTCATTCACATAAAGTATATTTTCCTCAATATATAACTTTTTTCTGGATTTCCCCTATGCGTTTTCAGGTGTGTTCTCAGAATATTATTTTCTTTCCGCTGTTCCAGGGTTAAATTATTAACAATGCTGATATTTGTGTTTTTTTGTTTCTCACAGTTTTTGAGAATCTCTATTTTTTTCAGGTAGGACACGAATTCTAGTTTGATTGGATTATTTTGAGTATTCTTCAGCTTGTAAAAATTATTGATATCTGAGATTTCGATATCTACACTTAATAAGTTTTTGATCTCGTCTTTGATGTAGGCGAATGAAAGTTCTCCTTGGTCTCGAAGACCTAATATGATGATGTTGTTCTTTTTGATGTACCTCTCTGTTCTTTCGTTTTTTTTCTGTAGTTCTCGATTTTCTTTCTCCAAATATGATACTTTTTCATTTATTGATTCGATTCTCATCAATACTATAGTTTCGCTTGCTTCTATCGAATTTTTTAATTCATTTCTGCTCCTGGAGCTGTTTCAACAAGTTGAAAATTGCTTGTCCATCCATATCACATTGAGTATTTCACGTGCGTGGTATCCTTTATTCAATTTCTAGTATCGTTTTTCCGCAACAAATCTTATCACTTTGGGTCACTTCTGTCTTTTGTTAGAATCTTACAAGAAATTGTGTTTTATTTTTTGTTAGGAAGTCACTGGAATTCAATTAATACTTTCTTTGAAATACCGACCCTCGCAAAACACGTCCGTTTGTTTGGATACTGATACTGATACTGATATACTCATAGTAACTACAAACGGAGACAATGGCAGTATCAGACTTTACAATAATATAGTAATATTAACAACCTCAGACGATAATACCAATATTGGAAGATTGTTATAGCTTTATTGAAAAAAGTACATAAAATCAAGATAACAATTTTGTTCACCATATACACTCAAGGTGGGGTATACAGGGTGATCCTCAAACACATGCTAATATTTAAGGAGGTAATTCTTAGACCCATTTTAAGAAAAAAACTTTCCATGGACGTATGTCCTAAACGCCTTAACTTTTGAGATACAGGGTGGCAAAGTTTTCAAAAATCAGTTTTTTAATAATAACTGAGATAATTCTGTAGACATCTTTGGCATATTTGGTACATAAGTTACATGCCTCAAGGCGCATTTTCTGATATACACAAATTTGTATTTTTTCAAACAGTGGCATCCCTACGGGTTTCGCATTGAATATTTTTGGGGAAAAAGTACTACGCCAATGCTTTCTTTTCAAAATAAAATCATTTTTGAAATTCTCATTTATTTTTGAGAAAATTTGATCTCGTGGTATTTCTTTGTGCGACGCATGATTTTCACTCAAAAAAATAAAAATCGACAGAAAGCAAATTAAGAAATTAGATCAATTCTAAAATGAATGAGAATCTGAAAATTGCTTCATAACGCATTACCAATTTCCTAATAATATTTGAAGACATAATCTGCAAAAAAATAAATTTTTCACAAAAACGAGTTTTATTTTATTTTGTGACAGTAAGTCTAAACGAATAACACAAATTTGTTAATTAGTAATAATACCAAAACTGATTATAAAAATTGTTGGACGTGGCCACCTGCACTTGGTATGCATGCTTCCGCCCTTCTACGCATGGAATTACGCACCCGTTCAAATATTCCCGGCGTATTTCGTATAGTTTCACACGAGGCAACTATTCGCTCTCTTTAATCTTCTGAAGTATTAACGGGAGTTTTATACACAAGAGTTTTAAGGTGACCCCATAAAAAAAAACTTAACTGTTGAGATCGCGGGATCTTGCTGGCCATTGCTGAGGTCCTCCGCGACCTATCCAACGATTAGGATAAACTGTATTTGAATGGTTTCGGACAATTACACTGAAATGAGCAGGGGCGCCATCGTGCATGTACCATATTCGATTCCTTAACGCAAGTGGCACATCTTCCAATAACCCAGGAACGTCTTCTTCAAGAAAGTGTAAATAAGAACGAACATTAAGGCGTCCTGGTAGAAAAAATGGGCCTATTAGATGATAACCTATAATTCCTGCCCATACATTAACCGAAAATTGGTGTTGGAAATGGGTTTCGGTTATTGCATGGAAATTTTCTTCAGCCCACACATGATTGTTATGGAAATTTTGAATGGCATTCCGAGAAAAATTTGCTTCGTCTGTGAACAAAATTTGTGTCTCAAACTGCGGATTTAGTGCAATACTTTGTAGATACCACTGACTGAAGTTCACACGCTGTGGAAAATCTCTGGGGAGTAATGCCTGCACTCTTGAAATATGGTATGGGTATAACAAAAAATCAACTAAAATACGCCAAACAATTTGATGACAAATATCCAGAGTTCTAGCGATCTTCCTCGTACTCGTCTCAGGATGTTCCTCAATTTCTTGCAGCACCGCTTCCTCAATTTCAGGAGTTCTTACTACACGAGGTCTACCTTCCGGAGTCCCTTTCTTGAAACTACCAGTTTCCCCAAGTCGACGATGAATATTTGAAAAGGTTCGGTTATCTGGTAAGGCACGATTAGGATATATTTTCTGATAAATGCGCCTGGCTTCTGTTCCATTACCATCGGCAAGGCCATATACGTAATGCATCTGCGCCATTTCCGCATTCGTGTAATATACCATATTTACTGATATGCAGAAAAACAGCGGACTACCAAAATAACTTCAATAACACTTCAAAATCAATCAAAACGCGCTGTGACAGTTTTTAACACCAACACCTTACTTTAAACCAACATCAATATTAGCTACTGACGTTTGTACATACAGAAAATTCGTTTTTTATTGCTATGGTGGGTACGCTGTTTTTTCTGCTTTCAATCTTTAAAAGAAATCACATATCGACAAACTCCATATTTCCAAGAGGTGCAGTAAATAAATTCTGCTACACGTCATTTATTCCAGGATAACTAAATTTATGTTTTCAAAAATTATTAAGCGGTGCTGCGTTATGACGTAATTTTAATTGAGAACAGTGCATCTGACAACAAACAAATACCTTTTAGATCTTCAATTATTTTGCAACAAATCTGATCTCTTAGTTTGCTTTCAGTCGATGCACGATACCGCATCAGATTTTTAAGGAATTTATCCTTTAGTAAAGCGATTTTAATTTTTTGAGCGAAAACCATGCGTCGGACAAAGAAAACCCAGCAAATCAAATGTGCTCAAAAATGTATGGAGATTTCAAAAATAATTTTTAATTCAAGATAAAGCAGTGGCGTAGTATTTTTTTCGCCAAAAATATACATTTCAAAACTCGTACGTACGCCACCGACAGAGAAAATTAGGAAAATTGTACATCAGAAAATGCGCCTTGAGGCATGGAACATATGTACCAAATATGTCAAAGATGTCTACAAAATTATATCAGTTATTATTAAAAAACTGATTATTTTTGAGAACTTTGCCACCCTGTATCTCAGAAGTTGAGGCGTTTAGGACATACATCCATAGGACGTTTTTTCCTTAAAATGGGTCTAAGAATTACCTCCTTAAATATTAGCATGTGTTTAAGGAGCACCCTGTATATTAAGGCTAAACAGATTTTTCAGGCATGATTGAACTTAATTCAAATAGTAAATTCATTTGTACTTTGAACGTAAAAACCGAACTGGAGGTCTCCGTTCCGATGGTAGAACGGAGACAGTCCTCTAGCTCTTTGTATAATTCACTGTTGTGGAAAACTCAATCCTGAATGAGGAGGTGGATCAGGGGATTTATGAACGCTTTATGTCATTGATCATACATTGTTTTGCTGACAAACTTTTAGTCTGAATTTCATTAAACTCATCCCCTGATAACACCTTATCAGCCAGAGATAACATACTAAGAGAGTTTCGAGCTTTAATACCCAAGATCATGTCTTTGTTACTGACTAGAGAGTAGATAATAAGCAATCATATAACTTTCTCGGTAAATCAGTCGCTATACTTTTGGCTACCACTGATCTTGATAAAAGTTTTTTATAGTTTGGCCACTACGTTCTGCTTTCCCATTGGAAGCAGAATGGTATCGTGGATTAGTACATGTTCAATGTAACGTTTTTAAGAAAATGACTCCAGTTCTTCTGCTGCAAATGGGGGCCCATTATCAGATACCACACATTGAGGAAGACCGAACTTACAAAAATACTCTTACAATTTTCGCATACTACTGAGAATGACGTTTGGGTCATAATCCAAGCTTCATGCCAGTTGCTGAACTCATCGACCAACAGAATGTGTCCAGGAAAAATTTGTTAATGAAAAAAACTGAGTATTGACCGTACTTTGGAAGGTCAACTCTCTTTGACCCACTGGCACACTTTGGAGGAAAAATCATCCTGTAAGGTAGCCCGCGAGACTTCTCCAAACGTGAAAAATTCATTTTCAAAATCTTCAGAAATAAAAAGACGTGGGCATTTGAAATTTTTGAAGCTTTTTTGTACCTAATCCGATAATTGTAGGCTTACAAGATGAAAGAACAACGTTGAAGACGAGCATTGGCAACCAACGGAATACCTTGACGGTCTGCAAAAATAGAGTGAAGTGGTTGGTGGTCTGTTACCAAAGTGAAGTGACGTCCTACCAGAAAATTATGGAAGTGTTTGCCACCAAACACCAACGAAAAGGCTTCTCGGTTAGTTGAAGAATAAATTTTTTCGGCAGGTGAAAGTTTTGTGGAGGTGGATGTAATTGGCTGCTTCATACAGGGGTTCATCAGGATCATACAACAATATAAAATATTTCTCACAAATCGACGACTTAGCTTCATCAAAAGCTACATCACATTCTTGAGACCAAAACCTACCAGAAAGTGTGTACTCCGTGGAAGGAAAGGATTAAGGGTGAGAGAAAGGATCACATATCGTCATCCGGATTGAGGACCTCATCAAATAGGATAGGGGATGGTGGAGGACTATCCTCGATAAGGATTGGGGATGGTGGAGGACTATTCTTGACTTCCTCGGACTCATCGTCATCGTCTCCATAGGGCAGTAGGTAATCAGAATCGGAATCCCATCAACCGGCAGGATCTGGATACTCCCCATCTGAAAGGTCCGCTTCATCGCTACCGGTTACATGCTGCACCTGCATTCTACGATCATGATTCATGTATTCAAATCCAAGACTGTGAGATGCAGTGGTCGAATGAACGAAACCTTCTTGGAGAGACATGTAGTATGGTAACTGAGGCTGCGAGAGGCTGTATGGCTTGGTAGTTGAATCAGGTTTCATGTTGGAGGTGGCTGATCAACTGAATATTCCCCCCCATCCCCCCCCGGTTTAGTGCCCTGAAGTAGGAGCTTCCCCCCTCATTTGTTAGCGAGGAGAACCTACTACCCCACTCCTTCCACCCCCGCTCTCCAAGCGGTCCTCAACTTACTGCTGGCTACTTCAGCAAGATTGACATCTATCCTCATTTTGGTAGAAAGTCAGCCTTTAGGTGCTTTTACCTTCTTATCCAATTATTATTTTATCTTTCTATTCCTAACTGAATTTAAGCATGAGGGCCCCCAAAAACTAACCGGCGGCTTTACTTTTAATGTCGGGCGTTCCTTATAAGAATACTAGAATCGCGGTCGAGTTGTTCTGCGGTGAACTCGCTGAAAGAAAATCTGATTAGTGTACTTACCGGAGTCTCTGGTTCTGTTTCGTCGGCCTTGGATGTTTGTCCCTTTCTGGGAACCTGGGGTCATCCATATTCAACGCATCGTGTAGATCGCGAAACGCTGGATTTAAGTGCGATCTGATTCTATCGAACGTGCTTTCTGCATGTTCTCTCATATACACGTCCACATATTACGTGTCCAGGTCTAGATCTCTGTATATGAATCTATTTGGTATATAGTAAGGTGCATTTACAGCGGCCCTCACGCTCGCATTCATAAATGATTGGATCTTCTTTCTGTCTGTCTGCGCACACTGGCCCCAGGCAGTGCATGCATACAGTATTATTGGCATTAGAATCGTTCTGATCATTAGTAGCTTGACTTTCAGTGCCATGTTACTACTTCTTCCTATGATCGGCGCCAGGCGTCTTCTGGCCTGTTTGGCTATTCCTATTCTCTGCTGTACGTGGTCCTGGAATGTTAGTTTCTTGTCTAGGATGACCCCGAGATATGTCGCTTTGTTTGTCCACGGAATCTCTTGTCCGTTGAAGATGACGTTGCCTTCCGGTTGTACGAACCTGCGAGTGAACAGTATCGCCTGACTCTTGTCAGGGTTGATACTGATCTTCCACAGGTTAGCCCACTCCTCTAATCTGTTTGCCTGCTGTTGTAGGTATCTCGTAACGAGTGCTTGACTCCTAGATCTCGCCAGCAGGGCCGTGTCGTCCGCGTAGAGCGCCAACTTGTTAAAGTTGTTCTCTGGCTTGGGTTGTACGAACCTGCGAGTGAACAGTATCGCCTGACTCTTGTCAGGGTTGATACTGATCTTCCACAGGTTAGCCCACTCCTCTAATCTGTTTGCCTGCTGTTGTAGGTATCTCGTAACGAGTGCTTGACTCCTAGATCTCGCCAGCAGGGCCGTGTCGTCCGCGTAGAGCGCCAACTTGTTAAAGTTGTTCTCTGGCTTGGGCACGTCTGCCGTGTATACGGAGTAGAGGTGTGGCGAAAGGACTGCACCTTGCGGGACTCCTGCCTCCAGTAGTCGAACTGTTGATAATTCGTCTCCTACTTTGCAGCGGCATCGCCTGTCAGCTAGAAAAGACTAAATTAATCTTACCATTGGTTTTGAGTATCCAAAATCTCTCGTCTTGGCCAGTAGCCCGTCATGCCAAACTCTGTCGAACGCCTTGGAGACGTCTAAGAAGATAGCTCCGGTGTTGTATCCTTTGCCAAGGTTGAAGCCTTCTGTCGCAAAGTCCACTACCCTCAGGACTTGTAGCTCTGTTGAGTGTTCTGATCTAAAACCGAATTGTTCGTCGGGGAGGATCCCTAACTCTCTGGTTTGTTCTTCTAGTCTCTTGAGGATGACGCGTTCCGCCACTTTGCTTACGGATGGCAGTAAGCTTATTGGCTGGTGGTTCGCTGGAAACAGGTGGTTCTTCTTGGGCTTTGGTATGTGGATTACCGTTGCCTCTTTGAACTGGTACGGAAAGTGTTGCAGTCTGAGTATAGCATTTATGATGTTAGTTATGGATGCTATACCCTTTCGTGGTAGCACTTTCAGTGCTCGGTTTGTTATGTTATCTGGGCCTGGTGCTTTCCGAGTGATAAGGCGTCTCAGAATGTCCTTCACTTCCTCAGGCGATGTCGGGGCCAGGGGTTGCGCATTATCTGTCCGTCGATTAAGCCTCCGTACCGTTCTTTTCACCTGGTTTTCTATTTCTTCTACCTCGTCTATGAACGGGACGTCATTCTCTTTGCACTGCCTTTCGAAGTTGTCCGCGAATGCTTCCGCCTTCTCATGGTCAGTGTAGACAATTCCTTGCTCGCCATGTATTGGTGGGCAGGGTTGTCGAGGTCCGTTTCTGAGTTTTTTTCTGCATTTGCCATGCAGATCTATCTTCTGTGCTCAGTTCTTCCGGACGGGTGGTCCACTGTCTTTCTCGGATTGCTTTCAGTTCTTCTTTCAGTATCCTGTTTGCTCTATGCATGCACCTTTGTCCATCGGTGCACGTGTTCTTTGGTACTGTCTTTTCAGGCGTCTTCTTATTCTGATTAGTTCCATCGTTTCTGGTGAAAGGTGCTCTTGGAAGTTATAGCGCGTGGCTGGGACTTCCCTCGCGCTTCTTTCCATTGTTTGTATGATCGCCTGTTGAAGCTGGTCCGTGGCGTTCTCCAGATCTGTTGTTGTCTCGATGCGTGGTATCTCACCCAGCGCGTCGTGTATGGCTCGCTGGAATTTTGTCCAGTCTATGACTCGCTTTGTTGGGTTGTCTGTTTCCACTTCTCCCCTTCCTATTGTGAATAGGATGGGGTTGGGGTCTGACGAACCTTCATCTAGTACTTCCATCTTCGTAGTATCGACGTTCTGTACTAGCGCGATGTCAAGAGTGCTTGGGACTGCGTTTGCTTGCGGGTGGAACGTTGGGCTGTTTGATGCTACCACCTCGATGTCTTCAAATTCTTCTAGTAATCTTACTATATCTCTGCCTCTTGTGTTTGAAAATCTGCAGTTCCAGTCTGGCGACTTTGCGTTGAAGTCGCCGATGGCCACTGTGGGATGGTGATCTGGGAATAGTTCTGCCATGTCGGTTCTTTCTATTCTTCTGTCTGTGAAACCGTTTATGTTCCACGACCCTATGACTAGTCTGCCAGGCACTCGTGCTGGCATTACTGTCGTCCGGGTGCTTGTGTTAGTGCGACTAAGACCGCTTGCGCGATCTTTTGCTGCTCGGCTGTCAGGCTGCTAAGTATTTTTACTAGATCGTTTTCGTTGCTTGATGGTGTTAGTCTCGTTGGAGCTTTTTTAGCCGATTGTTGTTGTGGTTTCGGCGTTGGTCTTCCCGCCTCTCTGGGCTTGTTCCAAGCTGAAGTTTTCTGCTTCGGGAACATCTTGCAGCCTCTGTAGCTTGCCGGATGCGCCTCCATACAGTTCGCGCATTTGGCCGGCGTGTCCATTGTTTTTTTACACTCTCTAGTGTAGTGGTTTTCTCCACACTTGACGCAG
The DNA here is from genome assembly GCF_025532065.1 of Leptinotarsa decemlineata. Lineage (NCBI taxonomy): Eukaryota > Metazoa > Arthropoda > Insecta > Coleoptera > Chrysomelidae > Leptinotarsa > Leptinotarsa decemlineata. The sequence continues at coordinate 9,756,733 of NW_027412549.1, read as the reverse complement.
CGTGCCGTCGAGTGGCAGCATCTCTGCGAGTGGCCGAAGAACTGGCATCGATGGCATTGGGATACCAGTCCCTTGTTGATTCTCTGGGGTTCTGCCCGTACTATCAAATTTACGCATGTTCTTGGCGTAAAAATCCTCTCTTCACTTTTTGGTACTTTCACCAAAAACAGTGGCAGTACCTTCCTATATTTTCTAGAGGTCATCCTGTGACACTCTATCACCGTGTAGCCCTGTTTTGCCAAATCATTGGCGACGTCTGCGGGTTCTACGTTTTCCGGTATTCCGCGGATGACCGCGTGCAGTGGCATTTCTTTCTTCACTGTGTATGTATGGAAGTCCAGTTTCTCGGCTTCCAGGTATTTGGTGGCTTTTCGCCACTCGACTCTGAATATTCCAACACATACTTTTATACTCTTGAAAGGGAGTGGGGGAAGAGTGAGGAGGAGTGGGAAATAAGTGGGAATGAATTGCAAAATGACATAAGCTATATTCAATAAAAGAGATAATTGAATGGATGAAATGGAGTGATTAATTTTTGAGAAAGAAAGTTTTTGGCTTTCTACTACTCCATCTTGATACAAAAAACAAGGATGAGGGAATCTTCCAAGGAAAGGAAGGAAGTAATCAATTTTAAAATAAGTAACTCTATACATGGATGTGTAGATCATGCAAAGAAGTAACTTTCAGACACAAACTGAAAGAAAGTCCTCTTGAAACAGCTACTTTCATATAAACATTGAATTACACGAAAGAAAAAAATTCTTTCGAAACAAATACTTCTATATGAACACTGAATTATACAGAAGATACTTTTCTCTACCCAGTTTGTATTTCAAACATTCGTTGTGGAATAAAAATCAGATATCATTCACATGAGTTCTACTTTAAATGAATAGTATTGAACTGGTATGCACCGATGTTTCGCCTTAAGACACTTGCCCCAAGGCTCTTCAGTACCAAATTGGATAACATTATAGAAAATACAGTTCATTCATGAATTACGATTTTTTGATGTCACGGAATAAGCTTGATCTGCTTATGTCATCGATGATATCGTAATGTCATTCATTCACTTATTTGATTCAATCCCAGGAAAGAGGAATCTTATTTGAATTGAAGGGGTTATATTTTTAGGAGTGATTAATTTTTGGGAAAGAAAGTTTTTGGCTTTTTACAACTCCATCTTGATACAAAACACAAGGATGAGGGAATCTTCCAAGGAAAGGAAGAAAGTAATCAATTTTAAAATAAGTAACTCTATACATGGATGTGTAGATCATGCAAAGGAGTTCATCACTATCGAACTATGATTGACAGCTTGCTGTAAGTTTCTTTAGTGAACAATATATTTTCTTTTATCGTTTAAATTCGGAATTAATTTGGGAACTTTCGATTTTGCATATGGAGGTATCAATCGTTCAACTAAAAATGGAAAATTGGAATGTTCATCGTGAAGTTTTCGGGACTATCAACATCCACATTCATTATATCAAGATTGGGAATTTCATGAAAATTCCATGAAAATTCACCTGTTGGTAATGGTTGTGACATGATGTGACCAAATAGATTTGTTGCATCCAAATATGAAATGAATGAAGATGGTTCATTTGGATTATAATTCGGTAAAAATGTATCGTTTGCTTTATGTTTCCTTTCACTACATTGACTGATTCCACCGCGAATATCTTTTTGAAAGAAATGAACCATATCAATGTCAGTTAGTAGTTCAAATTCAATATTAGTATATTTCAACATGGCATCCCACGACAATCCGGATGCGGTGAAGTATTGTGCCGGATCCAATTTATATTTATCAACAGATATATTTCTGAAGTTTTCAAAAATATCACATAATAGCAACACATCTGACTTTAAATATAAATCAGAGTATTCACCCAAATTCTCACATTCGAACAAATTCCAAACAAGTTGAGCTCTCCCATAATCATTATCTGATATATGTTCACAATTGAGTTTATCGTAAAATTGATTTTTGGTTGGAAGTCTTGGATGATTCAGTTTGTCGATGTTATCAACGAAACTATAGGGAAATACACCTTTCTTTCTCATTAAATTGAAATTTTCAATTTTGGGAAATGTTTGCGCATCTCGATACACTGATCAGATGTTAAACTTGCTCCTAAATTCTCCAAAGAACTAGGCATGAATCTGAAATTATCAATGAATCTCAGTTTCAAATAATTCTCCTTCACCCTACCATCTTTATCCGTATAGAAGTGTGTATGGAGATGTTTCGTGAAAGATATATATTTCTCATTAGTTTGTGGGGTGACATACACTTTATCTTTGTTTTCATACAATTCCTTTATGAATAAGTGACAAACATATCCTCTCAGATTGTGAAAAATAATAGGAATGAAATTTGGTAAGTTGAAATTCAAATTACGTGATGAATGAGCAGCAGGGTACCATTTTTCTCCTGTGAGGATAACAATGATCCCTCACTTTAACTTCGCCATCATTGAATTGTATAGAACAAATGCCACAATTTGTAGCAGAAGCAAACTGTTCCTCTTCCTCAGGAGTTTGTGCATTCATAGGAATAGGAAACCTAAGATGATTTTCATAAATATTTTTCAAATCATCTTCAATTTTGCTGACGAATTTCTGGGCTGCATCCACACCCCTATAGAATACAAATTTTGACAAATCATCATTGTATGAACATTTAATCAAATAAGCAAATGAATAAGGCTCATGTTGAATGTCTTGATCGAGTACGAGTATTCAGGATTTGGCTTAGTGGTTTGAATCGGCTTGAGTACTGATTCAAAATCGGCATGCACTACAAATGGTACCTTCATTTGTTTCTGCAAGTTTTTAAACGTTAATATATTTTCAGGCACCATTTTCCCATATTCATTGACTTTGAAATTGGTTAATGGTGTTATAGTACTCAAGTGATCACATTCATCTATCTTATGACGTAATAGTAATTGCTCATTAGAAAAATATAATAAACATCCATCACAAAAATATTTCTTATGTTTATGAGCCGATTATTGGCTTGAAACTGATCTTGAAAGATCTTTGATCCAACAATAATGACTATTACCGAAATCATCTGTGATAAGTAACGAATTGATATCTCTCCTAAGTCTTCTCTAAGAGTAACGTAATGGTCCAATTATTTCACATATTATTTACCCTTCTCGAATTTACTTTCTAAACCGTACACATCAACTGAAATATTATTATTGTCCTCAAATTTCACAATATCCTTCAAATTTACCGGAAAATTCATACCTGTTACATCTATGACAGTATCGAAATGTGGATATAATGAAACTTCTGACGTTCTATCGATTGCAAGATGTAGTGCTGAAGTGATAGCCCATGCAAAACAATGCTGATCTTCATTACGAACATTAACCACGGCCTTCCTACGCTCGATTTTTTCACAAGTCCAACCTTAAATACAAATCGAAATTGCTGATACATCCAATCAAAACTTGGTAGAAATTCTTACCTGAATCACGCTCCTGGAATTATGTAGTTTGAGTGATAATTGATTGTTGAATGATTTGGTTTCCTTCAGGTCTTGTGTTTGCAGAATATAACTCCCAAATACTTCCATATTCACTTTGATGATTTTGTGAACCCTTATAGCTGATTCCAATAATTCTATAACTTTCTGGCTGATTTCATTAAAGAATAACATGTAATCGGTGGAAACAATGGAACTCTGCACCCTGTATGTAGCAATCCGACGCTTGAAGGCACTCTTTATAATTTGAACATCATCACTGAATTGTACACATGCATTATTCTCATGTTGCAGACTTCTTTTGTGAGAATTCACTTGAGTCAATGGAATCATCAAATTACAACAATTACATGTGTACATATGTGTTTCAGCGTCATCTAATCTCACTCGTTTCACTGATGGACCTCCTTGGCAACTCTGGAGCTGATGACGACGAAGGTTATCACTACGAGTAAATGATTTACCACAGTCACAAGAATACATTTTCTATTATATGCTCTCACTAACTCACTCGATGGAAACTGACATAACCAACACTCGCCCGCTTCTTGAATACCATAATCCACGTCGCCTGCGCGTCACCGTCGAGAGTGAGGGTAGAGCCATGCGTTACGTCATAGCCATCGCCACATCGAGGGAGGTAAGGGCACATCGATGAATCCGCATTACTCAGCCACATGCCGTGGAGTGCACATCTAGCTCTCCTAACGTTGAACGGTTGCTGCTGGGGTAGAGCGATGCGTTACGTCACAGCCTTCACCGTATCGAGAGAGGTGAAGGCAGACTGATGAATACTCAGCCACACGTCGTCAAGTAAACATCTCGCTCTCTTTCCGTTGAACGGTTGCTGCTGTGACGTCACACCACTTCTAACTTGGTTGGCTCACACCGATGGAACATTCATTATTTGGAGGATCTTTGAAGTATACAGACATATGTTTGTACAGAGACACGCGCATGATAAACCCTGTACCGTGCATTCTCTCACACACACACAAAATCCCATATGAAAAAAATCTGAACGATACTAGCACCAGACACTTCACGCCTTGACTTCACTAAACAACAAAAAAAAGGGAGGAGGGGAGGCTCAGAACCGGGAAAAAAATTCTGAATGATCCATGCATCAAACACTTCAAAGTCACATCGCCTTGACTTCACTAAACAACAACCAAAAAAAAGCAATTAATACGTCATAGTGGTGAGGGGAGGCTTAGACCCGCTCAAATCTCCTACTTGAATGTTTTGAATATTGTGAAACTGAATAATTTTTTAAATTTTGACAATCACTTTGAATATATACATAAGAAAATATAGAAAAAACTATATTTTCTCAGTAGAATAGCACAAAATTTTTCAATGCAGTCCAAAGTAACAGTTTACAATACTATTATTCAACCACACTCTGGTTATTGTGCGTCATCATTATTTTTATTTAACCTCAATAAATTGAATACAAGATCGAGGGATGAGAATAATCTTGATAACAAATCGCCGTACTCCCATGAAAAGTATGCTTGATTGTTTGAATTGGTTATCAGTTGAAAGTAGACTCTACTATTTTACAATGACTCTAGTATACAAAATTGTAAATGTAATGGCACCAGAATATTTTGAAGATTACATCAAATTCAATAAAAACATTCATAATTATAATTACAAGAAATTCCAATAATATATATATATAAACAGACCGGCATTCGCAAGTACCATGAACTCGTCAATTTTTGAGGGCTTCCACGAGTTCAATGAATCAACTGAAGAAATAAAAAAATATCTATTTTGAAAGATTTTAAAAGAGCACTCAAAGAATTCAAAATTGTATAGTTATGTGGAATTATTTGGGACATTATTGGCTATCATTTATTGTTTTTTCATTTATTGTTTTTGATTGTTTTCAATTGTTCACTAGGGTATTTGTATCTGTAATGGAACCAAATATCACTGTTTTAATAATAATTTAATGTTTATATGTATCTATATTTCATTATCTATTTAAATGTTACTTAACATATGATACTGAAATCTTTATACAGAGTGGTCCAACGAAAAGTATGCACCTTGCTTTCCTCCTTTTTTTGTAACTTAACGCAAAAATGCTCAGACAGGTCAATTTTGTTTTTGAGGGGTACACATTTCAGATGTATTTTTCTACCTGTACCTTCAACCCCCTAGCGAGGGTGAGTAACAACCCTAAAATTTGGAATAGAAAGTGGGGTCGAGTGATATATCATTTGAAATGGCACAAAATTATCTTTCCAATGATACCTAATTTATTGTATTTCACTCAAACATGTAGGTATTATGAAGAAAAACAACTACAACCCAGTACTTTGAAATGTGTAATTGACTTAGTGGAATATCCTACTCCAGCAAGTATTGAAAATGTGACCCATTTGCTTTCAAACAATAATACAGATTTTGTTCAAATCTATTCCTAACATTCTGTAGCATATCAGGTGTTATACTTCTGCACTCTGCTGTAATTCGTTGGCGAAGATCTTCTATGGACTCGGGCTGTGTAGCAAAACATTTATTTTTCAAGTGTCCCCAAAGGAAAAAGTCTAAAGGCGATAAATCAGGTGACCTGGCAGGCCATTCGATGGGGCCTCTCCTTCCAATCCACATTCCAGGAAACGGTCATCTAAAAACTCTCTTACCGGAGCAACATAGTGAGGAGGTGCTCCATCTTGCTGGAAATGAAGCCGATCATCATTATGATTTTGGTCATTTTCAATTATTTCTGTTATGAGAGGATCAATTATATCTTCAAGCATGTTCAGGTAGACCGCACCACTTAAATTCCCAGGAATAAAAAGTGGCCCTACGATATGACTACCTAATATGCCAGACATTGATTTTTTGAGGGTACTGGGTATGGACCTCTCGGAATAAATGTGGGTTACTGTCATCCCAGTAACGGCAATTATGCCTATTATGCCAAAAAATGTACTCTCATCGGAAAAGCACGTGATGAATGATAGGTGCGGATCATCAATTAGTAGCTGGCTCAGTTGTTCACAAATTTGCAGCCTTCTATCAGGATCATCTTCATTGAGTTCCTGTACTAATTTAATTTTGTACGGATGAAATTTATAGGTTTTTAATATCCGTATTATGGACGAACGGGAGACACCTGAGGCTGCAGCAAGCTGACGGGTACTTTGAGTATGATCCAATTCAACATGTCCCAAAACAGCGACTTCCACTGCTTCATTTCTAATCGGTTTCCGTGGCTGGTGTTTCACATTACAGACAGATCCTGTATCGACAAACTTTTGGACTAACTTGGCAACGTACGAATCATTCACATTTTTTCCGGGATGACTGTTATTAAAGACGCGAGCAGTGAGTCTAGCACAACTATTATGTAGATAATAAAGTTTAACACTTTCAACTCGTTCAGGAATAGAATAAACCATTTTTACAGTGAAGTTGAAATAATTTCAAAAGTAACCGAACTGAATCAATGAACGTTTGCCTAAATTCTTTTTGTACACTTATCTGCTGTTTTTATTTGAACCAAAAAACGCATGAGAGAAATTGAGGAATGTAGTAGTGATATAAATGCCGTTTTTTCCGCATTTTCATTAACACCAAAAATATCGAGAAAATGTTCTTGCTTTTTTTAAAACTATTCAAATAAATACAACAAATTAGGTATCATTGGAAAGAGAATTGTGTGCCCTTTCAAATGATATATCACTCGAACCCACTTTCCATTTGAAATTTTAGGGTTGTTACTCACCCTCGCTAGGGGGTTGAAGGCACAGGTAGAAAAGTACATTTAAAATGTGTCCCCATCGAAAGCAAAATTAACCTGTGCGAGCATTTTTGCGTTAAGTTACAAAAAAAGGAGAAAAGCAAGGTGCATACTTTTCGTTGGACCACTCGATATGTAATATTCACTGTCTGGCTACATGCTAGTTTAAATCTCAAACTGTTCAAAATAAAAATTTTTAACATACATTTTTTTATATTTCATTGTGCTAGTGTTATCATTACACTCGTAGATATGTATATTAGATTTCCTATTTCAATAAAAATTATTATATTATTATAAACACAGTAAATGTCAATGAAAAGTTGAATAAATTTCGTTTGGAAGCTATCTTGATTCGAAGAATGCATTGAAATAAGAACTGATAATTGGAATAGCCAATATTTTAAAAACTATTCGGGTTAGGTATAAGAAACTCCATAATGAAATGAAAAATAATTGAATTTTATATTGTTCAGACCAAAAACATACAGGTATTCTGTTTGAAATAACGAAGTTACCTTCGTCCGAAATTATAAAAATGTGACAATGAGTTTTGAACCATCTGTACAATATTAAGAAACGGGTTATATCTAACTCGATAGCCCAAAACCTTTTCATGCTCAGTCAGAATTCGAAGGCATGATTTATATACATTTCGATGTTATTTAGTTTCCAATTGTAAGGGTAAGTAGGGTAAAATGGCCATCCTAAGCTTTGAACCCACGTCAACCGAATAAGTGTTAACCTTTTTAAAGTTTATTCGTTTATTATTATTGGTGTACTTATTAACTTTCGATAGTATATTGTTTACACACCAATATTCTGATAATTTTAGCATAATTCAAGATCGAAATGGGAAATTGGCCACTTCACCTATCCTGGTCGGGCAAAATGGCATATACAAATTCATAAACGAGTAAAGTAGCCTACTTCAAATAAAACATCAAAATTATGGTATTTTAATAGATTTATTGAAATTTTGCATGAAAAAAATATTCAACTCAAACAACAGTTTCATAAAACTTTTTAAGTCAAAAGTATTGTAATTCTACATATTAATTCACAACAATCAACAGTCTTTCATTTTTCTCAATCTAAATATACTGACGTTTACTTATCACAAACAGTCTTTATTTACTTATTAACAGCCTTTCATATTAATTGCAAAAATCAAGTCTTAACTTGTTAGCTCCATCCCAATTATTCATTAATAACAAATTAAATCAACTTTCAGTTACTAATCTATAGAATATAAGTAACAACCTCTTCATTTGTACTTGTTCATTCATAATCGCAATAGAAAATATTCTTAGGAACAAAATTCACAATAAAAGTTATCATCGTTGTCATCACAACCCGAGCACGCTTCATTGGCCCATCACTTACAACTAGAACACTGTATCCAACCATCTACATGAGTTGATTTAGACCAAACTTCACCACAGTAAAAGCATTCAGGGTCATCATCATCCCATTGCCTCTGAACTGCATTCCTGCTGCTGTGACGTCCGTGTGTATTTATTTGGCATACCTAAAATAACACAAGACATTCTTTTTTTGCAGAAAAAATGAGCACTGAGGAGGTAAATTGACCTGTTGTGCCACTTTACCTCCTCAATGCTTATTTTTTGTTCCCTATTGGTGGGCCATTTTACCCGGTTTAGCATGCGGTGAAAAAAAATACAAAAATGACTAATGAGGTTATATTGATCTACTTTGCAGCGAAATGGATAGATCAATTAGTCCACTAAGTCTATAAAATCGTGCATTTTTTTTCTATGAACCTAATGACATTACTTTTCAACTATGTTCGTTTCACTCACCAATTATTTCACCATAACATCTGAAGACGAGCACTGACCCGGTATTTTTGGAGGCAATGTGGCGTCAACCAATGAATTATTTCCATATGTCGTTGACAGATAGCTCTTATCAGTTCATCCGGTAACAAAAGGTGGCTGGCCACTTTACCTGCCTGCGCCACTTTATCCATCCTTCCCCTACCTAGAATTTTCGTAAATAAAAAATCAATAACTCAAGAACCGTCAAGGTATAATAATTGTCAAACAAAAAAATATTTTATATGTTCTATTTCTTTTTTCCAATTCATCTGTTCAATTCACTGTTTATTACTCATTTCAACTATGAGTATAATTTTGTAGTGTTATTAAAAGGGAAACATTAAAAGCGAAAGCTTGGCAAAGTAGAGCAGAGTTTTGATTTCTGACTGAGAGACCCCGTTATCCCTTTTTTGTATAATCTCTTCAAGTAGTAACATGCTCTAAAGGTTTAGTGGCTTTTACTCTGGGTCTCAAACTTCCTACTACCAAGCGATTCCACAGGTATTTATGACCCTGAACGAGTGAAGTGGCGAACTGGTAGTGAGAACAGGGTTGTGGCTTGCAGAAGCGAAGTATGCAATGTTGTGAGATGTATGGCATGATAGTAAAACATCTTCGTGAATGCTTCGAAAACACCAAAAGCATTGCCAAAAAATCTGTTGAAATCTGGTAAAATCTATTATTTAGTTAACCCGCTGTCGGCCCCTTACGAACGACTACTCTTTACAGTCGAAACTTGTGCAAGCTGAGGACTAACGAGGTCTTACCTTTTAACTTGTGATTCCTAACACTGAGTGGAGCTGACCACCTACGTCAACCCACTGGGCTACCGTCCTACCAACTGCGTCAACAAACGAGATGATTTACGTAGATTACGTCATTCATGGAGATCATTACTGCCCGCCTCTCCACTCGTCTAGTGAACCTGTGAAACCATAGTCGACGCATGAGATTATGCAGAATGAGACCCTTGCAGAGATCAGTGAAGAGACCCGGGGAGTAGGCAGCTCGAAAGTGGATCCCCACTGTAGTCAAAGCTTCTTGAAAATGGCTTCATAGTCGAAGCAGAAACAACTAAAAACAACCAGACGACGAATCAAATCATCAGATTGCTGACTGCGGAAAATTTTCTGGTTAGCCGTATTTTGAAATTCTTGAAAGTTCTCATCTATATTGGGAAAAGAAGCATATATTTCACTGAGGTGTTTGATGTCAGATTTTTGTTAAGGCAATTAGTCGATTGAGAGATGAAAGCCATTTCCAGGAAAAAACCCTTGGACTCATTCTGTTCAATTGTGAGAACTCTCGTTGAATTGTAATCCATTAAGTATACTACCTGAAGACATTGTTGCCGAGAGTACATCTCTTAGGATGTTATCGACTATCACTTTTATGAGACTAAGTGCCGTATGCTCATCACAGATATGGCATGGTGTTGAATAAACTAATTCAGACTGCAAATTGATGGGAGTTATATCTCCAAATTACGAAAATAATGATAGTTCCTGTGTAAATTCAATGAATTCTTCACAAAGCAAAATGCACTATTTATCAGCAACTCGTTCATTTATTTTACATATCGAAAAAAGATTCAAGAATTGCACGGATATAGGTACTCATCTTTCAACGTTTCAGATTCCAAAATCTGCATCCGCTCTGAAAACTGAATGAATCAATTACAGCTGGCAGGTTTCTTCTTTGATTTGATGTATTTTCAAACTGTTTGATAAATGTTGAAACAGTTTTTAAATGTTAAATAAATCATTATCATTAATCGACATTCGATATAGTATCAGGTGTTCTCTTATATATTGGTCTATTGTAATTCCACAACTTTTCATAAGTATATTATAGGTCGATAAGTACAGCTTATCAAATCTAGCAAGAGACTTGAGAAATCTTTTCTCTCTCTCTCTCTCTTTTCTCTCACTCACTCTCACTGTCTTCTAACGAATGCAGATCTAGCGAGCGGGGTCATAACGGAATTCTTAAAGCTCTTTGTATATTTGACAAGCTGTACAATAAATTTCTGAAGAGATGTTTGAGATACACTCATCTTCAGATATGAGAATGCACGCTAAGTCCTTGAGTTCACGACTCTTATCGTGTGGTGAGTGAGAATTACAAGAAAAATACATGAAAAACGATTTTCATTCAACGTTCATATTCAACTTCATACTTTCTCGACTGTTCTATATTTTATTGTTTATTTTATATGGGGCATATCTACTTCAAAAATTAAACTTACCCTTTAGTAACCTTTTGAACCTTTTTCAGTAAATCATCCCACATACTCGTATTTGACCTTTGGTAGACTGACACTGATTGCAGATTTTTTCAATGAGAAACATACTTTTTTTCAACTATCAGTACAAAGGAATGATGCCTTTTCAAGTCGTGTAGATCAAAAATTTCTATGAACGTAATACTGGAGTCATTTTTTTGTTATTCCATACACAATCTGATAAAATATTTATTTTATGGGAACAAAATTTTGGCTTGTGTGACTGTGGTTGATAATAGATATGTTTCATGGTTAATTTTATCAGTTTGGACTTACATTTTCTAATATTATTCTACTATGATTCGAAATCTAAGATGGAACATGTGGAATTAGAATGAATAGCTAAAATATCGATTATATCAAACAATAACACATGATTTAAAAATACAATGAAACGAATGGTATAATAAAGATTAAAAAAATTCAACCTTTTTGGCATTCTTCTTCCCCATATGATAACAAAAAATGTGGTTTTCCTGTGAATGATGTCTGTCTCAATTCTATCGAATATTTGGGAAACAAACAGAATGGAAGAAGTGTTTTTCAAATAATTCAATGTTCATATGAAAGTAGATGTTTCGAAAGGGTTCTTTCTTTCATTTTGTATCTGAAAGAAACTTCTGTACAGGATCTGCACATCTTACAATTTCAAATTTTTTGTTGCCTTCTTCCTTTCTATGGAAGTTTCACACATTACTAGTGTATAGAGACGGAGAAGTAGAACGTCAAAGTGCTTTTTCCCCAAAAGCTAATCTTCCCTATGAAACATATCAGCTTTCGATTTGAATAGAGTTCGCTTATTTTGAACTCAATTGCTTTTTTCCTTTCATTGAAAGTTTCCCACATATTCCATATAAAGATGGGGAAGTAGAACCCCATTTATTTTGTGTTTATGCTCGAATTTGACGGGGTCGTTCCTCATTCAACAAATTGTTACACTTTCAAGTCCAGGATTGAAATAGGTACATTACATCAAATTAATTTTCATTTCAACAGAAAACGAACTGCGGTCGTCAAATGAAACGTCTTGAAAGAATTACGAAAGTAAGAAGTACGAAAAGGAAATGCCCTATGGATTTCACCGAAACGCATTCAACAAACATTTCAATAATCATTATTTAAGTAACAATACAATATATTAATTACTTTCTACAATGCTATTCACATTCAGGTACGGTCAAACGAGGTACCCCTCTCCGAATACCACTGTGGCTGCGCCCAAAAACGGTCTGTATTCACTGTAACAATACGATTCAAAATGGAAGCCAGCGAGACAATGACTCATACAGGTAAAAACGTAGCAGCAGTGTTACATAGAAGTCAACCAAAGACAACACCTGTTGCGTTCAGTGCACAAAAATTTTTGAATAGTGTACATTTTTCCAACTCAACGATGTGAAATTGGGCCCAAATACTAAACTCAAACATCACAATATTTCAACATCTCAAAAATGTTGAAGGGTGCATTGATTTTGACTTTGTGCGGGTTATCTCTTGTGGAATGCGGGCTTAGCCTGGCAGGTGTAAAATGCGGCGTCAAATCTTGCAAGTTGAATGAATATTGTTCAGAATTTGATAGGACCTGCCAACCTTGTTCTACTATCTGCAACGACAGTAGCCACAATTACGACAGGAGCCTATGTGAAAAAGAATGTCAAGGTAGGTGCCTCTTATCTCTCAAGGTGATAATTTCATTTTGTTTATTTATTGAATTCTTTTCGGTAACAAGTGACTCTTGTTTACTGATATCTATCGTAATAAGTAGGTACTTATGACGCCATTTTGCCTCAGTCTTGCCCGACTTGTCATGATAACATTTGCTTGGATTAGAGTTGATTCCGTTGAAAACTTTTAACATTTGCAAATAAATATTTCTAATTAGGTTAGTTTGAATTCTTTTCACATGTGAAAGTCGTTTTTGAAATCTTAGCGAATTGAATTCAGTACCCTATCCATGGTTATATAATAGAAATGCTAGTGTAGTTTCTAAATAACTGTATGGATTCAGAAAGGGCTATTATTTGTATATTCGTTTTTAAGAAAGAACTTCTTGGCTTCATTTCAGATTCAAGACTTTCAGATTAATTAACATTTCATGAAAAGCACTTTTTCTATTCAGTCCATATCAAATGTTTGAAGTACAAACTGAATAAAAATTATAGGTTTCGTGAGATTCAATATTTATATATTTGAAAGTATATGTTTCGAATGATCTCTTTCTTTCAGTTTGTATCAAAAAAGGACTTCAGTGTATGATCAAGAAATCTTTATGAAAAGTTCATCTGGTAATCTTAATTACTTTTTTCCTTCCTTTGGAAGTTTTTTCACATTTCTTATAGAGATGGAGAATTGGAAAATCAATAAGTTTTCTTGAAATGACGGTTTTATTCACTTCATTATTTTCAGAAAATCTTGTTATGAATGAATAATTGCAATGAACCTCCATTAAAAAGGTTATTCCCTTCATATCGACATCGAGTCAAAAATACCTTCGTTGGCTGTGAAACTCATTACATTTGTACATTTTTCAAATCAAAAGGTCGAGAATTGATATGACAATAATGAAAACTGTTCAATAGCCCAATTGTTCAGGCAGAATCAATCCCAACAATGGATTATGAGTATATCCACAAAACAATGTCTTTCAGACCAGAAAAAATCAAATTATCAGATATGTGATATGTTTCGCACTAAAACTTGTGACAAAACACATTCGAGAATCATTTTGAAGAATTTCCTCTAAACAAAAAAGAAACCAACAAACGTATTGAATGTAAAACTAATGAATTCTTATGGTTGAATCGACATCCATCAATGATTATACTGTTCGTAACTCAATTTTGAATAGAAAACTTCTGGAGGAAGGGTAACGTATTCAGAAGTAACTTTTTGTTCATTCCTCATTTTAATTACCGAATACATATTAGTTAACCCTCAAATATTTGAATTTTTGTAATATTTCTCACAAAATATTAACAACCGATATCAATTCTAGATCAGTTTGTTATGACCCATGTGCACGATATACTTTACTTTGCCAAGCTTTCGCTTCTGATTGGAAACTTCTTATGATTGTTTTAATAACATTACAAATTATACTTACAGTGGAAACGAGTATGACACAATGAATTAATATAATAACGTTTATTCATACTTTTTCATTACATATTTCAATTCTACCAATCATAAAATGAACAAAACAGAAAAAAACCATAAGGAAATGATTCCGCGCGTGGCATGAAATCTTTGTCCGAACATTTGACGTGAACATCATTAAAGTACAAATATTCTCTAATTTTTTTTAAATATAAAAACATACAAATCTAAAAATTGTTAATACTGGAAAATTCAAAATCCAAACCAAAGACTAAACAATTTAAAGTGGAATAAGATTATAAAAGTTTAAACTGTCACATTTCTAAAATATTGAATTTCATATCAGATTAAAGAAAAATTTTGGCACTAATATCACATTCCAATAATTACATCCGAATAATTATATTTGCAGATTATATTATGAGCAACACCTCATGCAAATCTGACCCTTTTCTTGAACATTTCGTATGAGTTGATCGTTTTGAGTTCGAGCGGTAGCTCATTAAAAAGTTTTGGTCCCAAAAAAGTATAACATTTCTGCCCTTTCGTTTTTTTTAGTTCTGGGTATCACAGCGTTAGTTTTATGCCTTGTGTTGTAATGGTGCTGAAGAGGTACCAACGACGATTTATGTCTATACTGCCTCAAGAGAATCGCAAAAACAAATATCTAACTTACATTCATTATCGTCGTTTCTCTATATAGGCTACATGACGGATATTCTCGCGGTTTTTTATATATCATTTTAAGAATGCATTTTTGAATTTTTTGTAGATTTTCGATAAGTGTTTTTGAGGCTCCTCCCCATGCAATTGGGAGCCTTGAACATATAAAGTGAAACATGTGAAGATATTTTTTTGTTTGATAAATGTCATGCCTGTCATGCCTTCACATATATGTCATTTTTCAATGAAACATGATGATTTGATAAAATAATAGTTAATTCTGAAGATACGATTTTCATGATTATTATGTTTTTGATATAGTTTCATTAAGTTACTATATATGCTGCTGAGATTATCAATGTGATTTATTCTATTCAAACAATCAGAAGACATACTGATTTCGGTCATTGAAAAAAAAAGGCGTTTGGAAATATTATTTCTGTGAACAGGCCGTTTCTTTCATCATGTGGTAACATTGCTATATTCTGAACCGTAACAGATACGAAAACGTTTAAATGGGAAAAAAGGTAACTGTCATCGGGAATAATACAATGGTCGAAAAAAATTCACGGGGATTCTCGCCCTTCTCGAGTTATATGGATAAACAAAAATGCTGTTTTTCGTTTTTTTTTGAATGGAATTGTTATTTCGGAGAATATAAAAAGATGGATGAAGAATGTTATTGTATTCGAAGTTTACTATGACGATGTAATGATAAATATTCGATAAAACGTTTCGTGTCAGCATGGCCACCATCAACTTTTTTTTTGAACGGACCTGTCTTTTTTATTACAAATATTGATAAAGCAATAAATTCGCAATTCAAAGGTATATCACATTTGATATTTTTATAGCGTTTCATTTGAAGTAACTACTATCATCAATGACAACAATTTTGAATAACTGTCTTGTGTAATTTTTTTATAACTTGTTTCGATTTCTTCAAAATATAATTCAGACGACCCAATCAATTCGACAAGTAGGTGCCCTAACACAATGAAAATTTCGCGCTTTTACGTTTAAGAAATGTTTGTATTGCCATACCGTCCTTTTAAGGCTTATTTCTCCCTAATCAATTATAATTCGTAATATTTTTATAATTCTCAATCCTGGAAGTAACGAAAATATCAGTTTCTGATCAGAATTCGATTGTTGTATAACTTGGTATGATCAAATAGCATCTCAATTCATTTACCATCTTAAACGCGTGGGCTTTGCTTGGTTTCTATGGCAGGAAAAATGAATGCGTTGTTGATATCTGTTGAGAACTGCCAGCCGTTCATGAACATATCAAAGATGTAACCAAATGATAAAAGCACTGATATGCTATTTAGTTATGCAAAATCAATTAGAAAGAAATTTGAGGGACTATGGTACATTTGACAGAAAGAAAACAAGAAAATGTGTGGTTACTGGAAGTATGAGGAATCAAATAAATGTTGCATGTATCAGTATTACACCTATTATGCTAGAAAATTGCCACAGAAATTGTCTGGACCGACAACTTATGTGCATTCAACGAAGATGTCGTCAATTCGAGCATTAAAAGTAGATTGCCATATAGCTTTGATTTTCCGTATTGGTTTCATTTTTTCCAAAAGTTTTTGATAAAATGAATTGTTTTTCTGTTTGATTGTTGTCACTGATGATGGTGATTTCAAATTTCAAATTAACTATGAAAATATCAAAAGTAATATACCCTTGAATTGTGAATTTATTGCTTTATCAATCTCTGTAATGAAAAAGACAGGTCCGTATTTTTCTCGCTGGTGTATTCTTCATATCTAGCTTCGTTTAAAAAAATTGAAGCCACTTTGCATATCATGAACATCTTCTTTGGAGATCAGCTGACACTGATAGTGTTAACATATCAGTGAAAGTCAGAGTTGTCAATTAGCAGTGATTCCATCATTAATGATTTGACTAACGCTGAACTGGCTGGCATGCACTTTATTTATGGATTAGCAAAAAATGCGAAAGAAGCAAAGAGAGTTTACCAGGACATATGCATTAACAGAATTATTGCATGTGCTAAAACATTTAGTACGTGCAAGATTATGTAGAACTGGGAGTTTTGATAAAAATGCAGGTGATGGGAGACCAGAAACTCTAACGACGCCTGAACTAGAAGAAGCTAGACCTAATGTGATAAAATATTCTTCAAATAGTACCAAGAATATTGTACTGCAGCTGCCAAAATTTTCATAAAGCATACAGTGTGGACTATTCTGGTATGGCTTTTATAGCCATATCAGAAAAAAGGTGTTCTTCAGTTTTGTTTGTCCCTGTGTGAAAAAAGGGAAAATCAGCATGATTTTGAATAAAAAAACGCTATTCTTGAAATTTTTTTATTCAATTTGTTGTTAAATGAACCTATTTTCTAATATGAATCTCACAATAACTTCCAAACTTTGAGGTATAAACCCTAATAACCGTGGATTTACTAAAACAACTTTTCTCAAGAGAGTCAATTATAATGTATATACAGTTTCATTCTGAGAAACAAAACTGTAATGAGTCACACATTTATTAGGCAACCTGTATATCGCAACTTCGAACTCTGCCTTCAGTAATTGGAGCACCTTGATTTAGCAGATATCTCTTAGAAAGTTTCTTATTGATTCAAACTTCCTTTGTGGCACTCACAGTAAAAATTTCATCAATGAGTGAATGAATTTTGGTTATACAATTATAAATTCTTCTACTCTTGTATAAAAACATACATGAACTGAATTCAGATATCGTAAACTGAAAAACTTTACATAACTCGATGAATAAAAAATCCCTGATATACGTTTCAAATTATATTTTTTTTCAACTCATCATTAGAAGGAGGTAATCAATCTTTCTACTTTGTGGAAGGGTGTCTACTATTCGAACTGTTGATATTGTTTGGGTTACAATTATTTATCAGTTCAATGACAACTAAAAATATCCGACATTCGCATGCCAAAAAAATTTTCACGCATCATTCTTCCTTGAAAATAATATCTTAATGGTTAACGTTTATAATCATAAGCTAAGTAACAGTGAATAAGCAGAAAATCAGATGATAATTATTGAAAGTGTTCCATAAATGCTGTTGTAGATAAAATCGTATATCAACGAAATTCAATAGCTCGAAATATCCTTCAATTTATCACATGTTTTGTTATGAACAACTTGATAACTTCAAGATAAGCTGCAAGGTCCACGAGTACAATGTTATTCATCATACATCTGCGATATTACAAATAATTGTTTTCAGTAGAACTCTTAGATCGATAAAATATTCATGTGCGTACCATAAGGCTAATCACACACACACACACACCGATTTTGGACGGCCAGTATAAAATCGGCTGATATTTCATTGGTAGCGGGTGCTTGCAATGATTTACCGTGATTAGCACGCCCCACCAAAACTAAATTAATACATAGTAACTACAATTCCACCGAACAGTCGAGGAATGGTCGGTAAAAAACCGGTGAGTATGCAAGAGTGTATTTAGTCACGTACGCCACTACTTCCCGGTACTGCCGGCGATACAGTGGACGACTGCTTACCGGTATTTTACCGGCGACGATCACCGGTCGGCGTGTGTGCCAGGTCCCGTTCCCACATGTGGTTTACTATTGGAATTTGGACGACCGGTACAAAGTCGGCCGTCCAAAATCGGTGTGTGTGTGTGCAACTAGCGTAAGACTAATTGCACACACACCGATTTTGGACGGCCGACTTTGTACTGGTCGTCCAAATTCCAATAGTGAACCACATGTGCGAACTGGACCTTGCACACAGCCGTCCACTGCCATTGTATCGCCGGCAGTACCGGGAAGTAGTGGCGTACATGACTAAATACACTCTTGCATACTCACTGGTTTTTTGCCGACCATTCCAGTCTCGAATGTTCGGTGAAATTGTAGTTACTACGCATTAACTTCGTTTTGGTAGTGCGTGCTAATTACGACAACAAAGCAACTGATTGTTTGACCGATAAAAATCCGGTGAGTGTGCAAGTACCCGCTATCAATAAAATATCTGCCGATTTTAAACTGGCCGTCCAAAATCGGTGTGTGTGTGCAACTAGCGTTACGCTAGTTGCACACACATTTCACCGAGCATTCGAGACTGGAATGGTCGGTAAAAAACCGGTGAGTATGCAAGAGTGTATTTAGTCATGTACGCCACTATTTCCCGGTACTGCCGGCGAAACAGTGGCAGTGGACGGCTGCTCACCGGTATTTTACCGGCGACGATCACCGGTCGACGTGTGTGCCAGGTCCCGTTCCCACATGTGGTTCACTATTGGAATTTGGACGACCGGTACAAAGTCGGCCGTCCAAAATCGGTGTGTGTGCAACTAGCGTAAGACTAATTGCACACACACCGATACCAGTAAACATTGATAGTGATATAATTCTTTACATTCCGGAATAAACTTTTTGTGAATCTATCAAAACATTAAGTTTCACATATATATTTGTTATAGTACTTGTTATAGTACGGTACTTGATAAGCTATTGTTATCGAAACCTTTTAGCTACAGAAAAATTGAGATAAATACCATTAGTTAGTTTTCATTTGATATATTTTTTCACGTATAACGTAGATATATTATATAGGTGTATTTTCAACAGCGAATGAACGCTTCTTTATATCACAAGTTGATTACAACTTTTCAGCAGAAGTTTCCTCCTTCTAAACATTCCATTTCAGAACAAAGAACACATGGATGATAATTTTCAGATTAAAATTCGAAATTGTTGTGTCAACTTTAGTTTTACTATGTGATGGGCTGATCCTATTTATATTTGAAAAATATATTTGAAAATTATGATGAAAATATTTTAGATTCAACACCTTGAAATTTTTTGATATTTTTACTTATGAATACAGTTTATGTGTGTAAATTTATTTCGGTATTTTCACTTTCATGACATATTTTATTTTCATCCATTTACATGTATTGCGGCCCTGAAAAAGGTGGAAATTTCCACAGAAATATTGACTGAAGTAACACGAAGTAGTTTTTTCTGTATGATTATTCGTGAAAATATACCTACTCAACCAAGTAACTCAACATTATTATTATTCACTGCAAAAACAAGCACTTTTGCCGATCACCAGAAATATAATATGTTTCTAGACGAACTCTCTGTTCATATAAAGACCGATTTCAGAGTTAGAAATCGGTTTTCTCCATCTTCTAAAGACGCCAACTTGGTTGGTGAAACCCACATTGAGAAGAGTATTGTATTTCTGGCGATTGGGAAAACTGCTTGTTTTGGATGCACTTGTATATTCCATATTCGTTGGAAATCCATTGTTTATGCAACCAATTTTAAGTAAGAAAAGATTATTATATTGAAAGAACCCACTTTGAACACGTTATTATTTTCAAACACCAAGCCTTGATAACCAGATTTTTGATTAATCAACGTGATTCATCACGTAGAGTATCACCAAATATCTTCAATATCTTGACATTGCATGTCACTTATAGTCATTGACCTTGAGTAATAATTTTGTTCATTTCGATAAAATATCCATGAACCCGTATATACGTAACCTACACACGTTCGTAATTTCCTTCGATGTTTTTCCAGATTTCATCCACGACAACTTATATGTTAGAAAAGACTCTGTAGGAGGCACTGGAAACGATGATCTGAGAGGTAGGAAATGCAAATAAATATTCATTAGCTAAAATATTTCTTTCATGCAGACGGGGACAACTCGCACTTTTCGAAAATATAGAAATCTTTGTTGTTTGAATGAATATAACAAAAATAATATTTCCCATACACTTTTTATTGGGAAGTTGATTCAAAGGTCTTAAAATTATCACGAACTAAATCCCAGATTACTTTTTTTTTCAGGTACTGTGGAGCGTCTTTCTCGCATAGTGACCGGTACACTTATTATTGTTTGTTTGATGCTAATTGTTCTATTCTGCTTCTTGTGCTTCCAGTTCTACAGATGGAAAGATAAGAAGAATATAACATTTGCTTCTCTGAAAAATAAAATTTTTGGCAAAAAAGCTTCTACAACGGTGAGTGTTTCAAAAATACTATTCACAAGAAACTGACAAGAGACTGTCATTATGAAATTTTACATAAACATTTTTTACAGGTAGAGATTACTGAGATTACTGTTTTTATATACGCTGTATATTAGCTTCACCTGTATGTATGTATGTATGTTTGTTTGTAACTCTCCTTTTCATCTCGTATCGTGATCTATATTTGACAGAATTGTCGACATTATTGCTTGATCTATTCGCGGGCAGATGGCACTGTACGTAACCTCCTCGATGTAATTCGAAATTACTTTACATGTATTTTCTTCATTTGCCATACATAAATACAAATTTGTTTAATATAATCGCAAATCAATTTTGCCCTCATATAGAAAAGGATTTAGAGTCATTAAGGATTACAGAAAAGTGAACATTTCCTAGCTTTTCTGAATATAAACAGCTGGAATAGCCGAAAATAAATAGTGAGGTTAAGTGATGGCTTCCCTGTGCTGTAAATGCAATAATGAAATGAATTTCGACAAGGAAATCTACAAAATAGCCTGTGACTCCTGTGGTGGACGCCTCCATGAAAAGTGCTCAGGACTGTCAGCTATAGAACTGCGTTTTATACCACTAAAAGCAAGAAATTTAATGGTGCTCTGTGATAAATGCCGCTCTTGCTTGAAATCAATGCCCCAATTGATTAGAATGATCAACGAAATGTAATGTCAGATAGCAGATTTATGTAAGGAAATCAAGGAAGCAAAAGAAGTTCACAAGGGTGATGATGAGGAAATCCTAACAGAAGTTGAAGATCGTATAAATCGTTCGAAAAATGTGATATTTTATAATGTTCCAGATTCTATTGAAAATAATATGAATAAGAGAATCGAGGATGATACAACGAGGATAAAAGAGATACTGAACAAGTGTAAGTTAGAGTACAGCACCACAGACAGCACTGTAAAAAAGGTTCGACTTGGGAAAAACGCTACACATGGTAAACCTCGTCCACTCAAGGTGGTATTTCGAGATTCTGAGACAGCGAAACAAATATTAAAAAGTAGGAATCGAATTAACATTAATGGAATCAAGATTGCTAATGATTTAACCATTAAACAGAGAGATCATCTGAAGTCGTTGAGATCGGAGCTTACAGAAAGGCAGAGTAATGGTGAGAATAACTTAACGATAAAATATATAAAAAGTGTATCCAGAATTGTTGAAGTACAATTAAAAAACGAATAAACTCACAAAATATCCTAGTATATTATCAAAATGCTGGTGGAATTTGAACAAAACTTAACGAACTGCATATTAATACACTGTGTTGTGAATACAACATTATATTACTAACAGAATCATGGCTAAATAATGATTTTTCTGATTCTGAACTTGGGATGTTTAATTTTAATATTTATAGATCTGATAGATAAGTGAATTCAAACAAAAGTAGAGGTGGTGGAGTGCTAATTGCAATAACAAAAAGTATTCAGTCGAGACTTTTGAAATATTCTGACGATACCAGGTACGAAGAACTGTTTGTCGAACTCAGAAGTGAACAAGACAAATATATTATTGGCTGTGTTTATATACCTCCAAACTCCCACACAAATATTTACAAAGCACATTGTCTGTCTGTGGAAGATCTTTGTCATAAACATCCAGAGCATAAGTTCATCATTTGTGGTGACTATAACTTACCTGAAACCTCCTGGGATAATGATGATCTAGGCCTGAAAGCAACTTGCCCTATGAATTCTAATGGAAACATTCTTGCAAATGCCTTTGGTTTTTTACAGTTTCACCAAGTGAATAGTAGAGGGACTTATTTAGACTTAGTTTTCTCTCATATATATGATGTGGAAGTTATACCTGCAGCTGACTTACTTTTCCAAAACATCATTCATCATACTGCAGTATCATTTTGAATCAAAACTGGTAACAAGCCAATCCCATTGTGTCACTATTACTATGATTTTAAAAATGCAAATTTTGTAGGCATTAATGATTATCTTTCTACATTCAACTGGGTTGATATCCTTGAAAATTTGGATGTCAATGCTACTTACATATTTTATGAAATCGTACAAAAATCAATTGATATATTTGATCCATTAAAATTATACAAACCTTCAAATTTCCCTAACTGGTTCTCATCTGAATTGAAGCAAATGATTTCTGAGAAGAAACGCATTCACAAACAATTCAAAATTCACAACCGCAATGAGGATTACATGTTGTTTACTCACTTAAGATCTCAATGTAAATATCTCACGAAAGTCTGCTATGAAGCTTACTTAAACAATATCGAGCCAAACCTAAATAATGATCCGAAATATTTTTGGAAGTATGTAAGTGACAAAACAAACTCAAATGATATACCTAACTCAATGTCATATAATGAACATCTTTCTACAGATATCCATAGCACAGTTAACTATTTTGCTTTTCTCGACAGTCTGTGTAGAATCCGATCCTTTCCTTATAATTGATTTTGAATGTAATAATACAATTAATCTCTCTATTTGTGCTTTCGAATTGTCTAGTGTTTTTGAAGCCATTTGTATGATGAAATCTACATCATCTAGTGGCTCAGACGGAGTTCCTTCATGCTTATTGAAACAATGTGTTTACTCATTATCATATCCACTTTTTCTTTTATACAACAAATCCTTAGCTACTGGTATATTTCCTGATTTATGGAAACAGAGCTATATACGTCCCATTTTCAAAAGTGGCTCGAAAGAAGATGTATCCAACTATCGAGGAATATGTATACAATCAGCTATTCCTAAACTTTTGGATGGATTGGTCAGCAAAGTGATAACTAATATTTGTAGATCAATAATTATACCAGAGCAGCATGGGTTCACAAATGGTAGATCTACAGTGTCCAATCTAATTTATTACCAGCACTATATAACAAAAACACTTTAGAGATCTGCACAGGTTGATGTTATCTATACAGACTTTTCTAAAGCCTTCGATCGGGTCTCTCATGATTTATTGATTGAAAAACTATATGCCATTGGGTTAGGTGGTAGGATGTTGGATTGGATAAGCAGTTATTTGATAGGTCGTTTTTAATAAGTGAGGTTGAATGGTATAATCTCTGAACCTTATGCAGTAAAATCAGGAGTACCTCAGGGATCCCATTGTGGTCCCTTGCTGTTTTGCCTTTTCATCAATGACATTAAGACTAAAATTCAGTATTCTGATTTTCTTCTTTCCGCTAATGATCTGAAGATCTTCAGAGTAGTGGCAAATATGTATGATGCTAATCTTCTCCAAATAGATCTCAATAATATAGCAGAATGATGTTATGCAAATTGTCTTTATCTTAATATAAGAAATGTTTCTCAATGGTGTTTAGTAGATCACAATCAGCAATTCGATTTGATTACCAATTAGAAGATAATATGTTAGATAAAAAAACAAGAATGTAAAGATTTGGGAATATTATTAGACAACAAGCTTTGTTTCAATAACTATGTGAACAATGTCTCCCAAAGAGCGTTCAAAATGCTTAGTTTTATTGCGAGGTCATCAACAAATTTTTCCCCTTCTACTATAAAAGTTTTATACTGCTCTCTAGTCCGATCCATTGTTGAATACAATACCATAATTTGGAATCCATACTATGGAATGGAATCCATTCATATCCATCAAATAGAAAATATACTTCAAAGAAAAATTCTGAAAATCATAGCATACAAACTAGGTCTAGTTGTTGGTGAATATAACTACAATGAAGTAATGAACTTGATGAGTCTACCTAGTCTAAGTGATCGCAGGATCATGATATCGTTGGTTTATCTCTTCAGAATAATCTCTGGCATAATCGATTGTCCGGAAGTTCTCTCTATTATACTATTCAATGTTCCAAATAGACAAACCAGACAAAAAAACTTATTTGTTGTACCACATCACTCAACTAACTATGGTTTTTATACACCCATCTCAAATATGTTAAGATTGGGAAATACATATTGTCATAGTGTTGATTTCTTCTGCAAAAATCCAAAGATTTTTAAGAAACAAATAGCTAGATTGTTGTTCAATTGATTTCTATTTATGATTTTATGATTAGTGATAATGTTGTAAAATTGAAATTTTATTATTTTATATTTATATATTTCAGATATTATTATATTTTTGTATTCTGATGTGATTTCAATGTGATATAGTGCATAAGTTAAACGTCGCAACATATATGTTATTTCTTAACTGTATTGGGGTAACCCGTTTATGAATAAATAAATAAATAAAAGACATATCAATAAAAATTCACTGATTTTTGAAATTATAAAAACTTTCGTGTACTTCTTCAGTAATGAAATTGACATTGTTTTCATTTGGATCAAAGGCAATTCGGATATTGCCGAAAATGAAAAAGTAGGTGTGGCAGCGAAAGAAGCCATTTCTCTAGAATTGATAACTGATATCAGCTCCCCGAAGATATAGTCTCAGACGTTAGATATGAAATACGACTAATTTGGTGGAGACTTTGGAAAGAATTCTCTTCTAAATGAAAATATCATTATTCAATAATCCACCTCACCATCCTTGAAAGTATCCCCCACATAGATAACTTCAACTTTTCAAGATTTTACGCCACTACCATCACACAGCTCCATCACGCTGGAACCCGCTTTGAAAAAAATCTACTTTTTTTAGCCTACTTAACCTACAAAGTATACTAATAAATGTAGTAATGTTCATTTTTTTGTAGTCTTATCGGTTACTGAGAAAGTACTATTGATATTATTCAAACTACGAAATACAAATAATAATGTGCTAAAAAGTTTTGAAATAAATTCTTAATTGATTGTAGTTTATTGTATCAACAACACAATATCAATTTATTTTATATTCTTTTGTCAAATACAGATCCCGAGCATTCAAAAGGGAAAGGAGAGTTACAAAAAACTAACATACATACATACAGGTGAAGCTAAAATAAAGAGTGTTTTTTTTAAACCTCCCCCTGGCATCAAACTGGAGTTTATTTTGCCACAGAATTTTCGAATCAATCGAATTACTACTTTTTATATTGATTTTACAGATTTAATTATGAATTTTAGAATTGTGTTGTCTATTTTTTTCATTGAGTGTAGCTAAAAGCACTGTTACATTGGTTGGAAACGAAATATTCGAGGAAACCAAATTATTTAAGAAATCAGTCCGGTACAGTTCGAAGTTGGGACATATGAATAGGATGTGATTTATATACGCTAAAGAAAAATTGTCTCTAGAGCATAATGGATTCACATATTGCGCGCATGCTGCCTTGGGCTTGGTAGCTGACTTTCAGGCTCCCTTTCCGGAATCGGAAAATATCAGTGGTAATTTTTCTAAACAATATACGGCTGATTGATCCCAAAGTTTAGAGAAAATTAATATAGTTTGAAAAGATTACAGAACACGCTTTTATAGCATACGAAACTGAAAAATGAAAAATAAATATAGTTTAAAAAACTCAAAAACAAACTTTTAAAGAACATCGAACTAAAAAGTTGAAAATTTTTTTTTAAATGAACTTCAAACAATAACGAACGAAAAATACTAGTATTATTATGAAAAAAGCGTGGGTGCTTTGTGCCATATTTTTTGTATATCAAGCGCCCGTCATTTTTCTCACAATAATACTAATATTTTTCGTTAGTTATTGTTTCAACCTTATTTTTGAAAAAATCAACTTTTTAATTCGATTTTCTTCAAAAGTGTGTTTTTTAAACTATATTTATACCACTTTCATTTGTAAATATTTGTAACTAATACAATCAGCTAGTCCATATAGGACAAAATTGCAGTAGTTACAAGTAATAGTGGTAAAAAACAGAAAGTTTCATTTCCCATTTTTCATGAGTTACGTTTATGTACATTATACCCAAGTGTTATTGTTAGTAATGAATCAAACTTCAATACATTATTCGATGAGTCGAATTTGGAACCTTTGGTGTGAAATAAATCTATTGAAAACACTTTCTCCTAACCAGAGGACGAAGGTGAGGAAAAATTAAATCGCCCATAGATGTAGTACATGGAATAACAAAAAAAAATTATGAGAAACATTTCTGAAAGATGTTACAATTATTTCCAGGAATTCATATCTACACTAAGTGTTTGACATTTATTCACTTCGAAATACAAGGGAAGAAGGGATTCATTTTCACGTACTTTCAAGCATTTGCAAACAAAATCTCTAAATAAAGTGGAACTAGCCTACCGATTCCAATTTAATCCATTAAGAACATCTATTCGTAACAGAATATTTCAAAACAATCCTGGTAATATGATTGATTAACTACATGTTTGAAAATAAGTATTCATCAGCAAAGATCTACTCAAAATTACAGATATTTCTCTGAACGCATCTGATGATCATTTGAAAGAATGTGGCAAGTCGGAAAGAAACCGACAAGTTTCCGCCATTTTCAAAGCTACAAAAGAATCTTGGGTGAGTGAACCCTATTAATGGAATTGATAGAAATACAATATTTATTTCTTTATTTTTCTGAAATATAAATCCGTCAAGTTCAATGAGATACAAAAAAGAAATTTGGTGTGTACTTTCAATGTGCCAAACTCTTCTGATAAGGTAATAACCATTTGACTGAGTCGGTCAATCAACTCATAGATTGCCTAAACTTCACATTCACATGCGAACTTATATATTATAAAATATTTTTCCAAAAGATGTATTTCCAAAATTTTCATACAACTCAACAATATTTTTCAACGAAAACGATGTATAAGTTGATATACTTACTCTTTCATGAATATTTTAGCTCCCTTGATAATCGCAACCTCTCATAATCCCCATAGCAAATAATTCTCTTTCGTTAAAAATATTAACGAAAATATATTCGTATGGAGCGATTGGGATTTCCATTCGCAAATCTGGACCTTATTTCCATTTTTCACTATCTGCAAACATCATTTTATTCATTTTCCGTTGTGTTTGCTTCAGTACACAATTATAAAGTCTGATGAAAAATGAAAAATCACCTACAGAAAAATAGCCCTCGATTTTCCTCTTTCGCTTGTAGTAGTCTGCATGATAACTATAATTCATCATTTCCAGTCAGAGAGGACAATATAAATCCGGGCTTGCTCCGACCCAAATTATTTTCCCCACACATCAGCGTCATTGAAATCTGATTTATTATTTTGTGAATGGTG
Organism: Leptinotarsa decemlineata; assembly: GCF_025532065.1. NCBI lineage: Eukaryota > Metazoa > Arthropoda > Insecta > Coleoptera > Chrysomelidae > Leptinotarsa > Leptinotarsa decemlineata. Next base: position 9,728,388 of record NW_027412549.1, on the reverse strand, counting down.
TTATTCCACGATATTAAATTTTGGACCATTCTTTTATTCAACTGTTCAGAACTTGATTCTACTTAACATATGTTATGTTATAACGATTGTTCAACCCAGCAATATTAGAATGAAATAAAATGTTTTTAGTAGAACGTTGTTTCAATGAATGGCAATAAAGTCAAATACATACGGAAGCGTAGAAGGGCAACATATTTTTATCATTTTTTTTTTTGAAAATTACGACTTTAAAACTCGAAATTTTGACTTTCATCTAGGATTGTAGGTACTTGAGCCGCATTTATTCGAATCCGAGGCCGAGTCGAAAGGTCTCGAGCCGAGCCGAATTTCGAGCCGTTTCTTGCTTTTTTGAATTATGAGAGGGTATTGTCTTTGTTCATCCCAAAAACAGTGAATGTTTATGAATAGGAATCAACTAAATTGAATAAAATTCAAATTTAACAAAATAACAAAGTTTCTAATAAGAAAACACTGGTAACTTATATAAGCAGTGAACATTAAATTTGCTAATAGGTATTAGAAACTGAAATATTTTGAAGTGAAACTTATTTACGCACGCTAGACATGGGGAGTAAGCTGGTTATTGAGTGACAACAGCGTTACAAAAAATGTGATCGGGCGATGCTAACGGAAGTTGAGAAGGAGGTATAAGTTAGTGAAGATAGATAGAGATAGAGTTGTGTTTCATATAGAACTGTAAGGGCAAGAGAGAGAGCACACATTTACGGTCGAGTAGGCTCTGAAGAATTAGCAGAAAACTATCATACGTTGCCTCTAATTTTAACAGGAGATTTCAATGTTAATTTCGCGTCCTAAAATGGACAACTCTTGGTTAACTTTCTACAAGATAAATTTTAACTACAGATAAATAATAACCGAAATTAGCCTACAAGACATAGCATAACAATCGATGTAGTTTTCTTAAGATATCTTGTCAAATTCCATTCGAGAGCATATGTATCTTATTTCTCATACAACGAGCCTTTTATTACTAGAGAAGTTTTTCTTCAGTCGTGTGGTCTAAAGCACACTCGATTTTTTTATTATGAATAATCGAATAAAAAAACATAGGTTAAATAATCAATATGAACACTTCAATATGAAATTATTCGTATTTAATATAAATATATTCAGATGATTTTGGAATATGAGAATACAGAATTAAATGATTTACATTTAATTCTGTATTTTGATTCTTTCATTTCTTCAGAAACTGTTTTATATAATAATAATTCCATCATGATGAATGGATTTGTTAAAATTACTTTTGTTTGTGTAGGGTTATGACTATGAATGTTGATTTTAATGAAATTTTGGTTCAAAACTTTTGATTTATTTGTTATTGAACAAAACAAACAACAAAATTTTTGTTTGTATAGTGTGTTCAAATCTACTGACATTTTTGGTTTAAACAAATTTACTGTCGGTTCTGGGTACGATTATTTATATATGCTTCCAATAGTTCAATTTTGCAAAGATTTCAACGGTTTTATTTTAGATTTATTGGCTGATCTCAAAATAGAAATGATATAATGCAGTTGTGAATATATAAGACTGGAATGAATATTTTTTCAAAAATTTAAGAAGAATATAATTCTTGATTTTGAAAAGAATACCAATGAAGGGTGCTACGTTTTTCGAATAATTTCAGTATGATGTGTCCACGATAAATTTCCATCAATCCTAGGAATTCAATAGAATTAATATAAGATGAATTGTCATCAATGATTATAGGATTGGTACAACTATTCGATAATCTTTTAGAAATATTTATAAATGAAGATTTTTGAAAATTTTTAATTGATTCATTCTCTTCAAGCCAACCCAAAATTGTTTACATGTCTGTTTTTATATCATCATGAATTTTGTCGAAGTAACTTGAAGAGTATAAAATTGTTGTATCATTAACAGATAATTTAACTGATCCCTCCAGAGGTAAATTTGTTAATGACCCCTATTCACGCCTTAGAGGTAGATTCATAAAATAACCAAATACATGTCTTCAAGTTTCTGAACAAGTGCAAGTTAATTTCTGCCAAACTATTTTTGCAAATTTCATAATTTCAAATACTCAGAAAAAACACGCCAATCTAAATGTTTCTGTTGTCAAATTACGCCAATATTCTCGAACAAATATTCACAAACATCAGCTATGAAATAATATACACTGAACTATACAACATTTCAATGCTTCAAAATGGTTTTGTTTCATTGAAAAACGTACATTCTGGAGCTACGCAGTTCACAACTTTTGGTATCAATATTTTTCCTTCACTATCTGTCTTAAGAAACTTCTGACAAAGTTTCTTATTTCTGATGTTGTTAATGGCTGGAGTAGCCTACTATAAAGAGGTGTAGTTGACTTATTGTGTCCTTCAAAATAGAAATTCCAAGGTGTTGTTTCATATGTAGCGAAAATGCTCTAAATTATTTTTTGTTCACAATGTTCAAAATTATGAATGTGCCAGAAGAATGTCTAGCCGCCTTTTTTCTTCAATATCTAAACAAGATGCAGAATACCATTTATAATGTTAGAAATGACGAAGGTTTCGTAATCTAGCCCTCTTTTCACCCATGTAGGGGTGGAGTTTCCGAAAATCCTTCATATTCCTTACCTTAATGTTGAAAGGTGCATGTGTATGTGTCAAATTTGTGCTTTCTAGGGTTGGACGTTGACGCATGGGTGTTTTTTTCTATATTGAAAGAAAGGAATCAGCTCGGCTCGATTTCGACACGAGCTTGGAGTCGATCCCCGAAGAAGAATTTAATTTTATTCGAAACGTCGGCAAGAAAACGATTGTTTTTTTTTTTCAGAAAAAATTGATCCTGTTATCATCCAACCTTTTTTCAGTAAAAATTTTGCTGATAACTGATAATTGAAATTACGTGTTACAAGACTACACTCCCTTGATTCTCTCGAGTAACCTGTGCAACTTTGGCCTGTCAGCTGTAAGTGACGTTACTTCAGCTATGCACGACTTTTCCACCTCTGTTTTGAACCTGATTTGGCCTGAGGATCTGCAAAGCAGATCTGAACATTTTTTCCTGATTCAGATTCTGCTTCTGCTGTTCAAGAATTTGAGACAAAGGCAGATTCATGAAGAATCCCTCTTTCGAAGAGGTAATAGATTACTTCTTGGTTGCACTACTTAGCCTTTTATATTTGTTAATAGGATCTAGGGTTGAATGACTGCGAAGCTCTTGTTCTGGATCCAATCTCACAGAGAGACCAGTTGGAGTTGTTTAATAATAATAATAGCTTTATTGTCCAACAGTTACCCATTTACAGGACAATATAAAATTTTATTCACAATGCTTAACCTTAAACGAAAAATGAATTGAACAAAAAAGAAAAACTGATTCTAATAACCTAATTCAAGTACATGTTAGCAATTCTAATAATGTTGTGGAGGTTAGTGAAGAATAAATCACCATGAGCACAAATGCTATTGAAATTTGTGCACATAACATATATTGGGGAATTGAGCATAATATTAGTTCTTGCTTTGAGAGGTCTAAGAATGGACTGAGATCGTGAAGCTGGCCGTGGTACATTGAAGTTAATTTGTTCAAGAATTTTAGGACAGTCAACTCTCTCATTCACTAACTTGAATAAAAATATGAGCGACGCACATTTTCTGCGATGCTCTAAACTAAAAAGTTCCAAACGTTCATATATAACATCATTACTGATACCTCTCTCAGGGTAAGAACCATCTATTCTGGAAATAAGTAATTTACAAACATTTCTTTGAACTCTTTCAATGGCTATGTTATGAATCTCATAGAATGGACTCCAGACGATACTTGCATATTCTATCTTCGAACGTACGTAGGTAAAATACAACAGCTTCATGGCTTCAATATTATGAAAGTTTCTGCAATTTCTAACAATGAAACCATAAGCTCTGAGAGATTCTGAAACTCCTTGTGAAATATGTCTACCAAATGTTAATTTATGATCGAATGTTACCCCTAGGTCTTTGATTTCATTACATCTCAGCAGATCTGAATCCTGTATTACATACGGGAATGTATAAACTTCTTTTTTTCGACTATAACTCACTACTTCATATCTCTCCACATTGAGTCTCAATTTATTATTGCTACACCAAGCAACAAGAAATTCTAATTGAGATTGGAGATTTACACAATCACCTACTTCCTTAATTATAGAAAATAATTTCAAGTCATCCGCGAAGCATAACCGCTCACAAGCTGAACTTCCACATAAGTCATTAATGAACAATAAAAACAGAATAGAACCTAGGTTGGAGCCCTGAGGCACACCAGAAGAAGCTATATATGTTCTAGATTTATAACCGTTATAGTAGACGAATTGTTTTCTACATGTCAGATAGGATTGCATCAGCTGACAGGCAGTATTCGAAAAACCAAAACTCATCAGTTTATTGAGCAAGATACCATGATCAATTTTATCAAATGCTTTAGAGAAATCCGTGTATATAACATCAACTTGGCCATTGTTATCTAATGCCTCGGAAATAAATTGAGTAATAATTTCTAGATTTGTAACAGCAGAACGCTTAGTAACAAATCCGTGTTGATGTTGAGATAGTTGCCGTTGAACAAAAGATTATTAGCGATTATATAAAATAATCTCAAAAATTTTAGAAACCATACATAAAATAGATATGGGTCTGTAATTCTCTATACATGACTTTTCACCGCTTTTGTATACAGAACATACTTTAGCTAATTTCCAAATATCTGGGAATGTTGTTTATTCGAGATCCATTTTCTCTGATTACTGTGACCAGTTTGGCGCTTGGTCTCTCGAAGGTTCCGTTACTGATACTGGCTGGATTCAGGGTCCTATGTCTTTCTTGACGGATACAAATATTTTAGGATGAAACGTCATTTAGGAGGACTTTCACCTCCAATGGTTAAACCTCACTCAGCAAGGTTAAACCATTGAACCTATTCGAACTGAGTATCGATTACTGGTCAATAAATTATTGTTGCAAGAATACCAAATTCACATTGCCGTGTGGCAATAAACCCAAGATTATACTTCAATAACCACGCAAGCTGGACAAATGTCTACTGTTTTTCCAGCAGACATTTGTTCATACGCTTCCATATGTTTATGGTTTTTTAGAAAGCGATTTCATTCTCAAATTGTCGACTCAATCTCCATAGTCGAAATCTATGTTGAAATGTCGCAAAAAAACGACGTGTCCACTCGCATTGATAGTTTAAATTCATTATAATGTTTTTGCAATTTTTTTATTATGAATGAGAACTATTTGTAGAGTTGACAATAAAACCAGGATTATTGAGTGCTGCCCTTTTCACACGATGAGAATCGATATACTCGTAAAGAATAGTTTATCGAATGCTTGGGACCGTATTCCTCTCTGCAAGGTTATTTGTGCTTACTTCGAGGTATTTCTATAACTTTAATGATTTTTTGGTTCTTTCATTTGGTTCTCATAATATGGAGCTTTCAAATTCCATACCATTTCTATTTCTCATGTAGTGATGTTAGACACACTAATCAAATACATATATCACGTGATGAATCGAATCAATCGTATTAACAAATGGGAGATATAAAGGAGGAAAGTTTCAATAAGAGAAAGAGAGTGATGTAGAGGTTCACCTTGTTTCAGTTCTGCTGTGCTGAGTTCATCTATAGTTAGTGAAATTACATCATAATATAAATCATCGAAAAGCATTCTTCTTCTGAAATACAGACAATATTTTCAACAAAAAACTTTTATTTGGGATTGACTCGGTCGTTACTTGATGAAGATCTATAGTTATTTCACAAATTACATCGAAAAACGATTTGATATTCTCAAACTTTATTTTGAAGAATATGACGACGTTTCGCTTTTTCGTTTGGGAAGATCAAGCCGTTCTCCTGTGTAGTTTATGGAACAAAAAACTCTGATGAAATGGGATTGGCAGTGTTGGTTCTTGAAGAAATATGAATAGCATTATAATCACATTAGGATTAAAAACTTCCCCAACTAATTGACCATTATTGATTTTCAGTACCCTGAAGAAAATCCTGCTGCCATGACAAATAACTCAGGAAAGAATGAAAAAGTTGACCTAAGGTTGGAAATGCCGGCCATAAACACGCAGGGATCAGATCATAGCCCTGTAACTGTTACAACATCCATAAGTAGACGACCTGCAGAAGACAGTACTCTGGAGTACGCTTATGATAACCCAGCAATGACACCTTCCCGGTGAATTTGTTTGTGAACTTCAAGAATGTTTTTTTGTGTCTTCAGCCTATTCGTTTCATTTTATCTGATGCAAGATAAGTTATTTTCATTTCAAGAGAAATACGTAGTTTTTATTAACTATGCTTGATACTCAAATGATATAAATTTTTCCCAAATAACTGAATATGAGAAAATATATGAAGTTGGAAACGGAATCAGAAGAAGAGAAAATAGTTCGTGACAAAGATTTCTTTTCAAATTCCATGTAACACCGTTATTGATTTAATTCATTGAAGTACCTTCATAATGAAAATTTGTAATAAAATATTTTCTCTGTAAAAGCAACAATTAAAATATATCTAAATTATAAACTATGATATCTCATAGAAATGTTAATGGAAAAATAGGTGTAATTTCTACTGTACTAGTACTGGACGAAATTTGTTTATTGTGAATATTGCATTGATTCGTGTTTTCCAATGATAGAGAATCATTTGATATTAATTAGGTAGTAGAAAGTTGAAATTATCCTTCTTCATCACAGAATTTGTGCAATATTTTTGACACTTTTTCATTCATTTCACATCATATTCATCAATGTACTTAAATACTAGTCAATAATGTACTGAAAGTTATTATCACTTGGTGTTTAAACATTCATTCTACAGTGTGTGTATCATCTAACATCCATTAGAAATTGGAGGTGAAGGAGTGCAGTTTCCAAATTACATCTCATTTTAAAGTTCCAATGAATCTGGCTCTTTTACGTTATTCACCAATATACTGGGAACTTACTAGAAATCGAAATATGATCTTTCTAAAGTATCTATTTCCGAAGATAAATCTGTTGAAGGATCTGTTCCACTCAGACTTTCTCCAACTCGTTTGATCATTTCTCAGTAGTTCAGTTATACCAAGGAAGAAGTCAAAGAAAGGTCTATCTGACCATTGTGGTGACCAATTATTAGAAAGACCAGTTTCATTGGCAGTATTGATTACAATTTTCTATATGTGAATAATTTCGTTCCTAAGATTACAGAAAAACTCTAGAAGCCAGTAGTATTTGATCTCAAACCAGTTTTCAATGAGTGGATATGTAATAGATAAGCAACTGAAAATGAAATTCCATATCCGTAGAGTTATACTTATCTTTTAGGCTCCGTTATTTGTTGTGCGATTTTTTCACGGAAGATGAACGGAATGAAAAAAAATCATAAACAAACTGACTGGAAGTGGAAGGCAAAATATCATTATATTACTTACTTACTTACTTCACTCAGAACACTGTATGCTTTATATTGGTGAATAATCTGAAAGCTTATTTCACTTGTTACTCAAACTCAAACTCTTATGAACATTCTTTAATAAATCTACTCCACCACAAAGTTATAATGGATGCTGCATGTGAGACTGTATATGGCAATTTCGATCTTATATAATTCATCACGCATATATCTCAGAAGAATCACATTTACTCTGGTATTTCAGAATCATATAGGTAATAACTCTAGGTTGCCATTTCTGGAAACGCCGACATCCAAATCTGTTTATGTCATGGAATCATTTTCTTTAGAATGTCTCTCCACTATCTCATTTCCGGATCTTCCCATTCAGTTGGAACACGAACTGCGTTAGAATTGAAATCGATCAGAGTTATACCATTTTCTGAGTTCATTTGACATTCGGGAAGGTGGACCCTAGAAGAGTTCCAGTATTCTTGTGGAGAACTTATTCTTCTGGAATGAATATTTGCCAATTCTCAATATCGTCATTAACCTCAATCCAAATATCAATTGTGAGATTTGTAATTTTTGAAGCGGCAATATGTACTTATTAGTTTAAGAATAAAGTGAGTTAATAGTTGAATAATTTCAATGTTATTCTTTAGTTCTAATGCAGCGGTAATCATCCATACTATACATTCCACTGTTGTGTATTGAAATTATTGTTTTATTATGTGATATATCTTAGTAATTTTACTGCCTAATCGTAAAGTGTTAATATTTGTGTAGTTTATTTTCTTATTCAACTGAGAATGGTGGGAACATCAATGAGAAGTATATGTGAGAACAATCGAAAAATCCCCAGAGTATAAATTCGAAACATCAAAAAATCATCCTGATGTATTCAAATGTAATCTCTGTAGTAATTTCGGCGAGTTAATTTGGCAATGCTTTTCAAAAAGTAGTATTTTTTAAATACATGTATTCTCGTTTGTTTTCATTCTATGAACTTTTGCTTCTTCTAGTGACCCCAACAAACGCTAGTTGATATATCCTTTTCGAATAATCATACACTTTAGGATTATTTTAGATTTAATGTTGAAATATTTATAATATGATTTGTCCTTTATCGTGTCCGTCCATATGCATGTTTGTCCAATGTGTAATTTGTAAGTTAGTCAGTATAAGTATGTTCATAGTACTCATTTAGGATTTTTAAAATTTCACTTGTTTCGTAGCAGTGTTGAGAAATCGTATATTGTATGTTTTCAAATGTTGAATAAATGACTAAAATACCAGTTTTATTATTTGGGTGCTATGTCACACGAAAAGTGAAGCATCAATCTGCTCATTATATGATGCGGACGTAAAAAGTAGACCTTCTCTGAACTTCCGAACGGGACTAGATATCAAAGTGGAACATTATTAACGTAAAAAGGCTTGATTTGTAGTACTTTTTGATGAATAAGAAAAGAGTTCCCGAAAGGGAAATGGAATTGAGAAACTTCTGATAACTACTTGTATTTCAGTTTGTTATTCGACACAGGTTCATTTTTGAAAATCGAATTAGCCGTTCCTGAGTAATTAACAAATTCATATTTGTTTGTGGAACCTGCAAACAAACCAAAATTTCATTACAATTATAATTACCCCCCCCTTCCTGAAAATAATGTCTGTTCACATTTTTTTTTTACATTACGATACATGTTGTTGGGGTAGTTTCGTTGCAAACACCTCTTTTTCTCTTCACGATTGCTGAAAAGGACTGGCGGATGTGTTTCGTACCACAAGATGTCACCTATCTTCTAGAAAACATCTGGTGGACCCTTAGGAGAAACTACGTTCGCATATTAACCTGACTAATACAAATGAGGTTTCAACTGATGTTGAAACCGTCCTATAAGACGGGATACCTACACGTTACGTCAGGCTGATTCGAAAGAAGCTAGATGCCAAGTATCCAAATAGTTGTATAAGCAAACGTGGCCTCTGAATGACCGCTTAAATGTTTCTGAACATTCATAAAATCAGAATTCTATCTATTTCAGAGACCGATTTCATTATTGTCATTTTACTCGAAATTGGAATATTTATTGATTGTTTGCAAATTGCTGGTACTGACGCGTTCGAAACATTATGAGCATTCGAGAAGTGTCTCATGCAAGTTTATCTGGTTCATCACAGTAATATTTAAACTGATCACGATAAAGTTAAGGAGTTATGCCAAAATTACCATCAAAAAGTTCATCTATTCAACCCTCCCCATGACCTACAATTTTTTCATCACTATATTGGTTTAAAGGAAATAATCACTCTGAATTTGGTATTATTTACCTGAAGTCATCAAAAAGATCTACAAAAGCATTTTGCTTGAATCTTTTTGCAGACAAATTATTTTTTATATATCATCTCATTTTCATCAGCAGAAATCGATAAGCATTCATTTATATTTCATAAATATATTATCAAAATAATCAATTACAACTATATATTCTGAATTTCTCAGAATTACGCAATTACATGTGCTTTAATTGTTGATTTATGAACTTTTGATAAAGTTGCCATAATAATTTCATAAAGAAAGATCTTCTCCTGGTTATAAATCACAGAGAATCGCAACGAATGGGTTATCTGCATTGCTTGTCGTATGTACCTCGTTTCATAACAATTTCACAACTAACACACCATTAGCAGAAAATGCTGCCGCAGTAACCGAAATGGAAAGAGACATCAATTTCAGAGCGATTTCCGGTTTTCCTTCTGAGAGCCTGAAAAAAATTCTTACAAGTCAGTTGTGATTTTATTCGAATAAATTCACTTGTTGAATAATAAAATGATTGCTGTAAATACGACCACAAATAATTGTATATGCGTCTGTTATTTGTGATTGTGATTGGTCATGAATATATTACTTCTCTTATGATTTAGTGAAAGAAAAGGTTTGTAAAATGTGTTCATAATGGAAACTATTCTGATTATTCCAAAAAATATATATTCATCCTCAACGCAGGAATGAAAAATAACAATAATTCATTGTTCAGAAAGATCCAAAAATTCTGCAGTCAATTCCACAAATTATCTCTTAGTAGGTAGGTAATATTGTTGCGAAAAAATTAAATGAGTCTCTGTTAGTTTTCAAAAAAAATAAGTGAGAAAATTCAATTCAATAATTGTTCAATTCATCAGATCATGGTAGACAGTATGTAATTAGTTCAACCAAATTTGATTGGTATGTGTTAAAGTGCTTGATTTCTCTCATCTTGCTTTTGGATGCACCGTTCTGGCGGAGACAGGAAACACCTGTCTGTAATTCGCATTTTTGGATGCTATGCCTATGAGTTATTCTCACCAATTGCTTGTCTACCAATTCAAATATGCCACATATCTCACATAACTTCAGTGTTCTACAGATTGGTGTAAGATTTTTTAATATACAATTTCTGTCTAAAAATTTTTTAGAAAATATTTTATATCAAAGAGAATCTGCAGATTTATTTGCCAGCAAAGAAGAATCTTAACTGAGGTGATCTCTCAATACTTTACTGTTTTATACTCTTTTTTCACAGATAAGTTATAGTCATATATGTACCAAATTGTCAAATCTCTTTCTAGATACTTTGCCAAATTTGTTATTTTCAGGAACATTGCACCCTAACATAGTAATTCATCAAATTTTCACAGAAAACTTTGATTGTTTTGCGGAAATTTGTCGAAACTGAGTTTTTTGTTACATTTCTTGGGATCTACAAATCTGTTCCAGAAAATGATCTCGTGGAAGTGACTAGCAAAAAATTTAGATATGAGAGAAAAATCGTTGGAAAACTTTTTGTCAACGTTCATACTCACCTAGGCACACTAAGACAAGCGACGTTCATTAATAAACTGCCACTTATATTATATAGAACAATGAATAGAATGAACTGCCAATCTTCATCAAAAACCACCGGTAAGTGACTTCTTGGACGAGCATTGCAAAAAATAATGAATCCCACTGAAAGGACCGTTCTTATCACTGTTCCACCCATCCAAAAGATAAAATTGGATCTCTGAAAAATGAGTGTTGAAAAAGAAAAGGATAATATATATATATATATATATATATATATATATATATATATATATATATATATATATATATATATATATATATATATAACAGAATAATTAGTGACTGGATTAACTATAAATCGATTTAATTCGTGAGGTTGCAGTCAATAGCTGGGCTGTTACATGTTTGTTATATGTCAAGCTTTCGGTATATTTCACACCTTCGTCAGGACAACTACAATAATAAGATTATATATCTTGTAAAAAATATATAAATATGGAGAACTTACTAACGTGAGAATAAAATGTAAAATGGTTCAAAAACAGATAGAAAAACATTAATAAATGACAGTTGATAAAAATTTTGGCTGACAATGTCAAGTGGGAAAATTCTGAATGATACTCGAATTACTAGATTTTTTATTTTCTTTATCATATTTCAGTATATCATATCTAAAACAAATGTCACTTCTATATCTAAATTATACAGTAAAGTAAAAGCTCCAATTTCAAATAAACAAAAATCCAATTTAGTATACAAAATTTCTTGTATGGATTGTTCTAAAACATATATAGGACAAACATCTAGACCTCTAAGTAGTCGCATCACTTCCCATAAGAGCGACTGTAGACGAAATGTTAATTCTTGTGCATTAACAGAACATGTTAATTCGGAGGATCATAAAATGAATTTTGAAAATCCAAATATTTTAGATAGAGAAACTAATACAACGAAAAGAATATTTTTGGAAATGATACATATTAATAACGAAGAACATTCAATGAATAAACGAACTGATATTGATAGTCTTAGCAAAATTTACACGTACCTACTGAAATATGATAAAGAAAATAAAAAATCTAGTAATTCGAGTATCATTCAGAATTTTCCCACTTGACATTGTCAGCCAAAATTTTTATCAACTGTCATTTATTAATGTTTTTCTATCTGTTTTTGAACCATTTTACATTTTATTCTCACGTTAGTAAGTTCTCCATATTTATATATTTTTTACAAGATATATAATCTTATTATTGTAGTTGTCCTGACGAAGGTGTGAAATATACCGAAAGCTTGACATATAACAAAGAGTTTTCTTTGTAACAGCCCAGCTATTGACTGCAACCTCACGAATTAAATCGATTTATATATATATATATATATATATATATATATATATATATATATATATATATATATATATCGGTATAACACAGTCATAACTGAAAGACAGTATTTCTAAATTCAGCAACAAAATGAATATACAAAAGCAACTCACAAAAGTTCACAATTGTTTATGAGGATGACAAATTTTGAAATACTCCATATTACTTTATGATAAGGCATAATTGTAAACTAAAAAGAAAAATTGACTAGTTTCTTTATCTTCATAATCATCTCACTCCTAGTAATCCTGATCTATTATATATACGAGTCGTTAGATTTTTTAAATTTCTTGATAACATAAGTTTCAGCATAATTATTTCTGAATCATGTAGCTTTTTGATTTAGCTCCTATCTGAGTATTCTGAAAGATATGTGACTCACTATCTCTTATGTTTTAGATCAGGATTATCTGTGAAAATTCATGAAGTACGAATCGAAACATTTTGCAAATTCAATCAAGAAACTTTTGCATAGGAGATTCTGTTGAATTGGGACAAATTGGTCTATTTCAGAAGACTATCAAATGATGACAAAAAACGGAGTGGTTTTTTGTTTAATTATCTGATATACAATCAGAAATTTTTTCATATCAGACATCATCAGACTGTATATATGAACTTTCGAAGAGAGTGTCTTCCGACGTGCGCCACCCTAAACTTTGAAATTTTAAACACAGACCTTCCTATTATTTTAGAATTTTTTTTTTCAACGTCACATATCTTACAATAGCTTCTGACGAAAGCTTCATTGAAATGCATCCTTTACCAGTCGAAAACAAAGTATCATTCATTGAATATTGAAACTACAGTACCTATCCTTCATCACGTGAAATATCTTACCTTTATTTTTCCCAGAGAAATTATTCTTCCCACCATGCCACTAACATCGGTTAACAGAAAAGCAATAACTGGTGTGAAATATTTATCTGAAAAAAAAAATGAAAAGAGAACAATATTATGATTATTTTCTCAAGATCGACTATTATAGTGGGAATGTTTAGTCATATTATATGGATGAACTAATCCTTCACTTGATGAAAATCAATAACACTATCCAGAAAATGCAATGTCTTTCATTTTACTGAGAAAATCAACAACAAACAACATCAGTGGAAATGAAATCAAGACATGAATAAATGATGCAGTCGACTATCGAAAGCTTTTAATTACATTATTTAAGATGTTCGGAGTCAACAATCAACATTCGCCAACAATTCTCTGTCGCAACTCTTATAGACTTATAGAATTTACAGTAACCCTATTGACATGTACGAGACTGTTAGATTTTCCTGCAATGGTAGTTTTTCCTGGAGCCAATAATCAACAATAATATTCAAACAATTGTTTTCAAAACACGTCCAACTACACGATAGTTCCATCAAGTTGAATTGGTACATCAAACTATTCTACAATATTTTTCATACAGGCGTTCTAACGAAAACTTAACCGTCAGTAAAAAATGAATGTGTGATCTGAAATATCGAAGAATACGTGGATTTTTCTTTCTAGCGAGACTGATTTTGTTATGAAAATCATACACGAAATTTCATTACCTTGCAGTCAGCGGATAGCAGCTAACCCCACAATTTTTGTTTCAATAGCATGGGAGTCGAGTGATACATTGCGTGACATATCTTCAGTTTCTTTATTACCGCTATAGGTTTTTTCAAAACTGTTATCGTTGACTGTTGAACGTATTATTACGCCGTTTCTTATAGTGAGGAAATCAAAAACAAACAATATCAATGGGAACAAAATCAACAGATTAATTGTTCGAATTGATCTCCACTCACAGTCGACTTTCGAAAGCTTTCCTTATATTATTCAAAATGTTTGGGGTCAGCAATCGACATTTTCGAAGAGTTCTCTGTCACAGCTCATATAAATTTGCAGAATTCACTCAATAGTCGCCCTGTAACCGTTTTGATATGGACGAGTCTGTTAGTTTTTCTAGTAACTAGGTGTTGTAGAACAAAAAGAAGATTTTCGACCACTGTCACTTTGTCACAAATTATTATTTATCCACTTTTGTCCACAACTCCAGGTTCTGTTCAACATGAAGTATTCCCTCTTGTCAAAACTGAAGAAGTTGAAGTTGAACTTTCAGAACATGTACAAATGGAAAATCAACAATCTATCAGACAAGTAGCTCAAGCTTCTGGTGAATCGGCTACTAGTATTTTTTTAGTATTGAAAGCCCACAGATTCTTGCTCGCCGACTTCAGTTTCGTGAGAAGTGCAGCGAGAAATGGACCAATAACCGGAAGGTGATGTCAATGTAGATAGTAGTAGGATTCAGCAGAATGATGCACCTTCACTTTTCCATGTTCTGATAAGACTGTCTTTTGAACGAATGCTTTCCAATGCGTTAGATTTGCAAAAGGGGTCCAGTGAAATGACCAGTGTATTCACCTGATCTTACACAATAGAAATACTTTCTGTGGGGACACCTGAAGTCGATAGTTCAACCTACTATGCTTACAAATATAGGAAAGCTGCCACAAAGAATTGTTCGGAAACGCAGATTACTGACCCCTCGAGATCTTGAATAATGAAAGGAAAGCTTTCCGAACTCGACTCTATTATTGTATGGAAGTAGGTGAAGATCATTTTGAGTAATTTATTTGTTGATTTTGCTCTAATTGATAATGTTTGTGTTTATTTCCTCAATAAAAAAACAACAACATATTTTCAATACATTCGACATTTGAATTTTCGTTAACATATTATTTACTATCGGAAAAACTCCATTTCTGACCCACTGAGGAGGGTTAAGCTTTCTTTGGAACTCCTTGTATAACAATTACAGGTAGATTTTGAAAAAATAATCACAACGTAATATTGGAATTTTATGAAATTTAAATTCATATATGATAACATAAATTCTCCTTTATCGAAAGTAACTTAATCTTTCTTAAGAATGAGTATATTTTGGACTACTGAAAAGTAAAAATTGCCCATGAATCTATTATTTAATTTGGATTTGGAATGTGAAATAATGATGGGAAAAAAATAAAAAGGTATTTCACGAATGTGTGAACACAACCAAACTGGAGAAAAAAATATCTATAAAAATCCAAAAATTTAAACAGATAACAAGATTTTGAAAGAAAATGATGTGAAAATAAATGAAAGAACAAAAAGTAACAAGAATATAATTTAAAACATTCATTTTCAAATTATCCGAGAGATTCCAGAAAGATAATAGGTCAGTGAAGCGAAAGAAATTGCAAAGAAAAGAAAATTCAGTGACAAAAAGAGGGGAAATAATAAAATGAGCCGATATATTTTGGAAACTTTTTGAGGAAAAAGATTTTCAATAGGTATTGTATCAAATTATTTAGCATAATTTGATTTGCCAATTCCATTTTTGAAAAACTATAATCACAGTAACATAGTCATCATAATGATCCAAGTTGAGTTAAACTCTGTAATTGGAATTGTCACGAGAAAATATCAAATCAGAGTTTGTGATGAATCTTAAAAAGGTAAAATATCAAGCGATACTGTGAAAAATAAGTATTGAACCATTCGAATTGGTCGAAATCAAATATCTGAGACACCAAATATTCCATATTAACGCGTCCATTATAAAGTTCACTTCTATCTGGACATGCGGAAATGTTCTACAAAATCGACCTCCTGATATCTGAATGTGGACCAGAAGCGTGTAAGGATAGAAACATCGCGTTCGATCCGTGTTCGGTTTGAAGAAGGTGCAGATTTCGTTACTGTAGATGAAACCTTTTACGATTTAGAAACAACGCATCAATAGATATAATAGAGACGATCTGGTTCTCAAAAGCCTGGAAAATTCGTGTTGGCAAAGCCCTTGGTTGAATTTTTTGGGATTGCCAGTTATCACGATTGATTTCCTGGAGAAGGATAGAACAATAACTGGGAATCAGTATTCAATAATACTGACCACTGTATGAGAAAAATCATATTAATTTGTCCAAAGGTATTTTATTTTTGTAGAACTAATTATCCGCGAACATTTCGTATGTTGCCATGCAAACAGTCCAAGATGAAGGGTTCAAGTTACTAGAACACCCTCCTCATTCTTCAGATCTGACTCCGTCTATTGTCAACTAAAAAAAAGGTTGTAAATTTTTTTCACCGAGTAAGTTGGGGAAACCTGGTTTGCACACATAGAGTTCTATGTTATTACAATAATTGAATCAAAAAATTATAAATTCAACTTCCATTTCTCATGTTTCACGATGATCTTCTATCACGTAGTAACGGCTAAATCCATAAATTCAATGATTGAATAATATTTTTTTTACAAATTTCATTTGCTCTTATAGTAGGCTGAGAATTTTTCAATATATCCTTTCACATACAATCGCAAACAGAATATTTCAGGCTTGTGATTTGTTATTGAAATAGTACTTCTTATTTTTAGGCATGAAAAGTATCAAACTTAGTAATAAAATTATTGTACTTACTTCCCCAAGCACTCCCATCTCCATGTTTCTGAGATACAACCAAGCTTGTGACTGAAGGATGAACGCAATTCATTGTAAACATCACGATGCCGATGATAGTAACTGCAGGCCATATCAACTTCATAACCTCTTTCATTTCTGACCAAGATAATGTATCTTCTTTCGTTTCATGGTCTCCTGCGCAGTCTTCCGTGTAATAAGCATATAATTTAGAGTATTTTATGCCAAGAGAAATAATAAACTTTACCGCTATCAAAACAGTTCCTGTTAAGAAATAAATGAGGGCTCCATCTTCGTCTGAGTCGGTGACAGATATAGAAATGACTTGAAGTAGGCCTGTAAGTATTCCTCCACCTTGTCCCAACAGAAACCATTTCATGAAATTACTAGGAAATTTTGCCACTAATACCACTGAAAACAGTTGGTAACCGGCAAGTGCAGCTGGAAGTCAAGAAAATAAATTTTATGTTCATATTTATGTTAACTCAATTTCACCTAAAATGGGTATCACTAATTACTATTATATTGGATATGCCCGGTAGAGTTTACTACATTAATGAGAATTTCCAAGATATTTTCATAATCTAGTATGTCACCATATTTTTATTCGTAAGAATACTAATTTCTGGTACCAACCAGTATGAAACCATACACCTGTGCTATTTAATTGAAATACCGTAATCAGTCATCAGGGCGTAAGATCTTCATCGGGGTCGAATACAAAGATAAAAATGACCCTTAAAATTATAATGATGAATTTTCAGAATTTCAAATCGCAAAAAAAATCCGGGCAACAAGGAAGTTGTGATTCACTATGAATACTTTGAAGAACTGATAAAGTACAATAGTTGCCCCTATGATATGACATATCATCTGCATTTTGCCACCTCTTATTCAATAGTTTCTGATCTGAAGAAGAATGCCTCAGGAAATGGGGTGGAGTCAAAATGATACTAATTCTCAAACCAGATCAACCATAGTTAAGTTGCACAAACATATCGGCCTATATTTTTTTTCAACATGTTCAGTGTATAAAATTCTGAAATTATATTTGGAATAAGCTCATTCATAGCCAAGAACGCTCAGAATTTTCTCAGCAGGCAAAGTCCGAATCTTTATCCGAATCAAAAGGCAATGATTCATATAAGCATAAACGTTTATCGGATACAAACTTTGTAAAGAATGTGAAGGTTGGCGGATACCCACCAAATGAACAAAACCACAACAAAACAGAAACTGTGTCGATCTCGACAAAACAAAAACTTGAGTCGAAGTGTCCTCTCAGCAGGTGGAAAGATCAAGAGGTGTTGGTGTTTTGTCTGTGTTTTTATAAACAAAATTTGTTATATGGAAACGGTAGGGGACATTATTATTTTAATTGAAGTGTTCATCTGTGGTGGGTATACATTTTGATTATCGTTACCTAAGAAGGCTATTTTTATTGATTTGTTGAGTTTTTTATTTCAAACAAGAAGGATAGTTAATTTTCCATTGTAGAACATGGGCAAAAAAGCAATGGACAGTAGAATGACGGAGCAATTTAATCGCTGTTCATGTAGTTACTGTCGGTAAACTCACCTAAACTTACCTGTTTTCCACCTGTATTTACGTGAGAGTGTGAACAAAGAACTCATTCGTTTGGGAATAAACATTCAAAATTGAGTAGTAATTAGGCTAGGAGAATTCCAGCGCAAAATCCCATGTATTTTCTTATGGCGCTTCATTCTGGCGTTTTTTGGACCTCAGGCCCACTCCACACGGAAGGGGCAAAGGTCAGCGCCTCGTCTCTGCCAGACGTTCATTATGTGTAAACTGAGCCTTAGCCTTCAAAGCTCACTTCAGACCATCTCCACTTTTGAAGTCATTCAGTCAACCAATCAGAAGCTATCGCGCATATAGCGGGAAATTCAAACCAGTAGATGAACAAAGAGACTGCTGGCTCAAAACCCCATGTATTTTCTTATGGAGCTAAACTTTTTGCAATTTTTGGTTCAAACAGGAGTGGGGAACCGTGTGACGTCATCGACGCAGGATGGAACGAGTATTGGAAAGCGTAGAACTCCGTCCCTTGGTACTCCGCCCAACCTATCAGCCCCCCTTGGAACTCCGCATCACCCCTCGGCCCCCTTGTCACGTTCCAGTCACGTGATTTTAATTAAAAAAAGTTTATAGTTATGAGATTCGAACCTGTATCGTCCGCGCGGTAGGCATTGTCCTTAGCCTCTACACCAACGTAAGATATTGAAAGTAACTGCGAATGTTGGGTATTTATAGCGTTAGTTTTGTCGGGACCGAAATTGACTCATTCATTATACTTGACAGCATTTTTTTTTATTTCCGTAGACTGTATTCATCATTATCATGTTGAAGATAGGAAAATATACTTAGATTTGGGGAAGAATTAACATTTCATGTAAAGATGTGTATGTGTGTGCAAAAGCGAGAGACGCGTGTGACGTAATCGAGGCAAATAGAAATGGAGATGGTATCGAGGTCTTACTGGTTGCTCGCGCAGGCAGGTGTTGCCGGTTGTACAATAAATCGTTGTTTATGGGGCAATGTAGCGTTGCCGGTTTTGACATTAAACGTGAACAACTCGATGAAAATTGGAAACGCGAAAGTGATATATTAATAATAATGAATCAGATTTAAGAAAAAACATTACAGATTAATGAGGCTATATCGTTTCAAAGTGCGATCCCTCAATGTTACAAGGTATCTTAAAATACATCATTGAAAACGAACATGGCGTCGAAGTGTACAGGATGCGTCAAAATACATCATTCGAGAAAAAAAAAACATAACAGTTCCACGAGGCTGTAAGTTTTCAACGTCCGATCCCTCAATGTGTACAAGGTATCTCAAAATACATCATTGAAAACATAATGGCGTCGAAGTGTACAGGGTGCGTCGAAATATATCATTTGAGGAAAAAAACATGTCGGTTTAAAATATGATATTAATGTGTATACAGGGCGTTTCAAAATACATCATTTGAAAAATGAACATGTCGATTTAACAGAAGTCTAGCGTTCCAACATGCCAGAAGGACACTAAGTCTCGTTCCTTTGTTAACCAAGTTAGCGTCATCAGGAGAAGGAGGAGGTGGCACTAAAGGTGTCGAGGGTTACGGGTTATGGACTCAACGTGAGGGCAATGAGAGAGCGGAGTATCCGACCGTTTAACAAACGTTCCGACCGTTTTACGTGCGACCGTTTTGCGTGCGATCGTTTTACGTGCGTTTTCGACCGTTTTCGATCGTTTGCGTGCGTTTTCGATCGTTTTCCGTGCGTTTTCGATCATATGCGTGCGTTTATTCGTTATCGTTTCATCTTTATTGTCGTAACGGTTTTTCGTGTTTCAATATGACAGTCATTTATTATTTAACGCGTTCCGCTAACCAAGTAAGCATCATTAGGAAATGACTAAAGTCCATGCTTTGTCGTATGAAGAATAATTTTGCGAATTTTCAGAATCTTGAACGGAACCTTGTGGAACACGCAACCTAACTTCTGTTACAGAGTAGTGTCGGTTAGCTAATCAGAATGAAGAAATCAAATATCGCTCGATTGATTGTGCTAGATGAAATTGAACTAGAGAATGTGGATCGAATAATAATAATGATAGTGATAAAATCTTGAAAGTGACGTAGTCAGCGTGGGAGGTGGTGGCGTGTGTGAGGGTTTGAGGAAATCAATGGGTTATTACAAAAACTAATAGCGCAACTGTCAGAAGGGCACTAAGTTGTATATTCACTAAAAATGATCGGATCGTCGCATACAGCACGTCAAATGAAAGGATAAAAAATGCAGAATTCATCGACAAAGGAAAATCAAAGATGACGCAACATGTCAGGTAAGCACTAAGCCAAATCTGCGTTAATGATAGTTGAATCTCAACGTGCAGCACATCAAATGGAAAAAAAAGAATACAGAGTCTACCGACAGAGAAAAAACAAAGATGGCATAACGAATATAAAGCCAACGTCTGATGTGAAATAGCATAGGAAGAATTGCAAATTCAACAAAAATCATTGAAAAAACTTGGAATTGAAAAATGCTGGGTTATCAACAACAATAAGTTTATTTCAATTGCAGAAGCTTCATTCAAAACGCAGAATTTATTGACAAAGAAAATGAAAAAATCATTATATACTGAAACATATGATACATTTGGATTCCTTAGGGTGAGAAGGTTTCGATTCCATCAAAAAACGACCACTTCTGGTTTCCACTTCCGGTCGTCCGATTTCGATGATTTCGTAAGTAATTCAACCAACATCAAGTACATTCCATCGCCCAATACAAGATTGCCCTCAGCCCTGAAGATGATAAGCGTTATATTATTCCAGATTCATACAATACGCTTCCTTGGGGTCACTATTTTATCTCTCAAACATCAAATGCTATGGATATAGACGATTAGCCCATGATTACTAGTATATATGTATTTGGCTGCAGTTCAGCTGAGAAAAGATTTATATATTATTATTGAATGTTCAAATACCTACTTTATTTCATCAGTGAATTCAAGGTATAGAGATTTAAAAAACTTTTATAGCGGCAAAATGTATCGATACTTCTAGAATATTTTGTAGAAGATTTTTTGAATTCATGAATAATTTTCAAACCCATCCCCTTTTCCGGTTGAACTAACATTCACTCATAACTAACATGATGATAATTACAGTCAACGAGCAATTTATATCTATTCGAAAGGTGGAATATTGCTTCTTTACGTGGCGGCACCGTTACGAATCTATATGATTCAACCAAAGTAGACTGATTTTCTATTTTTACTAATATCCTGAGTGACAACTCTCTATACAGAAAAAGTTTTTGATTGACTCAATTTCAATTGTTTGACTAAATAACAATTTCCAACATCTGTGGATGGTTCAAACTGACACGTAATGTTACATTACATATGGGTTTTTGGAGAAAATGGGTTTTCAAAAATACGTGTTTTTTTTGCTGCGGTTGAAATGATCAGAATAATAGTTTTATCGCGTTATATTTCTATGAGAGAAATGACCGCTTCATATAATAATACGTCACTTTTTTTATTATATTGGCATTACCTACCCTAATCACTAAATTGGACGTGTAGGACTACATAATTAGCCGGTTCGCAGTCCTGATATGATTCCTTTAGATTTTTCATTTAAAGGGTCATCGTTTGTTTATCAAAACTTCTGTACTAGGTATGAATCACTTGAGGAGTCGAATAATTGACAGATGCAATAACATAAGGAACTGGTATTTTTGAACGTGTCAGATAATCAATGTCAGATCGATCGCAGTCGTGTATTTTATCGGACATTTCGCTCATTCACTTCAGGCTCGAAATAGTTTATTATTTACTTTTGGTCTTCACCCCACCATCAACTACACACAACTTCACGCCAACCTAGCCAGTTTAGTGATGACAGTGTGATAGTGAAACTCCAAGTTTTAAGGCCCCTTCTGGTTTGATTATGATTCAAATTGCTGTTATTGAATTTCACTTATAGTTGTTGGTAACCTAACAATATTGAATTTCAATTTTTTTCAATGTTTTTTCTTTGTATTTGCAATTCTCCCCTTGTTATTTCACAATGGATGTACGATTCTATATTTTTCATAATCAGCAAATAAAATCATTTGAAATGAGTACTAGAATAGCGAAAATAGGTTATGAGGTTCTTTTGGCTTCGTGAAATGAATAACTATGTTTTTTTACATCTAAACAAATCCATTGATATCAAAATCATCGGAATCAGACGACCGGAAGTGAAAACCGGAAGTGACCTGTTTTTGACGGATTCGAAACCTTCTCACCCTAAGGAATCCAAAAATATCATATGTTTCAGTATACAATGATTTTTAATTTTTTTGTCAACAAATTCTGCAATTGGAATAAACTTATAGTTGTTGATAACCCAACATTTTTCAATTCCAAGTTTTTTCAATGATTTTTGTTGAATTTGCAATTCTTCCTATGCTATTTCACATTAGGCGTTGGATATTATATTCGTTACGCCTTCTACCCTCACACACGCCACCACCCCCACGCTGACTACGTCACTTTCAAAATTTTATCACTATTATTATTATTATTCGATCCACATTATCCAGTTCAATTTCATCTAGCACAATCAATCGAGCGATATTTGATTTCTTCATTCTGATTAGCTAACCGACACTACTCTGTAACAGAAGTTAGGTTGAGTGTTCCACAAGGTTCCGTTCAAGAGTCTGAAAATTCGCAAAATGAATCTTCATACAACAAAGCATGGACTTTAGTCATTTCCTGATGATGCTTACTTGGTTAGCGAAACTCGTTAAATGATAAATGACTGTCATATTAAAACACGAAAAGCCGTTACGACAATAACGATGAAACGATCACGAATAAATGCACGCATACGATCGAAAACGCACGGAAAACGATCGTAAACGCACGCAAACGATCGAAAACGTACGGAAAACGGTCGAAAACGCACGTTAAATGATCGCACGCAAAACGGTCGCACGTAAAACGGTCGAAACGTTTGTAAAACAGTCGAATACTTCGCTCCCTCATTGCCCTCACGTTGAGTCCACAACCCGTAACCCCTCGACACCTTCAGTGCCACCTCCTCCTTCTCCTGATGATGCTAACTTGGTTAACAAAGAAAGGAGACTTGGAACGCTAGACTTCTGTTGAACCGACATGTTTATTTCTTAAATGATGTATTTTGAAACGCCCTGTATACACTTTCATATCATATTTTAAACCGACATGTTTTTTTCCTTAAATGATATATTTTGACACACTCTGTACACTTCGATGTCATATTTGTTTTCAATAATGTATTTTGAGATACCTTGTACACATTGAGGGATCGCACGTTGAAAACTTACAGCCTCGTGGAACTGTTGTGTTTTTTTTCTCAAATGATGTATTTTGACGCATCCTGTACACTTCGACGCCATGTTTGTTTTCAATGATGTATTTTTAGATACCTTATAACATTAAGGGATCGTACTTTGAAACGATACAGCCTTATTAATCTGTAATGTTTTTTCCTAAATCTGATTCATTATTATTAATATATCACTTTCGCGTTTCCAATTTTCATCGAGTCGTTCACGATTAATGTCAAAACCGGCAACGCTACATTGCCCCATAAACAACGATTTATTATTCAACCGGCAACACCTGCTTGCGCCAGCAACCGGTAAAACCTCGATACCATCTCCATTTCTCTTTGCCTCGATTACGTCACACGCGTCTCTCGCTCTTTCACACACATACACATCTTTACATGAAATGTTAATTCTTTTCCAAATCTAAGTATATTTTCCTATCTTCAACATGATAATAATGGATACAGTCTACGGAAATAAAAGAAAAAATGCTGTCAAGTATAATGAATGAGTCAATTTCGGTCCCGACAAAACTAACGCTATAAATACCCAACATTCGCATTTACTTTCAATATCTTACGTTGGTGTAGAGGCTAAGGACAATGCCTACCGCGCGGACGATACAGGTTCGAATCTCATAACCCGCCAAGAAGCTAGTCACCGCCGCCAGGAAAACACCAGGAAGAAATTACAAAAATCGACGTTCTTCAAATCCAAAAAAAGAGACACTGAAAACCTCGCCCGCGAAAGCCCAAACCATTTTGTCAATATTCCCTTGTATACTGTATACTGATAATTAATGACTCTGTAGTAAAACGGAACTTCGAATACTTACAGCTATTTACTGCCAGCAGTATCATGGACACAACAAAAAATCCTGTTTGCCCTAGAAAACAAGCATGATTATTTTTTTCAATAGCAAACATGATTACATTGAGATTTTTACATTTTTGCTTCCTACCATCAGATTCAATGAGAATTATATTAAAATATTACAAGTAAATCGACAATAAATATATTCGCAATGGATATAAATGGATGATTGTCTATATCAAATTCTCCAATTTTCAACAATTTTCTGAAAGAAGTATGATTCGTTTTTACCCATCATTTAAACAATTGCATGATTTCATAGTCAATATTACTGATAATTTTTTGAAAAAATCAATTTTCACTGTATGAAAATGAAAAAAAGGCCAATTTTGCGGACGTTCCGTTAATAAAAAAATCACTTTAACGCGTCAAATTTTATTTTGAGGATGAAATATCTGACGCATGTGCTAAATCTTCTCACATAGTGGTGTACTTTGATGCAACTCTCGAATTCCAGATGAGACTGGAGATCAAGTGATACTTCGTTTGTAGGTCATCATTTTTTTTTTCACGCAGACATAGGGAAACAACGGTACATGGAAAGTATTCCTGATAGATCATAACTTTTTTCTTTTTCACGCTACAAACTTTTTTTTCGAATTGACATAGCAGACATAGGGAAACAACCGTACATGGAAAATATTCCTGGACACGTATGTCACACTCATTCCACATTGGAAGTATTTGTGCATTGAATTTTCTTGTTCATTCAGTAATAGTACTCAGATATCCATGTTCATGATGAGGAAATGAATACAGTTTTTGCTATTTTTTGTTGAAAGTGAAGTGATGGATTATTATCATTTGATTTGTTGACATTCTTGACTTTCCCATTTACAACGACAAACATTTTTGTCAGTCAAGTGGTTCACAAGTTCACTTGATTTAGATTATTTAGATTTTTGTAGGATCGAATGAAAGCCTCAATCCATACAACATCTATCCATATCAGCTATGATGACGATCAGATGAATAATAAAGATCATCCAATGTCAGAGGCCTCTGGTGAGTTGCGCTACCACTTGCCCAAGCAACTAGTGCAAAACCGGACCAGCAGCACAAGCACACACGGAAGGAAAAATTCAACACTTGTTTTGATGCCAACAATGGATCTGTTAGGCTAATATCTTATACTTGGATGAGCAGTGAACCACAAGGAGAGACCCCCACACCCGACCCTATTGGAACAAGCGTTAACGCGTGGGGCCCAAACCAATCATTTGCCAACTCATAACGACCGCAACGACACCGGACGCTTTTTAGTGGACACATGAGTTGAGATCTGGCGTGAACGTTGGTGTGCCGGCACGAAGAGGGACTTGGCACTTGTACTTGTATTCTGTGGTGAGTATTGCATCCAGGGCATGCTGCTCTTTCTGGTGGCAGGGATATATAACTTTTCCGCCGCCCAGCTATGTGAGTGGTCAAAGTGGCGGTTTCACTACCCGTTGGCGTGAAGAGTAGATTAGCATCATTACACAAGTTGAAACACACGAAACACACTGTGCGCTGGTTTGGATGCGAAGATTCACGATGTTCTTGAAGAAGTGTATGGCACGGTTCAATCGGTTTCTGAATCGAAAGGATAGATTCTCAACCTTGTGATTCAGTAAACTGAAAGATGGATGTATAGAAGAAAGCTAAGATCAAGTCGGAGAAACAACATACGTCTGGTATTCAATGTGTAATAGACTATAGAGTGGCCAACAGGTATTTCACGCCCTCCATGAACCGGATAGCCTCTAAACTAGGACGTATCGTTCAAACTTTGAGTTAATATTTCTGTACTGCAGCATTGTCTTGACAGAATATGTTTACTGGTGACTGCTGAAAAGTCACTGGTGTTGCGAGCAAACATTCAGAAGGACGTTTATGAATTACGCAACGCGTTAACCCCGAATGAATCAAAAATAGTCTTGTACACCTAGCCCAGATATACCGAACATTTATCGATGAAAAAATTAACAGGCACCCACCGCCTTCTCGAGTTATCAACTAATGACTGGGGTGTGGGCAACAAATTTGGAATTCGGCGGTCCACTATTATCCTCAAAACCAAAGATTTACAGAATTGATAAAATTTATTCAATAATCTCTCTATGTCTTCTATCGATTACTGCAAAACATTCGATATAACATGATATGAGCCTATCCTCCATTTGCTCATATGCTTCACTGCATCCGACAAAATAGTGAGATGCGTTAAATACGTGATAGCATTCTGTAAGACTATCTTCACAATAACATCTGGTTGGGCTAGAGCCCAAACAGAACGGTTGTTTTTTTTCTAACCATATTGGGATTTTTTATTCGAAAATATCTGCAGAGGATCTGCCCCTCAAAGGGTTGGAACGGCGAAAGAGCACACACATACTATCGGTATTGAATTCAGGAAAAACAAATGTTCAGCAGTCCATTCCAAAAGAATACGAAGAGTGGATTACGGAGAGAATGTTTAGCTTTTAGATGAAATTATCCTGCACTTGTATGCTGGATAGTTGTTTATTCATTTCTGGGTTGAACAACATCTCTCAGAACAGGTCACCTCAGTGAAGAAATCTCTCCACGTCGATAAAGGCACAAACTCCAGCTAATGTGTTAGTCGAAACTGTCGAGAAAGAACAAAGTTACTGGTACAAATATACTCACCGTTTCGATTTTGCGCTACTTTTATCTGGTAGTGCATGCAGAAGTTCATTTTATGTGGAAATTTCAAAGAGATGTAGACAAGTTACCGTTACAACCCTGGTTCCAATATGGGTGAAATATAGATACGCTGATTTCAAATTGCGATAATGGCATAGTGGAGCCTACTTGGTTTTTTATCAGTTTGTTAATCAGTAATTGTCTAGAAAAATCAAAAGAATCTTGTCATAAGAACCTCTCTCCGGATAACTTTCCTGGCTTTTGAAATGAACGAATTTTTGAAATTTTGTTGAACTTTTTCGAAAGTGCCCAAACTAAAAGGATTATAATGCAAAATATTTTGATTCAGATCTGACTCAGTGCACCTCAAACTTTACTGTTCAAGAAATATATCATTTGGAGAACTGCATTTGTGTGGAATAAACTTTCTGAAAACGTTTTTCCAAATCACTAGCGATTCAAATACAATGTGAATTGCTACTCTTGCACAGGCACTGCTCATAGAGTACCTTAAAGATTTTTCTGTAATGCTTGTATTTTGTCCTTAAGAAATTTGAGTAGAAAAACACACAGCTCAGCGGTTGTTTCGCATCGCATTAGTTAGCTAGTTCAAATATTGAAGGGTTTTTCAATGAAAATTGTTACGTTTCTCCCGTAGTTTTGCCAATAATTGACTACACTGTACAATCAAACACTAAACACTTGAACACTTTTATGTGGTAAACATAGAAATTTTCATTTCTCTTCTCATTTTGATTTCCTACCACGTAGTAACGGCTACATCCATCAATTTATTGAAATATCTATCGCCTCATTAGATCACTTCGTAGTGCAGTTTTCACTAGAAACGACGCGACATCTAGAACAATCTAGAAAAACAAGTAGAGTTGAGTGCGACGATGGACAAGTCACAGTAGATCATCAGAGATCATCAGGAGATGATTCACAATACCAACCCCTTCCTTGAGGTTTTTCACCCCGAACAGATCGTTTATCTTTTTGGTTACCTAGTGAGGTCCCTGTCATGATGTCTGCAATTTGGGACACAAACCATTTCAACATCGGGGTTGGTAGAGCCACAATGCATCGGCTTTTTGTCAAATCTTATCTTCATCCTGTCACTGAAAAGTTATAATTTGAATTTGACGAATTTGTATATAATTTCCAGTCTCTCCTTCAGATCATTCACATACTTTGTGTTGTTGCTTTTAATTAATTTGTTCACTTACTATGTTGAAATAATTGATCATGTTTTTTGTTGATAATAAAAGACGATTTTGACATTGACAATAATTTGAAAGATATAAAATAAATTTATTGACTTTAAACGTTTGATTCCTGGTTTATTTCGACTATAAATCAGAGGAATTCACAGTAGGACGAACATTGGTCCTTCGAGCAAAAGAAAAAGAACCAAAAGTAGTAAATTACAATATGTCCATGCCTAACCTGAGAAGGAGTGAGAGGAAAACTAAAGGAGTTCCTCCTGAAAGATATAGCGACGTATGTTATGACCCACGACAATTTTCGAAGTTGCAGAAACGTTCTTAATTGGAAGACCCATCTAATGCCGAAGACAAATCAAAAATTACGAAATCTTCAAGCTATAGACGACGAATGTTGAAAATAGAATTGGAAGAAATGAGAAAATTGGCCGAAATTGAGAAAAGAAAAGCCGAAATAAAGAAAAGAAGAGCCGAAATTGATGCTGAACTAATAAGGAAAGAAGCACAACTACAACGTGTACTGATTCAAGATTCTTCATATAAAAAGTCTACAATCTCTAGTGGTAGTGGCAAAAACATCATTGAGTTGGAAAAAATGACGCTACAAGTAAAAGTTGCTGAATGGAAAATCGAAGAAACAGAAAATAAAACCGATTTCGTACCGACAAACAATATTATTACGATGACTACTGATAATTTCAACCAGATTTTAGACGTTCTGAAGATGAATAAATCAAAATGTTCGGAAAAAACAGACAATGTTAAAACAAATTTACCGATTATCGATGGGAATCCAGAGGACTGGCCTTTGTTCTACAGTCAGTTCGAACGTTCCACCAAACTTTTTGATATATGTGAAGATGAAATGACATTTGGAGCAACTTCCTCTCCCTTGATGGCACAATTCGTCAAAAATAGGAACGCTGAAGAATTTTCTTCAAAATTTCCAGAAGCAGCCAGGGCAATAATCAAGAAACATTATGTAGATGACTACCTGGATAGTGCAGAAACAGAAGAAGAAGCAATTCAACTGATTCTGGAAGTTATAAAAATCCATGAGAAAGCCGGATTTGAAATACGTAATTGGATAAGTAATTCTCGGGAAGTGATTGACAAAATTCCTGTGAATCTTCGATCACCAAATCAGAAGAATCTTAGCACTCAAAACCCTGAGAGAGTATTGGGACTCTGGTGGAATCCAGAAGCAGATAGTTTTACTTTTTCGCTGAACCATCAGAAATTGGACTCAAAAATCTTGAACAGAACCAAGATTCCCACGAAACGAGATGTTTTGAAGGTGGTCGTGTCAGTATTTGACCCGTTAGGTTTTTTGTCTCCACTGGTCGTAAAATTAAAAATTTTCATGCAGAACTTATTGAGGATTAGAATAGGCTGGGACGATGAGTTATCCACGGAAATGAACACAAGATGGAAACAACTCCTAGACGAACTGACAAAAATTAATGAAACGAGTTTACCTAGATGCTATGGAATCGGATTGTATGAAAGCAAACAAGTTGAACTACATGGTTTTTGTAACAGCAGTGAGAAAGCCTTTTCAGCTGTCATTTATCTGAGATTTGAATACGATGAAAAATTCAAATTATCTTTCGTAAGTGCTAAATCAAGAGTGGCACCTATGAAACCGATGACCATACCCAGATTGGAGTTACAAGCCGCGGTTATGTTGAGCAGACTCATGAACACTATCAAAAACAACATTGAAATACATATTACTTCAACTCATTTATGGACAGACTCAAAAATTGTCTTGCACTGGATTCGTTCCAAATCTAAAAGATACAAAACTTTTGTATCGATGAGGATTGCGGAAATTACAGACATCACTAACATATCTGACTGGCACTGGGTCCCTGGAGATGAGAATGTAGCAGATGAAAGTACCAGAGAAGATAATACCGCGAACAGAAACGAATGGCTGACAGGGCCGAACTTTTTGAAACTTCCTGGATATTACTGGCCAAAAGAGACACAAGAAGAAATAGAAGAAGTTGAAATGGAAATGAAGAAAGAGAAAATAATGACAGTTACATTAAAAGACATGTATCTGCCAAATATCGAAAGATTCTCCAGATATGGAAGGTTAGTTAGAACAACTGCCTGGATGTTTCGCTTCATAAATAATTGTAGAAAGGGTAAGAGGAATACAACGAATTTAGATACGGAAGAGTTAGATGTTGCTGAGAAAGCTCTGATCAAGTATAGTCAGGAAGTCAGCTTCTTTCAAGAAATTTCAGTGTTGCGCAATGGGAAACCTGTTGAAAAATCAAGCCCAATATATACTTTCATGCCAATACTCGACAAAAAAGGTATTTTGCGAATAAAAGGGAGACTAGAAAATGCTGAAGGCTTGAACTATTTTCAAAAACATCCAGCGATTCTTGATCCAAAACACCGTTTCACGAAACTTCTAATTGAGAGCTATCATATTAAATTTGGACATGGACACCAGGGACAGGAAATTATTATGAATGAGCTGCTTCAGAAATTTTGGATTTTAAGAATGAGAAGTGCTGTCCGAAAATGTAAAAGTTCTTGTTTCTTCTGCAAGAAAAGGAAAATACAACCCCGCGTACCTGAAATGGGTCAGTTACCGGAGTGTCGTCTTCAAAGTTTTGTCAGGCCGTTTACTATCACTGGAATGGACTACTTCGGACCGGTTTCCGTAACAGTTGGCAGGAAACATGAAAAACGCTATGTAGTACTATTTACCTGTATGGGCGTACGAGCGATTCATCTAGAAATGGCAAATTCATTAAATACAGACTCCGCTATCATGGCGATCAGAAGATTTATAAGTCGACGTGGATATCCGAGAGAAATTTACTCAGATAACGGTACGAACATGCATTCTGCCAATAAAGAATTAAGAGCAGCTGTCAAGAACATAGACGATACTGAAATTTTGGGTTTTTTTCCCTTAAGAACATTTCATGGAAATTCATTCCATCAGCATCTCCACATATGGGAGGAAGCTGGGAGATGTTGGTGAGGTCGGTAAAAAATGTTCTCAGCGTTACACTGAAAGAGAGACACCCCAAAGAAGAAGTGCTCATTACCCTAATTACGGAGGCGGAAAATATGATAAATAGCAAACCTTTATCATACATTTCAAATGATCCTTCAGAACCGGAAAGCCTCACACCAAATCATTTTTCAATGCACTGTTCAAATGGAGCTGCACCACCATTGGAAAAATTTGAGGAAGTCGAAGTGAACTTGAGAAAACAGTGTAGAGTATCTCAAGCCTTAGCGGATATATTTTGGAGGAGATGGCGAAAAGAATATTCACTTACACTGAATAAACAAATGAAGTGGTATGAGAAGGGGGACGACTCATCGGAGGACGATGTGGTACTCGTCATTGACGACACATTACAAAGGAATTTGTGGCCACTTGGGAGAATTGTAAATGTTTATAGGGGAAAAGATGATAAGATTAGAGTTGTGGACGTCAAAACAAAATCAGGAACCTATAAAAGGCCAGTTACAAATATCTGTAAATTGATGAGTGGTACAGGTTCTTAACGAAAATGAATACTATGTCAAATGCAATGATTTCATCACGAGGGGGAGAATGTTGTTGCTTTCAATTAATTTGTTCACTTACTATGTTGAAATAATTGATCATGTTTTTTGTTGATAAAAAAAGACGATTTTGACATTGACAATAATTTGAAAGATATAAAATAAAGTTATTGACTTGAAACGTTTGATTCCTGGTTTATTTCGACTTTAAATCAGAGGAATTCACAGTAGGACTGACTAGTCTGAACACTTTGGAAGGAGTACCTTTCGAGCTGCCACACATTGCACACATGGAAAGCTTCAGTTGTCGACCAGTTATCAATATGGATGGTGTGTGCATCATGTTGGGAGCTCCTATATGCCAACAGGAAGAAAGGAACTGATTGATCCAAATTTTGAAGACAAACATCAAGGGGTAGTTATTTATGGTGTGATTATGTCTGTCGACCATTTCATCGGACTGTGGGTGAAGAGCGGGTGTCTTTGTCTCCTTTATTTCTTCATTTTCTTCCATGAATCGGATTCGAAGTTGTGGTCCTGATTCAAGTGTAACTTCTAGGGTAGTGGTACTTCGTGTCTGGTAATTATGTTCTGAAACAGAGCTTCTACTACAGCCGTTTTAGCCTCTTGCTTGGGTGAGGCTACTACTTCAGGCCATTTGAAGAGATTATCCATCATAAACATAAGATACCGAATGTGGTCATAGGAACTGGCTCCAGAATGTCAACTGCAATTCTCTCGAAAGGGCACACACTGAGGTACTGGTTCAACCTACCTTTCTGCCTTGTCTTCGTACCCTTTCTGGAAGAGCACAGGTCACAGCGTTCACACCACTTCTTCACGTCTCGGCGGCAATTGACTGAATAATACCTCTCACGCACCCTTGGAAGAGTTAGTTCTATTCACTCTGAAATGCCCTCCAGTGAGACCGTCGTGGAGCTGTTCGAGTATATTTGGGATACACGTCTTTGAAAGGACTGCCTTGAACCAGGAATTCCCCATTTCTCAGTAAGGAGGTTATTTCGGAGAAACATGGAGCTCCACTGGAGACAGTTAACTTTTTTCTGCTGGCCGTGTTTGGAAATCTCTTGCCATTTCGGCTTTACTACTTTAACACTCCATTCTCATACAGTTTTCAAGTCCGGACCCTCCTTCTCCGCTACATGAAAGTAGTGTCACCCTTGTAGGCTATTACGATCGTATCACACAATGGCCAGGTGGTTCTTCACATCTTATGTCACCTTCCTCCCGAAGCAGCGAGAGGTAGGGGTGCTTATCCTATCAGAGCTGGCCATAAAGAAGTATGTTCACTACCTTATGTAAAGTTCTTATCCCGGTAGCTGAGTATACATGTCCTCCTGGCGTTTACACAATTTGCATCCGGATGTCAGACATGGTCTTATTGAAGGTCTATCTGCGTTTTCGTGACTCTTTCCTTCCCAATGTCGAATTTCAAAATCGTAAGTTCGTAACTTTTCAAGTCATCTTCTGAGGTTTCGAAGTTGAGAAACACCAAAGGGCTGAGTGGTCTGACCTGATCAAGACTTCACGGCCATATAAAAAAGATTGGCAGTGATTCACCGTTTTGACCACTGCGAGGAGCAATTTTCTCGTAACGCAGTAATTTTTCTCGAATGTTCCTAGGGACTCACTGAAAAAGCTGATGATGACTTCTCCTTCTTCTTATACCTGAGACAATACTGCTCCTATTCCATGTTGAGATGCATCAGTATCGAGTATAAAGAAGCCCCACTCCTTCAAGTGTGCCAAGCCCTCCACGAAAAGCCGGTAATTTCTACGAAGTCCAAGAAAGCTTCAGACGTCGTGCTTGCTCTTTGGTGTGAGGAATTCATGTTGCTGCAAAATATCGACTGATCAAGTGCTTTAAAGTTACAGAAATATTTGTTTTTCAGTCTTACGCGATAGCAATTATGTTTGGGGATACTTGTTCTTGATCCACCAAAAAGGGCATGTATGATTTCTTCTCATCGTAAAAACTCATATCCCATCTCTTCAACTACAGATTTTGTGACCAGGACTTCTGGGAACCCGAACTCTTCTCGACTTAATGAAACCATTCAAGTTCAAAACTGATTTCTGTAAACTTCAGAATACACACCGTTTCATAATGTTTTTTTCATCAACTACACCTTTCGATTTGATCACTACAAAAAAGCTACTGTGTTAGCGAAACATGTCATGATATATTTCTTCAAATGAAGTTTGTGGAGATCAAATCGTAAGGTGTAGTTTATGAAATTACTATAAATCTGCATCAAGTAACGGACGAACCAATCAGAAAATAATTTTCTATATCAGTTTCTCTTTCAATAGATTTCATCTTTGAATTTTCAGATTTTAGACACATGATTCTACCACCACGAAGTTTACATGTTACGGATACACGACATTTCCAAGAAATGTGCTCGTAATTCAGTCATATGTAACAACATGCTTTTTCACATAATTTTTGTTTGCGATCACAGAGTCCACTTTTTGTTTTCATCACATGAACCATCTTAATATATTGCACTACAGAAACTATATTCGTTGTGCAGTTGGTAGACTCCGAAATTGTAAAGTATCTTTTTTTCATTTACCGTGAATGTTGAATCCTGACACCGGCAAAGATATTCTTTCCTTGCTTTTCACTTTTTTCTGAGGAATATCATTAATTTATCGAGAAGATTCTCAAGAGTGGATTCACTATCGTGAAGTCTACTTTTCTCTCGTATAAGATCTCAACGGACAAGAGATTCCATGGACCAACAAAGCTAGATACTTGGGGGTCAAACTAGACAAAGGATTAACGTTCATGTATCACGTACGGCAGAGAATAGGAATGGGGATCTGCCCGACAAAACCTATTACCAATAATAGGTCGAAGAAGCAACATGGGAGTGAAAGTGAAGCTGCTGATGATAAAGACCGTAATATTACCGATAATCCTGTATGACTGCACTGCCTGGGGCCAGTGCGCAGCGACATACAGAAGACAGATCCGGTCGTTTATGAACGCGTGCGTAAAGGCCACCGTAACCGCTCCAAGATATGTACCCACCAGGTACATATTCCAGGATCTAGACACTACTAGTCCACTACGTGGACGCATACATGAGGAAACACGCAAAGGACACGTTCGACAGAATTCGAGCGCAAGACAACCCAGCGCTAAGCGAGTTACATAACGCACTAAACAGGGATGACCCCAGATTTCGAGAGAGGGACAAAAACAGGAGGCCAACGAAGCAGAACCGAAGACCACCCCCGCGGCTCCGGTAAGTATACAAATTTCTCAACCAGTTTCAAATGAATCCCTTTTTCAGACTCACTGAGAACCAACACTCGCTCGCGAATGAAAAGACACTCGTCTCCGGTTACTTTTTGGGGACCCCATGCAAAAATTCAGTTAGGAAAGTCATGATAAAACAATTTGACAAATCAGAAGGTGAAAGCACCTAGAGGCTGACTTTTGACCAAAGAAGGTCAGATGTCAATCTTGCTAAAGTGCCCTTCAGTAAGTTGAGGACCGCTCCGGATGAGCGGGGGTGGATGGACGAGATGGGATATTCTGCACACATTAACCGTGTGGGGAAGATTTCAACTCAGGGCACTTAACCCGGGAGGGGGCATGGGGCGGTATAAGATCTTCGGTAAGACAAAATTTCATTGGAGGATATGGCATATAGACGTATATGCACAAGTATCCGAAGTTACATCGAGGGCTTGTATCGCACGTAACTGAGATTCCATTTTATCATAAAAGACACTCGAATCATTATGGTTAATATATTGTTTAATATTAGCTTCAACAATTTTCGCACCAGAAAATTCCACTAGAAGATCTTTCTTTCTGAATCGTTTCTTCAAGCTTGTAATTACTATTTAATAACTTCACACGCTGAAATACAGGAATTTATTTTCCACAGCAATGTCTTCATCATTATTGACCTTTTGGAACTGACTTCGGAAGGAAAGCCAATCTTTAATTTTGCCACCGAACTTTTGAAATCAATTTCTGGCTTTATACTACTAGAACATTGAGAAAGATAATCAGCCAGCAAATCTTGTTAATTGTTCAATATTCAATTGTTGCTTGTGTTTTATTTCATTGTAATCTTTTTTTTGTTCAATATAATTTTTATTCAGGTAATCTTTTTAATTTTATTGAGTCTTTCAGGGATTCCAAATCATTTTATATCATGGAAGTACGAACTATTGAAATAGAGGTTATTGATTCTGATTTATAAACATTTCATGTTACCTTATGAGATCGACTTGACGGAAATAAAAAAAGTAATGGTTGTTGGCTGAGGCCTATATTTTTCTATTTCATGCATGAATAACATCAAACTAACCTAATAACGAAAACCTGACGACGATGATTTACGGCAACACAACGTTACTGAATGTTGAAAGGTCACACATCAAACTTCTACTAATTCCAGTTGAAAGTTACTGGAAAGTAACATTTGAACATGGAAAAAGTTACCTATTATACTCAATGTATTGTCGATTCAGAAAAGTGTTTAAAGAATATATCGATGGCCTTTTAAATGTTGGCACGTGACCCCTAATCCTATTCAAGATTTTAGGGTTGAATTCTACCCTCCGACGTTTGAATTCATGAAGCTGAAGACATGTTTGAAAGATTATCTCCTCAAAATGGAAATCAACGAATTCAAGCTATTTCATTTTCAACACGAATTATGGTAAATCAAACTTGTACATAGTCCAGTCAATGACCTTTTTCCTGTATATTTATGCCGAACAGAACCGATATTCATACAATTTTGAATTAGGATTTAGCTCAACCTAATTTCAAACGGCTTTTCACGAATGATTCAAGAAGTGAGTATCATATTAAAAAAAGCAACCT
The DNA here is from genome assembly GCF_025532065.1 of Leptinotarsa decemlineata. Taxonomy (NCBI): domain Eukaryota; kingdom Metazoa; phylum Arthropoda; class Insecta; order Coleoptera; family Chrysomelidae; genus Leptinotarsa; species Leptinotarsa decemlineata. The sequence continues at coordinate 9,691,234 of NW_027412549.1, read as the reverse complement.
TATTAGAAATATAGCGTGTTTTTGCAGCTCCAATACAAACGGAGTAATATTTTATTGAAAGTTGGATCTTATTATTCAAACACTTGTATCAAAAGTAATCAAAACAATTAATTCCTCTAGGGAAAATCATAGAACCATTTTTGACGTATTCGAAGAAACTTTAACTTCTGGTTTTTAAAAAAGTTCCTTGTATATATATATATACATATATATATATATATATATATATATATATATATATATATATATATATATATATATATATATATATATATATATATATATATATATATATATATATGTATATATATTTTTATCGTATTATCACTTTTTTTTTTCGAAAATATAAGTTAACTTTTACAGGATTTGAACAAAAATTTCGAATTTTGAAGTACAAATCAATTCAAAAAACTAAGATTATAAAAAAAAAGAAAGAAGAAAAAAAATCACATTGAAGGTGCTGCTTCGTTCCCTCCTGTTCATAAAAAAGGACATATGCCTCATTGCTCACAAGTGATTTTGGCGAAATTGGGAACACGTGTGAATCGTTGTATTCATGCCACGTGCCACTATATGGGTGTATGCATTATGCTGTGTAATGTCCGTTGTAAGTAGTCCCACTGTGATTTGAAAGTGCATATAGATTATACCGACAAGGAGCCACATTGTCTGCTGCATAACTGCTCATATCTAATCCATCTGAAGAAAAGTCAATGGAACCATTCAATTTGCCTCTGAACCTTTCCGTCGGAGAGAATCTTTTCAAATGAATTAATAAAATACGGAAAAACTTTAGATTGATAAATACTTTGTACATTTTGTCCTTTGCTTGCACCTCGAACACATTGGTTTTCCATCTCCATCCAGAGTTTTCTCTCTTGTGAAAGAATCCAAGCAATGTGACAAACTCACTTGGCCAGATCTTTGTGGTATGGGAAGGGACAAATCCCAGAAAGGATCAAAGGTTACTAATGAGTGTCCACAGTGTGTGCCCTTCATAGTGGATTTTAATTGACCAACGAAATAGTCTACAATCTTGAAGTTGTTCATATTCAAAGATCTCTGCCAGGACTCTTATGTTTTTCCATTATCGCTCAATTTTTCGTCAATCTCGGTTAAGATCGGTTCAGGTTTCTCAGTAATTTTGTTGAGGTCCTCATGTAAACCTTCTAAAAGATATCGAAGGAATTCTTGGGCGTCTTGATGGGCAGAACCCATGTATCGAGGGGCAAATCTTTGAATCTGATTTTTGAAGTAGACTGTGTTAATTACTCTATCAGATGAATCTTCTGACCATAATTCTTTGATAACTTCTGCGAACGATTTGATTAAAACACTTTTCATACTAGAAATACTAGTATTGATATCTTCCATGTATGCATCCTTTTTTAGGTATTCCAGCAACCATCCCGTGTTTGATAAACATTGGATTATACTGTTCATGAAACAGGTGTTTTCAAAATTTTTTAAACCATTGAACCCAAGAGTTTTGATTGAAGAATGTATCACCGATCTATTGTTGCAACTACGTTTGCCACTACTATCTTCTTCTGAGTAAACACGGATTCACTCCTTCATTGGACTGGTAGGATAAGGAATTCGAAGCAAAACTGCTCAAAACTGAATTAGATATTAGTTCTTTTGAGGGCTCAGCCAGAGGACCAAACTCAGCCTCATTTAGAGTTCCCACTTCCTTTTCTGTCAAAGCTTGACAGTTTTTCTGCGAGTCTTCCACCAAACTGCACAACTCCAGTAATATGTACTAGAAGTTTGGCCGGTTTGAAGAGCTCTTTTGGAAGAGATTGGAAATGAAGACGAAAGAGCATTTCAATTTTGCAGAAAATTCACCTTTCTCAGAATGAATCGAAAATTATCAATTGCAACATTATTGAATTCACATTATACCTTCATTTTGATCATCATCGATTTTTTTTGAGTTATTTCCAAGTTGTATGTTTACTTACATGAGTCTGTATTAACTCTAGTGAACAACGAAAAAATCAGGAAAACAGAAAAAATGACAGCCAAGGAAAACAAAATAAATTTTCGTGCGTCAAATTTTCTACCGTAAATTGTCCCTAAAAGAGTGAATAATACAGTTGGTACTGAAATGGCAACCGATGATGTTGACTGGTAAAGAGACTGCAATGATGTCCTGTTTCCATCATCTGCTGGTGCACTGGCATTTCTGAACTTGAACATCCAATACTGAAAACAAATAAGTCCTGGTTATTCATAATATCATTAAAAACACACCTGAGGATAGATATATAGTATATTAATATACATGAATATTCAAAACAATTGTATGTGATTTTGAAGAGAGTTTATTATTGGAATTCAACTAATTCATTGAGGGATATAATTTCATTGAATTCATATTGAAAAGATCATTCAGGTATTAACAGGGATAAAGCTATGCATTTTTATTGTGAAAGTATTCACCAATGGGAAATTCAAATATGCTAGTTCCAAACTTTTGTCGAATAATTTCTTGAGAGCAGTTTGCAAGTTGTATAGACATTAGATTTTTTTGAACATTTCGGTAGATTGAACTCAGCCTTCCAGTGGGTGCATTAGAATACCACTACCGGGGAAGTGGCATCCATGGAGGTAAGAGTCCTTCATCCTAAAGTGTGCATATTCGAAAGAATATATGTCCTCCTTTTCTAAGTCAGTCGAGAAACTCATGAATCAACCAAAAATTACAACCCGGTGTCTGCAGTAGCCGTAGACTAAACGACAACAAATACCCTCTTCGTAATATAGATTCAAGAGCGAGAGCTCCAACTCTCAAACGCGTTAACAAACCCAGAAGATTTGTTACCTATAGAGATAGGTCGTATAGCAGAATCAAAATCTCCATCTGGAGAGGAAAACAATCTGCCCAATTCTGCAAATGTTCACACAAACGATAACTTCATCAAATTGAAGGCGAAAAAGCCTTGCATAACTGAATATAATGTTTCGCCAGGTATAACTGACTCATATGGAAAAGTTGCTTTGGGCACTTGAGGTGAGAATCTCACACGTTGAACATCCGACAACCTCAATATCGATCGAATAACAAAAATCTCTCTCGTACACTGGTCAGATTCCACAGAAAGGAGTCTTCTTGCTGGTGGTTGCAATTATTACTCGTAGGACGTTTCTTCCCTGAAAAACCTTACAGGAGACCTATTTCCCAAGCCACACATTTTTGTTTTTCACCTACATAACGAAGGTAATTGCAGACCGATCGCCGATAAGGTCTTCACTAAATTGAGGTGATATGTCAACATTGGAGATCATTCTTTCTCACGAAAAAATGCAGGCTCTGGTTATAGTACAACAGATGCTCTGTGCCTGCCCTATCGGATACTGTGTTAGGAATCGCACGTTAGAAAGTGAGCTCTTGTTAATCCTCACATCTCACAAGTTGTCGTCTGACAGTCTCGTTCTTGCCAGCTCACATGGAAAATCACTACTGAATAAAGTTCATTCAAGATCTAGGTTTAGGTCTAGGTCTAGATCTAGGTCTGAGTTTTATAATATTAGCACCAGGTATATCTATTGAAAACACTTCCCTCTCATAATACCTAACAGTAATGCTGCATTTCGCTAACAATGTTAGAATCATCGGGGATGATATTCCACAGATATCGTAATCATGAACGTGATAATTAATCAAAAGTTTATCATGTCCACAGTTTAAAAAAAATGTTTTGAAAATAATGTTATGAGTACCAACATTTTCCAGTTGTCTCGATAAAAATAGATAAACGGAAAATTTCATATTCAATTTTTCATTATGAAATGTCCGATTTACGGAGTCGTCCACAGTTACCTACTAATCGGCAGTTCATCCTTGTGAAATATAATATTTTTCGATTCAAATATTAGTTTCTGGATTTTGACTATTGACAGCGTTGATTTATTTTTCAACTTGGCAAGTTGGTAAATTTGTTTTTGTATCAGAATAAAAGACATATGTCATCTTCATACTCGTAGAAGTTGAGAGAAACGATTATTGATAAGAAACTAGATGGAAAAAGCCTAGCGGAACACCACTTTGGTTATATTCCACACTGAAAGTTATGTTGTCTGAAAGATCGACATATTGCTCGCAGTTATGTGAATACGGTGCAAGAAATAAGTGAGTTACATCTCTAACCTCATATGCCCACTCTGCATCATATGCAGAGTGGGCAACAAATATAATTTGTTGCCCACTCTGTTATTACAGCTTTATATTGCATCCTCAGAGTCGTTAACTCTGCTTTCTGGAGCAAGATTAATGAAAACCGTATTGCTCAGTTATTTCCAAGTAGAGAAAAAACTTTTTAAGAAATTCATTAGTAAAATATGCTTCGTCAAAAAATGTTTTTTTAAGAAAGTATTATTGTCTGATGAATTTGTTAACACTTGATATAACTCATTGGAAGTCATTCCATCTATCACATCGTCTGTGTTTTGACTTTTATTATAATTAAACCACATATTACAATGAATGTCCACCAACTTCAAGCCGCTTTTCTAATGATCACCGTTCATTTGGACAGAAAAATAGCTTACATTGGCCCATTGTTGTTTTCTCTACGTTAGAAAAAATATCTTGCGAATTCATCATAATTGTCGAAATGATTTGATATAATCACACTACTGGGTAACTACCAGTAACTGGTATTATAGGGGTCTGATACCCAGTATGAGAGTAAACAAAAATTGTATCAACTTTCAATGTACTGTCTTCCAGACGTTTATTGTCGCTAATTCAGAAAGCAAGAACCGCAAGATATGCAAAGTTTAGGGACCACTGTTGGTAGGCCCTCTTAGACCTTGGCTCAACGCTAAGGGGGCGACGTCCAGCGTCATAACACTCATGGGTTGAAGACGGGTGTCTCGCCGTCCCGTCGTGAGTTACGAAGGTTTCAACTGGAAAGTTTTCTTGGAAACGGGTGTCGGTATCTAACAAACGAATATTGTCCGGAATAAATGGAATATTGTCACGAATACAAGGGCCGTTAAGGGACGACGTTTGTATGGAAAATAGCAGTGTTCTTATGAAAAATAGGAATTGGAATCTTCTGTTTTTACCATTTTCACCACATCAAATTAATATATTAATTTGAAAATGTCCTCATAGGACGAAACTGCAGTAACGTTAGTTAAAAATAAAAGTGGTGAAAAATATAGAAAGTTTCAATTCTCATTTTTCATGATAATTTCCTACCACGTAGTAATGACTACATCCATCAATTTATTGAGCAGTGTTGTTCATTTTTTTGTATATGGTTCGTTTTGATAATGCAATGAGTGAACATATCCTATGAAAACGCCGGATATTCAAGAAGGAACGTTCAGAGTAGGTCAAATTAGACACTTTTGAAAGGAAACTCCTGTTTTCATACTAGATAGATGAAAACTGACGGTTGTGTCTGAGGGTCAAATTTTTTGACAAACTCAATTAAGAAAATCGTTTATTGATATCTTTCATAATTTCTGAGTTACAGCGTGTTTTCCGAAAATGTAAAAAGATTTCCAAGGCACTCCTTTACGGACAATGAGATGTGATATATCATGATATGAAATATCGATAGTTATTGAAAACTATTTTTTCAATGAGACACCCTGTAGATTCCTGAATATTTCAGAAGAGCTTGAAATTACCTTTTCAAAAATTTAGCACACTTGATGTTTTGCTGGAATCGTCTTAGAATTACAGAGCTTTAGGTTTTTTCATGTAGACTTTGAAACGCACACTTTGATTAAGTTAACTTTGGACGAAGCGGCGATATAACAGAAAAAATTATTCAGTAGTAACTATCAAATGTTGAGAGAGCTTTCCACAGCAGTAATTGAAACGCATAGTTTCAATAAAACTGATAACAGTTTGTACTATATTTACTACTAATAAATGAAACTTCAACAATAATAATGATAAAGAAAAACAATGAAAAATATTTTTTTCAGAAAAGGTGTGCGAAATGTCTACCAACTTTTCCTACACGCCTTTTCTGATCGTTTTTTGCCGAATTAATTATTTCAATAGGATAGGGTGAGAGAAGCAAAACTTTGCATCACTGCCGCTTCCAGTTCGTATCTAGATTCGGAAATTGAAAATCAAATTTTTCAACTTTCTCCAGAAATGAAAGTTCATAGGCGTTAGGTCCGGTGACCTGGCCGGCCAACGGTTAGGTCCTTGGTTGACTATCCAATTATTACCAAAATAAGCAGCCAAAAATTGATGACAATTGCAGTGTTGTGAGGCGAAGCCCCGTCTTGTTGAGAATATATTTTTCAGAGCTCCATTGGTGGCAATTCATAAACATTGAATATTTTGCCCTAAAATTTCTAAATACATCTGGGATGTGGGAATGTGATTATGAATGAACGGGCCAATAATTCTACCTATGAAAAAACCTGCCCACAAATCTTCCTTAACTTCTCTACTCCACAATAGAATGAGGATTTTGTTGTGCCGGCAGTGTTGACACAAGCTTTGTCTGTCCAAATACAATTTAATGAAAAATTATGCACTTGGTTAAAACTTTCCAGAAACCACTAGCAAAAAGCCATGCTGCTTTCAGAATGTCTTGGTCTGAGTTGTTGAACTCTTCTGGTCCTATATGGCTTAAATTTGTGTTTTATCGAAATCCTTCTAACATTAGTTCTTCGTAGGCTATCAGTCTTCATCTGTCCACTTTGAAAACTAACCACAATACATATTGGAAAAAGTTCACACATTCAATTTCATTTATTTTTTATTTTATATCATCATTTTGTCGAGTAGCTAAATACGGAGGTTGATGACTTCATTGAATTGAATCAAACAGGGATAAAATGATTTCAAACCTGAAAGAGTACACCACTCTCGCTGCGCAATACGTTTGTTTTTCTGCCTATATATTTCTGAGATGTTCTCATTGCAGTGGTGAGTTTCATTCTTGGTAATTGATAAAGTTGTTCAGAGCGGCAAGGTAAGCATTTTGAGTAAAAATTCCGAATAGAGTCAATAGAATCAAAGACATTTTCATATATTGTTTATTGTTTTGTTACATGTTCATGTGAAAAAATTACAGTAGTTCTTAATGTTCTAATGTATTGTGTTCAGTATACCAGTGTCAGTATTTAATTTATTCTGCTTGATTTTATTTGTTCTTTTGTGTAATGAATATTCGTTTGAAATCTTGGACTTCCTCATTTCCTCTTCAACTGAGAGAAATACCTTCGAAGTGAGAGAAAAGAAAAATTGAAAGTAGTGGAGTCTTCAGCGAATGAGATAAGAAGTAAATAGACGAGTAGAAAATAGTGATTGAGAAATGAAAATTGAGTTGAGGTGAGTAGGGGAACAAGGCCGGTACGAGCCCGCTTCAAGGTCGCGCGTTCAGAATCATTCTGGTCACGAATAGAAAAGACAGTACTTCAAGGAGTAGTTACCAGATGATTAGATTTCATAGGTTGTGCCTTGAAGCATCGCACCAGATTCCACATAAATAATGTTTTAGAGTAGCCTCTCATTGTGATATTTTCAATGAACAGTTTACGAAACTGCAACATGTATTTCACTATGCAACAGCTCCTTCGTATGTAGATCTTTGAAAAAACTATCATATAGTAAAACACGTATTGGCGTTTTGTTCAACTCCTTTCTGAAGAATTCACAATGAAGTTTTACTCAAATACAACTACAAATGGACTCTATGGAACTACATAAGAAGATAGAGCATTCAGTGGCCACCACAAATTTGTCCCCCGTTGATTCAAACAATCATATCACATTTGAAATATATCGGAATGTGCGAAAACGTTTGTATTTAATATTCTTACATATAAAGAGGGTTGTGGTCATATTAATAATAAGTGGCTGGATGCCAAAATGTTTTTGTCAGAATTTTGAATATGGAAGACAACTGTAAAAATACTTTCGAAGCTGCCACATGAGAGGTGGACGGAATAACATCACAGTGAGGTATGATAAGTGACAAATATTTCATAAGTTATTATCGATGTCTTTCAAAACAAGCTTACATTCAATAAGTATAATGATGATATTTGTACTCACATTAGCTGCTGTTCCGATAAACATCATTGGCATTAATGTCATAAATCCCATGAAGAAAAAGAAAATCAAACATAAAAAAAAAGTATCCTTCGGCGCATTCTTGATTTTCTCAGCAAGCCTTTCATCGTCATTTTTTGAAGCTGATAACACAGAAATTAGAGATTCTGCAAAATGAAAGTCTATTGGATTTCGATACGAATAATAGGTCACTTATGCTAATTTAAATAAAACAACAAACAAATTGCCTTGCCTATAGAAAAATCAAGGTTTTGCTTCTTCAGCCAATTATTCATGTCACGGAAAAAAAAAGATTTTTTGCTTTAAAGAAATTCATTCAGTCCAATTTATTTCATCATTTTGATTAAATATCATTCATTTCAAACGACGTGAATTGTATCGATTAGATGATAATTTTGCCGATACAAAATGAAATTCTCATTTTAATTTCTCTAATATTTCAATTCAAGAGGTCTCAGGAGGTCTCAAAAGGTTATTGAGTTCTCAAAATAATTCGGTTATGCCAAACAATATAATTTCATCAAATCGAAAGTACGTCTATTGAATGGAAACTTTCCAATTCAGTTTAGCAGTATGGGGTGCTGTTTTGACACTAATATGTAATCGAATCTGTTTAAAAAAAATCAGTTCTGAAATCTGTTTTTCCGTTAATCAGCTGCCGCCCCTATACGAACGACAACTCTCAGAAGTTGAGAAACTTGTGCGAGCTGAGGACTAACGAGGTCTTACCGTTTAACGTGTGATTCCTAACACGGTTGAAGAATCATTCCAGCTTCAACCAGATAAATTCTCTCGAGAAAAATATCTGGTCGAGGCGGGAATCGAACACAAAACCTTCCGATCTTGAGTCGGACGCACTACCACCGCGGCCAATTCCACAACTAATATGAATATGTATTTTCACTTCAACACTTATATCAATACATTTAACTAATTCTGGAAATAATTTCAAACCCAAAGATAATTTCATTTCAGTATTTTTATTATCTGTTGGTTTGAAAAATTAAATTATTTCTTTGAAAGGAATGGTATAGTTGAAATACATTTAGGGAATAAAGTGCCGTTCGGCACCACCAGCGTTTGCGCAAGAACCGTAAACTAATCGCGAATGGAATTAGAGTTAAAAATGTGTTTTGTGTTTTGCAAGGAAATGACGAAGAGGTTTACAGTTTGAAGTTTTTCAGTGTTTTCACAGGTATGTTGATATTTATATACTTTCTTTCATTCCATATTTTGAAATAATTATGAATAGCATGTATTGGATGAACAGACATCGTTTTTTTCAAGCACGTGCCCATACATTTTTCTCGACAGCTATCCTCCATAAAAGTGGTTTGAAGTTCTTATTGTTTAATGTAATGACTGAAGGAAAGCTTCGATGTTTTCAATTCTGTTTTTGAGAAAGTAGAAGTTGTCGAGTGGAATGATTATCATTGAGAGGTAGGTAGGTATGCATACACTGGGTACCTAGTTGACCTTTGGATACGGAGGAATTGGACATTTTCAGAGTGAATAAAATTAAGGTGTTTGCCACAGAAATAGATGTAGTTATACAATGACAGCGAAGAACTGTACTTTTATTTCGAATTGTAAATTTCTTACATCATAAATAATTGAATAGTGCCGTAAACAATGATTTCATTTTCATCCGGTATAATAGTTGACTTCAAAAACATGATAGTATATACTGAATCCTTGAAGGAACCTCTTTTTAAGATTTTTCTTTTAAATAACATTGTGAAATAATCACAGTTTTCTCTTGTATTACTTTTTTAAAATCAGTAAGACCAAAAAAGGAAAGTTATTTGTAACATATTTACAGGAGAGATGACATCCAACAACGTATTCTAAAAACACTATTGTGTGATTTTTACCAGACAGTTTAACAAAAATGCAACACGTGTTTCGCCATATACTGGCTTCCTCCACTCAAAACATGCAATATAATCTCTTTTATTTTTAGACATGGAGAAATTTCTCAATAACTTGGGATTAAACGACCTGATTGGCATTTTTAAAGGCAAAAAAATACATATATTATTTACCTCCCACTAATATAGATACTTAAAACACATACTTTTCAAACAGACATAGCTAAAAGGCTCACTGATGAAGAAATCAAATGCATGATTCCCTCAATTGGCAAAAGAAAAATATTCAACCAAGGAAGCAATTGATGGAATAAATTAAGGATTATATACAGTGTGTCCAAGATAAGGATCCTAAGCATGGGAATCTCAGTACCTGTTGGAGATACAGCTTAGGTTAAATTAGGAAAAAGTTGTGTTGTTTAAAGCTTATTTACATGCCGTTTAGAAACTTGAAGAATTTTCATGGCCTGCTGAGATATTTGGGAAAAACGAGAATTTGACAATATTAATTCATTTTTTTTCTGACTTTATTTGAAAAGATATCAAAAAATGAATAACACTTTTTCATTGGCACTTTCAAGGTACTACACGATGGTATTTTTAGTTTTTATATCCGACGTTTCTTTTTCAAAAAACCATCATCAACTTTATTTTTTTAAATAGCCCGAAAAAAAAGTACACCCTGTATCTGATTCCATTTTTTATTACAAATTCAACGATGTAACACATGCCATTGTTTTCTTTTTAGTTTAAGGGAAAATTGCATTTTTTGTATTTTTAAAATGTATTTTTAAGTAGGTTAATAATGATTTTTTTAAAGTAATGAAAACAACAAAGAAATTAACGTATTTTTTATTTAATTCAAAGGAGGTGTTCAAACAGGTTTCCGTTATTTTCCAAACATAAGTATGATCTTCTAGCTGTAGAAATTAAAACATCACGTAACATCTCTGGTGTAATACTGTTATATGCGACAGTTACACATTCTCGTAACTGCTGTTCAGTTTCAAAAGAATGTTGATAAACCCGGTTTTTAACAAAACCCCATATGAAGAAGTCCAGAGGAGTTAAGTCAGGGGATCGTGCTGGCCAAGACACTTCACTAAAGGTTCCAATCCACCTTCCAGGAAATCGCTGCGAAAGATACTCTCGAACTTGTCTAGAATTATGTGCAGGAGCACCGTCTTGTTGAAACCAACAGTTATTGACCTGTGCCAGAGGTAAATTATCTAAACAGTCTTCTACATAGTTTTGCAATAAATTATGGTATCGTTCGGCGGTCAAAGAATTATAGTAAAAAAACGGACCTAGTATTTTAGTTCCTAAAATTGCACACCACATATTAAACCCAAAACGTTCTTGATGTCTTGATATTTTCTTAACACGCGGATTTTGCTGAGCCCAGTGATGCGTATTGCGGCGGTTGAAGATACCATTATTAGTGACCATACTTTCGTCGGACCATATTATTTTTGAAGGGAAATTATAATCTTCTTCACACGCGCGTGTATACCATTCGCAAAAATTTCGGCGCCGTTCGAAATCCCCTGGTTTAAGTCCTTGGCAAATCCTAAATTTATAGGGGTGATATCTATTTTTACGCAAAATAAATTGAGCTGTGGATTTGGCTACTCCTACATTATTTTCGATTTGCCTAGTTGATATTTCAGGGTTCTCAACAACTGCTTGTAAAACATTATTTTGGGCTTATTCTGAAGATTCCTTTTTTCGAGATAAAACAGGCTTTTTAAATGAATCATATTCTTTTATTCATCATATTTTTTTTAAATAGAAAAAATGTAATTTTCCTTTAAACTAAAAAGAAAACAATGGCATGTGATACATCGTTGAATTTGTAATAGAAAATGGAATCAGATACAAGTTTCTAAACGGCATGTAAATAAGCTTTAAAGAACACAACTTTTTCCTAATTTAACCTAAGCTGTATCTCCAACAGGTACTGAGATTCCCATGCTTAGGATCCTTATCTTGGACACACTGTATAACAGAGGTATGTTTTCCATTCATAACTTGTATAATGAATATGTATACCATTACAATTAAAAACATATTCAGTTTTCTCAAATATATATTTTTGCGATTTGCTGTAGATACTTATTATTCAGGTATGTACCTAAGTAATTATATGCTAGAATTCTCAAATTTAGTACATTTGAAGGCCTGAAAGTTATGGTTGGAGAGCTAAGTGAATTGTGTCATCACAGTCATATTTTTAATCAAATTTTTCTGTGATGCAGTACGTCATTGTTTTTTTCCTATCATCAAGAAATAAGGATACCTTCGTCTGTTAAATTGGATTTGTACAAAAAAAATAATTATATTTTTATATTTCTATGAGATAATATACAAGCTAGTCAGTAGTAGTAAGTAGTTAGTAGAAATGTATCCAATAGTATTATTGCAAAAATGTAGACAATCACAAATATCTGTTCTCTTTCACTTCTTCAGTGAGAGGATTCGAAATCGACTCAAATTTTTTTTTGGTAGATAACACCAATAATAATACTGAACAATAAAATATGTTGATGTTTTAGATAAGGCTTAACCATTTGTGACGAATTTATATTTTTATTTAACTATTTGTAGGAGTCTATTATAATTTATTAATTGTTTGAATAAATTTGTTACTAGAATTTCTCGATTTTTATTTATATTTTGCTCATTCTTATGTTGAATTTTTTTTATGGCATTTACATATTCAGTATTAAATATGAAATATTATCCGCAAAACTCCCATCAGCAGCTGATTGAAAGCTTGTGATACGTAAGTAGATCAATAATCCAGTTGAGAAAATGATACAAATTGTATTTCATGTATTAAGAAATTGGTTTGCTGAACAAATTATAATATATTCTTACAATTATTCAATAACTTGATCTATTTCGATTGGAGATTCATGTAAATTCAATCACTGACTCTCTGTATCTTTGATTCTACCGAAAAGTACTTTTCTCAATACTAAAACTACGTAATGCTTTCTATCCACAAAATCCATGTACTAATCGAATCAGCATTAGCAGGAGATGACAACAATCGATGGTCTAATGGTTTTTTTATGGGAAAATATTTTATGGTAAAAAGCATATTGAAGTTTCAGAGAAGAGAAAAGTAATTTTCAGTAGAACCGATCTGAAGCTCCATTACTACCAACGAGATGCTGGTACTCAAATTAGTATATTTGGTTGATTGAATCCAATAACCAAATTCAAACAAGAGGGAAGGATTTTGATTTGTAACTTTATTTCATTTTGTTCATCATTATTCATACTCATTTTGAACTTTCGAAATGCTTTCCTCAATTAGCAAGATACTCATAATGAGGTATAAACATTGTTCGTTCAACTACTATTCATTCTTTGTTTAACAAAATCATTACTTCAGTGGAAATTTTCCCATAATCAAAACAAGCAAAGTTCTCCATCATCCTGCAGATTTGTTGTTTCTTCAACATAACTTTTACTCAAATAGAAAATACATTTGATTATTTCAATCAGTTGATTACCGGAAAAACAGATATTGAACAGATTTTTTCAAACAGTTCCACTATTTCACCCATTCTCGCTATCAATTGGACAAAATATTACTTGAATTCAATTCTTCTTTGAATTGAAATAACTGATCGATGTAATTGTTTCACTCAAAGATTTGTTTGATACAATGAACATATGCTGGAAAAAATAGTTGGAAGTCAAGAATTCTTTTTTATTGCACCAACAAAATATTTTGTCGTGCATATATGACACTTTTATTTCTTTGAATGAAGTGAATTTTCTTTCATTCAACAAATCTTTTTCCGTAAGGGCTCACCAATAGTCTACTTTAAGATCAGAAAATAAATCTTCAATTATTTTTTATTGACTCAAAAACAGTATATGTAACTGATAATTGCCCTCAATGAATATAAAGGAAGAAACAGTTGAAGACTGTAGTAGACTCGGCCCCGATTGAGCCAGACAGACAGCCGGAGCGAGCCAGACAGCCAGGCATCCAACCGTGGTGTACCAGTGACGAACAGTGGCGTCACCAGCCAGTCTTACAAATTGTCACGGGTTGTCAGGCATCCAATAGAGCGGCGAACCATTGTCACGCGCAGAGCGTGCATCATAGTGGCGGGAGATTTGATCTGTGGAATAATTCAGAATAAGCGAGTAGGTAATACGTTATAAAAAAAGTTTTGTTGAGGAGTTGAACGCGGAACGTTTGGTATCGTAGCTTTTGAGTATAATATCATCGCTAGCGAGGTATATTGAAAGTAAATGCGAATAGTTGGTAGATACGGGTTGTGGTTGATAAGCGCGTACTGATAAGTTGGCTGTTATTAAAACAATGACATAATCACGAATTGCGAATGTTGGGTATTTATAGCGTTAGTTTTGTCGGGACCGAAATTGACTCATTCATTATACTTGACAGCATTTTTATTTTTGATTTCCGTAGATTGTAATCATCCGTGTTAGGAATCACACGTTAAAAGGTAAGACCTCGTTAGTCCTTAGCTCGCACAAGTTTCTCAACTTCTGAGAGTTGTCGTTCGTATGGGGGCGGCAGCTGATTAACGGAAAAACAGATTTTAAACAGATTTTTTTTAAACAGATCATTATCGTATTGAAGATAGGAAAATATACTTAGATTTGGGAAATAATTAATATTTCATGTAAAGATGTGTATGTGTGTGTAAGAGCGAGAGGCGCGTGTGACGTAATCGATGCAAAGAGAGATGGAGATCGAGGTTTTACCGGTTGCTAGTGCAAGCAGGTGTTGCCAGTTGTACAATAAATCAATGTTTATGGAGTAATGTAGCGTTGCCGGTTTGAAAATTAAGTTATAGAACACACAGAGTCATCTATGAGTCACTAGCTGAACTATCTATTGGTTGAAGAAGGACACTGTAAACACTAGACTCATAAGACTGCATCTGTCAAATGTCAATACATGTCAGCATGGCAGGTTCGGCGTTGCCAGTTGTACAATAAATCATTGTTTATGGAGTAATGTAGCGTTGCCGGTTTTGGAATTAATCGTGAACTACTCGACGGAAATTGGAAGCGCGAAAGTGATATATTTTATAATAATGAATCAGATTTCAGAAAAAACATTACAGATTAATGAGGCTGTATCGTTTCAAAGTGTGATCCCTCAATGTTACAAGGTATCTCAAAATACATCATTGAAAACAAACATGGCGTCGAAGTGTACAGGGTGCGTCAAAATACATCATTTAAGAAAAAACATAACAGTTCCACGAGGCTGTAAGTTTTCAACGTGCGATCCCTCAATGTGTACAAGGTATCTCAAAATACATCATTGAAAAACAAATATGACGCCGAAGTGTACAGGGTGCATCAAAATATATCATTTAAGGAAAAAAACATGTCGATTTGAAATATGATATTAATGTGTATACAGGGCGTTTCAAAATACATCATTTAAGAAAAAAACATGTCTATTCAACAGAAGTCTAGCGTTCCAACAAGTCGGAAGTCTCGTATCTTTGTTAACCAAGTTAGCATCATCAGGAGAAAGAGGAGATCCAAAAGTGTCGAGAGGTTAAGCTTTGTGGACTCAACGTGAGGGCAATGGGAGAGCGGAGTATTCGACAATGACATTTCAAAATACGTGGTTTTCCGTGCGTTTTCGATCGTTTTTCGTGCGTTTACGATCGTTTTTCGTGCGTTTACGATCGTTTTTCGTGCGTTTTCGATCGTTTTTCGTGCGTTTTATACCGTTTTCCGTGCGTTCATTCATTATCGTTTCATCGTTATTGTCGTAACGGTTTTTCGTGTTTCAATATGACAGTCATTTATCATTTAACGCGTTTCGCTAACCAAGCTAGCATTATTAGGAAATGACTAAAGTCCATGCTTTGTCATATGAAGATTCATTTTGCGAATTTTCAGACTCTTGAACGGAACCTTTTGGAACACCCAACCTAACTTCTGTTACAGAGTGGTGTCGGTCAGCCAATCAGAATGGTGAAATCAAATATCGCTCGATTGATTGTGCTAGATGAAATTGAACTGGAGAATGAGGGTCAAATAATAATGATAATAGTGATAAAACATTAAAAGCTTGAAAGTGACGTAGTCAGCGTGATAGGTGGTGGCGTGTGTGATAATGAATGAGTTATTACAAAGAATAATAGCGCAACTGTCAGAAGGGCACTGAGTTGTATATTCACTAATAATGATCGGATCGTCGCATACAGCACGTCAAATGAAAGGATAAGAAATGGAGAATTCATCGACAGAGAAAAAACAAATATGGCGTAATGAATATAATATCCAACGCCTAATGTGAAATAACATAGGAAGAATTGCAAATTCAACAAACTTGTAATTAAAAAATGTTGGGTTATGAACAACTATAAGTTTATTCCAATTGCAGAAACTTGATTCAAAACGCAGAATTTATTGACAAAGAAAATGAAAATAATCATCGTATACTGAAACATATGGTATTTTTGGATTCCTTAAGGTGAGAAGGTTTCGAATCCGTCAAAAACAGGTCACTTCCGGTTTTTACCTCCGGTCGTCCCATTCCGATGATTTTGACATCAATGGATTCGTTTAGATGTCAAAAAACATAGTTACTCATTTTACGAAGCCAAAAGGACCTCATAACCTATTTTCGCTATACTAGTCGCAACAGGTCGGTGTGGGTACTCATTTCAAATGATTTAATGTGTAGACTATGGAAAATATAATATCGAGCGCCTAATGTGAAACAGCATAGGAAGAATTGCAAAGAGAATCATTGAAAAAACTTCGGATCGTTACGTACATCATGTCAAATGAAAGAAGAAAAATTATAGAATTCATCGACAACGAAAAAACAAATATGGTGCAACATGTCAGAAGGGCACTAACCCACATCTTTATAAATGATAACTGAATCTCAACGTGCAGCACATCGAATGAAAGGGAAACGAATGCAGAATTCATCGACAGAGAAGAAGCAAATCTGACGCAACATGTCAGAAGGGCACAAAGCCACATTTTCGTTAATAATAGTCGAATCGTCACGTACAGCACGTCAAATGAAAGGAAAAGAAATGCGAAATTCATCGACAGAGAAAAAACAAATATGGCGCAGTATGTCAGAGTGACACTAAGCAACATCTTTGTTAATGATAGTTGGATCTCAACGTGCAGCACATCAAATGGAAGAGAAACGAATGCAGAATTCATCAACAGAGAAAAAAAAACGGAGACGATGCCAAGAGGGCACAAAGTTGTATCTTCACTAATAATAGTCGCATCATCACATGTAGCACTTCAAATAAAATAGGGGAAAAAAAGCAGAATTCATGTGTTTGTTGCGCTATTCAAATCCAAGGTGACATGGATCAATGTCAACGCTGAATATGCATCTAACAAAGACTCTTTGATTTTCTTTTGTTTCATTTCAGAATATGTCATCACTAATTTTTATATTCAAACCCAAAGTGACATTGATCACTGTCAATGTCGAATCTACATCCGGAGATACGCAGTTCTCAAAGCGACGAAACAAAGGCTCTTTGTTTCATTTAAAAATATGTCATCACTTATTTTACTATGAATACGTCATGCATGGCGAAATGAGTTAGTTGCATCCGTTGAAAGTGATACCAGTGACAAGTGCACCGATTCTATTTGAAAGTAAGTGTTTTAGGTTTGACTTTTTCCTCAGATGAATTTATTCAAATGTAATTTAATTGAAAATTGGTGAGAATTGTTGAATCATTTGATTTCCAAAATTTTTCTCGATATATATGTTGGATGATTTCAGTCAAATGTTTCACATGTCATGGTTTGTTTGAGATAGTATTCGCATATATTGTGAATCAAAACATAAAGCTTTCATTTTTTATTTTTCACAGATGGATTCACAAAAGTTGATTGCAAGTTCGATCGTGAAGAGAAAGTCAAGTATCAAAGTAGCAGATTTGCCTGTGGAGATGCCGCAGAGGATATTCACTGGCAAAATCGTGAAAGGAAAATTTGGTGAGGCGGTCTTGTTAGATTTGGGAGATAAAGTATCATTTCTACCCCACCGAGTGACGGAGGCGTATCGTCCTCACTTAGAAGAATTTTCATCAGGAAAATACGCTATTGTGTTCAAAGGGTTAATGGACATTGGGAAACCGAATCTTGTCGTTTCATTTGAGATTGTACAGAATTAAGGTTAGTACTGTTTCCAATTTTTCTTTGTTTTATAGGCAAAGAGTTTTTGGATGTATACAATATTTTTCATTCTGGTCGAAAATTCTCACTGACAGAAATGATCCGCATGAAGTAGTGTTTTCATACAATATTTTTCCTTCACTTAGTGCGTGCAGAATATGTGTTTTAAATTCTTTATTTTGGATGACACTTGATTTTTTATTTTCATTATAAGTGTAGCAATTACTTCATGAAAGACATTACCCTCCCTGTTGCCAAAAAATTTTTTTTAGTGTATGTTTTTATTGAAAAATCGAATTTATTTCAGTGTATTTTTTTACTGAAAAATCGAATTTATTTCAGGATAATACATCAACGTGTGCAGTATCAGTCAGAGTCATCTCAACAACAACATTCAAAACCGTCATAGCAACCTTTCCAGAACGAGTTTGAAATCTCAGCAGTTTCCATTTTTGTCAGTCTATAGTTGCACATTATGAGGCTAGAATTTGTCGATATTCAATATATATAAAACCGTAGTGAATTTGGAAGACTTTGAAGATTCATCGTGGTGTGTTCCAAAATTCAAGAAAAACACGCCGTTCTGTATGGGTCATTCCAAAGGGAATTTGTTCTGCTGCAGTCTCAATAACGTTGATATTCTATATAAATGGCTTTATAATATACTACCAAAATAAATAAAATACATATCACACACATCTTTTTTTGAAAATGAAAACTTATCTTATACAGGGAAAGTTGTCAAAAATATGCAATAACAAAAAATTATATACCAGATTTTATAGAGATGAAGAAACATCATATTGAAAGATACTAGGTTGACAAAAACAGGACATTTTAGAAATGAAGAAAATAAGTTTGTCCGTCATTTTAAATTCTGATTCGTTGGGTCGATATAACAAAAAGTGGCATTTTATATTTTGAATTTTATTCAGGACATTATCATAGATGATTGACATTTCACATTAAATTTCAAGTGTGATATTTGGAAATTCATTTCGTATTGTAGTTTTTTCGAAATTCCCATTCAAAATAGCATCCTTTGATATAGATACCGAACGAGTCTATTATGTGTAGATAACCTGAGTTTCAATTGTTCGGAGTTCTGAGTTCTTGTACATATAAACATAACAAAGTAACGATACAGACAAATATGAAAAATCGTCATAAAATAATTCAAATCCATTCAAGTGAATTCATGAACTGAAAGATATTTTAACCTCAGTTTCGATATTCTGAAACAAAAACACACAGTATTCACAATTCCATCTTTCGTTATTCCAAGTTCATAGTCATCAAAATTGATACGATTATAATATATATAGGAATATAAAACTATCTTCAAATACAGTTGCATGAATGCACATCAAGCATTTTGTCGTAGTAAGGTGACCGGGGCAAAGTTACAACTTCAGCATAATATGAATGTTTATAAATATTAGGGAAGATCAAGATCATCAACAGGTATTAAGAAATTCATTCGGTGTCCAAAGCTTTCAGAATACAATGCAAATAATATTCTTTATGACTATTCGTTCGATATTAAATATTATTACCTCAAAATATATCGAAATCATAACACGTTTGCGATTCATTTTTTCAGTTACATTTGAAAAGTGAGTTTCAGTTTGCAGAAATAATAGCCCACACATGTTGGAAATTTTGCCATAGTGTGGTGAAAATCGTATTGAAAATTCTACGAAATATAAGCGCATACATACAGAGTGAATCAATATTTGAAATACGTCGTTTGGAACCCCCCATAACCCTTCTCTATCGAATTTTGGCAGAAATAATGCTGAGTCGTATTGTAGAGTTAACGTCCGAAATTGGGGAAAGTGAAGTATTCAACAGTTTTGCGTGCGACGGTTTTGCGTGCGTTTTCGAACAGTTTACGTGCCTTTATTCGTTATCGTTTCGTCGTTATTGTCGTTTTTTTTTCCTATTTCAATATGACAAGTCAGTTACCACTTAACGCGTTTCGCTTACCAAGTAAGCATCATCAGGAGATGACTAAAGTCCACGCTTTTTCGTATGAAGGTTCGTTTTGCGAATTTTCAGATTCCTGAACCGAACCTTGAGGAACAATCAGCCTAACTTCTGGTACAGAGTGGTGACGTAAGCCAATCAGACTGGAGAAATCAAATATCAGTAGAATGATGGTTTTAGATGAAATTGAACTGAGGAATGTGGGTCGAATAATAATAATAATAGTGATAAAACATTAAAACTCAACTTGTGTTACAGAGTGGTGTCGGTCAGCCAATCAGAATGGAGGAATCAAATATCGGTCTAATAATTGTGTTAGATGATATTGAACTGGAGAATGTGGGTCGGAAAATAATAATAATAATGATAAAATGTTAAAACTTTGAAAGTGACGTAGTCAGCGTAGGAGGTGGTGGCGTGGTAGAAAATGTGTGAGGATTTGTGGAAATGAATGAGTTATTAGAAAAAAAAATGGAGCAACTGTCAGAAGGGCACTAAGTTGTATATTCGCTGATAATAATCGAATCTTCGCTTACAGCACGTCAAATGAAAGGACAAAAAATCCAGAATTCATTGACGAGAGAATACAAAGATGGCGCAACATGTCAGAAAGACATTAAGTCACAATTTCACTCATGATATTTGGATCTTAACGTGCAGCACATCAAATGAAAGAGAAACGAATGCAGAATGTTATCGACAAAGAAAAAACAAAGATGACGCAACATGTCAGAAAGGAACGAAGCCACATCTCCGTTATTGACAATTGAATCTCAACGTGCAGTACATTGACTGAAAAAGAAAGAAAAATGCAGAATTCATCGACAGAGAAAAAAAACAAAGACAACGTAACATGTCAGAAGGGCAATGAGCCGTATTTTCGTTAATAATGATTTGTTCTCAACGTACAGCACATCAAATGAAATGGAAACGATTGCAGAATTCATCGACAGAGAAAAAACAAAGATGGCGCAACATGTCAGAAGTACACTAACCTGCTTCTTCGTTAATAAAAGTCGCCTCGTCACGTGCAGCATATCAAAGAAAAAACAAAAGAGGCAACCAAAAGGGCACTGAACCATATTTTCGTCAATAATAGTCGGATCGTCGCATTTGACATGATTCATTCACTCAAAACTGAAATATTTAGAAGATATCAAAGGAGATCTCACGGTGACTATAAGTTCTGGTATGCTTTGTTAGGTATCGAATGATGCGTGCAATTTCGTTGATTCCAGCGACATGATAATTCCAAAACATATTGGTGTCCATTTGAACCTCAAAAAACTTATCGAAGCAGAAGGTGGAACCCCAAAAACTAGGAGAGGGTCGAGGGGCGGAGTTCTACGCTTAAATCGCTACGATACTCGTTCCATCCAGCGTGCCCCCTTGGTACTCCACCTAACCTATCGGCCACCTTGGTACTCCACCTAACCTATCAGCTCCCTTCAATCCCGATAATATTGAATGTTTGGTGGTCATACAATCGGGATAATAATGAAAATATGGATAACGGGTGTTGGTCATATAGCATCAAACACGTCTACAAAGCGTTAAAACGTTGTTTTTTTCTATTTCCAAACCCCTTGTATTCAACGGATTCTAAATGATAAACAATAAATATTGTCATCTATGGTGTATCGCAACAAACATCCTCCAGAGGACGCAACCAGTGAATTTAATGGAAACCTCCCTTACACACTACCGACACATACTTAACTTTAGTAGATAGAAGCATTCCGCAGCTGAGTTTTGTCTTTCTGTTACAGATATTTGGAAAATTTGAAGAAATTCAAACATTTTTCGGCAGAAAAATGCCGCTCTTCACTGACTTGGTGTACTATATCTCCTATTTTTTGGGTTCCACCTTCTGCTTCGATAAGTTTTTTGAGGTTCAAATGGACACCAATATGTCTTGGAATAATCATGTCGCTGGAATTAACGAAATTGCACGCATCATTCGATACCTAACAAAGCATACCAGAACTCATAGTCACCGTGAGATCTCCTTTGATATCTTCTAAATATTTCAGTTTTGAGTGAATGAATCATGTCAAATGCGACGATCCGACTATTATTGACGAAAATATGGTTCAGTGCCCTTTTGGTTGCCTCTTTTGTTTTTTCTTTGATATGCTACACGTGACGAGGCGACTTTTATTAACGAAGAAGCAGGTTAGTGTACTTCTGACATGTTGCGCCATCTTTGTTTTTTCTCTGTCGATGAATTCTGCAATCGTTTCCATTTCATTTGATGTGCTGTACGTTGAGAACAAATCATTATTAACGAAAATACGGCTCATTGCCCTTCTGACATGTTACGTTGTCTTTGTTTTTTTTTCTCTGTCGATGAATTCTGCATTTTTTTTCTTTTTCAGTCAATGTACTGCACGTTGAGATTCAATTGTCATTAACGGAGATGTGGCTTCGTTCCTTTCTGACATGTTGCGTCATCTTTGTTTTTTCTTTGTCGATAACATTCTGCATTCGTTTCTCTTTCATTTGATGTGCTGCACGTTAAGATCCAAATATCATGAGTGAAATTGTGACTTAATGTCTTTCTGACATGTTGCGCCATCTTTGTATTCTCTCGTCAATGAATTCTGGATTTTTTGTCCTTTCATTTGACGTGCTGTAAGCGAAGATTCGATTATTATCAGCGAATATACAACTTAGTGCCCTTCTGACAGTTGCTCCATTTTTTTTTCTAATAACTCATTCATTTCCACAAATCCTCACACATTTTCTACCACGCCACCACCTCCTACGCTGACTACGTCACTTTCAAAGTTTTAACATTTTATCATTATTATTATTATTTTTCGACCCACATTCCCCAGTTCAATATCATCTAACACAATTATTAGACCGATATTTGATTCCTCCATTCTGATTGGCTGACCGACACCACTCTGTAACACAAGTTGAGTTTTAATGTTTCATCACTATTATTATTATTATTCGACCCACATTCCTCAGTTCAATTTCATCTAAAACCATCATTCTACTGATATTTGATTTCTCCAGTCTGATTGGCTTACGACACCACTCTGTACCAGAAGTTAGGCTGATTGTTCCTCAAGGTTCGGTTCAGGAATCTGAAAATTCGCAAAACGAACCTTCATACGACAAAGCGTGGGCATTAGTCATCTCCTGATGATGCTTACTTGGTAAGCGAAACGCGTTAAGTGTTAAATGACTGTCATATTGAAATAGGAAAAAAAAAAACGACAATTACGACGAAACGATAACGAATAAAGGCACGTAAACTGTTCGAAAACGCACGCAAAACCGTCGCACGCAAAACTGTTGAATACTTCACTTTCCCCAATTTCGAACGTTAACTCTACAATACGACTCAGCATTATTTCTGCCAAAATTCGATAGAGAAGGGTTATGGGGGGTTCCAAACGACGTATTTCAAATATTGATTCACTCTGTATGTATGCGCTTATATTTCGTAGAATTTTCAATACGATTTTCACCACACTATGGCAAAATTTCCAACATGTGTGGGCTATTATTTCTGCAAACTGAAACTCACTTTTCAAATGTAACTGAAAAAATGAATCGCAAACGTGTTATGATTTCGATATATTTTGAGGTAATAATATTTAATATCGAACGAATAGTCATAAAGAAAATTATTTGCATTGTATTCCGAAAGCTTTGGACACCGAATGAATTTCTTAATACCTGTTGATGATATTGATCTTCCCTAATATTTATAAACATTCATATTATGCTGAAGTTGTAACTTTGCCCCGGTCACCTTACTACGACAAAATGCTTGATGTGCATTCAAGCAACTGTATTTGAAGATAGTTTTATATTTCTATATATATTATAATCGTATCAATTTTGATGACTATGAACTTGGAATAACGAAAGATGGAATTGTGAATACTATGTGTTTTTGTTTCAGAATATCGAAGTTGAGGTTAAAATATCTTTCAGTTCATGAATTCACATGAATGAATTTGAATTATTTTATGACGATTTTTCATATTTGTCTGTATCGTTACTTTGTTAAGTTTATATGTACAAGAACTCAGAACTCCGAACAATTGAAACTCAGGTTATCTACACATAATAGACTCGTCCGGTATCTATATCAAAGGATGCTATTTTGAATGGGAATTTCGAAAAAACTACAATACGAAATGAATTTCCAAATATCGCACTTGAAATTTAATGTGAAATGTCAATCATCTATGATAATGTCCTGAATAAAATTCAAAATATAAAATGCCACTTTTTGTTATATCGACCCAACGAATCAGAATTTAAAATGACGGACAAACTTATTTTCTTTATTTCTAAAATGTCCTGTTTTTGTCAACCTAGTATCTTTCAATATGATGTTTCTTCATCTCTATAAAATCTGGTATATAATTTTTTGTTATTGCATATTTTTGACAACTTTCCCTGTATAAGATAAGTTTTCATTTTCAAAAAAAGATGTGTGTGATATGTATTTTATTTATTTTGGTAGTATATTATAAAGCCATTTATATAAAATATCAACGTTATTGAGACTGCAGTTGAACAAATTTCCTTTGGAATGACCCATACAGAACGGCGTGTTTTTCTTGAATTTTGGAACACACCACGATGAATCTTCAAAGTCTTCCAAATTCACTACGGTTGTATATATATTGAATATCGACAAATTCTAGCCTCATAATGTGCAACTATAGACTGACAAAAATGGAAACTGCTGAGATTTCAAACTCGTTCTGGAAAGGTTGCTATGACGGTTTTGAATGTTGTTGTTGAGATGACTCTGACTGATACTGCACACGTTGATGTATTATCCTGAAATAAATTCGATTTTTCAGTAAAAAAAATACACTGAAATAAATTCGATTTTTCAATAAAAACATACACTAAAAAAAATTTTTTGGCAACAGGGAGGGTAATGTCTTTCATGAAGTAATTGCTACACTTATAATGAAAATAAAAAATCAAGTGTCATCCAAAATAAAGAATTCAAAACACATATTCTGCACGCACTAAGTGAAGGAAAAATATTGTATGAAAACACTACTTCATGCGGATCATTTCTGTCAGTGAGAATTTTCGACCCGAATGAAAAATATTGTATACATCCAAAAACTCTTTGCCTATAAAACAAAGAAAAATTGGAAACAGTACTAACCTTAATTCTGTACAATCTCAAATGAAACGACAAGATTCGGTTTCCCAATGTCCATTAACCCTTTGAACACAATAGCGTATTTTCCTGATGAAAATTCTTCTAAGTGAGGACGATACGCCTCCGTCACTCGGTGGGGTAGAAATGATACTTTATCTCCCAAATCTAACAAGACCGCCTCACCAAATTTTCCTTTCACGATTTTGCCAGTGAATATCCTCTGCGGCATCTCCACAGGCAAATCTGCTACTTTGATACTTGGCTTTCTCTTCACGATCGAACTTGCATTCAACTTTTGTAAATCCATCTGTGAAAAATAAAAAATGAAAGCTTTATGTTTTGATTCACAATATATGCGAATACTATCTCAAACAAACCACGACATGTAAAACATTTGACTGAAATCATCCAACATATATATCGAGAAAAATTTTGGAAATCAAATGATTCAACAATTCTCACCAATTTTCAATTAAATTACATTCGAATATATTCATCTGAGGAAAAAGTCAAACCTAAAACACTTACTTTCAAATAGAATCGGTGCACTTGTCACTGGTATCACTTTCAACGGATGCAACTAACTCATTTCGCCATGCATGACGTATTTATAGTAAAATAAGTGATGACATATTTTAAAATGAAACAAAGAGCCTTTGTTGCATTCGTTTCCCTTCCATTTGATGTGCTGCACGTTGAGATCCAACTATCATTAACAAAGATGTTGCTTAGTGTCACTCTGACATACTGCGCCATATTTGTTTTTTCTCTGTCGATGAATTTCGCATTTCTTTTCCTTTCATTTGACGTGCTGTACGTGACGATTCGACTATTATTAACGAAAATGTGGCTTTGTGCCCTTCTGACATGTTGCGTCAGATTTGCTTCTTCTCTGTCGATGAATTCTGCATTCGTTTCCCTTTCATTTGATGTGCTGCACGTTGAGATTCAGTTATCATTAATAAAGATGTGGGTTAGTGCCCTTCTGACATGTTGCACCATATTTGTTTTTTCGTTGTCGATGAATTCTACAATTTTTCTTCTTTCATTTGACATGATGTACGTAACGATCCGTAAGTTTTTTCAATGATTCTCTTTGCAATTCTTCCTATGCTGTTTCAAATTAGGCGCTCGATATTATATTTTCCATAGTCTACACATTAAATCATTTGAAATGAGTACCCACACCGACCTGTTGCGACTAGTATAGCGAAAATAGGTTATGAGGTCCTTTTGGCTTCGTAAAATGATTAACTATTTTTTTTGACATCTAAACGAATCCATTGATGTCAAAATCATCGGAATCGGACGACCGAAAGTAAAAACCGGAAGTGACCTGTTTTTGACGGATTCGAAACCTTCTCACCCTAAGGAATCCAAAAATACCATATGTTTCAGTATACGATGATTATTTCATTTTTTTGTCAACAAATTATGTGTTTTGAATCAAACTTTTGCAATTACATAACACTCGTAGTTGTTCATAACCCAACAACTTTTAATTTCAAATATGTTCAATGATTTTCTTCAAATGTGCAATTCTTTCTATGCTATTTCACATTAGGCGCTCGATATTATACTTTTCATAATCTACAAATGAAATCATTTGAAATGAGTACCCACATCGGTCCGTTGCTGCTAGTATAATGAAAATAGGTTATAAGGCCCTTTTGGCTTCGACAAATGATTAATTATGTTTCATGACATCTAAACGAATCCATTGATGTTGAAATCATCGAAATCGGAGGACCGGAAGTGAAAACCGGAAGTGGTCGTTTTTTGATGGATTCGAATCCTTCTCACCCTAAGGAATCCAAATATATCATGTTTCAGTATCCAATGATTTTTTTCATTTTCTTTGTCAATAAATTCTGCGTTTTGAATCAAGCTTCTGCAATTGGAATAAACTTATAGTTGTTCATAACCCAACATTTTTTAATTACAAGTTTGTTGAATTTGCAATTCTTCCTATGTTATTTCACATTAGGCGTTGGATATTATATTCATTACGCCATATTTGTTTTTTCTCTGTCGATGAATTCTCCATTTCTTATCCTTCCATTTGACGTGCTGTATGCGACGATCCGATCATTATTAGTGAATATACAACTCAGTGCCCTTCTGACAGTTGCGCTATTATTCTTTGTAATAACTCATTCATTATCACACACGCCACCACCTATCACGCTGACTACGTCACTTTCAAGCTCTTAATGTTTTATCACTATTATTATTATTATTCGACCCTCATTCTCCAGTTCAATTTCATCTAGCACAATCAATCGAGCGATATTTGATTTCACCATTCTGATTGGCTGACCGACACCACTCTGTAACAGAAGTTAGGTTGGG
Source organism: Leptinotarsa decemlineata (assembly GCF_025532065.1). Taxonomy (NCBI): domain Eukaryota; kingdom Metazoa; phylum Arthropoda; class Insecta; order Coleoptera; family Chrysomelidae; genus Leptinotarsa; species Leptinotarsa decemlineata. The sequence goes on along the minus strand of NW_027412549.1, from coordinate 9,663,615 downwards.
TGTTCCACAAGGTTCCGTTCAAGAGTCTGAAAATTCGCAAAATGAATCTTCATATGACAAAGCATGGACTTTAGTCATTTCCTAATAATGCTAACTTGGTTAGCGAAACGCGTTAAATGATAAATGACTGTCATATTGAAACACGAAAAACCGTTACGACAATAACGATGAAACGATAACGAATGAACGCACGGAAAACGGTCGAAAACGCACGAAAAACGATCGAAAACGCACGAAAAACGATCGTAAACGCACGAAAAATGATCGTAAACGCACGAAAAACGATCGAAAACGCACGGAAAACCACGTATTTTGAAATGTCATTGTCGAATACTTCGCTCTCCTATTGCCCTCACGTTGAGTCCACAAAGCTTAACCTCTCGACACTTTTGGATCTCCTCTTTCTCCTGTTGATGCTAACTTGGTTAACAAAGATACGAGACTTCCGACATGTTGGAACGCTAGACTTCTGTTGAATCGACATGTTTTTTTCTTAAATGATGTATTTTGAAACGCCCTGTATACACATTAATATCATATTTCAAATCGACATGTTTTTTTCCTTAAATGATATATTTTGATGCACCCTGTACACTTCGACGTCATATTTGTTTTTCAATGATGTATTTTGAGATACCTTGTACACATTGAGGGATCATACTTTGAAACGATACAGCCTCATTAATCTGTAATGTTTTTTCTGAAATCTGATTCATTATTATAAAATATATCACTTTCGCGCTTCCAATTTCCTTCGAGTAGTTCACGATTAATTCCAAAACCGGCAACGCTACATTACTCCATAAACAATGATTTATTATACAACTGGCAACGCCGAACCTGCCATGCTGGCATGTATTGACATTTGACAGATGCAGTCTTATGAGTCTAGTGTTTACAGTGTCCTTCTTCAACCAATAGATAGTTCAGCTAGTGTCTCATAGATGACTCTGTGTGTTCTATAACTCAATTTTCAAACCGGCAACGCTACATTACTCCATAAACATTGATTTATTGTACAACTGGCAACACCTGCTTGCACTAGCAACCGGTAAAACCTCGATCTCCATCTCTCTTTGCATCGATTACGTCACACGCGCCTCTCGCTCTCACACACACATACACATCTTTACATGAAATATTAATTATTTCCCAAATCTAAGTATATTTTCCTATCTTCAATACGATAATGATGATTACAATCTACGAAAATCAAAAATAAAAATGCTGTCAAGTATAATGAATGAGTCAATTTCGGTCCCGACAAAACTAACGCTATAAATACCCAACATTCGCAATTCGTGATTATGTCATTGTTTTTATAACAGCCAACTTATCAGTACGCGCTTATCAACCACAACCCGTATCTACCAACTATTCGCATTCACTTTCAATATACCTCGCTAGCGATGAGATTATACTCAAAAGCTACGATACCAAACGTCCCGCGTTCAACTCCTCAACAAAACTTTTTTTTATAACGTATTACCTACCCGCTTATTCTGAATAATTCCACAGATCAAATCTCCCGCCACTATGATGCACGCTCTGCGCGTGACAATGGTTCGCCGCTCTATTGGATGCCTGACAACCCGTGACAATTTGTAAGACTGGCTGGTGACGTCACTGTTCGTCACTGGTACACCACGATTGGATGCCTGGCTGTCTGGCTCGCTCCGGCTGTCTGTCTGGCTCAATCGGGGCCGAGTCTACTGACTGTTCATTGGGTTTGTGCATGACCTTTTCAACCGATTAGAAGAACATAAATCAGTACTCCTATATTTCATATGAATCCTTAAAATTAGATTTCTTTTTCTGAAATCATTCTTAAAATATATATTTTTCTTGTACACCAATTTCTAACAATCATAATTCTTGTGTCCCATAATTTTGAAAATGTTACTTTCGAGCGAATGCTTTCGTGTACAATAATTCAATACAGCAATTTATCTGAATTCAGAAATCTACAAATGGACAGCAATCTTTCACACATTCTATTGAATATAATTGATTTGAATGAAGAAATTTCAGAGAGTAACAAAACTTTAGAAATTGTATGGATTAAGGGTCATGCAGGAATTGAGGGAAATGAAATTGTGGATAAAATGGAGAAAAAAGCAGGTGGGAACAATTTTTCTAATATCAAAATACCATACACGGATCTAACGAAAGTGGCAGAAATTATACCCTGGATCAACTTCTGGTCAGAGATATATGATAATTCAGGAGAATCTGCAGAAGTCTCCGTGGTACAGATATGAAATCAATAGAAACTTCATCAGATCAATCTGCAGAATGCGAACTAGACACGCAATTTACCTACACAGAATATAAGTTCAAAATAGGATTAGCTGAAAATCTAAATTGCTCATGTGGAAAAATTGGTACGTTAGATCATCTGATTCTAGAATGTATTCAAATAAAGAATATATGTATTGATAACCTATGCGAAATACTGAAAAGTGAAAATATGACATTCCCAATAAGAAGTAACAGCTAGCTTATAAGTCGCGTTCTGTCACGTCCCAAACGAATGTAAATCCGTTCGTATAGTGTAATGTGAGGATATAAAAACAGAAAGAAGAAAAAAAAAAGAATGGAAATAATTAAAACGAATTGAATAAAGAGAAAAAAACTAAAACAGGAGAGAAAAAATGTGTACCTTTATATTTGAATTCACAGATAACTCCCACAAAACGAAAAATTGAAAAAAAGAAAAGTTAAAAAAAAATTTAATTGAAAACAAATATTGAAAAATGAATGAAATAGTAAGAGAACAAAATGGAAAAATGAAAGGAAACAATTCATTATGACTAACCGAATACTAACTTTTAGAACTGAATAATAGTGTATTATAAATCTAGAAAATATCAAAATATTGTAGAAATTTTACATGTTGAAATAGACTGGCAAATTGGTTATACCAATGCCATTTAAACTCATCATACACACACACACATACACACACACACACACGCACACACAACCATCTAAAATGATGGCTTCGACAACGTTTTTCATTAATAATGTATTTTCAGAAAATTATTGAATTACTAAAATGTCTATTGAAAAATAGGTTTGGTGATAGAAGGGTAAAAAATGAAATAATGGTTTCATGTGTTTTTATTGCCAAATTTTAGAAATAAAAAATTATACCATAAAAGTTTAAAAAAAATAACACCCTCATCACTTGGGGGATGAAAAATAGATTGAAACCTACCGAAAATACATATTGATAATAATAGATGGAACTTCAATCTGAGGAGTAGACAGATTGAGACCTTGGAGAGAACTCGTGACGAGACTTGGGGAATAGAAATAATAGTCGAGTGACCTCATTTGAGGATTGTCAGTTCTGTGTCTAATCCTGATCATCAGAAATAACGAAGGAATTACATTCGTCCTATTGGAAAATACGCAGCGTTTGACAAAGTTATTCCATTCATCGCCAGTGGGTAGTACAAACATTTTCAGAATTCACCATTGACATACATTTCACCGGTATGAAATGAAAATAGTTCAAAAATTGACCGAACGTGATTTCGCTAGAGAAGTGGCAACAAGTCGATCGTATTCCAGCTTTTCTGTATACCATATGGTTCTCGGATGAAAGAGCGACTTTTTTGACTAATAGCTTGTTTTGATTGGAATGCGTTCTATATAAATACGTATATAGCAAGCTTATAAAATCGGTGACAATTTGAATCTATACTTATAAATGCAAAAGTCACTCACTTAACACTCACTCGTTCATCCCTATTTCTCCGAACTGGTAAATCGTAGGAAGCTGAAATTTGATATAAAGATGCTTCTCAGGTCTTGGATGCGCACTAAGGAATGATTTTCAAATATTCCCACTGAGGCTCCCCCCGTGGAGATAAAAGTGACGCGTTTACATCACTGTTTCTTCTTACCGCCATATTTTCGAAATATAAAATTTTGTATTTAGGATCGTTTTATGTTGCTGATGTGCAAGGGGCTTGTTTACATATGAAGGTTACCTTTTCATCACTGTTTTTCCATACCGCTATATTTTCGAAAGCTCAAATTTTGTATCTAGGTATGTAGGTCTTATGTAGATGTGAAATGAGAAAGGATATTCAAATATTTTGACTGGAGCGCCAGCCTCGGGGGTAAAAGTTGCATCCATAAAACAAAATTATCTTTTCATCACAGTTTCTACATGCCCTTAAATTTCCGGTGGGTGAATTTATATTCAGTATCAGCATTGTATCAGTGCGGAGCCGGCCCAGGTCACTAGTGAATTCATAAGAGTGAAATATAACGAAAGCGAACTGAATAACTTCGAAAATAATATTATTTTACAATGTATTTCAAAAACGGTCAATTATTCTACTGATGGGAGACCATATTGAGTATCTGCTCTAACAATCATTTACGATAGTGCTTGGTTGTACCAAAAGATGTACTACCGTGAGGCTGCTGCCTTTTTCTCAAAAATTTCAAAATTCTGTTGTATTTTTGAAATAATTCCAGAAGTTTGCCCTTTCACTAAAACTTATTTCCATATTTTCGTTTTCATTTTGTTGAATCGTCAAGTCCTTATATCCTGAGGTCAGCTTTCTCCCACCTGAGACAATATTCTAGATGTGCCCTCGTAGTAGACTGCAGACTGATCAATTCAACCATAAATAACTTTGATAGAAAAAGTTCTGAAAGAAGTTTCGGTTGTGCAAAAATGAAAAAACTATGTCTAGAAAGAATGAAAAACAAAGAAAATCCAAAAACAAGCACTTTTCCCAGTCAACAGAACTCCAATGCTTTTCTCGACGCGTGTTTCACCAACCAAGTTGACTTTTTCAACAACACGTTTCACATATTGGGTGAAATGCCTACTTGGATAGTGAAACTTCTTTCAAAGAGAGTTTTGAATTTCTGGTAATTGGTGAAAGTGCTCGTTTTTGGAAACTATTTACGCCGGAGGTTTCAATTTTGTTTTATATTCTAACAAATAAAATTTAATCTGTATTCATAATGTATAATCAGTCATATTTTCATGATAGCTTCATTCGAGAATCAGGTACTTGAATATGAAAAACGATAGTTCTTTGGAAACTTAACCAAAAATCACAGTTACAAGAACAAGAATCAAGAAACATATTGAGTATCAATTGAGGGAACAGTTCATTACCGGAACGGAAGTCATCAACCCTTAGATGAAACGATTTAGGTTTCGCTTTCAGTATGCAATACCTACTCACTTCATTGAAAAGTTATATTTACATATTATCTGAAATTATTTCAAGCTGAAATAACACTTTAAATATCATAATCAATCACCAATAAGCGTGAGTCTGACAATACGATCTGTTCTATTATCTACTGAGTCATGAACATAAACATGATAGATTTTACTGGTTCCTTAAATTAAACATATATTGTTTTTGATCATTTTTCAACAATTATATATTTTATTTTAAAACTACACCTGACGATTTGATCTCCACAAACTTCATTTGAAAAATATATATCACAACATGTTTCGCTAAAACATCGCATAAAACATTAGCTTTTTCAAGTGAAAAAGCTAATGTTTTAGCGAAACATGTTGTGATATATATTTTTCAAATAAAGTTTGTGGAGATCAAATCGTCAGGTGTAGTTTTTGAAATTACTATGGATCTTCATCAAGTAACAGCCGAATCAATCAGAAAATTATATACTTTATTAATTCTCAAAAAACTTCCATATTGCATGAAGAAATGGCAATGAGCCTTTTCATTATTGACACTTCATACTGCAGGTATCATGTTGTGAAAATAATATATAGAAATTATATAGATCTTACCAGGAGGATCCCCTTGGAATTCCTATGAAAATTGTCACATATTTTGAAAATTCGCATTGAAAATGACAACAGTCTATTTTGGTTCTATGTAAATCGTTCAGAATCCAATTTAGCAAATGTATGAAAAATATTTCTCCTTACCTCTCCTTAATATTTCAATGGGTGGCGTCATGATGAAGTAATATTACTCGATAAATGTCTCACCAGTATCAAAAAAACATTATTCAATACAAATCAACGACGATATGAATAGCCATTCAAATTTTATCTACTTTTACTTCGATTCTCCTATTAAAGATTAAATATATATCGCTTAATCAATCCTCTACGTACTCCATGAGAACAAATTCCTTTCAGATGATGATAAAATGGGTGTTGAGAATGAACTAGATAATACTCGCCGGTATCTGATATCAAACTATTGAATTATTGGCCTTTGAAAATTCACTTTCTACTTCCCTCTGCTCTTTTCACGGCTAGCAGATAACAAAGTGATATCGGCTCCCAGGGGCGTTGCGTTTACGATCCTATGACACAGCGATATTTGGATCAGCCAAAGATCTCATCAGGGGTACTAGGCCATATCCTGCCAACAACATTTGAACTCATTCTGACCTAAAAACAACAGTGAGTGTGAAGAGAAGGTGATATTTCCATTCACAAAAACGTAATGTATAGGATCGACAGACCATTTAATACCGCTCATCAAAGATGAACACGTTTTGATTCAATTAGATATATAACGAAACTATAAAAATTCTCCAGAAGCAAGATTATAAAATTACTGATAATAACAGTATTATTGTGGATGCATTTATGAAATTTTTGTGTCTTGTTTCCTCAAAAGTAGTCTCCCACACTTGTGCCAAAGATTCGGCTTTTATCTTCTCAATCGTCGAAAAATGCCGTCCTTCCATGGGTATCTTTTATCTCGGGAACAGAGAAAAGTCTCAATGGAACAAATTCCGATGAATACGGTGGCTTAGGCAAGATTACGGTGTTATTTGCGGCCGAAAAATCACGAACAAGCAATGAGGAGTGAGCAGGTACATTATCGTGATGCAGAAACCATGAAATGTTTTTCCATAACACTGGACGTTTCCTTCGTATTGCTTTTCGCAAGTAGCGCATAACTTCAAGATAAAACTCCTTATTGGCAACTCCTGATATACTAGGCCATAGTAATCGAAGAAAATAGTGGGCAAAACCTTGACATTTGATCGAAGTTGACGTGCCTATTTTGATACATTTCATACATTTATACATTTCATGCTCAAAATGATTTTCCGTAATAATTCCCTTCACATCACCAACATTTATCAGATATTGATGTGCTGAGGCGTCCAGGGCCAGCGTCGTCATTCACATCTTCTCGACCTACTGTCAAAAGCGTGTACCACTGGTAAAGATTTTTCTGACTCAGACTAGAATCACGGTATGCCACTGTTAACAATGTTAGTGTTGTTGAGCACTCAATTCTATTCTTTACACAAAATTTGATGCAAATAGTCCACTTTCTCGGGTGATTTTTCTATGCATTTTTGTATATCCGGAATGAAGTATAATGTTGCAAAATTGTCATAGTTCCCATTCAATTTGCCATCTATCCAATGTTTTCTCATTGGTTATGCTTTTACTTATTCGGAAGTACCTTTGTGGCCAACGAAGTGGAAATTATACGGAATTAAAATACGTGCAGGTGACTTTCGATCATAGGCTTATGTGAAATCTCCATGTTCGAAAAACAGACTATGAGTCCAGAAAGGCCCTGAGAATCTGAAGAAGGATGTGCGGAAAAAACTGGCGGTTGATCCCAAACATGATACTATAGTTACAAGGGTAGCGACCCATGGTAACATATATGATGTCGTGGTGAATAAGAACGAAGCAATCGGTGACGACGACAAATGTTAACTTGCGTACCAAATAAACCCAGCTTTTTAACGAAGCTGATTAGTTTGTATGGTGAGTGGTCTTTCAGGTCAGATGGTGAGAGTACGGCTCTGTCGAACTCTAAAAACCTGATTCGGTCCCCAGCCGGGCAGGCACAAAAAATATGCTCCGCTGTTTCATCATTTTCCAAACAGAGGCGACACAAACTGTCTTCCGACAATCCGAGTCACTGCATATGATGATTCAAATGACAGTCACCTGTAAGACTATAGTCCAACATCTGTTTGATATTAAGCTTCAGAAGGTGAATAAACTTCTGCCAGAAGTACATAAATCTTCTTGTTCTGACAAGTTCTGGTCCGATGAAGCTGCTTGCAGCACCCTCTTTTGCAAGGGAGTCAGCAGCTTCGTTGCCTTCCAGGCCAGTAAGGCCAGGAATCCAGACCAGAGACAATCTGTTAAGTCTTTCTATCGTTTCCTATCGCAATTTGCTACCAATTTAGACATTGCTATGTAGGAGCCAAGAGCTACCAACGCCGCTTGACTGTCCGAGAATATTTCTATTGACTTGTCTGAGAGGTTGGATTTATTCAATCTCTCCACACACAATTCAATAGCGTAAATTTCCGCTTGAAATACAGTCGCATAAGTTCCTAGGCAGCTAAATATCTCTGTCCTGGGTCTGCGACTGAAAACACCTGTTCCAGAACCGAAAGGCGTTTTTGATCCATCTGTGAACCAACAACTTTCTGCCCTTAATATTTTCTTTTTCCGGAGGATCCAGTTCTCTCTACTCGGGAATAGTACTTTATAAGGCAGTTCGTAGTTGACAGTTGGAGGCATAGAGTCGGAGGTCATTTCCAGAATGCTGTGACTTCCAGTGTTAACCTACAGTCTGTTGTACTCTGCATTAAATTGATTTGTGCAATTGGTAATGTGCACAAGTCTGTAAGCAGTCCATCCAGCTTTCAGAAAAATGTGGAGAGGAGGTAGATCTAGAAAGATTTCCATGGCCGCTGATGCACCATTGATAGTCAGACGAGCCTGTCTCTGTGAGCCAGAGAGCTTCGCTTGGGCCGTTTTCTGTAAAGCTTTCGACCACCAGACAATTGCATCATAACTGATCATTGGTCTAACTATCGTCACATGAATCCAGTGGATTTGTTTGGGACCTAAACCCCAAATTTCATCACAAATCCGTCGACATGTCCATAGAGACGGTCTGGCTTTGTGTAAAACTTTTACCAAGTGAACGTTTCAGGTGAGTCTTTCATCAAAGATAATGCCAAATTATTTCACCTCCGTTCCAAATGGAATGACCTCACCATTGAGGGAAAGTGGCGTTAGACCGTCCAATTTTCTCTTCTTGGTGAAGGGGATTAACACAGTTTTGCTGGGGTTGACAGACATCTGCTACCTCAGGCACCAACTGTGAACAACGTCCAACGCGCTTTGGAAGATATAACAAGCTACCCTTCCCTACGTGGACCCTGTCGGGATGACAAGGTCATCTGCATAAGCTCGCAGATCAACTTTTCTTCTGTTGAGGGCATCGAGCAGACCATCAGGAGCGACCACAGAAGGGGAGATAGTACCCCTCCTTGAGAGCAGCCCCTGGTGACCCTGAACCTAATTGCGTCGCCTTCAAGAGTCGTAGTTGCAGTTCTGTTTACTAGCATGGCATAGATCCAGCCAGTTATGATCGATTTTATACCCTTCCTAACCAGGGACAATCCTATAGATTTAGATAGTGCATTGTCGAATGCTCCTTCAATATCAAGAAATACAGCAACGTCAACGATGCTATGCAGAGATGTTGAAATGAAGCTATAAACTATATGAAGAGATGAAGTCAGATGAAGATCTCTGATAATCAAGAAGCATCACAATAGATCTGCAAAGGTGGAAGTGGGAGAGGATGCATATTTCAATATTTGTCTCATTGAAACTTGTTTCGAGATTTTCGAGTATTATAGTGAAAATAAATTTATTCAATTCTACTGAATTTCAGTTTGCACACATTTATCACTTGGTGAACAAATTGAAAATTTCTGGGCATCGGAAATGAAACAACAAATTCTGGGAGGTGTGTAGTTTCATTTACTCGGAAAGTTTAAATGAATTTCTCGAAGAAGTGGATAAACAAGCTTTCTCTCTTCAATACTCACATATTCCACATCAAACGTGATATATCTAGAACTGGACACTACCACAATATGTCATACTAACCAATGAAAATAGTCCCATTGTAATGATCAAATACCAGTGATTATCAAAAATATACTTACATTTATCAGTTGCTGAAAGAATAACGTGAATCAATACTGATTATACCGATGACACCAAAGAAAGTCATGAATTTTGTTAACTCATAGTTAGTAAACTGTTTTGGTTGATTTCCAGATTTTGCCTTGACCAACTGAATCAGTTGATGCGACAAGAAGAGTACTTTGACCACGCCACTGAAGAAGATTGCCACAGTTGCAGTTGAAACTTTTGGAGGTTATAACCAAAGAAGACCACAGCAAAACCCGGAAATCAACCAAAACATTGACCGCACACGTGAAAGCCTTTACACGTTCATTGTTAATACTTGGTAATCGGTGCTTTTTTATTCACAACAAATTAAAGGATGAATTGAAAAATAATAGCGGCGAATGAAATAGTGTCAAAGGAACTTGTTTATTTGAAGCTTTTTTCTTGGTATGTTATTAAAAATGTGATGGATCATTCTGCTCCATTCCTGAACAGCGATGACCTGTGTAAAGGAGCACTCAATTCCATACCTCAATAGTGTTGACCAATTCATTCTTCTGAAATGAAAATCTTTTGAAAGTTATTCAAATGGGGAAGGCATATCACTGAATCTACCCAGAAATGTTGTTGCGTTTAAATTGAATTCATAGATGTTTCCCCAATTTCTCAACTTTCACCTTCGTAAATCAAGAAACAAAAATAATAAAATAAAATTTCGAATTATTAAATACTCCCTTTCAATGACGTATCGAAAACTTCTTCTGTTTCCTTTTTTGAATGCTAATGAAAATAAATTAAATGTCAAATACACAATAATCAATACATATCATAGTCATCTTCATTTTCATCAGCTTGGAAATTTTTTCCCTTACCCTTTCAACTGAGATTCGTCAGGAGGACGAATGGTTCATAACGTAAGGTATTTTGGTGGCGACATAAAGGTCAATGACCTCTATGCCGCTCTGGCCTTGTGTACCCCTTCCTGACTGGGGTATTTGATGAACAAACAGTTCATTTCAACAGACGTCGTGGGGCCCTCACTCAACCGAGCGACGGGGCCTTCTGTATCGAGTGAGGTCATCTATAGTGTAATCTACAGCTCTCCTAACTAATGGGTTATCATGAGTTTCCGCTGATTCGAAAACTCTCTGATTCTTCGACTAAATGGACTGCCGTATAGTTAACAGCTTCAAATCTCTGCGGATGGCTTCATTCCGCACGAACCATGGAGCATTCACCAGCATCCTGAGAAGTTTATTTTGCAACCTTCCCAAAATGAAGAGGTTTGATGGGGCGGTTTGTCCCCAAGCACCTGAAGCATACATAATGACAGGCATGAACATCGTGTTGTATAGTAAAATCTTATTTTTAAGATTGAGTTTTGAATTTCTATTGACCAGAGGATAGAGTTTAGCTATCCTCATCTGCACTTTGCTCTTGATATAATCAATGTGATTTGCCCAGGTGAGTCGGCGGTCTACCCAAAGACCTAGGTACTTGACTCGCGTTTGCCATTCGATCTCCCTGCCTGAAATCGTGACCCTTGTATCTGGAGAAACTTACGTCTCCCCAAGTCTATCGCCTGAGTTTTTCCTAGATTCACTCGAATCTTCCAGTCAAGGTACCAGCGTTCGAGGTCATCCAATGCGCGTTGCATGTAGACGACCCCCAACGCCCGACCCATGGAAGAAGCGAGGAGAGCCGTATCATCGGCGTAAAGGGAAACCTTCACGTGATCAAACCTCCGTAGGTCGCTCACGTAAAGGCTGTACAGTAGTGGAGACAGCACAGCTCCCCGAGGCACTGCCTTTCAGAAAGGACCTAATCCACCGGACCAGACCCCGAGGCAGATCGAAATCGAGCATTTTGTGTAGCAGGCCTTCGTGCCAGACTCGGTCGAATGCTTTCGAAATATACAGAAGATGGACTGTCTTCCTGTTGTTCAGCTCTGAGATGGAGTTTGCGATCAGTCTCAGGGCCTGCAGCTCGGCGGAGTGTGCCATCCTGAAGCCGAATTGTTCGTCAGGTAGAACATTTCGGTTTTCAAATTCTTCTGTTAGCCTTTGCAGCACAACTTAGCCGTTGTGCAAAGCAGACTAATCGGACGATGATTCTGCGGAAACAGCAGATTCTGGCCCTGTTTCGGAATCATGACAACTACGGCATGCTTCCATCTTCGAAGAAAGTATCTGAGAGTGATTGAGCTGTTGATAATGTCCAGCAGGTATCTGATGAAGTTCTCCGGGAGCTGCTTCAACAATCTGTTGTTGATTGAATCAATTCCCGAAGCCTTCTCGGGTTTGGAGGCCCTAATGTACCCCTTCAGTTCTTCCTCTGAAGCTGGACGGATCACGTCGTCATCATTTTCTCTAAGGATGCGCCAAACCCGGTGTTCCAGCCGGATATCACGGTCAATATCATCATCCGGATCAACGTTAAGTCGAAACTGACTCTCCATTGTGTCTGCAAAGACCAACGCCTTCTCGGCGGGGGAGTAGCAGATGCCACGCTGTCCGTGGCATCTGCTACTCCAAACACTCGCTCCACCTCTCTAGAGAGTCCGCTGATAAACTCGTCTGAGTCGATTTCTCTCCCGGATGAGGTTCTTTATCCTGGGAGGAAACTCATTGTAGCTCCGCAGAGGACACTCTGTCCTGGTTGTGACTGCGCGGAAAACGTTGTTCACAGACAATTCGAAATCTTCCACTGCCGTGTCGAGACCGTTGCGAGTTTGAAGCGCCTCACGGCGCTTCAAAATAGGTTCCAAAATAGGTTCCAAAATAATTGTTGTATTTGACGGATATTCAGACTACAGTAAGAACGTAAAAGCTATGGAGCAGCAGAGAAGACCTGCTGCACTTTCAAAAACGTATGAAGTTTGTTTCGATGAAACAATGGTTGTACCAGTTACTCAAGAAAAATTCTTATCAAATCGAAATAACAAAGATAAGTTCATTAATATGTTAGTTGAAAAATTACAAGCTGCAAATATTACTACTAAACAAGCCAGAGATGATGCGGATATTCTTATTGTTGAAACTGCAATTGAAGAATCAAAGTCTAAAAAAACTGCAGTTATAATAGGACAAGATATTGATTTACTAGTCATTTTAATTGGGCGTACACTGTCTTACGAACAAGAAATTTTCTTTAAAAGAGTTGGGAAAGGTAATGTAAAAACGGAGATATACTCGACTAAAAGTTTTGATAATTATCCTCATTCTAAAAAACATATTTTATTTCTGCACGTATTAAGTGGCTGTGACACAACTTCTGCGCTTTTTAAAAAGGGAAAAAAATCATTTTTGAAAGTTTTTGAGAAACTGACAAATTTGGATGAACTAGCTGCAGCATTTGAGGAAGAAAATTGTTCGGCCCAGAGATTATTAGAGAGTGGAACTCAAACCTTATTGGCAGTCTATAATGCTCCAAAATCTGTGGAAAGTCTCGATCATCTTCGTTATATGCATTACGTCAAGTCTACAAAACTTAATAAACCTGTGCAGCTTTCAAATATTCCACCAACAAGTGCAGCTGCTCATCAACATTTCAACCGTGTATATTATCAAGTTCAAACTTGGTTAGGACATGAATTTGGAACCCCAGGTATGGGGTTGGGCAATGCGAAACGATTTTCTGGAGCCTATCATGACAATTTTACCACCTGCTCCAGAAGATTTGCTAAATACAATTTTCTGCAACTGCAAGAGTAGTTGTGGTTCGCGATGCGGATGCAGGAAAGCGGGCTTGCAATGCTCTTTAGCTTGTGGCCAATGTAATGGGCAAGCTTGTCTCAATGCTCTACCATATCAGAGCGACATTAACGAAGATGGAACCTTTGACCCCGAAATCATGGAAGAACTTGAGACAAATGTCGTTGAAGACGATAATGAAGACCAGTTTGAAATTTACCAGCAGCCAGAAGACGACGATGAAGAGGAAAAAGATGATTAAAATTATAAATTGTAGTTTTTGTACCCTTTATTCCATTTCTTTACTTTCAATAAAAATAAATGTATTCAATGATATTTTTCAATAAAAAGATTAATTCATAATTTATTTGTTTTTTTTTATCATGTAAGAAGTTATGAATATCAATTAGGTTGAAATTCAAATATAATTCCTATATTTTCATTAACAATCCTGCAATTACATGGGCAGGTAAGTGTTGTTAAATAAATTAATACTGAATAAAAAGTGGATAAGTTAGGCAAAAAATGATAAAATATAATTTAATAGTTAATAAAAATTGACGAATATTCATAATCATTGATTTATCGATAGTTCATCAACTATATATGGCGCGTTTTCAACCGGAGGCACCGGTTGACCTGAAGTGATGCTGTGACCGCGTGCTCTCCGCCCTCTATCTCGAAAACGGTTCACGGTATAAAAAATGTTTTTAAACAAAATTTGTAGAGAATTTTTTTGACCTTTAACCTTGAAATTTAATAGTTACTTACACCCTACCATATGTAGGTTTTGAGACAACTTTTAGGGTGTCAATATACAAGTATTTACAGACTTACAGCTGGGTTTCTCGAATTCCGAAGTGAACTTACTATAATGACTGGACTACAAGAGTAGGCGATGAACAGTTCCGTGAAAGTGATAGTTTGAACGCACTCACCAGAAGTTTGGAGGGTCCTTGCGCACTACAACCAACGCACTTACTAATAGGAGATATGTAACTACTGGTGAATGGCTGATCATCCACCAAAAATAGTCGTATTTGTGGAAGAAACTTCAAAATTATCGCAGCGAAAAATATTCTGTATGTCAGTTTGCCAGCTAACGTGTCTGAACTATAATCAATACATAGTATGAAACAAAGTCGCTTCCCGCTGTCTGTCCCTATGTATGCTGAGATCTTCAAACTATGCAACGGATTTTGATAGATATATTTTCAATAGGTAGAGAGATTTAAGAGGAAGGTTTGTATGTATGTAACATGCATAATATAGTGGAGAAACACTTATAATTAGAGTTTCCTAACGTGATGTCGTAAATGAACACATTTTTTGCGCTTACTTTGCAAACGCTGGCTGAACCCTACGAGATAGATTGAAAATGTACTACAATATTGAACACATATTTGAAATAGTTAGAATTGTATGCCAACTGATATATTACTTCGGCCTGAATCGGGCAGATCTGCATGACAATACAGTGCCAGATTCTGGGGCCGGCTGTCACTCGTTGACAGTTCGGAAACAAGACGTGTCTACTGCTCCACCTCCAGCGAACTTTCCTTCACCTCCTGTGTGCCAGAAAAATAACGCATCAGTGAAGATTTTCCTCCGCTGTCTGACGTGTCCAATCGTAAAGTAGACGACTGGATTCGTCGGGAAAAACCTAAAAAGGCTAGGTCTAAGAAGCTACAACAGAAGGCCGTCCTCGACAATGTCAGAGATGAGGCCAGGAACTACTACTCGACATCCGAGATCTCGAATCGCCCTATGACCCAAAATCACGAAAATGAGAAAATGGACGCTAATCAAAATATGTCAAATGATAGTGTTTCAAACGTTTGTGGAAGCACTGTTACAACTACTTAGGACAAGAAGCCTATTTCTACTGCCCCTCTCAGGCAAATGGAACATCCTTCAGTAAAAAAGGTTGTTCGTCAGAAGGGCAAATGGATGGAACTGACAGGAGGAGGATGAACACAAGAGGTTTCAGACATCTGTTCTGCATTGAATCAGACGAAAAAATTGTTCGTCTGTCGAAATTCGACTGAGCAGATGTTGTCATAAACTAATCTCGGTTTATAACCCTCCGACTAATCGTTTACTCCCTGAATCACTGGATGATCTGCTGATGGAAAACAACATTTCGACAATTGCTGCTGATGACTTTGAAGCCAAGCACCAACAATGGAACAGAGCCACTAATCGTAACGGCCAAGCGATCTATGCGCTATCTAGAGTTGGGCCCGGATGAGCCCATGTACTATCGTGACCTTACTAGACCTGATATATTATACATTGCGCTTTCCAAAACCGTCTGTCTGATCAGCTAACTCTATGTTCTGTTGGAAATGGATTCCAATCATGATACGGTGATCTTGTTACTGGGTGATGATCTTTCTTCTTGGGATTATTGCGTGAGATCATCGACGGATTTGGATGCCTTCACAGCCCATCTCGGAGAGACGCATACCATCCTGAGGCATTTCACTCCTCCGACGAACACGACGTGGCAACTGAACACTTCGATCATCCGGTGCATTCGATAATGCATTCCGAGCGACCACCTCTAGGGAAGAGCTTCCGCTGAAGAGCTATAACGAGTTTCTACCGCAGATTAAATCTCAATACGTGAGAGGAACCGTCTCCCAATAGATAAAGTTGTGGCTAGCAGAATGGCCACTCAAATAAAACAGACTATCGTTAACTATCGAAACGAAAGATGGAAGAAGCTGTTGGAATCCTTTGAGACTGAAAGAAGAATGCTCCGTCACCCATTCGAGGAGAGCGCGGAGGGTACTACTCCCCCGCCAACAAAGCGCTGGCCTTTGTCGATACGACAGAACGTCAGTTCCAGCTCAATGTCAACGATCAGGCTGTGTCTTCGGCGGCTCAGCTGACTGAAAGAGTTGTTCTGCAAACTCTCAACGAAAAAGTTGCGGACCGAAATTTTTTGTTTCACGAAACATTCAGCTTCCGGAAGGAACAATCCACTGAATTACAGGCTCTAAGCTGGTCGAAAACACCATCCAAGAACTGAATACAAACTAAAAAGTGAATATTGTTTTGTTGAACATCTCGAAGGCCTTCGGTACAAACTACCTGCGTTCGACCTCTCTCGGGGCCTCATTCGATGGATTGGGTCCTTCCTGGAAGACAGATAATTTCAAGTCAGAGTGGAGGGATCCCTGTCTGACAACAGGTAGATCTTCGCTGGAGTGCTACAGGGGGCCGTGCTCTCTCTCACGTTTACCGTCTTTACACCAGTGACCTGCCAAGGTCCGAGCGTGTGAATTTATCTCTGTATGTTAATGATACCGTTCTCCTCTCATCTCCCATGGATCGAGAGGAGAACGGTATCGGATCATCTACATTTGAAGTGCATTAGACAACTTCGACTGTTGGTACCTCAATTGGAGGATTCGAGTGAACCTAGGTGAAATTCAGGCAATAACCATGGAACGAACGATATCTTCTCCGGCCATGTAAGTGAGAGTCTATGGAAGAAAGATTAACAAGTGAGCGCAGATAGAGTACCTTTGTTTTCTAATAGACTTGTAATAGGCTCTCCTGGACTCCGCACTTCAATAGTGTAAAAGCAAAAATTGAGGAAGGAATCAAAAGCCTGTACCTTCTGATCAATGGAAGATCCAAATTGAGCCTATGAAATAAACTCACGATTTATAACATTATGTTCAAGCCTGTCTTTCTCGTCTGGGGGGATTGCAGAATAAGATAATGCGAATAATAGTGAATGCTCCGTGGTTCGGGCGAAATGACGCCATCTGCAGAGATTCGAAGCTGCCTTCCATTCAGCAGTCCATTCAGTGGATACATCGGCGAGTTCTCCATAGTGTGGAAAGTAACGATAATCCGTTAGTTAAGAATGCTTCAGATTGTGCTGTGGACGACTCCTCCTGATATAAAAGGCGCCACACTCTATGTTATGAGGCCCCCATATTCTACGTTAACGGATGAGCGATCTTTACATCTATTCACCCCAGCCAGGTAGGGGTATACCGTGAAAGGCGGTACTGATATCTTAGGACTTTCATGCCGATATACAAAACTCAGTACATTCCATTTTTCCTTCTGACAAACACACGCCGAAAGGGTCAAGGAGCCTGGCTCGAACCTGTTCAATCAAGACTTCAATCGGAGCGCCCTATAGCCCTTCATGATTAGCAGTGATCGCCCACGTTTATGTGCATTCACAGTACACGGAATGTTTGATATTGCTTGATATTAAATTTTTCCAGTTTGTCTTTTTTTCTATAGGCTGAATAATTTTGCACGTAAATGAGAATATTGCATCATGCATAATTAACTTCGATCTTACATGGTCGCCTCTCTTGAGAAAGGAACCTGAGCTGAAAACATTTCATACCAAGTGAAATAAATTCAACATCCACTGTACTATTGATGCAAAAACTGTAATTCGATTTCGAAAAATTTTACATTTACTTCATTTTGTGCGATTTCAATCAGTTTCCCATCAAGAATCGGGAACTGGTAAAGAGTTAGTTTTCGAAACGTCATTATTGATCTGTACATAGTCACCTGTCAGGAATAAAGTTTCATTTTGTACCACTGACTCACTGTCGAACCCTACACGTACTTTTTCTACTGAAGCTATCCGAATGATGAAAATCAATGTGAATATGAACCATGTACAATGATATCTGACGTAATTGATTATACATTTGAAAGAAACAGTTTAGGAAAGAATATACAAATGATACGTCGTTACGACTAGCCACTGTCAGAAGCTTCATCATTGACAAAGTTCTGGATTTTCAGGTCGTCTTATGGAAGAATTCATTTATTATGAACAAAAATATTGTTAATTCGAGAATTGAACTCTGTATTAAGTCAGCTTTGATTCCTAGTTATATTATGAAAACTCCACTACGTTATATAAAGATCAATTCGTGAATAAGTTGGTCAATAGCTGACATATTCTTATTTTACGAAATGTAATATTCTTCAGAAATATACTTTATTTTTGTTGTTTAGAAAATAGATACAAAAAAATGAAAACAAACATTGTCGATACTCCAGTCAAAGGTTTTACAGACTATTCTTGGGAGTCTTGGTTACATTTTGTGAAGCTACAATAACAATAAATTCAAATTGAAAGCCTTTTCAGTTCGTTTGCTAATGAATCGAAGTGTATTTGAAATTTTCTTCTTAGGTTTTCTAGATTCAGGAGCTACGATGGATTGATAGGTAGTGTTAATTACAAAATCTCAAATTGAGACTATAAAATGAAAGATATTGGTAATGGTGGCGGACGGAATAAATCGCAATATACTGAACTTTATGAATACTCCGACAGTACTATCTAACAAACGTGTTATGAAATAATTTCAAATTTCTATTTTTGATTTGACGTGGAAACACTTAATGATTAGATAAGATTTGTTTGGAAATTCAAAGTACGCGGTTCCAAAGTGTTCACATTATAAATCGAGCTATTTATAGTCCGTTCATAATTTGTTGATAGCTCACTGCAAGTTTGACCCTCATTAGAGAACTGAAATACAGAGAGGACAGCTAATATGATATAATAACAAAAACCAAACTAAAACTGGCAGTTTAAGATGTTTTCGACTAACCCACCTTGTATCTGAAGAAATACAATACAGCTATAAAACTTTTAATCCGATTATGTAGGTATTTTGAGTGGAAATGAGTGACCAGTGTCGTAGAGTATATGATTAAAACATTAGTTACTTTAAATAAATAAATATATTAATATTCTTAAACTGTAGGCACTGTAAACTGTATTTTTATTTTAAAAAATTTCTTTATTTTATTCAAAAATAATAAGTTACTTGCAATTTGTAAAAGATACATTTATTTAATTAATACCTATTTTCAAATGATATAGGTAAACCACAATTACTTACAAAACTATTCAAATTCAAAATAAACAGGATCATCTTCGGAATCCGAGTCGTCTTGCAGGTTAATAATTAGCGGTTGTGTCTCTACAGTCGCATCAATTATATTGTCAAGATCCCACATTTTTTGTTCTTCTTCTATTGCATGTCTTACTGCATCTCGCCAATTTTGTTCTGTAATATGTTGTAAAGACTCATATAACAATTCACGTACAGCTTGTATTTTATATGACGTATTTTTTCTAGCCACATAGCTTTTCATTTGTGCCCAAATGAGTTCAATTGGATTTAATTCGCAGTGGTAGGGTGGAAGTCTAAGGACTGTGATGTTTCGTCTTTCCGCCATTTTGTCAACTACGTATTTCTTGAACTTAGATTTGTGTTGCCAGGCAACACAAAGTTCTGCTTTAACCATTCCATCTTCGTAAGGCAGGGACTTATTCCGCAGCCAGTCAATGATATACTGTTTCTTCCATGCAGTCGTTGGAATTCTTTCAACTAGTCGTGAATGATAAGGTGCATTATCTAATACTATAATTGAGTTTGGTGGTATATGTTCAATCATCTGCTCAAAATACTCTTCGCAAACATCAGCTGTCATCTCCTCGTGATAGTCTTTTGTGCTTTTGGATTCAAATTCCAACAAACCATGCTTAGCAAATCCTTTTTCACTGCCAATGTGAGAAACTATTAATCTACTGCCTTTACCAGAGGGTGGGGAAATACCAGTAGACCAACCTTCCATAAAGGCTTGCCTGGAGCTTGATATATTTTCATCTGTCCAAATTTTTGTGAGAGTATGACCTGCGTTTACCCACGTTTCGTCCTGATAGTAAATCGGCCTTCCTTCAGCTCGAAATTTTCGTATAGATCTTAGATACTTTCTTCTCCAACATATTATCTCTTCCCGGTCAATCAAAAGTGATTTTCGGTCTGATTTCTCCCACCGCAAATTTAATTCTTTTAAAACTTGCCACAATTTGGTTCGTCCGACATGAGGCAAATCCGGGTCGTCTCTAACTTCTTGTAAAATTTTGTTTAAGTTGGGTATTTCTTTTTTGTAAAAAAATTCGTGAATTTTCTTTGGAATACCATTTTTGGCAAATTCATCAATTTCAATAGGTTTTCTCCCCTCTTTAAGTATTCGTTTGTATTTGGGTTAGCTATACCTTTTTTTTTTCTTTCTGATAGGAACCTATATATTGTTGACTCCCCTACGCCCGTCATGTTGGCACAACTCTTGATTATGTTCTGAACAGTGTTTGTGGGATTCTGAGAAACCAGAGCATCGTGAACATTCAAAACAATAGTCTTCTCTCTTGGTGAATAGACAGACTTACTGACTGTACGCAACAGTACCGGTGTAAAACTTGATGATGTTGATGATGATGACGAAGCCATCGCAAGCAATCAAACAAAACAAGCAGGAACGAAAGGTACGTATATGTTTGTAGGAATATGAAAAAAAGTTACTCACGCACTGCACAAAATTCGCAAAATAAATATTAGAGACGTTAATTACTGCCGTAGACGCCGAAACACCAACGAGCCGTAAATTAAATGCGATTAAAAAATGTACTAAACCAAAAATTATTTTCGTTCGTAACAACTTCACCCTTTCAAGGCAAGTTTCGAACATAAACTGAAGCTTTATATTTAATGAATAAACACCTCAGGAACCTCCGCCTATGATTTTACGAGTTTTACGACCGTTTTATGACTTGGGCCCTCATTTTGTGCTATCGACAAATTATGAACGGACTATAGTATTTCTAAAAAACCGTTTGATGTTATGGACGATTTTGTTTCGAAAAAAAATGGACCGATCAAATAATATTACTGAAATATTCTCCCAGTTTGGCAAAAATGAGTTAGAAATATAATTGATAAAATGTTCAAATCAAGGATGAGTGAATCATCAAATTGGTCATGACTTTCATCGGTAGTGATGGTTTAAAATTATTTTTAAAAATATATTCCTAAAGGAAAAAATGTTATAAAGGTAAATTTACTAATTTGAGAAGATCCTTTACCTAACGTAGTAGATTCAGTTCAAATAATGGATAATATGTTTGCTATTCAGACAATTCAAAAAATCCTGTCGAAATATTCAACAGAGATACATGCCTATAGTCGATAAAAATTTTACAAATGCAAACTGCCACTTTCTAATTCACAAATTTTGAGAGTTCGAGAATTTAAATAAACGAAGAGGATAGATATCCTTCCAATGTATATCATTCCTTTCCAAATCTGCATTCTTGATCGAAATATTCCACGTATCATAACAACTTCATAACTAACACACCGTTGGCTGGAAATGCTGGATTTCCTTCTATTGTAGACTGCAGGGTATTTATAATTAAAACTCTTCACGTCCACTCAATATACAATACAATATATTTCCGAATAATGAATAATACGCATTATCGTATTTTACATTCCAACTTAAAAAGGCGATAAGGTTTTTGCCTTGCGTTACTCATCTTCGCGTTCACCGATGAGTCGTAATAGAAATACTGGATGTCGGCAATACGGGATGTCCGCACGGCCATCCTGTGAATCTTTCGTCCTCGAAAGGATAGTCTGAAACAAAAGAAACAATTGAGATTTTTATTATGTTTTATTCTACCATAATGTGGTGCCTCGGGTGGCAATCATTGAAGTCCCTATGATGGCGATCAATTAGTGCCAAGATAGCGATCTCTACTGCCAAAGATGGCGATCGGTTTGGTGCCTAATATGGCGATCTCTAGTGCCTAAGATGGCGATCTCTAATGCCCAAGATGGCGATCTCTAATGCCTAAGATGGCGATCTCTAGTGCCTAAGATGGCGATCAGTTTAGTGCCTGAGATGGCGATCTCTAATGCCTAAGATGGCGATATCTAATGCCTAAGATGGCGATCTCTAATGCCTAAGATGGCGATCTCTAATGCCTAAGATGGCGATCTCTAATGCCTAAGATGGCGATCTCTAATGCCTAAGATGGCGATCTCTAATGCCTAAGATGGCGATCTCTAGTGCCTAAGATGGCGATCTCTAGTGCCTAAGATGGCGATCTCTAATGCCTAAGATGGCGATCTCTAATGCCTAAGATGGCGATCTCTAATGCCTAAGATGGCGATCTCTAGTGCCTAAGATGACGATCTCTAATGCCTAAGATGGCGATCAGTTCAGTTATCGTTTTTAATATTTACCTTAGAAATTTTGAATTTTGAAAGGCTTTATATCCTCCAAGCAGACAACTCCTTCGTATGGTCGGCTGGAACGTTCAGTGTGAATATCCTCTCTCACTTGATACCTATCGTTTGCTAGAACCTCTACTATCTTGAAGGGGCCGCGAAATTTTGGAAGTAACTTCTTACTTTCATTGTTGGCCGGGAAACTTGTTACTTTTGTTAATACTAGATCCTCAACTGAGAAAAATTTTGGAGGACCACGTCTTTTGTTGAATGCCACATCTTGCTCGATTCTATTTTTCTCTAGGTTTTTGGCAGCTTTTCTCCTGATTTTTGTGACGTCTAATTCTTCTTCTGATGAATGATGAAGATCAGTACCTGTTCTCAACTGGTACCCAAATAGCAGTTCTGCGGGCGTATATTTTGTGATACGGTGTTTTGTAGAATTGATTCCCTGTTGAATCTCAATTATTTTGTTATCCCAATCATTTTTGCTGGTTTGTGCGCCAGATGTTGCCAGAGCATCCACAATCGTTTTATTCATACGATCAGCTTGTCCATTTGCTCTGGGCATCCCGACAGCTGTTGTGAATAACCGTATTCCATTGACGACAGACCATTCTTTGAATTCAGTTGAGGTGAAAGCCGACCCAGGATCTGTTATTATACGTTTTGGGTTTCCCAGAAGTGAGAATAATTCTTGAAGAGCATCAATTGCACATTTGGAAGATGTATTTGCAACTGGCTTGATACAGGTATATTTTGAAAACCCGTCCACAATGACGAGGATGTATTTATTACCATTCAAGGTTTCGACAAATGATCCAAGATGATCCACATGCAGCGTATGGTGTGGTCTAGCGTACTTGGGAATAGAATGCAAATAACCAGGCTTTTTGCCACCATGTTCTTTGTAATATAAGCAATAAAGACACGAATTAATATATTTTTTTACGAACCGGTTCATTTTAGGAAACCAGTAGGCTCGTTTAATCCTATCGATTGTTTTGTCGTAACCAAAATGACCAATATCATCATGGTTTGCTTTAGTGATTTGCCACCTACACAATTTTGGAACAAACAGTCTTCTACCTTGTTGCGTAATTCGATAAACCTTATTTCCGCGAAGATCGTAATCATTGAAAATATCTTTGTGTTCGATACTATTGCCGCTTAATAAAATCTCTTTAATTTGATTGATTTGATCATCTAAGCTTTGAGCCTCTCTTAAATAATCGTTTTCACTTATTACGGATATTTGCATTTTTTGGGATCAAGGTCACGAAAATTTCGACTTAATGCATCAACGTGCTGCATTTGATGACCTGCCCTATGCTCGAGTTGAAACGTGAAATCTTGTAAAAAAAGAATCCAGCGAGCAACGCGGGGAACAAGTGTCTGCTTATTCCACGCATTTTTCACTGCATTGCAGTCTGTGAAAATAGTAAACATATGTCCCGGCAAATAATAACGGAATCTGTTGAGGGTTTTTACAATTGCAAGCAATTCTAACTCAAATGAATGATAATTTTTTTCAGGTCCAGTAGTTTGTTTACTGAAGTAGGCAATAGGTTTTTCTAAATTGTCTTGTTTTTGAGTCAAAATTCCAGCAAAACCATCACGGCTAGCATCAGTATAAACAAGTACAGGCAATTTCGGGTTGAAAATTGCCAGTATTGGTTTGGAACATATTTTCACTTTTAAAGAGTCTATTATTTTTGTATGGTTTTCATTCCATTCCCAGCTAGAGTCTTTTTTCAAAAGTTTTGTTAGTGGTGCAGACAGTCGAGCAAAATTTTTAATGAATTTCCGGAAGTAGCCAACTAAACCCAAAAATTGGCGCAATTGATGTTGATTCTTTGGGTATGGAAAATTTTCGACAGCCTCTATTTTTGAACTAGAGGGTGATATTTTATTCAAAGATATTTCATAACCTAGATATTTAATTTTTTTCAGCATAAATGATGATTTGTTTAGTTTTATTGTCAAACCGTATTCTTTTATTATTTCTAAAACCATTTGTAAAATATTTAGACCATCTGAAATAGTTTTTGAAGGTATGAGTAAGTCATCAAGGTAAGGTATAACATTATAATTACGTAAAGGTGAGAATATTTCATTCATAAATTGTTGAAAGATAGACGGGGCATTACATAATCCAAATGGAACTCTAGTATATTCATAATGTCCTTCCGGTGTCACAAATGCAGTAAACGGAATAGAATTTGATTCCATTGGAATTTGGTGATAACCAGAAGCTAAATCGATACTCGTAAAGTATTCAAAACCTGATAAATTATCAATAATTTCCTCTATTATAGGCATTGGAAATTTATGTTTTACAGTTATTTTATTGAGTGCCCTATAATCAACCACTAGTCTTTTCTTATTATCACTTTTATTTACTAACAAAGCTGGACTGGAATAAGGTGATCTACTTTCTCGAATAATGTTCGCATCTAGCAAGTCCTGTATGATTGTTCTAAAGGTTGATTTATCTTTTTCGGCAACACGATATGGTCTATGAGTAACTGGCTTCGTCGTGGTTAATTCTATAGATAATGAAACTGAATGCGCTTCACCCACTTTTTTTACTGACTCGAACACACATGTTTCATAAGACATCAACAATTCATAAAAAGCATTTAAATCAGATGAGGACATTTGTCCATGGTTGATGTTTCGTAGCCACTCAGGAATATCACGTTTGTTCAAAAAGTTCAGAGAATCATCAAATCTGTAATACATAATATTGGGGTTTTCTGTAAAGTTTGTACCTATCAAAATGTCAAAATTGAATCTGGAATTGTCGATAACATAATATTCAATATCTAAATTAACTTCATCCACTTGTGTTTGGGCGTTAACATATTGATTAACTGTAACACCATCCCCTAAAAATCCTGATAAAATAACGGGGTTGTCGAGAT
The DNA here is from genome assembly GCF_025532065.1 of Leptinotarsa decemlineata. Classification (NCBI taxonomy): domain Eukaryota; kingdom Metazoa; phylum Arthropoda; class Insecta; order Coleoptera; family Chrysomelidae; genus Leptinotarsa; species Leptinotarsa decemlineata. The sequence goes on along the minus strand of NW_027412549.1, from coordinate 9,637,952 downwards.
CCTGCACCTCCAATTTGAGTTTTTGTGCAACAGATAATTTAATAATTGAGCAATCGCTACCACAATCTATGAACGCTTCGCATTCATTTCCGTTGAGGGTAATTTTTTTATTAAATTTTGACTGTGGCTTGGAATTTTCAATACGGTTTATATGTTCGGTTTTTTTGAAACTATTTCTCGAGCCTTTGTGATTTTCTGAATTTTTCTTTGAATTCTTATATTGTTTTTTGAGACAATTTAGTTCAATGTGACCTTTTAAATGACAAAAATTACAAATTTGGTATCTATGGTGACAATTAGAACGGTCATGGCCTGATTTTCCGCATGACATACATATTTTGACTTTATTTTCATGAGAAAAATGTTTACTAATAGAAGGTTTGAAATAACTTGGACCCGCTTGCATCATTGAGGTCCGAGATCTAGGATGCGGATCAGAAACTATGTTATTATTCCCTGGGGCATTTGGCAAAGTGTGAATTTTATTTTTCAAATATGCTCCCAGCATGTTAGGATCTACCATGTTGGAAGCTTCAATAGCTGCCGTTATATTACTATCATTGATAGCTCCACAAATCAAAGAAACTTTATCAGCGTCAGAAAATTTCACTTTTAATTTGTCGATTTTAGCTATATGTTCAAAGTAAAAATCATATAACGAACAACCCTCAGTTGGCCTATGATTTACTAAGTCCATTACTAGCTTGAATGCATTTCGGCTAGGCTGAAAAGTTGATATGAAAATATTTTTCCAATTTTCCCAAGTAAACTGTGACCAACTCAACTCGCTTTCTATATAGTTATCCAACCACAGCTTGGCATTACCTTTTAGTTTATTTGAAGCTTGAAAAATCATCAAATTATCTGGCCACTTGTACAAGTTAGCATTATATTGAATGATCTCTATCCAATCATTGATGTCCGTTGTTTTTGGATCAAACTCTGGTATCATTGAGAAAATAATAAAACTTGTACCTGTTTGTACTGAAGATGCCTCCATTCTTGGTTGGTAAATTGGTGGGGTATAACTTACATTTTCTCGGTGGATTTTCGATTTCCTATTGGTTTTACGTCTATAATACTCATCATCACTTGATGTCGAACTATCCTCTGAAGACGATGACGATGGTGACCGATGACGAGGTTTCTTTCGGTGTCGTCCCATATTTGAGAATCCAACTTCAGTGGCACTGGCACAAAACACAACTATACGTTCTTAACCACTTCTGATGTAGACTGCAGGGTATTTATAATTAAAACTCTTCACGTCCACCCAATATACAATACAATATATTTCCGAATAATGAATAATACGCATTATCGTATTTTACATTCCAACTTAAAAAGGCGATAAGGTTTTTGCCTTGCGTTACTCATCTTCGCGTTCACCGATGAGTCGTAATAGAAATACTGGATGTCGGCAATACGGGATGTCCGCACTATGAACCTGAAAAACATAAATGCTGGTTAAAAAAATATATTGATTTGATTATTGAGCTGAAGTTGAGTCTTTATTTATATCCATTTTTTTTTTCAGTTTTCCTTTGTAACAAATGAGTTATCTGCCTTTTTGGTCGAAATATTCCACGTATCATAACAACTTCACAACAACACACCTTTGGCTGGAAATGCTGGATTTTTTTCTATGAACCTGTAAAACATAATTGCCAATTGATAATAATATATTGATTCGATTATTGAGCTGAAGTTGAGTCTTTATTCATATCCATTATTTTTTTTCAATTTTCAACTCCAGAAAAGAATAGTTCAAAAAGGATAGCAACTATCAGTATTGTGAGTATGTATCCACCAATTACTTGCAGAGTATATTGAATAATTTTGAAGGCCGTTTCTTTTATCATGTGGTAACATTACTATATTCTAAACCGTAACAGATTCGAAGATGATTGAATGGAAAAAAGGTAGTAACTGTCATTGGAAACAATATAATGGTCGAAAAAAATTTACGATGACTATTGCCCTTGTCGAATTATACGGGAAAAGCCAAAATTTCTGTTTTTCGTTTTTCCGAATGGAATTGTTATTTCGGAGAATATCAAAAAATGGAAAAAAATGTTATTGTATTCGAAGTGTACTATAACGTTGTAATAATGAATATTCGATAAACGTTTCGTGTCAACATGTCCACCATCAACTTTTTCAAATACTCACCTGTCTTTTTTATTAGGTATAGATATTGATAAGGAATAAATTTACAATCCAAGGGTATATCACATTTGATATTTTAATAGTGTTTAATTTGAAATAACCACCATCGTATGTGTATATTTCAACCCCCAACAGTCTGAAGAAGAAAGCGGAATTGCCTGTCCTGTCATTATTATATTCGTTTTGGAGGTATTTATCCGTCGAAAAAAACCAATGCTTGAGTTTTTGTAATATTGATTTCAACCTAGTTACTTCCACCCCAATTCAAAATCACTTCTAGATCCTCATTAGGGTATGCAACCACCTACTACCGATAAAGATGTGCATCCGCAGCCGATGTCCTGGATTCCAAATGGAATGACGAGACAAATTTAAAACGCAATTTATTGGATCCTTTATTGGTTTTTTATAATAAGTCTATATACAATGTTGTGGAATTGGCCTCGGTGGTAATGCGCCCGACTCACGATCGGAAGACCGTGGGTTCGATTCCTGCCTCGACCAGATATTTTTCTAGAGAGAATTTTTCAGGTTGAAGCTGGGATGATTCTGCAACCGTGTTAGGAATCACACGTTGAAAGGTAAGACCTCGTTACTCTTTAGCTCGCACAAGTTTCTCAACTTCTGAGAGTTGTCGTTCGTATGGGGCGACAGCTGATTAACGGAAAAACAGATTTTAAACAGATTTTTAAACAATAGATTCTGAAGAATTGCTTTCAAATTATACAGGGAATGTCATTTTGAACAACTTTTGATTTTTCCTCCAGACAACTATTATATACTCATGGCAGACTATCACTGTACTACTTTGTGGAAAAAAGCTAGGCATTGATTCAACATTTGCTACTTCGATTCATGACATTCAATTTCGATTATAATATGTGTCTTGAGAATATCTCTATAATTTTATAAATTAAAATATAACGCACCTTGTTTTCAAGATTGTGAGTCCTCCATAGCTCTCCCTTCCTATATTTTATTTATATGTCAAAAAATGCTCAACTCATCGCTCTCCTTCCTATATCTCATTCTCATGTCCAGAATATCAACTTGTTTGATCTTCCTCTTGAAGATGTTCACTTGGTGATCGAAACACATGTCGAGGTGTTAAAATAATGGTTTGGTGTTGGGAAAAAACTCCAATAATATTCATTACTACACTAAAGGTTCCAAACAGTGCATCACAAGTAGTTTTTTTACTGAACTGAGAATGTTGGGAACATCAATGATAAGTATATGTTAGAATAATCAGAAAATCCCCAGGTCATATATTCCCCCAGTAATTCTATGAGTTAATTTGGCAATGCTTTTCAAAAAGTATTTCTTATAGGAGCATTCTCATTTGTTTTCAATTCTATGAACATCTCCTTCTTCTAGTGACCCCAACAAACATTAGTTAATATATCCTTCTTGAACAATCATGTACTTCAGGATCATTTAAGATTATATTTTGATTAATTTCTATACAATATCATTTGTCTTTTGTCCTACATGTTTGTCCAATTTTAAATTTGTAAGTTAGTCATTAAAGTTACTTCCTAGATTCTAATTTAGGATTTTTCAAATTTTACTTGTTTTATAGCAGCTCGAGGAATAGTATATTGAATGTTTTGGAGTGTTAAAAAATGACTAAATACCATTTGTATTATTTCAGTTCTGTCACGCGAAAAGTCTGATGCAATAGATAATATTTTTGGTTGCCACTTCAATCTGCTTATCATAGGTTACGGACGTAAGAAGTCTTCCCTTTCCTAACTTCTGAACAGGACTACATATTGAAGTGGAATTCGTTGTCGGTCGGTAGCCGGGCGGTTCGACGTGGGTGTTTTGTTCACTCAGTCAATCGGCCGATGTGTGAGTCGATGGTTCAAGTCCCAGGCTGAACGCTCGATTTTCACTTGCTTTCGTCCAATCCGTGTTAGGAATCACACGTTGAAAGGTAAGACCTCGTTAGTCCTCAGCTCGCACAAGTTTCGACTTCTGAAAGTTGTCGTTCGTGAGGCTGCGATAGATATGTATTGAAAGTTCATAAATTAACAAGTAAAGCATGTACCTATACTCGCAAAACTCTACGTAACTCAGAATGAATAACTGTAGTCAATTATTTTTATTAGATATTTATTGAATTTGAATGCATGCCATGTCAGTGAATGGTAACAAATTTCTCATCTGCATTTCTTGTCGAAAACGTACCTCGTTTCATAACAATTTCACAATTAACACACCATTGGCGGAAAATGCTGCAGCAGTAACCGAAATGAAAACAGACAATAATTTCAGAGCGATTTCTGGTTGTCCTTCTGAGAGCCTGAAAAAATTAAATACAAGTTAGTTGTGATTTGATACGAATAAATTTACGTGATCTGATCATTTCCAAATCGATTTCAATTTAAGAGCCACCGGTAAACAGTTGCTGTTTAAACTCTGATTGTTCAACTTAATTCGGTCAAAATGAAATTTTCTGTTACATTTCTTGAGATTTACAAATCTGATTCAGAAATAGATCTCGTTTCTGTATTTATTCCTGAATAGCGACCTACTGAAAGTGACTAGCAAACAATTTAGAGTAAATGGGAGAAAAAACGCTGGGAAACTTTTTTCTACATTTCATACTCACCCAGGCACACTAAGACAACCGACGTTTATCAATAAACCGCCACTTATATTGTATAGAACAATAAATAGAATAAACTGCCAATCTTTATCAAAAACTACCGATAAGTGACTCCTTGGTTTGGCATTGCAAAAAATAATGATTCCCACCGAAAGGACCGTTCTCATCACCGTTCCACCCATCCAAAAGGTAAAATTGGATCTCTGAAAAATAAGTATTAGAATAGACAAAGATCCGTTAAATAAAGGATCGCTTAGATATCTTGAATTTTCGATAACATTAGTTTCGGCAATTGTTTTTGAATCATGTAGCTTTTTGATAAACCCTACATCTGAGTAGTCTGAAAGATATATGACTCACTATCTTTTTTGTTTCATATCAAGATCAACTGTCGAAATTTATAAAGAACGAATCGAAATTTTTGCAAATCTATTAAACAAACTCGCATCTATGCGTGGGGATTTCTGACAAATCGAGGCAAGTTGAGACATATTGGTCTTCTTTAGAGAGAAGTCTCAAATAATGACGAAAAACGAAGTAATTTTTTGTATCAGAGATGAAAATTAAAATCAAAGAAACTTTTAATTTCATTTCATGTATGTTATTTGTATCCTCCAACATAGGCCACCCTCAACTTTGAAATTTCAAACACAGACCTCTATATTGTGTTAACATGTTTTCAAAATGTCATATATCATACAATTATTTCATTTCTGGCATTTCTAAAAGCTTCATTGGAATGCATTCCATAAATCACCAGTCGACAATAAACTGTCATTTATTGAGTATTGAAATTACTATACCTAATCCATCTCTCTTCATCACGTCAAATACCTTACCGTAACTCTTCCCAAAGAAATTATCTGTCCCACCAAGCTACTAACATCGGATAGCAAAAAAACAATAACTGGGGTGAAATATTTATCTGAAAAAGTATAATATTATGATTATTTCCACCAGATCAAGAAATATATTCAAAATAATCAGTCATATACTCGTATTATGAATAAACTGTCTCGTTACTTGATGCAAGTCTACACGCTACTTTCATCGGTTGAACTGGTACCTACTTCAAAGTATTCTACGATATTCTTTAAGCAGAAATTATATGAATTGAAGGGGTTATATCTTTAGAAGTGATTAATTTTTGGGAAAGAAAGTAGAAAACCAAAAACTTTCTTTCCCAGAAATTATACTATTGTGTCGTGGTGTGTTGTGATGCTATCTGACGTGACGGCGAGTGTGCAGACTATTATTCTGTCGTGTCGGGGCCAGGGCTGCTCCTGGCTATACAATTGTAGGAATTGCTATACAATTCAATATTTTTTCGTACATGCATACCACATTGACGAAAAACATACATTTTGATTTCATTTGGTTTTGAATGGATTCGAACGAGGCCACGGTATATATTTACAAATTTCAATCACTTCGTCCTTCGATAGTCAAGTAATCTGTCTATTTCTGTCTTCCGTCTGTCCTAGAACTCATAGAAGTCATAGATCACGATCACGTCGATCACAGAGCACCAAGCACTTATTTTTCAGAGTAGTCAAATGTCAAATTTGTCGAAAACCACTGACTCTAAAAGAAAAATAAATCCACAGTGAGAAAAGAGAAATGACGAATTTTAAATAAATATTTATGAATGGTAGTTGGTATTTCACCTCACCCCTCTTGATTTTGCTTCATTCCATCTTTACATCATGTGGGAAACTGTCACTTGTCAATTATTCTGATCACAGTGTTGGCGACTGTTGATGCTATACAATTATAGCGAAAAGCATACATTTTCATCTGTCATTTTCGTACAAATTTTTTTTACCTTGAAGCAACACTGGTCGGGGCGCGCTCTGACGTTATTTCTATTAATACAGTGGTGGCCTTTGGAGTTAACGCATGCAAGTATCTACAATGTTTTCTTCCGATTCGGATAGTGATATTGAAGAAAACCTTGCGTGTCTGCAAATGTAAAGTTAACTCAAAAAGAGAAGAGAAAATTTTGGGTTCATCCAGTAAATAATCTGAGAGGTAGTCGAAGCGAATATCATTCACTAGTGATGAAGAAAGATTTCATCAATATTTCAGGATGTCAAAAAATCAACATTCTATGGTACAAAATGATAATAAAAATACAAACCCAACTTTTCTAACAAGTTCAATACGTTCATTCGACATCTTGTGCACAAATGAATGCAAACGACTATTCTCTAGCTAGTTAATGCATCAGATTAGAAACATACTAGTGTGGAGTGTTCTGTCGCGTCATAACCCCACCATCGTTCTGACGCCGATCGGGAATCGACCGATCGCCGTCACGACAGATCACGTCCCGACACAATGCATTTTAGTTATATAATTATAAACATAATAAATGTATGGATACGATATACTTGTGGCGCGTGACGACACACCACGACACAATAATATAATTCCGGCTTTATACACGGCGTTCCAACGAAAACTTGCTCCTCTGTAAGACAGAAATGAACGTTTATTTTTAGTGCTATCAATTTCGATATGAAGGTCATAAACAAAACTCCATCCCCTTACGGTCACCAGCTACCCTCCATATTTTTTCAATGGCATGGTAGGTCGAGTGATACATCATTTGACAACTTTTTTGTTCCTTCACCACCTCTAAGTGTTTATGGAACTAGTTCATTCGGCATCGCTATCATTGAATGTTAAACGTATTAATTAGTAAAAAACATAATATGCGCTGTTGTTTATTGAGGAAATCAACAACAAACAATATCAATGGGAACATAAGATACATTGCTCAAAATGATTATCATCTACTGTAACACGACAGCTTTCCTTATACTAATCTATATATTCGATGTCAGCAATCGAGATTCCCGATCAACTCTCTATCATATCTCTTATAGATTTGTAGAATTCACTCAAATAGTAGTTGCCCTGTATCCGTTTAGGCATGGACGAGACTATTCGTTTTTACTGTAATGGTTTTCTTTCTAGGAGCTAGTTATTGCAGTACAATGTTTTTAAAATTTTCATTCTATAAATTGTATTCAAGACACGTGTTACACCAAGCTCGTTTCATCAGTTAAACTGATGCATCAAACTATTCCAAAATACTATATAGTTGTTCTTTCATATCGACTGATGAAATAAATAGACATAATTTTCGTTACTGGACTATGCTCAATTGTTGAATGAAAACAATTTACACAAAATTTGACTATTAGGGTCAGAAATTTTGGTACTCAAATTGTTGGATCATTCTTCAATGAAGATAATCTCAATGGAGATAGAAGCAAGTTACAGCAGGATGGCGCACATCCACATGTCGATGTTCGGGGATTCCTAAAAAAAGGATAGAACAATAACTGGGAATCATTATTCAATGTTCCTGATCACTGTATAAAAAAATCAATGGGTATTTCACCGAAACGGTGATGGAAGTTGAAAAAACCTGGTGTGCAGAAAAGTTCAGAGTTCACTGTGAAAATACCAGTTGAATAATTCTTTTATTCTTCAAGTCTCAAATTTCGTTTGCTTTCAAAGTAGGCTGGAAATTTTTCAATACATCCTTCTACATGCAAATTGAAATCAAGTACAAAATATTTGATATTCGTGACTTGTTATTCGAATAGTGCTTTCGATTTTCTTGTGACTGAATATGATAAGACTTTCTAATAATAATATTGCACTCACTTGCCCAAGCACTCCCATCTCCATAGTTTTGTGATTCAACCAAGCTTGTGACTGAAGGATCAATGTAATTCGTTGTAAAAATCACAGTGCCAACTATAGTAACTCCAGGCCATATCAGTTTAATAACATTTTTCATTTCTGACCAAGATAATGTATTTTTTTTCGTTTCTTGGTCTCCTGTGCTGTCTTTCGTGTAATAAGCATATAATTTTGAGTATTTTATGCCAAAAGATATACAAAAATTTGCCGTTACCAAAACAGTTCCTGTTAAAAAATAAATTAGAGCTCCATCTACGGCTGAGTCGGTGACAGATATACAAATGATTTGAAGTAGATCTGTGAGTATTCCTCCACTTTGTCCCAAGAGAAACCATTTCATGAAATTACTGGGAAATTTTGCCACTAATACCATTGAAGACAGTTGGTAGACGGCAACTGCAGCTGGAAGTAAACAAAATAAGTTTGTTATGAATTTCATGTTCATATTGATGTAAACTTCATTTTATCTACAATGGGTATCACCAATCCCTATCATATTTAGAATGTGCCCGGTAGAGTTGACTACATTAATGAGCATTTTCTAGGTATTTTGTATGCTATTTATTTTACCCCGTAAGAATACTTTTCTTCAGTACCAACCAATACGAAACCATACACCTATGCTATTCAATTAAAATATCCGAAAATTTGATGATTTTTTGAAACTAAAGCGAAAAAATGGGTTAAACAAAAGTAGTAATGTGACAATACTCAGAAAATATAATCAGTCATCAGGGCGTCAGATTTCCATCGAGATCAAATATATCATTCTTTCACTCTACAAAAATGAAAATGATCCTAAAAATTATAACTTTGCTGATAAATTCTCAGAATTTCAAATCACAAAAAAATGTAGCCATCAAGAAAGTTATGATTCACTATCAATAATCTGAAGAAATACTGAATGACAGTTACTCTGATGATATGACATGCCATCTGCATTTTGACAAAAATCAACGATTCACATCAGCATAAACGTTAATCGGAAACAATTTTTTCAAAGAACTTGTAGTTATTCTACTCGTCATTGTGGGCGTGGGATGCGAAACCAATCCAAGTCGTCTTGTTTTTATACAGTATTCTGAAATTGAATATGTTTTGTACAATCGAAAAGGTACGTTTCTATATGTACCTGCATAGTTCTTTCTGCCACGCCACATTTTTCTCTCACCAGAACAAAAATACCGACTCTCGGCGCGAGTTTCGGTATCATGATAGCACCTAAAAATTCAGAGGCCGTACGCCTATGGCGTGTTCAGTTTATTCGCTGTTGTTATTATTGTTTGTAGTTTTTGTAGTCGGTAATGAGTAACTTACCACAAAATCTTCTATAATATCCTTAAATTTCGTTTTCATATGAGTAAACGCCTATGGTAAAAGAACAAAATTGGATCCGCACTTCGTTTCGAGGTCGCCGAGAACTTTGTGAATTCATGACTGAAAGTAGTGGAAGTGGACAAACTGGTTGATTTTTACTATGGTGGAGGTCAAATAGAACCACTCACTTTGGACCTAACCTAACCGAAAGCCTATGGCACTTTATACCTGCCAACAAAAAACATGCAACCCTGCACTTCCAGAGTCATATACACTAGTGCAAAAATAAGAGAACATTAGTTTATACTGTTTTTTTGGGTTAATCACCTTCCACAAACCAAAAAAAAAAAAGATAAATCAATAGAGAATCTTCTGATTAAAGGGCAAACTGAAAAGTTCACCCCGAAAAGGTACAACGTAATATAAACTACTGAAAATTCCAATTAATCAGTAACCTGTCGTATTCATAAATTTTGCCTACAAATTGAAAAAAACTTGATTGAAAAAATTCAATATCGATTGATTAAGGTTTCGGAAAACAATCCTTTACGGTTTTCAAAACCTGTATTCACTACGAAAATCTCGCCTCAAACAGTGATATTTCTAATTTCTTTGACACAAGTCAAACGAATGGAATGTCCAAATGTCACATGCGACAGTCCACAGACTCTTCTCAGTAATGGGAATCAGGTACGATTCATTTCCACAAAATTATTCGCAATACACTTGTTACCTGTTCAAAGAATATATGCGGATTCTTTGATGTTATGATCAAAAAATCGATGAAAACGCTTTATACCAGTGTTTATCGAAAGAAAACTCATACCAGCAGATATCTCCACTATGAATCTAATCACCACGCTATCGTCAAAAAAGGTACAGTTAGGTGTTTGTATGATAGGACGAAGACAGTTTTTAATTCAGTTCATAATATGAAAGAGGAAATAACTATCATTAAAACAGTTTTGAAACAAAACGCATATCTGGAGCAGTTTCACATACCTCACAACTAACATCATACCTTATCTTCCTGGTTTATCTGAGAAATTGAGACGCATGGGTTGAAAGTATAATATAAGAACAACTTTCAGAACTACCAACATATTGAGATCTCTTTTGACACAAACTAAACACGAACGAAAGTTTGTATTTACAACATACCTTGTTCCTGTGGTAAAAGTTCATAGGTGAAACCTCAAGACCTCTTGATGTGAGAAAAAATGAACATCGTGAATATATAAGGAGAAGACAGATGGCAGGTTCTGGGTGATCACGTCATAGAATGGAATGAAACAAAAATCATCACCAGAGAAGCTCATGGAAAAATTAGACGACTAAAAGAATCCGCATAAATTCTTACAGCTGGTAACAAGTGTATTGCGAATAGTACTGTGGAAATGGATCGTATCTGGTTGCCATTACTAAGAAGAGAGGTTGAAGACTGAAATATGTGGACTGTCGCGTGTGACATTTGGATATTCCATTCTTTTGACTTGTGTCAAAGAAATTAGAAATATAACAGTTTGAGGCGAGATTTTCATAGTGAATACAGAAAAACGGAAAAGGATCATTATCCGAAACGTTAACCACTTGAGTAAGCTGATCAACTATCAATTGGACTTTTCAGTAGTTTATATTACGCAGTAACTTTTCTGGGTGAAGTTTTCATTTTGCCCTTTACCACACTTCAGCAGATTCTCTATGGATTTACCTTTTATTTTTTCAGATTATGGAAGGTTATGAATCCAAAAAAAAACAGTATAAAATATTGAGTCCCCCACAAAAAATTGTCTTTTGAAGAATATTTAAAAGAGAAGATTAGTATTGTGTCGTATGTAAGACAGTCACAACCAACTAGTCTTGTCTATTCTTCCAGAAATCTTGTACAAAGTTCATTATAATTTTGTTAAACTACAAAGTCTACAGTCCACTCATTACCCAACAGACCAGTTCGCATCACTGGAAAATCTACGACTAATGCTAACGGCTACGTTACTGTTTCTATTTGCATCTGGACAAATTATTACTTTACATAATGAGGTGCGATAAATGTCTTTTCAAAAGTCATTCACTCATGATGATACATTGTTCACACAATACAATTGTCAATGGACACATTTTGAACCACATGTTTTTGTTTCTATATGAAAGGCATGGGTGATGGTCACCATGCTATCATTACTTGCCAGGTACTCTCATAGACGATATCAAAACAATCATCGAAGTTACAGTTAATCTTCTTTCTGCTAAAAATGACTCTTGAGTGTTTCAATACATCATGTGAAAGAATAAGCAACGATGTGAGGCCATTTTTTGAAATAAGCACCAGACATTCTTTAATATTTTTCACAATGGGGATTTTCATTCCTGAAATAAATTGTAAAGAATATATTTTTGTATATTTTTTAAAGGAATGTATTTTGTCCATCGAGAGTTGCCTTTTTAATCCTCTTGAAAATAAGTGAAGATAGTTTACTACTTATTTCCTGTCGTAAAATTCAACTTTCATAAGTTGTTCATATTATTTTCATTGTTTCGAAATAGTATTTCCTTTAGTTTATATCGGAAGAAAACATTTGAGCACGATCTACATATCGTTGCGGAGAGTTTTCATTTATAAAGTTTTGTCATATTTTTTGTACAACGATGGAGAATCAGAAAGTCAAAAAATCATTTTCATAAACTAACATCTTGTAAAAATGAGTATACGTATGTACTCATTTACGCACGTAAGTTATACTTCGTTTTTTTTTAATCATATCTTGCTGTGATTCATTTTATTTTTCGTTTAAGTTTATTTATGTATTCTATATTTTTATTAAAATTATTTTTGATACTATCGTCATGTTATTATATGTGTGTAGCACAATTTGAATGAATTTCATCATTCAAAAGATTACTATGAGGAAAAAACATCATATTTAATTTATCATTTGAAATGATTTTATTTTTTCGGGTGCTTTATTCACTCAGTTGCGACAGCCGGTAACGGAAAAACAGATTTTTTTTTATAAATACCGTCAACTAACCTCAAGTTCTACAAACTTACTCAAAGTGATAAGTGAAAACCACTTTCATCACATATCACCACGATATATTATCTGAGATATGATACAGGACTATTCAAATTCGTTTCTGTACATGGGGATCTCGTAAACGATAAGAGATAGAGTATCGGTTAAATTGTGACAAAGTTGCGTATTTCAGAGACCTATTCAATGGTGTAAAAAAATCGAAAATAGCTCTCTTGGTTTTGGAGATATACAGGAAAAACCAAATAATCCCAAATTATTATTTTGCCTATATCTTTCCTATTCGCAGACATATTGAAAATCTGTCTACATTTTGCCATTGGCACTTGATGTAGGCTATCACAATATGCCCATGAATCTTTCATATAGAGGGTCATCTGACTTGGGCCACCTCCATCTTCATATTTTCAGATACAAATCTGTATTTTTTTTCGCAGTTTTTGAATTGTAGACGTTCACTTCATACTGAGAAATTGAATTTTATTTTATATTTCAAGATGTTTCGGTAATATTCGATTATAATTGGGTGAATTATTTCCTTTCAAATTACGGCCCTGGAAATTGGTTCACTGACTTAAATGAAAACATAATAGCAACTTTCACGTCTTCCTATGTACCGTAGAGTTTTTCGAGAGTTTTTTTTTTCATTTTAAGGTACCTATTCATATTTTTTCATATTCCCATTGCTCTGAGCGTTTCCTACAATGAATTCCGAATAAGAAAACCTTCTATGATTATCTGAAACATATCTACAACAAAAATATATTATATGTGTTTTGATGAGCAGAAAAAGAAATGATAGCAATAATAACATTCGAAATGAACACTATAATTGTAATGAAAATTGAAATGAAGTAATTTACATACACAAAAAAATTAATAGCGCAATAAATGTTCGAATTGGAGTCCTTCCATTTCGAAACAAATTATGGGCTAATGAGATGGCTTGCAAGATCACCAGATCTTACTATTTTGGACTATTTTCTATGGAAGACATTGAAAAATAGGACTTACGCTGACAGAGAGGTACAAAATGTGGAAGACTCGAGATTGAGGATTTTGAATGATTTCGCAACAATGCAGCAAATAACTGTATTGAGGGCAACGAATAATATGAAAAACCAAGTTCAAAAATGTCTCAAAATGAATGGACTTCCATTCGAACATTCATTGAGCCATTATTTTTTTGTGTATATAAATTACTTCATTTCAATTTTCATTACAATTATAATGTTCGTTTTGGATGTTATTATTGCTATAATTTTTTTTCTGCTCGTTAAAACACATTCAATATATTTTTGATATAGATATGTTTCAGATAATCATAAAAGGTTTTCTTATTCGAAGTTTATTGTAGAAAACGCTCAGAGCAATGGAAAAAATATGAATAGGTACCTAAAACTGAAAAAAAAAAAAAAACTCTCGAAAAATTCTACGGTACGTGAAAATTGCTATAGTGTTTTTATTCAGTTCATTCAACTAATTTCCAGGTCCGTGATTTACAAGAGTATAATTCACACAATTATAATCAAATATTACCGAAACATCCCGAAATATGAAATTGAATTTGAACGTATGTATGAAGTATGAAGTGAACGTCGGTGATACAAAAACTACAACAAAAAATACAGGTCCGTATTTAAAAATTCGAAGACGGTGGTGGCCTAAGTCAGATGACACCCTGTATAAAAGATTCATGGACATATTCTGATACCCCACATCAAGTGCCAAATTTTCAATATGTCTGCGAATGATGAAGATATAGGCAAAAAAACTATTTCGGATTTTTTGGTTTTTCCTGAATATCTACAGAACCAAAAGAGCTTTGTTCGATTTTTTTACATCATTGAATAGGTCTCTAAAATACGCAACTTTGCCCCAATCTAGATATATATGTATGTATGCATGAATATATATGTAGATATATTATCTGAAAAAAAAAAAAAAAAAATATATATATATATATATATATATATATATATATATATATATATATATATATATATATATATATATATATATATATGAAATCTGAAGTTTTCACGGGTAGGAATATGCTGAACTGGTTTTTCCGGGTATTTGATCCGTGTATGTGATATTATCTCTAATTTCACCGACGTTTCGACAAAATCTCATTTGTCATTATCAAGGTGTGCTGTTACGTGTTCAGAAATTTGTTGACCTTGCTCAACTCATTTCTTACTATAATGGTAAAATGGTATTCGTTATGTGTTCAGAAATAGAGTAGTCCATAAACCCTCTACTACCTACTATTTAAACGTTCTTGAGTTTTACCTGCGTTCTTCTTCTTCTTAGTTGACCTCATCTCCCCGTTCAGGTATTGAATATGAAAACTTCAGATTTCATATTCAATACCTGAACGGGGAGATGAGGTCAACTAAGAAGAAGAAGAACGCAGGTAAAACTCAAGAACGTTTAAATAGTAGGTAGTAGAGGGTTTATGGACTACTCTATTTCTGAACACATAACGAATACCATTTTACCATTATAGTAAGAAGTGAGTTGAGCAAGGTCAACAAATTTCTGAACACGTAACAGCACACCTTGATAATGACAAATGAGATTTTGTCGAAACGTCGGTGAAATTAGAGATAATATCACATACACGGATCAAATACCCGGAAAAACCAGTTCAGCATATATATATATATATATATATATATATATATATATATATATATATACAGGGTGGCCCACCACATTCGCCTCGGTATTTCTACGAGAAATGAAGAGAGTTAGGGAAAAACTTTCAGCACAGTTATATGTGGGTCTATGAGGAACATATTCCAGAATCATTTTGAAATATATAGGGTGACTCACAAAAAAGTTACATACCAAAGTTATATTTTTTCTTATGGAACACCCTATATTCTTAAATACTATAGACAAAATGAAGGTGAGTTACTATTATATTTCCCATCCTTAAAACTGACCGTTTCTGAGAAATTTCGAGAAATTTAAAAATACAGACCACAATTTAAAAATTGTTTTCACCCTGTAACGTGTAACGAGCTGCTCGTGATCAATTGTACTGCTTAGCTCAAAGGTTAAAGTTGACTACCACATGAAATTTTCAATGCAGTATCATTCCTAGTAGCGAAAAAAATTGCCTCAAAACTTGGACACACATTTAATTAAATAACTTCTTGAAGTTGAATGGAACACCCCTTATTTAGTAGCGAAATTTGACGCAGGAGTAGATTCCCTTCAAAACTATATTAGGGTTCCCTATACCCATCTCTTCTGTTTTTTACACAAAAGGTGTTTTTATATTTTACTTATGAGTAATTTTTTTATCTTCAAACTGAAACACGCTGTATTGTAATTAAAAGTTCGCAAAGCGTTTGAACACCTTTTTATTGAAGAATACGCAGATTTGCTAGAAGCACAAGTTGAAATTCTTCAAAATAAGGTGTATCTAAAGTAAAATGCAGGCAAATGTAAAAACTTAAATTTTTTGCCATTTCTGAAATATTCTTCAAAATAAGAAGATGCATGTGTATTAATTATTGAGGCAAAATATGTTAAATTCGCTTGTTTCTTAACAAATATATTAGACTTCATAGTGGAATAAATACCAAAATAACAATATGGGCTCAATAAAAACATACATTTACGATTGCCTATAAAACCTATTCTACTATTTTTTCAATAATAGTAGGCTCTGGCCCAGATGACGTTAATTATTATTATGAAACAAAAATTTGACAGTGACACAACTTGTTAATCAAACCATTAGGTATGATTGTTTTAACTAGTTTGAAATTATTGTCATTTTGCAATATTGTAAAATGAGAACGTATCCCCAGGAAGAATGAATTGATATGATTTTGATAATCGGTGAGTGTGAAGAAAACTGTCTATTAACGTCTATGCCCAAAGGTATCCTAACAAGCGTTCATTGCAAAAGTTGTTGCAGCTTTTCCGAAGAACAGGCAGTGTATCTTATAATATGCAAGAACGGCAAAAACCGGTTACTGGAAATGAGGAAAATATGTGAAACAACTGGATAAGCAGACAGAGTATCCAAAGAATAAATAAAAATTACAAATTCCACCCGTATCGCATTCAACTACATCAACAGCTTTCAGGAGAAGATTATGATTGACGACTGAATTTTTGTTTATGGGTTTTACAAAAGTTTCCAAGAGTTTCCAAAGAGTCAACTTTCCATAACAACGAAGCAGTTAACAGACATAACTTCCACCACTACAGTGACGAAAACCCTAATATTTTTAGAACCCTTGATCACCAGCACAGCTGATTTGTTGATGTGTGGGGTGGAATAATTGGAACGCAAGTAGTAGGTCCTTACTTTTTTTATGGTCATTTAAACGGCGTCATGTTTTTCGGATTTATTAGGGATAATTTGCCTATGCTCTTAATATGCCTCTTAATATTCTTCAACGGATGTGAATGCAGCTAGATGGTGCTCCTGCCCACTTTGATAGACGTGTTAGAAACCAGTTAGATCGACAATATCCAAATAGATGGATAGGACGAGAAGGTCTACAGAACTGGCCAGACAGGTCTCCGGACCTTACAAGTCCCGACTATTTTTTATGGGGATATATCCGAAGTATTGTTCACGATACACCGCCAACGACACCTCAGGATATGAAAATAGGAATGAGAAGAGCGTTCCGTTCCATATCACATGATATGTTATCCAGAGTTCAGCACTAATTTCAAGAAAGAGTTCGCCTATGCATCGAAAATAATGAACACCATTTTGAGCATTTATTGAAATAATTAACTATTCAAGATTCCTAATTTTTCGATAAAATGACTTCAAGAATGCTTTTTTGCTTTTCATAACAATACAGGGTGTTCCATTTTCAAGATAAAAAAATTACTCATAAGTGAAATATAAAAACGCCTTTTGTGTAAAAACCAGAAGAGATAGGTATAGGGAACTCTAATATAGTTTTGAAGGAAATCTACTTCTGCGTCAAATTACGCCATCAAATGCGGGGTGTTCTATTCAACTTTGAGAAGTTATTCAATTAAATGTGTGTACAAGTTTTGAGGAATTTTTTTTCGCCACTCGGAATAATATTTCATTGAAAATTTCATGCGGTCGTTAACTTTAACCTTTTAGCTAAGCAGTACATTTAATCACGAGCTGCTCGTTACACGTTACAGGGTGAAAACAATTTTTAAATTATGGTCTGTATTTTTAAATTTCTCGAAATTTCTCAGAAGCTGTCAGTTTTGAGTATGGGATATATGATAGTTACTCACCTTCATTTTGTCTATAGTAACTAAAAATATAAAAAAATATAGGGTGTTTCATAAGAAAAAGTATAACTTTGGTATGTAACTTTTTTGGGAGTCACCCTGTATATTTCAAAATAATTTTGGAATATGCCCCTCATAGACCCACATATAACTGTGCTAAAAGTTATTCCCTAACTCTCTTCATTTCTCGTAGAAGGCATCTGTTCATTATGGACAGCAGGAGTCAGCCAAATGCGCTCGACTGAGAAGCAACCGCCATATAAATCAAAGAAGAAGATAACTTCAGGGTTTCGGATTATCGTGACGGTGTGCGCACGCAACGTGAAAATTTACTTTCATAATTTCATAACGAACGCGTCAAAATGAGTTTGAAAATATTTTCTTTCCTATTTGATTTATAGGTCAGTTCCAAATTGAAGATGAGCGCCTCTTCTCGTGATATATTCGAATACTTTTTTTTTGTCACTATTTTCAATGCGCCTGCGAATAGCTTCCTCGTTGGATATGATATACTGAGAATAAATGACAAATATAAAACGGAATTTCGAATACTTACAGCTATTCACTGCCAGCAGCATCATCGACATAATGAAAAATCCTGATTGCCCTAGAAAACAAGCATAGTTATTTTTCATCAAATTGAAAATTGTAAGCATGATTGCATTGAGATTCTGACATTTTTGCTTCCTTCCATCAAGCTCAATGAGTATCATATCAATATTGACAATGAATATGTCCGCAATGAATGAATAATGAATAGTTTTCTGTATCAGATTCTCTGAATTATCTTTTGAACACGTTTTTCCGACACTTGGTTAGCGGAGCGCGCATCGAGCTCTGAGCGCATATGGTATGGGAAAAGTATTTTCGATAGAATAATTTTGCACCTGACGTTCCAATTCTACATATGAAATATTTCGAGTTTGTTGCTGACTTAAAAAAAAATTACCGAAATAAAGTAAATTCTCACAATTTCCAACAAATTTCTGAAGGAAGTATGATTTGGTTTCACCCATCATTTATATGAAGGTCAATTTCACAGAGGTGATGATTAGAAAAAAAATTGAACACGGCAATTTTTATTTTGACGATGAAATCTCCCAGGCATATTCTGAATCTTTTCCCATCGACTCCATTGGTGTGATATTATGCAACTCTCAAATTTTAGATGAGACTGGAGATCAAATAATACCTCGTTTGACAGGATGCTACATACTTTTTCGAATTGATATAGCAATTATTGGTAAACAAATGTACATGAAAAATATTTCTGAACACGTATATCACACTCATTTCACTTTGAGAGTAATTGTGTATTGATGGTTATCAAGAACTGACTTCCTTATTCATTAGGTATGCAGTATCTGGACATCGATGCTTGCGATGAAACAATAAACACAGTTTTTGCTATTTTTCATTGGAAGTGAAATGATGAATTATTATCATTTGGTTTATTGACATTATTGATTTCACATTAACACCGATAAATATCTTAATCAGCATTTGAGAGAAATGATTCGTAGTGAATAGATCATTTAAAAAGGATCAGTTAAGTGGTTCACAAGGTCAACTGATTTGAGTTAGTTAGATTTTTGTGGAATCAAACGGAAGCTACAATTCATTCAATATATGTATAATGATGAGAATATAAATAATAATAGTCATCTACTGTCTGAGGCCTCAGCTGAGTTGCGTTACCACTTGTCCTAATAACTAGGGCAAAACCGGATCGGCAGCCCAGGCACACATGGCAGAAATAATTCAAACTGACGTCCTATATTTGGATTAACAGTGAATCATTTGCCAACTCACGACAATCGCAATGACACCAAACGCATTGAGTGGACCCATTAGTTAAGAGATGGCGTGATGAGTTGTTATAACCGTGGTAGCGAAGAAAGTACATGGCAAGAAGGTATGTGGTTTGTGGTGAGAATTGCATCCAGGGCATGCAGCCCTTTCTGGTGGCTGGGATGTATAACTATTCCACAGCTTGGCTGAAGGAGTGGTGCAAGTGGCAGCAGTAGAAGTGGAGAGCAGATTCGCATCATTCCTCATGCTGAAATACACGGAACACGCAATGGGCTGGTTAGTTTGGATGCGAAGATTCATGACGATTTTGAATAAGAGGCCGACAATTGACAAATTATCATCGCAGTGTAAGGCACCGTCCATTCGCTTTCCGAATCGGAAGGATGGAATCCCAACCTTGTGATACGAAAAACTGAACGACAAGTATACATATGTATTTTGCTTTACTACAACATTGCCTTGACAGGATACGATTACTAGTGACTGCTAAAAAGTTACTGATGTTGCGAGCGAGAAGTATCGCCAAGTATTCAGTAGAACATCTATGATCATCCGTAACCTCTCAACATATACACTCCAGCCCTGACGAAGTTCAAACTTCCTGTTAAGGTCTGATTACGATAAACTATGCAACTCGATAACCTTGGATGACGTTCGATCTCATCCCCGAAACCAGACATTTATAGAATCGATAAAATTCGTTCAATAATTTGTTAACAAGCATCTTCTCCACAGAGCGATTGTTTTCATTCATACGTTTTTTCTGCCTACATTGGTGTTTTTATTCCAAAATATCTGCCTTTCAAAAAGTTGAAACAATATAAGAGTACACACATACTATCGATATGAAACTCAGGAGAACGATGGGTGGATTTCAGTGTAGTTTCATGCTGTTCGGAACATTGGGAACTGTTGAATACACATAATGGCTCCATTATGCGTATTATCGATATATTTTTGAGTCATTCTCAAATTTGAAGCTGAGTGACTACAACGTGAATTTAAATTTCAGTGCAAATTGATTCTGTTTGACAAAATTATAAAGTACCGCCGTATTTCACCTCTAATGATACCTTCAAATAATACCTACAATTTCGTAGTAGGTATTCTCCATTTGGTCCCAAGAATATTGTATATTAGAACCAAGAAAGAAACGAAAAATATGTTATGAGTTCGAATAAAAGTTGTGGGTTTACTTACATGAGTCTGTGTTAACTCTAGTGAACGATGAAAAGGTCAGGAAAATAAAAAAGATGACAACCAACGCAAACAAAATTAATTTTCGTGCGTCGAATTTTCTACCGTGAATTGTCCCTAAAAGAGTGAATAATACTGTTGGTACTGAAATAGCAACTGACAATGCTGACTGGTAAAGAGACTGTAATGATGTCCTGTTTCCATCATCTGCTGGTGCACTGGCATTTCTGAACTTGAACATCCAATACTGAAAACAAATAAGTTATCTGCCAAGTTATATAATTTGAAAAAATTGTATTAACCGATATCCAACTGCTTCCTACGAGTAACTTTCAGAAGACTTCTGTAAATTGAGTGCTGGCCTCACTTCAGTGTGCGGTCTTTGAAACACTTGAGGATAGATATATAGTATATTTGGTTAAATCAATATAAAATGTATTTCTGAAGGAAGGCTGGTTGGGTAACAGGATCAAGTCGACGTTTCAAATTCAATTAAATTCTTCTTCCCCACCAATTTCCGCTTTCCACGACTATGTCGGCTCTTGTAAACAAATCGTACCCCAACAAAATAGGAACCCCATTCACCTGATGTCCCGTTACTGTTTGTGAAAGTAATGTTGATGTTTGTCAACTGTTGTCTTGTGATTTACCGGAAAAAGACAGAAGTTTGTTAAAAGACGTACTACTCAAATATAAGTCGATTTTTTCGGATATACCGGGGCGCACGAACTGTTATGAACACTCCATAATATTGAAAAATTACAACGATACCAGTAGCACACCAAGTGGCAGTTATTGAAACTATTGCACGGATGGAAAGTTGGGGGGTGATAGAACGAGCATCTACACCTTACATATCTCATCTCATGACCACTC
This sequence comes from Leptinotarsa decemlineata, assembly GCF_025532065.1. Lineage (NCBI taxonomy): Eukaryota > Metazoa > Arthropoda > Insecta > Coleoptera > Chrysomelidae > Leptinotarsa > Leptinotarsa decemlineata. Next base: position 9,615,953 of record NW_027412549.1, on the reverse strand, counting down.
TTAAAAAACATGGTAGCGTTCGAATTTGTCTTGATGCAAGACACTTGAATTCTGTTATGTAAACGGATCGTGAACTTCCAAGGCGCATTGAAGACATTGTCCGTTCTTTGAATGGATAAAAGTTTCTGTCAAAGATCGATCTTCCTAACTCTTACTGGCAGATACCTTTGAAACATGAAGATCGAAAATATACCGAATTTATCGTAGGAAATAAAACTTATCAGTTTTGTGTTCTGCCATTTGGGATCTCAACAACGGTTAGCTCTTTCATCCGGGCAATTTCCACCATCTTTGGAGAAAGTGTTTTCAAGGTTGAAAGAAGTGGGCCTAACTGTTAAAGGAGAAAAATGCCGCTTCATTCAGAAGGAAATGCATTTTTTTGGCTACATCGTGACGTTTACCGAATCCATCTGATAAGTGTTTGCAGCTTTATCAATTGAAGCTCTCGAAACTTTAGATATGTACACTGAATAGAATTGTAGAGTACCAGAGTGAGGATGAATACCTCCCAGAAATTATAACCAATCTTCCATTAGACCTGAATTTACAAAAAAATTTCGTGTGGAGGCACTTATATATTAGTCGTTTTAAATGTCTTTACGAAATACGTGACACTAAACCCTTTGAAAAAAGGGACTTCTAGGACCATATTAAATCGACTGACGACTAACTATTTTCCATTACATGGTCCGCCTATGCGTATCTTACATGACAACGCTACCCAATTTACTTCGAAGATTTGGAAAAAAAAAATTGTCTGACTTAGGCATAAAACTAGTGTTCATATCGGTCAGACATCCCATGGCTAATTCCTCTGAACGCTGGACTTCAGACATAACTTCATTTCAGAATTTTTTAAACCACGTCGTACACGAATCGACGGGGTTTTCACCTGCCGAATTGGAATATGGGCAAAAGAGAATGAAACTTTTACCACCGGCTGTTCGTCACCGGCCACAATGCCACCTTTCATGCCAGTCATTTGAAACCATATCATAAACTAGTTAGTCCGTCTTGAGTACACGAATAAAATGAATACGGAACTCAAGCTGAAGAGGGGGGCGAGATGTGGCAAAACACGGGCATTTTTTCTTTGAGTTATTTCACGTTTACTACATTAACATATATTTTTGATACATATATTTGTATGATGGGTTGCTTGCCACAGCGATCCTCGGTATGTCTAAAAACCTCGCATCTATCGGAATGTACAGAAAAACCGCCACCGTTTTTATATCGGAAACTATTTTATTGAATTGCGTTGACAGAGAGAGATTTGTTGAAACGAAGTAAAAGTCCGTGGTTTTATTGTTATCCACGCATTATTCAATTTAATATAATTTGCCTGGGGCCTGAAAGATCAAATAATACTTGTATTATGGCGACCAGTTCCTTCATCTTATTTCAGGTAGGCAATGGTAAAGTCAGTAGTGTTATAATGTGAGAATTAATCACATCTTATTTCAACTGTATATTTGCGAGTAACCATCCATTATTGATGCCTGTATTGATCACTCATTTCACTCCGAATCAATAAAGGTCCCATATTATAAGAGCAGCAGCCTGATTTTCCCTGACCACCCACGAAAAACCCGTTCCTTTACATACCCAAAACTATATTGGCCAAACAGGGAGAACGTTTTCTCAAAGAATTAAAAAGCACCGAAGTAGTTTTGTAAATGAAAAGACCAATTCCACATTTGCAAACCACCTTTTAGCAGAAGGATATGAGTTTAATCATGAATATGACGTATTACATTCAGAATAGAAAAATTTGAAACTCAATCTTCTAGAATGTTTAGAAATCAATAGTTTCAAGAATTCGGGTAATTTACTGAATGATCAATTAAAATAGAATAACTCCCCGTTACCAAATATTTTTTCAAATGTGGAAACGGGGACATAAGCTCAGGAAATTAAATTCCTTACAATGTAGGTGAAACTCAGGTACTCAAAATGTAGGTACTTCAAATTGTAAAATGAGATATATCAAACATTGAAAATGTAGAATATAGTCGGTGAAAACACGCCCGAAGAAGCCATTGTAAGGCGAAACACGTGTTGCGTTTTTGTAAAACTGTTTAGTGAAAATCTCACAAAAAAGTATTTGTTGAATACGTTAGTTATGGATTTTCATCAAGTATCGGCCAATTCCATCATATATAATAATTTGATGGATCATTAGAGCTGAAACAAACATCTATCCAAGGAAAATTTCGGAAATGATCTTGAAGATCCTCTTACTCAGCAGATCTGTGATGTCAAAGTTTTCCAGTAATAGATTTTTGTTCGTATTGCTATCTGAATAGAAAATACAGATTTTGGGTTTGGTTTGGTTCCTTTTGCCTATACCAATCTTGGATTTCGGGTTCGAATCTGGTTTAGAAAAATTAACTTTTTTAATTTCTTCTCATAAGTAGGTATAGAACTGAATTAAAAATATTTGGTGGTTTACACGATGAAATTTGAAAACCGACTGTTTGAAGCAAAACAATATAATATCATAGCTAAATCAAGAAAGCAGCTAACAGCAGTGATTCGTACCGAGATTCGTACCGTGATTATTGGGTGTTATTAAAGTTGAGCAAACAGACGTATAATGGGTACATTATACAATAATCGTGGATAAATAAGTTGTTTAGAGCGGCAAGGAAAGTATTTTGAGAATTTGGAGTCGAGTATATTATTATCCTTGTCTTAAAGTTAGTAACAATTGAATACATTCATTCGTTATTGTTTGAATATTTTTCTATTTTGATATTTTGTTTTGTTACCCGCTCATGTAACAAAATCGAAATAGTTCCCAATATTTATATGTTTTATGTTTCATATACCATCATCAGTATTTTATATATTTTGCTTGTTTTCATTTGTTCTCTTTGTTACACATATTTATTTGAAATCTCAAACTTTAGTTTTCACTTCAATTGAGAAAATGCCTCCAAAATAAAAAAAAAAATTGAAAACTGAAAGTTGTGGAGTCTCAATCGAATAAGGTAAGAAGTAGAAAGGCAAGAAGAAAATAATGTTTCAAAAATTAAAATTCAATTGAGGTATCATCCAGTTTCGTTCTGGTCACAAATAGGGGTGTGAGTACTACATGAAGGAGGTATCAGATAAGTAGATTTCATAACTTCTGCCTTAAAGTTCTGTACCGGATATCACAAAAATAACGTTTCAAATTACATTTTATTGTGAGATTTTCAATGAACAGTCTACAAAACTACGACATGTATTTCACTATGTGATAGTTTCTTCGTATAAACACCCTTGAAAAAATCATTGTCTATTGAAACGTTGGCGATCTGTAAATTGTTTTCTGAAAAGTGTTACTCAAATACAACCACAAAATAGCTTTATCGGATTAAATAAGTAGAGATTGTATTAGGTGGCCTCCACTGTTATATAGATAGTAACTTACTGAATGTCAAAATATTTTTGGCAGAATTTCAAAATTACAAAACAACTGTAGAAAGACTTTCAATAATGTGATTCGCGAGGTGGAGAGAATAACATCACAATGAAAAATGTCAAGAGATGAATATTTCATTAGTCATTATCGACGTATGAGGTTTCATTCAATGTAATGATGATATTTGTACTCACATTAATTGCTGTTCCGATAAATATCATTGGCATCAATGTCATAAATCCCATGAAGAAAAAGAAAATAAAACATATTAAAAAAGCATCCTTTGGTGCATTCCTGATTTTCTCGGCAAATCTTTCATCGTTAGATTTCGGAGTTGATAACACAGAAATAAGAGATTCTGCAAAGTTAAAGCCTATTGGATGTCGATACAAATAATAGGTTACTTGTGCTAATTAAAAAAAATCTTCAAGAAACCAACGAACTGCCTTTTCTACAATCAGGGTTTCGCTCTTTCAGACAATTATTTATGTAATAGCTAACGAATATCCTACTTTCGGAACAGAAAATGAATATTCAATTGTTTTTATATAGATTCATAAAATTATAAATTATTGGTTACTAATTAAACGGTTTCATTTAGCTTGCCCTATTTGTTTGTGTTCGGGTCAAATTCAGTAATTGAAGTTTGACCTCCTTCCTAGTGACAGATTAATCTGAAATTTAATTTTGATGATAATAAATTCTGTATCACTGTGAATCCAAGATGGCTTCAGCTACAAAATGGCGGACTACTAGTTTAACAACTACCTCAATATGGGTATCAAATGACAGGGCCTAACTAGTAAAATAGTAGTACACTCTGAAAGAAATGCAAATTCAAGATGGCCGTAGCTACAAAATGGCGAATTACATATTGTTTCACAACTACCTTAATATGGGTATCAAATGGTAGGGATTGGTTAGTAGAATAGTGGTACACTGTGAAAATGGCGGATTATATATTTTTTCATAACTACCTCAATATGGGTTGTAGAGGACAGGACTTAACAAGTAGAATAGTGAAACACTTTGAGAAAGATGCAAATTCAAGATGGCTGCAGCTAAGAAATGGTGAATTACTAAAATGTTGAAAATTAAATGAGTGAAAAAAATCAACTATTTTGAAAGGTTTTATTGAAAAAAATATATAAATGATTTAGATAATGTACTAAACAATAAGTCGGAAGGTCCTAGGTGGCAGTCATTACATCACTCTCCTCAGCAATCTACGGTACCGATCATATAGAAATAGAAAAATAATAAAATCGTTGGGCATAATATTCACATATTTACTTAGGTTACAGTTTTTAGTGCATTATCCACATCATTATTTCTTTTAATAAAACCGGTTTTCATAATATACATACATATACATATTTTATCTTTCTCAATGCATCAAAAGAATAGTTGAATACTATTCAGCAGTTACAGAGTTTTAGAGAGATTACATGCACAAACCTGTTTAATCATTCAGAAGAACAGGAATCTCAACATACGTATTTCCTTAGTTGACTATTTCGAATCAATCATAAAACTTGTGTCCCATAATTTTAAAAATATCCAGGTTGAGATGAAAAGAAAACCTTATCTCGTGCCTCTCATGTGAACCTACGACTTTGTAAGTGAGTGTGGCAGATACCCGACGGAAAAACAACAACCATCGTAGCAAATGCCGCGTAGAAAGCTGAAATAAAACCATCAGGCACCTGTGCAACATCTTCCATTTTGAAAATCCGTCTCAAGTTATTACCCACTATGAAAAGTAGAAATTGATTTCATTTGGTCGGTAAGACTAATCGACAGACCGGTTTCGGGGTACTTGCTTCATCATCAGTACTGGGCATGGCACTTCAGAATTAGATTGATCCACTCAAACTGTCTTTTTTAATTCATAGGTGTGGTTGGTACCGGTGAATGTGGAGTTCACTTGAATTATTTACTTTTTGGGGCACTAGATTGTGAAAAGAGGCAGCATCGAATGGTCATCAGATTTGTCGTTGCTTGATACGTTATGGGAAAAGCTGAATGGTAAAGTCTACCGTTTTTCTACGAATGCTTTCAAATCACCTCGAAAATGCTCTCCTCAGTAAGCTGGAGCATTTCAAAAACTATACTCAAATCAAAATGGGCTTTGAGTAGTTACTAATCTGAATATTCAATCAACTAGTTGGAAGTGAGCATCCATATAGATATAGACCTTATATGAGATTCTGTTCGTCAGGTTGCAGTCACTTACGTTTTGGACAGCTCAGTGCAAAGAAAACTCTTTGATATCTGTCAAGTGTTTGACAGTATTTACTGTCTTCTTCGAAAAAGACAACTGTAATAAATGATGTTATAGAATATAGAAATGTAGTTGCATAAAGAAAGGGTGATATTTGAATGAAATTGGTTACAAACTGAAAAAATATTAATCAATCAGTCATATTTTCATGAAAGCTTTATTCAAGAATTGAACCAAAAGTCACAATTACGAGAACAAGAATCAGGAAACATATTGAATGTTAATTGAAACAACAGCTCATTATCGGAACAAAAGCCATTAGCCTTACATGAAAATGATTTGGTTACGTTTTCAGTATTCATTGAAAAGTGATATTTACGTATCATCTGAAATCATTTCAAGCTGAAATAATAATTGACAATTCAGTACTGGTTACTTGAATTCATCAAAGTTTTTTTAATTCTTCAACAATTATATATTTCACAACTCTCAAAAAACTTTCATGTCATGCACACAAAAAATAGCTACAAGCATACAAGCATTTGCACTATCGGGACTTCATACTGCAGGTCTCATGTTGTAAAAATAATATATAGAAATTGTATAGATATCACCATGAGGTACTCAAACCTTGTAATTTCCATGAGAGTTCTCAGATATGTTGAAAATTTGCGTTAAAAATGATAATTGCCTATTTAAATTTTGGAGAAATTGTTCTGAATTAAATTTAGCAAATGTATGAAAAATATTCCTTCTTACCTCTTCTCAAAATTTCAATATGTGGAGACATGATCAAGTAATATTACTTGAATAATCTCTCACCAGTTTCAAAAAAACATTTTTCAATACAAATTATCGACAACAATATGAATGGCCATTCAAATTTTATCTACTTTCACTCGATTCTTCCAATGAAGATTACATTGATATCGCTTAATTCATTCTCTATGTACTCCATTAGAACAAACTTCACTCAAACGATAATATAATGAGTGTTGAAAATGAACTAGATAATACTGGGGATCTGATAACAAACTACTTCATTGATCGCAATTGAAAATTCGTTTCTATTTATATCGGCTTTTTTCACAGTGAAAATCTCATCAGGGCCATATTATGGCTATAACATCTAAACTCATTCTGACCCCAAAATAAACTGAGTGTGGAGAGAAGGTGATATTTCCGTTGACAAAAACGTATTCTATAGGATCGACAGATCATTTATTACCACCCATCAAAGATGGACCAGTATTGATGTTTTATTGAGGGGTATAAAGAAGCTATACAAAGTTTCTAGGAGCAAAATTATAAAATTATCGAATGGAATCAGTATCGTCGTGCATTCATTTGTGAAAGAATTGTGTTTAGAGAATGCACTAGAATATGAATTATCATTCAAATAGATTTATTCTGATTTCAGATTAGTTACATCTATCAGTCTATCATACGTTAAAATAACGAAGAATAATAATAATTTTTGTGGACTGGCGAAGACAAGTATGAAGACATATGTCAGCTCATAAATTATATGAGCAGTATTGGCCTGGCTGAAGAAATGATGGAGCGTTCAGCTCCATTCCTCAATAGTGTTGACCAGTGTATACAAGCTCATTTCTGTTTCTGGTCAGCAGATCGTGTTGAACTGATAGTTCAGAATATTGACTGGATGTTATTTTAGGTTGTATTTTATAGAGTTTGACTCTTCTGAAATATAAACTTTTTAAAATAAATAAAATATGAAGGACATATTACTAAATTTACCCAGAAATGTTACTGCATTTGGATAAAATTCAGATAGGTTTTCCAACCTCTCTTTTCACCTTCATTGTTCAGCAAACAAGATTAAAATAAAATTGTGAATGAATAAATACTCCCCTTGAATGACGTTTCGAAAAATTCCTCTGATGCCTTTCTCGAATGCTAAGCAAAATTTGATCAGAATCGCACAGATAAAGTAAATGACAAATGCCTAATAATTGGATATAGATGGTTAGTTTTTGCATACCCAGTACACTGAATGTTTAATTTTTCCTGGTATGAAAATTTCCCAGTTCGTCTTCCTTTCTATAGTATAACAATTTTCAATTGGAGGTAACTCATATACAAATTGAACTGAGAGCTAACGGCAACAATGTTAAATGTCAGAACTAAATTCTTACCGGAGTAATTTTTATTGTCTATGCATCGCCATCGCCCCCGTAACAAGATAGCTTCTGCATATCGATAGGAGGTACGAGCGAATGGGTGAACCAGTTTGTTAAATACTTTGAAACATCGGTAAACTGATCAACACTCCGCAGGTCTATTATATTTGCGCCCTTCAGTTGCCATAAAGAGTAATTCGGTTTCTTCATTATCAAGGGTCCTTATCTGCATAGGCGTAATGTGTTCTGTTTCTTATGGAGGTGACTTTGTTTTGTATTGATTAAATATATTTTATTATATTTATTAAATAGACTATTATATTTATTAACTTCAAAATATAAGATAGAGTTGGACGATACTTGTTTTTCAAAATACATTATAATAGATTTTCATCACATTCACACTTTATTGTGAGATAATTAGTTGACCTAGTCTTCAAACTCAGGTACAAATGTTTCTTTAAACTCAGGTATAACTGTAATTAATTAGTTCCTAGAATATTATTAATTTCTAGGTAGATAGTAATATTTCAAAAAATATATATGAATCACAATGTATGTAGAATTCAGTTTGTCACTGAACACGCTTAAAAAAGCTACTGTGCAGCGATACACGTGTTGCGGATTTGTTAATCTGTTCTAGTGAAAATCTCAAAATAAGGTATTTTTCAAAATACAACAACATTAAAATAGTTTTTGAGGTTGTTAAGGTTGTTTTTAGCTATAATATCCCAACGACATTGATAACTAACGAAATAATTTTATCACAGTTTTCGAAAGCACGTTATTTGGTAACATCCCGACGCCGAAGGCGGAGGGATGTTACCTAAAATAACGTGCTTGAGGAAGTTGTGATAAAATTATGAGTTATTTATCAATTCTCGAGGGATATTCGGTGAGAAAATTTTTTGCAATTCGAACAAAATTATTTATTGAACACACAGTTATTAAAAGAACAATTCGTATAATGATATTCCGTGATATGAAAATAATCAACTAAGCAAGCAGCACCTTCACCACCTCTCCAAGCCAATTCCTCCGCTGCTATGTGATAAAATTTGCGTAGGAGTCCTATAGGGGTATTTTCATCCCAAAAGTTTATAATTTTACTCATTTCATTTGAAGTTAATGGTACTGAGCTTGTTTTGCCTTTAGTGGGATCTGCTTGTAAATTTCTTCGTGCTGCGTCGCGTGCATTCCGCGCTTGTTTGAATGCAACACTTTTAAAGGCGTGTAGCATGATATTATACTCCTTGTAATACTTTTCTTGTAATAATTTGCTTGTTATATTCCATACGGTTTTAACAGTAGCCTCCTTAAACTCTGTGCTATCCTTTTTTCTCATATTAATCGCCCCTTGAGTATTAATGCAAGCTCTTCGAGAGTACGATTTCCATCCAATTCATATTTTCTGGCGTCACAAAACTCCATAAATATTTTCCAAGTGTATTTTTTACTATTGACAGTATTTTTTTGGTGTATTTTCTTCAATGATTTTGTCAATTGCCGCATCATTTTGAACACCAAAGCGAGAAAGTGACATTTTCGAAATAAATTGAATTACTGAAATGTCAAACAACTTTATTGTGTTGGTTGCTTAGCAATGTCATGACATAAGTGATAACTACCCGTGAAAACTATCCATGGGTAGTTATCAGTGTAATGATGGTTTCATTGGTTATTTCGACACACATGACTAGAAATAGACAAATTTGATAGGATAATTTTTTTGGCAAAAAATTATCAAGTGAACAACTGACAAAAAGCTGAATAATATAATTGAATATTATTTTTTTCATAATATTAAAATGGATGCCATATCAGGTCCAAGTAATGTACAAAGGAAGCGGAAGTTCATGTCGTTAGAAGAAAAACAGATTGTCTATAGAGAGTACGAAAATTTAAAAAATACACTCCGTACAGTGGAAGCTGTAACCCAGTGTTCATTTTTAAAGGGAATATCCGTGTCGACAATTGAACGAATTGTACGTGAAAAAAAGGTGACTGGGGTTGTGCAAGCTCCAAAAGTACATTGTCGTGGTAGAAAAAAAATTGAATTGGACGAGTACCAGAAAAATTTTGTACGCTATACCATTCATTCTTTCTTTTTTGAGAATAAAGCGCCAACCCTCGAATCCATTAGGACGAAGGTAATGGATAATGATTTCATTCCAAAAATGAGCAAAGAGAAGATAAGGAAAATAATAAAAGAAGATTTAAAATTTATATATACTGAACGATCCCGTAAATCTGTCTTAATAGAAAGGGAAGATATAGTCTTATGGCGATGGAGATATCTTCGCTCTATTAGAGAAATGCGTTCTGCTCACAAAAAGATTTATTATCTGGACGGAACGTGGGTGAATGCTGGTCACACAGTATCTAAGATCAGGCAAGATACTACTGTAACTAGTTATCGTCAAGCATTTGTGGACGGTTTATCAACAGGGTGACGCGGACCAACGGGTAAAGGGCAACGACTAATTGTCGCCCATAGAGGTAGCGAGAGTGGCTTTTTAGATGATAGTGCATTAATTTTTCCATCCGAAAAACCGCGGGATAATCACGAAGACATGGACGCCCAATGCTTTGAAGGATGGTTTGAATCCTTTCTTTCACGTGTCGAGCCAAATTCGGTAATAGTAATGGGTAACACTTCTTATCACAGTCGATTAGTAGAACAGCTGCCAACTATGACCACCAGAAAAGCAGACATGCAGAGTTGGTTAGGACAAAAAGGAATTCCATTTTACGAGGACATGGTTAAGGTCGAGCTTATGAGTCTCATTAAACAGCATCGTGACAGATATCGCCAGCATGTGGTGGATATTAGCTCGTGCTGAAGGCATCATCATTTTGAGACTTCTTTCTTACCATTGCGAGTTAAACCCGATATAATTAATCTGAGCTCAAATACAGGAAAACTGAGACTAATGCATCTGAATGTAATATTAGGTACAAAGTTCAAAAAATTGAGGTCCTTCTGGTGAAATTAAGCCCTAATATTTTCTGAGTATCAGAACATTGGTGTAGGGAAGGGGAGATAGAACTGAGCAATCTGAATAGCAACTCACTTGCTAGTAGCTATTGCCGAAACTAAAATCGAGGTGAAGGAACAGTTATACAGGGTGTTAATTAAGTATGTATACGTAATTCACATGTATGTAAATTCAACAGATGTTTTTTTAGGTAATTTTAAAACAAAATGTTCATATAAACATGGGTCCGCAAATCCTTCGTTCTCAAGATACAGGGTGTTGAAATAAAAATTAAAAAAAAGTTAGTCGTAAATATCTTAAATATCCTTCATCTAATTTTGTTGTAATTTGGCAATGATATTCATAACATTGAGGAGCTAATTTAGCTCAAACGTGATTCGAATTATTAGGTCCAGTGGCGTCTCGAGCGGGATTTGAACGAATATTTTTGACTTAAAAATGTACGCCACTGACTTTCTTGCAATTTTCATTATTTATTTGGATTGAGCAATTAGAAAAACAATTTTTTTGGCTCCTGAAATTTTTTTGTATCTTGCTTAGTTTTTATGAAAAAAAAGTCGACCTAATTGCATATCCCTACACCTCACATAATATAGGGAATTAAATGTTTCTTTCGAAAATTATTATTTTTACAATTTTTCATTACTAATTATGTAACAATAACAACAAATATTAAATAACATTGACATCTAGACTAACGAATTGCACTAAATTAAGTGTTGGAAATGACCTCCTTCAGCTTCAATATTACTGTCTAGCCGCCGCATCATTGAATTTCACACTCTTCTGAAAATACCTGGCGTATTTTTTATTATGTCACATGAATTAATGATTTTATTCCGTAAATCCTCTTCACTTTGTATAGCAGTCTTGTATACCAACGCTCTAAGGTGTCCCTAGAGAAAATAATCTGAGGAATTCATTTCGGGCGAGCGAGGTGGCCATAGGTGTGGGCCTGATCTCCTAATACAGCGATTATGGTAATGTTCATCCAAAAATTGCCGTGCCACTACAATTAAGTGTGGTAGAGCACCATCATGCATGTACCTTATACGAAATCTTTCCATGACTGGAATTTCTTCTAAAAGTCCAGGTAAAACAAATTCTACAAACCTTCGGTATTCTTCTCCATTGAGTCTAGGTGGAAGGAAGTGAGGCCCAATGAGATGGTCACCGACAATTCCAATCCAAATATTAAATGAAAACTGTTCATAAAAATTATTTTCTATCATGGCGTGTGGATTGTTTTCTGTCCAAATATAATTGTTGTGGAACTTAATAATTGAATTGCGAGAAAAACAAACTTCATCTGTAAACAATATTCGACTTAGGAAGTCTGGATTTCTTCTTATTTTACCGCGTAACCAATTAGGAAAAGCTAGTCTTACAGGAAAATCTCTGGGAAATAGAGCTTGCACACGTTGCATGTGATAGGGATATAGCTGCTGGGCTCTTAAAATCTGCCACACTGTGACATGGATAATATTAAGTTCTTCAGCTATTTTCCGAGTACTGGTATGAGAATTTACTTCAATCTCATTTGAAACAGCTTCTTCAATTTGAACTGTTCGTACCGTTGCAGGCAATAATAACCGTCGATCTTTTAAAGCTGCCTGTTTCAGAAAGTCGTGCATGGAGACGTACCAAAGTTCTTCTATTAGGCACTACACGCTGAGAAAATCTTTCAGGGTAAATGCGTCTTGCAGCATTCGAGTTTCCGTGAGCCATTCCATAACAGAAATGCATATCTGTCATTTCACTGTTAGTAAATTGAACCATGTTTTACAAAAATGGTTCAAAGAATAACCACTAAACACACTTTTTATAACAATTATAAATTAATTAAAGTTGACAACAACTGTCAAGTTGTTTATTGAATGCTGCGATCGTTTTCCAAGCCAACCAGCATCAATGATGCGGCGGCTAGATGGTTGTATTGAAGCCGAAGGGGGCCATTTCCAACACTTAATTTAGTGCAATTCGTTAGTCTAGATGTTAATGTTATTTAATATTTGTTGTTATTGTCACATAAATTAGTAATGAAAAATTGTAAAAATAATAATTTCCAGAAGAAACATTTAATTTCCCATATTATTTCTTGTCAGGTCCAGGGATATGCAATTAGGTTTCCAACGCAAGCCGCATCAATGATGCGGCGGCTAGATGGTTGTATTGAAGCCGAAGGAGGCCATTTTCAACACTTAATTCAGTGGAATTCGTTAGTCTAGATGTTAATGTTATTTATTATTTGTTGTTTTTGTTACATAATTAGTAATGAAAAATTGTAAAAATAATAATTTCCAGAAGAAACATTTAATTCTCCATATTATTCTTTGTCAGGTCCAGGGATATGCAATTAGGTCAACTTGTTTTCTTTAAAACTAAGCAAGATACGAAAAAAATTCAAGATACAAAAAAAATTGTATTTCCAATTGCTCAATCCAAAGAAATGATGGAAATTGCACAAAAGTTAGTAGCGTACATTTTTAAGTCAAAAATATTCGTTCAAATCCCGCTCGAGACGCCACTGGACTTGATAAATTGAATCAAATTCGGTCTAAGTTAGCTCCTCAATGTTATAAATGCCATTGCCAGATTACAACAAAATTAGGTGGAGAATATTAAGGATATTTACGAATAACTTTTTTTATTTATTTTGATACCCTGTATCTTGAGAACGAAGGATTTGCGGACCCATGTTTATATGAACATTTCGTCTTTAAATTACCTAAAGAATCGTCTGTTGAATTTATGATACATACTTAATCAACACCCTGTATACAGAAAACTTGGTCAACAAATAAATACAGCCACTAGCCGTATAAACCAAATAGAGAACAATTTGAGAAAACTTTTTGTTAAGTCAAAATTCGTATGTATATTATATGTATATTATTTATATGTATATTATAATGTGGTTACAGGTCACCAAATGGTAGCTTAGAGTTTTTCTGACGGAAAACTGACGGTACATCTGGACTTCTGCAGTACCCGAAATGAATATCTGATAGTATGCGGGAACTTTAATATCAAATTCAAGCATAATGTTGCAGCAGTTCATCTGATCTATTCCTTAAATGCCTTGTACATCAGTCAATATTATCAGACCATTAGAGCCAAATACTTGACATAGAATATAATACTCCATCCAAAAACTATTCTATGAAAAAATTATTTTTTCACAAAAGCAATATAGAACAGTTTCAAAATTCTTTACTATTGAAAAATCAATATTCATGGAGTTTTTTCCTAACTCCAAACCGTTATTTTAACAACTCAACACGTGTTTCGATCACCAAGTGATTATCTTCAACAGGTAGATCAAACTAACCATACTTACAGAGCTACCCTTATTTATACCATAGATACCTGTTCTAGATACCTGCGGTTTGAATGTCCTTATCTACTTGTCTCAAATTAATTTCACAATGTGTCCTTATGTAACAGTCAGGTACATTTGATAATTGAAATATCATAAGCTATATAAAATTAATTTCGCATATTGCCTCATCTACTAGTTTTGAATTAATTTTACAATGTATCCTTATGTAATAGAAAGGTAAATCTAATAATTGAAATATTAAAAGCTATATAAAATTAATTTCACATATTGCCCTATCTACTAGTCTTAAATTAATTTTACAATGTGTCTAACAGATTGCCTAACTGTTGCATAAGGACACATCGTAAAATTAATTCAAGACTAGTAGATAAGGCAATTTGTGAAATTGATTTTATATAGCTTTCAATATTTCAATTATTAGATTCACATTTCTATTGAATAAAGACACATTGTAAAATTAATTCTAGACTAGTAGATGAGGTAATATGTGAAATTAATTTAAGACAAGTAGATATGGCAAATTCTAAAATTAATTCAAGACAAGACGCAAGTACCTAGAACAGGTATCTATGTTATGAATAAGGATAGCTTTGTAAGTATTGTTTGTTTGATATTTCTCTTCAACATGATCACTTGGTGATCGAAACACGAATTATATCGCCCGTAAACACGAATTATATCGTCCGTTCCCATGTGAACCACTGACCATGCTGAAGCAAAATTTCGCGATTCTGGGAAACTGATGTGCAAGCAATCTTATCTCCATGGGAAGAATACTTTTGTAATTCAGTTAAAATTTTGTTCTCACACCGTTAACATCTATTTTTGTTAATAAAATTAATTTTTAAAAAAGGACTCTGACATCCGAAAGTTATATTTGGCGCAGTCAGTAGGATACTCGAAATTGAACGTATCGAACGTTCAGTTTTCGTTTCAACGATTTATCGGGTATTCAACTTGTTGTTTTGTTTCGTGGAGGTGTTTGTGAAGGAGTGGCTCTTCAAACTTCAAGAAACCCAATCCATCGTGGACCTTTAGCTACCCTTAACAGGCAGATCATCGGGTAGTGGAACAGAATCGTTCAGTCTCGCGAGGAAGTCTTTCTGGAAATCAAAAATCGAGGAACCAGTCGTCTACCTTATAAAGGATGATCAAAGTTCTTAAAATTTTAATGTAAGTCGTAATTTTTGAATGTCTATTGATAACTTATCTCAAACTCTTGGAAAGTTAAATTTGAATAACGAAAACCCTTCAGCTGACTCTTCAGTTTCTTTGCCTAATTCTTCTAGTAGTTCAAATATAAAAATGGCTAATCAATTCAACTCAGAATACCTTAGGTGTGTGCCTGAATTCGACGGCAATCCTAATGATTCAAATAGATATCTAGCAGTTTGTGATTCAATAATTATTACTTTTTATAATGTGGCTGAACCGACAAGCTTTCGAAATGTTCATTTACTGAACTGTCTCATTTCAAAATTATCAGGCAATGCTAAAGTTGTAGCTAATATACAGAATGTTTCAAATTGGAAAGAACTTAAAGTTACATTAACCAGAAACTTTGCCGATCAAAGGGATGAAACTCGCCTAAACAGAGACATGGTTATGCTTAGGCAATCCCCTAATGAAAAACATCAACAGTTCTATGTTAGGTTTTTGAATATATTGAACCTATTGTGCAATTATATCGACGTTCACGAAATCACAACAGAATCTAAAAGGTGTAAATGAGATTTATATAGCAATTTGGCATTGGAAACCTTTCTTTCTGGGCTCAAGGAACCCTTGGGTACTACAATACGTTGTATGTAAACCAAATCTCTCAGTGAAGCATTGCAGTTTGTGTTACAGGAAGACAATGTACATTACTTTCAAAATTTCTCAAATAAGAATACATTTAGGCCAAACTTTCAATCTTCTAGAACACCAATTCAGATCAGACAGCCAAATTCTTCTCCTATCAATAATTATAGTACACCAAATAACTTTTTCAGACAGCAAAATCAATCAATCATATTAAAACAGAAACGTTTTCAGGCCCAATCAAAATCAAAATCAGAACTTTACAAAACCTACACCCATGAGTGTATCTACCAGAAATACATATCAAACAGATAAACCAGTACCAATGAGTGTTTCGACAAGAAACGCCCCTAATTATTGATCAGGTCCCTCAAACCCATTTCAAAATCAACCTCAAAGAAATTTCATATCAGAGGAATTATTTAATACGATAGTTAGTGACACTCAAAATGATCCAAATTATAGCGAACAAGAATATTACGCTAAAGAAGATTATAACGAACATTTTGACGAATTTCTGTATTGCGAATATGAAAATCAGGAAAGTAACTTCGACAATTCTGAGCTAAACTTTCAGGAAATGTCAACCACAAACCTAGTTTCGCGAATCATTTCTTTCAATAATTCTAGTTCTAGCGAATTATCATATATAACATTTACGGAATATGACGCAAAATTTCTCATTGATTCAGGCTCCACGAAATCTTTTATAGATCCAGAAATTGCTCAAAAACTGTTTCCAAATCTAATTAAATACGACCCGTTTATTGTTTCCACGGTTTTCCAAAAATCAGCTCATGAATATAGCGCATCTATGCCCTCTTCAAAATTATTCAATTTGCCACAACAAAAACATTCAAAATTTTTCCTTTTCAAATTTCATGACATTTTCAAAGGATTAATTGGTCTTGACAATTTTAAACTTTTGCAAGCTAACCTAGATTTTGGTAATCGCTATCTTATCACTCCATATGCGAAAATAAAACTGAAGTTTGAAAAAACAAAAAGCGATCTCAATTAAATCACGATCACTCCAAGATCTGAGCAAGTGATACAGATCAAAACATCAATTCAGAATGGTGAAATAATAATACCTCACCAATGTTTCCATAACGTTGTGAGATATTATAACTGTTGCAAATAAAGGTAGAGCTCTCACTACAACACCACCAAACCAGTAACCCTGAATTTTTCAGAACCAATCGCTGCTGAAAAATTTGATTTCCAATTTGATTCCCCTAAGCAAAATTTAGATTTCCAAAAATACGATGTGACCATTCGAATGGCGAGGAAAGATTTAAGATACTTTCGCTGTGCAAAGAATTCTCTGACATATTTCATTATGAAAACACCCCGCTTACATTTAAGAGTCGTGTGAAGCACCAAATCAGAACATCTGATGAAATACCGGTGTATACAAAATCATACCAGTACCCATTTATACACAAGCAAGAAGTCGAAAATCAGATCAAAAAATGCTCGACCAGAAAATTATTTGGCCAAGCAATTCTCCTTGGTCATCGCCAATTTCGGTGGTACCCAAAAAGGTTGATGCTTCTGGGAAGCAAAAATGGAGGGTTGTTGTTGACTATCGCAAGCTCAATGACAAAACGATAGATGACAAATACCCTTTACCTAACATCGCAGATCTTCTGGACAAACTGGGAAAATGTCAGTATTTCACAACACTCGACCTGGCCAGTGGCTTCCATCAAATTGAAATGGAAGAGGACGATATTGAAAAAACCACTTTTTAATACGGAACATGGCCATTATGAGTACCTGAGGATGCCATTTGGTTTGAAAAACGCGCCAGCTACCTTTCAGCGCGTAATGGATAATATCCTTCGTGGTATCCAGAACGAAAAGTGCTTGGTATACCTCTACGATATTATTATCTTCTCGACTTCCCTCTCGACTTCCCTCCAAACACCTTGAGAGCCTTAAATCTATCTTCAACAGGCTGAGAAGCTCAAACTTCAAAATTCAGCTGAATAAATCGGAATTCCTACGAAAGGAAGTAGCCTATCTGGGACATGTGGTGACTCCCGAAGGTGTCAAGCCAAATCCAGATGAAGTCACAGCCATCAAAAATTTCCCTGTCCCAAAAACTACCAAACAGATCATAGGATTCTTGGGTTTGTTAGGTTACTATCGACGCTTCATCAATAATTTTGCTAGACTAACGAAACCATTAACCAAATGCCTGAAGAAAGGCGCAAAAATCGAACATAATGTAGAGTTTTTGGAATGTTCCAATACCTGCAAAAACTTGTTAATCAACGATCCGATTTTGCAGTACACCGACTTTTCTAAACCTTTCAATCTCACCACGGACGCAAGTAAATTCGCCCTAGGAGCTGTCCTTCCTCAAGGCCCTATAGCCAAGACCTTCCAGTTGCATACGCATCTCGGACCCTGAATGACTCTGAGCAAAATTACTCAGTCATTGAGAAAGAGCTTCTCCCGATCGTATGGCCTACCAAATACTTCCACTCATATCTGTTTGGACGAAAATTCAATATCGTCACTGACCACAAACCCCTTCAGTGATTATTCTCTCTGAAGGACCCCAAATCAAAATTGCTGAGATGGCGGATTAAACTAGAGGAATAAGATTATACCATAATCTACAAAAAAGGCAAGTTGAACACCAATGCCGACTAAGGACAACATAACCTTTTGGGAGGAATTGGATGACATACTAGACGAATCACAACGTCTAACAAATCAAAGTGTCACTTTCAGTGGTCAAGGGAACCCAGTAAGTCGTTGCCTTGAAACCCCGGATTATCAACCCTCTTCCGATATTTTGATTATTGGAGAACCCAATCTGGACACTGAATATTCTCCCATCATGATTCCCCCTAACGAAATGCATGTAAATAATACGGACAACGAGTTACCTCCGAAAAGTCACACAGAAAATGACAATCTTTCTTTACAAGTTCAACCTGATACCGAACGTACAGGAGATGAACCTCTACCAGAACCCAGAATACACGAAGACAATGAATTACCTTCCACAGGTAATGGAAGAAATGACATTTCTTCACCATTGCAACCTAATATCGAACAAAAAGAAGATGAACCCCTACCAGAACGCGAAAACAGATGATACTATTCACTCAAATGCTGAACAGAACCCTGTTGTAGCAATTCCAATAGCGCAGTGTGCCGTGAACCTAGGGCTCAATCAGTTTATTATAAGCTCAGTTCTCCATTCTCCGGCTAAACCTAAAACTACCATTCTGTTCGAGAAAAAGATGAGAATTCATGTACAAATATCGCAAAATAATACAGAAAACGATATTTTGAATTTTATCAGAGAATATGTCGCCCCAGGAGTACAGTACCATGTCTATTTTGAAAGCCCCGAACTTTATGAACCATTTTCGGCAACAATTCAAAAATATTTCAAATGTCCTTCTATAAAATTCAAAAGGTATACCAAAAAGCTTCTGGACGTTCAAGAAATTATCAAAAACCAATATGAAGGTAAGTCAACTCACCGGGGTGTTGATGAAACTTTCGCAAGAATCAAGGAAAAACATAACTGGCCGAACATAAAAGAAACCATTCACACATTTATTAATCAATGTCTTATTTGCCAACAAAGCAAATATGAGCAAAATTCCATCAAAATGAAGCTCAACATCACCCCTACAGCAACCAAATCATTCGAAATCATACATATGGATACATTTACTATCGAAAGTAGAAAATTTCTCATAATCATAGACAGTTTTTCAAAGTACGCCCAGGCATACCTAGTCAACTCCTTGACAGGTACAATTTTTTTCTCAAATTGGTATCCTCAAACGAATTATCATTGACAACGGTACGCAATTCAATAACTTCCTCATTTCGGAACTCCTGGCTTTACACAAAGTCGAAGTTCATTCCATATTACCACACCATCCGCAATCCAATGGAATGATAGAACGGTTCCATTCTACCATTCTAGAACACATTCGTTTACTCAATACTAGAAGATTTTTGAAAACCCCTTCAAAAATGAAAATGAACGCAATTTCGACATACAACCACTCTATACATTCGGTCACGAAACTCAAGGCAATTGACATCATAAGTGGTCACAACCAATGATCCTTTCAATATTGATATTGATCGGGAATTACTAAATGATTACACCAATGATCACAAAGAACGATCAAAACTCCTCTATTCCAAAATAAACTCGGATCTAATAGAGCGAAAGGAAAAGATAGTAGAACGAGAAAATAAAAAACGCGATGATCCCATTGTATTCAAAACCAAACAAAAAGTTTATATGAAAAAACATTAGGCAAAAGGATGCAAATAAATTTCAAAAACCAACTCAAATTAAAACGGTCGATCATACAATGAAAACAGTTTCTATAGAAAACCACCAAAAAATTCACATGGACAATTTAAAACGTCCCCTCAAAAAATACCCATCTCCCATTAAAAATTGATTACTTCTTCAGATTATCTGGAACTCTCGGACTCCAGAAAAATATATCTAAACAAAACCTAAAGAACAACCCAGGATTTATTCCTCTCAAACTTGGAACAGCCAAAGTCGAAACGCACGCATATTCACTTATTCATTATTATGATTTAAATCCAATAAACATGGAGGTAAATAAACTGAAATTTCATTCAAAAAATATAAGGACACTTGTAGGCGGTCACAAAGACTACTCATGGGACGCATCTAACTATTTAAAAATACTAGAATTTTCGGAAAAGGGGGTGACTGAAACTCAACAATATTTAACCACATACACTCAGAACAAAGCGCGGTCTTATAAACGGCATTGGATCCATTTTCAAGTTAATCACAGGAAATTTAGATTCCAACGATGGTGAAAAATATGACCGTCTGATCAAATAATCACGAGATAATCAAAATAATCTAGTAACGAACATCAAGAAGCAAAACTCACTCTCAATCTCATTAATTGATCAGTTCAATAGTACAGTTCAGCAAGTGAAACAAAACGAAAGGCTTTTGGAATCGAATAGAAAAAATTGTTCAAAATCAAACGTATAAAGAAAACTCTATGTTCATCAAAGACATCTTGAATCAGATAATCAATACATTTGAAATCATAAATTCATTTTTGCAAGATGTTGAAAACTCAATACAATTTTCCAGACTGAACATTCTTCATCCTAGTATTATAAAAACAAAAGATTTGTTCGAAGAACTGCAAAAATTGAATAAAATTGTTGAGAAAGACCAACTACCAATGGAAATAAGTTTCGAGAATACTTTGCTTAATGAAAACATTATTAGCCTTAAAAGCTATATATCAAATTTCAGAATAACCTATATCTTGAATATTCCAATTACCCATTCATCAAATTTCGATTACTATCACCTACTTTCTATTCCGATAAGAACTAAGGGTCAGTTCAAGGCTGTTATGCCTCAAAACAAATATTTTTCAAAAAACGAAAAATTGTATGCATTTTTGAGCGATCCTTGTTTGGAGATCTCCCATCGAACTCATATCTGCCCATCCACCAACATCAGAGAGCTGGCAGAAGACAATCCATGCGAAATCCAGCTACTCAATGTTTAGAACACCTCCACTTTAAGGAGACAGTCATACATTCATCGAAACCAGCCATTAGACAACTAAACAACTCACACAAATGGGTTGTCCTCCTACCGGCTCAAAAAACTACCAAACTCAAGTGCCAGAACCAGAACAAAATCGAGAACCTACTACCTGAAAGTTATCTATTCGACATTCCAATTGGATGCCAGTTATCCTGTGGCAACCAAATCATAACCAATGATCACCAAGATACCAATAGTGAACCAATCACCAGATCTTACCATCTTTCAAGGGACAGATTTGTTATAAATCGTTTTGAAATAGCAAACACTTTTAATAATTTTCACATACAATACGGAAATATATAGAATGTTCTTCATGACACTGTGTCTCACGCAAACCACATAATGTTTCTCAAACCAGTTAGCCGAATAGAAATCCACTGGGTAAAACTAGCGGTACATCATCATCATCAGGATCATCTTTAGGTTCATATCTATTTCTCCTGTATACTAATGATCTTGCCCTCTTAGATATATCTGGTTCCTTCACTTCATTTGCCGACAACACTACCACTATATGGCACTCTGAAGATGTGAATTTGCTTCGAAAAAATGTTACAAGAGACCTATAAAAAATCAAGTTGCGGTGCATTGCAAATTTTTTGTTTGAATTTCAATAAAACAAAATTTCCCACATTCAAATGTCTTCTTCCGGATATAGAATCGGATGCTGACTCTATATCATCTGACAGTAATAATAAATTCTTGGGACTCAACATAGATACCAATTTGAAATTCACAATTATAAATCGGCTCTTTTGCCCTCAGGTTCACAGCTGAAGAGTTGGGTTATGCTGCGGCAAAAAATGTCTATTTTGGTCTTATTGAGTCAAACTTGAGGTACGCAATCCAGTTTTTGAGAGTGTATTTTTGCTGCAAAAGCGTGCGGTGCGGTATTTGTGCCATGCAAATAGGTTGAGTTCCTGCAAAACTCTTTTCCTGACACTTGGACTACTGGCACTAACTTCAATCTGCGTTTCAGAAGTTGCATGTCTCATTCACAAGAATGAATCCTTATATGAAAATAACAATATCACTGCACGAAATGCATTATTCATCCATAAATCCATACTGATCAAAGAGTCAATAATTCACATAATAAACTTCCCGAAGATATAAAGAACATAAATTCTTTCAAAACTTTTAGGAGAAAGTCACATGAAAGACTGGCATCTAAAGCCTATTAAAATCTGACAGAATATTTTAATAACGAAACGATGTGAAATTTGTTCCGTCTTCACCTCCATTTTTTTTGTGTTCATATAAATAAGAGATATTGTGTTTGTCTGATTATTTTTTCCCATATTTTTTTTCTCATTATCGTAAGAACGCCTGTGCGTTCCATGTTCGGAGAAGGCTGGCTCGCAGAGAAGTGAACAGATACCTTTTTGAATCGGTTGTCAACGGCTCGATAAGTGATCTACCTCGATAATAATAATTTCGCTCTACAAGTACAAGACTTCGATAATAATAGTTATTCATATAAACACTTGTGTTTATGCTCAGTTTCCTCTCTAAGAAAAAGAAGTCAATCAACGTTGGATCTGGATGCAGAACGATTCCAAGGTAGGAAAACACAGTCACGTGTAGTAAATTCTCATCATTATTCTCTGGCCATTGAAAGGCAACTTTATAAAACTGGTCAAACACTCTTTGAGCTAGCGGATTCCTTTTTTTACAGTCCATTTATCAAATACAAAACAAAATTGATGGTGCTTATATAATAATATATGTGTACTTTTACCTGGATGTGATTATTTATATGTGTCATTTTCATGTAATTATGTTATTTTATATTTATCTGGATGTAATCATTAACATATTCTCTTTTTACCAGTATTTGTCAATAAGGTCCTGTATCTTGGATAATAAACACATACTCTCTCTTTCACTCTCAACATAATGAATTAAATGTAGCCTAAATATTCATCTGGTATTGATAGATGGGATACCACCTGCTATTCTCAAACAAATTGCAGAATATATGTGACCCTTTAGTAAATGTACTCAATGAGAGCTTGTCATCAGGAGTTGTTCCTGATGACTTAAAAACTGCCGAAGGTGTGCCTGTCTTCACTCCTCAAACAGTTTGAGGAGTGCCTAGAAGATGACAGTACTACCAACTGTCGAAAGCGCTCGCAGATAATTGATAGATAGATGAAGCGTCCAAATTATAGTCGACAACGGATCTGAATTTAAAAATACAGTTATTGAAGAACTTCTCAAACTGCACAAAGTAAATGTACATTTCTGCTCACCCAAACTTCCCCAATCAAACGGACAAATTGAAAGACTTCACTCTACTCTCATTGAACACATTAGACTTCTCAATACTAGAGGATTTTTTAAAACACCGCCTCAAACAAAAATGGTTTATGCTATACTTGCATACAATCACTCAATACATTCTGCAACAAAATTAAAACCCATCGATATTGTTAATGGACATATAACCAATGAAAATCCATTCGATATCGACATAGACAATATTCTTCTCAATGACTATACAAATGACCACCGAGAAAAAACTGAATTACTTTACGCGGAAATAAACAGAAAAATAATGAATCGAAAAGAAAAGGTTATTTCAAAATCTAATGAAACGCGCGATAACCCAGAAATGTTCAAACCTAATTCTAAAACGTACGTGAAAAAACACTTGAGACAAAAACACGCTAACAAATTTGAAAAACCGACTATCACAAAAGTAGACGAATCTATGAAGACAGTTTCCACAGAAAATCAAGAAAAAGTACACATGGAGAATTTAAAAAGACCAAGAAAGAAGTGCTATGATTTTAATAAATAGTTCATTTCATTCCTTTTCAGAATACCTTCAGTATTCGGACTTCAAGACAGAATAACATTGAAAACCCTGGTATGATACCTTTAAAATTGGGCACTGCCAAAATTCAACAATACTCACACACACTGATACACTACTATGACCTGAATCCATTCATCCAAAAATCCAAAAACTGAACGACCAATACGGACAAACTTTAGAAGCACTCGGTATAAACAAAAACAATATTTCCTCAGCTGAAACAGAAAATTACATCAAAATTTTTACTTTGACAAGAAACAAGACTGAATCCAAATTGCAAGAAATAATCACAAATCCCAAACGAATCAAAAGATGATTGATTCATGTTATTGGTTCGATATTTAAATCAATTACAGGAAACCTCGATGCAGAAGACGGGGAGCGGTACGAAAAACTTATTAGGGAACTTCAAAACAACCAAAAAGTATTGGCTTCTAGTGTTGTGAAACAAAATTCAGTTTCAATCAATTTGATCAATAAATTCAATCAAACTGTTCAACAAATAATTCACAATGAAAAATGTCTTCAAAAAAAATAGTTCATATTGCTACCATATTCCAAACAAAAAGTTATGAAGAAAATAGAGCATATGTTCACGATGTACTCAACCAAATGATTGATATGTTTGAAATAGTCAACTCTGCCTTACAGGACATTGAAAATTCTATAGCATTCGCGAAACTCAACATTATGCATCCAAGCATAGTGAAACCCACTGACTTATACGCCGAACTTCTTGAATTACACGAAATTATTGCAAATAATCAATTTCCTATTGATATTACTTTAGAAAACATCTTGAAATTAGAGAAAATCATAAATATCGAATGTTTTATTCTGAATAATAGAATAACCTTTCTTCTTCATGTTCCAATCACATATCCATACATTTTCGATTACTATCACTTATATTCAATCCCTACATATAGTCAAAGTCAGTTCAAGGCACTTATACTCAAAAATGCATTTTTACTGAAGAACTCAGAATATTTCACATTTAAAAACGACGATTGTGTTAAAGTCGAACCACAATTCTATGTTTGTTTGAAGGTGATTGACAATGTTTCGTGATGAATTTCACTAGTTCGGACTTCCATTGTCTACTATATAAAATGATTTGAAATCCCTGAAACAAGTAAAAAAGAATAATTAAAAAAGAATAGTTGAAAATAACAATTATATTAAGCAACAATAAACCTGAAACGAAATGATAGTGAAACAACCTACTAGTAAAAATATAATAATTGAATAAATAAAAATTAAAGGAATGCAAAAAAGAAAATAATAAAAACTAAAAAGGTGTAGAGATTCCAAGTCACGTTAGTTCACGACGTTTCGATTGTTGGTATCTACAATCGTCTTCGGGTGATGACTGGACTTATTCCTCCGAGAGATGACTATTTTATAGGTCGTTGAAATACTTTCACTTTCTCTACTTTCCATTTTCCGCTTCACTGATTCCGTGAGGGATGACCGTTTTGGCGGGAGTTGGTCATTTTTCGTTTGATGATGGGTTTCCATATGTTTCGTATATCTACGCTGGCCTGGCTGAATACGTTGTTGGACAACATGTATGCGGCTTCCTTAAATTTTCTCCTGAACCAATGTTCCTCTTTGTGCAAGATCTCAGCTTGGGACCACTCGATGTTGTGTTGATGGGTCCAAACATGGTCTGCTATTCCTGATTTGCTGGTTTTTCCTCGCTGTGTGTGCTTCTTGTGCTCGGCAATGCGAACATTCAATGGCCTCTTAGTTTCACCAATATAGGATTTTCCGCACTCACAGGGTATCCGGTAAATGCAATTCTTGGAATCGCAGTCCGCGTTTGGGGGCCTGGTTTTCGTGAGGCTGCTACGGATAGTGTTACCGGATCTGAAACAGGTTCTAATGTTGTACTTGGAACCAATTCTTCTTATCCTCTCCGATAATCCTCTGATGTAGGGAAGTACAAGCACTGGTTGTGACGGCTTCTATTCCTTGCGAGGCTCCTGCTGTCTTTTAGCCAAAGTCTTTTCTACCATCGCTTTGGAGTATCCATTCCCCTGAAGATCATTTTTGATGATGTCTAGTTCCTTCTCGAGACCTTCCTTTGTATTACAGAGCCCAAAAGCACGGTCTAATAGAGTCTTGATGATTCCTCTTTTTGTCGATTGATGGTGGTTGGATTCGTGGTTCAGATACTGTCCCGTATGAGTGGGTTTTCGGTATACAGATGTTTCCCACTTAGTGTCGGTCCTCTTCACCAAAACGTCTAAGAATGGCAATTCATTGTGGATTTCCTTCTCCATTGTGAAAGTGATGGAAGGTCTCACGCTGTTGATGTGTTTCAGAAAGGCGTCTAGTTCAGTATTCCCATGGTTCCATATTATGAAGGTGTCGTCAACATATCTCAACCAGACTCGAGGTTTCTTGTGGGCTTCTTCGATGGCCAGAGTTTCAAACCACTCCATATATATGTTGGCTATGACTGGTGAAAGTGGCGATCCCATTGGCAGTCCCTCATCTTGTGTAAAGAATTCGTCCTTCAGTTGGAAATAACAGTTTCGTACACAGCATCCAAGTAATTCCATAATTACTTCTATAGGTAGATTCGTTCTTTCTTTCAGGTTCCCGTCTTCGGATAGCTTTCTCTGTATGATTTGGAGTGCTTCTTCGACCGGAATGTTGGTGTAAAGGCTTTCCACGTCGAAACTAATTAGTAGATCTTCCTGTGTCACCTCAATTGACCCAAGTAGTTCGACAAAAAGCCTTGAATTCTTCACCAAAGACGATTTTTTTCCTTGTAATGGTTGTATTAAGGGAAGTAAAAATCTAGACAAGTTTTGAGTAGCCGAATCTCTGGAGCTGATGATCGGTCTAAGCGGAACGTCCTTCTTGTGGATTTTGGGTGGACCATACAAGTGAGGGGGCTTACTGTGGTGCGGTGTTAGTCATGATCTTTCCTTGTCCGAAAAATAGACTTGGTGTTTTTTCAAAATCTGGTACAACTTCCTTTCGATTGATGCCGTAGGGTCCCGTACGATCTTTGTGTATCGTCCCTTCTGCAGAACCTCTTCGATCTTCTGTTCGTAGAGAACGGTATCCATTACCACAGTAGCGTTTCCTTTTAAGATCCTACCTGCAGATAAAGGAAACGCTACTGTGGTAATGGATACCGTTCTCTACGAACAGAAGATCGAAGAGGTTCTGCAGAAGGGACGATACACAAAGATCGTACGGGACCCTACGGCATCAATCGAAAGGAAGTTGTACCAGATTTTGAAAAAACACCAAGTCTATTATTCGGACAAGGAAAGATCATGGCTAACACCGCACCACAGTAAGCCCCTCACTTGTATGGTCTACCCAAAATCCACAAGAAGGACGTTCCGCTTAGACCGATCATCAGCTCCAGAGATTCGGCTACTCAAAACTTGTCTAGATTTTTACTTCCCTTAATACAACCATTACAAGGAAAAACATCGTCTTTGGTGAAGAATTCAAGGCATTTTGTCGAACTACTTGGGTCAATTGAGGTGACACAGGAAGATCTACTAATTAGTTTCGACGTGGAAAGCCTTTACACCAACGTTCCGGTCGAAGAAGCACTCCAAATCATACAGAGAAAGCTATCCGAAGACGGGAACCTGAAAGAGAGAACGAATCTACCTATAGAAGTAATTATGGAATTACTAGGATGCTGTGTACGAAACTGTTATTTCCAACTGAAGGACGAATTCTTTACACAAGATGAGGGACTGCCAATGGGATCGCCACTTTCACCAGTCATAGCCAACATATATATGGAGTGGTTTGAAACTCTGGCCATCGAAGAAGCCCACAAGAAACCTCGAGTCTGGTTGAGATATGTTGACGACACCTTCATAATATGGAACCATGGGAATACTGAACTAGACGCCTTTCTGAAACACATCAACAGCGTGAGACCTTCCATCACTTTCACAATGGAGAAGGAAATCCACAATGAATTGCCATTCTTAGACGTTTTGGTGAAGAGGACCGACACTAAGTGGGAAACATCTGTATACCGAAAACCCACTCATACGGGACAGTATCTGAACCACGAATCCAACCACCATCAATCGACAACAAGAGGAATCATCAAGACTCTATTAGACCGTGCTTTTGGGCTCTGTAATACAAAGGAAGGTCTCGAGAAGGAACTAGACATCATCAAAAATGATCTTCAGGGGAATGGATACTCCAAAGCGATGGTAGAAAAGACTTTGGCTAAAAGACAGCAGGAGCCTCGCAAGGAATAGAAGCCGTCACAACCAGTGCTTGTTCTTCCCTACATCAGAGGATTATCGGAGAGGATAAGAAGAATTGGTTCCAAGTACAACATTAGAACCTATTTCAGATCCGGTAACACTATCCGTAGCAGCCTCACGAAAACCAGGCCCCCAAACGCGGACTGCGATTCCAAGAATTGCATTTACCGGATACCCTGTGAGTGCGGAAAATCCTATATTGGTGAAACTAAGAGGCCATTGAATGTTCGCATTGCCGAGCACAAGAAGCACACACAGCGAGGAGAAACCAGCAAATCAGGAATAGCAGACCATGTTTGGACCCATCAACACAACATCGAGTGGTCCCAAGCTGAGATCTTGCACAAAGAGGAACATTGGTTCAGGAGAAAATTTAAGGAAGCCGCATACATGTTGTCCAACAACGTATTCAGCCAGGCCAGCGTAGATATACGAAACATATGGAAACCCATCATCAAACGAAAAATGACCGACGCCCGCCAAAACGGTCATCCCTCACGGAATCAGTGAAGCGGAAAATGGAAAGTAGAGAAAGTGAAAGTATTTCAACGACCTATAAAATAGTCATCTCTCGGAGGAATCAGTCCAGTCATCACCCGAAGACGATTGTAGATACCAACAATCGAAACGTCGTGAACTAACGTGACTTGGAATCTCTACACTTTATTTTTATTATTTTCTTTTTTGCATTCCTTTAATTTTTATTTATTCAATTATTATATTTTTACTAGTAGGTTGTTTCACTATCATTTCGTTTCAGGTTTATTGTTGCTTAATATAATTGTTATTTTCAACTATTCTTTTTCAATTATTCTTTTTTACTTGTTTCAGGGATTTCAAATCATTTTATATAGTAGACAATGGAAGTCCGAACTAGTGAAATTCACAATTCTATGTCTGCAAGAATATGCCGATTAGAGAAATTTCTGGAAATCTCTGTGAGCTGCAACTCCTGAAGATGGAAGACACTTCCACATGTAGACAAATCGATGTTGGGATTACTAAGCCAATAGCTAAGCAACTGGAGGACTCTACCCAATGAATAGCGATATTTCCAAATAAAACGACAATCCACTCACAATGTAATGAACAAGAGGAAGTTCAAAGAATATTTGGATCCTATTTATTTGACATTCCAGTAGGCTGCAAAATCAAGGCGAATCAAATCGAAATAATCAATGAAGAAAACGTAATCAATAGCAATCAAATAATATTGATTCCCGAATTGAACCAAAATCGCAACCCTCCAAGAAGTGTAAATATGAGCTTTCAATTGGACGATGTTGACCTGAAAGAACTCCAAAACCTGAAAAATCAGCTAATTGATAACAATCCTGAAATAACTTTCAACCAAGGCGGACTTTACCAATCACCGAGTATATGGACTTTAGTGGTTCACTTAGCGATCATATCAATGATAGTTTACTTCTTGTACAGGAAAAATGTACTTCGATGTTGCACCAATAAGAAGCCAAGTCAAGAAGAGAACCAATTACAAGTAGTCAATGAAGTAACCGATCTATCCGCTGTTCAACTACCCCGCTGCGCATGATAGTTGAATCTTCGGGGGGAGGAATTATCTCACCACCTAGGACAATCCCGCTGATCTAGCAGTACCACCACCCTGTTTCAGATGCTGACAAGACAGTTCTCACAGGAGCGCATATCTTCGAAGCTTCGCATCCAGAGTCAGTCAGATTTCATTCCTCAAAGCAACAAGACGTATAATTTCATATATTTTGTATTTCTATAATTTTTAATTTTCAAGTTTGTAACAATAAAAGTATTTTTTAAAAAGCAAGTTTAGTGCCGTCGATAGTTAATTCGTTTCGACAAAATCTCATTTGTCATTATCTAGGTGTGCTGTTACGTGTTCGGTTGACCCTGCTCGACCCACTTCTAACTATACTGGTAAAATGATATTTTTTACGTGTTCGGAGGAGAAAAAAAAACCAATCGGCGGCTTCAATATAGCGGACGAGTTTTGTATTTATGACCCGATTCAATTCAAAATTGGTATCTGGGGTTTTTTGGGGTCAGAGAATATTATTCTGCTGTCAAAATTGAAACTTCCAAAAATTCAAAATGACAGCTACAATATGGCGGACGAGTTTTGTGATTATGATCCGATTCTATTCAGAATGGGTACCTGAGAGTTTTTAGGGCCAAAAATTCTGATTTCTTCGTCAAAATTGAAAAATCCAAAATGGCGGATCCAATATGGCGGAAGAGTTTTCTGATTATAATCTAATTTCATTTACAATTTTCATCTACGGGTTTTCCTGGTTGAAGATTATGATTATTTCATCAAAATCGAAAAAATTCAAGATGGCGGAATCGATATGGCAAACGAGTTTTGTAATTATGCTCCGATTCTATTCAAAATTGTTATGAGGGTGTTTTCTGGGTCGGAAATTATAAAAATATATAAATTGAGAAATTCAAGATGGCGGCTCCGAAATGACGCATGAGTGTTGTGATTATAGTCCTATTATATTTAAAATTGGTATGGGCTTACTAAAAAGTGAAAAATAAAAATAATTAAAAAAACTTTTCTGAAACAATTCTTTAAACGAAAGCACTATAAAGGAAAAAATAAATTACATGGAATTATTTTTATAAAACTGCACTGAAAAGGAAATAATAATTTCTTCTATGTTTATTCTAGGCTATTCTTAGAGTTACAGATTCAAAAGCTTGTCACGGATACAAAATGTGAGATTTTGCGCGACAACATATTGAATCTGTTACTCACAGAATAACCTAGATCAAACATGTAAGAAATTTCATCAGTTTGGACTTACATTGTCTAATATAATATAAATTGATTTGAGATCCCTGAAAAAAATAAAAAAATTAAAAAGATTAACCGAAAATACCAATTTCATTAAACAAAAAACTGAAACTATAAAAAATAACATACAAACAACAACCAAAAAATAAAAAATTGAAATATTAATAAAAGCTGCAAAAAATTAAAAATTGAAAAAATATTATTAACAAAAAAATTAAAAGATTCCAAACCAAATTACGTCACGATGTTTCGTTTGTTAGTATCCACGATCGTCTTCGGGTGATAACTGGACTTATTCCTCCGAGATCTGACTATTTTTAGTACTTTCACCTATCCCCTCTTCACTCTTTCCGCTACATTGGTTTTAGCGGGAGATGACCTTTGGCGGGAATTGGTCCTTATTCGCTTGATTAGAGGTTTCCATATGTTACGTATCTCTACGCTAGCTTGACTAAATGCGTTGTTGAACAACATATACGCGGCTTCTTCGAATGTTCTTCTGAACCAATGTTCCTCTTTGTGGATGAATTCAGCTTGAGCCCACTCGATGTTATGTTGATGATGTTGTCCAACAACGCATTTAGTCAAGCTAGCGTAGAGATACATAACATATGGAAACCTCTAATCAAGCAAATAAGGACCAACTCCCGCCAAACGGTCATCTCCCGCTAAAACCAATGAAGCTGAAAGAGTGAAGAGGGGATAGGTGAAAGTACTCAAATGACCTATAAATAGTCAGATTTCGAAGGAATAAGTCCAGTTATCACCCGAAGACGATTGTGGATACTAACAATCGAAACGTCGTGACGTAATTTGGTTGGGAATCTTTCAATTTTTAATTTTATTTTTAATTTTTTTGTTGATAATATTTTTATAGTTTTATAAGAGCCTCGTCAGCTGAAATTTGGGACCTAGCCTGTGGATTTGTGGCAGTAAAATGTCGTAATAGGCGTCAGCGCCCAGGAGAACGTTCACATCGGATGGAATGTGAAATTCGGGATCAGCAAGTCTGAATTCTGACGGAATATTCAAGCTATTTTTGTTTAGCGGAATTCTAGGTAATTTGGAAGTGATTACCGGGAGTATTGCACAAGACACCTTGAGTCTAAAGTTCTCATGAGTATTGGAACGGATAACAATATCTAACATTCTGTTGAATTTGATTGTTGTAAGTTTTATTATTAAATTTTCTTACGAATTTTTCAGAAGCGAAGGAACATTGACTGCCGTTGTCTAGAATCAGCCTAGCTTTAACGGGATAACCGTTTTCGGAAAGATAGAATTTCAATAAAATTTCATGATCTTCTTTACCTACAAGAAGTGCGGAAGGCATCGAAGGTACTGGAGTAATTGCCTGAGGTTCGGGCTCAAGGGCTCGGAAGTGCGCCGTATTGTCAGCATTTGGAGTGGGAGGATTAAGGGGAGAAGAACGCCAATTTCGACTGGGACTTGTATTTTGAACTGATTTCGGTATTGCTCCAGTGCTACTTTGAGGCATGGGACTATTTCTCTATTTGAATTTTGGGAATTTTTTGGAACATAATCTTGGGAAGAATTTCTGTGAAGTAGTGTGTGGTGTTTTCTACCACATAGGGTACAACGTTTAGACTCACACTCGGTCAGCAGGTGTTTGCCACCCAGACAGTTGAAATAGAGGGCCAAGGACCTATGAAAGCTGTATTTTTCATCAGTACTAATTTTGGAAAATTTATAACATTTATAAATATCATGATCAGGGACTTTACAGAAACAACAAATTCGTCCTTTACTTGTCGGGATACTACTATTTACATGTAACGCGGTTTTTGAACCTGTCCTTGAGAACTTTTCTGATTTTGATTCAAGCGACGCCAAATGGGAGGAAGGAGTCAAGGATTCTAAAGCACTGCATCTGGCCTCAATGATTTAAAAAAATTCCTTTAAAATAGGATTGATTTTTAAATCTCTACTGGACTGATACTCCTTTTTAGTACCGTAATCTAACTTTTCCATGGCAACATTAAGAATAATTAAATCCCAATGTTCAATTGGGCATTTCAAATTTTTCAAGGCATCCAAGTTTTTTCGAATATTTACTAAAAAGTCTCTGAGGGAGAAAGAAGTGCATTTTGTAATATTCGGACAATCCATTATGGAATTTAAATGTGAATTTATAATAGCTAAACTATTTTCGTACCTTTTTTCTAAAATATTTATTGCGATTTGGAAATTTTCATTTGTGATTTCAAGTGACTCAATGAGACTCAAAAGCTCTCCTTTCATATAAGAACGCAAATAAATCAATATTTGAACATCAGTTGAGGAATTGTTATTTTTTATCAAAGCAGTAAGCAATTGATAAAACGGTGCCCATTTTGCATAATCACCCTCAAATTGGGGTATGGAAATTTGAGGAAGTTTTACTCGTCCACCTTGTTCATTGAAGGCAGGTACGGATTGAATACTATTTGGAATGGAAAGGGAGAAAGAGGGGTGGAAGGAATGGTTAAACTGTGAATCTTTTTTCTAAAACTCGCAACGGATAAATCAAACTTATTTTGTAAATTATCTCTATCATCTGTATTAGATTTTTCTAAGTCTGATTTCTTAATTTCATCCTGAGCACTGATAACTTAGTAATTTCAGTTTCTAAATTATCTAATTCAGTTTGAAGGAGAAACAAATCATTTTCGGACTCTAAATTCTGAGTAGCCCAAGTTTGGGTTCGTGTAATCGCGGCTTTAGCATTTTTTCTTTGTTTCTTTAAGGACTGTATTGTGTGTTTTGAATTGAGAAAACGTAAAGTTGTCTATAGTCTAAATGGTACAACTATTCTAAAATGTAAAGAACCACGCACGATTCTGTGGAGGAACACTATGCTCTGCCTTTCGCGACGTGGATTTAAATTTTCACTTACGGCACAAATTTTTTCGACACTGAAAAATTAGCGTAAATTTTCTTGCTAACGTTGGGAACACGTTTTTACACAAGGCAATAACCGCACTAGAACATAGGGCATAAATCAACTCAATCAAAATATCAGTGTGCAAAAAATATCAATAAACAATGTATCAAAGAAATTGCATGGAAAAAATCAAATATGCAGTAAATCAAATATGCGATAAATCAAAAATGTACAATAAATCAAATTGGTATAGTCGACTTCATTTAAAATTTTATTTCATAAATAAATCGCTACGGGAAGAAAGGGCTGCGAAATCTTCAATGCGGCCCTGGAGTATGAAATTGATTACTTCAAATTAATTTTTTCGACGAAAAAATCCACTCTTTTCAGAGCCGTTCCTGGAAGGACTCAATCAAATCATTTTAAATAAAGCCGACTCTAATAAGAGAGAGCAAATGCCAAAACAAAAATTTCTTTCTTTTTGGATACGTAAGAAACGCACAACAATATTTTAAACCAAGTCAACCTGTAAGAAGAAATAATCGGCAGCAAACTGAAACGGCAAATATGAATGTATACAAGAGTTTTTGAATGTTAACACTACGCCGCGCGCAGCGGAAATGTTTTCTGGAGCGAGCCGTTACCGTTCAGTTGACGATATCCTCTATTGAAACTGGAACTTGGAAATTGTATTTGTTGTAATACAACTAGGAAATCCGAATAATCGGAAACAAGCAATGTTGTTTTTGCAACATTAATCGAAGAACGAACTGTTCAGCATCCGGCTCGAAGGACCATATGATCAGAATGGGTTTAATTGCCCTTTCTTGAACACGGGGGAGTTATAATCAACTTCGATACTAGTGAACTGGATTCCTTGTAGGTTGCTAGTTTTTTTAATAAATTGACGCTGAATCAGTTCGTTAACTAAATATTTTTACAATCCTCAGCAGCTACCATCTAACAAAATCGTAAGACATACAGGTAACATTGGGCGTTGGCAATTCGCTTCTCATAAGATAGTCTGTGTTTAACTTACTTACAAAACGTTTCCTTCTTCAAGACACACTATGAACAATGTACCACTAATGTATGCAAATTCACATTTTTTGTACTCATCAACTTGGAGAAATACAAACGCCGAAATTATTCGAGCGTCGTGGATGAAATTGAAAAATGAAAAGATTAACTTTTAGTAGGAGGAAGAAAATGCTAGTTAGGTATCACTACCTCGGTACCTCGAAGGACAATCTCGGAATGCGTTGTGCCTCTTTCGGATCTTTCTGGGAATTTTCAATCGCAACAGGTCGACCGATAAGGGAGAGGGGCAATGTTTGTGGAATTCTGGGAATTCGTTTGCCTGAAGGTTTACAGATGTTGGAGTTGGAAAACACCAAATGAATTGACAGCCATCAGGGATAGCTCAAGAAGAATTCAAGTTGGAACTAAATAATTAGTAAAAGATCAGAAGAAGCTTATTGGAAGCTGTGATTCCAACAGTTTTCGTTATTCAAATTTAACTTTTCAAGAATATGATGAATGATTTCCAGAAAGACTTCCTTGCGAGACTGGACTATTCTGTTCCACTCTTCGATGATCTGCCTGATGAGGGTAGCTAAAGGTCCACGATGAATTGGGTTTCTTAAGGTTTAAAGAGCCACTCCTTCACAAACACCTCCACAAGACAAAACAACAAGTTCGTTACCCGATGAATCGTTGAAACGAAAACTGCACGTTCGATACGTTCAATTTCGAGTATCCTACCGACTGCGCCAAATACAGCTTTTGGATGACAAAGTTCTCTTTTGAAAAAATATTTAATTTGACATTCACATTATTTTGTGCGATTTCCATTAATTTTTCTCCAAAATTCGGGAAAGGGAACAGTGTAAGTTTTCGGAACGTCATTCATAGGAAGTATTTTCTCATTTGAAAATCATATATTTTTTTTTCAAGTTATACTGGCAATAGTTACAATAACCTTTGTTACTAACAAGTTGTTAATCCTCTCTGAGTTTTATCCAGATTCAGTAAAATTTATGGTCTAATTTAGTAATTGTCTTCCACGTTTGAAATATTTCAAAATTCAATATTCGCCCCTAATATCACTTTATTACACAGGTCAACACTGTTTTTGTCACATGAACTTTGTGATGTTTCTTATTTATGTTGGCGTACCCTCATTATAAATATATAATAATTTTCTTTCAATCACATCCAGTTTTTTTGTGACAGCTATATATTCATCACTGAACTTATATACGTATATTTGTTTGAATAACGTCATTCAGGCGGCTGTATAACTATTGCACCAACAAACATACATTATATTTTCGTTAGGTACATCGCAAATATGCCATGAGAGTGTTCTGATATCCCCGACAGTTTTGTAATGTGTGTGGAGAATTAAGTATTACATCTCAGCTTCAAAATTTCACAGGGCTGTTTAGACTATCTTGGATTTCCTGTGCAGCATGAAGATAAATCCTGGGTTCCACATAAATGTTATGTGACATGTGTGAGACTCCTATTAGGTTGGGCTAAACGAAAACCAAGACATTTGCCATTTGGTATACCAATGATTCGGACAAAACCAGAGGATCATGTATATGTTTGTTATTTTTGTTTGACTGAAACAAAAGACTTTACAATGGAGTCCAAATATACTATTCTTCATCCAAACTTGTCTTCGGTCAACAGACCTATTCTAGATAGTGCCGCACTGCCTGTGCCGAAGCCTCCAAATCGACCAGAAAGTTAGGATTTCAGTCCGGAACTTATTCTAAGTTTGCATAACGAACATAAATATATTGACCCAAGTTATGGATGGCAAACTTCAAAAGAACCGTACTTATTGATACAAAGTGATTTAAACCATCTATTTCGTGATTTGAATCTGTCTAAAGAACAGACTGAGCTTTTGGAGTCTAGATTGAACGACTGGAAATTACTTTCTCCTGATACGAAAATTTCTTATTTTCGACATCGTGACGATGAAATAAAACCTTACTTTCATAAAGCAGATGATTTAGTCTATTGAAATAATATTTCTGTTGTGATGAATTTATTAAATATGATCTAAGTCATTGGCGATTGTTCATTGAGTCCTCAAAAACTAGTTTTTAAGCAGTGTTGCTCCATAACGGAAACGAAATCTCTTCAGTGTCGGTTGCTCATAGTTCTGATATGAAAGAGGCTTAGGGAAATATGAGGTTTCTTCTTGAAAAAATAAATTTCAGTGAACATGCTTCGAAAATTTAACTTTTGCTTGGACTACTGCTTGGTTACACAAAATTTTGCTGTTTTATTTGCGAATGGGACAGCAAATACTGAAAAAGTCACTTTACAAAAAAAGTGTGGCCCAAACGTGAGTCACTCACTACAGGCTGTTAAAAATGGGCTTTTGATAAATCCTGATGACATACTTTTACCATCGTTGCACATAAAGCTGGGTCTGATAAAAATGTTTGTAAAAGCTATGCGCAAAAATTGTTGTGGATTTTTATATTTGAAAGAGAAATATCCCAAACGCAGCGACGCAAAAATCAAAGAGAGAATAATTGTAGGCCCACATTTGCCAATACAGGATGAGAGCTTTAACAGAAAACTGAATGATCAGGAAAAAAATCACCTGGAAATGGTTAGTGAGTGTTGTCCAAAATATCCTAGGATATCATAAGCGTAAAACTACAAAGACTACAATACATGGACGTATTATGTCATATAATACTTCGGGGTGTAATATGTCGTTGAAAATGCATATGTTGAGCTCTCATCTGGATTTCTTTCCCGCAAATTTGGGTGCTGTGAGTGACGAACAAGGAGAGTGTTTTCATCAGAATATTTGCCTTATGGAGTAGCGTCAGGGCCGTCGTCATGGGGGATGGGGGGATGGGGGAGTCTCCCCCCCTGCTTTTTCGAAAATGTTGGGGAATTTTGGGCCGTGAAGATATAAAAAAATAATGGTAAAAAAATGTAAAATAAAAAGAGAGGGGGAGATAATGACAAAAGGAAAAAAAAACAAGGAGAAGATTGGGATTTCCCAACATGTATAACTTGGATATCCCATACTTTGAAATCATGAGTTGTTTGAAAACTTCAGAAAAGTTCATTTCTCCCTAGTAAGAGAACAGTCCTGAACAGTCCACAAATTTTGAAGTGACAATTTTAAAAAATTCACAACTTTTCGCTGATTTTTCTACTTGGAGAAGTTGGGAAATTTTGGGCCGTGAAGTTAAAAAAAATTAATAGTAGAAAACAATAAGCACAATATTATTCAAGTGTTGTTTCCTTTCATTTGTATTGAATATTCCTATATATGGTGGATATGGTGGAAGACCAAGGACCTTGGTCCAAAGTAGAATAATTCCCATTATTATTTTTATGATTACCAAAATTTTTTTTTTGTGCGTACCCTAACTGGCATAAGCATTCAGCCAATCTTTGGATAGCTAACTAATCCCTCGGTTTTCATTTTTTCGAAAGTTGGGAAATTTTGTTAGTGTGGTTGGGAAAATTTGGATTTCCTACCCTCCTTGTTTTTCTTTTCGCTTCGGCCCTGAGTAGCGTTATCAAGGGAAATAGAGTCCAGGAATGCTAGCAGATTATTGTTGGAAACTTAGAAGGGATCTACCAGAAGCCAAATATTCACGAGAATCATAAGTATTTATTGTACATTAGGCAATAATTTTTTCTGAGTGTAGTTTATTCTTGCATTTCTCATGAAAATATATCTTTTGATGTCGAAGGAAAACCTGATTTGTTATTTTTGTTTCATTGATACATTATTGGTTGGTGGCCTTAGTCAAAATTTAATATAAGTTTTCATGTGACAGAAAACAGTTGAAATTTTGTTGACCAGTGTTATTAGACATTCCAGAACAGAGGTTCAATACAACCATTCACAATATATGATTTACACAATATGTGATTTATACAGGCTCTATATAAACACAAAATATGAAGATATACTTATTGAAAGAAGCGAGGAAGAAAGGCATACTCATTAGATTACAAAAAGGCACAAACAAGGGTATCAAAATCTCAACTTCAAAATATAAATCCAAGATCATTTGGAGTATATTTATTCAAACCAAAAATTTCAATAACTTTCACACCTACTGCAAAAATATCCAGAATGTTTTTCATGTCACTGTGTCGCATGCAAACCACACAATATTCCTCAAAGCAGTTAGCCGAATAGAAATCTTCAACATAAAAAATTAAATGCATCCTGAATATTCGTGTGGTATAGATGAGTTACCACCACCTGCTATCCTCAAATGAATTGCAGAATATGTATGTGACCCTTTAGTAAATGTAATCGATGAGAACTTGTCATCAGAAGTTTTCCCACACTATCATGCAATCAAAACATATACCTCACTACCTCAAGTACTGAAAGATTTTACAGAAGAAGTTCAGAAGTTCTCTCATGAGTTACTTGAAGCCGAAATGGTATTATTCTTCCAATTGTTGCATTTAATGAACATGTATGTATATGACCTAAAATTAGTTTCAGATACTTTTTCAATTCTGTGATGCAATAAACATGTATGTATGTTGAAATTAGGCTTCAGGTTCTCAAATTCAGCTCTATTTTAAATCTTTCTATTTGTATTCCAATACTGTTTTTATTTTTTTAAGATTTTGTACTGTATCTTAATATTTTAATATTTATTTTGTGGCAACTTTGTGAGGTTATGCTTGAACTGAACCTGAGAAGAGTCCTGTATAGTCTCCAACCATACTTGCCAGAATGGATTATTCATCACTTTTAATTGAATGATGAAAATCGAGAGGAAATTGAAGATGGTCGCGAAAATGATGACTATGAGGAGGAAGTTATTTTAGATAGTTTGTATGTTCCTGTAAATCATAAATAATGTGAAATGAAATACTTTGTATTATTTTCATCTGTTATTTATTTAAATCTCATTATATACAATTAAAATGATTACAAAACAATAGATATGATATATATGAATTAAGAAAAAATACAATACACGATATAAGTCCGTTACAAAAGAGATTATAAAACAGTACATGCTAGAGTGGAAAAAATGAAATAGTATCAATAATCCAAAGAGTGTCAATATCTGCTGTGAACTGAACCATCCAATGCATTGTATGTTGAAACTATATCATGCAAAATAATGCATATACTTTAGTATTGTCTGGAAACTTGCTTGGTCTTCCCCGTCTCAAACTCAATCTTTATATCAATTATTTATGATTTTGTTGCATTCGGTTGATGGGAACAATCCGTAATGAATAGCGGATTCTCTCTGAATTGTCCAATGTCCATCAGAGGTTCGCTCATATCTTTATCATAATAACTTCGTTGGAAACTCTCAAAAGCATAATAAGCAGGAGCATCAAGTTTTTTATCGAAATTCAAATTCCAACGCTCATATGGATAAACTTCTGAATCCAAATATACTCGAATACTATTGATATCGGCAGTTGTGAATTTTGTAATATCCTGTGTTCTATCTTCAGATGTGGTAGTACTTTGGAATGCGATTATGAAAAAACGAGGAGTTTTCAGAGCGTTAGTTGTTTTGATGGCCCAAATGTCTGAAGAAGTCCCACGTAATGATGGTAGTTCATGGAGGTCCCATCAAATCAGCATCAACCTCACCTATATATGAGTTTTTGAATGATCGAGCGATAATCAAAATCAACTCCTGTTTAGCATTCAAGATACTTTTGTTGTAATCTTCAGCAAAACCCATCAAATATTTCAGTGGTAGTTTTTCACTGAATACATGACTGTTTGTATCCAAGATATCTTGTTTCAATTGTGAAAGTCCCCAGCCAGATGTCAATGATGTGTTGTGATTGTGTGATTGTGATTGTCCAAATGATATCATGGTTTCCATTGTAGATGTTATCCCGGGTTTTCTAACAACAGCCACTTGTTCACCACCCATTTCGTAACGAATTTCATCAAAGAGAAATGTAATTATTGCATTATTTGAGAGATAGCATGTTTTCGCTTCGTCTTTGGGGGTGAATTTACCTTCTATGTGAATGAAGCTCTCGGCAATATCTAGTATAACATCTTAATTATTCATTGTAATTCTAATTTTATCCGAGTTCCTGAATAGCGGTGATCCATAGGGCTTATATGTGTGCTCATGTAAACTTATGAAAGAATGATCGAGCACTGGTTCATCGAATATATTCAAATTTTCACTGTTTGTTTCGAGCACCATTGTTATTTTCTCACTTTCATTCCAATCGATTTCAAGAATTCAAGATCACTCATAGACACCAAACACTTGTGGAATGAGCTTCTTTTTATGAACACTTTTCTTTTTATGCACACTTTTTTTTTGATGGTGCAACTCGTTTTTGGTTTGGGATTGTTCAATACGATTTTGTCTATTATAAATGAAACCCATAACAATAGTTATTCGATTTTCTTCAATTCCAAAATAATGAAAATCTCTATTATATAAAATGATTTGAAATCCCTGAAACAAGTAAAAAGGAATAATTAAAAAGAATAGTTGAAAATAACAATTATATTAAGCAACAATAAACCTGAAATGAAATGATAGTGAAATAACCTACAAGTAAAAATATAATAATTGAATAAATAAAAATTAAAGGAATGCAAAAAGAAAATAATAAAAAATAAAAAAGTGTAGAGATTCCAAGATTCCATCGTCTTCGGGTGATGACTGAGTCATCACCCGAAGACGATTGTAGATACCAACAATCGAAACGTCGTGAACTAACGTGACTTGGAATCTCTACACTTTTTTATTTTTTATTATTTTCTTTTTGCATTCCTTTAATTTTTATTTATTCAATTATTATATTTTTACTTGTAGGTTATTTCATTATCATTTCATTTCAGGTTTATTGTTGCTTAATATAATTGTTATTTTCAACTATTCTTTCTAATTATTCCTTTTTACTTGTTTCAGGGATTTCAAATCA
The DNA here is from genome assembly GCF_025532065.1 of Leptinotarsa decemlineata. Classification (NCBI taxonomy): domain Eukaryota; kingdom Metazoa; phylum Arthropoda; class Insecta; order Coleoptera; family Chrysomelidae; genus Leptinotarsa; species Leptinotarsa decemlineata. The sequence continues at coordinate 9,573,682 of NW_027412549.1, read as the reverse complement.
TTTTATATAATAGACAATGGAAGTCCGAACTAGTGAAATTCATCACGAAACATTGTCAATCACCTTCAAACAATGAAAATCTCTTCTTCACTTCCAAAATCGGTAAGATTATTTTTTTCATCCAAAATACGCACTGTAATGTTGAGAATCAATTGACGACCTTCTGGACTGACAGGCATATATATAATACTGTGTGGTTCTTTAGTAAAATTGTATCCAGGTTCAATATCGAATGAGAAAAGAATGTGGGATTCTTCACCATTTATATATGAACGAGATATTATATTGCAATCTAAGCGGATAAGTCTCACAGTTGTAATGTTTATTGGCAATGAGGAATCGTGTATCTGATTTGGTGGAAATATGCCATGAGCGAACCCCATCATTTCTGCTATAGAATTTGGATGTGCCAGATCAATTTCATATTTGGATCGCATTTCACATTTGAATGTATTAGTTTTGGCGTGTAGATAGAAAATGTCATCTGCAACGATATCAATTGATTTTTTATCATGAAACAACCTGAACATGATATGTTTCTGTATGACGGCATCGATCTCTTCTATTTCGTAAGCACCACATCGAATTTCAATTGTAAACTTTTGGAGTATTGATGAGTTGTCATTACTGATTCTGAAACTCACTAAATTATCAGCTTCAGTTATATTATTGATTGTATTGCATCCATAGAATTCCAAAAGTACTAATCCATAACGGCTGTTCCTATTGAATTCAACAGGTGGAAAAAAATCCGCACTCAAGGCACTTGTCCCGACAGCTTGTAGCTCAAACTTTCGTGACATGACTGACAAATAGTTTGAAACACATTTCAATTCATAGTTGTGCACAGCAACAGCATATTTGAGACAATTTCTACTGTTTCGAAGGTGATGTATTGTAATAAATATCATTTTTATTGATACCAATATTCACATCCTCTATATTACAAATACAACATACAGATTTTCGAGGTATAGGTCCATCATTGACATCCCAATCTGAATTTTCATCGGGGTGATGTTCATAACAATATCTATGTTTCATTATATCGATGTCATCTTGTAAATGTTTGGGTAAATTTTCCCAAACATATGCAATCTCATGTGCAACACATGCAAGTATCACTTCCTTGGGCATATTTGCAAGCATTACTTTATCCATTTTTTAAAGTTACCATATTTTGGAATAATCCTAAGTGAAAACCCCATTCCCTTGATAGCCTCCCGATCCAGTTTTGGTGTTGTATCCATTTTTATTTGGAAAATTATTCAGAGAGAAACTGTAAGCACAACTGACCACAGAGAACTGTATTGAATTCCTGTTGACGATCACAGTTATATTTGATTTTTACATTCGAACATTTTCGAAAGAATCGAGTCAATTCCAATGGTGGGGGTAGATCTCCAAAACTATCGAAATATGCGACTTCTTTCCCATATTTTTTATATGCCACCCAATGTGTTCCTGGTCCACTTATTCCATCTAAATTAACAATAGCTGTTTCGTTTTCTCTTGGACCTGAAGAGGGTAATCTGTCATGCATAAAAACACCACGAAAATGTGAAATTTTCATTTTTTGTGCATAATAACTGAGATCAATATCGATGAGAGGCCTCTGAGGTAGGGGATCAATTAGTTTTTTGTTTTGTTTGTGGGTTTGTATAGTTTTAAATATAGTCCTAAACCTTCACGGTACGGTTTAAGGTATATTCCACTTCCGCGTTTGCACAATGCTACAGCCTCCATGGTTTCATTGTGCTGAATTCACGGCCTTGGTAATACCAGCAGCGGCTCCCGCCAAATTCCCTAGTGCGGACAGTCCAGCAAAAATTGTTAATAATGGCAAAAGTCCACCGATTTTGGGAACAGAAATTATGCGTGGTGTGCGGATTTTCTTCTTTTCACCAGCATCTTTGATATATTTTCGTGCCGCCTGCAATGCCACAGTGACATCTTTTTTGCTATTATTTGTCACGAATTGATCCCCGCCATCTTTCTTCAATACATTTCGCACTTTATGGACTATCCTAGCACCAAATGCAACTTTTATAATTTTATTTTTTTTCGTTTGTTTCCTCCTACTTTTTTTATTATTGGTGCTATAACCCTTGCCCATATGTCTTTTTGCTTTCATACTGTTGGTGACAAGTAATACAGCTACTCTTTACCCAATACTCGCGTCCTTCGATTTAACCCTATCCCAAACGCTGTATTCATGTACTTTGTCGGCTAAATGTCTTGCTGCAAGATCGGATAGATGCTTAGAATATTGAATATCGTGTTTTTTGCATTCAATATCTAATTTGTTGATTCCAGGATCGTTGCGAGCTAAACGTTGTTTCAGTTTTGTACCCAGTATTGATATTGATATTGATATTGACCCACAGTATTGATAACCTCCGTGTATATGTATTTCGAAAGGAAGTTTGTTTATTAAATCATTAACAAAACCACAACCTCTTTTGATTTTACGATCACTTTCAATACGTCCGTATCGTTTGATGGTACACATTGAAATGAATAAGGTAATAACATTTATATAGTCTCCAACCACGGCACGATGCGCATCATTAAACAGAAAGAAAAGTTTGAGTGGAAGAACAAACTTGTTCCGAGCTCAAAATCCCATGTATTTTCTTATGGAGCTAAACTTTTTTGGTTCAAACAGGAGTGGGGAGCCGTGTGACGTCATCGACGCAGGATGGAACGACTGGGACTCCGCATCACCTCTCAGGTCTCCTTGTCACGTGATTTTAATTAAAAAAAGTTTATAGTTATGAGATTCGAACACACGACGTCCGCGCGGTAGACTTTGTCCTCAGCCACTACACCATCGTATGATATTGAAAGTACCTGCGAATGATGGGTATTTATAGCTTTAGTTTTGTCGGGACCGAAATTGACTCATTCATTATACTTGATAGCATTTTTCTTTTGATTTTCGTAGACTGTAATCATCATTATCATGTTGAAGATAGGAAAATATACTTAGATTTGGGAAAGAATTAATATTCCATGTAAATATGTGTATGTGTGTGTAAGAGCGAGAGACGCGTGTGACGTAATCGAGGCAAAGAGAGATGAAGATGGTATCGAGGTTATATGCTACCAATGCCAGCATGGCAGGTTGGGCGTTGCCGGATGTAAAATTTATCGTTGTTTATGGGGCAATGTAGCGTTACCGTTTTGAAAATGAAGGGTTAGAAATACGACTGTGTACGGGATGTCTCAAAATACATCATTGAAAATAAATATGGCGTCGAAGTGTACAGGGTGCGTCAAAATATATCATTTAAGGAAAAAACATGTCGGTTTAAAATATGATATTAATGTGTATACAGGGCGTTTCAAAATACATCATTTAAGAAAAAACAAATTCGGATTAACAGAAGTCTAGCGTTCCAACATGTCAGAAGGACACTAAGTCTCGTATCTTTGTTAACCAAGTTAGCATCATCAGGAGAAGAAGGAGATGGCACCAAAGGTGTCGAGGTGCCACCGTTTTGCGTGCGACCGTTTTGCGTGTGTTTTCGACCGATTCATCGTTATTGTCGTAAACGGTTTTCGTGTTTCAATATGACAGTCATTAATCATTTAACGCGTTCCGCTAACCAAGTAAGCATCATCAGGAAATGACTAAAGTCCATGCTTTGTCATATGAAAATTCATTTTGCGGAATTTCAGACTCTTGAACGGAACCTTGTGGAACACTCAACCTAACTTCTGTTACAGAGTAGTGTCGGTCAGCTAATCAGAATGGAGAAATCAAATATCGCTCGATTGATTGTACTAGATGAAATTGAACTGGAGAATGTGGGTCAAATAATAATAATAATAGTGATAAAACATTAAAACCTTGAAAGTGACGTAGTCAGTGTGGGAAGTGGTGGCGTTTATGAGGGTTTGTGGAAATTAATGAGTTATTACCAAAAATAATAGCGCAACTGTCAGAAGGGCACTAAGTTGTATATTCACTAATAATGATCGGATCGTCACGTACAGCACGTCAAATGAAAGGATAAGAAATGCAGAATCCATCGACGAAGAAAAAGCAAAGATGACGCAACATGTCAGAGAGGCACTAAGCCAAATCTTCGTTAATGATAGTTGAATCTCAACGTGCAGCACATCAAATGGAAGGGAAACGAATTCAGAATGTAACGACAGAGAAAAAAATAAAGATGGCGTATCGAATATAATATACAACACCTAATATGAAATAGCATTGGAAGAATTGCAAATTCAACAAAAATCATTGAACAAACTTTGAATTGAAAAATGTTGGGTTATGAACAACTATAAGTTTATTCCAATTGAAGAAGCTTGATTCAAAACGCAGAATTTATTGACAAAGAAAATGAAAAAGTCATCGTATACTGAAACATAGGATATATTTGGATTCCTTAGGGTGAGAAAGTTTCGAATCCATCAAAAAACGACGTGAACGTGAAAACGACGATGGTTTTCACTTCCGGTCGTCCGATTTCGACATCACTAGATTCGTTTACATGACATGAAACATAATTAATCATTTTTCAAAGTCAAAAGGACCGTATAACCTATTTTCATTATACTTGCAGCAACAGACCGATGTGGGTACCCATTTCAAATGATTTCATTTGTAGATTATGTAACTTATAATATACAGCGTCCAATGTGAAATAGCATAGAAAGAATTGCACATTCAAAGAAAATCATTGAACATATTTGAAATTAAAAGTTGTTGGGTTATGAACAACTACGAGTGTAATGTAATTGAAGAAGTTTTATTCAAAACACATAATTTGTTGACAAAAAATGGAAAAATCATCGTATAATGAAACATATGGTATTTTTGGATTCCTTAGGGTGAGAAGGTTTCGAATCCGTCAAAAACAGGTCACTTCCGGTTTTCATTTCCGGTCGTCCGATTCCGATGATTTTGACATCAATGGATTCGTTTAGATGTCAAAAAAAAACCTTCGGATCGTCACGTACATCATGTCAAATGAAAGAAGAAGAATTGCAGAATTCATCGACAACGAAAAAACAAATATAGTGCAACATATCAGAAGGGCACCAACCCACATTTTCATTAATGATAGCTGAATCTCAACATGCAGCACATCAAATGTAAGGGAAACGAATGCAGAATTCATCTACAGAGAAGAAGCAAATCTGGCGCAACATGTCAGAAGGACACAAAGCCACATTTTCGTTAATAATTGTCTAATCGTCACGTACAGCACGTCAAATAAAAGGGACAGAAATGCAAATTATAGTTTCGGGCCACGGGAACCACTTTTTAAAAAGACTTTATTTAGATTTACAGACTTCATTGTATAGAAGTTACTCTAACAATCGTACTAACAGAACTGACTCTTCCTTCAAGATAGGTAGCTTTTATAAGTTTATTATAACTTGGTCAGCATTTGATAAATAAGCATAAAGGAGGGTTTTATATACATAACTCCTCCATCCCTAAGATGAAAATAATACATTAATATCATTTTCATCAACATTTTCTGAATGAATATTTTCTTGGTTATTTTTTCTTTTAAAACATTTGAATTTGTTCTTATATTTGAAATGTAAAATAAAATATGTAAGAAGTATAATAAATATAAATATACAAATATACATTAAAGTATAAGAAGTGCCGTCTTCTTCTAAGGCTTCTAGTCGATGTAATTGGGTTTTTTCAGCAAGGTCCTGAAGTCGGGTTAGTTCGTCGAGGTTTACTCTTTCAGGAACTTTCATAGGGTTATTCTCAGGATGTAGCTGGATAGTATCTATTTCGGGTAACTGTAGAGGGTTTCCTTGAATGGAAGTGGCGTCGTTGGAATAAACTTCGCCTCTAACAGTGAGGTTACATTTATGTGGGATATGGATCAACTGTGGTTGTCTGATATTTTCGTATCTATGCTCCTTACAATTTTTCTCAATCATGATCTTATCAATGGGGATAATAATAATGTAGGCATCGTTGACAGGTTCTATTATGTCCTGGTCTAATTGAATTTGAATCGTCTGGCATTGATGATCGGTTTTACCAATTAGTAATTTCGGTAAACAATCTTCTTTTGAAATTTGGTTGTCAACATGGTATATGCAAGTATTTTCGATTCTCGTACAGGGTTCATCTTCATAATGATGGTAAGTCGAGTTAAGAATTATATAGTGTTTTGAAGGAACGATAGCTTGGTTGAGTATTGGAATTGGGAATAAATGGAAGTAATCATAAACATTTTCAAGAAGTATCGAAAAATGAATTGCAAATATAATAATTCCATTTTTATAATTAATTTCAATTTTTAGTAATTTGTTATACGACTGAATGTTTTTGAAGTTTGGTAAACTGCCTCTGTAAAGGTTTAACATTATTTTTTTAAATTCTTCGATATCACATAATGGTAATATCGTGCTAAGAATGATGTTTAATTCTGCAAATAAAATTGAATCTTCGATGTTATTAAGTATTGATAATATAATTTGACAATCTATTATCATCGTATCAAGAGAATTTTGAAGTCTTAAGAATAGCATGAACTTATTCAGATTTAAGACAATACTTTTTATTTGTTCGTCAATTAATTGTTGGTTTTTAACAATTTGCTGTAAGCTATTCGTAGTTTCGTTCATAAATTTTCTTGTGATAGTTAGGTAATTTTCTAAATCATGGTGGAGCATGTTCTGATTCTTTTCCAAAGTGAAAATATCTTTATTATATTTTTCTGCATCTTTATCATCTAAAGTACCAAAGAGCCATTTACTTGTTCTGCCTACTATATTAATAAGTGCCCTTTTCGATCGATTATTTCCTTGAGGTTTAATATTGATTAATTTCACTTTGATTTTGTCTAGCAAATAATTCAGATGATTATACATGTGGTGTAGTTGTGGGTATAAAGGGTCTTTGATCAAGATAAATTCTGCGATTGTGTTTGTATTATTATTTAAGATGTTTAGGGGAGAATCAAATTGTTTTAAGTCAATGAATTTTATAAACGTATGTTTTTGTGTAGTGGTTCTTGCTTTTCCAAGGGAAAAGGGAAGGATAGGGTTATTTATCCTCGTCATTATTATGTCTTGTCCTGTCGTCGCAAGGATTCCAAGAAGTAGAAGGTATAACGTTGTCATCTGAAACAATTTGTTTCTTAATGATTTTTCTTTGTGGCTTTAACTTACTTTTATGGTATTTTGATTTGGAAGTTTCCATTTTGAAGTTACTATCTTTTTGTGGTTGAATTTCCTTATATAAGGGTGATAATTTATTTCGAGGAGTTTCTTTAAGAAAAGTATTTTTATTAATTTCAATTTCTGCGGGGTCATTTCTGTTGGAATTTACTTTAGATAGGTTCTTGGCTTTTTCATTGTTTTGTTCTACTATTTCTTTCAATATTTTCATATTTCTTGGATGTTTTTCTATATAGTTTGAGGTTATCTTTTCTAACGTTACATCTTAAGGGCTCTGGTGATCTACATTACCTTTAATAATTTGAAAGGGTGTGAATTTAGTTGCGGAATGGACAGTATTATTATATCCTAGAATCGCATACAACATTTGTTTTGTTATTGGTCGATTAGGAAATTCTAATTTTAAAGTTCGTATTTCCTCAATTAGAGTAGAATGAAAACGTTCTACCGGACTATTACTTTTAGGGTTTTTTGGGGTGATGTAATGAAACATAATTTTATGGAGTTTGCAAAAATCTTCAATCAAGTTATTTTTAAATTCTGTGCCGGAATCGTAGGTTATTTTATTTGGAATACCGTAATGGGATATGAATTTTAATAAACCATCTAAGATGTCTGTCGCATTTAGTTGTATGGGGTATGCTTGTGCAAAGCGCGAAAAGCTGTCAATAATTGTTAGGAATTTTAGTCTATCAAGTGATAAAACATCAACATAAATATGTTCAAACGGGTATTCTCCAATTGGTGTTGGGTTAAATTTTATGACATTAGGGTGCCTTTCGTATTTTGATTTTTGACATGTTACGCATGTATTTACGTAGTTTGTTATGTGTTGAATCATATTAGGCCAATAGTATACTTTTGATGAAGACAGTTTTGTTTCATTTATGCCTCTATGTATAGTTTTTGTTTAATGATGGTATTTAACTTTTTCTCGTTGTTCATTTTTCTTCAAAATGTCTTTCAAAAGTATATTATTTTGAACAAGTTTAAAGGCTGAGTTTCTAAAATGTTTTTGGATTATCGGAATTATTACATTCTTTAGTTCCTCTTGAAATATTATACCATAAACAGTATTAGGTTTTAAATATTCTAAAAAGATTTTTACTATATCGTTTTCAATGTTTCTATTAGATATTACGATTTTTAAACGTGTCTTATCAAAGGGTTTTGTTATGCTTACTTTTGGTGAAATTATGTCGTTACTTTGAACTAAGAATAATTGATTTTTGAATTTATTTAATGGTTGCTCTGATATTGGGATTTCTAAAATCGGGTCTTCTTGCGAAGAATGTTGTGTTTCATTTGAGTGTTTTATTTTCGGTTCTTCTTGTTGGGCTGGTACGACTATTATGTCTGAAAGTATTTTAATCTTCTTTTCCTCTGAGAATTTTTGTTTTTCTTTAGCTGGTTGAAAATGTCCTGTGTGGTAATTTTCGGGTTGGGGTTCTTCTCTTGATTGATGTTTTTCGACTTCTTCATTGGCGAGTTCATCTATTTCTTGCACTATTTTGGCAATTTCATCAATCTCAGGGTTATCGTTTTTATCTACGCAATATTCTGCGAAATCTCCTAAACGGTCTTCTTCCGTATCGAAATTTCCTAGTGAAGAATAATTTTCTAATGGATGTAGTTCAATTATGGATAGGGCATCAGCAACAGAATTCTATTTTCCTTTTCTATGTATGATGTTATATTCATACTCTTCTAATCTTAGGCGCCATCTTACTAATTTTGAAGAGGGGTCTTTTAAATTGAATAACCATTGGAGTGGTTTATGATCGGTAACAATCGTAAATTCTCTACCAAAAAGGTAAGGTCTAAAGTATTTGGTAAAATTGATAATTGCCAATAATTCCTTTTCTAAAGTTGAATAATTTTGTTCTGCGGGATTTGAAGTTCTTGAGGCATACGCGATGGGTTTATCTTTACCTAGAGGGCCTTGTGATAACACAGCTCCAATTGCTACATTAGAAGCATCGGTTGTTAAGACAAAAGGTTTACTAAAATCGGGATGTTGAAGAAGAGGCTCATTAGTTTAAACTTGTTTACATTTTTCGAAGGTTTCTAGGAATTCGGCAGAATGAAGGATTTTCTCTCCTTTTTTTAGACATCGAGTTAGCGGTTTTGTTAATTGCGCGAAATCTTTAATAAATTTTCTATAATATCCTAGCAAACCGAGGAATGATTTAATATCTCTAGCAGTAGTTGGTATGGAAAAATTATGGATTGCTTTTATTTTATTCGGACTGGGTTTTATACCGTGGGGTGTTACAATATGTCCTAAAAATTCAACATTTTGTTTTAAGAATTTCGATTTGTCTAGTTGTACTTTTAATTTAGCTTCTCTTAATACTTTAAAGACTTGTTTTAGATTAGAGATGTGCTCCTGAAGGGAGGTCGAAAAAATTATTATATCGTCCATATAGACGAGACATATTTTGTTTCTTAGGTCTTTCAAAACGTAATCCATAACGCGTTGAAACGTCGCTGGAGCGTTCTTTAAACCAAACGGCATTCTGAGATATTTGTAATGGCCGTGTTCTACGTTGAAGGCTGTTTTGTCAATAGAATTTTCTTCTATCTCTATTTGGTGAAATCCTGAAGTTAAATCTAGAATAGTGAAGTAGTTACATTTCCCTAGTTTATTCAGTATGTCGTCGATATTAGGAATGGGGTATCGATCATCAATCGTTTTTTCGATCAATTTCCTATAATCAACGACAATTCTCCATTTTTTCTTTCCCGAGGCGTCCGCTTTCTTCGGTACAATCCAAATAGGGCTACTCCAAGCTGATGATGATGGTCGTATTATTCCGTCATTCAACATTTTTTCTATTTGTTTATTCACTTCTTCTTTATGGCAATGAGGAAACCGATAGGATTTAGTGTGTACTGGTATTTCGTCTGTCGTTTTAATTTCATGTTTTATTTAGTTTGTGAAAGAAAGTTTAGTATTCTCATCATGAAATATGTCTAAGAATTCTTTGCAAACTGTTAAAATTGCGTTTTTTTCTTCCGTGTTCATATGGTCCGTCCTAATTTTACTTGTTATATCAGTTATGGAATTATTATTATAATTTTCAGGTGAGGCTTGTTCAATATTATAAAATCCAAATTGTTCTTTATTTATTTGGTAGGATGGGAACGGTTTATTCATTGTTATAGAGACAGTTTTATTAGTTTTATTAAAAATTTCGAAAGTTGCGCGATAATTTTTGGAATTAGTTATTGTTTCAGGTACGTATAATTTATCAATAAAACCCTCTGGAATTATTATTTCTCCTTCACTGATATCGACAGGGTATTTTTTTATTAAAGTTTCATATGGTGGTATTTCGAAAGTAAAAGAAGTTTCGTGAGGCAGTCTATAGTAGAAAGGGATTTGTACAATTTCATTTCTTAAGATTTGATTGCTGAAATCGATATTTAAGTCAAGATTTTTAAGTTCTTTCAAACCTAAAATTCCATCAAAAAAATATTTAAATTGGAATAAAATATATTCCGTTTCATAGTTGCTTTGAAATCTTCAAAAGCTAGGATAATAGCTTTATATTGAATTTATTTTTCACCTAATGAAGTTTTTAACTGAGAGAGTTCTCTGCATATTCTGTCTGGATAATATTTTTCTACAATAGATGGTCTTCCCATGGAAGTATGACATCCGGTATCAATTAGTAGTTTGATAGGGGGATTTCGGATTTGTATATAAGGTAATCCATTTATAGAGCCTGAATAAAGTTCTATTATACCGTCTTGTTTGCCGGAGTCGGTTTGTTAAAATTTTCGTCTTCGTATTCAGTGTTTGAGTCAGTTATTTCAGTCGTTTCTTGGGGAGTAAAGTAATATTCATTTAATTCATCAGTTAATTGATATTGATCTGGAGGGTGTTGGTCTTCAATTGGGTATTGGTCTTCGACAGGGTATTGGTTAATGAGGTAACCTAGTGTCATGTCGTATTCATTGTCATCATTATGGTTGTGAAGTTCTTCACTTATAAAGGTTTGTCTTGAGGGTTGCCTAAAAGATCGATTATTTGTTGGGTGGTAAGGCATATTTGATCTACTAACCGTAGGATTTCTAGAAGTAGTCGACATTGGTTGAATGATTCTAGAATCAGTTTCATTTGTTGGTTTGAACACATTTTGGGGTGGTCCAAACACTTGTTTATTCGTTGAAAAATTATGTAGAACTTGTTCAGGTTGGATATTTATGGGTTGGCTTGGAAATTGTGGTTTTTGGTTAAATTGTTGATAATTATTAAAAGGTCTATTTGACATTTGACTAGTAGAAGGTGTAGGATTTCTAAAGTTAGTTTGTTGAAAATTTTGTAAGTGTGAATAATTTTGTACAGGGAAATTACTATAATTCGGTTTTATTTGTTTTGGTGGGTGTTGTTTTTGAACGTTAGTGCTTGAGCGATTCTGAAGAACCATATTTTGTGTTTGTCTAAAATTTTCATCTTCCAAAACTGAATTCATTGCTTCTTCAAGACTATCTGGTTTTTGAACAATTACTTTATCTTGTAATCTAATAGTTGAATTTCTCATAAATACTTTCAAAGACTGTGATTGATATTGACGAATATATATCGCTTCAGTCTGTGGGTCTACAGCGGCAATAGAATTAATTTTAAAGATTAATTTACTTCTCAGTGCTTGTATTCTTTTCGCAAAATCAAGGGGGTGTTCGTTTCTATTAGGGACAAGTGTAAACATTTGTTGTTCAAGGTTATCTAAATTTTGTCTATCACCAAATGTATTTCGTAATTCATTTCTTATTAAAATCCATGTGTTTAATTCCGTTCTTGCACCAATCAATAATTGTGCTCTATCTCTGAGTTTACCAATAATAATACTCAAGATACACTGATTTAGTGTATCGTCAGCGCCATAATATTTATTATAAAATTTGTCAATTGCATTTATAAAAATTTCGAGGGTGTCTGGAGATCCATCATACAAAGGTATGGTGTCAGAATAAATTTTAAATAAAGTATAATTAATTTCGGTGGACATATTTGAAACGGATAGAGAGACAAGCGACTGTACTAAATCTTCAATTTCAGGTTCGGTCATGTGTTATTGTTGCGATCTTATCGGAAAAGATTGCTCAGCAAGTCTATTCAAGATAAAAGTTTGCTTTCTTCATTTATTCAGAAAAGAATCACGGTAATAATATTGCGAAGTTTATCACAAGAATATTTCTGAAGCGTCGTTATGTGTGTGTGAAATTAATACTCTCTTTATATCAGCGTATGATATAAGTAGATTATTTTCTGTCTATTGATCATATGATATAAGTAGCAGCAAGTTATTCTTTAGCTTCTTTGTTTTACTATATAGTGAACACTATGCATTTATTGTTTGCTATGAGTGAGGAAAGAGAAAAATGATTTGAATGTATGAAATTTTGATTCGGCGTTTTTCACTTAATTGCTTCAATTTAAATCAGTATTTAAATTGTCTTTCTTAATCTACGTGACTTCTATAGTCCTGTCACCAATTTCAATTGCTATAAGAGAAAATGATGTCTGTTTTCGTTTTTGATTATAATAATCGCTTTTCCGAAACTTCCAGAAATATTTACGACAAAGATTTTAAGGAAATTTTGGAATCAGGTAGGAAAACTCGACTTACCTCGATGGTGTGTCAGTATTCTTTCCTGGAGGACTGTAGTGGCTGAGTCTGACGATCTGGTCCTTTTTGTGGGGTGGACGAAGCTGGTTTCTTTTAGTGGACGAACAGTTGGTACTGAAGAAAATTCAGGATCGATTTTATTCCACTATCCTACAATCGACTGCGCCAATTATATTTCGGGCCACGGGAACCACTTTTTGAAAAGACTTTATTTAGATTTACAGACTTTATTGTACAGAACTTACTCTAACAATCGTACTAACAGAACTGACTCTTCCTTCAAGATAGGTAGCTTTTATAAGTTTATTATAACTTAGTCAGCATTTGATAAATAAGCATAAAGAAGGGTTTTATATACATAACTTGCAAAATTCATCGACAGAGAAAAAACAAAGATGGGGCAGTATGTCAGAGTGACACTAAGCTACATCTTTGTTAATGATAGTTAGATCTCAACGTGTAGCACATCAAATGAAAGGGAAACGAATGCAGAATTCATCGACAGAGAAAAAAACGGAGACGATGCCGAAAGCTGACAAAGTTGTATCTTCACTAATAATAGTCGCATCATCACATGTAGTACTTCAAATGAAATGGTAAAAAAAGCAGAATTCATGTGTTTGTTGCGCTACTCTAATCCAAGGTGACATGGAACAATGTCAATGCTGAATAGGCATCTAACAAAGACTCTTTCATTTTCTTTTGTTCAATTTCAGAATATGTCATCACTGCCAATGCCGAATCTGCATCCGGAGATACGCAGTTCTCAAAGCGACGAAACAAAGGCTCCTTGTTTCATTTTAAAATATGTTATCATTTATTTTACTATAAATACGTCATGCATGGCGAAATGAGTTGGTTGCATCCGTGATTCCAGTGACAAGTGCACCGATTCTATTTGAAAGTGAGTGTTTTGAGTTTTCGATTTCGGAGGCGAAAGCGTTTCGTCAGTTTTTCGACTCTATTATATTATTAATGGTATTTTTCATCATCTGGGAACTTTTAGTCTGGAGGTGAAAATGACAAAAAACATATACATTTATATTCTATAGTTGAATCAACTTTTGGTAGAGGGCGCAAATTTTTATACAGATATATAATTATACCATGCACGTGTTTCCGATAGCTCCTTGCATTACACGTACTTGTCGACCTCATGACATTGGCACCATCGCCGGAGGCAGCTGATACACTTATACGTATAAACATTTTTTGACACATCGAGCCTCGATTGGAAGTTTGAGGAAGAAGTTATTAAAAATAGGTCATATAAAAGTTGTAGACACCAACTCAGTAGACTTTTTTAATCATTTTCCAATATACAGGATATCCAGTAGGAGCGTGACATATCAAAGTAATTTTTTTCTGAATACTTATAATATTCGAACGTCTTCAGAAGAGTACTTTTGAAAAATATAGTATCATATGGGTATATACTGAGTTGAGAAGTTATGCCAAAAATAACGTCAACAAGTTAATTTATTAAACCATCACTATTTTGAGTCAACACTAATTTAATGACTGTATTGTTATGGAGATCTTTGAAAAATATAGTTTTTTCATTATCGAATAATGATTCGACCATACTCTTTCTATTACAGGGTGAATCAAAATTCGAAAACATTTTTTTACTTGATTTCCCAAATGAATACCTAATCAAAAAAAAATCAATATGTGATTTCTCCTTCAATAGCGCTTTTTCAAAATATAGGGTTATATTGGTAAATACCTAGTGGTTCGAAAGTTGTAACAAAAAAAGTTTAGGAGGTTGACAATGTTTCGAGATGCATTTCATTAGTTCGGACTTCCATTGTCTAATATGATATGAATTGATTTGAAATCTCTGCAAGAATCTGTATGAAAATTAAAAAAATTAAAAAATTAAAAACAATTATATCAAGCAAAAAAACTGAAATTACAATGAAATAAAATACAAGCAACAACAAAAAAATCAAAAAATTGAACTATTAACACGAGCTGAAAATGAAAAATTATTAACAAGAAATGAATATTTAAAATTAAAAGATTTCAAACCAAGCTACTTCACGGCGTTCCGATTGTTAATACACATCCACAATCGAAGTGAAGTAACTTGGTTCGGAATGTTTTGATTTTTAATTTTCATTTCTTGTTAACAATTTTTTATTATCATCTCGTGGTAATAGTTAAATTTTTTGATTTTTGGTTGTTGCTTATATTTTATTTTATTGTAATTTCAGTTTCTTTACTTAATATAATTGATTTTTTTCAGCTAACTTTTTAATTGTTTACAGATTTTTTCAGGGATTTCAAATCAATTGACATCAAGGATATCAGGTTTAAATCTGTTTTTTCATTAACCAGCTGTCGCACCCCTACGAACGACAACCCTCAGAAGTCGAAACTTATGCGAGCTAAGGATTAACTAGGTCTTACCTTTCAACGTGTGATTCCTAACACGGGTTGGACGATATCATGTGAAAATCGATCGTTCAGACTAGAGCTTGAACCACCGACCAACACGGCAGTCAATTCAAATAAGTGAACAAATCACCCACGTCGAACCGCCTGGCTACCGACCGACAATATTAGACAATGAAAGTCCGATCAAAAGAAATGCAGTTTCAAAGTTCTAGGCGTGAACTCAGGAAACAAAATTTCAGAGTGAAATAAATTTGAGACAAATTATTAGATCTCTAGATCATCAACTCGTTTGGGAATATGAAAAGAGGATATTATCAAAATAACTGTTCTCGAAACTCTTACTAACGTAAAAATTTTAAAAAATATTGAAAATTCTCATAGGAGATACAAAAGAGTTCACTTCGTCAACATCAATGACAGCGTTTATTTCAGAAAACAAGAAAAACATAAAAAGTGAAAAAAATAATCATCCGAAATTTTGAGATGAATAACTTTGTCAATAAAATTGTGTTTGAAATTTGTTTTGTATGTTTCTGAGGAATGTTTTTGAATCGCTAGGTATGGACTCGTGCCACTCCTTATGTTCAGAAAGCACTTTTCAAAGGTAAATCAAATATAAAATAAAAATGATTCCTCATTGAAAATGATGACGGATAAATAAATACATTTTTCGACATTATTTTTCGAATAACTTCTGTTCTGTTGGGTATATATATTTTTTGAAAGTACTTTTCTGACGGATTCCGAATATGAAATATATATCCATCCGATTATAGACACCTAACTCCACGCTTTTACTGGATGCCCTGTATATTAAACAATATTTTAGAGAAGCCGAATGCATTGAAATTCAGAACTTTTGTATGAAACACTTTTTGATAGCGTTACTCATTCGTCTCAAACTTTTGATGGAAGCTCGATATGACCCACACTGTATGTTTTTCTATGGGCATTTTTGAATTGCTGCAAATCGAAATGGTTCTCACAAAATTGAGTATGTATTATTCATTTCGCCTTGACACGAAGAATTTCGAAAAAAATATATAAATTTGATTTTCATTGAATCTCCATTAGATATTACTCAAATTTGACTAGAGCGGAACAGTTCTTGACTGAAAAAAATCAGTATGGTTATTAGTGATATTTTTTCATGGCATAGAAAAAATTTGCAATAATAATGGAAAATGATGTTTCCGTTAGGTATGCCTTGTTTGTACAGGAGAAGGTAGGTTTCCAAATAAACTAAGTAATTTGTTACCAACAGTTTTATCAAAATGAAAATTAAACTAGATCAATAGTAAATAGTTGTGGAAATTCAGGATGTATAATTCACGATACATTTTATTTTTGAGTGTAAGTTACAAATGAATGTTATTATTCGAACCCAATCAAAATATGATAAAACAAATTCTGTCTGTTCCTGAGTTTATTTCACCCTACATTTTTTTTAAGGGGTTCAATTCGAAGACTCCTGGTCACTAGCTGACGAATGGCATTCTTCTTCAATGGCATTCTTCTTTAAATGGATTTGCCTCTTTTTCATCTTTATATATTGCGGTAATTACTTACCGTGAAATATTCATCTTAAACAGGCGAGGTAAACTCGTATTACCTACCACAATGAAAAGGGCACGTGGATGATCGCAAAATAAACCTCCGCATGGAGCCATATAAACACGCAATAAGTTTCAATAAGCAACAGAGGCAACCCTGCCGGAGGTGGAACGTACCGCTGAATATGACTTTTTTCATTGAAGGAAGTGAATAAGGTATAGAAGTGTTAGGAGTTCAACGAGTACTCCTGACATGTTGATATTTTATATGAAAAAAAAACATCATTTCATTTGCCCTCTCTATTTGCCTCGTATATTTGTGGTAAAATTGATAATAAACCGTCATTTACACTCAGGTAAATGAATGTCTTCTGGTGGAGGGTTGGAAGCCCTAACTGTATACGGAGTCAACAAGGTTGCAAATGCATATATAATATATATATATATATATATATATATATATATATATATATATATATAATATAATATATATATATATAATATAATATATATATATATATATATATATGTTAACTCGAAGATTCTCATGGATAAAGTATGATGAGCTGTTTTCTCGAGTTGAAAAAACCAGACATCACCACAAGATGGCAAATGAGACTTTGTGAAAATAATCCTTATGGGCAGAAAATACACAGAACACGGAGCGAAAAAACCCGAGAAAACAGCTCAATATATATATATATATATATATATATATATATATATATATATATATATAAATCAAAAGGAGGAAATCGTGGACATGACACTCAAGAAATATGGAGGCAAACCGCGGACACGTGTTTCTGGCTATTGTCCGCGGTTTGCCTCCATATTTCTTGAGTGTCATGTCCACGATTTCCTCCTTTTGATTTATATCATACACACTCAATAATATATATATCTCTGTATATATATATATATTATATATATATATATATATATATATATATATATATATATATATACATATATATATATATATAAAGGAGTTTATAATCGGACATAGCACTCAAGGAAGTGGCAAACCATAGACACGTGTTTCGGGCTTTTGGCCCATCATCAGTATGGTGCAGCCAAGTGTAAGGATGGGCAACACTTGGTTACCAGAAGAAAGAAATACAAATGCACGTAGCCACCAGCAGGAGGCAGCCGCACATTTGTGGTTTCACTTAATAGATCTTGTGTTTACAAGAAAACTATCAATATCACCACGGAGGCAGTTATAGCGACCTGCGTGACATCCGGGTCCAGGAAATGATATAAATACGAAGGTTATCGAGTGTCTTGATATAGATAAAGGAGTTTTTAATCGGACATAGTACTGGTGGCTCCGTGCATTTGTATTTCTTTCTTCTGGTAACCAAGTGTCGCCCATCCTTACACTTGGCTGCACCATACTGATGATGGGCCAAAAGCCCGAAACACGTGTCTATGGTTTGCCAATTCCTTGAGGCTATGTCCGATTAAAAACTCCTTTATCTACAACAAGACACTCGATAACCATCGTATTTATATCATTTCCTGGACCCGGATGTCACGCAGGTAGCTATAGCTACCTCCGTGGTGATTTTAATAGTTTTCTTGCAAACACAAGATCTATTAAGTGAAACCATAAATGTGCGGCTGGCTCCTGCTGGTGGCTCCGTGCATTTGTATTTCTTTCTTCTGGTAACCAAGTGTTGCCCATCCTTACACTTGGCTGCACCATACTGATGATGGCCCAAAAGCCCGAAACACGTGTCTATGGTTTGCCACTTCCTTGAGTGCTATGTCCGATTAAAAACTCCTTATATATATATATAAATATATATAAATATATATATATATATATATATATATATATATATATATATATATATATATATATATATATATATATATATATATATATATATATATATATATATATATATATATATATATATATATATATTTGTTTGAGATAGTATTCGCATATATTGTGAATCAAAACATGAAGCTTTCATTTTTTTATCGCAGATGAATTTACAGAAGTTGAATGCAAGTTCGATCGTGAAGAGGAAGCCAAGTATCAAAGTAGCAGATTTGCCTGTGAAGATGCCGCAGAGAATATGCACCGCCAAAATCGGGAAAGGTAAATTTGGTCAGGCGGTCTTGTTGGATTTGGGGGATAAAGTATCATTTTTGCCACACCGAGTGACGGAGGCGTATCGCCCTCATTTACAAGAATTTTCATCAGGAAAATACGCTATTGTGTTCAAAGCGTTGATGGACATTGGAAAACCGAATCGTGTCATTTCATTTAAAATCGTACGAAATTAAGGTCAGTACTGTTTCCAATTTTTTCTCCACATGATATGCAAATAGTTTGTGGTTGTATACAGTATTCTTCGTTCGGCTTTAAAATTCTCATTCATAGATATGACCTGCATAACGTAGTGTTTTCATATAATATTTTCTCTTCATTTAGTACGTGCAGAATATGTGTTTCAAATTCGTCATCTTGAATGAAACTTGATTTTTTATTTTCATTTTAAGTATAGCAATCACTTCATAAAAGACATTACCCTCTCTGTTTACAAAAGTATTTTTTCAGTGCATGTTTGTACTGAAAATAGAATTCATTTCAGAATGATACATCATTAACGTGTGCAGTATCAGTCAGAGTCATCTCAACAACAACAACAACATTCAAAACCGTCATAGCAACCTTTCCAGAACGAGTTTCAAATCTCAGCAGTTTCCATTTTTTTCAGTCTATAGTTACACATTATGAGGATAGAATTCGTTGATATTCAGGGATTTGTTGGACAGACTGCGCCTACTCAATATATACACAACCGTAGCGAATTTGGAAGACTTTGAAGATTCATGGTGTTCACGCTGTTCTGTATGGGTCATTCCAAAGGAAATTCGTTCAGCTGCAGTCTCAATAACGTTGATATTTTATATAAATGGCTCTATTATATATCTATTACCAAAATAAATAAAATACATATCACACACATCTTTTTTTTTAAATGAAAACTTATCTTATACAGGGAAAATTGTCAAAAATATGCAAAAAAAAAACAAAAAATTATATACCAGAGATGAATAAACATCATATTGAAAGATTCAAGATTGACAAAAACAGGATATTTCAGAAATAAAGGAAATAAGTTTGTCTGTCATTTTAAATTCTGGTTCGTTGGGTCGTTATAACAAAAAGTGGCATTTTATATTTTAAATTTTATTCAGGACATTATTATAGACAATTGACATGTGACATTGAATTTCAATTGTGACAATTTCAAAATAGTATCCTTTGATATAGATACCAGACGAGTCTATTATGTGTAAATACTTGAGTTTCATTTGTTTGGAGTTCTGAGTTCTTGGATATATAAACATAACAAAGTAACGATACAGACAAATATGAGAAATCGTCATAATTCAAATCCATTCAAGTGAATACATGAATCGAAAAATGTTTCAACATCAACTTCGATATTCTGAAAGAAAAAACACTCAGTATTCACAATTTCATCTTTCATTATTCCAAGTTCATAGTCATCAAAATTGATACGATTATAATATATATAGGAATATAAAACTATCTTCGAATACAGTTGCATGAATGCACATCAAGCATTTTGTCGAAGTACGGTGACCGTGGGCAAAGTTACAACTTCAGCATAATATGAATGTTTATAAATATTACGAAAGGTCAAGATCATCAACAGGTATTGAGAAATTCATTCAGTGTGCATTGATCACTCGTCAGAAACGGTTCCATTTGACATCGCATTTGACATGATTCATTCACTCAAGACTGAAATGTTTAGAAGATACTAACGGAGATCTTACTGTAGAAAAATGCCGCTCTCCACTGACTTGGTATACTATCTTGGTATACTATCTCCTATTTTTTGGGGTTTCACCTTCTGCTTCAATAGGTTTGTTGGGGTTCAAATGGACACAAATATGTCTTGGAATAATCATGTCGCTGAAATCAACGAAATTGCACGCATCATTCGATACCTAACAAAGCATACCAGAACTTATATTCACCATAAGATCTCCGTTGGTATCTTCTAAACATTTCGGTCTTGAGTGAATGAATCATGTCAAATGCGATGATCCGACTATTACTAACAAAAATATGGTTCAGTGCCCTCTTGGTTGCCTCTTTTGTTTTTTCTTTGTTGATAAATTCAACATATTTCCTTTCATTTGATATGCTGCACGTGACGATGCAACTTTTATTAACGAAGACGCGGGTTTGTGCATTTCTGACATATTGCGCCATCTTTGTTTTTCTTTGTCGACGAGTTTTGCATTCGTTTTCCTTTCATTTGACGTGTCATACATGACTATCCAAATATCATCAATGAAGAAGCAGGTTAGTGCACTTCTGACATGTTGCGCCATCTCTGTTTTTTCTTTGTCGATGAATTCTGCATTCGTTTTCATTTAATTCGATATACTTCACGTTGAGAACAAATCATTATTAACGAAAATACGGCTCATTGCCCTTCTGACATGTTACGTCGTCTGTGTTTTTTTCTCTGTCGATGAATTCTGCATTTGTTTTCGTTTTTCCAATGTACTGCACGTTGAGATTCAATTATCATCAACGAAGATGTAGTTCAGTTTCTTCCTGACATGTTGCGTCATCTTTGTTTTTTCTTTGTCGATACATTCTGCATTCGTTTCTCTTTCATTTGATGTACTGCACGTTAACATCCGAATATCATGAGTGAAATTGTGACTCAATGCCTTTCTGACATGTTGCGCCATTTTTGTATTCTCTCGTTGATGAATTCTGCATTTTTCATCCTTTCATTTGACGTGCTGTACGCGAAGATTCGATTATTATTAGCGAATATATAACTTAATGCCCTTCTGACAATTGCGCATTTTTTTTCTAATAACTCATTCATTTCCACAAATGCTCATACATTTCTAACCACGCCACCACCTCCCACGCTGACTACGTCACTTTCACAGTTTTAATGTGTATCGATATTATTATTATTTTCCAACCCACATTCCCCAGTTCAATATCATCTAACACAATTATTCTACCGATATTTGATTCCCCAATTCTGACCGACACCACTCTGTAACACAAGTTAAGTTTTAATGTTTTATCATTATAATTATTGTTAGTCGACCCACATTCTTCAGTTCAATTTCATCTAACACCATCATTTTAGTGATATTTGATTTCTCCATTCTGATTGGCTGACGACACCACTCTGTACCAGAAATTAGGCTGAGTGTTTCACAAGGTTCCGTTCAGGAGTCTGAAAATTCGCAAAACGAACCTTTATACGCCAAAGCGTGGACTTTGGTCTTCTCTTGATGATGCTTACTTGGTTAGCGAAACGCGTTACGTGTTACGTGATGAATGACTGTCATATTGAAAAAGGAAAAAAAACGACAATAACGACGAAACGATAACGAATAAAGGCACGTGAAATGGTCGAAAACGCACGCAATGTGGGGTTCCAAACGATGTATTTCCAATATTGATTCACTCTGTATGTATGCGTTTATATTTCGTAGGATTTTCAATACGATTTTCACCCCACTATGGCGAAACTTCCAACATGTGTGGGCTATTATTTCTCCAAACTGAAACTCACTTTCCAAATGTAACTGATATATCAATCGCAAACGTGTTATGATTTCGATATATTTTGAAGTAATAATATTTAATATTGAGCGAATAGTCATGAAAAAAATTATTTGCATTGTATTCCGAAAATTTTGGAACCGTTTCTGACGAGTGATCAATGCACACCGAATGAATTTCTTAATACCTGTTAATGATCTTGACCTTCCCTAATATTTGTAAACATTCATATCATGCTGAAGTTGTAACTTTGCCCACGGTCACCGTACTACGACAAAATGCTTGATATGCATTCATACAACTGTATTTGAAGATAGTTTTATATTCCTATATATATTATAATCGTATCAATTTTGATGACTATGAACTTGGAATAATGAAAGATGGAATTGTGATTACTGTGTGTTTTTGTTTCTGAATATCGAAGTTGAGATTAAAATATCTTTCAATTCATGTATTCACTTGAATGGATTTGAATTATTTTATGACGATTTTTCATATTTGTCTGTATCGTTACTTTGTTATGTTTATATGTCCAAGAACTCAGAACTCCGAACAAATGAAACTCAGGTTATTTACACATAATAGACTCGTCCGGTATCTATATCAAAGGATGCTATTTTGAATGGGAATTTCGAAAAAACTACAATACGAAAAGAATTCCTAAATGTCACAATGTATTGTCAAACATGCGACAAACTAACTGACAGTTATAAGGAAACAAGTATAGCTGAGGCACTAGTCAATCTAATAATAACACTGATGATTTTCAAACAAGACTCAACATCTAACGGAAGCAAGAAACTCATTGGAAGGTTCGAAATAGATGAACATTTCAACCTAGCAGACCACTATTATAATATTCATGCAGTCATTGTTCACTGTGGTTCTGGCGTTGATTTTGGTCATTATTAAGCTTTGGTCAAAGACGAAACGGACTGGTTTAAGTTTGACGATAGTCGTGTCACGAAGTGTTGTGGCGATGCATTGAATTTATTGGAGCCTCTGGAGACGCCTTGCATTTTGTTTTATAAGAGAGAGGACATTGTTAGATCAAGATCTTCAGATGATGTGTTACTGCAGGTTTTTCCGGGTTTTCCTGCAGCTGAAAAAGCAAATGCGCCACTGGAATCAATGAAGTCGCCCCGGAGCGCCAATTGATTTTTATTATTGTTTTTATTTTATTTTTCCCTAATTAAAATGTCACAATTGGAATTTAATGTCAAATGTCAATCATCTATAATAATGACTTGAATAAAATTTAAGATATAAAATGCCACTTTTTGTTATAACGACCCAACGAACCTGAATTTGAAATGACAGACAAACTTATTTTATTTATTTCTGAAATGTCCTGTTTTTGTCAAACTGTATCTTTCAATATGATGTTTATCCATCTCTAGAAACTCTGGTATATAATTTTTTGTTTTTGCATATTTTTGACAACTATCCCTGTATAAGTCCCTGTATTTGTCCAACAAATTCCTGAATATCGACGAATTCTAGCCTCATAATGTGCAACTATAGACTGAAAAAATGGAAACTGCTGAGATTTGAAACTCGTTCTGGAAAGGTTGCTATGACGGTTTTGAATGTTGTTGTTGTTGTTGAGATGACTTTGACTGATACTGCACACGTTGATGATGTATCATTCTGAAATAAATTTTCAGTACAAACATACACTAAAAAAATACTTTTGTCAACAGAGAAGGTAATGTCTTCCATGAAGTGATTGCTACACTTATGATGAAAATAAAAAATCAAGTTTAATTCAAAATGACGAATTTAAAACACATATTCTGCACGTACTAAATGAAGAGAAAATATTTCATGAGAACACTACTTTATGCAGATCATATCTATGAATGAGAATTTTGAAGCCGAACGAAAAATACTGTATACAACCACAAACTCTTTGCATATTAAATGGAGAAAAAATTGGAAACAGTACTGAGCTTAATTTCGTACAATTTCTGATGAAACGACACGATTCGGTTTTCCAATGTCCATCAACGCTTTGAACACAATAGCGTATTTTCCTGATGAAAATTCTTGTAAGTGAGGGCGATACGCCTCCGTCACTCAGTGTGGCAAGAATGATACTTTATCCCCCAAATCCAACAAAACCGCCTCACCAAATTCACCTTTTACTATTTTGGCGCGGTGAATATTCTCTGCGGTATCTCCACAGGCAAATCTGCTACTTTGATACGTGGCTTCCTCTTCACGATCGAACTTGCATTCAACTTTTGCAAATCCATCTGCGAAAAATAAAAAATGAAAGCTTCATGTTTTGATTCACAATATATGCGAATACTATCTCATACAAAGATATATATATATATATATATATATATATATATATATATATATATATATATATATATATATATATATATATATATATATAAAAACTATTGGATAGTGGGGTATTGCAGCAAGTAAATGAGTACTCTTTTAAGTTAGTCCAAGCTTTCGGAAAATTTTATTTCCATCATCAGGAAACTACAATAATATAAGTTTTAAGGTAAAATCAAAAATATTAATTGTTCATGACTTACATCTTATGTGAGGATGGTTACATTGATGTTAAAGAAAAAATGTTGATACATTGGAGAAGATGAAACTTGATACACAATTCTTAATGCTTGAGATTATTTTTTATAAAATATTGTTATTTGTCAGACCGTTATTCATACCATGCGTGCAGGATTCAAATGAACGAGTCTGAGAATAGAACGTTAAAATGCCAGAGTGACATCTGTCAATTGATAAAACTTATATGCTCTCACTAGGAGTACCAAGTGTACTCTAGTGTATAATGTAAAATTTATGTTGGTAAAATTATTATGAAAGATTAAATTTAAGATATATTATACAATAGAATTGTTTAAATTGATATTGTTTTTGTAAAAGCTTTTATCTAGAGTCAATAAGTAGGAATAAATTTCACTCAAGTGATTAATGTCTGTTTTTTTATTCATACAATTGTTATTTTCAAAAATGTAAGACATTTCTAGAAAGGACCTCTTAACTGAGGTTGATTCAGTGGCCAATACTTTCATTGCGTTATAATTCATAAGGTGGTCCAAATTATTCACATGGTCTGCTAAAGAGCATCTTTCTGGATGTAATCTACAGTCACTTTTGTGCGAAGTAATTCTAGCACCTAATGATCGTGAAGTTTGGCCAATATATATCCTGTCACATGATTGACAAGGAATACTATACACAACATTCACTTGGTTTATTAGAGGGACCTTGTCCTTGACTTTGCTATGGATTGATTTAATGGTAAGTACCGTTTTATTGGCTATTTTAATGTTAGGTAAATTTTGAAAAATCCTAGATAGTTTGGGAGTGATCTCCTTGATAAAAGGTAAGGATGTAAAAATGAATTGGGTTGGAGCATCACTAGTTATATTGTCATTGACAGGGAGGGTTAAATTGGAAGTTAAATTATAGTTTTCCAGAGATGTTGGTGTACTGAACAAAATATTATTTATCAAACGGATTGGATAAGAATTTTCTATGAAAAGATTAGCAAGAATTTTAAGATTTTTACTATGGAAGCTTATGTCAGAGATTTTTAGCACTCTATTTTTCAGTTGCTTGACCAAGTTCACTTTCATCGAATGTTTATGATACGATAGGTAGTTCATGTATCTACCTGAGCTGCAAGGTTTTCTGTACCAGTCAATTAAGACTTTGTTATCTGTTGTTCTGATGAACTTTGTATCCAGGAATGGTACTGACTGCAAGTTATCTTCTGTTTCTATCGTAAACTGAATGTATGGGTCGTAACTGTTGAGAGTGTCAAGAATCTCATTGATGCCATCATGAGGCAATGAAACTATGATATCATCTACATATTTTTTCAAAAAATGAGGTTTAAAGGATAATACTGGTAATACTGTGTCCAATACATCATCCATCACATATGTTGCTAATATTGGAGAAATAGATGCTCCCATGGGAGTTCCAAAGGTTTGCTTATAAAATTTGTTATTGAAGGAAAAGTATGTGCTGTTAAAAAGGAAGGTTAATAATTTGGATGATGGATGATGTATTGGACACAGTATTACCAGTATTATCCTTTAAACCTCATTTTTTGAAAAAATATGTAGATGATATCATAGTTTCATTGCCTCATGATGGCATCAATGAGATTCTTGACACTCTCAACAGTTACGACCCATACATTCAGTTTACGATAGAAACAGAAGATAACTTGCAGTCAGTACCATTCCTGGATACAAAGTTCATCAGAACAACAGATAACAAAGTCTTAATTGACTGGTACAGAAAACCTTGCAGCTCAGGTAGATACATGAACTACCTATCGTATCATAAACATTCGATGAAAGTGAACTTGGTCAAGCAACTGAAAAATAGAGTGCTAAAAATCTCTGACATAAGCTTCCATAGTAAAAATCTTAAAATTCTTGCTAATCTTTTCATAGAAAATTCTTATCCAATCCGTTTGATAAATAATATTTTGTTCAGTACACCAACATCTCTGGAAAACTATAATTTAACTTCCAATTTAACCCTCCCTGTCAATGACAATATAACTAGTGATGCTCCAACCCAATTCATTTTTACATCCTTACCTTTTATCAAGGAGATCACTCCCAAACTATCTAGGATTTTTCAAAATTTACCTAACATTAAAATAGCCAATAAAACGGTACTTACCATTAAATCAATCCATAGCAAAGTCAAGGACAAGGTCCCTCTAATAAACCAAGTGAATGTTGTGTATAGTATTCCTTGTCAATCATGTGACAGGATATATATTGGCCAAACTTCACGATCATTAGGTGCTAGAATTACTTCGCACAAAAGTGACTGTAGATTACATCCAGAAAGATGCTCTTTAGCAGACCATGTGAATAATTTGGACCACCTTATGAATTATAACGCAATGAAAGTATTGGCCACTGAATCAACCTCAGTTAAGAGGTCCTTTCTAGAAATGTCTTACATTTTTGAAAATAACAATTGTATGAATAAAAAAACAGACATTAATCACTTGAGTGAAATTTATTCCTACTTATTGACTCTAGATAAAAGCTTTTACAAAAACAATATCAATTTAAACAATTCCATTGTATAATATATCTTAAATTTAATCTTTCATAATAATTTTACCAAACATAAATTTTACATTATACACTAGAGTACACTTGGTACTCCTAGTGAGAGCATATAAGTTTTATCAATTGACAGATGTCACTCTGGCATTTTAACGTTCTATTCTCAGACTCGTTCATTTGAATCCTGCACGCATGGTATGAATAACGGTCTGACAAATAACAATATTTTATAAAAAATAATCTCAAGCATTAAGAATTGTGTATCAAGTTTCATCTTCTCCAATGTATCAACATTTTTTCTTTAACATCAATGTAACCATCCTCACATAAGATGTAAGTCATGAACAATTAATATTTTTGATTTTACCTTAAAACTTATATTATTGTAGTTTCCCTGATGATGGAAATAAAATTTTCCGAAAGCTTGGACTAACTTAAAAGAGTACTCATTTACTTGCTGCAATACCCCACTATCCAATAGTTTTTATTCTTAACTAGTCAGCAACGACTACCCTTCCTCTATATATATATATATATATATACAGGGTGTCCCTGGACTTCCTCTTTTCCTCTCGGGAATGTATAGATGGGGTCAAAATATCACCAGTACTTCCTATAACTTTTTTTCCTAAAATCCTTCGTTACCAAGTAACGGGCCCTCGAAGTTACAAAATGAAAAATGTTTTTCTTTGATAACTTTTCAAGTGAATATTCAAAATCATCCAAATTTTGGTAATTGACTAAACAAATGAATTCCTTCGATGAGCTTTCATGCAGGAGTCAGTTGTTTTGCTACAAAGTCAGGAACGGACTACCCCCGATGGTCCACACCCCAAAACTTTGAAATGACAGATATTTTTCAATATTTTTCAACAAATTAAGGTTACTTGGACAATTTTATGAATAAAAGTACTCGTGTGGAAAGTCGATCGGAGCAACGAGTCTTGATAAAAATGTAGTTTCACTCGACGACATCAAACCCGCTCGTCCACCATTATTTGAAATGAATAATTATCAAAGCAGAAATAATAATGATAACGTTAATTCAACAACATTTATCCTGAGATGTCTACCATTATTCGAAAATATTAGTTTTTAAGGAAAATGGAAATGATAGGTAAAATGTTCATAACGAATTTTTATAATGCAAACACGTTTAACTAACGAAACTCAAGAGCCTCAAGAGCAAACAGAAATGAAAAATCCGCTACAGAAACTGCTCGATATGACCACCTTCTCTCTCTATACATTTTCTTAGTCTGCGAAGACACCCTCTCTGTACTTGAAATAGCATTCCAGGGTCGTTTCGTATGGCTTCACAATGTTATGTTTATCTATTCAACAATGCATCTCTTGTGTGAATAGGTGTAGCGTAAACAAGGCTTTTTAGATGCCCCCACAGAAACAAATCCAATGGAATTAAATCCGGAGACCGCGATGGCCATGAATATGGCCCACCTCTACCAATCCATCTATTGTGGAAAATATGGTTCAGATGGTCACGCACAATCAAACTAAAATGAGGAGGAGCGCCATTCAAATCGTTCTGAATGAACTCCAAATAACGTTCTCCATTCAATCGGTCCTGTAGAACGAATGGTCCTATAAGATGGTTTCCTATGATACCAGCCCAAACATTCACGTTGAATTTCCGTTGGTGTTTGGTTTGCAATATCCCATGGGGATTTTCTTCGGCCCATATATGGAGATTATGAGAGTTGATAACTCCATCTCTACTGAAACCTGCTTCATCAGTGAATAACACTCGAATAATAAAAGTCATATCCTCTCTTTGCCTACCCATGAACCAATTGGCATATTCCAGTCGTGCTGGAAAATCTTGAGGTGTCATGGCATGTACCTTCTGGATGTGAAATGGGTGGAGCAGTTGTTCCCTAATTATTCTATGAATAGTGGACTTGGATGTATGGAACTGTTCTGATAGATTTCTGATGCTCATTGAAGGATCATCAGCGACGGCTTCCAAAATATTTTTCACCAATACAACGGTACGTACAGTCTTAGGAGCGCCCTCACCACCTCGTTTTGGCAAAACTGTACCTACAATAATATCGAAATAATACAATGATAGTCATATGACAACGCACCACTCAACAAAACAAAATCGCATTCCAGTTTCTCATTTTTTATCAAAACTTTCTAAAAGGTTTTTTTGTCAACATCTGTGAAAGAAATGGAACATAATTATTCCCTGGATATTTTTCACCTGATCATGTGCAGCCGTTTTTGTAGTTCATTCGTTTGCTTTTTATTAGTATAGTAAATATTTTTTCCGATGTGCGTTTTTTCAGCTAAATTTAGATTCGTGTTAAAGAATTTCTCCCATAAAATTATAATTATCAGTGAAACTCCTCAACAGTTTAGCTGTGAAGAAGAATTTGAAACATTCGAATGTTGAGTTTCATGAGATTCAGATAACTGATCAACACGAAACGTGATTATTCCACACGTATTATGTACATAAAAAATATGGAATGAATTCGATATTTCATAGTAGAGTAGCTTGTTAGTTTAAAAACACCACGAATCTACAGAACTTGATATTTCTTTTGAAAAAATATCTGCTATCACAATTGTGACTTAAACTTCCATATAGGTACTGTACTTTTTGTTTACGACTTCATTCTAGCATACTTTGTATTATTCCTGTTATAAATGTTGTTGAATTAACGTTATCATTATTATTTCTGCTTTGATAATTATACAATTCAAATAATGGCGGACGAGCGGGTTTGATGTCGTCGAGTAGAACTACATTTTTATCAAGACTCGTTGCTCCGATCGACTTTCCACACGAGTACTTTTATTCATAAAATTGTCCAAGTAACCTTATTTTGTTGAAAAATATTGAAAAATATCTGTCATTTCAAAGTTTTGGGGTGTGGACCATCGGGGGTAGTCCGTTCCTGACTTTGTAGCAAAACAACTGACTCCTGCATGAAAGCTCATCGACGAAATTCATTTGTTCAGTCAATTACCAAAATTTGGATGATTTTGAATATTCACTTGAAAAGTTATCAAAGAAAAACATTTTTCATTTTGTAACTTCGAGGGCCCGTAACTTGGTTACGAAGACTTTTAGGAAAAAAAGTTATATGAAGTACTGGTGATATTTTGACCCCATCTATACATTCCCGAGAGAAAAAGAGGAAGTCCAGGGACACCCTGTATATATACAGTGTGACCCATTTAAAATGGAACCACCCTTGTAGAATGTGCATTTTTCAATCAATCTCAATTTTTTTTTATTGGAATATTAAGCATGAAAAACTGTATCTTGACACTAACTTTCACAATTTTAGTTTCATTTCCAAGGCACTCTATGGTTTTTTTTGTTTGTCAAAAACGGCAAAAGTTTATTAGGCAATTTTTTTTTTCAAATTTGACTACACCACTGGATTCGTAGTGGTTATAAATCAAAACTGTCAAATTTTCATTAAAAAATATTTGTTAACAACGGAGTTACAACAACTTCAATTTTGGCAACAAAGTATTTGTTTGTAATTTTTATTCAGATTATAGACATATTTGAGATCTGACAACACTGTCATCACCAAGTAGAACACCAGTGAATTTGTACAGTGAAAATCCGAAGTCAACAGCTCAATGCGTTCTACAGTTATAACTCCTGAAAATATGGTAATGTGAGAGATTTGTGGTGCAAGCGTTTTGTAATAAAAATCTGACTACGCCACTGGATTTGTGGATAATATTCCCTTAAAATAATTCATTTGAGTGTAGGTTACGAGAAGTGTATTCTAGAATAACAGAAAATTAAAAATTCATTTTCAAGTTATGCAGTACTTAGTACATTCTTTCGCATAGCCGCTAAAATCAAATTGATTTAAAGCATGGAAATCATTTATTCAATAATAAAACAGAGAGCAGGACAAAAATTGTTCCCTGTAAATTCTTCATAACTCAGCTAAAACAATCTTTTAGAGGAGATATCAATAATTTGAGGAAGCTGAACTCATTATGCAAAGGTTTTATAATAAATCAACAGTAGGCTGTGATTTTGACAGTTAATCATAAATAAAACAATAGTTGTTAGTTACGTGCATTTAATAATGGCTTTGCAATTATCATTAGAAGAAAGAATTGAAATTGTGAGAATTTCTGGGGACAATTATCATAGTGAAAGAGAAGCAGCTTGGATATTTAATCACAGACATCCAAATCGACTTCCCATTGACAGAAGCACCGTCAGTAAAATTAACAAAACATTTAAAGAAACCGGTGCAGTCAGCAAACATATTTTAAAAAATAATCACCGAAGAAGAAATTTAAACGAAGGTGCTGTTTTAGATTATTTTAGAAACCACCCAAACAGAAGTTCACGAGTCGCCAGTTGTAGCATTTGAAATGCTACAACACAGAATAATCGATATCTTTTACCTAATACTATTTCAAGAGAGAACACACTGTATAGAAAAATAAAAAAAAAACCGAACAAACCAATATTCAGAGTATTCATTTTCACATCCAGGAAACATCAAAATGTTCGGAGAACCAATAAAGTCCATTTGATGGTATGTTTCTTATTTCGCGATTAAATTAATTTCTGGTGATTTTCCAATATCAGCTATGGCTCATATTGTCAGTATGTACACTCTAAAAACATCAGTTTTAATGAATATGAAAAATAATATAGCAGACATCATTTAACATTTTGAACACCTCTGATTGTCTTATCGTATCCTAAACTTTGTCTCTCCGTGGGTGCTGCCCTCAGTGAATATTTCCGTAGCGTGA
Source organism: Leptinotarsa decemlineata (assembly GCF_025532065.1). Classification (NCBI taxonomy): domain Eukaryota; kingdom Metazoa; phylum Arthropoda; class Insecta; order Coleoptera; family Chrysomelidae; genus Leptinotarsa; species Leptinotarsa decemlineata. Next base: position 9,541,431 of record NW_027412549.1, on the reverse strand, counting down.
CGGTATTTCATGTTCCCTTTAAAATTGCGATTCCTAGCCAAGAAACTGAAGAGTTCAAATGAGAAGCATTGTCGAGATCACACAAGGAAAATAAGTTTTTGTGGTGGTATCATGAGTTCATGGATCTATAAAACATCACAGATTACGAGCCTTGTTCAGTGAAAAATCTCAGCAAATATTTTTTTGGACCCTTTCCACTTTGAGGCCACATTCCACCAACGGCCTCTTTTTCCTTCTCCCCAATTTTATTTATTATATTGATTCCTACCTGAAATCATCATTCGATGTACAAAAAGTAGAAGAATAGTACCGACCGGCATTTTGGATCCTTTCAATTTCAACTGTCACCTATGGTAGTTTCTGATCACTCTTTTGTGAAATTCATCAGTAATCATCCTTGGGAAATTGGACGTAGTCTATGTAACCGGCGGCCCTCGAAAGAAATTCCAGATAAGCTATATATATAATTTTTTTTATTTATTTTTTTATATGCGCTCCAACGAATATTTCGCAAGAAAAAAGTATTCTATACAGTTTCTGTTTTATCGAAATTCAGATTAGGAAATATCAGGATTTTACTACTATTTCCAAAGTGTAAGGCAAAGGTATACGATTATACGATTGCATATTGCTACAGGAAGAAATATCCTGAAACATATTTTTTTTTGAGATTGAACATAATTTATGATATATGTATTTCTACAATGTTTTTCATAATAAATGTTTAGTGTGTGTTCAGAAATCTGTTGCATATCTTTTTATATATATTTTTTTTCCACGACATCATTGATCCTTATAGTTATATTTATCAGTTACATAATTATATATATATTCTCTTTTGATAACTAAACTGATTGGTGCCCAAAGAGGTTAATTTTGTATTTTTCGTCCCACTCACGACCCATAGCTCCCTCGTAAAAACTGAGTAACCGTTTGCAACTGTGTAGTCTTGTTTTATTTTATTCTCTTTGATTTTTTTAAACAACCAAGGTTATACAAATATTTGACGCTGCAACGTGGGGCCAGAAAAAAAAAATCTTGAATTATACCTTTTGAATTTTTTTTGATGAATGCAACAAACTTCAGGACACATTTTAGAAATATTTGCCAAAGTTTCTAGCGATCGTTGGTGAAAAAGTTTCCGTATCTATTCCCTATACTTTTTATGGTGTGTTAGAATTTTTTGTCGAAATTCTTTCGAGCTGATTGCCGTCGAAGTAACAAATAAATGAAATTTGATGAATGTTCCTGAATATTGATAATATCCATACAGGGTGAATCATAGCTGAAAATAGACATTATTTTCCTTTAATTGATAGTTTGTCCTGTAATTGTTAATTGTGTTTGTCATATTCTTTTGAGCAGAATGGAACTTAAAAATATGAAACCCATTAATTTATTGGCAGAGGAACTGAATTATGAGTTGAGAATTAGAGGTATAGTTACTGTAAGAAAAGATCCTAGTACGAAACGTAAAATGTTACAAAGGCGTTTGGATACTGAGTTTGGTAGAAACGTGGAGTTGAGCGACCCTGAATATGACTTTGAAAATGAAATTGTTGTGATTAATAATACTTTCACACAGTTGAAATCACTCATTGATGAATTTAGTGGTCCTGAAAATGATTCAGGTTTTCAAAGAATTAGATCTAGACTAATTTATATCACAAATAGAGTCAAACGAATTGAAATTCCGGACACAGATCCTGATAAAACTTGTGAAGTTTTTAAAAAAGAAAGCTTAGCGACTTGTTTGGAATTAGAAACGTTATTATATGATAGTATAATTAACAATCAACCTTCACCAATAGTTTTTCCGAGCACAAGTTCAACTAATTATAATAATGTTTCGAATTATAGTAGACTATCACAGCTTCCTCCTCTACAATCTTTACCAAAATCAATTCCTGTCTATAAATGGGATGTAACCAAATTTAATGGTGATACCAAAACTTTAATTTCATTTTTGAATAAAGTTGAAGAATTATCTAGGGCCAGAAATGTTTCAAAAGATGAACTGTTAGTTTCTGCTGCTGATCTTTTCACTGATAAGGCTTATATTTGGTATAAATCAATCGAAACGACTATACAAAATTGGGATCATTTAGTTAGTCAATTGAAAACTTATTTCTTGCCTATGAATTTTGATGATCATATTTGGGATGATATTAGAGCGCGAACTCAGGGTAAAAATGAACCAATGTATATTTACATAGCTGTTATGCAAACATATTTTAGTAATTTACAAAAACCAGTCCATGAAAACATCAAATTGAAACATATCAGAAAGGGTCTATTGCCTATTTACAATGAAAGGTTATCAGTTATGTCTGCGCCTATAGAAAATATTGACACTCTCTTACAGTGGTGCAGAAAAATTGACGAATCTTTACAATACGCAAATGAGTACCGTTCACCTCCTAAAACTTCAACTTTATGTCCAGAACTTGCCTATATTAGCAGCAATGAACCCTCAACGTCAAATTCAACAGTTTCTATAAATTCTATCTCGTTTTCTTCTGGGAAAAATATTACTACGAATAATAAATCATACAACAATAAGTTTAGCAGGAATCATTCTAATAGGGTAGGTCCATCTCTTAATACTGCAACAAATACTCCTTGTTGGAACTGTCATTTGGATAATCATAATTACAGACATTGCACTGCTCCCAAAAATAAATTCTGTTTTAAATGTGGCAAAGCAGGCGAGACCATAAGAACTTGTAGTTGTCAAAAAAACTAGCTAGGTCGACATTCGAAAATGGCCGTCCAGTGTCGACAAAGCCTAGAACTAATTATAAATATTTTGTCAAAAATAAAATCAACTTCCAAAACTACAGAAATAGAAAACAGTTTTTAACTGAGTGTGGGTATAGCCGTGAAAATGCTCATAAAAATTTATCTTCCGAATATTACAAAGAAAATTACTGGGAGGAATGGAAGAGTTTTGTAGCAAATTTTTATAAATTTTATGGTAAATCTTCTCCTCAGATTTCTCCACTGATACTTGAAAAACCGTTCGATGATAGGCCATACATAGAGATAGAGATTTTTGGAAAACCTCTTGTTGTTCTTTTAGACTCTGGGGCTTCTAAATCAGTTATAGGAAATAAAGCTTACCATTTGTTAAAAGATTTCAATTTAATTTTAGATGAAACTTGCGAAAAGTCTGTTCATACTGCTGATGGATCTCTACATGTTACGAGTGGTTCAGTTGATTTGCCCATATGTGCAGGAAATGTTTGTAAAATAATAAACTTTTTGGTAGTTCCATCGCTGAATCAATTTCTCATATTGGAGAGTGATTTTTGCAAAAAATTCGCAATTGAAATTAGTTTTCGGAACAATGTCTGGAATGTTCATGGTGGTGTTAATGATTTTGATTTCAAATTAACAGATATCTCTCATACTTCGGAAGATGGTTTAAAATTATGTAGTATTGAATATCTAAATGATTCAGATAGAAGTAAAATGAAATGTGTTATCGACTCTTTTGGAGATATCAGTTCAGATGAAAAATTAGGTTGCACAAATAAGATGATTTTTGAAATTGATACTGGGGATGCAAAACCAACTCGTGTGAGGCAATATCCACTATCACCATATATGATGAGTATATTAAATAAAGAACTCGATGAAATGCTTTCTCTCGGAGTTGTAGAACCTTCACGTTCAGCCTGGAACTCACCTGTTCTTTTGGTGAAAAAGAAGTCAGGCGAACATCGCTTTTGCTTCGATGGTAGGCGTTTAAATTCCGTAACAAAGCACGATGCTTATCCTCTTCCTCGAGTTGATAGGATTTTAAGTATGCTTAGAAATGCACGGTTTATTTCAAGCCTTGATCTACGAAAAGCGTTTTGGCAAATTCCTCTCGATGAAAAAAGTAAGGAAAAGATCGCTTTTTCAATACCTGGTAGGGGATTATTTTGTTTCACTCGTGTCCCTTTTGGCCTTAGGAATAGTGCTCAGTGTCAACAAAGACTCATGGATGCAGTCTTTGGACCTGAATTGGAACCGAACGTTTTTTGTTACCTAGATGATATAATAATTATAACTTCCACTTTTGAGGAACATCTGAGAATTCTCAAAGAAGTTCAACATAGGTTAAAAGAGGCAAACTTAACACTAAATTTGAGTAAATGCAAGTTCTTCAAAACCTCTTTGAAATATTTGGGTTATGTGGTAGATTCAGATGGTTTGAAAACCGATCCTGATAAAGTGTCATGCATGGTCAATTATCCCAGACCTACCAATACCACTGAAGTAAAAAGATTCATTGGTATGGCTTCGTGGTATAGAAAATTTATCCATCACTTTTCAACATTAGTTTCGCCTTTAAATGATCTCATAAAGGGTAAGAAAAAGGGACAACAAATTACTTGGACTCATGATGCCGAAAATTCTTTTGTTAAACTCAAACAAATTCTGATTTCTACACCTATTCTGCGAAGCCCTGATTTTTCTAAGCCATTTGAAATTCAATGTGACGCTTCTAATACTGGTTTAGGTAGCGTTCTCACTCAAAATATTGATGGTGAAGAATATATAATTGCTTTTGCTAGTAGATCTCTTTCTAGAACGGAACGTAATTACACAGTAACTGAACGTGAATGTTTAGCAGTAATTTTTGGTATTGATAAATTTCGTCCTTATATAGAAGGAACGCATTTCGTCATTTATACCGATCACTGGTCACTTTTGTGGCTCAATAATATGAAAGAGCCAACCGGAAAACTTGCGAGGTGGGCCGTTAAATTGCAACAGTTTTCATATGAATTGAAACATAGAAAGGGTTGTCTCAACGTTGTCCCTGACGCTCTCCCAAGAATTCCTGAAGAAAACGTTACCTTTTTCCCTCAAATTTCACTTCTAGATTTATCACATGTTGTTTTAGATAAATTTCACCTTCGAATCAAAGAAAATATTGCAAAGTATCCAGACGATTATCCTGATTGGAAAATAATAGATGAAAAAGTATATAAGTATATTCCATCACGCATCTCAGTCAAATCTAATATTTCTGAATTCAAACTTTTGGTTCCTCAATCACAAAGAAATGAAATTATTAGAGAATGTGACGATGTTCCAACCTCTGGTCATTTTGGATTTTTCAAAACGCTTTCACGTGTGAAAGAAAACTACTACTGGCCAAGGATGAGGCGCGATATTTTAAAATATGTAAAGTTTTGCAAAGTTTGTGCATCTCAAAAAATTTCTTCAGCCGGAAGAATAGATTTAATGGGTGCTGAGAAAAGGGTAAATTTTCCTTTTCAAATTATTGCTGTGGATATCATAGGGCCTCTACCTCGAAGTTCCCGTGGATTTTCCCATCTATTGGTTGTAGGAGACTGGTTTACTAAGTATACTCTTATTTTTCCACTGCGTAAACCAGATGCATTAAATATCGTGAAATTGATAGAAAAAGAAGTTTTCCTCACTTTTGGTGTCCCTCAGATAGTAATGTGTGACAATGGTTCTCAATTTGTTGGTAAAACCTTCAAAAAACTGATTAATAAATATAACATTCAAAAAATTTGGCTGAACGCTAGATATCACCCCCAAGTGAACTTTGTTGAGCGATCAAATAAAACTATTGAAACTACCATTCGTTGTTATATAAAAAAGCATAAAGACTGGGAAAAATATTTGAACGAAATAAATTTTGCAATCAATTCAGCAGTTCACGAAGTGACAGGTTACTCCCCATTTTTTCTTGTTTTCGGTCGAAATGTTCCAATTAGTGGATCGTACTATGGTGAAATTCAATCTACTAAAGATATATTTCTTCTTCCAGGAGACAGAGATAGATATTTATCTGATATCAGAAATCTCAGCGGAATTTACGAAGATGTTCGTGATAAACTTCATAAAGCATATGAAAGAAATTCAAAGAGTTATAATTTGCGGAAACGCGATATTTCTTTCAATGTGGGTGACAAGGTATGGCGTCGTAACAAAGTCTTGTCTGACGCATCAAAGAAGTTCACCTCTAAGTTGGCGCAAAAATATATTTTGTGCAAAGTTGTAAAAAAAGTCTCCCGTTTGGTATATGGGTTAGAGAATTTAGATAAACAGTATGTCGGTGAATGGCATGTTAAAGACTTGAAACCATATTATGGTTCCAATTCCGACATTTCAGTTGGATCTGCTTGATCCAAATGTAAATGAAATGTGCTTTTATTGAGAAAGTTTTTTTTTTTTTTGTTTGGCCATGTAGTATAAGCTGTAAGTTAGGTCATTTCTTAGGTTTTATCTAGTATTTCAATAATAAGAGACTAGAATAAGATTATTCATGGTAAAATTGTTAATTATGATGGTCACTCCAAAATTAGGTACTTTTCTTGAATATGACTCTCCTACTGTGTCCAAATAATAAAAATAAAATGAATAAATGAATGAAATTATGTCCCCATTAACTCCAACTAGGCGTGTGGTACGCGAAGATACCAAAATGGTCCATAATGAATATAAACAAGGAATTACCATGTATACATTTTTAATCATATTTTCATGTTCAATTTTGAAAAATGACATTCCATGCTCATTTTTTTTTAACGAAGGGGGTGGTGTAGCATTTGAAATGCTACAACACAGAATAATCGATACCTTTTACCTAATACTATTTCAAGAGAGAACACACTGTATAGAAAAATAAAAAAAAAAACCGAACAAACCAATATTCAGAGTATTCATTTTCATATCCAGGAAACATCAAAATGTTCGGAGAACCAATAAAGTCCATTTGATGGTATGTTTCTTATTTCGCGATTAAGTTAATTTCTGGTGATTTTCCAATATCAGCTATGGCTCATACTGTCAGTATGTACACTCTAAAAACATCAGTTTTGATGAATATGAAAAATAATATAGCAGACATCATTTAACATTTTGAACACCTCTGATTGTCTTATCGTATCCTAAACTTTGTCTCTCCGTGGGTGCTGCCCTCAGTGAATATTTCCGTAGCGTGACGGTATTTCATGTTCCCTTTAAAATTGCGATTCCTAGCCAAGAAACTGAAGAGTTCAAATGAGAAGCATTGTCGAGATCACACAAGGAAAATAAGTTTTTGTGGTGGTATCATGAGTTCATGGATCTATAAAACATCACAGATTACGAGCCTTGTTCAGTGAAAAATCTCAGCAAATATTTTTTTGGACCCTTTCCACTTTGAGGCCACATTCCACCAACGGCCTCTTTTTCCTTCTCCTCAATTTTATTTATTATATTGATTTCTACCTGAAATCATCATTCGATGTACAAAAAGTAGAAGAATAGTACCGACCGGCATTTTGGATCCTTTCAATTTCAACTGTCACCTATGGTAGTTTCTGATCACTCTTCTGTGAAATTCATCAGTAATCATCCTTGGGAAATTGGACGAAGTCTATGTAACCGGCGGCCCTCGAAAGAAATTCCAGATAAGCTATATATATAATTTTTTTATTTATTTTTTTATATGCGCTCCAACGAATATTTCGCAAGAAAAAAGTATTCTATACAGTTTCTGTTTTATCGAAATTCAGATTAGGAAATATCAGGATTTTACTACTATTTCCAAGGTGTAAGGCAAAGGTATACGTATACGATAGCATATTGCTACAGGAAGAAATATCCTGAAACATATTTTTTTTTGAGATTGAACATAATTTATGATATATGTATTTCTACAATGTTTTTCATAATAAATGTTTAGTGTGTGTTCAGAAATCTGTTGCATATCTTTTTATATATATTTTTTTCCACGACATCATTGATCCTTATAGTTATATTTATCAGTTACATAATTATATATATATTCTCTTTTGATAACTGAACTGATTGGCGCCCAAAGAGGTTAATTTTGTATTTTTCGTCCCACTCACGACACATAGCTCCCTCGTAAAAATTGAGTAACCGTTTGCAACTGTGTAGCCTTGTTTTATTTTATTCTCTTTGATTTTTTTAAACAACCAAGGTTATACAGTTTGGATTTAAACTTACCGAGAGAGACTATTCGACGATGTCTTAAACAAAACAAAATGAGAGCATTTAAACCTAAATTTCTTCACTCTTTAAAGGCAGGTGATGAAGTGAAACGTATGGAATTTTGTTTGTGGGCACAAGGCGAGTACCTGAATACAAGAAATTTTTTAAACTGCATAATGTTTAGTGATGAAGCTTCTTTCAGCACCAATGTGGTAGTTTCATCACAAAATGCTCGGTATTGGGCTACGGAAAATCCGCACTGGATCATAAATTGTAAAAGTCAATATTCCGAAAAAGTTAACGTTTGGTGTGGTATAGTACAAAATAGAATAATAGGTCCATATTTTTTTGATGTAAACATAAACGGGCAAAATTTTTTGGAATTTCTAAATAACCAATTATCGGACGAAATATATAGATGAAATGCCTCTTGCGGAACAAGTAAATTTATATTTTCAGCTCGACGGCTGTTCCGTGCACAATTCGAGGATTGTTAAAGAGTGGCTAAATAACCAGTTTCCAAATCATTGGATAGGACGAGGTAGTGACTTAATTGAATGGCCACCTAGATCGCCTGATCTAACAATATTAGACTTTTTTCTGTGGGGTATTCTGACACAAAAAGTATACAGAACAAGACCAACGAATCGAGCTGAACTCATGCAAAGGATACGACAAGCTTGTGCCGAAATTACAGTTCAACAAATAAGAAATAGTGTAAACAATATTCGGAATTTTAAATCAATGTTTATTTTAGTATCAGTTTTTTCTCAATGGCAATTAATTGTTGAATAAATACTTTGAAACTTGTTTGTATACATTTTGTTTTCATCAGCTATAGAAGAAGGTAGAGTAAGTTCAGAATCTCATAAAATGTGATTTTCCAGGTGCGCTGTTACAAAAGTACTATTATTTATTATTGGGACACTTCCAAAAAGCTTACAAGTATGACCATTAATACTTCAAGATTCTATCAAGATTTGGTAAAAGCGCAATTGGGAGATCCCATGACATGAGATTCTGAACTTGGTCTACTACTGCGTAACTTGAAAATGAACTTTTAATTTTCTGTTATTCAATTATTCAATTTTTATTTTAATTTTCACTTCTCGTAACCTACACTCAAATGAATGATTTTAAGGGAATATTATCCACAAATCCAGTGGCGTAGTCAGATTTTTATTACAAAACGCTTGCACCACAAATCTCTCACATTACCATATTTTCAGGAGTTATAACTGTAGAACGCATTGAGCTGTTGACTTCGGATTTTCACTGTACAAATTCACTGGTGTTCTACTTGGTGATGACAGTGTTGTCAGATCTCAAATATGTCTATAATCTGAATAAAAATTACAAACAAATACTTTGTTTCCAAAATTGAAGTTGTTGTAACTTCGTTGTTAACAAATATTTTTTAATGAAAATTTGACAGTTTTGATTTATAACGACTACGAATCCAGTGGTGTAGTCAAATTTGAAAACAAAAATTGCCTAATAAACTTTTGCCGTTTTTGACAAACAAAAAAAAACATAGAGTGCCTTGGAAATGAAACTAAAATTGTGAAAGTTAGTGTCAAGATACAGTTTTTCATGCTCAATATTTCAATAAAAAAAAATTGAGATTGAATAAAAAATGCACATTCTACAGGGGTGGTTCCATTTTAAATGGGTCACACTGTATATGAATATATATATCGAGAAAAATTTTGGAAATCAAATGATTCAACAATTCTCACCATCTTTCAATTGAATAACATTTGAATAAATTCATCTAAGGAAAAAGTCAAACTCAAAACACTTACTTCCAAATAGATTCGGTGCACTTGTCACTGGTATCATGGATGCAACTAACTCATTTCACCATGCATGACGTTTTTATAGTAATATAAATGCTGACATATTTTAAAATGAAACAAGGAGCCTTTGTTTCGTCGCTTTGAGAACTGCGTATCTCCGGTTACAGATTCGGCATTGGCAGTGATCAATGTCACCTTGAGTATGAATATAAAAATTAGTGATGATATATTCTGAAATGAAACATAAGATAATCAAAGAGTCTTTGTTAGATGCCTATTCAGCGTTGACATTGATCCATGTCAATTTGGATTTGAATAGCGCAACAAACACATGAATTCTGCTATTTTCCTATTTTATTTGAAGTACTACATGTGATGATGCGACTATTATTAGTGAAGATACAACTTTGCACCCTCCTGGCATCGTCTCCATTTTTTTTCTCTGTCGATGAATTCTGCATTCGTTTCCCTTTCATTTGATGTGCTGCACGTTGAGATTCCACCATCATTAACGAAGATTTGTTTTTTTTTGTCGATGAATTCTGCATTTCTTATCCTTTCATTTGACGTGCTGTACGCGATGATCCGATCATCATTAGTGAATGTACAACTCAGTGCACTTCTGACAGTTGCGCTATTATTTTTCGTAATAACTCATTAATTTCCACAAACCCTCACACACGCCAACACCTCCCACGCTGACTACCTCACTTTCAAGGTTTTAATGTTTTATCACTATTATTAATATTATTCGAGCCACATTCTCTAGTTCAATTTCATCTAGGACAATCAATGGAGCGATATTTGATTTGTCCATTCTGATTAGCTGACCGACACTACTCTGTAACAGAAGTTAGGTTGAGTATTCCACAAGGTTCCGTTCAAGAGTCTGAAAATTCGCAAAATGAATTTTCATAAGACAAAGCATGGACTTTAGTCATTTCCTGATGATGCTTACTTGGGTAGCGAAACGCGTTAAATGATAAATGACTGTCATATTGAAAGAAGAAAAATCGTTACAAGAATAACGATGAAACGATAACGAATAAACGCACGGAAAACGGTCGAAAACGCACGAAAAGCGATCGGAAACGCACGCAAACGATCGAAAACGATCGAAAACGGTCGAAAACGCACGCAAAACGGTGGCACCTCGACACCTTTGGTGACATCTCCTTCTTCTCCTTATGATGCTAACTTGGTTAACAAAGATACGAGACTTAAGTGTCCTTCTGACATGTTGGAACGCTAGACTTCTGTTGAACCGACATGTTTTTTTCTTAAATGATGTATTAATGTGTATACAACACATTAAAACCAAATTTTAAACCGACATGTGTTTTTCCTCAAATGTACACTCCGACGCCATATTTGTTTTCAATGATGTATTTTGAAATATTAATTCTTTTCCAAATCTGAGTATATTTCCCTATCTTCAAGATGATAATGATGACTACAGTCTACGGAAATAAAAAAAATGCTGTCAAGTATAATGAATGAGTCAATTCCGGTCCCGACAAAACTAACGCTATAAATACCCATCATTCGCAATTACTTTTAATATCTTACGTTGGTGTAGGGGCTAAGGACAATGTCTACCGCACGGACGTCGTGGGTTCGAATCTCATGAATATAAACTTTTTTTAATTAAAATAACGTGACAAGGAGGCCTGAGCGGTGATGCCGAGTCCCAAGGGGACCGAGGGGTGAGCACTAAGGAGGGCTGATAGGTGAGGCGGAGTACCAAGGGAGCCGAGTTCGATGCTTGAATCGCTACGATACTCGTTCCATCCTGCGTCGATGACGTCACACGGTTCCCTCACTCTTGTTTGAACCAAAAATTGCAAAAAGTTCAGCTCCATAGGAAAACACATGGGATTATGAGCTCGGAACAAGTTTGTTCATCTACTAGTTTGCTGTAGATAATCTAGATGAGAAATTTCGGTGTGAATTGAATGGACAAAGGGTATTCAGACATGGTCCACTACTTCCATCATCAGTTCGAGGACTCATTATAGAACCTTCAAATTGTGAAGAGACGAATGCAATGATATCGCTATTAACACATCCACAAGGACTGAGATTCAGAAATGTGTATCTCTATTCGAAATCACTCAATCAACCTAAATATCAGTACTTGCGAAATATTTTGGATCCTATAAAAGGATACGGTTTATATATATTCAGCCATAATGCAGAAATAGTGGAACCCTCCGACGCTAAGCCTAATTCTGTTTTCATTTTCGATGATATGATATGTGAAAAGCAGGATATTATCAGATCATATTTCTGTATGGAATGTCATAAGGATGTTGATTGTTTTTATCTCGCACAGACATATTCACGGAGTCCCAAACAATTAGTGCGTGACAATACCAATTTCACCATAATGTTCAAACAAAATGAGACGAATTTACACCACATTTATTCAGTTCATGTATCACCCAATGTAACAAACAAACAATTCCAATTGATGTGAATACAAAATGAATACAAAAAATGATTCTGAAAATAAAAACAATGAAATGAATTTGAAACGTCAACTAGTAGAGACAACAGAAGCTGTCAGGCAGAAATTCAACTCTATCAAGAATGATGATATCGAAAATCGTATGACACTTGAAGAATTGTATGAGCCCATAACAAAACCATTGAATGTTTTATCATCAAACGCTACTTCGAAATCGCCAGTGTTATCATCAAATCATGGAAATGTTCAATCTACTTCAAATTATCCCATGAGTACTCCATTGGGAAAACAACAATATTTTGGTAGTGCATCATCTGTGAATAGTGACACGAGCACACTTCAAGACGATATGAGAACAATTCTATTCGAAACAACATCATCGTCCCACATCGATTCCTTGGATCTTGACTCCTCACCTAATATGAATGAAAGTCGTGAAGGTGTTTTGGCGAAACATTTGAATAATGTGTATTATGTGAAGATTTGGTAGAGGATGTTTTTACGACGAAGAGTTATTACAAACCGAAAATCCTGACGTATATCTGATTGAGAAGGTGTTGAAGAAAAGAAAAATGAAGTATATGTAAAGTGGTTAGGCCTTCCTAGCGAACAAAATTCTTGGATTGATGAATCAAATATGGTTTAAATGTATCTACTAATGTATTTATGAATGAAGTAATGTTGAAGTTCATTATTGTTTTCATTTCAATTATATGAATGTGAATTGAAAAATATTGCAGCGGTAAACATTACCCCAACCACTCGCAACGTTCTGTGTATACCAAACCAAAATAATTGTTTACTCCATTTCCGCTTATATTTTTCAACTCACGATGTTGAAAACACATTACCATTCCCAAAACTAATCGCTGTCACTTCGAAATGCACTCTCCAACTCTTGTCGCCAATTATCTCTCATTGATAATGCCGTCTCATAAATTTGAGTCGACTCCTCAAGCTCTGCCTGAGCTCGCATTCTCGAACGTTGATTGAATCGGTTATCTTTCACAATTTTCGAACAGAGTTCATTGGCATCTTTACATATTTTAGCCAATCCAACCTTCGGTAATGCAATCTTGGCATCTATTGCTTGAAGAGTTTCCTCATCAACATTAATAGCTCGCTCACTCTTTTCGTGTTCAGCAATAGCCATTTGTGCCTTTACAAGGCGGCATTTTGCTTTCTTTTTCATTTCTCCAAACCGATGTAGTGGACTGAAAAAAGATGGCGATTCAGCTTTCAAATCACCCTTCATTTCTGTAGGTACACCTTTTGGCTTCCTCTCCGATATGTCACTTTTCGTTGTGGGTTTTTTCTCTCGCACAACACTTTTCGATTGTTTCTTTTGTTTGAAGTCAGTGACAATCGATGGAGATGCACTAGTAACCTTCCTCTTGATTGTTCTAGATTTCTTATCAACACCAAGAAGAAGGGTAGATGAGGGGTATTTGAGTGGTGATCATTGCGAAACGATTGGATTTTCAATAACAATTTGCTCATTTGGTTCCGGCACATCTGCAAAGTTAATGAAGTCGTTAATATCAAAATCATTTATCGACTCTTGACTCGATAAATGTAATACAGGAATATTTTCAAAATCAGTGTGATCGATATCAACAAGTGGTGAACCATCTTCAGCAATCAATAGCGGCATAGAACTCATGATAATTATCATTTAGGTCTGAGGAATGATATGTAATAGCAATAGAATGTGAATAGGAAAGGTGATGATGTTACTGATACTTCACCTTTCATAGAAGAAAATAAACTAGCGCATGCGCTCTTTCATCAACTGGCACATGCGCTCTTCCACTAAACTGTTCACGCAAGTGACGATCTTTGTCATTTAAAAGGAACACTTTGTGTTGCATGCATTTATCAAAATGTGAGAAAATGATACAAATGAATTCAAAAAATATTATTTAATAATAACAGAGGATAATAACGGCAATAAAAATCGAAAGTGTTAATGTGTCTCTGTTGATGTGGAACGTTCTTTGATTCTCCTTCTCAATATTTGTTGTTCATGTGTCAAACACCAACATTGAAAGAAATGAATTCTCATATTGGGGTAGAGTTGACCAACCTCCTCAAATAGATCCCAAGAACTTCTACATGTAGTGCATACATGATTCCAACAATTCATAGAGTATGTATCATAACGCAAACAACGTTGCAGCGGAGCTGGAACAGCCACAAATATTCCTACAAATACCCATATCATTGAATATTACAGGTTCGGAACACTTCAGGCACTGTGACTGTTGTTGACGATATACTGATTTTGTTCGCTTCGGTGGATGAGATGGAGGCGATAGCTGAATCCGCGACACACAATCATTGCACATACCGCATGGATTAATTGTTTCCTTAGGTCTAATAATTTGGCAAAAGTTGCACACAATAGCCCCCTCAATCATCATTGGGTAGACGCATACTTTTGGTTTTTCATTCCACTCTTTTGGAAACGGCATTTTACTAATTCGATTAGAAATATCAAGAGATGACTCATTGAAACTCTGACTGCTCTCTCCTATACGGACATTCTCTATTTATACAAATTAACACCATGTGAAAGTATACTGGGAGAACTTCTCATTCTCACAAACATGACTTCATCATACCATCTTATGTTTTTAGATGCTATATCCTTCTCTCCCACTCAAAACGAGTCAAGTGATGAGTGGGAGTCGTACCACTACCATCACCACTACCCACTAGCTATACAATTATATAAGTCGACTCAAGTTCTTACGAGCGGTCGGCCAACTACCTTCATAAGGATTAGTCCTATTGCAAGTAAGTCGGTATTTTTCAATAGGACCAAGCCTTGCTGCAGGTTGTCGACAGACCTTTTTCACAACCCTATCTTCCTCCTCGAATAAGTCAGGGCTGAGAGATTGCCCCCTACCACTCGAAGTGGCTGCCCTCTCCTGATGTACCACCGGCATGATCGATGCCAAAGCGTTGTTTAATTCCTGAATGTTTGATGCTATCATTCTGAAAATGTAAAATAATACAAAGTTACTTGATATAAAAAAAATACATTGTTAACTTAATCAAAATTCTGGTTGTTCAAGGGACTGGACTGGGTTGGACTGGGCTGGACTAGGCTGGACTGGACTGGAGTGTTCAAGATAACTTGAGTCGTCGTACTGAATGTTGAGGAGTGCTCTCCTTGGGGTATAGGCATGCATGCGCGATTGCTGGGAATGAGGCGGGGGGTGCGCACGCGCAATGGGGGTGAAGGCGTGCATGCGCGAGTGTTGGGATTTGGAGGCGGGGCGGCGAGCGGGACCCCGGCGAAGCTATGCGTGCTCGCTGATCTCGCTTCGCGCACGAAAGTCATCCATACATACATTCACCATGTTCGTTCAATTCATACGTCATCTGTTGGTTTTGGTTCTATTATTCTAACATTTGGATTAATGTTCAGTCCTGGATACCCCAGTCCACCTGATGAACTGAATTCATGTTTTTCCTTCAAAACTACAACTCTCTGTTCCAAAGCGTCATATTTTTTCATTGTAGGTGTTGTTATATCAGAAATTTTTATATCTACATCACTTTTAAGATTGTCATATTTACGAGTCAAAGTTATCCGAGCCTCTGCAATTTTATCGTCGAATGCTTGACGTGCATCGCGAACAACATTACCTATTGTGGATTGTATTGCAGCTTGTAGGGCTAGAAGTATGACATCCTTTGTTCCATTAATTTTCCTCTCAAGATATGGTACTGTTACACAATCACTCTTGTCAATTGGTTCGCTTGTACTTTTCAATATTTTTCTACCAAACTTATCTATTGTTTTAGACATTGTGCACCCACGATAATTCTTTTAAAACTGATATTTCTTCCATGCTATATACATTGCAATAATTGGTTAGGAAAATAAAAATGAAACAAATAAATTTTTATCATTTTTATATTCATCAAAGTAATACAAATACATTAATATCACATTACAGTTTTATTTATGAATACCTACATAAACATCAATATTGGATTTTCCGGTTTTGGAAACACTGAATGGTATTTCAGTTATTGATCTCGACAGACAATAAATCAATTAATTGATTAAGTGGACTCTCCTGTGATTGTTGAATGATATTACTTATCCAATGAATGTTATCATTCGTATCGTTGTGATAAAATTCAATATCATTATGACCCCAAGGAAGCGTGTGGGTAGTATTCGGAATGATAAATCGTTTATCGTCGTGGTATGATAATGCAACTTTA
The DNA here is from genome assembly GCF_025532065.1 of Leptinotarsa decemlineata. Lineage (NCBI taxonomy): Eukaryota > Metazoa > Arthropoda > Insecta > Coleoptera > Chrysomelidae > Leptinotarsa > Leptinotarsa decemlineata. The sequence goes on along the minus strand of NW_027412549.1, from coordinate 9,524,946 downwards.
TTCTTCAATTCAGTATACAAATTTTCTGTATTTACTTCCAGAATGAGCGAGTCGGTATCTGTGTAAAGTAAAGAGACACTTTCACCAAAGTATTGTTTGATGCATCCATAGAAAAAGTTATACATGACTGTTTTAGATGATTCTAATATAGAAAATCCCAAATATAATGGTTCATCGTAATGGACTTCAACTTTACCCAATTGAATGGCAACGAAATTATCTGTGAAAATTGAACAATTTTTGGAATTTGGTCTGGATATGAGAGTGCTGGCACCTATATTTTTCTTTATATTTTCCCAATGTGTAACGAGTCTAACATCAGTTCTGTTATCTACATTCTCCATTGTGTTTATAGAAATATTTAACAGATTTATTGTAAGACCTATTACGCATTTCAGTATTAAGAACTATATAGGGTTTCATCCAACATGATTGTTTGAATTTCAATACTCTATGTGTACTTATTACAATCAAATCATTTTTGATGGCTTGCTTTAGATTTCTTTAATGGACAATATATTTTGTTTTATCATTCAAATTTGGAATTAATTTGGGAATTTTCGATTGTATACGAAGTGGTATTAATTTCTCAACTAAAAATGGAAGATCGAAATGTTTATCATGCAACTCTTGTGGATAATAATGCACACTTCAAACACATACCCATACGGACTATCAACACTCACATTCATCACACCAAGATTAAGAATTTCATTAGATGTCAACCATGTAAATTCACTTGTTGGTGGAGGTTGTGACCTACTATGATCGTATAGATTTGTTGCATCTAAATATGTAATGAATGTGGAAGGTTCATTGGGATTATAATTTGGTAAAAATTTATTATTTGCTATATGTTTCCTCTTACTACACTGACTTATTTCACCTCGTATACCTTTTTGAAAAAAGTGAATAATATCAATGTCAGTTAGTAATTCCAACATAGCATCCCAAGATAATCCAGTTGCAGTGTAATAATGTGCTGGATCTAAGTTATAAATCTCTAAACTTGTGGTGCGGAAGTTTTCAAAAATATCACATAATAGCAATACATCCAACTTCAAATACAAACCATATTATTCACCTAAATTCTGACACTTGAATAAATTCCACACATTTCTAGCCCTATCATAATCATTTTCTGAAATATGTTCACAACTGAGTTTGTCATAAAACTGATTTTTTGTTGGAAGTGATGGATGATTCAATTTGTCAATGTCATCAATGAAACTATATGGAAATACACCTTTCTGTCTCATCAAATTGAATTTCTCAATTTGTGGAAAATGTTTAGGCGTCTCCAAACATTGATCAGAGGTCAAGTTAGCACCCAACTTCTCCAACGAATTAGTCATAAATTTATAACTATCGATAAATCTCATTTTGAGATAATTCTTCCTAACCACACCATCTTTATCGGTATAGCTGTGTGTAAAGAGATATTTCGTGAAAGATATATATTTCCCTTTAGTTTGCGGAATGACATCAACTTTCTCTGTATTCCTATACAATTCTTCTATGAATAAATGGCAATCATATCTACTTGAATTATGGAAAATAATAGGTATAAAGTTACGTATTTTCAAATTCAAATTACATTTTGAATGAGCGGCATGTGATCTTTTCTTCCCTGTGACATGACAGTCATCTCTAACTTTGACTTCACCATCAATAAATGGTTTATTACATATACCACAAGTTCTGGCTGCAGCAAATTGATCCTCTTCTTCGAGGGTTTGTGCATCCATTGGTATAGAGTATCTGAGATGATCTTCATATATCTTTTTCAAATCATCTTCAATGCTACTCACAAATTTCTGAACAGCATCTACACCCCTATAAGTAAAAAATGTTTACAAATCATCTTTATATGAACATTTTATTAAATAAGCAAATTAATATGGGGCATGTTTGAATGTTTTAATCGTGTATGAACTTTCGGGATTTGGCTCATTCACGTGAATTGGTTCAATGACTGATTCAAAATCAGCATATACTACAAATGGAACCCTCAGTTGTCTCTCAAAATTTTCAAACAATAATTTATTTTTCGCAACCATCATACCATATTTATTGATTTTAAAATTGGTGGTTGGTGTTGTAGTACTAACGAGATTACGATCATTCATCTTATGACGTGAAAGCAATCTCTCGCTGGAAAAATATATCAAACATCCATCACAAAAATATTTTTTATGTTCATAAGCTGATAGTTGACTAGAAACTAATCTTGAAAGATCTTTGATCCCACAATAGTGACTATTACCGGAGTCATCAGTTATAAGTAACAAATTGACATGTCTCCGGAGTCTTCTCTGTGAGTATCGCAATAGACCATGTAGCATTTGAAATGCTACAACACAGAATAATCGATACCTTTTACCTAATACTATTTCAAAAGTGAACACACTGTATAGGAAAAAATAAAAAAAAAACCGAACAAATTGACATGTCTCCGGAGTCTTCTCTGTGAGTATCGCAATAGACCATGTAGCATTTGAAATGCTACAACACAGAATAATCGATACCTTTTACCTAATACTATTTCAAGAGTGAACACACTGTATAGGAAAAAATAAAAAAAAAACCAAATAAGTTTTTGTGGTGGTATCATGAGTTCATGGATCTATAAAACATCACAGATTACGAGCCTTGTTCAGTGAAAAATTTCAGCAAATATTTTTTGGACCCTTTCCACTTTGAGGCCACATTCCACCAACGGTAAGATAATAAAAACTGAAGTTCCAAGTGCCCAAATAAGCCCTGTGTCATTTTCAGCCCTCTTTTTCCTTCCCCTCAATTTTATTTATTATATTGATTTCTACCTGAAATCATCATTCGATGTACAAAAGTAGAAGAATAGTACCGACCGGCATTTTGGATCCTTTCAATTTCAACTGTCACCTATAGTAGTTTCTGATCACTCTTTTGTGAAATTCATCAGTAATCATCCTTGGGAAATTGGACGAAGTCTATGTAACCGGCGGCCCTCGAAAGAAATTCCAGATGAGCTATATATATATTTTTTTTATTTATTTTTTTATTTGATCTCCAACGAATATTTCGCAAGAAAAAAAGATTCTATACAGTTTCTGTTTTACCAAAATTCAGATTAGGAAATATCAGGATTTTATTACTATTTCCAAGGTGTAAGGCAAAGGTATACGTATACGATTGCATATTGCTACAGGAAGAAATATCCTGAAATATATATATATATATATTCTCTTTTGATAACTAAACTGATTGGCGCCCAAAGAGGTTAATTTTGTATTTTTCATCCAACTCACGACCCATAGCTCCCTCGTAAAAACTGAGTAACCGTTTGCAACTGTGTAGCCTTGTTTTATTTTATTCTCTTTGATTTTTTTAAACAACCAAGGTTATAACCAATCACATCATACTTTATTTCACCCTTGTCAAATTTACTCTCTAAACCGTAAACATTAATTGAAATATCATTCCTATCTTCGAATCTTTCAATTCTCTTATTATTAACTTTAACCGGAAAATCCATACCTGTGACATCTAAAACATTGGAAAAATATGGATATGATGTAACTTCGGACACTCTACCATTTGCAGGATATAATGCTGATGTTATAGCCCAAGCAAAACAGTGTTGATCTTTGTTACGAACATTCACGACAGCTTTCCTACATTCAATGCATTCGGGGAGCTTCACATATGAACGTCCTTCCAGTGGACTGTATTTATTAATGTTAACTTCGAAAAATAGTATTTTTTCATAAGTCCAACCTAAATTACAAAAAAAAAATAAATAGTACTACTCAATCTCATTGGAATTTACAAAAAATTAATGCCTGAGTCACGTTCCTGGAATTTAGTCGTTTGAGCCACAATTACTTATCGGAATCCATCAAAAACAGTATTCAAATCTGAAGATTGGTCCATTATAGTCTGAAAAATATAATTCTCAAAAACTTCCATATTCACTTTGATGCTTTTATGGATCCTGATGGCAAATTCCAGTAATTCAATGACCTTCTGCCCAATCTCATTACAAAATGACATGTAGTCAGTGGATACAATCGAACTCTCCACCCTGTATGTAGCAATGCGGCAATTGAATGCTGTCCTTATAATTTCAACACCTTCAGACAATTAAACACATGCATTATATTTATGACTCATGGTTCTTCGATGAGAATTCACTAGGGTCAAAGGAATTGTCACATTACAACAATTGCATGTATACATAGGTGTTGCATTGTCCACTCTCATCCGTTTCACTGAAGGCCCTCCTTGGCAACTCCGGAGCTGTCCTGTGACCACAGTCACAGGAATACATTTTCTATGATACGTTCTCACTAACTCACTTGATGTAAACTGACATAACCAACACTCGTCCGCTTCTGAAATACAGTCTGATCGAGTCCGTCAAGACGTCATTGCCAACCACACCTCTCAACTACATGCGCCAACCCCACCTCCCAGCTAAATGCGTTAAAAGATATCGATACGAACAGACAGTGTTCCATTGACAGCGAGAGTAGAGCGATGCGTTACGTCATAGCCTTCGCCGCATCGAGAGAGGTGAGGAAACACCGATGAATATGCATTACTAGGCACACGTCGTGGAGTGAACATCTCGCTCCACTACCGGTGAACGGTTGCTGCTGTGACGTCACATCACTACTAACTTGGTGGGCTCACACCGATGGAGCGTTCATTACTTGAAGAATCTTCGAAGTATGCAGACGTATGTTTGTACATATATAGCACATGATGAAACCCTGTACCGTGTATTCTCTCTCACACACACACCAACCAAATAAAATTGTTATTATGTCAAACACACACAAAATCTCATATGAAAAAAATTCTGAATGACCCATGCACCAGACACTTCAAGGTCACATCGCCTTGACATCACTAAACCATAAAATAAACTATTATTACGTCATAGTGGTGGGGGGAGGCCCAGAAAAGGCTGTAATCTGTTACTAATATTCCTTGAAAGTGTACTCCTTGACTATAAAATTGACCTGTTTTTTCGATTCCCTATATTATTTACTGGAAGGATAATATTAAGGGTGGAAAGTTTTTTGAGTTGAGTATCAACCAATATTTAACTTCTCGAGGAAAGAAAATACATTGATATTGCGACACAATATCTGTAATACAATCTTCAATCGTTTGACTCAAATACGCGACCTTGACATACTATTTGACCAAAAGATGTAATTCAATCCTGGTATTCAAAGTACCATATTTTCTGCTGATAAAATGTTAGGCTTCGTATTGAGGAATGGTAGGGAATTTTCAGATTCATCAACTCTTACATTACGGTTATGTACGGAGCAAATTATAATATGGGGTATCAGTATGGTATCCCCATTATGCAACCTTTCCATAGAACGTGATCGAAGAAAATATTTGAAATATTTATATTCGCAAAAAATCCATTTAATGTACTTCGACTGAATAGTTGAATATCAATCTGATATGTGGTTCATGTGACATTAATATATTCCCATGAATTAATTCATGGCGTTTACTTACAATGAATGGATGGAAAAGCAATTTCTGCCTTGATTTGTCATGTGCAGACGTTGAATTCTGCCATTTGTTAGGTTACATTAGTATCTCTTGTACTGAGTAACCTTTCAATAAAAGCATTTTTTATTATTATTATTATTATTATATGTTCTATGTGTGTGTGCACTATGCACACATGTGAATGTACATTTCTATCGTATTCCTTTCATCACATTTTTTCAGTATACATTTATCTAGTTTATACATCTTCTGTTATTGGGTGTATTGGGTTGGTCAATAACCGACATAATCTCTTTTTACAAAAACAATATTCTTCGGAAACAGGCTTTTTTTTTCTTCGTTCAAAAAATGGGGTAACTAGATAGAAAAATCAATGTTGATACCTCAAGTACGGGTCCTACAGATTTTTGTTGGGAGTCTTGGCTACATTTTGTGAAGCTTCAATGGAAATGGAGTGAAATTGACAGCCTTCTCAGTTCGTTCAGTAAAGATTCAAAGCCGTCTTTGAACAATAGTCAATCATGTGATTGATGAAATGTTCAAATTGGGTCTGATTGAATCATCAAATTCGTCATGGTTTCCATCGGTTGTGATGGTTGAAAATTTATTTTCAAAAATATATTCCAAAAAGAAAACAGGTCATGAGGGTTAATGTACTAATTTGAGGTAATTCAGATCCTTTATCTCACATAGTAGATTCAGTTCAGATGATGGCCACCAATGGAGCTTCTATGCGCCCCTAATGATACTTTATCTCCAGATTCAACATTCTAGGATCCGATATCACTCGACAGCGTACGCATTAAGCTTGATAATTGGAAGACCAAACGCAATCTTTTACTGAGTGCTGGATCGCCCTATTTTTTGATGGTCCGACTGTTCAACTTGCTACTCCGTTTACGTAAATCCCGCAAAATCTACGTCGAGTCTACCGTCGTTTTGAGATGGAGCTTGTTGAATCCGACTCTTTCATTGTTATCAAGTTATCAAGCTATCAAGATTGAAGTGATATTTCACACTATCTGGCGTAATTTTTATTTCTCCAACGGAACTACCCGGACATAAACCTCGCTGTAAAACTAAATTTGAAGAGTGAAATTTTTATTATTCAATAATAATGAATCAGCATACGAGAGAATTGAAATAAAAATGTAAGTGAGGTTAAAACCGCTTTTAGAGTTCCAGGTAGGAGGATTGTGCCGTTTTGTACACATGGCCTTTGGAATGCAGAATGCAACGACCACTTGTTTTCTAGTTTTCAAATGTAACTTCAGTTTTCATATATTTGATTGACATCATTGTGGTATCGAAAGACTTCACACCAAATATATCAGCTACTCGACTAGTACTACAAAAGCTTTCAGAAAAAGATTTGACTATAAATCGTGAAGGGATGAGTCGAATATTCAGAATATCTGGTTCAATGAGACAGTCAAGGTACAGATCCTTCGAAAGTCGAATTATGAGATATTCCAGTACCAAGACATGTGGGACGGTAGAGTGGTACCGGAGATTCATCAAGAACTTCAGAATAGTGTCGATTCGATCTATGATTCCTTCATCTGGAAAGTTTTCACACTCAGAAAAGATAAAGTTACAACCTGATTGTAACAGTACCGTCACCCGGAGATGCTATCGCATAGCGAAAAACTTATCGTGGTTTTGTAAACTTTCAAGTGAAAATCTCACATCAGAGTCTGTTTTTTGAATGAGTTATGAAGTGTTTACCATACCCAAAGACAATTTCTTGATTGGATCCTGAATACAACTACGTATATGCAAATTTATTCATAGTCAAACTACTTTTCAGATATTGCTTTATTATCATCATCGAAAATCAATTCTGCTATTCAGACAATTCAATAAGATCTTGTCGAAATATTCATTACTGATACATGTCTATAGTTGATTAGTATTTCATGGTTCCAAAGTTCCACTCTCTATTTTACAAACAATGAGAGTTTGACAGTTCAAATAATGAAGAACATTTTCTTCCAATTGATATCATTGCATTAAAACGAATGGGTCATCAGCATTTTTGGTGGAAATATTCCACATATCATAATAATTTCACAATTAACACACCGTTGGCGGAAAATGCTGCCATTAAAATTGTGATGGAGAGGGACAATAACTTCATAGCGATTTGTGCATCTCCGTCTGTAAACCTGAAAAACATAATTACCAGTTGATTATAAGGTTGGAGTTGAGACTTTATTCATATATCTTATGTATTGTGTGAGTATATATTGTGTATGTATTGTGAGTATGTATCTTCTTTTTGGAGTACACTAATAAGTTATGTTGAATAAGTATGAAAATGCATCTCCCATTGTATTTTGAGTTAAAATAATGATATTGATGTATACGATCTAACAGCTAATGTTTCAACTCTCCGCCTATGATTTGACTTGACAAAAGCCGCAACGATTCGATAACCTTGGGTTGCACGTTACAAAATTTCGGAAATTACACCCAATTCTGGACCTTTCACTACCACTAGCATCATCGCGTGGCAAATGGCCTTGAATGTGTGTGTGCAGTTCCAGTCTGCGCATGTTGGTTACTTTTAAAACGTCATCACCATGAAAGATTTAACATCGAAAGCAGAAACGATTCGGTAACATTGAGTCGCACTTTACATGACTACGGAAATTACAGCCGATTCTTCTCTCCCCACTAGTGACGTCGCATGGTATATGGCCTTGAAAGTGTGTGCAGTTTCAGCTTGCGCATGCTGGAATCTTGTCTATTATGTTTCCGAACGCTCACTGACACCGATCACCACTATGCAGGCGAACGCGACAGTGAGTTGATTTCTGCATTGAGGCATTCGGTCCGAAAAAATACCCAGTGCTGAGAGGACGCACTGCATGCCTCAATACGCTTTCAACCCTTTGCCATAACAGCCCCTAGAGTTCATTAAGATCAGTCGTGTCAAAGATTCCGATAGTTAGGGAAGCTATAGACTATGCTGTAGGCGATCCCTCCCGATATAGAAGGCTCCCACATTCTGTCGAATGAGGCCCTCATGTCCCCCATGACCAGATTAACAATTTTCCATACATCTCACCCCAGCCAGGTAGGGGTACTCCGTGAAGGGCGGTACCGATGTCTGAGGATATTCATGTCGTCATCCCATTATCAGTTATGACCCATTTGTCCTTCCGACAAACGTCAATTGAAAGGGAGAGGGAGCCCGGCTCCAACCTGTCCGAAAGCAAGATGGCTGTCGACGTGTCAAAGATATGGCACCCGGGATGTTTTACTATGGTTCGCGATCTCAATGTGTCACTGAAAAAAGCGCGTGCCAAACAAGCGAGAGAGTGTTAGTCGGGTACCTATTCAGTTCTATTGAACAACTCAATCATAGACTATAACGCTGTCTCTTATCAACAAGCGGAAATACCATATTATTTTTGTTGAGAACAATAGAATATTTCACGCGCTTCGACTAGAACATTTCTTATCGATATTTCACAATCACTACTGTGAAGTAGTGATTGTAAAATCTAATGATTGTGAAGGTTCACAATTGTTGTGTCAAGTTCCATAATTGTTACGTTCTTGGCATAATAATGTCACAAAAACGTTATGTTGATAGTGAGTGCAGAGTTTTTCAGTCTAAATGGAAAATTGCATATTTTTTCATAGAATGGAAACATATACCATTGTGTTTGATTTTCAATCAATCAATTGCTCTTCGTAAGGAGTTTCACTTGAAGAGACACTATGATACTAATCATAAATGAAAATTCGATTGTTTCACTGGAAAATTGAGAATGGACTCATTGTCATCTTTCACTGAAACCTGACATCAATAAGCTTCTCAAAAACAAGACAAGTTGAAAATAATTTCCTTCTTTCATAACTTTGATATGATTTTCAACAACCCATATTATACAGTGCTAGTCAAAAGTCCCCTCCCCCCCTCGTATCTTTGGAACGGGTATACTTATAATAATGAAATTTGGAGGGTGGAAATAAACGGATGTAGGCTTCTTAACTGGTCATAACAGGTGACGAAATAGTCATAAATGACGTCACAAGGCCACTGTGACCAAAAATTTTAAATGGGACCCTATGGCAAGTGACAGCTCGTTTGAAAGGTATTGAAAATACCTATTCAGTCATACCAATTTTGTTTGGGTTTCGGCTGATTTTGATTGATAAATTGAAGAAATACGAAAATTATTGTTTCGCATTTAATTAATAAAGATTTTAAAGTACGCCTCTGGTTCATTGTCAAAAAGGTTGACGTGTTTGAATTATCTACTTGTCAGAAGTGTTTATACCTTGAAAATTTACCTAAGCTATTGTTTAACGAGACGTTTAAGTGTTTACATAGGCAAAATGGTACGTACTGTAGCCGACAAAGTAGCAGCTATCTTAATAATTGGTGAATGTAGAAACAATTTCCATGCAGCGGAACGACTGTTTAATGAGAGGTACCCCGATCGCCCTATATCGAGGGTTTATTTGAGGGAGCTTCTTCGGAAGTTTGAAGCATCAGGTAGTGTTCAAGATGCCAAACGATCTGGTCGACCAACAATTAGTGATGACAAAAAAATTGACATACTTGGAGAAATGGTAGTGAACCCTACTTCTTCCACAGCCCAAGTTGCGTCTATCTGTGAAGTCAGTCAAAGGACAGTACATAGAGTGTTGGCTAAAAACAAATTTCATCCATACAAATTAAAAATGGTGCACCAACTTTCAGATGATGACCCCGACCGAAGACTAGAATTCTGTGAAACTATGTCCGATAAAATGAACCAACAACCAGGCTACATACAGACAATTTGTTTTAGTGACGAAAGTACTTTCTTTCTCAATGGAAATGTTAACACTCAAAATGTGAGGTATTGGAGTGACACAAATCCTCACATCTTTCGTGAAAAACATACTCAATTTCCAGAAAAAGTAAATGTTTGGGCAGGTATTTTGGGAAACCACATAGTTGGGCCTCTTTTTCTCAATGCTAACTTAACCGGTGAATTGTATCTGGAGATGTTACAAACTGATATTGAGGCGTTAATTCTTGAAATTCTAGAAGATAATCCAGATGAATTCGACAACTTGGAAATAACGTTTCAACAAGATGGTGCTCCTGCACACTATTACGGTGCAGTAAGACGTTACCTAGATGAAGAATATCGTGGTAGATGGATTGGACGACGAGGTTCGATCGAATGGCCAGCTCGGTCACCGGACCTTACACCATTAGATTTTTTTCTATGGGGGTACTTGAAATCTAAGGTTTACGCTACAGCACCTGACAGTATTGCCATTCTGAAACAACGAATTGTTGAAGAATGTAGGGCAATTTCCGCTGACACACTGGGACGAGTACGACAAGAGTTTAGCAATAGGATGCATTACTGCCAGGAAGTAGATGGAGCACATTTTGAACACTTATTATAAGAACTGGTTCTTAAATCTTTATTAATTAAATGCGAAACTATAATTTTCGTATTTCTTCAATTTATCAATCAAAATCAGCCGAAACCCAAACAAAATTGGTATGACTGAATAGGTATTTTCAATACCTTTCAAACGAGCTGTCACTTGCCATAGGGTCCCATTTAAAATTTTTGGTCACAGTGGCCTTGTGACGTCATTTATGACTATTGCGTCACCTGTTATGACCAGTTAAGAAGCCTACATCCTTTATTTCCACCCTTCAAATTTCATTATTAGAAGTATACCCGTTCAAAAGATACGAGGGGGAGAGGGGACTTTTGACTAGCACTGTATACTTCGTAATCAAAGAAAGGCACGAGGCTGATTACGTACTCGGAAATGGAGCTTAAAATAAAGTAAAAGCTGATGATACTGAGTTTGGTGGAAAGGCTGCTGCTTAATTAGTAAAAGCAGGTTGTGATGCACTGTTTGGAACCTTTGGTGTAGTAATGAATATTACTGGAGTTTTTCCCAACACCAAACTGTTATTTTAACACCTCGACACGTGTTTCAATCACCAAGTTATCATCTTCAAGAGGAAGATCAAACTGATGTTACTTACAGAGTTACCCTTATTTATAACATAGTTACCTCTTCTAGGTGCCTGCGTCTTAAGTGTCATGAACACAATATTGCCTTATCTACTAGTTTTTATTGTAACGAATTAAAGAATTAACTGTCCTTGCTGACTGGGACATCGGTCAGGGCCGGCTTCAGATTCATTACATTATGATCACATTATGTAATAGTCAGGTAAATATAATAACTATAATATTATCTCAACAAGCTATACAGAGAACTATTAGGTATTGGTCCACCATGGTTATTTATAATATTATTATGTTTATTCATTTCTACACTCTCATAGGCATCTAGATGCCTATGATGGTTGACTGCTGATTTTTCAGGTCTTACATATTTTAAGTGTGCTAAGTGTTCCTTATATCTTATTTCAATAGATCTTTTTGTCTGTCCATAATATTTTGCATCACAGTCCCTTACATTATGATTGTTTCTGCTGAATCGTCCGCATATTGACACATTCACCCAATATAGACTCATAAACACGGAACTGAAACATTTACCCAATTTGATGCATTTACCTTATTGTGACCTTTCACTCGATATCGACTTCCCACCTAGATTATGTTATAAATTCACTTATCTCTGAATTTTTTTTTATAATTTCATGCATCACACACAAGCTTCAGTGATTAGTATGTTTGTTTTCAAATTTTGTTTTACTTTCAATGAATTGATGGATTTAGCCGTTACTGCGTGGTAGGAAATCACAGTGAAGAAAAAAGAATTGAAACTTTCAATGTTTTTCACCACTTTTATTTTAACTAACGTTACTGCAGTTTCGTCCTATGAAGACATTTTGAAACTTACACTAAAGTAAAGTTACTTACAAATAAAAGTGGTAAAAACATAGAAAGTTTCAATTCTCTTGTCTTCACTGTTTCACTTTATAAACGAGTCATGATTTGTGTTTTATCGTAATATGCGCTGGTCAGGCCCTATCCCCCGAAGCCACGTAACATTCGGAAGGGCGCGCCAGCATTATCAACCAACGACCACTCTCCACACCGTGGGGTAAGTGATCATTGGGTCCGAGAAGCATCTAGCCTGAAGAAGCGCATTGAGCCAAGAATGACAACCTTCTGCATCTGTCCGGCTGCGGAGTTCGAAGATAAAATCTCAATATTTTAACCGTTTTTGCTCCTCTTTTCAGACGATATTCGTCTCGCCAGGAGCTGAAAACTCCACGACAAATATCATTGCGCTGGTGGTCGAAAAGAACTATATCAGGCTCATTAGCTTGTATGAGCATAAGAGTGGGGAACGGATAGTTCCAACAAATTCGGCAATTGTCGTTTCCCACAACGGATTCAATATCCCTCGGAGCATAGGGCAACAACATTTCGTTGAAGATAATTTAGGGCAGTTAATTTCGAACAAAAACAGTGTCTATTCAAGGAGTAATTTTAGAAACAAAATCAATTTTGTGAGAAATTTGAAAGTCAATAATACAAAATTATTAATTGAATATTGATTGATGAACGAAGTTGATAATATTTTGAATAGACTAAGTGATTTACCAGTACAAAAAATTCAGTAGTTAATGAAAGTAATACTGAACTTCTAATGCCAACAATTACAATGGCACAGTTCGAATAAACTGGGATCTTTTCAAGTGTCGACTCAATAATCTGAAACCTTCCGATGGTGACAATAACGCACCTAATAAGTTTATTGATAGGTGTGATTCATTGATTACTACCTATGAAATATTCAACGATGCATCTTCGACCAAAGATGTCTTTGAATGTATCCAGGAAAAATTGATTCGGAAAGCAGGGTACATGGTTGGAAATCGACCAGAACTGAGTGATTCAGTATAATCACTCAAACCTCTACCTGTCACTCAATTTGTATCCTCGACATACGAAATATTTGCCCTCGAATCTTTCACAAATCCCAAAGAACAGACAAATGACTATTTTCTATCAAACGGAAGTGACCTGAAAATCACAAACTGAATTCGTATTGACCTCATGAATTCAGAGGAAAATACCGCTATAATCAGAGTATGCAAAGAATATTCTGACATCTTCCTCAAACCAGAAGACGAATTGACATTTACATCAGAAATCAAATATAAGATAAGGACTACGGACGAAATACACGTATTCACCAAATCCCGTGCTTCCACAGAAAAAGAATCCAACGTCAGATCAATGACATGCTCGATAAAACCGCGTTCAATGTGGACCATGGTCACTATGAATACCTGTGACCACTGATTACTCAAATTTTGCAATAGGCGTCATATTATCCCAAAATGACCATCCAATATGTTACCCTACTTATTTGGTCGGAAAATTACAATATTTTCCGAACACAAACCCCTTCAGTGGCACTTTTCATCAAAAGAACCCAACTCTAGATTGGTACACTCGGAGAGTTTGAATACATTATGAAATCCAAAAAGGAAAAATCAAATTAAGCAGCTGATGTCCTTTCTAGAAACCTTTCCAACATCGATTTGGCTTTTGAATCCATTCAAAATAATTCAGGTTACGTCGACGAAATATTCAGAGACACATTGACAAATCCCAAAGGAATCCCCGAATTGGACGAATCCGTTCTCTAAGTTATTGAACCCATAAAAAATTGAGACAAAATAAATATACTGTATGACGTTCAAATCGTTCCTCCAAAAGAAAAAGAAAAAATTCTAACTTAGAAACTGTTCACACTTCACTTGAGAATCCTATATGCAGAACGCGCTTTAAATAAACATAAAAACCAAGTAATCATTACACTTGCGGTTATAGAAAAACTCGAGGGTAGAATCGGAAAAGTTTTTGAAAATTTTCGGTCATATGTCACATTACCAAATGAAAACTTTGAAAATAACATCGTCAAATTACTCAAAGGTTACATTGGTCTGAAGCAAAGGTCAGCTCTTCATTTCAAAACCCCCTCATTCCAAAAGATTTGAAGTAATACGATTCGATATCTTCTCAAAAATTCCTCTTTCAAAATTGTCGAATGTCCTACATTCCTCACTGATGTAGAAACATTAATTGGCCAAGAAGAAAAACTCACAACTCTCTGCATGTTTGACACTTCCCAGATCTGTTGAGGATGTATTGAAGAATATAGGTTTCCATATTCACCGTATTTATGCAAGAGTAGTGAAGTTTCAGGAATTTCAAGAGATTTCTCATAGTGAAATTCACAGAATATTGAGTCCTGCTAACACAAGACGGAAAGATTGCGCATCGTCGTGGCGCATCCTAATCTTGGTTTCAATCGACATGTTGCCGATTACATTGAGCCAGTTGTGATATTGTGTTAATTGTACCTAAACTCGAAAAAGTATTTTAGTTAATATTTTGTTTGAAATGGAGAAACTGTTTGTTAGGGATGGATGTGTGTGTGCCGCAAGAAACTGTTTCAATAAATCATTACGAAAAGAGATCTCAAAGTTTTTTACCTCAGAGCCAAGAAGATAAAATAATATCTGAGTATTATGTAGATAACTTTTCAATTTCGAGTTTTTTCCAACTAGTTTTACTAAATTATTCATTTCGATGTGTCAGGATTATTTTTTGTCAATATAAGATGATCTGTTGACTTAAAAGATGATAATAATAATGTCTTCATTTTTATCCGAAGTTCACTATTAATACTGCTCTGCTTGATGCTCAACCGAGTACAATTTACGAATATTATATCAATATTGTAAACACTTTTTGAAGCAAATACAACTAATATAGTAAATGATTCTACTCGAATTCAAATTGAAGGTAATTAACGTCATGAAGTGGTGGAAATCTGATTTTTGTAAGAAATGATATAATTTTCTTAGTAATCTTAAACTTTCCAATTGCGAAGTAGTAAATATAACAAAAACGTTAAATTGTATTGAATGTTGCCAAATTAAAATTAAGGGGACATTAGAATCATGGGATATTTTGAAATCAAAGGGTGTCTCATATTTTTATACCAGAAGAGTGAATCAGAATTTCTTCCAATACTTTTTTGGAAAAATGCGGTTACAAAATGAAAACTGTATGAATCCTACCACAATTCAATTTTCAATGTCTTTCAAAAAAATAATCTGTTTGGATATTATGAATTGCGAGACAGAACATTGTGAAGCGGACACAGATGAAATACTGTTAACAATTGTTGAGCTAAATCCTGAACAAGGAACTTATCCCATACCAAAAAGTAAATGAATTTATAGAACATATTACGAACATTCAGATCTTCTACAAAACAACTTTAGATCAAACCTAACCTAACCTAACCTAACCACAGACTCTGTCTGTGGTTATTTGACATACAGAGTCTGTGGTTATTTGATCTAAAGGTGTTTAAAAATCCATTCTTGTGAAATTTGTGAAAATTATGCCAAAGCCCATCAATATTCAGATGACACTAGTTTATTTTGTTATTTCAAAGCATATCAAAATGGAAATTTGGACACATTTGGAAATTTACAAATGTCTCATAATAATTTGTAATGTATACTTCCAACTTGGAAGTTGTTTTTCAACAATATTTTGAAACACTTTCCCATCATCGAAAAATCAATTTTGAACACCCTTGTGAACATTTTCCATACACTTTTCTCGCCAACCTGTTTGGTCGATTGACAATATTTTACTCCTTAGAATATGCTGATAGAAATTCCAAAAATGTTAGTTCAGGATCTAGCGAGAGGAAAAAGACAAATTTAATTATTTGGCGACACCAGTGAGTATTTCATTTTGTCATTCACAAATTGTTTGTGTTGATTATTTTTTTTTTACTTAAACATTTTATTTTATGGGAAAAAAGTTTCTGGCTCTCTACTAATCCATCTGGATACAAAAATGGGGGGAATCTCAAAAAATTAGTCACTCCTAAGAATATAACCCTTTCAATTTAAATTTTCTTCCATATTATATACCGCTGAAATATTTTTTTATGATTATATTGTGTATTACTTCATTTTCAATATTGAAATCGAGATCCATCAATAAGATTTGTCTATTTCTGCTCCAGATATGTCTATGCCTTTCATTTTTTCATGTGTCCTTACCAACATAATAAAAATATTAAAAAATATGAGAATGAAAATTTAAATATCATCGAAATATATTTCCAGATATTCTGGGGATATATTTCATCGTCACACGTTTTCGTGTGACGAAAATAATGGAGAAAAAACGTAATATGCCCGGAAACTGGAAAAAAAATTAAAAAGTCAGTACTGATTTTTTTTTGTTCCTTTTTGTTGAGAAACCTTGTCACATTTGTTTTGATCTGACTTCTAGATTCATCACTAAATCCGGTCCACTTCTGAAAAATTTTATGTTTTTCTTGCATCTTTAAAGAGGTAGTACAGAAAGTATTGTATTTTCATTTTGTTTTTAGGAAACCTTCTCACATTTTTCATTCTCAGAGACATTGCAAAGTAACGTAGTATTTTCATGATCTACAACTCTGATTACTGGAATCTTTTCTAAATACCGACTAGTAAGTAATGGCAATTTCCCTAAATAAAAAGTATCAAGAAATGTTCTGACAAAATTATTGATACTCACCTAGGTAAACTAAGGCAAGACACGTTCATAATTAAACCACCGCTAAAATTGAATATAATAATAAACAGGATAAATTGCCAATCTTCATCAAAAACCACCGGTAAATGACTTCTTGGTTGGGCATTGCAAAAAAAAATAAATGACACGGAAAGTATCAGTCTAATCATCGATACACCCATCCAGACGGGATAATTGGTTTTCTGAAAAATAAGTGTCAGTTGTTAATATTCAAGCATTATACATATTTTCAAGCAGAATATTAAGATAGTAATTGAAATAAAAATTCAATTATAATTTTCAAGATAGAAATTAATGAAGTAGTTTACGTGAATATTATGAGACGAAGAATTTACTATAGGTTGATTTCTAATAAAATAATTCCAATATAATAATAATATCATATTCATTATTGAAATTTTCTTCTCTGGCTGGAAAACTCATAAACGTTGTACAGTAAAGAGGGTTTTCCTCCAAACGGACAATACAAAAACCAACCAGAAATTCCGAAGTTCTCATCATAATTGCAACATTTCACTGACAGTTTTGAAACATGTACGAGCAGTATTGCGACTGTTTCGATTGTGTTTTTCGAATCCAATCTGAACTCGGGAACATAAAAGGGTTTGTATCTGTTTCCGTACGTTCAACTGAAAACTCATTGAGGTATTGTATAATCTAGCGACTAATGATAACTTCGAAGGGGATTATGTTCAGCATTCGCTTTATAGATTTCATAAACAATACTTCTCGCAAAGAAATTAACATCATGAAAATTAAGAAACTGAAGAAAGTAGCAAGTTTACTTTCCATCAATGAAAATATCAACTTCATATAGATAGTATTCTGCTTGGATATGTTTTATTTCTAAACTAATAACAAATTAATGGTATTGTGTTGTGCAACATTTGATGAAGAGAGCAGTCAAAATCTAATTTTAATTTACTTACAAATGAACAATATTGATATTGAGAGTTTAACAAGATCATAAACGAACATCTGACCTAAAAAATTTCACCATCACAAAAAGCGGTAGCCAGAATCTACAAATAATTGACGTTAAGGTGCTCACACACGTCCACAGTGATAAAATGAGAAACGATGAAACGGAAATTACTTTGAATATGATGAAATAGTGAGAAACAGGAGTGAGTTGAAAAACATTATTGAAGCTAGTGAAGTACGAGTCAGTCTGAAAATTGAATCCCTCAAGATTAAGGTGAAGAGTTTAGAGAAAGAAAATCTAGAACTCAAAAATAAAGTTGAGTCACTAGAGAAAGAGAATAGAAAGAAAAATCTAGTCATTTTTGGGCTCGACAAAAATCCTAAAGAAGTATCAATCGATTTCATATGTAACCAAATCAAACAACTACTTGATGTTAACCTATTACATTCAGACATTAGCCATATTTATAAATTGGGAAATGATGAAAATTCTCCTATAAAACTTGAGTTGGTATCACAAATGAAGAAAAAAGAAATCCTTCAGAATTGCCGCAAACTGAAAGGATCAAATATATATATTGCCCACGATCTGACCGAAAATCAAAGGAATGAGAATAAAATTTTGAGAACTTATTTAATGCAAGCTAGAGAAAACACCCAAAATCGGTGTTATATCAGAGGAAATAAACTCTTTGTGAATAATATTGCATATACCATTGAAGACCTGGAATACGAAGAGAACCCACACCCCAAAACTAATAGTGCCCCGTCAACACCAAGTACTCATTCAAATCAAATACCCGAAACAGAAAAGGAAGAACAAAGCCAAATTTCACAAACTCGCCTAAATACAGGAGAAAAGCAAACATCCACAGAGACTGAAAATACTTCAAAAGCAGCTCCTTCAAAAAAGTTACCTAAGCAAATCGTTCCGCCATTAACTAAAGACATGGAGGATCAGACTTAGATCTAATAAGTGAGTTGAAATAGTTGACATTCTTCTGTTAACACTACCTTCTGTTTAGTTATTGTTCCAAATTCTTGAATGTTTTTACTATAATTTGTTAATTGAAATAATCATTCAAATTTTATACCCAAATATTCGTTTTCTTACTCAAGTACCGAATTGAAATGGACCCCTACATTCGTGACTTTGTAGTTGAAAAATTGAAGACATATCCACTCAGTACCGCAGAAGAAACGAGTGTCATTTCGAAAATAAACGATACAAAAAACTTTAAAATTATTCATTTGAACATTTGCAGCATTGGGTGTCATTTAGATGAATTTCTAATATTTATGAAGACCATAGATACAATTTTCGACTGCATTGTTTTTTCAGAAACTCGCATTGTCTCGGATATATCTATCGATAATATTGAGGGTTATAAAACATTGTACAATTATGGATACTATAATCAGAATGATGGTATAGTTGTTTTCATAAAGTCAGAAATATACCTATCGCATAGTTTGATAGAGTTAAATGGTAGCAATTTGTTGAAAATAAATGGGAAATTTGAAGAAAAAGAAATTATTATTAATGCATTTTACAGATCACCAGCCACTAATGCTGAAATTTTTACGAATGAATTAGGTAACATTTTGAACGAAGAAATCGAAAATGTTGACTATAGCCTCATTATTGGTGATGCAAACATTGATCTTCTGACAGATAATCAAGTTCCAAAATATTATCTGGATACTCTTGGTGAGCATGGTTTTCGTTCGGCAATCAATACTCCTACTCGGGAGCAAAGGGAATCGAGTACATGTCTGGATCACCTTTTTGTCAAAGCAAAAAATAATGACTTCGATAAAATGTTACCATAACAATTGCATCATCTATAACAGACCACTATACTATACTACTGCAAATCGTTCTGAGTGGCAAACCAAATACTTCTAACGAGCGTAAAAACAAATATCATGAGCAAATTCAGGAAAATAAATTAACACAAACAATTCAACTGATAAATTGGGATGAAATACTTTGTAGCCCAGATTTGAATTCTATGACAGACGCATTCATAACTACTCTACAAAACTGTATTAGAAATTGCACAAAATACACTAGGATAAAACATAAAAATATAAAAAAAAATAAGTGGATAACAAAACATTTGGTTTATTCCGTGAACGAAAAAAATAGATTGTATCGTGACACAAAATGAAACATTGAAGAGGAAATTTTCAGAGTTCAAATTAAAAAAGCTAAAAAAGATTATTATAAGAAAAGGATAAGTAATTAACAAAACGTATCAACGAAACTATGGAAAACTGTAAATGAAATGTTGAATATCCAGAAGAGTGAAGAAACAAACACCATTAGAGATCAAAACGGCAGGATGATAAACGAACCTTCTGAAATCGCAGAGAAATTCAATGATTTCTTCATTAATATCGGCAAAAACTTAGCAAAACGAATTGAGAAGCCCATAAATTATGTAGAACATAAAAAAATTCATGAGAAAACAATTTTTTTGAATCCGACGGATGAACAGGAAATAAAAAATGTTATATATGAACTGAAAAATGAAAAGGCTCCGGGAATCGACGGTTTAAAGGCAGAAACATTAAAACTCATAGCAGACTATATAAAAAAACCATTAAATATTATAATTAATAAATCTCTGGAAACAGGTGAATTTCCCTCTGCCTTTAAGCTGTCGGTAGTCACGCCTATTTATAAAAGCGGAGATAAAACTGATATGATTAACTATAGACCTATTTCCTTGATTTCAAACCTCGCCAAAATACTAGAAAAAATTTTGAAAACTAGATTGAGCAAATTTATTAACAAATATGGATTACTTTCAACAACACAATACGGTTTTAGGGAGGGAAAATCTACCCAGGACGCAATTCAGGTCTTAACTGGAGACATATACAATGCATTAGATGAAGGTATTCCATCAATAGCAGTATTTATAGATCTCACGGGTGATGTCATCACCCGAAGACGATTGTAGATACCAACAATCGAAACGTCGTGAACTAACGTGACTTGGAATCTCTACACTTTTTTATTTTTTTATCATTTTCTTTTTTCATTTCTTTAACTTTTTTATTCAATTATTATATTTTTACTTGTAGGTTATTTCATTATCATTTCATTTCAGGTTTATTGTTGCTTAATATAATTGTTATTTTCAACTATTCTTTTTTAATTATTCTTTTTTACTTGTTTCAGGGATTTCAAATCATTTTATATAGTAGACAATGGAAGTCCGAACTAGTGAAATTATTATTATTATTATTATAATAGAGATGATCAGTCCGTTTGGTCAAAAAACATCTTCGGAGAAGTAAATTCAGTTGAACTGAGGTTTTTGTTCCAGAAATTTTTTGTTGTTATCAATAGGGATATTAAAAATCTCTTTATATTCCACCACATTAACTTTTGATACTATCAAAATGTGTTCATGCCCTGAAACAATGCTTACGTCATTATCATATTTCGTTCAGGGAAACGAAGAAATTATTATATTCTAATACATACAAATTTCAATACCAAACTCGGCATCAGGGGATATTTTTCAATATTCATCCATTCAACTCTCTAACTACCTGTTAATCTCTTTTCATTACGTTAAGTCTCTTACCGTAACACTTCCCCAAGAAAGTATTCTTCCCACCATGCTACTAATATCGGATAGCAGAAAAGTGATGACTGGAGTGAAATATTTTCCTGAAATTTGAATATAAAAAAAAATATATGAAAAATAAATGAAGTAATAATGAAGTTATATGAATTTTTAAACCTTAAGAAAAAGAATCATATTCGAAATATTAACTCGCATTATATTTTCAATTTGAATTCTATTTGGAAATTATCTTATTTCATTTGGAAATTGGTATATTTTTCATTATTCAGTGATAATGGTTACTGTGCAGTTTTATTGACACGTATAAAGCAGCGCTGACACACATCTTTTCAGCTATCAGAAAACAGATGTCCTAATTGTTATACATTCGCGAGCGTCTC
Organism: Leptinotarsa decemlineata; assembly: GCF_025532065.1. NCBI lineage: Eukaryota > Metazoa > Arthropoda > Insecta > Coleoptera > Chrysomelidae > Leptinotarsa > Leptinotarsa decemlineata. Next base: position 9,502,923 of record NW_027412549.1, on the reverse strand, counting down.
AGCGGCTATTATTTCGATACTGAAAGTACTAACTCATAACTTTTCATCAATAAAATGTGATCTCATTTGAAAAGTATCAACCTTTTGAAATTTCTTGAACATTTCTGACGCCAACTCTACGACTATAAGCCTCACTCTATCAATATTTTAGGACATAGTAGGTCAGATTAGGTTCCAATGTAAGTTGGCAGTTCAAGTATATGTTGAGTGAATCAGTCTAGTACCAATGCCGACGGCATTGCTTAAATGATGAAACTGTTTACAGAGTTCTTCCTTGCAAGGAAGTCAGCAGTTCCGTTACTTCCCAGACTAATGTTGTCAGGAATCCAGGTCAGAGATAATTTGTGGAATTCTCCCATTGAAGCTCACTTACAACTCAGATATTGCTCGGTAAAAGTCAAGAGCTTCTAACACCGCTGCTCAAGAATATTTGCATTGATTTATGTGATAGGTTGGTTTTTGTCAATCTTTCCACACCCAAATCAATTATGTAGATTCCCTCTTGAGATACGATCACATAAGTCTCTAGGCAGGTCGATATCTCTGTTCTAGGTCTACAACTGTATACTTCTACTACAGAATCTGAAAGTGTTTTCACCTTTATATTTTTGACTTCCGGAAGATCCGATCCTCTTTATTTTGAATTAGAAGGTGGCAGTTGATAGTTTTAACTGTTAAGGACATCAAGTGTGAAGCATGAGCCTGTTTTGTGCAATTGGCAATATTCAGAATTCTATATGATTTTCATTCAGCCTTTGTTTCCAGAAAGATGTGAAGAGTAGGTTTAGAAGAATTTCCATGATAGCTGACGGTGTGGTATAATAAGAACCAGATATAGGTACGTATATATGATATTCAAACTCGAAACATATCCAATGGAAATATTATATGTTTGGAAAAAATTATGTTTTTGGAAAGAAATTTTTCTACTTTCCACTCTCCACAGTTAGATGACTACATGTCAGCTCCATTATCACCACTAATTATTATCTTCATCATCACTAGAATATAAATAATAAAAAAATAAATAATAGAACAAAATTTAAATTTTTTTAGTCACTATTTAACCTTTTTTGTGCAATACATAATTTGTCCTTTGTGTAAACTGGCCCATAGCTGTTTTCTTGGAAATTTTTGACGTATTCAATGATACATTTTCAAAATGTATTATCCAGATTTCGAAGGAAAGAGGAATAGAGGAAAGAAGTTGCAAGTACTTTTATCAAAGGAGTAGTAGAGGCACGTCAGAAGGATTTTCTCATCGTTTTTTTTTAACCTTTCAATGGAAAGTGAAGTACTGTACTGACCTAGTCATCTGTATAGCAGCAGGTCCTGGATATTATAGCTGGAATAATGATGAAGGGCTGAACATTAGCCTGACGAATTTAAATTCCAACAACAGGATCAAGATATAAGGATAACAACTAATTTGGGCTTTCATATGTATCCAGCCAAATAATTCCCATCAAAAATGGTTTTTGCATTTATTTCTGTTTTTATATTATTGACTACCTAATTCTGTAGTGTTCTCTGACGCACGGATTTCTCTGTTCTATAAAATCGAACATGTGAAACATTTTTCTTATAGTGAGTTATTCTAGACCAATATACTTTCCATCGTAATCCTCACAGTTTATGGGATAATGCCAGGTTTTTTCCTTTTCAGTCGTCTCGTCTTACAGGTTGTCTAACACAACACGAACATACGAGCAGATTTCAAAGCCACTTTTCTGTTGAATTTTTCAAAAATCCGGACAGTAACCTGGTAGATTGACGTAGGTGGTTTACTTCACTCATCAGCCGCTGTGTGAACCGATGGTTCAAACCGCAAGACCGGACGATTGATTTTCACTTCCTATCGTCGAACCCGTGTTAGAAATCACACGTTAAAAGGCAAAGAGATTTCAACCTATTTTTAACAGAATACATTGGTGTATTTTAGTTTATGAGAAACAACTAGGAATTTTTAATATTCATCTTTCTGAAAACTCGAGTATTCAGAAAGAAACTCTCTGAATGTTGGTTTCCCAATTAACTCATCCTTCTTATTACTTACTCGTTAGTTACTTTCAGCTATTTTCTTGATGATTTTTATCTGATTTCATATTTATATATATATATATATATATATATATATATATATATATATATATATATATATATATATATAATAAACTACCACTAACTGGATTGAAATATGAACTAACCATCAATCCTCACATCAGAATAATTCCAAATCACAATTGTCAAGAAATATATCAAGCATTATTTGAGTCAACAATTCTGAAATTAGTTACCCACACCTGAATATGAAAGATTTCTAGTGATTGATGAATAAAATTATTGCCACTGATGGAAATAAAGTACTCACTTCCCCAAGTACCATCCATATAATATTGAGATATCACTAAGCTTGTAACTGAAGGATGAACGCAAGTCATTGCAAACAGTACCATAAATAGAATAACACCAGGAGGCCATACATCCTTCGCAACTTCTTTCACTTCTGACCAAGAAAATTTTTTATCTTTCCTTTTTTGATCTTCTACGCTGTCTTCCGAATAATAGGTATATAACTTAATGTATTTCATTCCTAAAGTCAATAAAATTTGTGCCACTACCATAAAAGTTCCCGTTAAAAAATAAATAAGTGCTCCATCTATGTCTGAGTCGGTGACGGATATAGAAATAATCTGAATGAAGTCTGTCAGAATTCCTCCACCTGTTCCCAACAGAAATAGATTCAGGAACTTACTGGGAAACTTCGTCAGTAACACCATCGAAAACATTTGGTAGATGGCAACTGTGGCTGAAAAATTAATAAAATAATTCTAAAATGATTATTTGAATTACATCGGGAGTATTCTGATATGTGAAAGAGACCATTTTCAAACAAATGTAATGCACAGATTTCTAAGTGGGACGTATTTCTCAATGTCATTAGATATTTTTATAACTTTTCCTCAACTGTATCTTGTTTACAATATTGTATACTGAATAATCCCAAAAAGTATAGTACTGGAACTGAAGAAATAACATACCATCTACATTTTCGCCACCTCCCCCTTTTTTGTGAAAGTTTATTCGATTCCTGAACTGAGCAAGTACTTGTGCAAAGGTGGGGTGAAACCATACCAGTGTTATTATTAAACCAACTCAGGTTACACAATCATAACAACCTATATTTTCATTCAAATTGTTCAATCTATAAAACTCCTTGAAAATACGTATACTGAGGTTTTTTTATGGAAACATACTAATCACAGTGGAATTTAAATCATTTACCGGAAACAATTTCTTACCAGACAGACAAAAGACTGTTCAAAATACCGGTATACTGATGAAATGTCCTTATCTATCCATATAATAACACAACATAAAAATCATTCGAATGAGAACTGCTTGTTTCCGTAGTGGAAGCTGGAGGGAAAAAAAACAGTCTTTCCATCAAGACTATCTATAGGTTTCCAACGATGCTAGTGATGACGTCTTGGTGGTCGTTGAGGTCAACAAATATATCCTAGATAATTTAAATACACTCTGTTGGTCCCGAAAGTGTTCAAAATTTCCATGTTTCGGAAGGTTGAAAATTGATTCTTTTCTCAATAAAAATGAAATATTAGTTTGATATTCCCATGAAATTACTCGATTTCAGTTATTCATGAGATACATATGCTGGGGACGTAAAATGTCCAACTTTCCTGCTTTCAAACAAGATTTGATCCATGAAGTCTAAAAACATTTACTTAAAATGTATCATTTCTAATCCTTTGGGTGGAAAATAATAGTGTAGTCACTTGTCATCGTCAAATGAAAATAAGGGTTAGTTTTATATTCTTTCAAGAATCTGTAAACTGAAGATAAATATCGCTCAGAAAATTTTATTCAAAACTCTTTCTAATTTAACATACTTTCAAACCGTTCATTCATGAAAACCAGACTCCATTCCATAATGTTAGAAATGAATTTGTAAACAAACTTCATTTTTATTAGGAAGGGTACAGAAAACATAGCGATAAAATTATGAAGAATTTGAAGGCTCGCCTACCAAAACAGAGTTTTTCAGCTATTTTTTTATGCAAACCCATGAAACGAGGATTGAAATGAAGGCTAGACCACCAAAACTGCGATGAAACGCTTCTTCTAATAGCGATATATCTAACATAAATAAAACTATCTGTAACATCTGAGTGTCATTATTCTTGAATCATGCGTGACCCTCAGGGTCTAGTTGTGCATCATTCTCACAATTCCAAGTCACCGTCCTAACCAAATTGAACCAATGTAATCAAATATTCAAATAGTTTTGTGACTGAATAGGTTTGATTTGATATTATTATGACAGTGACTAGACCTTTACTCTACTGAGACAACTCAAATGGATATGCAAATCAAATAAAACTCACCAATACATTGAACAGGTACAAGAGATTGTAATGAAAAACGAATTTCTACACTTCACTAATTCACATAACCTCACGAAAATAAGACAACAATACTTCAATTCAAACTCCACCTCGAATACCAAACATTCATAACTGATATTCAGAAATATCAATATCCCAATCAAAATTTATTTCAGATTCGAATCAAAACATCATTCTGAATAGTAACAATCTCATTAAAGTCGGAAAGAATACGCGACATACAGATAATGCATTCAGCCTCGTCACTCGGGTGCTGGCTTTGCGGTCTCATGTCAAAGCAACAATGAAATCCTATCTTTGACAATTACGAATTTAGTCAGCTGAGGATATTTCAGAAAGCAATCCTCATGAATACCACTTGACCTGAAAATGTCTTAGCTGAATTTCAATTTTTTAAACTCAAACTTTGTTTTTTTGTGCAATACCAATCCAGCCACTATCAAAAGTCGCATGCTAGTTACTTTCATGATATTTGTAAAAAACAAAATTTTCATTTTTTGCGTATTGGGTATTACATTGGATAAACGGAAATGAGTTTGGAAACAATTTTCATTGAAATCATATTCATCACCTGTTTGCAGAATTTCGAAACGAATAGAAAACTGCTGATAACTCAAGAATTTTACCAGTATTGGATAGAAAAGTGAAAGACCCATCAAACGAAAAGTGATCTTTTTACTTGGAAAAAGTTAATATCGCCTTCCCGGGAATATAGAGCAATACTTTCAATAAAATATTATTCTGTCAATTTTCCTAAGCTGCGTTCATTCCCAGATCTTTGTCCAATTCATTGTGCTCGTCCATGAACTTTTAATTTAAGAAACTTTCGGTAGCCCCCTCTCTATGAAAAGAGAAATGAAACTTTCTATGTATTTTACCGCTTTTATTTGTAACTTACGTTACTGCAGTTTCGTCTTATACGGACATTTTCAAACTTATACAATAAACTCCGTATAAGACGACACTGCAGTAACGTTAGTTACAAATAAAAGTGGTAAAAAACATAGAAAGTTTCATATCTCTTTTCATTATGTTTTCCTACCACGTAGTAACGACTACATCCATCAATTTATCAGTCTCCTCTCTCCCATATAGGTAGTATGTAGTATTTATGTTGTTTTTTTTTTCGATATTGCCTCTGCCATTGACTTTTCGTAGTAATTATTAATATTTTAAATTATATACATGAATTCTGAAACAGTTTTCTCGAATTCTTCCTCAACTAATGAAATATTGAGTATTTTGAGTTATTTCTTATATATTTTATGAGATTCATTTTACATCATTTGTGTGATTATTATTCACTTGTTGAAAATATATGTAACTCTTATGTACCCATAACTCTCCAATGTGTGATATGGTGATATTAAATTTTAGATACCTACTCCCTGCCATTTGAGAGATGTGAGACTGTTGATAAACACTTCTTTCCATGGTATATTCAATCATGATTTTTATATTACAATTTTTGTTTGTACGAATAGCCCCTTGTTCGATATGCCATATTGTGATTAAATGAATGGAATGAAATGACATTCAAAATACTCACCGCTATTCAGTCCTGTCAGTATCATCGCCAAGGCAAAAAATTCCGTCTGCCCTAAAAAGTAGGGAAAATTATTTTTTTCCAAAGTGAAAATTGTGAGTTGGATTATATATTTTTACATTTTTGCTACACACACTAAAAATCAGTCTGACATCTAAAGTTTTCAAGTAAGAGAAAATTCACTGTATATAATGACTAAGAATCGAAAATTTTGATCTAAGAAAATGTATCAACAGTTTTACACAGGAAGTACGACTGCTAGTTATCATCATTTTTGGAAAAAAATGTAGCGGATGACATCGAAAACATTGTACACAGCGTTATTCAGTTGTTTGTGAGGTAAGGAGTTTGAAATGCAGAATCAACATGGAGTTATTTGAATTTGATATTTTTAATTCTGAAATAATGTAAAATTCATACAAGGTCAAACGGAAATCAACCCAAGTCAAGAATTTGAATGGAACAGGGTACATTTTTTTGACCATTCGATTGGTGGCCACTTCTTCTCAAAATGACTGCGAAGGTGTCATTCCTCCCAAATTCAATATGACGGCACTATGACATTATCCATAGACATATTTTGAAGCAAATCCAAGAAGGGATAAATAAAGGACGTATTTGCCCAGTTTTTCGATGGAAATTTAAAAATTTCAATATGTTAGGAATTGAGAATGTAAATAGCTAATAACTCAGAATACTATAGAGTAGCTTTGATACTTTCACTTCTTCACTTACAGAAAAAATGAAAAACTCAGTGTCTTCGACATTTTCTTGTAGTGACTTCAAAGTCAAAGCTTGAAGAATATCACTCCCAAATAAGATTTTTTAGATGAATAAATGGCATTTGAGAATCAAGAAAGAGTACGTGGATTGATGAATTATTCAAGTTTTTGAATTTTTATCTAAAAACTGGAAAATTCCGTCGATCCTTTTTCTCTACGTCGAGTTGTTTAACAAAATTTCTTTAGATGACGCCATAGTGCCACCATATCGAATTTGAAGAAAATGAGTCCCACGCTAATATCTTTAATGGAAATGGCTACAAGTGTTATATCATTGAGCGAATGGTCAAAAAAATACAGGATTTTAATAAAAATTCTTGACTTAGGATCATTTCTGGTTGACACTGTATATATTTTCAAGTGGTTTATCATCAAAAATATTGGCTTCGATGAACTATACCTTTATTCCGAATTGCAAATTACATACATCATAACAACTGAATGGGGTCGTCATCCCGTTTAGCGCTTTCTATAGTATTGTGCAAAAGTTAATATCGGCAGTATCACAGTCAGCAATATTATTTGCAGATACATCATCCTGAATTTTTATTGAGTTTTCTATTTTTTCAAAAAAAATATTCCACCAGCAGATGCTGTTTCATTTTCAATAAAACGCAAAATTTCATTTGCCAATGACATTTTGCTTGACAGACTGTCATCGATATATATTTCAGTCGTAGACTGAGGCTGCCTACAAAGAAGCATGTGAAAATTGATGAATTTCCCCATCTGACATTAGAGTACAACAGTGGTATAATCCCTATTTCATACAGTTTAGTGCATGTGTACTGAATTTACAACTGTCTTGTTTGGAAACAAGTACGAAATATCAAATTTTATGTGTTAATCGAAGAAAAAATATTTCAATAGATATGACCAGATCAAAACTAACAGAATATCTATCAATCTTAGTATCTAAAGAATCTTATGATTAAAATGAACAGGCTGGTATTGATTTGATGCATAAAATTGCAAAATGATTTTCAAAAAATAAGCTGTATATAAACTCAGCGGAAACTGATTTTTTTATCTTCCATACAAGACAAAAACAAATTGAAAATATCAACCTGACCTTAAACAACACTAACGTGAACCGTAATACCTCTGTTGAGTTCTTAGGTCTGAATATAAATGATAAACTGAATTGGGAAACCCACATATACCTACTCTAATAAAATATATTAACACCAAAATATTTCAAATACGCTGTATGTATAATTTGGTCCTGAGAGCTCCAGTAATGAAAAACTTCTATTTTGCAGACATTCAGTCGAGACTGGCATACGGAATTATAGTATGAGGACAATCATCTGCTGCTCTACGTCTCTTCATTACACAGAAAAAGTGTATTCGTGTCATGTTTCGCAAACCCCAACAAAAATCTAGTAGACCTCTCTTTATAAAGCTACAAGTATCGCCCCTTATTTCTCTTTACATATTGGCAACTGCTACATTTACATGTTACATTTACAAACATAGAAATACTTTGCTCTGTCATGATGACATTCATGGTCGTTCCACCCGGAATCAGCATTTGCTGAATACTCCTCAAAACAGAGTGAACCTATCCCAAAACGGTCCTCTAAGCATCAGAATTCGAATTATTAATAAAATTCTCCAAAATATCACAGATGAACCTACCAATTTCAGATTCAAGAAGTCACTGAAAAAAGTACTAATTGAGGGTGCGTTCTATACTTTGGAAGAAACTGGAAGAACTGAAATCATTTGTTTCAATAATGTTTGTAATGTGTTTTACTTTATACACTCTAAATGAAATGTTCAATCATCTGTTTTAGCGACTGTTTTAGTGATGTTAGTAATGTGTTTCATATGTATATACATTTTTTATATTTATTCCTTAGAATACTCTATCTTTGAATGAGATATTCTTGTGACTGTGACATTTCCAATATCATGTAAATGATCCAGATGGAATGAAAGAATTATTATTATTATTATTATGAATGTGTCGTAGTATGTGTGTAATTGCATATTTTACCTTGATATTCAAATTGTACTGTACTCTGTCTGTACTTGTACTTGTCATTTTAACATTTAACTTTCACTCTGTAATTTTGCTCTATAATCCAAATTTTTGATATGTCTTATACCACTTGTGGTCTTCAGATTAATACATTTGATTGACTGATTGATTAAAATATTAATGAAGATTTTTTTCCTCGATATTTCGCTAGTTTGACAGAATGAACTATCTACAAACGCAAAGTGCCTTCATTCGAATAATATTTGTTATTGTTTTATAATTTCATGATTTGTATTCATCTGAATTCACTAGTCTAGTGAATCCAATCAATCATTTCGTTGTGCATTGTAAAAAATATGATTTTTCAATATTATGAATGATCCTATTTCATAACGAAACATATTTTGATTATTTGAACATCCCGAAGTTCATATTGTTATTTTCTGTTTCGTTTATTACAATTTCTAATTGATGAAATCTTCATTGGAAATATCATATAATACACTTGAATTCAAGTTAAATGCTCTACTTACATGAGTCTGTGTCAATTTGAGTGAACAATGAAAGAATCACGAAAATCGAAAGGATGACAGTCAACGCGGACAAAATACATTTTTGTGGGTTAAGCCTTCCCGCATAAATTGAACCTACGATAGTGAATATTACAGATGGTATTGAAGAGGCAATTCTTGATGATGACTCGTAAAGAGATTGCAGTGACGTTCTGCTTGGGTCATGTGCTGGTGCAGTTGTATTCCTGAACTTAAACATCCAATACTGAAAATAACAAAGAACTGATTAGGTATATCAAGTGTAATATCGTTTCAAAAAATTGTTTTGAATACCATCCAGTTATCCTTCCAGGAACAACTGATTGAAAGGGCAGGGTGAAAATGATTGTAAATCAGCACAAGACAAATTAAAAAGGTCTGGGGTCTACAAGCTCTAGTGCGACGATTGCAATGTGTTATATATAGGACATTCGGGCTGCAGTTTCAACCAGAGATTCGAAAATTTTGTTTGTTTCATGTCGTTTCGTGTTGGTTATATTTCGGAAATTTGGTTGTTGTGATATTTTTCATTTTTCTCAATTTGTATCTAATACTTCTGATGGTCTTCGAAATAGTAATATTACCAACAGGAAGAAACAACTTTTCGAGCCCTACAGAATAATTTAAATGAATTAGAAACGTCGGCAAGAAAATATATATATATATATATATATATATATATATATATATATATATATATATATATATATATATATATATATATATATATAGATAGATAGTCAAATGTTGACTATCAAAATTGAACTAATATGAAAACAAGGGAGCATATACTGAGTTCCTAAGACGGTTTCAGAAATCAAAACTTGATTTCTGAACAGGCTTGAACAGGAATCTACAGGTTTCTAATCCTACAGTTTCTTAAATATACGATCTACCAAATATTCACAAGCCTGGAAAGTATGTGCTTCCAATTGTCTCCGCCATAATTTTCCCTGCTTATAAAATTATTGAATGTCTAACTATCAATCATAATAATTATTCAATTTTCAAAAATATAATGTTTCTTCTAGACGCGATTCGCAACACCGTAGCTTCATCCATAGTAATAGTACACACACTGGTCTACAATTCTTATATACAACAGTAGTAGTTACTCACTTGATTGGTTGATGGTAAATGAGATAACAGGTATAATCCGAAAAACTATTATAATCTCAGTTCTTGGACAGCAGGTAAAATCTCTCACAATTCTCACAATTGAGTTCAGGTGTTGTTAATTCACATGATTTCATATGGAAGGTTAAGTATGTGAAGATATTGTATACATTCAAGAAACACTTCATTGTGAGATTTTCATTAAACAGTTTCATAAAAACGCAACACGTGTTTCATTAAACACTAGCTTCTTCGGGCGTGTCAACGGTCTCAGTAGAGAAATAATCGATGACATGGCAGTGAGAAACCCAGTCTCCTCCTTCATAGCTAATTTGTTCATGAGCCGATTTGTATTGAAAGCAAATGTTGATTTGAATTACTTTCTACGGACTTGGATCCAATATGTATGATACAAAGAAATCAAAGGTAGAGGATAGAAATCCAAATATTGGGTTGACATATGGAATTGAAAAAAACGAGGAGTTATCATTGTTGGATGTCTTATTGATCAGAAGTAACTTGGGTCTGAAATTTCATGTCCACTGGAAGAATACAAGATATATTCCTAATACCTCACACCATTAGTCACAACACAAAATGGTAGATCATAACTTTCTTGTCCATAGGCTTGTTATGTTCTCCTTGAGAAAATAAAAGTACTATATTCAGAAAAGTTTCAGAAAATCTCGTAAATGTGATCCCAGTTAGAAAGTTACACTATATTGGCAACTGATAGTGAAGACATGTATTAATCAACTGGTAGTTGTGCAAAGATAGTAATTGCAATCGCATTTTCAAATATATTCCATTCGTTGAGAGTCATTTCATGATTTGATTTTTCATAATTTCTAGTTTCTAACTACACCAGATATTGTTGGATATGAAATGTCCACCGAAGTACTATTCACCAATCCGTTTAATACCCGTGCCCAGTGATTGATTCATTGAGGATAGAAAAATGAATCACCTCGATGCCGTTTCATACAGGGTGGCGAAATAAAAACATAGCTTCTCCATCAGTAACTGCGTCAGTATGAAAAAAAATTGGGAACCGTCGATTTTTGACAGTGATAAAAAAGGCCATTGAATAATATGTTGTTCTCCCACTCCGGATCCATGGAAAATGTTGGCCTGAACAATGTCGACCAATTCAGGAACTTCACACCGAGTTTTTTCAGAATAATGATATTATTTCTATCTCGTTCTAGCGTGATCACCCTAGACAGTATCGCAAGTGAGGTGATGGAAATCATACCAATGAAACATGTCAAGTGATAATTTTTTCACTAGTCGGTTACGACGTCTGTAGAGACGATATTTCACATGATACAATGATGATATTTGTACTTACATTAAATGCTGTTCCGATGAACACCAATGGCATCATTGTCATGAATCCCAAGATGAAGAAGTAAAAGCTACATAAATAAAAAGTATCCTTAGGTGCATTCTTGATTTTGTCGCCAAATCTTTTGTCGTAATCGTTCCTAGTTGATGAAACAGAAATGATAGATTCTGAAAAACAAAGTTCATCAATGTGATTTCAATAAAGAATAAAATTCTTTATGAATACAATGAACCGCCTATATAGGAATAATATCATTGATATTGATCTTGTAGGTTAATGGTCCATTAACCTACAAGACTAGCCTGTACGAATTATCCCTCCAGATGATTTGACATGAGTATTATAATATATGCTTGAAAATTACCCTTTCAAAATTCAGGTTTACCCCAGATTCCCCAAAATTCAGATCAGAATCCGCCCTTGTTTGGGGCTTTCAGAAAGATATGTTATTTGCTGCAAGAAGCAAATATTATCTAATTACAAGACCATACTTGTCTTGCAAAAATATTCGAAAAAGCACTCAAGAACAGAATAAATGACTTTTTGAATGAACATAAAATGATGTCTAATAAGCAGTTTGTCTTTCGAGAAAGACTATCAACAAATGATGCAATTGCCTACTCATCCAAAAAAGTTTACATGTCCTTAGATAAGAGTTAGTCCAATTTGTTACTGGGTTTGCCCAAGGCTTTTGACACATTCAGCCATGAACAGTTGTTACAAACTTCGGTCGGTATAGGATTACGAATAGAACCGAACAAGTAGTGAAAATATTAACAATGTCCTAAGTGAAAAAGGGGTAATCAATTACAGCACACTCCAAGGTACAGTCTCAGGATCAATCTCCTTTTCAATTCATATAAATGATTTATTAGTGTCAAAACTGTCAACAAAAAATATTTTCAGCTACGCCGATGACACTGCTATCCTGTATACAGATTACACATGGGATATATCGAAAAACAAAGTAGAAACGTCTCTGAAAATGATTTCCATATCCGTTCCTACTTTGTTTTTGAAGTTCAGTCAAAAAATATCAACTGCCAATTCTGAAGAAGAAAAATTTCACTCATTCGCCAATAACAATAGCACACTGCCTGATTGTGCTACTTTGAGCATAACAGAAATAATACTGGTTAACGGAAAAACATATTTCAAATAGATTTCAAATACAATACATTCTAGAAACGATATGAAATAATTAGGAGTATTAATAGATAAACACCTACACTGGGATCTTCACATAACTAATACCTATGACAAAAACATCAAGATGCTCATTATATAGATAATTGAAAAACATACTCGACATTACTTATCTGAAAATGATATAACACGAAATACAACTTTCGGATGTCAAAGTACATTTTAAAAAATTTAATTTCATTAACAAAAATGGGTGTTAACAGTGTGAGAGCAAAATTAAGACTGAATTATGAAAGTATTCTTCCCATGAAGATGAGATTGCTTGCACATCAGTTTCCCAGAATCGCGAGATTCTGCTATAGCATGGTCAGCGGTTCATATGGAAACGGGCGATATAATTCCTCCCCCGTAGGAGGGTCAGCGAGGAAGTTGAACCCTAGACATCTCCATGTCATGATTTGGTTCGGATGGTCCTTTGGTTTTGCATCCTCTGAGGCCAATCTTCTTGTGCACTCGGTACAAACAAATTGATACTAGGACCAGGTAGATAAACATCATCCAAAAACTTGGATCTTTGAAGGATATAATCGGTTCGTTTTCCATTATTGCTGTTTTTATTGAATGAAGTTCGTCCGGGTTCAGGTCATAAAGTTGGATCCCTAATGATTAGGGGGCTCTGGCTTCGCTTGATGCAGGAATGATTCTGCAACCGTGTCAGGAATCACACGTTAAAAGGTAAGACCTCGTCAGTCCTTAGCTCGCACACGTTTCACAACTTCTGTTGTGAGTTGTCGTTCGTATAGCGGCGCTGATTAACGGAAGAACATATTTTAAACATTTTTTTTTTAAACAGATCAGAGTAGTAGTTATCTATTTTCTATATAATGCAGGGAGTGAAATCGGGTGTAGCAGGCAGGAAGATTGTGAGACTATTTTTCCTGTTCAAGCTTTCGAGGCGTTTATTGTCTCTCTCGAACAGAAAAAAGAGTTTTACAATCTTTCTGCCTCTGACTGCTTACACCTGATGTTTGATGCATGAATAGCTGTCTTAAGTCGATTAAACATGTTTCTTGGAATAATCTATTGAAGGAGTAGTTGTTTTTTGTTATAGATTATTTTCAAAATCCTTCTTTAGAGGACATCTAACTGATTCAAATAGAGTTTAACTGGATAATTCCAACTGAGAATGGCGTATGGGCTCATTTAACAATTTTTTTTCAATTCATTATTTTAAAGTTTATGTTTCAAATAGTACATCTGCAAAAAATCTGAATTTTCACTCTTTATCTTTCCCCGCAAATTAATAGTTGAATGTGGCGTTCGCCGAAACGTGACGTGGTCAAGCGTGACGTCACATCAGTCGACTCGGCGAGTGCTGGCGGATAAGCGAAATACGTGTGCTAGAGCCGAAATACAGTGTGCGCAGCGAAATACAGTGTGCACAGTGTGCAAACTGTGTGCACACTGCAGTAAACAACACACAACTTGTTGACATGTCAACTGCGTGAATATGAATAATGATAAAAAAGAACGTTTCTTAATGCAAGAATTATTCGGTAACTGCACCAGACAAAATTTTTATTTCACTGCCAAGTAACTTGAAATTACGAAAGTTATGGCAGCGCGCTATGGGGAGGGCCGACTTTGTATCTGCCAAGGGGACGCATTTTTGTTGCGAAGATCATTTTAATGTAAGTATTAATGATTAATAAAAAAATTATAGGTTGAAAAAGACTTAGAAAATCACATGTATATCAAAACTATGAAAGCGGGAAAAATTATATTGAAACCAGGCGTAATTCCGCATATATTTGATTGCCAGATTGATAGACCGACGGCCCATACATCTAAAGCTCCGTTTGTTCAAAAAAAGGAAACACAAATCTTGTTGAATACTTGTAACGAAGATATCCCTGAAAATCAAAGCATGTTTGATGAAGCAAGTACACAGGAAAAGACCTTTGATGTTGAAATTCAAGGTATTAAACAGATTTTTCAAAAATCAACAGCTACAGTAAATATTATATGCCTACCACCGAAAAAGAAATCGTTCTGAAGAACGAGAAAAAAAAAAAGAAAGTATTGGAAAAAAATTACGACTAAGTTCCCCCGAAGACAGTGAGAGTTAGAGTACATCAGACATGACCTCTGTTGATACATCATCAAATTCTACTTTGTCTGGAATATTTGTTCAAAACTGTAATTCGAAAAACAATATTGAGCAAAGATCTATTTACGTCATAGCGAAAAATCCGAAATTATGTCTTGGAATCCTAAGAGACTCTTTATTTATTATAGAACTTTCGTCTCAAAAATGCCAGTTACCCAGAATTGATATATAGGTACATCACTTTGAAGAAAATTAAATTGAATTGACGATAGCAGCGATTCATAATCTCCAACTACAGGCCCGGTTGCAACTGCTCGAAGCTCGTTGCCTGGTGTGAACTCAAGATGTACGGCGGGCGATCTCACATTTTCAATTGATCTTGCTCAGTTGTTAATTGACATATAAACTGGAAAATTTTGTGGGATATTTGGGAGATGATTTACTTTTGTAATATATAATTTTCAATAAAAAACTAAATTAGCCTGAATGAGCCCATTGTAGCTTCGACTGAACGAGAGCGTGTTATATCATTTTTAGGTGAGTAATGTCAAGTATGTTTTTCAGTTTTCTGAATCTATATAATGAGCATCCTGATGTTTGTCATATTAGTTATGTGGAGATCCCAGTGTAGGTGTTTATTTATTGTTATTCCTAAGTATTTTATATTGTTTTATGGAACGCCGTTTCACTTTTTATTGTCACAAATATTCATTCCTCAATTTATTCAACTAACAATGTATTTGTTTGAATTTAATTGATTCATGCATTTCTTCGACACATTAAAAACGATTGTTCCCAAAATTTGTTCTATTTTAAATGACACTTGATTTAATTTGTTTGATGAAAAGTTGCGAACAGTTATAATATAGATTCATTGTTTGAAATTTTTGGAAGTAAATGTTTGTCATGTATACTTTTTTTGTAACTAGCGAATAATTTACTACAATTTCTGTGAAACATGAATAAAATGGTTTGTTGATAATTATAGTTACATGAATTAAAACGATTGTTGATAATTTTAATTCGGCGCTAGCGTCGAACGGATTCTTGCAGAAGCTGAATTTTTGAATCTGGCAACATGATAGTTCAGTGATAGTAACACAATATTCCGTTCGACCGCAGCGCCGAATAAAAATTATCAACAATCAATTTAATTCATGTATCACCTAAAAGCAACAATCAAAACAATTCATTTTTACAAAATACCAATAGAAAGTAAAACGGCGTGCCACGCCGTTTTACTTATTTTAATATTCCTTTGAAATGATCTGAATTATTTTGTTTGTTGAATTTCAGTGATACATGAATTAAATTGTTTGTTGATAATTTTTATTCGGCGCTGCAGTCGAACGGATTATTACCGTACTATGACCAATGACATAAATATTATATGCAGTTAAGTAGTTCCGCAAAAATACGCCCGACGTCAGCGCCGAATAAAAATTATCAACAAACAATTCAATTCATATATCACTGAAATGCAACAAACAAATTAATTCAATTCTTTCCAAAGGAATAATAATAAAAAGTAAAACGGCGTGGCACGCCGTTTTACTTTTTTTAATATTCCTTTGAAATGATCTGAATTATTTTGTTTGTTGAATTTCAGTGATACATGAATTAAATTGTTTGTTGATAATTTTTATTCGGCGCTGCAGTCGAACGGATTATTACCGTACTATGACCAATGACATAAATATTATATGCAGTTAAGTAGTTCCGCAAAAATACGCCCGACGTCAGCGCCGAATAAAAATAATCAACAAACAATTTAATTCATGTATCACTGAAATGCAACAAAAAAATTAATTCAATTCTTTCCAAAGGAATAATAATAAAAAGTAAAACGGCGTGGTACGCCGTTTTGCTTTTTATTAATATTCATTTGAAATGAGCTGAATTATTTTGTTTGTCGAATTTCAGTGATACATGAAATAAATTGATAGTTGATAATTTTTATTCGGCGCTGTCGTCGGGCGTATTTTTATGGAACTACTCAACTGCATATATGTATGGCGTTGGTCATAGTACGGTAATAATCCGTTAGACCGCAGCGACAAATAAAAATTATCAACAATCAATTTAATTCATATATCACCTAAATGCAACAGTCAAAACAATTCATTTTGACAAAATACCAATAGAAAGTAAAACGGCGTGGCACGCCGTTTTGCTTTTTATTAATATTCCTATGAAATGATCTGAATTATTTTGTTTGTTGAATTTCAGTGATACATGAATTAAATTGATTGTTGATAATTTTTATTCGGCGCCACGGTTGAACGGCGTGTTGTCGTACTATAAATGAACTAGCATGTTGCCATATGTAACAATTGAAGTTCTTGATAAATCCGCTCGATACCAGCGCCGAATTAAAATTATCAACAATCGTTTTAAATGTATCTTTCAAATACAAGAAACTTTTTAAATCATCAAAAAATTTAATTTTTTGTCAGAAATTAGCTTTTCAAAAAGACTGATGGAATAAAATGATACTTGCTTGAGAATGTTTTGCACAAAAGTTGTAACCAAATTTTAAATTGAAGGCATTAAAGTGAATGTTGCAAATATTGAACACTTTCAATAAAATTGAAATATAACAATCTTTATTATTCATTGGAAAATATTTAGTATGGAAAGTTAATTTGCTATATTTTCAGACAAACGAAAGTCTATTTTTATTACCAACAATGTTTCATGGAAAAACTTTGACAGTCATTCAAATATATTCATTGAAATTTTATTCCCAAACTTACTGTTAGAAAGTGAATTTAAAATTTCATTGTAATTCAACAGTCATATAAATAACTAACATTTTATTGAAAGGTCAAAATCATATGCGGAATTGAAACGTTTGTTGAATTTACTCGAATAATACATTCCATTGATGGTTGAATTAAAATATTGGTTTATTGCTGAGTTGAACTATATGTATATAGATTATTTTTCAGCATAATATATAATAAATTGGCGTTCCATTTTCCAATACTCTGAAACAATATTTTTCTTCGGAATCAATAAAAGTTTCAAGTTGTTTCATTACTCTTTTTTATTCAAATAACAATTTTATTCATGTAACATTTTAAATCAAGTGTCATTTAAAATAGAACAAATTTTGCGAACAATCGTTTTTAATGTGTTGAACAAATGCATGAGTCAATTAAATTCAAACAAATAAATTGTTAGTTGAATAAATTGAGGAATGAATATTTGTGACAATAAAAAGTAAAACGGCGTTCCATATTGTTTCGAGAATATATTCTGTTTAAAAACTATTTAAAATATGTGTTTCCGTTAACCAGTATTACTTCCATATTTTCGTTATGTTCTACGTTCAAAGTATCAAAATCGGGTGGTGTGCTATTGTTATTGGCGAATCTATTTAAAAAAAATATGTTTTTCCGTTAACCAGCTGTCGCACTCCTACGAACGACAATCCTCAGAAGTCGAAACGTATGCGAGCTAAGGATTAACGGGGTCTCACCTTTCAACGTGTAATTTCTAACACGGGTTGGCGATAGCAAGTGAAAATCAAGCGTTCAGACCACCGACCATCACGTCAGTCAATTCGAGTGATGGAACAAAGCACCCACGTCGCACCGCCTGGCTACCGACCGACCGAATGGAGTAGAATTTCTCTTTTTCAAAATTGGTAGGTAATGTTTTTTACTGAACTTCAAAAACAAAGTAGAGACGGATCCAAAAATCATTTTCGAATCAGTTTCTACTTTGTTTTTCATTATATCCCATGTGTGATCTGTATACAGGATAGCAATGTCGTCGGCGTAGCTGATAATATTTTTTGTTGACAGATTTGACACTGATAAGTAATTTTTATAAATTGAGAAGAGGATTGGTCCTGAGACTGTAACTTGGGGTGTGCTGTAGTTCATTACCCCTTCTTCACTTAGGACATTGTTAATTTTTTTCACTACTTGTTCGGGTCTCTTCGTAATCCTATACCGACCAAAGTTTGTAACAACTGTTCATGGCTGCTTGCAGCATAACATATTTGCTGCAAGCATGTTTTTGATAAGGTGGGTGAGAAGTGACACAATTACATTTGATATTTTTTGGATCACTTTTGTGTTTATTGCATCTATACCTGGAGTTTGCTTGGAACCTAGTTATTGAATTATGGTCAATAATTTTTTTTGTCTACAGGATTAAGAAAGAAAGATTGGTGATGCCTTGTTCGATTTTGTTTTCGTGAGGTTTTTGGTATTTTATTGACGAGCGATTCTCCAACTCCGCATAAATATTCTTGAAAGCATTTATTTGCTTTCGATTCGTCAATAGTTCAAAGTTTTTGTTCTTGACGTCCCCAATTTCATTTTCTGATTTTTTTCAGTTGACTATTTGAAATAATTTTTTTGTGATTTCCTTTTATTACCTATTTGTGTTTTATAGTGATTATATTTTGCTAGTTTGATCAATTTATACATTTTTTTATATTCGTGATGAGTATACTTTCTATCAGAATCAATGGGATAATTTCTGTAGTCATCATATAACTAATATTTTTTCCTGATTCAATACGACCTGGAGTAATCCAATCATTACATTTTATTTCATTTCTGTCAATTTTTTTTCGCTATAGTATTTTCATCGATGAGATACTTGGGAATATCCATTAGGTTAGTCAGAAGTATTTCAGTATCTGTCTCACCCAAGTATTTGTTTCAATGGTGGGACTTCAAATCAATTTTTAAGTTATTAAAATTCGTAATATATTTTATTTTTGGTTCGTTATAAAAAAAATGTTTTGCCCAATGTGAAGTTGGTATGCCTGAGGTTGTCAATCTGTGGTCTGAAAAATAATTCTTATATGTTAGTGCTATATGATTTTTGTTCGATTCAGAAATATGTGGTCAATGCAACTTTCATATGTATCTTGTATTCGAGTGTTGTAGTTAATCATCTACTCAAAACCTCTCTCACTCAGTATATTCAGGTTCATATTCATATCTCCGACTATTGTCTAAGTATTTATTGATGTATTTTCCGTTTGTTACAGGTAATTTTCAAAATGTTTCAACAAAATTTTCCTCTTTTGTCAATGGTGATCTATATATAGCTATTTTCTTATTTTTCTTGTATGTTGTCCGAACCAATTTTTTTTGTGGTGTATTGATAATATGACTATTCTTGTTTGGAGGAGTTTATGATGTATTATTTGATAGAGGACTATTTTATTTTATTTTTGGTGTTTCTGAAATACTTTTCGTACGTATCTCTAACTTTTCTACTATGTACATTTCTCCACCAATGTAAAGATGTTCTTTAAGTATTTTTGCGTCTAAGTTCTTTTGGGTTTTTTTGTCTTCAGGGAGTAGGTCGTTAACGATTTTAATTTTTGTTCCTTCCAGGTTATTTGATCTCGCAATGATTTCTTTGGAATTACAAACCGAGATCAGTATGTCTTCAGTGTTCTCGTCTGTTTCTTGCGCAACACCAAAAATCAAGACGTTATTTTTTCCAGATGTTCTGTTTGTAAATATCAGTTTTCGTTCAGCCTCTAAATTCTATTGTTTGGCTTGTTCTTGTTATTCTTTGATCTCTTTTAGATTTTCAGTATGAATAAATACTATGAACTTTATGAACTCTGCTGTTTCCATGGCAAGTTTTTCCTAGTGTTGTGGCAATGTCGCCTATGATAGAGCTCTCGTTGTGTGTTTATGTTATGTTACGTTCTGTATGGCATTGTCTATGAAGGCAAATATGTGAAACATGTTCTTTGTAGCGAGCTATCACAGTCCGCTCAATTTTTCCTGTGCGAGCTGAGGTATTGCTTTTCAACGGACGATTCTCAGTACGGGTTGGACTATAGGCAGTGAAAATTGATTATCCGGCCTCGTGGCGTGAACTACCGTTTCACCTGACGGTCGATCGAATGAGTCCAACAAACCAAAATCAAGTATCCATTTATTATAATATATCATTCACACATCTACATTTTCCAGGCTTTTCTCTACCTGAAGTGTAAAGTAGCAAAATACTTCTTCTTTCGACAAACTCGTCCTCACGGCTCCGCTGAGAAGGGGCAGTGAGAAACGCCCCGGCGATGTTAACAAGTTACTCCTGAGAATGGAACAAACCGCTCACGCCAACCCAACCGGCTACCGTGACACCGTCCCACGGCTCATTTCGTAAATCCCAGAATTTTTCTTTTTAGTACCTACAATACAATATTTTGAATATAAATATGATAGTGGCTTTCAAAACTTTTCGTAACTTCGTAAGTGTTGGACAACCCAAGAGACAAGCTTGCTACAAGGAACATTTTTCACTTATTCGGTTCCATAGAGGAATGCTTGAAATTGTTGGGACCGTTACATTAAAAATTTAGAAACCGAAAAATGTGAATTGGGTTCTATGAACGAAGACCAAAGTCCCATTCATATCAGCCCTCTGTTCGCACACTTACGTAATTAGAGATGAAAAACAGTTGAAGATTAGATATCAATCAGGTAGCAAATAACACTAGATATCAGGAATTTTTCAAATGACCCTTACGATGAATAGATTCATATAAAAACATTCAACATATTCAGTATACGTAGTCCCAATCATCACTTGATGACGGTAACTCGGTTAGCGGAACGCACGTCGAGAGACAGTATTTTTGTTCTGGTGAGGGAAAAATGTTCCCTCGTATTTGTTCTCTATAGTCATTGCTCTGATAATGACTCTACTCACAAATATATCGTATTTTGCTTGTTTTCCAAACAGAACTGCTAATATTCAAATTCACGTTACAGTTCAACCTACCACTTGAAGAATTTAAGTGGCCTAGCATAAGTGATGCAGTGAACCCATATTCCAAAGTTTTTTCTGAAATATATTATTATAAGCTGATTCTTTCCTTTTATTCAACTTGGTAGAATAATGTATCCTCGAACAATGGAATCAAGTTCTATTATTCTGAAATTATTTTGTAGTCATTTGATATTATCCAGCATTCTTTCGAAATATTTACAGAAACTCTTTTGCGTTCTACTTTTGTGACTTTATCTTTTACTACTTCTTCAACTGAGATCTATCGAGTTCGAGTTCATTTTTGGTATATTCGGTATATCATACAGCAATCATTTTTTGAAACTTCTTCTACTCCTGTTTGTGAATAATTAGGTTTTTTTTACACCAATGGATGAAAAAAAAATTAATACAGTTCACTGTATGATTTTCACTATAAAGGATTTTACTAAAACCGCGACACGTGTTTCGCTATGCAATAGCTTTTTCAAGCCTAAATTGACAGTTACTTCTAAATAGTGTCCGACTGAAAGTTCGGTTTCGGTTTCGGTCGAGTTTCGGCAAAAAAACGGGTTTTGGTTTAGTTTCGCTTTCGGCGACAAACCTGCCGAAACTACGACCGAAACCGAAACTGCATTTGGGAGTTCTCGTGCTGTGATCGATAATGTTCGGCGCGTTGAATTTCATACAAGCGACGCGTCCACGTGCCGAATCATGTCATGACTCGTGACTTAGTTTGTGATTTATTATGTTTATTACATAAATATTAAGCACCCATTGTGATATAAGGTAACACTGACGCCTGTCGGAAATAATCCAACGCCCTTCGTGGTATTAGCCAGGGGAGTAGTTGTTTTCTGGCGTCAGTCCATGCAACCTACTGGGTAGGTATATCGAGACTGGCTTGAACGTTTAAAGTTCATTTCTTTAGATTTGTTTCAAGCATAGCCCACTGACTAATAAGAAAGTTTTTATTCCTTATTCAGAGGAATCGGGCAAATTACGGATATGCAGTTAGTACCTCGTCCACTAGATGGAGAGACATTTTGTGATGTTCGCTCCTACTACGGAAGAGGAATGAAATACTCTGAAAGTATTCCGATTTTAAATTATGGAATATCATTGACTTTAGGTCGATAATGGTCACTATCTTGCACTGACGAGTGGCTAATGAGCCCGAAACCGGTCTGTAAGTATCCCCGTTCCAAAATTGTAGGTCGACGCTTTCAATTGTATTGCCAATTGCATATGCAGGAAATTTTCTGTGAAGATTCCTGCACTGACGCCTGTCGGATATAATCCAAAGCCCTTCGTGGTACTACCCAGAGGAGTAGTTGTTTTCTGATAGGAGTCAGTCCATTCAACCTACTGTGTAGGTATATCGAGACTGGCTTGAATGTTAAAGTTCATTTCTTTAGATTAGAGAAGGAATTTTATGTTGTTTAATATTTTTGAAAAACCATTAATAATATTCAAAAGAAGAATCTACACCTACTCGAATGAACACCTCACATATTTTAAGTGTTTTTAAGGTGCAATTCATATTTTTTCTTAAATAAGAGGTTGTTATGTTGATTTGTTGATTATCAATAATAAGTAAAAATGTCGATGACTGCATAAAGTTGTGATTTAAAGATACAAAAATGAAGACTGACTGATTATAATAACGTTTTCTTTATTTTTCCCTCAAAACATAATCCTTTTAAAGAAGTTTCGGTTTCAGATTCGGCCGAAACTGAGACCGTTGCCGAAATTCGGTTTCGGTTTCGGTCGTAAAAACCAGTTTCGGTCGGACACTACTTCTAAATGACAACCATTTCATACTCTAACCTATTACCTACTCGTCTGCCTAATGTTAGGTTATAATTCAGAAGTAACTGTCAGTTTATGCTTGAGCGAAACACGTGTCGCAGTTTTTGTAAAACCCTTCATAGTGAAAATCATAAAATAAACTGTGATAATTAGTTTTTTAATATGGATTTTCATCAAGAATCGGCCAGTTCTATACAATTACCAATAAATGACAACAAATATTTGCAGGTCTTGAAACACTGTGAGTCATTCTCCAATTAAACCAGTGAGTACATTTTTTGTCTAGGAGTCGTTTTATCAACAGATAAAAACCTAATTTTAAATGTATACTCAGATATGAGGTTGTTTCCATTATTTGTGTAAGAGTTTCGAAAATTATAAAATTTAAAATAAATGCTCTTTAAAGCATCCTTCCAATTTCGAAATTTCGACATAACTATATTGTTTTATTTCACAATAAGATGAATTGGAAACGGTATATTTTTAGGGGGAAATTAGTTTTTGAAGAAGAATCGTTTTAGGAGTGAGAGGTTTTGGCTTTCTATTCCTTCATCTTTATACAAAACAATGTATGACTTCCAAAGAAAGGAAGAAGCAAATAATTTCGAAGTGAAGTTTTTACAAAAATATGTAGATTGTGCAAAAATAAAATTTTCAGACACAAACTGGAAAGAAAGCCCTATCGAGACAACTTCTTTCATAGAAATATTGAATTAGACAAAAAAAAATACTTTCGAAACGACTACTTTTATGTGAACATTGAACTATTCAGAAAATACTGGGAATCTTTGGAAGATTCCCATACTTTTTGTATGAAGACGAAGAAGTGGTAGAAAACCACGTCCTTTCTTTCCCAAAAACAATATGATATTTGTGTATCCAAACTTGTCCAGCGGTGGGGTTTGTTTGACTACAAAAAAACCTAGGAGAAGCCAAATATTAAGCACTTAGACGAAACAAAATCCATAATCATGAAATGTCACTCACATAAGAGGAATACTACTGGTAGAGGTCGGAAAACCTGTTCGGTTATCAGGTAACAATATAAATGTTAATCAAGAGAAAACGGCTCAACGTAAAATGAAGAGTCATGGAAAACCTGACCAATAAGGGCATATGTGCAACTCCTGTTTATTTGATCTCGAGGTACTTTCTCCAGTTTTCAAATGTATTTCACATCATAACCCGTTGAACACACCACATGTATAGATATTGTCACGTTGTTACCTGATTTTGTTCCGGTGTTGAGAAAGTATTTTCAATAGCTTCATTTCACACCAGAGGTTCCAGTACGAACTATCGAATATTTCAGTTGATTTCACTATCTAGTAGTGGGTGGAAAGTGAAATTGATGAATTATTTGGAACTATTGAAGCCATAATCTGACAACATGATCCATTCTAGAATACATGAAACATATTTTGGTTCACTAATCCGATCAACCTAGAGTTTTCAATACAATCTAGATTGATTGTATACAATTCCTTGTCATTTTTAAGAAATCCGTTCCCTAATTGAATATATGATCTCACAAAGTACCAACACTTATGTCACTTGAAGAAATTTCCACTACCATATTTGGAGTATTGATTTTTTTCTGAGACTGCGAATTTGCTGAAATGACAATAATATTCGAGGGTTGAATAAATCTTACCATGAAAATCCCAACCATGTTTCTTCATGAAAATAGATGAAAGACCTTGGAATTGATAATCCTTGATATCAATTTCATAGAAACTGCTCTATATTCAAAATTCAAACGTAAAACATGTTTTCTTACCTTTCCTCAAAATTTCAACGTTTTCCTTCATGATTGAATAATGGTGGTTGAACGTTCCGCAAGTTACTGAAAAACCTTCATTTAATATAAATTATCAACAGCAATATGAATGACCATTCACATTCTTTCTCCATTTATCCAATTCATTATAAAGATAATATAGATATCAGTTAATTTATCGTACAGGTGAGAATGACATTCAAGAAATGTTATCGTAAATAGATAATACTGAAGTACAGATGTTTTCAATGCATGAATCGTAGATTTCATCGAAGGTTCTGAGAATGCAGGATGGAAAGTCCTGATAACAATATATTTGATGGAATTGGCCAATACTTGTATGAAAACAGAAATTCTTGTTAACCTATCAGAAAATAAAATGAAATACCACTAGAATTAGGGTAAACCAGGGCTTGATATTGAGACCTGTTTGTCAGTGAGTTGGCATTTTATGATATAAACGCCACAATCTTTGTAGAATGATATATACATCCTCATCAATATGTAATAGAAATAATAAGGCATTGGAAAACATTGTGGTCACCCTATTTCTGAGCTTAGTTGAGTTGAAATTTTGGGCCTTGACTTTTTTGTGAATCTTTTGTCAGTGTGGTTGACTTACTTACAATAAATTCAATATCTCTAAACGAAAGGGAGATTTAAGAGCTTCACAAAACCCTGAGTAAGAAGAGAAGAAGATAATTTTCCTCCCAAAGATGACATTTAAGGTATCAACAGAAAACCAAAACATGAATATTAAAAGTGAACGATAATCACAAGGGCGCGGCGATATGTCAAAAATATAAGCTTGGACGTCAACCAACAAATAATTAATTGTATTTTGTCTATGTCCGCAGGTTTCAGTACAAACAGTGAACTAGATGGTACCGCAACCTAACTGAAGCGTTGCAGTCATGAACTCATATCAGATGGCGTATTAGATCCCACCAACGGTACTGGGATAGGAAACAAATTCGAAGTTCTTCTCCTTAACGTGAACAGTCTCCAGTGAAAAGTGAGCAAGATAACTCTCCTTACAAAGACCCCATCTATGGGATCGAAATAAAAACTGAAACCCCAATTATCGAAGAGCAGCACTTCTTCATATTTTGGGATATGTTATCAGAATTTTCGAAAGGAATCACAGGTTACTACAAGCAAAGAAACAAATCTCTTTGCTCTCTCTCCCATATGATCCACGTACTCGTAACATAATATCGTACATGTTTGGCTCATAGTGAGATGATATGGTTCACTTCCGGAAGCACTCTGACTTTCGACCATATATGAGCAAATAACACGTAAGATGACATGATTCACTTCAGGAAGTATTTTGAGTTCTGGTTGTATCAATCATTCCATAACACAACCGAACAATGTATGAAATAACGCCGCGTGACCTACTACTTCGGTTTATAGGCGCATATACATAAGAGCTAATGGCTCATAACGTAACATCTCAAATATTCGGCTCGTTGCGAAATGACACGGTTTGCCTCCGGAAACAGTTCGAGTTTTGATCGTATCAATCATTCAAACCGATCGGGATATAAAATAATGCCGGTCCCAATCTTTCGCCTTGTCTACTCAATAATCCTTTGATACCATGGCTTGAAAACGTTAGACATGGTTAAACATTGTTACGTAATATTTTTTTTCTTATTACTTATTTAGTCAATCATCAGTTCATATGTGGGGGGCACAATGAGAGGAAAAACTTATTTTCTAGTTAGAAATTTGATCGGAAGACATGATATTGGTATTAGTATAAAAAATAATATATATTAAATTTTCACTCAAAAGGAAAGTCCTTAATGCCGCTATGCGGTACTTAGCCTCGATTCCAAACGGCCAGCTGTAATACGGCACTATTTTGCTGCTCCAAGGAAGAGGATGAAACACCCATGTGACATTTCCTCATTTCCTTGTCCCCAAATAACTGTTCATATAATAATATCGGGTTTTTTTTCCTGGGTGGTACACCAATTTATAAAAAAAAAATGCCTCCGATTATCGAACCCTAATAATTTGAAGACGTTTTCATATACAGTTGGAAAAAAACTGATATAAATATCCTCCGAAGAGATAAGAAAACGGAATTTTCAACCTTCCAAATCAGCACAATTACGAATCCGTTTCTGTGAACATGTGATTTACAACCACTCATAGCGTTTACGAAAATCCCTAAGTTAAATTCAGAGTTCGAGTATCATTGTCGATTTCCAACTGAAAATGATTAAAATACCTTGGTCAAGGACCAACAAAGTTTCTAATTTTTCCGTTAGTGGCAGCAGCTATCGGGTGGTTGTTTATGATCTCGATATGAGCTATTAGTAGATGGGCAAGCGACAATAAATAGGTACCTTTTACGGATAACGTAACAACATATCAAAGTGATACGACTAAAATACAACTATACTCCGTATTCACCATCCGTAACGTTGTGTTCGCGGTTACATTACAGATTTGTTACAGATGGTTACGCGCCTGAATATAACTTCAGATAAGCAAGTATCCCAACGATGGTCAGTAACGAAGCCAAACTTCGATTTCGACTTCTGAAAAAAAAATTATATCTCTATGCAACTTTCTTTGAAAATAGGTAACTAGATGGTACAAAATCCTGAAAACGCAAAACCTTTAATTTGATAGCTAGAATAATTATCTACATAATATTTGATGAACTGTTGAATGCTATTATTTATCTGGATCACCTACGAACTGGAACTCGTCCCTCGACATCACTCCAATAGGACTTGAGATTATTTTCCGATGAAGAAAACGATTTGGTATTCTCCACCTCGGTATGGGAGCGTTCACCATTGAAATCCATAGCGAAAATAAACGTTAGTCTATACTATATACAATACTGTGTCGTTTTTTTGTATTTGTCTTTGGTTATGTAAATTTTTTTTCTCAAAACTTTGGTTCATCACCAAGACGGATCTTCTGGAAATGTCAGATAAGCAATTCATGAAACTATTTAGCAGTCATTTCGAATGCGTCTACAAGAGCAGATATTTCTCCTTTGACTGAAGTATTTGCCATTCCTTATGAAATAGAAGTTTGTGAATAATTCGTAGACTATTTGACTGTCTTAGAAGGTGAACACTATGAGTGGAAAAATGAGATGAAAATGAATGGAATAATAGGTTGTTTCGGAAGTTTCGTCCGTTTTGATGTCATGTGTATTTGTAGCTCTGTATCTTAATAAATATTCACCCCAATGTGTCGTTGTATATTATTACTATGTTATGTCGTTGAGCGATTGAACCAAATTGAACCAAAGGGCTGCCAAGACGAGGATTTGAGGGACCTGGTGGAGACTGACCCATTACAAAAAGTGCCTAGAATGGCAAAATAACTAGGCGTAAGTTGTCATCCTGTTTTTAATAGTTTGAAACATATTGAAAATATCAAAAATCTTGAAAAGTTCAGGATAGTGGGTGGACACCGATAAGCCACCCAGGAACTTCCCAAAGGCGTAAACCCACCGAAAAAAGGCCATGGTTACTGTATGGTAGTCAGCAACTGGTGTGATTCAGTATAATTTTCTGCAACCGGGCCAAACCATCACAGCAGAGTGAGAAAATCGAAGAAGCGTACCAAAACTTGCGCACGTTCCACAAATCACCATCCGAAAATTAAACAAATTGAGCATCAACGTTCTGCCTCACTCACCAAGTTGTTAGTGAAAGTGCACTGATTCAAATGCCGCTTATTTCGATTGAATTGAATAAGTATTTCCTGAGAGATTACAGTTCAGAATATACTCATAAAAACGAACAAAACTTTTCAAACAACCCAATAATAAAAATTTCGAGAAGTCATAAGCGAAATATTCTGATGCGTTATCAAGAAAATAATATGGAAAGATGGGAAAAACCAGTAAATATAAATTCTACCTGAGAGAAAATTAATTGATGAATGAGTCAAACAATAAGTAAAATGGCAATAACATGCAAATAATATAGAATAAAGAATAAAATGTGCAAAAAATTAAAAAAAAAACAAATTTAGTATCTGGTTGATTACCAAACATTATTTTTTTTTCACACTTGTAAATATGGTTTAGGTTGCATTTACAATTTATGCGGGCGAATAATTTACATTGTTTTCTAGAACCTCAGTTTGATAAAATTCTACTACTTATTTCTACTCTTCAAATCTATTAATGCCGATCCTGACCTTTTTTTTGTTTATTCGAATTGGTCGTTCCGAAATATATTCAAGGAGAGGAGTAGAGACACAGAAAACGTTCTTCGTCGTAATCGGGTGTAAAAAACTGCAATACAAATCCGTCGTGTTGCGAACCCACAAAGTTACATGTGCGATTTCATCTTGTCTAATAAGGAACTTCCACTCCTACAATACATTCGAAGCTGGTAAATGGGCTAGTAATTCTCCAGAACTATTACATGATTTACCTGAGTCATATAAACAAAATATAGATGTTTGTTTAGATTTGGAAAATAATATAACCAAAATCTTAGGCTTCCGTTGGAATCCCATTGAAGACTTATTTTTTTATTCTATTACCGCTGATCAAGATGAAGTATGTACAAAGCGAAACATAAAGTATGTACAAATCGAAACATTTTATCCGAATTAGCCCGAATATTCGATCCCCTGGGTTTCTTGACTCCAGTAACATTTTTTGCGAAATTGAGTCTCGGTTGGGATGATGGATCGCCTTTTGATGTATCGAACAAGTGGGAAATGTTCAAGTCCAATGCGTATGAAATTAAAAGAGTTGGTAGAAGGAGAGTAATTTGGTTCTGCTGATTGTCATCCTTCATGCAAACTCAATGCTGTGAAGGAATTACAGATTTGTGAGGAAAAAATTCGATTCTTAGCTGATTATTTGAATTCTCAAGACAGCATAAAATCAAATAGCCATGATGCTCGCTTTGTAGAGTCGAAGCTCAAGCATTTGTATGCTAGACTGAAGAGAATCAATGTCCCGGACAATGATGCAACTTCAGCTCGCATTTTCGAACGATTATGCAAGTTAGAGGAACAATTGAAAGACAAGCTTGTTCTTGGTGATGGAGTAGTTTCTACAACCTCTTCAGTACCGGTAGTAAATACGGTTTATAAAACGAATTCCACTCCTGTCTACAAATGGGACATATCTTTTTCTGGCAAACCTAACACTATAAGTGTTAATTCATTTTTGAACGCGTTTCAGAGTATAAAAAATCACGGCACGTATCAGACCAGGATTTAGTCGATTCTCTGGAAGATATTTTGAGTGATGAAGCTCTCTTGTGGTTTCGATCGGTTAGGGAAAAAATCGATACGTGGGATAAATTTGTGAACGAACTTAAAACTGAATACTTGGGACATGACTATCAAGTCAATCTTTGGGAAGAAATCCGAAATAGGCGACAGAAGCCGAACAAAAAAGTTGGTGAATATTTTGCTTGTATGATAAACATGTTCAACCGTCTCCCTGTTAATTGTAGTGAAGACGATAAACTTGCAACCTTACAACGGAATATTGGACCGTACTTCATTGTATGCACGTGAACTTGCATACAAATCTAAGACGCAAGGTAATGTTTGTCTTTTGGAACCCGACTTAGCATACAATGGTCCACTTGAAAACCCACCTTCGGTTCATGAAGTACATGTTGATCAGGCTGGGAGTTCTAATAAATCATGTTGGAATTGTAATTCTAATCAACACAAATTTTCTCGTTGTGGGGAACCTAGAACCAGAAAGTTCTGTTTCTGTTGTGGAG
Source organism: Leptinotarsa decemlineata (assembly GCF_025532065.1). Taxonomy (NCBI): domain Eukaryota; kingdom Metazoa; phylum Arthropoda; class Insecta; order Coleoptera; family Chrysomelidae; genus Leptinotarsa; species Leptinotarsa decemlineata. The sequence continues at coordinate 9,471,815 of NW_027412549.1, read as the reverse complement.
AATTAGGTGTTACAAAGTATACTTGTTCCTGTAATCCAAAAAACGACAAGAGAGGCCAACGTCAAACCGGTCAACGGTCTCTAAGTGAAGTATTTCTACAAAACCGGTTGATGACTCCTGGGAGTCATGGAAATTATTTGTCGGTGAAGAATACCGAAGAGAAAAAGTGAATGCCTTGTTCACTTCGGTTGGTTCGGATCCGAGACCCCGCTTAGAGGTCACGATCTATGGTGTTCTTTTCAGAGGTCTTCTAGATTCTGGAGCATCTCGGACTTGTATTGGTAGAGATGGTTGGTATAAACTATCTAAATTCAATTTAGTTTTAGAGAAAATATTCATAGTGTTTCGTTGGCAAATGAGGAAAAATGTGATGTCTTAGGTTTAATTAATATTCCGATAAAATTGGATTCAAGGGTTAAGTTAATGAAATGTTTAGTTGTGTTAGATTTACAGGATGAAATTATTTTTGGCATAGATTTTTGGAGAGATATGGATATCATCACTTCTTTTAGAAATAATTCATGAGTTGGGAAAGTCGTGTGATTTTGTTGATCGCCTTTCCTCAACAAATCATTTGAATCATGATCAAGTCAAAATGGTCAATGATTCAGTTCAAGGTTATTTTGATCAAATGGAAAATGGTTTGAGTTGTGCAAAAGGGATCACTTATGTTATTGATACAGGAAACAGTCCTCCCATAAAACAAAGATATTACGTGTTAGGAATCACACGTTAAAAGTTAAGACCTCGTTAATCCTTACCTCGCACAAGTTTCGACTTCTGAGGGTTGTCGTTCGTAGGGGTGCGACAGCTGGTTAACGGAAAAATATATTTTAAACATATACATTTTTTTTTCGCCTTATATTCAGAAGGTGATAGATAAAGAAATAGACGAGATGCTATCTCTAGGTATTATCGAACCGTCCAAATCTGCATGGTCTAGCCCAGTAGTGATGGTTAAAATACCTGATGGAAATTACCGATTTTGTATTCATTTTCGTAAGTCAATGAAGTAACCCGGCGAGACGCTTATCCACTCCCTTATGTTAATCAGATTTTGGCGAGGTTAAATAATGCGAAATATTTTTCGTCTATCGACATCAAAAGTGCTTATCATCAAATTTTGCTTGAAGAGTCCAGTAAAGACAAAACCGCTTTCACGGTACCAACTCGAGGCTTATATCAATTTACTAGGATGCCATGTGGACTCCATAACAGTCCGGCAACGTGGCAGCGTCTCATAGATACTATTTTGGGGCCTGAATTGGAAGAATTTGTCTTTGTGTATTTAGATGACATTAAATCGCAACTACCGATTCTTCAAGTCATCTTCAAACTCTTTCACGAGTTTTTGAAAAGCTTTTAAGCGCGGGACTCACCGTTAATCAACAAAAATGTGATTTTCTGAAGTCCGAACTGAAATATTTAGGATATCTAGTTACGAAAGATGGACTTCATACTGATCCTGCAAAAGTCGAGTCAATGGTGAATTATCCAATACCCCGTTGCGTCAAGAATGTCAGACGATTCATTGGCATGGTGTCTTGGTACCGTCGCTTTATTCCGAACTTTTCTTCTCGAATGTCACCTTTAACAAAATTGAGTCGGAAAAATTGTAAATTTGTTTGGTCCAATGATTGCGAGGCTGCTTTTCAGGACATGAAACAGCTCTTGATATCCGCACCCATACTAACATCACCGGATTATACGCGTGAATTCACAATCCAGTGCGATGCGTCACAAAGAGGTTTGGGATGCGTGTTGATCCAACATTTTGATGATGGGGAAAGGGTGATCTTCTATGCCAGTCAAACTCTCACTGCTCCCGGGACGAAGTATTCAACGACAGAGATTGAGTGTTTAGCCGTCTTATTTGGTATAGACAAATTTCGACCATATATAGAAGGTTCAAAATTCACAGTAGTAATTGATCATGTTTCCCTGAAGTTTCTATTCAATTTGAAAAACCCATCTGGAAAGTTAGCTTGTTGGGCTTTGAAACTCCAAGGTTATGACTTCAAGATAATCCATCGTAGTGGAAAATACCATTTCGTACTGGATGCCCTGTCTAGGATGGTGACACCAGGAATATCTCTGATTGATATTGATCCAGTAAATTGTGGAGATTGGTATCGGAAACTCCGTTCCAATATTTTGACTAGTCCCCAAAAGTTTCCGAAATGGAAGGTGGACAAGAATTTGGTTTACAAGTTTGTCGATACAGGTTATCCATCACCCGATGCTGATTCGGACTGGAAAATCGTTGTCCCCAAAGACCTTCGTCAATCCGTTCTCTTAGAGAATCATGATGACGTGACAGCAGGACATTTGGGCTATTTCAAAACGCGAAAACGTATTTCTAAACTTTATTATTGGCCCGGTATGAGCAGCGATATTTTGAAATACGTGAGGAGTTGTGAGATCTGCAAGGCTCAAAAACCAGAACAAATGAAGCCTTATGGAGTTATGTCCACTTGAGTAGTATCTCACCCATGGGAAGTAGTTGCCACGAATTTGATAGGTCCTTTACCACTGTCACATAAGCGCAATAGGTTCGTTTTGGTTGTTACAGACCTATTTACCAAATTCACATTGCTTTGTCCTTTGAAGTCGGCTACCGGAGAAGCTTGTGCCCGCTTCATCGAGGAAAATGTATTCATGGTATTTGGAGTCCCTGAAAGATTGATATGCGATAATGGTCGACAGTATGTGTTCAACAAATTTCGGAAGATGTGTGAATCCTATGATTGTAGAATTGTATTCAATGCCCAATATAGCCCTGATGCCAATCCCACCGAAAGTCTGGGATATGCTTTGAGGTCTGCGGTTCATGAAACCACAGGTCATAGTGCCTTTTATCTCAATTTTGGCAGAGAAGTTTATTTGTCAGGTAGGATGTTTAGAAGACATCAGGAACTTCAAGATAACCAGCCTCTAGATTTCGCTTCTAGGGACAAGTTATCAGACCATGTTCGAGAAGTCCGTGAATTATGTTCAGAGGTTCGATCGAAACTTAAAAAGTCCTATTCTGCGAGTGCAGAGCGCTACAATATGCGTAGACGCCCTTTGACCTTGGCTGTGGGCCAGGAAGTGTGGAAAAAGAATATTCAGCTCTCTGATGCATCTGCTTACTTTCAGGGTAAATTAGCTCCAAAATATGTTAAATGTCGGGTGTTGAAAAAGTTATCGACGAATGTTTATGAACTCGCCAACTTCGAAACAGGCAAATCTTTCGGTTCCTGGCATATAAAAGATATCAAGTTGGGTTAATCAGGAAACTTATCCCTGCAGAATATATATATATATATATATATATATATATATATATATATATATATATATATATATATATATATGCTGAACTGGTTTTTCCGGGTATTTGATCCGTGTATGTGATATTATCTCTACACATACACGGATCAAATACCCGGAAAAACCAGTTCAGCATATTCCTATCCGTGAAAGGTTGAGAATTCCGTTTTCTTATCTCTTCGGAGGATATTTATATCAGATTTTTTTCCAACTGTATATGAAAACGTCTTCGAATTATTAGGGTTCGAATATCGGAGGTGAGTTTTCAAGCATTATTCCTTGTGTCATCACAGGACAACAATATATCCCATAATACGAGGAATCTAACAATAATTTAATTTCAGGCGTTTTTTTTAATAACTTTTTGTACCACCCAGAAATCCCGATATTATTATACGAACAGTCATTTGGGGACAAGGAAATGAGGAAATGACACATGGGATTTCATCCTCTTCCTTGATGGAGCAGCGTAATAGTGCCGTATTACAGCTGGCCCTTTGGAATCAAGGCTAAGTACCGCATAGCGGCATTAAGGACTTTCCTTTTGAGTGAAAATTTAATATATATAGTATTTTTCATAATAATACCTTCACATTTCACATTACCAATATCATGTCTTCCGGTCAAATTTTTCTTCAGAAATTTCTAACCAGAAAATAAGTTTTTCCCCTCGTTGTGCAGGAGATTGGAAGGGTAGTTTTCTTTTTCCCAAACACCCTGTCCAGGTTTCTCTGTCGTGCACGACCCCCCTCCGTGGTTGGCTATTATTTATTGGTTACGGTTTTCCTTGCACATTGCCAAACCCTGTGTGAAAATATGTCAATATATCCATGTGCCAAATTTTGAGTTTTATTGGGGCATTACTGTATCGTGGATAATTTATAGATTTTGATCTGCTTGCTATTACATTATACAGGGTTAATAGTAAATCTATTGGCGCCCTTGGAACATAAATCATTTGTATAACTCACCCCTCCTCTCGCTGTCTAAAAGCTAGCTGTGAGCAAATAACCCTATCCTGTTTATATCTAAAATACCCCATATATGAACTAATGATTAAATAAATAAGTAATAAGAAAAAAATATCACGTAACACCTTTACCTGTAACGATTCAGGCTTAAAAACGCAGCTCTAGAATTGTACCTGTGGCCCATCATCAGTAATAACCTCTACAACCGACAAAATAACACCCTGAAGAGATTCCAGCTGACTGGCTGTTAATGAGGTAGTCGGATAATGGACGTACAAGATTTCCACCCTGATACCCGCGACAACCTTCCCATTTTCTGCACGTCAGCTACATCTGACGATGCCTTCAAGGGCTTTTTCGCCTCTGGTTTCGGTGAATCACCATTTGAGCGCAAACGTTTGCTAACCTGCTCATGGGGGGTTTGTTCCTCCACCTGAGGCAGATTCTGCGTATGCCGCTCAAGAATTTAGTGCAAGGCGGTTTCATAAGGTACTGTGCTCTTGAGAAGACGACTCAGTCGTTTGCTGGCTACACCACCAAACCTTTTTTAAGGTTTAGTTATTGGATCCGGAGTTGGAGAGTTAAGAAGCTCTCGCTCCTGATTTGAAGTTACAGAGAGGTCAGTTGGAGTCATAAGCGCGACATCCATCTCCTCTGAAGACTCGACGTGAAAAATATTGAATTTACTTTGTCCATAAAAGTCCCACGAGTAGCTAGGAAAATAAGGTCAATCACGGTAGAGCTCCGCATTACCATGACAAGGCGATGATACGACGAGAGGTCGCCCGGTATCTTGAAGGTTCCGATGACTGGTTTGCTCAGCCCCCACATCCCAATTCAATGCACTCACAAAAGCAGCAGGCACAGTGTTTCAGGCAGTGATAAATGAATAAGGACAGCCAACCTGATAAAGTAACACCGACCAATAATGTGGAGAGGTCAACCACTGGAGAAGTGGTACCAACCTCAAACATTAAAATCAAGGAAGTGGTGCCAACCGTAGACTCAGGAAAGCCGCCACCGATAGAGGTGGACGACAGCAAGAGATGGAAAGAGATATACAAGGATCTCGAAACAAGGAATATTAGGTACAACAAACCCAAATTGACAAAGAATGGCATCTACATTCATACCAACGATGAGACAGAATGGCGTAGAGCTACCAAATATATGGAAGATAGGGAACTGGACTTCCATACTTACTTCATTAAGACGCGATTATTCGCGGAATCCCTGAAAATGTGGAGGCAAAGGACGTTACAGGTGACCTCGTAAAGCAAGGATTCACAGTGATTCAATGTCACCGAATGACATCATGGCGCACCAGGAAGACGCTACCACTATCTCTGTCCAACAAAGGACAACATTTTTGCACTAAGAACATGTGTGAACCTTATTGTGCGGGTGGAACCGCAAAGAACAAGCATGGGAGTTATATCCCAATGTCACCGTTGCCAATAGTTCGGACACGCGTAACGATGCTGCTATGCAACTGCGCGTTTCGTGAAGTGTGGAGAAAACCACGACACCAGAGAGTGTCAAAAAAAGAGAGACACTGCCTGGGGCCGGACCCATCTAGCTAAAGAGGATTTAAAATATTCCCCGAACCGATAACAGCACAATGAGCATGGAACAGGCCCAGACAAGAGGAGAATCAGAGGCCTAGACAACAACCAGCAGCGAGAAAACCACCGCCGAAGGCGCAGACAGCCGGAGGAAATAGCAACGACTTAATAAACGTGCGATAAAGCATAGACGTCATGGTAACTTAGGAGATGAGGATACGAAGTAACAAGAACTTTCGCATCCCAGGATACACAACATACAGGACGCCAGGGGGCGCCAGGCCGCAAGGGGCGCGGCGCTACTAGTAAAAACAGAACTAGCGCAACATGAGGACAGAAAGCCGGAACTACAATTCGGAAAGGCAGTAGCAGTCAGAGTAAAACTGGAACGCTACGAACAGCTGAGAATTTCGTACCTGCCTCCGCAAGGAATACTAGAGAGAACCGACATAGCAGAAATATTCCCAGATCATCATTCAACAGTAACCATAGGCGACTTCAATGCGAAGTCACGCGACTGGAACTGCAGAAACGATAACCAAAGAGGCAGACAACTAGCCAGGCAGCTAGAAGAATTCGAGGACATCGCGGTAGTCGCTCCCGAAGCCCCAACGCACTACCCGCAAAAAAATAAAGGCCTAGACATACTAGACATCGCCATAGTGCAAAACATCCCTACATTGGAGATGGAAGTACTAGACGGAGGATCACAAACCCGTCCTACACACAATAGGAAGAGGCAAAGAGGAACCAGATAATCCGACAAAGAGAATCATCGACTAGAGCAGATTCCAACGCACCATTCACAACAAGATAGGGAACATCCCACGCATTGAAACAAGGACTGATCTGGAGAACGCCACAACGCAGCTACAACAGGCGATCATCTGAACTATGGAGAGGAGCGTGCGGAAAGTCCCAGCCGCGTGCTTTAATTTACAGGACCACATTATTACATCGGAAGTAATGGAACTCATCAGAATCACCAATGGACACGCGCTCCAATGTACAAAAGTAGTATGCACAGAGCCGGCAGAATACTGCGGCAATAGCTGCGTATAATTTGAGACCGACAATGGGCAATCCCTCTGGAAGAACTCAACACCGAAAACCAATCTGCATGAAGAATGCTGAAAGTTCTTAGGAAGGGACACCGAAAACCATGTCCGCCTATACACGGCGAGCAAGGAATCGTATACACGGACCAAGAGAAAGCAGAAGCATTTGCTGAAAACTTCGAAAGGCAGTGTAGAGAAAATGATTTCTTGTTCACGGACGAAGTAGAATAAATCGATAACCAGGTCGAAGAGACGGTACGAAGGATACGACGACAACGAAGGGACAACGCGCAACCCCTGACATCGACATCACTCGAGGAAGTGAAAGGCATCGTGAGGTGCCTAGCCCCGAGGCCCGGACCAGATACCAAACCGGGCATTGAAAACCCTACCAAGGAAAGATGTAGGAGCAATGACAAATTCAGTACCCGTTCAAGAAGGCAACAGTCATTAACATCACGAAGCCAAATAAGAACTACATACTAACGTATTCCAAAATCTATGGATTTTCATCAAGTATCGGCCGATTCCATCATATAAGAACTACATATTTTCAGATAACCATAGTCCAATAAGCTCAACCACTTCCATAAGCGAAGTGGCAGAACAAGTCATCTTGAGAAGACTAGAACACCAAACCAGCAAACTGGGAATCTCACCAAGTGAACAGTTCGGTTTCAGATCCGAATACTCGACAAAGCTGCAAGTCCTGAGGGTAGTAGACTATGCGACAGAATGTTTCACCCTGGGCAGAGGATACCACACCGGAGCGATATTCCTAGACGTCTCTGAAGCGTTCGACAGAGTTTGACACCGTTCTACTCCCAATTATCCTGTATGCCTGCACTGCCTGGGGCCAGCGATATACAAACGCAGTATCCAGAAGTTTATGAACAGTTGCGTGCAAGCCGCCGTAAACGCTCCGAGATACATACCAAATAGATTCATATACCGGGACCTATACCTGAACATCCACTACGAAGAAGATTATATAAAAGAATACGCAGAAAACGTGTTCGAAAGAGTTCGATCATACAACAGTCCAGCGCTGCGCGATCTACACAAAGCACTCAACAGAGAAGACCCAAGATTATGAGAGAGAGCCAAATACAGAAGGACAACGAAGCAGAATCCGAGACCACCCCCGAGAGTCGCTATCAGGCGGCTCCGGTGAGTATGAAAACAACTCAATCCGATTTCCAATTCACTTCTTTTTCAGATCACTAGGAAACACTTGCTCGCAATACAAAGACATTCGTCTCTGGTTAGTTTTTGGCGGGCCCCATGCATTAAATTACATTCAAGTAAAGATAGATTTATTAAAATACTAGATTAGGAACTAAAAGCACCTAAAGGCTGGCTTTCCACTGCAGTAGGTCAGATGTCAATCTTGGTGAAGTGCCCATCAGTAAGTTGAGGACCGCTCCGGAGGAGCGGGGGTGGATGGACGAGATGGGATGTTCTGCACATGAAGATTTCAACTCAAGGCACTCAACCCGGGAAGGGGCATGGGGGATGATATCTCAGTTCATTCGATGGTAGCTTAGACGTTTATGGTAAACGCAATGCAGGATTTTATTGAAAATTTCATATCTTACATTTTCTTAGATGTTCTATCCATCTGAAATATTTCTAGCATTCCTGCGTTGTCACTTCATTCAAAAAATCCTAGCAACTTTATTTTTTCAAATAAAACATCCCGTAAATTGATACCTTTTTGGAATCCCTCTCTCAATATGATTTTGAAAATGTCCTTTACCTATCTCCATCAATTTTCGAAATAAAAAATAATTTGTGCTCAATATAGTCCAAAACATAGCCCTAATTGATCTCAAGTACAACAGTCTCTCTATTCATAAAAATGTGATATTTTGATGATAGTTTGGACAAACTCCGTGTCTTACAGGGCGTGCTGAACTCACTGTTATTCCCATTATGCATAAAAGTGGTCAAAAGTTAATTTTTTCAAATGAACCCCCCTATATATTACTCGATAAATTGAAACATAATGAAAAATGCTTCGATATGATATATCATGTCCCTATACCTAAATCATGAAGTTTTCTTAATGAAGTCACTTCTTCTGAAAACATTTTTTTCGTGAATTTGGTTTCAAGTAGCAGTGGAATTATCAAGTTCATAACAATTTGGTTACTTCCAAAAAGAATTAGACGGTGTTTCCAAACATCTTCCAAAATGAATGCAAATATCGATTATTCAAACGAAGTTCTTATGAAATCATTCATTACACATGAACTGAGTGATCGAATCATTGTCAGAATTTGCAGAAAATCCAACAGAATGTATCCTGAATGAACACCAATGGAGAGAAAGTTTGTAAGGTTACAAAATAATTTCCTTAACTATTTCTCAAAGTTTCCAGGAAACAACTGTGTCAAAACTAGGTATTTCTAGGCATTTCTAGGTAAAAAGTAAAATTTTCTGGTTTATAACATGTGAAAGTACAGAAAATAATATAATTAGGATGATTGAAACTAACAAAATTGTACAAAAAATATCACAATTCAACAATAAATGCTGAAAATGTCCATTACATTCTGAACATTGCAAAATATCCTTTTGTACGAGACTTGTGGTTGCTTTTTCAATTTCATGAGGATCTAGATCATCAATACACCGCACTATTCGCCGTCGCTAAGTGACTAAACCAATGATCGCCAAACATTTCGAAAAGCTTCCTGGCAACTTCCTGGGTGGAATGAGCTGGGGCTCCATCCAGTTAAAACCGCGAATTTTTATATTCCTCTAGAGGAAAATTTTCGAGGAAGTCAGTAACAGTCTTCGTTAATATTTGTAGATATCTCTCTGCATTTAGTGAGTCTCCATAAATGAAAAAGCTGATTTTATTGTTCTTCAAAATACAGAAAACATTCAGGAAAATTTTTCCTGAATACTCATTTTTTTTGTCACATGAGGATTATGACCAGCCCAGAAATGTTTATTGAAAATGCCATCCCTCGTAAATTTTCATTCGTCGCAAAGGTGCACTCTACGTTCAAAGTCTTCTGCTTCGAGAGCTTGAACTTTGGTAAATGTATATGGATGCATTTCGTGATTTTTCAAGACTCATTACACTTAAAGCATGTGATACACCAAAATTTTTTCCTCACTGCGAATGGAAGCTTCTGGATATGCATAAAAATATGCCAAAACGGTAACAGAATTGTCCTCATTTGAAGTAACTAGTTTTGGAAATGTTGGAGGCGCTCATAACTTTTAACTTTGTGAGAAAAAAAATAGCAGAATCAAAACTCCTGACCACTCTGGATTAAATAATTTCGTACAGTCTGTCTCGTCTTGTGTTTTTAGATGTTTTGCGGAAAAAATCCCCACTTGTCCACTTTGTAGAAAATGTTCAAAAAGTAGCAAAAACTTATGTGATTTTCTGGAACTCCAATTAGCGTTACCTAATATGACTGATAACCAAACCGTGCAAAGCTTATTGTTAAATCATCTGAAAACTTTTTTTACGGGTGATGATCAACTGTATTGCCAAACATGCTCTAAACCAACCGACTTTTATAGGAAAAAAGTATAGCTGAGGCACCAGTCGTTCTAATAATGACACTGATGATCTTCAAACATGACTTAACCTCTGACGGATGCACCAAACTCTTACGAAAGTTCGAAAAAGATGAACATTTCGACCTAGCAGACCACTATTATAATCTTCATGCAGTCATTGTTCACTGTGGTTCTGGCGTTGAATCAGGTCATTATTACGCATTGGTCAAAAATGAAACGGACTGGTTTAAGTTTGACGATAGTCGTGTCACGAAGTGTTCTGGCGATATTTTGAATTTATTGGATCCTCTGGAGAAACCCTACATTTTGTAAGAAAGGACAATGGCAGATCATATTCTTCAGTGGTGCTGTAGGCTTTTTCGTGTTTTCCTGCAGCTGAAAAAGCAAATGCGCCACTGGAATCAATGAAGTCGCCCCGGAGGGCCAAATAATTTTTGTTGTTTCACAATTTCATGATTTGTATTACTTCCTTCTTAAATGAACAAATATGTTATGGAAATTATTTTGTTACCTTACAAACTTCCTCTTATTCATTCAATTTCAAATACAAAATTCGGTGTAAAATGTAGTATTGAACACATCGAATAATGAATAATTGATTTATATTAGTACAGAAAGATTTAATAGAATACATGAATGAAATATCATAGTGGGTGTATGACAAACATTACTATTTTGGCAGAAGAACGAACACTTTTTAAAATTGAATTGATAACAAAAACAATTCCACACTAAAAAACAAGAGATGAAATTGTTGATACATTTGATACTGACATGACAAGAATTCAGTAGCTCAGGTGCTTGAAATGCTGACTATTCACTTGTAAACATTGATGATATGATATCATTTAAGTGAAATATATTCCTACCCGTTGCACTTGGATCGAAAAAATGTCCAAAACCTTCCTAATGATTTCTGAAATTTCTAACATATATTTAAATGTTAGCTTCAATTTCATTCAATTCCAAGTATTTCATATTGTGAAATTCATAAATTCATATTCTCCTATATCTTCAATTTTAATCAAATAAAAGTTAGGACATCTGTCAATTTCTTTTCCATTGAGTGTTTTATGATACATCTCAACTTGGTGTCCTATAAAACTGGTTTTTGAGTTGCCTCAGCTGATTAGGTTGGTACCACTGTTAAAATTTTGATCTCAATGTAAAAACAAGCGCCCATCAACTTCAATATTTGGATATTCTCGTTATTCTGTTACTGCGTCGTATTTAGTTTCAACAATAATTACTCATTTTAATTGGCGTGAAGTTATCCACAGATTTCTGGCCACACATACTGACGTAGAGGAAAATAAAAATCTGTGGTTGGGATACGAAATTATAAGCACCTGGAAATACCTAATCATTATAGGTTGAAGTGGAATTATTAAGACTATTTGGTGTTTAACTTTTTTATAGAATCTTGAGTAGATTGACGCGTTGATAATCGTTTTCTCATCAACAAAACAAATTTAGGGAAAAATAAAATTGGAAATATTAGACTTATTTTCCAATACCCCATATAGAAATGATATCCGATGATGTGCGTCCATCAAAATCACACAACTTCCATAGTTTCTTGAGTAGATTAACTTGGTGATGACAGTTTTCTTGTCATCTAAACAGATTTCGAAAAAGAAATTGTTGAAACAATCAGACTCATTTTTTGAGAATCCTTGTATTCATGAAAATCACACAACTCTTATAGAATCTTGGGTAAATCGATATAGTGGAAACTTTTTTCTTGTCACCCATACAGATTTGCGATAAAAAAATTGTTGCAACAATCAGACTCATTTTTTGAGATTCCTTGTAGAATTGGAACCAGAAGATGTGCTTTCATGAAAATCATACAACTCTCATAGAATCTTGTGTAAATCGATATAGTGAAAACCGTTTTCTTCACCCATACAGATTTCGAGAAAAAAATTGTTTCAACAATCAGACTCACTTATTAAAACACCTTGTAGAATTGGAACCATGTGATATGCGTTCGTGAAAATCACACAACTCTCATAGATCTCTTGAATAGATGAACACAGTGAAAACAGTTTTTTTGCTGTCATTATAACTGTGATGGAGAGGGACAATAACTTCATAGCGATTGCTATATTTCCCTCTGTGAACCTAAAAAACATAACAGATGGTTGAAAAAAATTTATCAGTTCAGATTTTTAAAGTTTCCAGCCCCTAATGGGCCCGGAAACTTAAAAAAAAATTAAAATCAGTACTCATATTTATTCTGTTTCTTCTTGTTGAGAAACGCTTGTTATATTTGTGTATGATTTACGAATCTGACTTCTAAATTTATCAGAGACATCGCAAAGTAACATACTATTCTCATAATCTACTAATCTGATTTCTGGATTCATCTCTGAATACCGACTACTAAGTAATGGCAATTTCTCCTAATGAAAAGTATCAAAAAATGTTCTGACCAAATCATTCATACTCACCCAGGTACACTAAGACAAGACACGTTCATCAATAAACCTCCGCTAAAATTTAGTAAAATGATAAACAGGATAAATTGCCAATCTTCATCAAAAAACACCAATAAATGACTTCTTGGTTGTGCATTGCAAAAAATAATAAATGACACAGAAAGGATCGTTCTAATCATCGTTACACCCATCCAAATGGGATAATTGGATCTCTGAAAAATGAAAGTCGGTTGTCAATATTTAAGTATCAGATATATTTTCCATGCAGAATATCACAAAAATATTAACTGAAATAAAAATTTAATTATAATTTCAAAGATAAAAGTTCAATGATATTGATTATAGATTTCGTAACAATACTTCATGCAGAGGAATCAATATCATGAAAATGGAGCAACTGAAGAAGTTGATTTTCCATCATATATATTCCATTATATACAGGGTGTCCCTGGACTTCCTCTTTTCCTCTCGGGAATGTATAGATGGGGTCAAAATATCACCAGTACTTCATATAACTTTTTTTCCTAAAAGTCTTCGTAACCAAGTTACGGGCCCTCTAAGTTACAAAATGAAAAATGTTTTTCTTTGATAACTTTTCAAGTGAATATTCAAAATCATCCAAATTTTGGTAATTGACTAAACAAATGAATTCCGTCGATGAGCTTTCATGCAGGAGTCAGTTGTTTTGCTACAAAGTCAGGAACGGACTACCCCCGATGGTCCACACCCCAAAACTTTGAAATGACAGATATTTTTCTATATTTTTCAACAAAATAAGGTTACTTGGACAATTTTATGAATAAAAGTACTCGTGTGGAAAGTCGATCGGAGCAACGAGTCTTGATAAAAATGTAGTTCTACTCGACGACATCAAACCCGCTCGTCCACCATTATATGAAATGAATAATTATCAAAGCAGAAATAATAATGATAACGTTAATTCAACAACATTTATAACAGGAAGAATACAAAGTATGCTAAAATGAAGTCGTAAACAAAAAGTACAGTACCTATATGGAAGTTTAAGTCACAATTGTGATAGCAGATATTTTTTCAAAAGAAATATCAAGTTCTGTAGATTCGTGGTGTTTTTAAACTAACAAGTGTCCTCTTTTAATAGGGCGGGCGCTTGCGGTGGCGTGCGCATGCGCTCCGACATCCACTTCCGCATATTCAGGACGCCGCAACGGCCACCTGGCCTCCCGGACCTGAGTGCCAGGGATTTCGGGACCCAGACTCTGTCCGAGTGCGACGTGAGGCTGGTCCTGTGCCTGGCGTAGCTCCACTCTTCTCGACACAGGTACATGGTCAAACCCGCTGTGTTGCACACCTGTCCCGCCATGAGGGTCTCCCCAAGCTCCAAACTGCTTCGAGACACCCCCCTGACTTCCACCACCCCCCAGCTCCGCTGGGCCGTCAGACGTGCAACTTTCTGAAATGAGCAACGCTCCTGCGCGTGGCTCATCCCATTCTCCTACCAGACCACTAAGGGTCTGTGCTCGTAGGTGCCGCAACGCCTGGCGTTGTACGACCTCTTCGTTTGTTTGACCTTCTCTTCTTTCGACGTTTAACGCCCGCCGGCGACCCAGATTTGTGTCCTCCTGACCAAATCTCCACTCCGTTTCTACGTTTAACGCCCGCCGGCGATCTGAAGATGTCTCCCTTGCTTCCGAAACACCCTGTGTTTCGGACAGCCTTTCTACGTTTAACGCCCGCCGGCGATCCAGATCTAAGTCTAATCGACCAGATCTAACTTCCATTCTCTCTAGGTTCTGGACTTCTTGTCCGTTTCTTCTCGAGCAGTCACTCTTGTTTGTAGTCAACAATGGTTTCGTGTACTGTGTTTTATGCAACACAGGATGGCTGTACACCCTGTGTATCTCAACGCGCGATGTTTCCAAATAAGTTGGAAACACTTCCTGTCTTTGCCATCTCGGCATCTGCACAGGCACAGCTCTCATTCTAGGAGGTAGTTGTGTCGTATCTCGACATTCTGATTGAGCCAATCTCGGCATATAATATTCGACATTCCTTTGTCTTTCTGTGCTGTACTCCAATTGAGGTGCACTTTGTGGCCTATCTTCAGCCTCTTCGTTCTCCTCGAACAGGTTGTGGGTGTTTGTCTTTGGAGTTTTAGAGTCCCTAATGCGGTTTAGAATAGCTTGAAAAGCCGGTGTATTAACGCGCTTTGGGGATTCACTCCCTTGTGACATTTCGGTTGTACTAACTAAACGTCTCGCAGATGTGCCGAAGGTGCCAGGGTTTTGTCGCTCTGCGACCACGGTAGAGGGACTTACGTCCTCTTGATCAAAACTGAGACGTCTGGCAGAAGACAGCCTCAGACTAGCCGTCTCTGCCGGAGTTCGTGGAATACTGTGTCCTCTGAACACAGATTCCTGGGGATTCTGCTCCTGTTGTGTAGAAATCGCACTCAGGCGATTAAAAGTGTCTGAATTTGCGAATAGTTGGTCGAAGGGTGTGACCTCGCGAGGGTGCACCGTCGTAACATTTGCGAGTTGCGCTCGCGCTTGTGCCCTAGTCTGCATTTTCGGTTTTTCAAAAATCCCTACAATGACTCTGGCTTGGAGTTGAGTGGTGCGTTGTCATATGACTATCATTGTATTGTCAATATTCTATAGGATATTTTGAATTTTTTTGATATGGCCGAACAGTTTACATTCAATGAATATGCGGATATGCATGTATTTTATGGACGAGCATTTTGTAATGCTGCAGAAGCTCGTCGTCTGTATTCCGAGCATTTTCCCGATCGAACGGTACCGTCAAGAGAAACATTCGAGCGTGTCGATCGCAGCTTGAGGGAGACAGGTATGTAATAATTGATAATTAATTTGAGCACGTTGTTTTATTTCGATATTATTGTAGGTACAGTTTTGCCAAAACGAGGTGGTGAGGGCGCTCCTAGGACTGTACGTACCGTTGTATTGGAGGAAAATATTTTGGAAGCCGTCGCTGATGATCCTTCAATGAGCATCAGAAATCTATCAGAACAGTTCCATACATCCAAGTCCACTATTCATAGAATAATTAGGGAACAACTGCTCCACCCATTTCACATCCAGAAGGTACATGCCATGACACCTCAAGATTTTCCAGCACGACTGGAATATGCCAATTGGTTCATGGATAGGCAAAGAGAGGATATGACTTTTATTAATCGAGTTTTATTCACTGATGAAGCAGGTTTCAGTAGAGATGGAGTTATCAACTCTCATAATCTCCATAAATGGGCCGAAGAAAATCCCCATGGGATATTGCAAACCAAACACCAACGGAAATTCAACGTGAATGTTTGGGCTGGTATCATAGGAAACCATCTTATAGGACCATTCGTTCTGCAGGACCGATTGAACGGAGAACGTTATTTGGAGTTCATTCAGAACGATTTGAATGGACTTTTGGAACATGTTCCATTGCAAACCCGAAGAGATATGTGGTTTATGCATGATGGCGCTGAACCATATTTTCCACAATAGATGGATTGGTAGAGGTGGGCCATATTCATGGCGGTCTCCGGATTTAAATCCATTGGATTTCTTTCTGTGGGGGCATCTAAAAAGCCTTGTTTACGCTACACCTATTCACACAAGAGATGCATTGTTGAATAGAATAACATTACATTGTGAAGCCATTTGTTTAGTCAATTATTTCACTGGAGTGAAATATTTTCCTGAAATTTAAATATAAAAAAATATATAATTCGAATGATAATGAAGTAATATGAATTTTTAAACATCAAGTAAAAGAATTGTATTTGAAATATCACTTTCGCATTTTATTTTAAACTTAAATGTCATTTGGAAATTATCTAATATTTAGGACAGATTGGGTCACTTAGATTCCAAAGTGAGTGGGCAGTTCAAGTATTTGTTGATTGAACCAGTCTTGTACAACTGATGAGATCTTGGGTGGTCAAAACAGCGTTGTCTGATGGAGTTCATCTAGTTGCCTGGTAGTGAAAGACCGAGAACGAATTTCGTTAGGCAGTGGATTTCTAATCTTGTCTTTGCCACTGGTCGCCTTGGGGAGCCCCGTTTATCTTTAATATTTCAGAATTGAGTCTTTTAACAATCCCATAGATATCGTCTACGTAGGTGTCAACAGCTCTATACGTGCATATGATAATGCAAAATGACAGTGTACTGTAAGTAAGCCTGATGGACAACCTAGGTCTTCCCTACTGTAATCTAACAATTGTTGGGTAACATAAGTACTTCCAAGGGTGTATAAATGCTATGGGTGTCCATATATTCAGTGCTTGTTTGGCAAAACTTACAGCAATGCCAATGGCATTGCCATGAAAACGTTTGCAAAGTCCTTCCTTGCAAAGAAGTCAGCAGTTCCGTTATTTCCTGGACTAATGTGAACAGGAATCCAGGTCAGAGATAATTTGTGAAGTTCTCCTACCGAAGAGTTTTTTTGTCAGTTCACTAGCAATTTAGATATTGCTCGGTAAAAGCCGAGAGCTTCTAACATCGCTGCTCAAGAATATTTGCATTGATTTATGTGAGAGGTTGGTTTCTGTCAATCTCTCCACACCCAAATCAATTATGTAGATTTTAGCTTGAAGTACGATCACATAAGTCTCTAGGCAGGTCGATATATCTGTTCTAGGTCTGCGACTGTATACTTCTACTCCGGAACCTGAAGATGTTTACACCTTTATATTTTCGTGTTGAGGACATTAACTGTTCTACTTTCGCATGAGCTTGTGTTGTGCAATTGGCAATTTGCAACATTATATATGATTTTCATTCAGCCTCTGTTTCCAGAAAGATGTGAAGAGGATTACAATAATTTCCTTCATTTCTGACGGTGTGGTGAGATAAGCGCCAGAAATAGGCACGTATATATAAAATTCAAACTCAAAAGATATCCCATGGAAATAGTAGAACTGAAAAGAAAAGTTTCTACTTTCTACTTCTCACAATAACCTGAATACATGTCAGTTCCATCATCACCACTGATTATTATTTTCATCAATACAAAAAAATTAATCTTGACTTTTAATTTCTGTTTGTCACTATTTCTCCTTTTTTTGTGCAATACATAAGTTGTCCCTTGTTTGTGAACTGACCCTGAGCTGTTTTCTTGGATTATCATTGACGTATTTAATGATACATTTCCAAGATGTATTCCAAGAACTTTCAGGTACTATTATCGAAAAAACAGTAATGGTACGTCAGAAACATTTTCTCCTCGTTGCTGTTGAACCTTTCATTGGAAGAGATACGGCTTCTAGGCCATAATATATTCATTCGTGAAGTACTGGGCTATACAGCAAATAACAGATTAGAAAGCAAAATCACCTAAAGGCTGACTTTCGACTGAAAGAGGTCAGATGTCAATCTTGCTGAAGTGACCATCAGTAACTTGAGGACTGCTCCGGATGAGCAGAGGTGAATGGACGAGATGGGATGTTCTGCACACAGTAACCATGTGGAGAAGATTTCAACTCAGGGCACTCAACCCGGGAGGGGGCAAGGGGCGGTATAAGATCTTCGGTAAGACAAAATCTCATTGAAGGATATGGCGTAGAAGCATATGCACAAGTATCCGAAGTTATATCGAGGGCTTGTATCGCACGTAACTAAGATTCCATTTTATCATAAAAGACACTCGAATCATTATGGTTAATATATTGTTTAATATTAGCTTCAACAATTCTCGCACCAGAAAATTCCACTAGAAGATCTTTCTTTCTGAATAGTTTCTTCAAGCTTGTAATTACTATTTAATTACTTCACACGCTGAAATACAGGAATTTATTTTCCACAGCAATGTCTTCATCATTATTGACCTTTTGGAACTGACTCCGAAAGGAAAGCCAATCTTTAATTTTGCCACCGAACTTTTGAAATCAATTTCTGGCTTTATACTACTAGAACATTGAGAAAGAGAATCAGCCAGCTAATCTTGTTAATTGTTCAATATCCAATTGTTCCTTGTGTTTTATTTCATTGTAATCTATTTTTTTGCTCAATATAATTTTTATTTAGGTAATCTTTTTAATTTTATTGAGTCTCTCAGGGATTCCAAATCATTTTATATCATGGAAGAACGAACTATTGAAATAGAGGTTATTGATTCTGATTTATAAACATTTCATGTTATCTTATGAGATCGACTTGACAGAAATAAAAAAAATAATGGTTGTTGGCTGAGGCGTTTATTTTTCTATTTCATGCATGAATAACATCAAACTAACCTAATAACGAAAACCTGACGACGATGATTTACGGCAACACAACGTTACTGAATGTTGAAAGGTCACACATCAAACTTCTACTAATTCCAGTTGAAAGTTACTGGAAAGTAACATTTGAACATGGAAAAAGTTACCTAATATACTCAATGTATTGTCGTTTCAAAAAAGTGTTTACAGAATATATCGATGGCCTTTTAAATGTTGGCACGTGACCCCTAATCCTATTCAAGATTTTAGGGTTGAATTCTACCCTCCGACGTTTGAATTCATGAAGCTGAAGACGTATTTGAAAGATTATCTCCTCAAAATGGAAATCAACGAATTCAAGCTATTTCATTTGTACATAGTCCAGTCAATGACCTTTTTTCTGTATATTTATGCCGAACAGAACCGATATTCATTCAATTTTGGATTAGAATGATTCAAGAAGTGAGTAACATATTAAAAAAGCAACCTTATTAGAAATATACCGTGTTTTTGCAGCTCCAATACAAACGGAGTAATATTTTATTGAAAGTTGGATCTTATTATCCAAACTCTCGAATCAAAAGTAATCAAAACAATTCATTCCTCTTGGGAAAATCATAGAACCATTTTTGAAGTATTCGAAGAAACTTTAACTTCTGGTTTTTAAAAAAAGTACTTGTATCCAAACTTAGCAAATCATTTCTGAAATAATATTGGTTTCATTCATTTTATCGAGTGTGTATGATATACAAATCAATATATATATATATATATATATATATATATATATATATATATATATATATATATATATTTATCGTATTATCACTTTTTTTTCCGAAAATATAAGTTAACTTTCACAGGATTCGAACAAAAAGTTTCTCCATAAAAAAAGGAAAGAAGAAAAAAAATCACATTGAAGGTGCTGCTTCGTTTCCTCCTGTTCATAAAAAAGGACATATGCCTCATTGCTCACAAGTGATTTTGGCGAAATTGGGAACACGTGTAAATCGTTGTATTCATGCCACGTGCCACTATATGGGTGTCTGCAATATGCTGTGTAATGTCTTTTGTAAGGAGACTGCAACGACAAGGAGCCACATTGTCTGCTGCATAACTGCTCATATCTAATCCATCTGAAGAAAAGTCAATGGAACCATTCAATTTGCCTCTGAACCTTTCCGTCGGAGAGAATCTTTTCAAATGAATTAATGAAATACGGGGAAACTTATAGATTGATAAGGACTTTGTACATTTTCTCCTTTGCTTGCACCTCGAACACATTGGTTTAACATCTCCATCCAGAGTTTCCTCTATTGTGAATGAATCCAAGCATTGTGACAAACTCACTTGGCCAGATCTTTGTGGTATGAGAATGGACAAATCCCAGAAAGAATCAAAGGTTACTGATGAGTGTCCACAGTGTGTGCACTTTATAGTGGATTTTGATTGACCAACGAAATAGTCTACAATCTTGGAGTTGTTCATATTAAAATATCTCTGCCAGGACTCTTATGATTTTCCATTATCGCTCAATTTTTTGTCAATCTCGGTTAAGATCGGTTCAGGTTTCTCAGTGATTTTGTTGAGGTCCTCATGTAAACCTTCTTAAAGATATCGAAGGAATTCGTGGGCGTCTTGATGGGCAGAACCCATGTATCGAGGGGCAAATCTTTTAAACATGATTTTTGAAGTAGACTGTGTTTATTACTCTATCAGATGAATCTTCTGACAATAATTCCTTGATAACTTCTGCGAACGATTTGATTAAAACACTTTTCATACTAGAAATACTAGTATTGATATCTTTCATGTATGCATCCTTTTTTAGGTATTCCAGCAAACATCCCGTGTTTGATAAACATGGGATTATACTGTTCAGGAAACAGGTGTTTCCAAAATTTTTTAAACCATTGAACCCAAGAGTTTTGATTGAAGAATGTATCACCGATCTATTGTTGCAACTACGTTTGCCACTACTATTTTCTTCTGAGTAAACACGGATAAGATGATTCACCCCTTCATTGGACTGGTAGGATAAGGAATTCGAACTCAATATCAAAACTGATATTGGTTCTTTTGAGGGCTCAGCCAGAGGACCAAACTCAGCCTCATTTAGAGTTCCCACTTCCTTTTCTGTCAAAGCTTGACGGTTTTGCTGCGAGTCTTCCACCTAACTGCACAACTCCAGTAATATGTACTAGAAGTTTGGCCGGTTTGAAGAGCTCTTTTGGAAGAGATTGGAAATGAAGACGAAAGAGCATTTCAATTTTGCAGAAAATTTACCTTTCTCAGAATGATTTGAAAACTATCAATTGCAACATTATTGAATTCACATTATACCTTCATTTTGATCATCATCGATTTTTTTTGAGTTATTTCCAAGTTGTATGTTTACTTACATGAGTCTGTATTACCTCTAGTGAACAATGAAAAAATCAGAAAAACAGAAAAAATGACAGCCAACGAAAATAAAATGAATTTTCGTGCGTCAAATTTTCTACCGTAAATTGTCCCTAAAAGAATGAATAATACAGTTGGTACTGAAATGGCAACCGATGATGTTGACTGGTAAAGAGACTGCAATGATGTCCTGTTTCCATCATCTGCTGGTGCACTGGCATTTCTGAACTTGAGCATTCAATACTGAAAACAAATAAGTCCTGGTTATTCATAATATCATTAAAAACACACCTGAGGATAGATAGATAGTATATCAATATACATAAATCTTTAAAACATTTGTGTGTGATTTTGAAGAGAGTTTATTATTGGAATTCAACTAATTTATTGAGGGATATAGTTTCATTGAATTCATATTGAAAAGATCATTCAGATATTAACAGAGATAAAGCTATATATGCATTTTTATTGTGAAAGTATTCACCAATGGGAAATTCGAATATGCTAGTTCCAAACTTTTGTCAAATAATTTCTTGAGAGCACTTTGCAAGTTGTATAGATTGACATTAGATTTTTTTGAACATTTCGGTAGATTGAACTCAGCCTTTCAGTGGGTGCATTGGAATACCACTACCGGGGAAGTGGCATCCATGGAGGTAAGAATCCTTCATCCTAAAGTGTGCATATTCGGAAGAATATTTGTCCTCCTTTTCTAACTCAGTCGAGAGACTCATGAATCAACCAAAAATTACAACCCGGTGTCTGCAGTAGCCGTAGACTAAACGACAACAAATACCCTCTCCGTAATATAGATTCAAGAGCGAGAGCTCCAACTCTCAAACGCGTTAACAAACCCAGA
Source organism: Leptinotarsa decemlineata (assembly GCF_025532065.1). Classification (NCBI taxonomy): domain Eukaryota; kingdom Metazoa; phylum Arthropoda; class Insecta; order Coleoptera; family Chrysomelidae; genus Leptinotarsa; species Leptinotarsa decemlineata. The sequence continues at coordinate 9,449,461 of NW_027412549.1, read as the reverse complement.
AGATTTGTTACCTATAGGTAGAGATAGGTAGTGTAGCAGAATCAAAATCTCCATCTGGAGAGGAAAACAATCTGCCCAATTCTGCAAATGTTCACACAAACGATGACTTCATCAAACTGAAGGTAAAAAAGCCTTGCATAACTGAATATAATGTTTCGCCAGGTATAACTGACTCATATGGAAATGTTGCTTTGGGCACTTGAGGTGAGAATCTCACACGATGAACATCCGACAACCTCAATATCGACCGAATAACAAAAATCTCTCTCGTACACAGGTTAGATTCCACAGAATGGCGTCTTCTTGCTGGTGGTTGCAATTATTACTCGTAGGACGTTTCTTCCCTGAAAAACCTTACAGGAGACCTATTTCCCAAGCCACACATTTGTGTTTTTCACCTACATAACGAAGGTAATTGCAGACCGATCGCCGATAAGGTCTTCACTAAATTGAGGTGATCTGTCAACATTGGAAATGATTTTTTCTCACGAAAAAATGCAGGCTCTGGTTATAGCACAACAGATGCTACCTGCCCTATCGGATAATGTGTTAGGAATCGCACGTTAGAAAGTGAGCTCTTGTTAATCCTCATATCTCACAAGTTGCCAGCTTACATGAAAAATCACTTACTGAATAAAGTTCATTCAAGATCTAGGTTTAGGTCTAAGTCTAGATCTAGGTCTAAGTTTTATAATATTAGCACCAGGTGTATCTATTGAAAACACTTCCCTCTCATAATACCTAACAGTAATGGTGCATTTCGCTAACAATGTTAGAACCATCGGGGGATGATTAAAAAATTTCCACATATATCGTAATCATGAACGTGATAATTAATCAAAAGTTTATCATGTCCACAGTTTAAAAAAAATGTTTTGAAAATAATATTATGAGTAGCAACATTTTCCAGTTGTCTCGTGAAAATTGATAAACGGAAAATTTCATATTCAATTTTTCATTATGAAATGTCCGATTTACGGAGTCGTCCAGAGTTACATACTTATCGGCAGTTCATCCTTTTGAAATACAATATTTTTCGATTCAAATATTAGTTTCTGGATTTTTACTATTGACAGCGTTGATTTATTTTTCCACTTGGCAAGTTGGTAAATTTGTTTTTGTATCAGAATAAAGAAGATATGTCAACTAGATGGAAAAAGCCTCAGTAAATAACCTAGCGGAACACCACTTTGGTTATATTCCACACTGAAAGTTATATTGTGTGAAAGATCGACATATTGCTCGCAGTTATGTGAATACGGTGCAAGAAATAAGTGAGTTACATCTCTAACCTCATATGCATCTGCTAATGGTGAGAAATACAATTTGTTGCCCACTCTGTTATTACAGCTTTATATTGCATCCTCAGAGTCGTAAACTCTGCTTTCTGGAGCAAGATTAATGAAAACCTACTGCTCAGTTATTTCAAAGTAGAGAAAAAACTTTTTAAGAAATTCATTAGTAAAATATGCTTCGTCAAAAAATATTTTTTTTTAAGAAAGTATTATTGTCTGATGAATTTGTTAACACTTGGAAGTCATTCCATCTATCACATCGTCTATGTTTTGACTTTCATTATAATTAAACTTCCAAGTGCACCACATGTTACAATGAATGTCCACCAACTTCAAGTCGCTTTTCTAATGATCACCGTATCTGATGACTGCTTCATTTGGACAGAAAAATAGCTTACATTGGTCCGTTGTTGTTTTCTCTACGTTAGAAAAAATATCTTGCGAATTCATCATAATTGTCGAAATGATTTGATATAATGACACTACTGGGTAACTACCAGTAACTGGTATTATAGGGGTGTAATACCCTGTATGAGAGTCAACAAAAGTTGTATTAACTTTCAATGTATTGTCTTTCAGACGTTTATTATCGCGAATTCAGAAAGCAAGAGCCGCAAGATATGCAAAGTTTAGGGACCACTGTTGGTGGACCCTCTTAGACCTTGGCTCAACGCTGAGGGGACGACGTCCAGCGTCGTAACACTCATGGGTTGAAGACGGGTGTCTCGCCGTCCCGTCGTGAGTTACGAAGGTTTCAACTGAAATGTTTTCTTGGAAACGGTGTAGGTATCTAACAAACGAATATTGTCCGGAATAAATGAAATATTGTCACGAATACAAGGGCCGTTACGGGATGACGTTTGTATGGAAAATAGCAGTGTTCTTATGAAAAATAGGAATTGGAATCTTCTGTTTTTACCATTTTCACCACATCAAATTTAATATATAAATTTGAAAATGTCCTCATAGGACGAAACTGCAGTAACGTTAGTTAAAAATAAAAGTGGTGAAAAACATAGAAAGTTTCAATTCTCATTTTTCATGATGGTTTCCTACCACGTAGTAATGACTACATCCATCAATTTATTGAGCAGTGTTATTTATTTTTTTGTATACGGTTCGTTTTGATAATGCAATGAGTGAATATATCCTATGAAAACGCCGGATATTCAAGAAGGAACGTTCAGAGTAGGTCAAATTAGGAAACTCCTGTTTTCATACTAGATAGATGAAAACTGACGGTTGTGTCTGAGGGTCAAATTTTTTGGCAAACTCAATTATGAAAATCGTTTATTGATATCTTTCATAATTTCTGAGTAACAGCATGTTTTCCGAAAATGTAAAAAGATTTCCAAGGCACTTCTTTACGGAGAATGAGATATGATATATCATGATATGAAATATCGATAGTGATTGAAAACTATTTTTTCAATGAGACACCCTGTAGATTCCTGGATATTTCAAAAGAGCTTAAAATAACCTTTTCAAAAATTCAGTACACTTGATGTTTTGCTGGAATCATCTTAGAATTACAGAGCTTTACGTTTTTTCATGTAGACTTTGAAACGCACACTTTGATTAAGTTAACTTTGGATGAAGCGGCGATATAACAGAAAAAAATTATTCAGTAGTAACTATCAAATGTTGAGAGAGCTTTCTACAGCAGTAATTGAAACGCATAGTTTCAATAAAACTGATAACAGTTTGTACTATATTTATTACTAATAAATGAAACTTCAACAATAATGATGATAAAGAACAAACAATGAAAAATATTTTTTTCAGAAAAGGTGTGCGAAATGTCTATCAACTTTTCCTACACGCCTTTTCTGATCGTTTTTTGCCGAATTAATTATTTCAATTGGATAGGGTGAGAGAAGCAAAACTTTACTTCTTTGATTGAAAATCAAATTTTTCAACTTTCTCCAGAGATGAAAGTTCATAGGCGTTAGGTCCGGTGACCTGGCCGGCCAACGGTTAGGTCCTTGGTTGACTATCCAATTATTACCAAAATAAGCAGCCAAAAATTGATGACAATTGCAGTGTTGTGAGGCGAAGCCCCGTCTTGTTGAAAATATATTTTTCAGAGCTCCATTGGTGGCAATTCATAAACATTGAATATTTTGCCCTAAAATCCCTAATTATATCTGGGATGTGGGAATGTGATTATGAATGAACGGGCCGATAATTCTACCTTTGAGAAAACCTGCCACATACTGAATCCAAATCTTCCATTGAATTGAATCGAACAGGGATAAAATAATTTCAAACCTGAAAGAGTACACCACTTTCGCTGCGCAATACGTTTGTTTTTCTGCCTATATATTTCTGAGATGTTCTCATTGCAGTGGTGAGTTTTATTCTTGGTAATTGATAAAGTTGTTCAGAGCGGCAAGGTAAGCATTTTGAGTAAAAATTCCGAATAGAGTCAATAGAATCGAAGACATTTTCATATATTGTTTTGTTACATGTTCATGTGAAAAAATTACAGTTCAAATGTACTGTGTTCAGTATACTAGTGTCAGTATTTCCTTTATTTTGCTTGATTTTATTTGTTTTTTTGTGTAATGAATATTCGTTTGAAATCTTGGACTTCCTTATTTCCTCTTCAACTGAGAGAAATAAATACCTTCGAAGTGAGAGAAAAGAAAAATTGAAAGTAGTGGAGTCTTCAGCGAATGAAATAAGAAGTAAATAGACGAGTAGAAAATAGTGATAGATAGAATGTTTAGAAATCAATAGATTCAGGAATTCGGGTAATTTACTGAATGATCAATTAGAACTCAATAACTCTCCGTTACTGAATATATTTTTTCAAATGTGAAAATGGAACATAAGTGCAGGTAATTTAATTCGTTAGAAACTCAGGTAAAATATCAGCTACTTAAAATTCAGGTACTTCGTTTACAGGTACTTTGATTTCAGGTACTCCATAAACTATATATATATTTAGTATTGAATGTGTAGAATTAGTTGAAAGACACGCCAGATGAAGCCATTGTATGGCGAAACACGTGTTGCGTTTTTGTAAAACAATTTAGTGAAAATCTCACAATAAAGTGTTTTTGGAATACGTTAGTCACGAATTAGGTTGAATCCATGTACCAAATACAAGCCAAGAAGCAGTGCATAGATATACTTGCTCATAGTACTTATGTACACGAGTCGGTTTTTATCAATTACGAATTAGAAAACATGGAATCTTAGGACTTGAAAATAGTGGATGAATCCACCATTAATTTTGTCTGGTTTCTTTTGAATGGTAATCTCCAGGACATTCACTGGAATATGTATTGTATATTGTGATTTTGCAAATAAAAGAAATGTTTTATGGAAATAAAACGCCTTATATAATTTAAATCATCAAAATCGAAAACAAAGCAGGTAATGACGCGGTTGAAAAAACTGAAAACTTTAGAGCCTCAACAAGAAATATATATCTGATTTTTATCATTGAGTGAAATATTTACCTTTTAATGCACCCAACTCTATTGAGACTAGACACTATATAGCACATGCACATACGTTTTTATGTACAACTAACCAACTCTTTTACCAAAAATAGAAAAAGATCGATTTTCCAAGTCAATTTTCTTCGGCGTCATGAGATGAGGACTTCACACGATGACTTTTCGATTCTTGACTTATAGCGTACTGTGTTCTCATTGGCCGAATGCTGTCTGACATCGAAATATCTGAAAGCGCTTATCAAGGTCACAAGCCAAAAAGTCAATTATAGTCCGACTTTTCGCGCAAAAAAGCTGAGATTGCTAGGTTAGAAGCAAAGCGACAACATAAAATTGAATGTTAAATGGGTATTTAATAAGTTTACAATAACGTCACGGCACTTCGTATAAGACGGACTGGGATGTCTTCACAGCCCAACTCGGAGAGATGCGCGCCCCTCCTGAGGTACTCGACTCTCCTGATGAACTCGACGCGGCAGTTGAACTTTTCGAGCTTTCCGTGAATGATGCGTTTCGAGCGGCCACCTCCAGGGAGGAGTGTCCGCTGAGGAGCTATAATGAGTTTCCCCCTCGTATCGAAACCTTGATACGAGAGAGAAATCGCCTGAGAAGGCTCTATCAGCGAACCCTTTTCCCAGGGTATAAAATCGCGGCAAATAGGATGGCCAACCAAGTCAAGCAGGCCATCATTGATCATCGAAATGAAAGGTGGGAAGAGCTTTTGGAATCCTTTGAACCTGGAAGTGACGAGCTTTGGCGAGTCACTTGCAGGCTCAAGGGGAAGAAGACTGCTTTTTCACCCATTCACGGAAAGCGCGGAGTGTGCTACTCCCCCGCCGACAAAACGTTAGCCCTTGCTGACTCGATGGAACGTCAGTTTCAGCTTAAAGTTGACGACGACATCGACCGCGATATGCTGTTGGAAGACGGGGTTCACCGAATCCTCAGCGAAGATGATGACGACGACATCCGTCCAGCTTCTGTGGAAGAACTGCAGGAATACATCAGGACCGCAAAGGCTAAGAAAGCACCGGGGGCCGACTCAATAACTAACAAGTTGTTGAAGAGGCTCCCGGACCATTGCGTCGAATGCTTACTAAACATCATAAATAGTTCGTTGGCCCCCAGACACTTTCCCAGAAGGTGGAAGCATGCGATCGTCGTCATGATCCCAAAACAGGGTCAGAACCCGCTGTTCCCACAGAACTATCGCCCGATCAGTCTACTCTCATCGGCGGCTAAGCTGGCTGAAAGAGTTGTTCTCCAAAGGTTCAGCGAAGAAGTTGAGGATCGAAATGTTCTGCCTGATCAACAATTTGGCTTCAGGAGAGAACACTCTTATATAATACGATGTTCAAGCCTGTCATCATGTATGCTTCAGGCGTCTGGGGTATTGCATTCTGGAGGTATTGCAAAACAAGTTAATGAGGATGATTGTGAATGCTCCTTGGTTCGTGCGGAATGAAGCCATCCGCAGAGATTTGCAGCTGCCTTCCATTCGGCAGTCCATTCAGTCGAGAAATCAGAGAGTTTTCGATGGTGCAGAAACTCATATAAACCCATTAGTCAGGGAAGCTATGTATTATACTGTAGACGACCCCTCCCGATATAGAAGGCCCCTATGTCTCATTCTGTCGAATGATGCCCCTATGTCTTCCATTGAAAGATGAACAACTTTTCCATCCAACTCACCCCAGCCAGGTAGGGGTGGTAGGGGTACACCGTGAAGGGCGGTACTGATGTCTGATGACATTCATGCCGCCATACCATCAACACCCATCATCAGTTATGACCCGTTTGCCTTCTGGCAAACATCAGTTCAAAGGGTAAGGGAGCCAGGCTCCAACCTGTTTGAAATCAAGACGACGTGCAGGTACGGCATTACGTAGTATGGAAAACCATAATAAAATGCTGGTTCAATTTCCTGTTATGGTAAATGATATAGCTGTTGAATTTACGGTCACCAATGAAGACTCATATTTTATCAAATGGTAGGTAGGTTGAGTGTTTTTTTCAATAATTGATGAAAATTTTATTATAGATGATGAAGACTCGCTTTTTTTAATGACAAAACACAAGCACTACATGAAAATCTTTAAGGCACTCTAAAAGCGGTGCCTGTGCGAAAGTAGCTTCACATTGGATTTGAATCGATGGAGAATAAATCCATTTGAAAAAACATTCTCAGGAAGTTTGTTCCACATACATGCAACTCCCCAAATGAAAGAGTTCTTGAACAGTGAAGTTAGAGGCGTACTGAGTTGAACCTCAAAACGATGAGCAGCCACAGTCCGCCGCGTATTTCTGGTATGTACCGCTCTTGGTGGAATCAAGTGTGCTAAGTCACTTGCACACTTCTCGTAAAAGTATCTATAGAGGAGAGACAAATCTCCAACCTTTCTTCGATGTTCCAGACTATCAAGGTTGCAAGTGATGTTCGCGTCTCCAATCAGTTGGATGGCTCTTTTCTGAATGGAGTCCAGCAGCTTCAGGGTGTGCTTAGGGGCGGAGCTCCATACATGAGAACAATACTCCAAAGAAGATCTGATCTGAGCTATATAAAGCATCATAGTTGCTGAGGTGTGTACAATTTTCAGGTTCGAGACACTGTTCCAATCTTTTGAGAAGCAGCCTTTGCAATTCTAGCTACATATTGGTGTCGACTTGACCCCCCAGCAAACTTATCGAAGCAGAGAGCGGAATTGTCTGTCCTGACATCATTATATCCGAATGCCTGGGTTTTTGTGACATTGAACAGAACCTAATTACTTTCACCCCAATATGAAATCACTTCCAGATCGCAACCTCCTGCTGCCGGTGAAGATGTGCATCCGCAGCCGATGTTCTGGATTCCAAATGGAATGGCGAGACAAATGGGCTGTCATCAGCAAAGCAATATATTGGATTTTTGTTTTTTTCCAATAAGTCGTTGATATACAAAAAACAGAGGGTTGGAGACAATATGGATATCCTTGGGGAACACCAGCATTGATGGTAAAAGTATTCGAGAGACATCCATCGGCGGCTACTTGCAAGAAACGTTCTTTCAGGAAGCTAGAGAGCCATACATAGATATGATCTGGCATACCATAGCATCGAAGTTTGATCAGCAGACATCCATGCCACACACGGTCAAAGGCTTTAGAATACTCTCCATGTTTTTCAATTGTGTTATTCCAAATATGAGTGACATACAATAGAAGGTTGCCGGTTGATCTTTGTGTCCGAAAGCCATATTGATGATCGCTCAAGATGTTGAAGCCTTCCAAATATTTGAGGATATCGTGGTTTACGGCCTTCTCCATGATTTTTGATGTAACTGAGAGCAAAGCGACTGGTCTATAGTTATTTGGAAGATTCTTCTTGCCCTTTTTGAGAACAGGCTGAACGCGAGCAATCTTCCAACAAGAAGGAAAAACCCTCTCTTGTAAGACAGGTTGAAAAGTCTGAAAAATACTGGTGCAAGTTCATTTGCGCACTTTTTAAGTACGATAATTGGATATCGTTGATACTTATATAGAAACCATTTTGAAAATACTAAGTCTAATTCTAAAATCCAGACAGATAGAATATATTCATTACTACAATTTTTGAGTTCTACCGTCATTTTATTCATAAAAGAATTAGCATATTACTAACACCTTCAATAGCAACTTATAGCGTTAAATTATTTTTCTATGTATTTACATTACTGTTACAGCGGTTATCGTGGAAGTGAGGATGATCCAAATCTTCTTGTAATCCAAGTAATCTTGTGAATGTAGGTATGTAGAAAGATTTCAACAGTTATGGGTAATAGCGTTCCGATGGCCAAGGCCAAATAAGCAAGGTTGAAGGACGATGAATTCGGATGAATATAAGAAGAAGATACGAAGTTCCTGGAACCGCTCAACTTTTGAAGATTTTGTTTAATGATACTCGTAAATAAATTGAAACATATTAAATATAGGTATTTACACAATAGGATCACTATTATAATAAGCTTGTTCTGTTGAATTGTAGTCTCTCAAGTATGCACACTATCGATTCACATATGTTGTTCAAAGGTAAATATAATATTCTAACATCTTAGTTTAAAGATTATTTATTTTAGGTGCGGGTGTAATTCTCAATACAGTGATAGTCGTTTTAGACCTTCAATTCAACTTAAAGTAAGGTCAAGGATTATCTTGATGAGTATTAATGGCTATTACAATTCTTTCTCACACAGTATAAAACAATTTCCCAGAAATGAGTATGGTTTAGGAACTCTCTTGGGAAGACATGAGTTCTACAGGATTTTCATATCAGGAAGCCTTAAAGATCATGTATAAAGAAAGAAAGAAAGAAAGAAAGAAATGCTTTATTGACTACGATATGCACAATATACATGGGTAGTACGTCAATTTACAAAGAGTGTTGAAACATCCCGTGATTTATATAAACACATACTTATTCGCAGTAGACAAAGACAAAAAATATACAATTATGTAAAGGAATAAAACATATATATAAAAAAAAATATATGCGATGGGGGCATCAGCATTGATTGGATTGAATTGATATTGCCTCCTGATATTCACTAACGGAATAAAAACAGTTATCAATGAGTGCTTTTTTAATAACTGCCTTGAACGCATGCAAACCAAGACATCTTGCATTCATATCAATTTTATTGTAGAGGCTGAGATTCAATGTTTTAGAATGTGATGATTTCAATCTCAACTTTAGTGGTCGCAGCTGGCAGCCAATGCGTGTTGGATAGCTGTGAAAATCAGAGTTCAGCTTGAACATTTCTTTATTTTTATGAATTTCAATGAGAGTTTGATATATGTAAATACAAGGTAGTGCCATTATCTTATGTTTGATGAAAATTTGCTTGCATGATTCATCAAAACGTGCTCCATCGATGATTCTCAGTGCTCTCTTCTGCAGTCGAAATGCTCGTATAGCCTGAGTGGAGTTACCCCACAGCAGGGTTCCATAGGATATGTGAGAGTGAAAAAGGGAGTGGTATGAGATAAGCAGTACATCAGTACTGACAATTTTTTTAAGTTTGCGTAACACAAATAGCTGACTGGACAGTTTATTGCACAAACTATCAATGTGGCTATTCCACTTAAGACCGTCATCAAGTATTATTCCCAACAGTTTGGCAGTTGACCCATTGGTAAGATTTTTGTTAGAGGAGAATGTGATGGTTTGGGTTTTATCTTTGTATAGAAGCAATATGCAGCATAGAGCGTGCATCGAGGCAAAAAGCAAGTGGCATTCAATCATAACTGTACTGTGGTTCTCCAACTAGAAGATGTATAATATAATCGAAGCATTATGGTGAAAAATGAAAGCAAACACAATCTGAAAATAAATACATGTCAAAGCATTTTTATAAACGGGAAGGTGGGTATTTATAGATTTACAAAATATTTGAACAAACTTCGAATGGACTGTGGCCTTTGAGATGTCTAATCATTTGAAAACTTAGTCTTCAGTATGGAAATGCTTTTTATCAAACGATAAATCCTAAGACTTAAGATTTTCCTTTAAATCTGCAAAACTTTATAATACTTTATAATTTTATTTTGCAGTTCAGGTGTGTCTGCTTGGGAAATTTTAATGAAATATATACATCAAGTATCATACTAATTTTTCAGTTATCAGGAATCGATATATGTTCTCAACTGACAGAAATTACATATTAAGACATTAGAAAATGAACAATTTTTTTTAAAAAACTAGATGTTGAGATAGCACTAATTTATTCAAATGAATATTCTAGCCAAGAAATGAAATCTTAATATGACTATTAAATAACAATTGTGACCTGTTCAGACAAGGTTAGGTATTAGTTTACCTGCAATTTGTATTTATGTTTTAGGTTCTGGTTATTGAAATTAGAGCTGAAATCGTAAGAAAAAGGAAAACTGAAAACGCTGGAAAGTGATGGAACTTCATTCTTGAGAAGGTGTTTGAAACATATACCAGCAAATATGATTTTTTTTTTGAAAATTGGTTCACTGGATACCTATACTGCATAGCTGAAGCCCTAATTAAATGGCTTTCTTCCTGCCCTTGATATGAGATGAAATATTTTTGTTATATTTTGATTAAACAATAATTTTATATTTTTTTCTTTTTTAACCATGACAAAAAAATCTGTTTGAAATCTGTTTTTCCGTTAATCAGCTGTTGCCCCCATACGAATGACAACTCTCAGAAGTTGAGAAACTTGTGCGAGCTAAGGACTAACGTGTGATTCCTAAAACTACTATTTAATTGAAGAAAAAAATCAAGTGTTATTGGCAAGTAATTTTGGAAGGATAGTGTACACTATTTGCAACTGGTGAAAGAATCAACCTTAACATCGTCAGTTTTAAAAGGTAAAACTGGAATAAATGAGAAAACGAGCACTTTTTCCAAACAATACTTCAATACTCTTCATGATGCCCGTTTCACCAACCAACTTGGCGACTTCAGGAAATGAATAAAACTTCGCATTTCCTGAAGATGCCAACTTGGTTGATGAAATGCGTGACGAGAAGAGTATTTTATATATATATTCTTTATAAACAACTTTCTGTTCAACTTGTTTCTATAAATTATTTTTATCGACAACTTTACTGATGTATCCGAAATTTCAATGTCATTTAAATAACTCACAAAATGGACAACTTTCTCCTAATTCAATAGACTAATTAGAAAAAACATCAATGACAACGTGTTCACATTTGTAGATTCCCAACCAAGAAAACTGTAATACAACCTAGTGCGACTATAATCCGTTCGACAACAGCGCCGAATAAAAATTATCAACAATCAATTTAATTCATGTATCACCTAAATGCAAGAATCAAAACAATTCATTTTCACAAAATACCAATAGAAAGTAAAACGGCGTGCCACGCCGTTTTACTTTTTATTAATATTCCTTCGAAAAGAATTTAATTATTTCGTTTGTTGAATTTCAGTGATACATGAATTAAATTGTTTGTTGATAATTTTTATTCGGCGCTGACGTCGGGCGTATTTTTGCGGAACTACATAACTGCATATAATATGTATGTCATTGGTCATAGTACGGTAATAATCCGTCCGACTGCAGCGCCGAATAAAAATTATCAACAAACAATTTAATTCATGTATCACTGAAATTCAACAAACAAAATAATTCAGATCATTTCAAAGGAATATTAAAAAAAGTAAAACGGCGTGGCACGCCGTTTTACTTTCTATTGGTATTTTGTAAAAATGAATTGTTTTGATTGTTGCTGTTAGGTGATACATGAATTAAATTGATTGTTGCTTTTAGGTGATACATGAATTAAATTGATTGTTGATAATTTTTATTCGGCGCTGTGGTCGGAAGGAATATTGTGTTACTATCACTAAACTATCATGTTGCCAGATTTAAAAATTCAGCTTCTGCAAGAATCCGTTCGACGCTAGCGCCGAATTAGAATTATCAACAATCGTTTTAATTCATGTAACTATAATTATCAACAAACCATTTTATTTATGTTTCACAGAAATTGTAGTAAATTATTCGATAGTTACAAAAAAAGTATATATGACAAACATTTACTTCCAAAAATTTCAAACAATGAATCTATATTATAACTGTTCGCAACTTTTCATCAAACAAATTAATTCATGTAACATTTTGAATCAAGTGTCATTTAAAATAAAACAAATTTTGGGAACAATCGTTTTTAATGTGTCGAACAAATGCATGAATCAATTAAATTCAAACAAATAAATTTTTAGTTGAATAAATTGAGGAATGAATATTTGTTACAATAAAAAGTAAAACGGCGTTCCATATCATTGGCATTAATGTCATAAATCCCATGAAGAAAAAGAAAATCAAACATAAAAAAAGTATCCTTCGGCGCATTCTTGATTTTCTCAGCAAGCCTTTCATCGTCATTTTTTGAAGCTGATAACACAGAAATTAGAGATTCTGCAAAATGAAAGTCTATTGGATTTCGATACGAATAATAGGTCACTTATGCTAATTTAAATAAAACAACAAAGAAATTGCCTATAGAAAAATCAAGGTTTTGCTTCTTCAGCCAATTATATTATTCATGTCACGGAAAAATATGATTTTTTGCTTTAAACAAATTCATTCAGTCCAATTTATTTCATCATTTTGATTAAATATCATTCATTTCAAACGACGTGAGTATTGTATCGATTAGATGATAATTTTGCCGATACAAAATGAAATTCTCATTTTAATTTCTCTAATATTTCAATTCAAGAGGTCTCAAGAGGTCATTGAGTTCTCAAAATAATTCGGTTATGTCAAACAATATAATTTCATCAAATCGAAAGTACGTCTATTGAATGAAAACTTTCAAATTCAGTTTAGCAGTATGGGGTGCTGTTTTGACACTAATATGTAATCGAATCTGTTTAAAAAAAATCTGTTTTAAAATCTGTTTTTCCGTTAATCATCTGCCGCCCCCATACGAACGACAACTCTCAGAAGTTGAGAAACTTGTGCGAGATAAGGACTAACGAGGTCTTACTTTTTAACCAAATTCAAACAAGAGGGTAGGATTTTGATTTGTAATTTTATTTCATTTTGTTCATCATTATTCATACTCATTTTGAACTTTCGAAATGCTTTCCTCAATCAGCAAGATACTCATAATGAGGTATAAACATTGTTCTTTCAACTACAATTCATTCTTTGTTCAACAAAATCAATACTTCAGTGGAAATTTTCCCATAATCAAAACAAGCAAAGTTTTCCATCATCCTGCAGATTTGTTGTTTCTTCAACATAACTTTTACTCAAATAGAAAATACATTTGATTATTTCAATCAGTTGATTAACGGAAAAACAGATATTGAACAGATTTTTTCAAACAGTTCCACTATTTCACTCATTCTCGCTATCAATTGGACAAAATATTACTTGAATTCAATTCTTCTTTGAATTGAAATAACTGATCGATGTAATTGTTTCACTCAAAGATTTGTTTGATACAATGAACATATGCTTGAAAAAATAGTTGGAAGTCAAGAATTCTTTTGTATTGCACCAACAAAATATTTTGTCGTGCATATATGACACTTTTATTTCTTTGAATGAAGTGAATTTTCTTTCATTCAACAAATCTTTTTTCCGTAAGGGCTCACCAATAGTCTACTTTAAGATCAGAAAATAAATCTTCAATTATTTTTATATAGACTCAAAAACAGTATATGTAACTGATGATTGCCCTCAATGCATATAAAGGAAGAAACAGTTGAAAACTGTTCATTGGGTTTGTGCATGACCTTTTCAACCGATTAGAAGAACATAAATCAGTACTCCTATATTTCATATGAATCCTCAAAATTGGATTTCTTTTTCTGAAATTATTCTTAAAATATATATTTTTCTTGTACACCAGTTTCTAACAATCATAATTCTTGTGTCCCATAATTTTGAAAATGTTACTTTCGAGCGAATGCTTTCGTGTACAATAATTCAATACAGCAATTTATCTGAATTCAGAAATCTGCAAATGGACAGCAATCTTTCACACATTCTATTGAATATAATTGATTTGAATGAAGAAATTTCAGAGAGTAACAAAACACTAGAAATTGTGTGGATTAAGGGTCATGCAGGAATTGAGGGAAATGAAATTGTGGATAAAATGGAGAAAAAAGCAGATGAGAACAATTTTTCTAATATCAAAATACCATACACGGATCTAACGAAAGTGGCAGGAATTATACTCTGGATCAACTTCTGGTCAGAGATATAAGATAATTCAGGAGAATCTGCAAAAGTCTCCGTGGTACAGATATGAAATCAATAGAAACTTCATCAGATCAATCTGCAGAATGCGAACTAGGCACGCAATTTACCTACACAGAATATAACTTCAAAATAGGATTAGCTGAAAATCTAAATTACTCATGTGGAAAAATTGGTACGTTAGATAATCTGATTCCAGAATGTATTCAAATGAAGAATGTATGTATTGATAACCTATGCGAAATACTGAAAAGTGAAAATATGACATTCCCAATAAGAACTAACAGCTAGCTTAAAAGTCGCGTTCTGTCACGTCCCAAACGAATGTAAATCCGTTCGTATAGTGTAATGTGAGGATATGAAAAACAGAAAGAAGAAATAACAAGAATGGAAAAAATTAAAACGAATTGAATAAAGATAAAAAAAAACTAAAACAGGAGAGAAAAAATGTGTACTTATATATTTGAATTCACAGATAACTCCCACAAAACGAAAAATTGAAATAAAGAAAAGTTAAAAAATAATTAATTGAAAACAAATATTGAAAAATGAATAAAATAGTAAGAGAACAAAATGGAAAAATGAAAGAAAACAACTCATTATGACTAACCGAATACTAACTTTTAGAACTGAAGAATAGTGTATTATAAATCTAGAAAATATCAAAATATTGTAGAAATTTTACATGTTGAAATAGACTGGCAAATTGGTTATACCAATGCCATTTGAATTCATCACACACACACACATACCTGTCGCGCAATAGTAGTGTGGACCACCACGCCCTGGTGTGAATTGTGGGGTCTTCGAAGTTATTATAACCAGGCGGTAGAGGCTTATTAGGTGAACACCCAGCAATTTCCAATTTTTCTTCACACCCCGAAGCCAGTGACTTTTCATCAAAATAGACATCTATGGCCATGAGCACACCTCAACGGTAACTGCAGGTCAACCCACTGTCATTTTGTGGCCACATACACATTTCACATTCCTCAAAATTTCAAGGTCATCATCTCCAAGGACATTATTTCAGGTATCATTATGTGACCATATACACTTCGTTTATATTATGTTTATATAAAATTATAGAAAATTTCCTGAAAACTGGCAATATAGATTTTTTCATTTCGATTATATTTGAAACAACTGAAAGTGTCAAAAACTCTAACGAAAATGATTTTATTTCTGTCAGTTGATCACTTCTACAAATGATAATTGAGCATGACAAATTGAAAAAAAATTTTGATATAAACACTTATAGTTATATAATTGATGCTTGTTTTATTTGGTGAACGTTTCGTCGTTCCACTAACATCTCAAATATGCGTTTAGAACTTTACTTTTTAATTACTTTTTAATTTTCACCTTTCCCTTGTTTATACTACAAAAAGTTTTTTATAAAATCAAACTACTGAATCTTGTTTAAAATTTGCTCTTGATAATGCAGTAGTCGCCATTGATTTCATGCAGTATATTTGAATGTAATAAATTTCGATCTATGATTCACTGAAAGATCTTACCATTTTCAACATATTTTCTATCAAGCTCAAACTTTGAAATAACAAGAAGTTGGATATGTTCTTTGAAAAGTAATCGATCGTATATTGTTGCTGATTTATCAACCTCATTCTGATGATTAAACACGTGTTCTTTCACACTGGATTAATTTACTTTAAGTTTTTTAATACACACCAAAGCTTTTGACTTATCATCAGAAATGACTACAATGCATATCAACCTATTGATACCATTTTGTGGCAACAATAATTATGTGGCCATTCATACATAGTCGTGCCCGAATGCCTAAATTAAAATAATGTACTCCTGACCAGTGAAAGTGGATTAAAATTCCATGAATTGAAATCATAATTGGGCATGCGCACAAAATGTAGTCATCACAATTGATCTATGGATATATTTTAATCCATAGAATTCCCAACTTTGATTTCATCAAATAGTTGAAAAGCACAATTCAAAATGTGAAATGTATTGAAAAAATCTTTTAAATTTTGAAATTTGATTCATTACAATCAGTTAGGAACCAGACTGAAGAAATTGCTACCGACCGCCCAAGATGTGTAGAAACGCTGGTGACATTAGTGATTTGTTTAGCGTGAAAGCAAACAATTGAGTAAAACCATTATAGCAATTTCATGTTATCAGTCTTCAATAATTTTTTTTTCTTTTCGAGTGTGTTGGATATTACGTTTTCTTACTCGAGTTCATACATTGATAGCATCGAAACAGGCGAATTTCTCCACATCAAATTCTGGATAATATCTTTTGTCTTCTCTGCCTTTCAAAAAGCCAGGAAAAAATCACAGGTGCTTCGTCACTCCCGTTTTTAAAACCGTTCTTTGTCCATGTGCGACGGAAGTCATCAGAAAAACCTATTTAGCTGAATTGACAAAACTTTCAATGCTGGGATATTGATATGCCCATATTTACATCTTGAGCTACGTGACAAATATATCTGACTGCATCTTTTGAAAACACGCTGAGGGACAGATCCGGCGTTTAAAAAATTCGAATTGAAAAAATATTTCTGTTCCCGAAATTAGAATATATATTACCATACATTGCTTTCGCTGGGTATTACAACGTCAATTGAAAGTGTTGTCACTGTCGAGTGATATCATGAATACCTCACTTATATCCGAACTATTCTCAATTTGATTAGGCTCGTCGATACACCTCTATTGGAACTAGTGTGTCAATATGCTTGCTTCAATGTAAACAATATGCCGAGAACGTTTGTATGTGGTATTGATTGGACCTTTTCAATGCAAACAAATCATTCGTCGTATTTTAAAATGTAATTATTCTGGGCTAATAATAAAAAAAGGCTTTTGAGCGTTAGCCAGTTGGGTATATAGATCGATTCCTACTAAAGAAACTATTGATATTCATTGCGTTTCGCTTGGGGTTAGAAATCACAAGTTTGAAGATGAATATTTCAACTTCTTTTAGTTTGTTTCAAAAAAAGTTGAGGCATGAATGATTTTTTTCAATTCGTTCACTAGAAATTCATTGCGAAATATTCAGTGAATGCTCAAAATTCAAACCCTATCTTGCAATACAGAAATCAAGATTTCTCCTCATTGATTGTCGCACACTTTCCAAAATTCTTTGGGTGATGCATATGACTCCACAAATATCATTAATTCATTTCCATCCATCACTCTCGTTGCATGAAAATTTGATTTGAAATGCCTTCAGAAAGAATAATCCAAGGGATTCAAGTCCGAAGATCGTGGTGGCTAAGACTGAGGTTCCTCAAGGCCTGTCAAAACTGTTATGAAAAAATGTCACTAAAATATTAACGAGCAAAAGGACTGAAATATGCAAGTGCTCTGTGTTCTGAAATGTGTCTTCGAAAACTGTCTTTATATTACACCATTTAGTCAAGGATGAAGAAAATGTCTCATGAGTTTAACACCAATGCTGAAATCCAATATTTGCCATAGCATGTAGATTGAGATAATCCTAGAAACAATTGTTATGACAGTTTGTGCTAGCCTCCCGGGAAAACTTCATATACATAGGAACCCCAATGCAGTCTGGACGTAGGTCGCGATAGCAGTAGACCAAATTGAAATTTCGTCATTACGGAATATCAAATATTCGATTGAATCACTCTACGATGATGTATCCCCACTCACAATGGGCAATTGTCCGCTAGTCCGCACTTGCACGGCAGTATTAAAATGTTATAGATGTCTGTATGTCTGACTTTAAGAAATATTTTGCGACCCCGAAGCTTCATTGTTTTCGGGAAATTATTTACTGCGATAACTGTAACAAATAATTTCTCCTATGAAGAAAGAGGTGCTGTTGAAACCAAATTTTCCCAGAAGTAATAGGAAGTAGAAGAACTGTTGAAATAACTTGATTTTGTAGTCTTTCTAGGTATTTGACAGCATTTAGGCTATTATAGATACAGAAGGGACCTGGATTGTGTTTCATACGTGAAGAAAATAATCACTCATGAGAAATTTGTATGGTGAAACACGTGTTGCGTTTTTTTAAACTCGTGTAGTGAAAATCTCACAATAAAGTGTTTTTTTAAATACTTAAGCTTTGGATTTTCATAAAGTATTGGCCAATTCCATGATTCCAAAATACCACTATAACATTTGTATCTTTCCTTTCTTTCTGAGCGTGAACATTTTAGAGTTCACAAGAAATTATTTTATTTTCAATGGTTATGGATTGACTTGTTACCTGCGAGTACTAACAATCAGTTGCAACAGTGCAGAAAGGCAACAGGTGGTTCAATCAAATAGTTGATATTGCATCGCGAACAAATCTCTAATTTTGAACTGGTCGATTGCTTTCGCGGACACAGTCCAGAATACATTGGGTTTTATATGTTCCGATATTTATATTCCACATCTGTACATCCATAAGCTTGAGAAAAACTCAATTATACGATTTTTTCTATGACTTTCACGATTCGACATGTGTTTTGCTTTACGATAGCTTACTCGAGCACCAGTTCAAACATCTAACATCAGCAAGGAAGAACGTAGAGCTCTGAACGACCTACGTAGAGACAACACCATCAAGATCCTACCTGCAGATAAAGGAAACGCTACTGTGGTAATGGATACCGTTCTCTACGAACATAAGATCGTAGAGGTTTTGCAGAAGGGACGATACACAAAGATCGTACGGGACCCTACTGCATCAATCGAAAGGAAGTTGTACCAGATTTTGAAAAAACACCAAGTCTATTTTTCAGACAAGGAAAGATCGTGGCTAACACCACACCACAGTAAGCCCACTCACTTGTATGGTCTACCCAAATTCCACAAGAAGGACGTTCCGCTTAGACCGATCATCAGCTCCAGAGATTCGGCTACTCAAAACTTGTCTAGATTTTTACTTCCCTTAATACAACCATTACAAGGAAAAACATCGTCTTTTGTGAAGAATTCAAGGCATTTTGTCGAACTACTAGGGTCAATTGAAGTCACACAGGAAGATCAACTAATTAGTTTCGACGTGGAAAGCCTTTACACTAACGTTTCGGTCGAAGAAGCACTCCAAATCATACAGAGAAAGCTATCCGAAGACGGGAACCTGAAAGAAAGAACGAATCTACCTATAGAAGTAATTATGGAATTACTAGGATGCTGTGTACGAAACTGTTAATTCCAATTGAAGGACGAATTCTTTACACAAGATGAGGGACTGCCAATGGGATCGCCACTTTCACCAGTCATAGCCAACATATATATGGAGTGGTTTGAAACTCTGGCCATTGAAGAAGCCCACAAGAAACCTCGAGTCTGGTTGAGATATGTTGACGACACCTTCATAATATGGAACCATGGGAATACTGAACTAGACGCCTTTCTGAAACACATCAACAGCGTGAGACCTTCCATCACTTTCACAGTGGAGAAGGAAATCCACAATGAATTGCCATTCTTAGACGTTTTGGTGAAGAGGACCGACACTAAGTGGGAAACATCTGTATACCGAAAACCCACTCATACGGGACAGTATCTGAACCACGAATCCAACCACCATCAATCGACAAAAAAAGGAATCATCAAGACTCTATTAGACCGTGCTTTTGGGCTCTGTAATACAAAGGAAGGTCTGGACAAGGAACTAGACATCATCAAAAATGATCTTTAGCGGAATGGATACTCCAAAGCGATGGTAGAAAAGACTTTGGCTAAAAGACAGCAGGAGCCTCGCAAGGAAGAGAAGCCGTCACAACCAGTGCTTGCACTTCTCTACATCAGAGGATTATCGGAGAGGATAACAAGAATTGGTTCCAAGTACAACATTAGAACCTGTTTCAGATCCGGTAACACTATCCTTAGCAGCCTCACGAAAACCAGGCCCCAAACGCGGACTGCGATTCCAAGAATTGCATTTACTATTGCACTCACAGGGTACTGTGAGTGCGGAAAATCCTATATTGGTGAAACTAAGAGGCCATTGAATGTTCGCATTGCCGAGCACAAGAAGCACACACAGCGAGGAGAAACCAGCAAATCAGGAATAGCAGACCATGTTTGGACCCATCAACACAACATCGAGTGGTCCCAAGCTGAGATCTTGCACAGAGAGGAACATTGGTTCAGAAGAAAATTCAAGGAAGCCGCATACATGTTGTCCAACAACGTATTCAGCCAGGCCAGCGTAGATATACGAAACATATGGAAACCCATCATCAAACGAAAAATGACCAACTCCCGCCAAAACGGTCATCTCTCACGGAATCAGTGAAGCGGAAAATGGAAAGTAGAGAAAGTGAAAGTATTTCAACGACCTATAAAACAGTCATCTCTCGGAGGAATCAGTCCAGTCATCACCCGAAGACGATTGTAGATACCAACAATCGAAACGTCGTGAACTAACGTGACTTTGAATCTCTACACTTTTTTATTTTTTTATTATTTTCTTTTTTCATTCCTTTAATTTTTATTTATTCAATTATCGTATTTTTACTTGTAGGTTATTTCACTATCATTTCATTTCAGGTTTATTGTTGCTTAATATAATTGTTATTTTCAACTATTCTTTTTTAATTATTCTCTTTTACTTGTTTCAGGGATTTCAAATCATTTTATATAGTAGACAATGGAAGTCCGAACTAGTGAAACTCATCACGAAACATTGTCAATCACCTTCAAACAAGAGTATACCGAATTTTCACGTATTATCCTCAAACTGTCACGCAGCTCGCCAGCTAATCAAAGCGCACACTTTTGCATCTCAGAACATCGTGGCGGGAAATTTGAATTTTCTATGAACATAAATAATAATTAAGACAGACAGACGATCAGACGTAAACCTTAACGAGACAGACCATCCAGTCACGTTGCGCGCTTATGTCAGTCCATCTTTTCGCTCAACACATATTTGTTTCATTACATCATAAAAAAGTTTTCGTTGGATAATAATTAAACGTAGGTCTTTGGTGCGATAGACTCGATCGTTAGCCTCAACACCACTATTAGATATTGAAAGTAATTGCAAACTGTTGGTAGTGATGGCATCGGTCATTACTTTTCGAATTGTTCTTGCATTTGAATTGTGATCACTGTTCAGTAAAACATATTTAGTTTTGTTCGACTCGTTATCTCTCAAACGCCAACGCTCCTACACTAATAAGCCACTTCCAACTCTGACATGATTGTTTTTCTCAATACATCTTCAAACAAAACTAAATATGTTTTACTGAAAAGTGATCATGAAACGTGAAAACAATTTGAGGAGCCATGACCGAAGCCATCACTATCAACAGTTCGCAATTACTTTCAATATCTAACGGTGGTGTCGAGGCTAAGGATCAAGTCTATCGCATCAAAGACCTGCGTTATCTTCTCCAACAAAAACTTTTTCATGACGTCATGAAACAAAAATGTGTTGGGCAAAAAGATGGGCTGACATAAGTACGCCACGTGCCTGTCTCGTTGAGGGATACGTCTGGTCGTCTGACTGTCTGAATTATTTATGTCCACAGAAAATTTAAATCTCCCGTCACGATGTTCTGAGATGTAGAAGTGTGCGCTCTGATTAGCTGGCGAGCTGTGTGACAGTTTGAAGACACTACGTGACAATTTGGTACAATCTGATTGGTTCACGGCTGGGTGACAGGACACCACGCAACATTTGGTGTACTCTGGTTGACTGGGTGTTCTGTCTGCTTTGTATAAAAATACATGCAGGGCCTTCCATTTGAACAAGAAATGTTACCTAAAAATAAAAAAGGCAATGCTCAACTGGTTTTTGTTATTCTTTGCATGTTAATGGGTGAAAGTAAAAAGGTCAATAATGGTGCTCACTCAATTTAGTTCAACTTGTATATCCATTTACCTAACTGATAAACCACCTCGTAACAAAGTAAGGCATACCCTTTGGCGTGAATTTGAAAAATTTAAGAGTTCTCATAGTACCGTTTGAGCATTAGTAAGTAGTAATAAGGCATTTTTTTTCTTCGAAAAGTGAGCACGACATGACAAAAATACATGAGAACATGAAATTGTATTTTCAATTCTTTATTTTGATATTGATAACAGAATTGTATAAAACTGGAAGTGAATATTGATTTTCACCCCATATATCAATCAGACAACTTTACTGAATTTTATCACAATCGCCAAAATTACTTTTGTACAATTAATTCCTTATGATTCATGTATTTTGAAAACCTTTAGTAAAAAACTTCCTGAAATTTCCACAACCAGTTCAATAAACCCATAATACTTGTTGTCCTACACAATAGCGTCAACAGGCTTCGTTATTGGTTTTTAGGGTAGTTCACTTTTGAAGGATATATAATCAATATTGTGAAGCTCACCAATTACCACACTCTTCAACGATTGTCTTAGGTGGAAAGCACAATCTTCCGGTATATTTTATTTTTATTGTGATCACGAAAATCTGTACATATTTCTGTACAGTTTTTCATTATCCTGTAATGATACAATTAGATATACTGCCTATATTTTATTATTTGAATCATGTCTCAAGAGGCTAATAAATAATAATTTCTTCGATCTGTATGGATTTTTGTTAAAAGCCATCCCAACGTATGGGATGTGGGTATACCTATTATGGACGGACGTTGGGACTTATTTAACCCCCAGCTATTTAGCGGCAAGAATTAATTGTAGGTAGTTAGTCTTCTTTGAAGAATTTGTTTGACAAATTTTGAAAAAACTAGTTGAATAGATCACTCGTTGAAATCTGTAAATTGTGTCACATATCATATCATATTTGAATATCTTTTATTTGCATTAGGTAAACATGAAAGTTTGATTTGTGAATATCGTAAGAAAAGCCTCTTGACCTTACTAAATAATGAATACCTGAAGGTTCACACAAGGCTCCTGTAAACACAAGTAGCGAGAATTCAATTTTGCCCGATAAATAAGTCTTTGAATGTAGTTGCCAACTGCTTGTTATTGTAGAGGCAGCACTGGGCAGATGAAAGTGATGGCCACATGAGGTAGATAAAATTTTGATTAGTTAACACAACTTTTGACACATCCTTGAACCATCACTCTGGGGTCAAAAAGAGAAGTAGGTACTATTGTGATCAACAGACCGCGTAGATTCGTTTAAAATAGGTCCGTATTTAATGGCCTCAAAAAATGGCCGCTCAAAGTAGGTAGGCAAGACCATGCGTGTTGCTAGACGGCATGTGTCCACACAACTATTGCGCAACAGGTACTTACACACACACACACACCTATACGTGACTAGGTGGTGAAGCGAGAACCGTGGAATTATCTATAAAGTTCCGAGGACATAGTGAAGGAGACGTCTTAGACCAATGGCGTTTACATTACTGACGATGAAATTTTATAAGCATTCCCAAAAGCCTCTCAGATTCTCTGAAATTGCGAATGGAAAAAATTGTGTGTTTCTTCCCAGGACTCCGTAACCACCATGGGTTGTGAGGACTCTTCAAATTCGCGCCTTTTTTAATGTGTGTGATGGAATGACTTCATTTGTACGCCGATGCGGGGACCTCATTTGCATAATGTGTGTAGATGCGAGGACCTCATTTGCCTCCTTGGGGATTGAAGGGGCTTGTTTACATATGAAGGTTACCTTTTCATCACTGTTTTTCCATACCGCTATATTTTCGAAAGCTCAAATTTTGTATGTAGATATGTAGGTATTATGTTGTAGATGTGAAATGAGAAAGGATATTCAAATATTTTAACTGGGGCGCCAGCGGTGGGGGTAAAAGTTGCGTCCATAAAACAAAATTATCTATAAATCACAGTTTCTACATGCCCTTAAATTTCCGGTGGGTGAATTTATATTCAGTATCAGCATTGTATCGGTGCGGAGCCGGCCCGGGTCACTAGTGAATTCATAAGAGTGAAATATAACGAAACCGAACTGAATAACTTCCAAAATAATATTATTTAACAATGTATTTCAAAAACGGTCATTTATTCTACTGATGGGAGACCATGTTGAGTATCTGCTCTAACAATCATTTACGATAATGCTTGGTTGTACCAAAAGATGTACTACCGTGAGGCTACTGCCTTTTTTTAAAAATTTCAAAATTCTGTTGTATTATTGAAATAATTCCAGAAGTTTGCCATTTCACTAAAACGTGTTTCCATATTTTCGTTTTCATTTTGTTGAATCGTCAAGTTCTTATATCCTGAGGTCAGCTTTCTCCCATCTGAGACAATATTCTAGATGTGCCCTCGTAGTAGACTGCAGACTGATCAATTCAACCATAAATAACTTTGATAGAAAAAGTTCTGAAAGAAGTTTCGGTTGTTGAAAAATGAAAAAAACTATGTCTAGAAAGAATGAAAAACAAAGAAAATCCAAAAACAAGCACTTTTCCCAGTCAACAGAACTCCAATGCTTTTCTCGACGCGTGTTTCACCAAGTTGACTTTTTCAACATGTTCCACATATTGGGTGAAATGCCTGCTTGGATAGTGAAACTTTTTTCAAAGAGAGTTTTGAATTTCTGGTAACTGGTAAAAGTGCTCGTTTTTGGAAACTATTTACGCCGGAGGTTTCAATTTTGTTTTATATTCTAACAAATAAAATTAAATTTGTATTTATAATGTATAATCAGATATATTTTCATGATAGCTTCATTCGAGAATGAGGTACTTGAAAATGAAAAACGATAGTTCTTTGGAAACTTAACCAAAAATCAGTGTCAAAAACAAGAATCAAGAAACATATTGAGTATCAATTGAGGGAACAGTTCATTACCGGAACGGAAGTCATCAACCCTTAGATGAAAAGATTTAGGTTTCGCTTTCAGTATGCAATACCTACTCACTTCATCGAAAAGTTATATTTACATATTATCTGAAATTATTTCAAGCTGAAATAACACTTCAAATATCATAATCAATCACCAATAAGCGTGAGTCTGACAATACGATCTGTTCTTTTATCTACTGAGTCATGAACATAAACATGATAGATTTTACTGGTTCCTTAAATTTAACATATATTGTTTTTGATCATTTTTCAACAATTATATATTTTATTTTAAAACTACACCTGACGATTTGATCTCCACAAACTTTATTTGAAAAATATATATCAACATGTTTCGCTAAAACATCGAATAAAACATTGAAACATTAGCTTTTTCAAGCTAATGTTGTTGTGATATATATTTTTCAAATAAAGTTTGTGGAGATCAAATCGTCAGGTATAGTTTTTGAAATTACTATGGATCTTCATCAAGTAACAGCCGAATCAATAAGAAAATTATATACTTTATTAATTCTCAAAAAACTTCCATATTGCATGAAGAAATGGCAGTGAGCCTTTTCATTATTGACAGTTCATACTGCAGGTGTCATGTTGTAAAAATAATATATAGAAATTATATAGATCTTATCAGAAGGATCCCCTTGGAATTCCTATGAAAATTGTCACATATTTTGAACATTCGCGTTGAAAATGACAACAGTCTATTTTGGTTCTATGTAAATAGTTCAGAATCCAATTTAGCAAATGTATGAAAAATATTTCTCCTTCTCCTCAAATGACAGTCACCTGTAAGACTGCCTGTTAGACATCGTTGTTCATCCCTACTATAGTCCAACATCTGTTTGATATTAAGCTTCAGAAGGTGAATAAACTACTGCCAGAAGTCCATAAATCTTCTTGTTCTGACAAGTTCTGGTCCGATGAAGCTGCTAGCAGCACCCTCTTTTGCAAGGGAGTCAGCAGCTTCGTTGCATTCCAGGCCAGTAAGGTCAGGAATCTAGACCAGAGACAATCTGTTAAGTCTTTCTATCGTTTCCTATCGCAATTTGCTACCAATTTAGACGTTGCTATGTAGGAGCCAAGAGCTACCAACGTCGCTTGACTGTCCGAGAATATCTTTATTGACTTGTGTGAGAGGTTGAATCTATTCAATCTCTCCACACACAATTCAATAGCGTAAATTTCCGCTTGAAATACAGTCGCATAAGTTCCTAGGCAGGTAGATATCTCTGTCCTGGGTCTGCGACTGAAAACACCTGTTCCAGAGCCGAAAGGCGTTTTTGATCCATCTGTGAACCAACAACTTTCTGCCCTTAATATTTTCTTTTTCTGGAGGATCCAGTTCTCTCTACTCGGGAATGGTACTTTATAAGGCAGTTCGTAGTTGACAGTCGGAGGCATGGATTCGAAGGTCATTTCCCGAATGCTGTGACTTCCAGTGTTAACCAACAGTCTGTTGTACTCTGCATTAAACTGATTTGTGCAATTGGTAATGTGCACAAGTCTGTAAGCAGTCCATCCAGCCTCTCTTTCCAGAAAAATGTGGAGAGGAGGTAGATCTAGAAAGATCTCCATGGCCGCTGATGGCACCATTGATAGTCAGACGAGCCTATCTCTGTGAGCCAGAGAGCTTCGCTTGGGCCGTTTTCTGTAAAGCTTTCGGCCACCAGACAATTGCATCATAACTGATCTTTGGTCTGACTATCGTCACATGTATCCAGTGGATTTGTTTGGGACCTTAACCCCAAATTTTATCACAAATCCTTCGACATGTCCATAGAGACAGTCTGGCTTTGTGTAAAACTTTTACCAAGTGAACGTTTCAGGTGAGTCTTTCATCAAAGATAATGCCAAATTATTTCACCTCCGTTCCAAATGGAATGACCTCACCATTGAGTGAAAGTGGCGTTAGGCCGTCCAATTTTCTCCTCTTGGTGAAGGGGATTAACACAGTTTTGCTGGGGTTGACAGACATCTGCTACCTCAGGCACCAACTGTGAACAACGTCCAACGCGCTTTGGAAGATATAACAAGCTACTCTTCACAACGTGGACCCTGTCGGGATGACAAGGTCATCTGTTTAAGCTTGCAGATCAACTTTTCTTCTGTTGAGGGCATCGAGCAGACCATCAGGAGCGACCACAGAAGGGGAGATAGTACCCCTCCTTGAGAGCAGCCCCTGGTGACCCTGAACCTAATTGCCTCGCCTTCAAGAGTCGTAGTTGCAGTTCT
Organism: Leptinotarsa decemlineata; assembly: GCF_025532065.1. Lineage (NCBI taxonomy): Eukaryota > Metazoa > Arthropoda > Insecta > Coleoptera > Chrysomelidae > Leptinotarsa > Leptinotarsa decemlineata. The sequence goes on along the minus strand of NW_027412549.1, from coordinate 9,421,983 downwards.
GTTTACTAGCATGGCATAGATCCAGCCAGTTATGATCGATTCTATACCCTTCCTAACCAGGGACAATCCTATAGATTCACATAGTACATTGTCGAATGCTCCTTCAATATCAAGAAATACAGCAACGTCAACGATGCTAAATCGTTGCTAAATTGATGCCTAATCTGTCGATTTGCCGATTAGATAAGCATACTGGTGGATATTCAGGGAGATGCATATAATGCTACCCTCCGCGTGCCATGGTACGTCTGGGCTGGCGAAGACAAGTATAAAGACATCTGTCAATTGATGGATGCAAGCTAATTGCTAAATTGATGAAACAAGCTTCCAAAAATAAGACAGGCGAAAAAATTCATGAAGAAACCCTTGCCCAAATTCTTGGAAGACCTGCGCTGAACTACAACCGCAAAGTTGTGAGGGAAGTGGTAGGTCTACTGTATAGGCATTATCAGCTCATGAACTATTTGAGTATTATTGGCTTGGTGGAAGAAACTCCATGCAGAGATGTTGAAATGAAGCTATAAACTATATGAAGAGATGAAGTCAGATGAAGATCTCTGATAATCAAGAAGCATCACAATAGATCTGCAAACGTGGAAGTGGGAGAGGATGCATTTTTCAATATTTGTCGCATTGAAACTTGTTTCGAGATTTTCGAGTATTATAGTAAAAATAAATTTATTCAATTCTACTGAATTTCAGTTTGCACCCATTTATCACTTGGTGAACAAATTGAAAATTTCTGGGCATCGAAAATGAAACAACAAATTCTGGGAGGTGTGTAGTTTCATTTACTCGGAACATTTAAATGAATTTTTCGAAGAAGTGGATAAACAAGCTTTCTCTCTTCAATACTCACATATTCCACATCAAACGTGATATATCTAGAACTGGACAGTACCACAATATGTCATACTAACCAATGAAAATAGTCTAACTAATCTTCTGGAATGGGACATAACATACTCCCATTGTAATGATCAAATACCAGTGATAATCAAAAATATAAATTTCACTAGTTCGGACTTCCATTGTCTACTATATAAAATGATTTGAAATCCCTGAAACAAGTAAAAAAGAATAATTAAAAAAGAATAATTGAAAATAACAATTATATTAACTATTCTTTTTTAATTATTCTTTTTTACTTGTTTCAAGGATTTCAAATCATTTTATATAGTAGACAATGGAAGTCCGAACTAGTGAAATTCATCACGAAACATTGTCAATCACCTTCAAATAAACATCAAAAATATACCTACATTTATCAGTTGCTGAAAGAATAACGTGAATCAATACTGATTATACCGATGACACCAAAGAAAGTCATGAATTTTGTTAACTCATAGTTAGTAAACTGTTTTGGTTGATTTCCAGATTTTGCCTTGACCAACTGAAGCAGTTGATGCGACAAGAAGAGTACTTTGACCACGTCACTGAAGAAGACTGCCACAGTTGCAGTTGAAACTTTTGGAGGTTATAACCAAAGAAGACCACAGCAAAACCCGGAAATCAACCAAAACATTGACCGCACACGTGAAAGCCTATACACGTTCATTGTTAATACTTGGTAATCGGTGCTTTTTTATTCACAACAAATTAAAGGATGAATTGAAAAATAATAGCGGCGAATGATATAGTGTCAAAGGAACTTCTTTATTTGAAGCTTTTTTCTTGGTATGTTATTAAAAATGTGATGGATCATTCTGCTCCATTCCTGAACAGCGATGACCTGTGTAAAGGAGCACTCAATTCCATACCTCAATAGTGTTGACCAATTCATTCTTCTGAAATGAAAATCTTTTGAAAGTTATTCGAATAGGAAAGGCATATCACTGAATCTACCCAGAAATGTTGTTGCGTTTAAATTAAATTCATAGATATTTCCCCAATTTCTCAAGTTTCACCTTCGTAAATCAATAAACAAAAATAATAAAATAAAATTTTCGATTATTAAATACTCCCTTTCAATGACGTATCGAAAACTTCTTCTGTTTCCTTTTTTGAATGCTAATGAAAATAAATTAAATGTCAAATACACAATAATCAATACATATCATAGTCATCTTCATTTTCATCAGCTTGGAAATTTTTTCCCTTACCCTTTCAACTGAGATTCGTCAGGAGGACGAATGGTTCATAACGTAAGGTATTTTGGTGGCGACATAAAGGTCAATGACCTCTATGCTGCTCTGGCCTTGTGTACCCCTTCCTGACTGGGGTATTTGATGAACAAACAGTTCATTTCAACAGACGTCGTGGGGCCTTCACTCAACCGAGCAACGGGGCCTTCTGAATCGAGTGAGGTCATCTATAGTGTAATCTACAGCTTTCCTAACTAATGGGTTATTATGAGTTTCCGCTGATTCCAAAATTCTCTGAATCCTCGAGAAAATGGACTGCCGTATAGTTAACAGCTTCAAATCTCTGCTGATGGCTTCATTCCGCACGAACCATGAAGCATTCACCAGCATCCTGAGAAGTTTATTTTACAACCTTTCCAAAATGGAGAGGTTTGATGGGACGGTTTGCCCCCAAGCACCTGAAGCATACATAATGACAGGCATGAACATCGTGTTGTATAGTAAAATCTTATTTTTAAGATTGAGTTTTGAATTTCTATTGACCAGAGGATAGAGTTTAGCTATCCTCATCTGCACTTTGCTCTTGATATAATCAATGTGATTTGCCCAGGTGAGTCGGCGGTCTACCCAAAGACCTAGGTACTTGACTCGCGTTTGCCATTCGATCTCCTTGCCTGAAATCGTGACCCTTGTATCTGGAGAAACTTTACGTCTCCCCAAGTCTATCGCCTATCATTCCAGTCAAGGTACTAGCGTTCGAGGTATCCAATGCGCGTTGCATGTAGACAACCCCCAACGCCCGACCCATGGAAGAAGCGAGGAGAGCCGTATCATCGGTGTAAAGGGAAACCTTCATGTGATCAAACCTCGGAAGGTCGTTCACGTAAAGGCTGTACAGTAGTGGAGACAGCACAGCTCCCCGAGGCACTGCCTTTCAGAAAGGACCTAATCCACCGGACCAGACCCCGAGGCAGATCGAAATCAAGCATTTTGTGTAGCAAGCCTTCGTGCCAGACTCGGTCGAATGCTTTCGAAATATCCAGGAGATGGACTGTCTTCCTGTTCTTCAACCCTGAGATGGAGTTTGCGACCAGTCTCAGGGCCTGCAGCTCGGTGGAGTGTGCCATCCTGAAGCCGAATTTTTCGTCAGGTAGAACATTTCGGTCTTCAACTTCTTCTGTTAGCCTTTGCAGCACAACTTAGCCGTTGAGCAAAGCAGACTAATCAGACGATTATTCTGCGGAAACAGCAGGTTCTGGCCCTGTTTCGGAATCATGACAACTACGGCATGCTTCCATCTTCGAAGAAAGTATCTGAGAGTGATTGAGCTGTTGATAATGTCCAGCAGGTATCTGATGAAGTTCTCCGGGAGCTGCTTCAACAACCTGCTGTTGATTGAATCAATTCCCGAAGCCTTCTCGGGTTTGGAGCCCCTTATGTATCCCTTCACTTCTTCCTCTGAAGCTGGACGGATCACGTCGTCATCATTTTCCCTAAGGATGCACCAAACCCGGTGTTCCAGCTGGATATCACGGTCAATATCATCATCCGGATCAACGTTAAGTCGAAACTGACTCTCCATTGTGTCTGCAAAGGCCAACGCCTTCTCGGCGGGGGAGTAGCAGATGCCACGCTGTCCGTGAAGAGGGGAGGGAGCGGTTTTCCTCTCCTCGAGCCTGCGGATGACTCGCCAGAGCTCGCCATCCCCAGGTTTTAGCGATTCCAAACACTCGCTCCACCTCTCTAGAGAGTCCGCTGATAAACTCGTCTGAGGCGATTTCTCTCCGGATGAGGTTCTTTATCCTGGGAGGAAACTCATTGTAGCTCCGCAGAGGACACTCTGTCCTGGTTGTGGCTGCGCGGAAAGCGTTGTTCACAGACAATTCGAAATCTTCCACTGCCGCGTCGAGACCGTTGCGAGTTTGAAGCGCCTCACGGTCTGTTCGTGTCTCCACTAGGTGAGCCTTGAAGGCTTTCCAATCCGTGGATGATCTCTTGCGATACTCATGGGAAGGGGGATCATCACCCAGCATCAGGATGACTGGATTATGATCTGAGTCAAGTTCCGACAAAGTGTACACTTCGCAGGACATGGAGACGTTCCTGAGCAGTGCGATATCAATCACGTCAAGCTCTAAATCCACACGGTAGAACGTGGGCTCGTCTGGACCTATCACTCGATACTCATTCCTGTCAGCATGCGCATGGACCGCTCGGCCGTTCGCATTGGTGAGTCTGCTCCACAGATTGTGCTTGACGTTGAAGTCACCAGCAGCAATTGTGGGGGTATTTGTCGACATCAGCAGTTCATCCAGTGATTCTTGGAGTTGACGATTCCGCGGAGGGTTGTGAACTGAGATTAGTCTATGACGACCGCTTCTCAATTGGAGCTCAACGCCCACGGCTTCCGTGCCATGTAACTGATCCGAGTCAATGCCGAATTGTACGTGAGGAAGATTATGTTTGACAAAAATGCCAACTCCTTCTCCAGCACGTCCAACGCGTTCTCTGTGGTGAAAACAGTAGTTTGGAATACCGAAAGGTTCATTGTGCAGGTGAGTTTCCTGCATCAGTGCAACATCGATGTTTTGTTGTATAAGAAAATTCTCAAAATCTAATTTCTTGTTTGAAATACTGTTGGCATTCCAGAATACAACCTTAAGAGAACTAGGCAATGTTGGTTGTTTAGTCATTAATAGGTTCCAGTTAGCACGTTGGTGTTCACCGTAAACATCTTCTCGAGTACGGGAAACTGAATGAAGAGTTTCTTCATCTGGTCCAGAGCGGAACAGATGTCACTAACTTTCGACGGGCGGGGACTACTGGGCGCCTCGGTCGGCCTGGCGGAGGTTTCACCGCTCTTGGCCGCTCCTGCGTAGCTCATTCCCGGCGTGTGCCAGATGCTTCGACAGGATACTTTCCAGGTGTGGGTGCACTTCGGGGGGCATTTGAAGCTACTTTGGTCTTCCAGCGAACCCTGGGGAACTCAGGACAACCGCGGTAGTTTGCAGTATGCATACCCTTGCCATTATTGCACTCGGGCGGATCTGCTCGTGGCTTCTTGCACTCACCTGAAAGGTGTCTGCCGGCTCATTTGACGCAAATGGGAATAGCTAGGCAGTTCCGTTGGCTATGCTCGAACCGCTGACATCAGTGACATTGCTCTACCAGTTTTTTTTGGTGTTGGGACTCAACCTTAACTTTAACGTTAAGGAGATCCCGGATGTCATAAATATGCTTCTGATTTTGGTTCACTGGAACCAAAACCAGGGGGAGCGGTCGATTTCCTCGCATTATCCTGGTGACGGATGATGGTTGGAAACCATTTTCAACCAAGGCTTCCTCGATGTCAGCGGTCTCCAGATGTTCCGGGACTCCTCTGAAGACGGCTCTGATTTGCCTGTCTTCAGGTAAGGTATACGTGTGGTGCAGAATTTTTTTCCTCACCAATAGTTTGGACATACTCCTGTAGTCCTCGGCCGAAGAAGGCTGAACCTTGATGCCGTCAGCCATGTTCACTGCCTTGGTAAAGTTTACCTTATGGAAGGCAGCCAGCTTTGTGAATTGAACCCACTTGTCCTTCTGGCGAACGACAATTGGGGGAACGCGTGTTTTTCTGGTGCTTTGGGACACCTCAGGACGCGGAGGGAGAAGGAAGTTAGTTCCCTGATCGTTGGGGTTTTCAACCTGATTTAGATTTCGGGATGGCTGTTTTGGGCCACCCCGAAATCGAAATCGAAATCGATTTTTCAGACCTATTGTCGTCAACCAACATTTCATGGTCACCTTCGACGAAAGACTCTGTTGCTGAGAGTTCTGACTCTGAATTGTTGTCCTTGGCTTCGTCCCGGAGCTTTGACATTTTTTAGCCACTTTTTTGGGCTTGTTGTCGATATTTTTGTTTGCTGGAGCGACTGGTTTGGATGGAAGAGGATGAAACTTTTCTGGAAGGCGACGCTTTTTGTTGGCCGGTTCTTGAGGCTTGATCGTATTGTCGTTGTTTGTCTCAGACTGAGCAGAGAGGGTGGTGCCGACGGGAGTATCTCTGGAGGATACTTTCCGTCACGGACGCTCGAGAAGCTCCTGGTAGAGGGCTCCTCTGGCCCCTGGTAGAGGGCCAGAGGGCTCCCGAACTGCCGCCACGGGGCTGCCTCCTAGCAGTTCTGATGGACTCAGGCCCAGGCGATCAAGCAATAAACCCATGAAGGTAATTACTTTACCCTTGTCCCTGGCCATCAGGCTGTCAAGTAGTTCCTCCATACTGCTGTCGAAAAACTCACACCCTTTGATATCCCAATAATCCAGTCATTTAAGCTTAAATTAGGTAAGAATCTCGGAATTCGAGATACCTGTAAGTCTGTAAATACTTGTATATTGACACCCTTAAAGTTGTCTCAAAACCTACATATGGTAGGGTGTAAGCAACTATTGAATTTCAAGGTCAAAGGTCACAAAAATCGGTTTTTTGCGCTTTTTTTGGAAATATCACATTTCCTATGGGTTTTTTGCTATTTGTATTCATTATCAATATTGTAGAATACAAAATCCTCTACAAATTTTGTTTCGAAAAATTTTTTATACGGTGAACCGTTTTCGAGATAGAGGGCGGAGAGCGCGGTCACAGCATCACTTCAGGTCAACCGGTGCCTCCGGTCGAAAACACGCCATATATAGTTGATGAACTATCGATTAATCAATGATTATAAATATTTGTCAATTTTCATTAACTATTATATTATATTTTATCATTTTCTTCATTTGTGTAAATGGGTATATGCTATGTACGCCACAAATACTATTTGTGAGGAAATGGAGAAGTTCTGTAATATCTCCTTGGAGTCGACCGAGCATCATGTAGATTCCAGAGACTCAAGAGTGAAAAAAGACAATGCTGACGTAAATATACTATTTGATTGGTTTAAACTCCATGATCCTTTTCCAAATACTACGCAGTTAATATCGATAGCTTCTGGAATTGTTGGAAATGAGCAAATTAACTGCCACAGAGCTTACGAAATTGGATTAGAGTCTATGAAGAAGATCACCGACTTATCATTTATTAAAATGAAGTTTAAACGCTCCGAAAAAGTAATGCTGCTTTCCAATGTTAACAAATCTGTAAAAATAAATGATTGTAAAGTTGCAGTGGATCCATTATTACTCTTCCAAAGAATTACTGTCAGCAAACAATTTGAAAGTAATCTTGAAGAATATCTTCAATATGAATTGAGTCCGTGTATCCAACAGCTTTTTTGATGATGATGGCATGAGAACACAACAACAAAATCGTCATTGTATGACAACATGAGCCAAATTGATTTTGTTCTCAATGAAAATAATGTGACGTTCATTATTGATGGCGGATTTCTTCTTCATCATGTTGTATGGAGCAGAGAAGATACTTCTTCTATTATTTTTGATAAATACATGAATTATTTACAGAAGCATTACAGTTCCAAAAAAATTGTTGTATTTGACGGATATTCAGACTACAGTAAGAACGTAAAAGCTATGGAGCAGCAGAGAAGACCTGCTGCACTTTCAAAAACGTATGAAGTTTGTTTCGATGAAACAATGGTTGTACCAGTTACTCAAGAAAAATTCTTATCAAAGATTACTACTAAACAAGCCAGAGATGATGCGGATGTTCTTATTGTTGAAACTGCAATTGAAGAATCAAAGTCTAAAAAAACTGCAGTTATAATAGGACAAGATATTGATTTACTTGTCATTTTAATTGGGCGTACACAGTCTTACGAACAAGAAATTTTCTTTAAAAAAGTTGGGAAAGGTAATGTAAAAACGGAGATATACTCGAATAAAAGTTTTGATAATTATCCTCATTCTAAAAACCATATTTTATTTCTGCACGCATTAAGTGGCTGTGACACAACTTCTGCGCTTTTAAAAAAGGGAGAAAAATCATTTTTAAAAGTTTTTGAGAAACTGACAAATTTGGATGAACTAGCTGCAGCATTTAAAGAAGAAAATTGTTCGGCCCAGAGATTATTAGAGAGTGGAACTCAAACCTTATTGGCAGTCTATAATGCTCCGAAATCTGTGAAAAGTCTCGATCATCTTCGTTATATGCATTACGTCAAGTCTACAAAACTTAATAGACCTGTGCAGCTTTCAAATATTCCACCAACAAGTGCAGCTGCTCATCAACATTTCAACCGTGTATATTATCAAGTTCAAACTTGGTTAGGACATGATTTGGAACCCCAGGTATGTGGTTGGGCAATGGGGAACGATTTTCTGGAGCCTATCATGACAATTTTACTACCTGCTCCAGAGGATTTGCTAAATACAATTTTCTGCAACTGCAAGAGTGGTTGTGGTTCGCGATGCGGATGCAGGAAAGCGGGCTTGCAATGCTCTTTAGCTTGTGGCCAATGTAATGGGCAAGCTTGTCTCAATGCTCTACCATATCAGAGCGACATTAACGAAGATGGAACCTTTGACCCCGATATCATGGAAGAACTTGAGACAAATGTCGTTGAAGACGATAATGAAGACCAGTTTGAAATTTACCAGCAGCCAGAAGACGACGATGAAGAGGAAGAAGATGATTAAAATTATAAATTGTAGTTTTTGTACGCTTTATTCCATTTCTTTACTTTCAATAAAAATAAATGTATTCAATGATATTTTTTAATAAAAAGATTAATTCATAATTTATTTGTTTTTCTTTTCATCATGTAAGAAGTTATAAATATTAATTAGGTTAAAATTCAAATATAATTCCTATATTTCCATTAACAATTCTGCAATTACATGGGCAGATAAGTGTTGTTAAATAAATTATTACTGAATAAAAAGTGGATAAGTTAGGAAAAAAATGATAAAATATAATATAATAGTTGATAAAAATTGACAAATATTCATAATCATTGATTTATCGATAGTTCATCAACTATATATGGCGCGTTTTCGACCGGAGGCACCGGTTGACCTGAAGTGATGCTGTGACCGCGTGCTCTCCGCCCTCTATCTCGAAAACGGTTCACCGTATGAAAAATTTTTTCAAACAAAATTTGTAGAGACTTTTGTATTCTACAATATTGATGATAAATACAAATAGCAAAAAACCCATAGGAAATGAGATATTCCCAAAAAAAAAAAGCGCAAAAAACCGATTTTTGTGACCTTTGACCTTGAAATTTAATAGTTGCTTACACCTTACCATATGTAGGTTTTGAGACAACTTTTAGGGTGTCAATATGAAAGTATTCACAGACTTACAGCTGAGTATCTCGAATTCCGAGGTGAACTTAGTATAATGACTGGACTACAAGGGTAGGCGATGAACAGTTCCGTGATAGTTTGAACGCACTCACCAGAAGTTTGGAGGGTCTTTGCGCACTACAACCAACGCACTTACTAATAGGAGATATGTAAATACTGGTGAATGGCTGATCATACACCAAAAATAGTCGTATTTGTGGAAAAAACTTCAAAATTATCGCAGCGAAAAATATTCTGTATGTCAGTTTGACAGCTAACGTATCTGAACTATAATCAATACATAGTATGAAACAAAGTGGCTTCCCGCTGTCTGTCTCTATGTATGCTGAGATCTTCAAACTATGCAACGGATTTTGATAGATATATTTTCGATAGGTAGAGAGATTTAAAAGGAAGGTTTGTATGTATATAACATGCATAATATAGTGGAGAAACACTTATAATTAGAGTTTCCTAACGTGATGTCGTAAATGAACACATTTTTTGCGCTTACTTTGCAAACGCTGGCTGAACCCTACGAGATAGATTGGAAATGTACTACAATATTGAACACAGTTGAAATAGTTAGAATTGTATGCCAACTGATATATTACTTCTGCCTGAATCGGGCAGATCTGCATGACAATACAGTGCCAGATTCTGGAGCCGGCTGTCACTCGTTGACAGTTCGGAAACAAGACGTGTGTGTCTACTGCTCCACCTTCAGCGAACTTTCCTTCACCTCCTGTGTGCCAAAAAAACAGCGCATCAGTGGAGATACTCCTCCGCTGTCTGACGTGTCCAATCGTAAAGTAGACGACTGGATTCGTAGAGAAAAACCTAAAAAGGCTAGGTCTAAAAAGCTACAACAGAAGGCCGTCCTCGACAATGTCAGAGATGAGGCCAGGAACTACTACTCGACATCCAAGATCACGAATCGCCCTATAACCCAAAATCACGAAAATGAGAAAATGGACGCTAATCAAAATATGTCAAATGATAGTGTTTCAAACGTTTGTGGAAGCACTGTTACAACTACTCAGGACAAAAAACCTATTTCTCCTGCCCCTCTCAGGCAAATGGAACATCCTTCAGTAAAAAAAGTTGTTCGTCAGAAGGGCAAATGGATGAAACTGACAGGAGGAGGATGAACACAGGAGGTTTCAGACATCTGTTCTGCATTAAATCAGACGAAAAATTTGTTCGTCTGTCGAAATTCGACTGAGCAGATGTTGTCATAAACTAATCTCGGTTTACAACCCTCCGACTAATCGTTTACTCCCTGAATCACTGGATGATCTGCTGATGGAAAACAACATTTCGACAATTGCTGCTGATGACTTTGAAACCAAGCACCAACAATGGAATAGAGCCACTAATCGTAACGGCCAAGCGATCTATGCGCTATCTAGAGTTGGGCCCGGATGAGCCCATGTACTATCGTGGCCTTACTAGACCTGATATTTTATACATTGCGCTTTCCAAAACCGTCTGTCTGATCAGCTAACTCTATGTTCTGTTGGAAATGGATTCCGATCATGATACGGTCATCTTGTTACTGGGTGATGATCTTTCTTCTTGGGATTATTGCGTGAGATCATCGACGGATTTGGATGCCTTCACAGCCCATCTCGGAGAGATGCATACCCTCCTGAGGCATTTCACTCTTCCGACGAACACGACGTGGCAACTGAACACTTCGATCATCCAGTGCATTCGATAATGCATTCCGAGTGACCACTTCTAGGGAAGAGCTTCCGCTGAAGAGCTATAACGAGTTTCTACCACAGATTAAATCCTCAATACGTGAGAGAAACCTTCTCAGACCGCTTCATCAATGGACCTTCTTTCCAAAAGATAAAGTTGTGGCTAGCAGAATGGCCACTCAAATGAAACAGACTATCGTTAACTATCGAAACGAAAGATGGGAGGAGCTGTTAGAATCCTTTGAGACTAAGGATTACCAGCTTTGGCGACGTGGCAACTGAACACTTCGATCTTCCGGTGCATTCGATAATGCAATCCGAGCGACCCCCTCTAGGGAAGAGCTTTCGCTGAAGAGCTATAACGAGTTTCTGCCGCAGATTAAATCCCCAATACGTGAGAGGAACCGTCTCAGACGGCTCCATCAACGGACCTCCTTTCCAATTGATAAAGTTGTGGCTAGCAGAATGGCCACTCAAATAAAACAGACTATCGTTAACTATTGAAACGAAAGATGGGAGGAGATGTTGGAATCCTTTGAGACTGAAAGAAGAATGCTCCGTCACCCATTCGAGGAAAGCGCGGAGGGTACTACTCCCCCGCCAACAAAGCGGTGGCCTTTGTCGATACGACAGAACGTCAGTTCCAGCTCAATGTCAACGATAACGATGACATCGACCGCGATATTCTGTTGAAAGATCGGGTTCATCCTCAGGGAAGATGACGACGGCAACGTCCATCACGGCTTCGAAGGCTAGGAAATCTCCGGAAGCCGACTCGACAGTAGGTGGAGGCATGCGATCGTCGTCATAATCCCAAAGCAGGATCAGAACCTGCTGTTCCCACAAAACTATCGCCCGATCAGGCTGTGTCTTCGGCGGCTCAGCTGACTGAAAGAGTTGTTCTGCAAACTCTCAACGAAAAAGTTCCCGACCGAAATTTTTTGTTCCACGAAACATTCCGGAGGGAACTTCTGGAGGGAACAATCCACTGAATTACAGGCTCTAAGCTGGTCGAAAACACCATCCAAGAACTGAATACAAACGAAAAAGTGAATATTGTTTTGTTGAACATCTCGAAGGCCATTCTGTACAAACTACCTGCGTTCGACCTCTCTCGGGGCCTCATTCGATGGATTGGGTCCTTCTTGGAAGACAGATAATTTTAAGTCAGAGTGGAGGGCTCCCGGTCTGACAACTGGTAGATCCTCGCTGGAGTGCTAGAGGGGGCCGTGCTCTCTCTCACGTTTACCGTCTTTACACCAGTGACCTGCCAAGGCCCGAGCGTGTGAATTTATCTCTGTATGTTAATGATACCACTCTCCTCTCATCTCCCATGGATCGAGAGCTTGGAATCATCTAAATTTGAAGTGCATTAGACAACTTCAACTGTTGGTACCTCAATTGGAGGATTCGAGTGAACCTAGGTGAAACTCAGGCAATAACCATGGAACGAACGATATCTTCTCCGGCCATGTAAGTGAGAGTCTCTGGAAGAAAGATTAACAAGTGAGCGCAGATAGAGTACCTTTGTTTTCTAATAGACTTGTAATAGTCTCTCCTGGACTCCGCACTTCAATAGCGTAAAAGCAAAAATTGAGGAAGGAATCAAAAGCCTGTACATTCTGATCAATGGAAGATCCAAATTGAGCCTATGAAATAAACTCACGATTTATAACATTATGTTCAAGCCTGTCTTTCTCGTCTGGGGGGATTGCAGAATAAGATAATGCGAATAATAGTGAATGCTCCGTGGTTCGGGCAAAATGACGCCATCTGCAGAGATTTGAAGCTGCCTTCCATTCGGCAGTCTATTCAGTCAATACATTGGCGAGTTCTCGATAGTGTGGAAAGTAACGATAATCCGTTAGTTAAGAATGCTTCAGATTGTGACTCCTTCCGATATAAAAGGCGCCACACTCTATGTTATGAGGCCCCCATATTCTACGTTAACGGATGAGCGATCTTTACATCTACTCACCCCAGCCAGGTAGGGGTATACCGTGAAGGGCAGTACTGATATCTTAGGACTTTCATGCCGATATACCAAACTCAGTACATTCCATTTGTCCTTCTGACAAACACACGCCGAAAGGGTCAAGGAGCCTGGCTCGAACTTGTTCAATCATGATTAGCAGTGATTGCCCACGTTTATGTGCATTCACAGTACACGGAATGTTTGATATTGCTTGATATGGAATTTTTCCAGTTTGTCTTTTTTTCTATAGGCTGAATCATTTTGCACGTAAATGAGAATATTGCATCATGCATAATTAACTTCGATCTTACATGGTCGTCTCTCTTGAGAAAGGAACCTGAGCTGAAAACATTTCATACCAAGTGAAATAAATTCAACATCCACTGTACTATTGATGCAAAAACTGTAATTCGATTTCGAAAAATTTGACATTTACTTCATTTTGTGCGATTTCAATCAGTTTCCCATCAAGAATCGAGAACTGGTAAAGAGTTAGTTTTCGAAACGTCATTATTGATCTGTACATAGTCACCTGTCAGGAATAAAGTTTCATTTTGTACCACTGACTCACTGTCGAACCCTACACGTATTTTTTCTACTGAAGCTATCCGAATGATGAAAATCAATGTGAATATGAACCATGTACAATGATATCTGACGTAATTGATTATACATTTGAAAGAAACAGTTTGATAGGAAAGAATGGACAAATGATACGTCGTTACAACTAGCCACTGTGAGAAGCTTCATCATTGACAAAGTTCTGGATTTTCAGGTCGTCGTATGGTAGAATTCATTTATTATGAATGAAAATATTGTTAATTCGAGAATTGAACTCTGTATTAAGTCAGCTTTGATTCCTTGTAATATTATGAAAACTCCACTTCTACGTTATATAAAGATCAATTCGAGAATAAGTTGGTCAATAGCCGACATATTCTTATTTTACGAAATGTAATATTCTTCAGAAATATACTTTATTTTTGTTGTTTAGAAAATAGATACAAAAAAATTAAAACAAACATTGTCGATACTCCAGTCAAAGGAGTCTTGGTTACATTTTGTGAAGCTACAATAACAATAAATTCAAATTGAAAGCCTTTTTAGTTCGTTTGCTAATGAATCGAAGTGTATTTGAAATTTTCTTCTTAAGTTTTCTAGATTCAGGAGCTACGATGGATTGATATGTGGTGTTAATTACAAAATCTCAAATTGAGACTATAAAATGAAAGATATTGGTAATGGTGGTGGACGGAATAAATCGCAATATACTGAACTTTGTGAATACTCCGACAGTACTATCTAACTAACGTGTTATGAAATATTTTCAAATTTCTATTGTTAATTTGACGTGGAAACACTTAATGATTAGATAAGATTTGTTTGGAAATTCAAAGTACGCGGTTCCAAAGTGTACGCATTATGAATCGAGCTATTTAGTATTTCTAAAAAAACCGTTTGATGTTATAGACGATTTTGTTTCGAAAAAAAAAATGGGTTTGAGTCTCGGGAGAGATGTTGACATCAAATTGATATCAGTATCAATGGACCGATCAAATAATATTACTGAAATATTTTCCCAGTTTGGCAAAAATGAGTTAGAAATATAATTGATAAAATATTCAAATCAAGGATGAGTGAATCATCAAATTGGTCATGACTTTCATCGGTAGTGATGGTTTAAAATTATTTTTAAAAATATATTCCTAAAGGAAAAAATGTTATAAAGGTAAATTTACTAATTTGAGAAGATCCTTTACCTAACGTAGTAGATTCAGTTCAAATAATGGATAATATGTTTGCTATTCAGACAATTCAAAAAATCCTGTCGAAATATTCAACAGAGATACATGCCTATAGTCGATAAGAATTTTACAAATGCAAAGTTCCACTTTCTAATTTACAAATTTTGAGAGTTCGAGAATTTAAATAAACAAAGAGGATAGATATCCTTCCAATGTATATCATTCCTTTCCAACAAAAGAGTTATCTGCATTCTTGATCGAAATATTCCACGTATCATAACAACTTCATAACTAACACACCGTTGGCTGGAAATGCTGGATTTCCTTCTATGAACCTGAAAAACATAATTGCTAATTAAAAAAATATATTGATTTGATTATTGAGCTGAAGTTGAGTCTTTATTTATATCCATTATTTTCTTTTCAGTTTTCCTTTGTAACAAATGAGTTATCTGCCTTTTTGGTCGAAATATTCCACGTATCATAACAACTTCATAACTAACACACCGTTGGCTGGAAATGCTGGATTTTCTTCTATGAACCTGTAAAACATAATTGCTAATTGAAAATAATATATTGATTCGATTATTGAGCTGAAGTTGAGTCTTTATTCATATCCATTATTTTTTTTTTCAATTTTCCACTTCAGAAAAGAATAGTTCAATAAGGATAGCAACTATCAGTATTGTGAGTATGTATCCACCAATTACTTGCAGAGTATATTGAATAATATTGAAGGCCGTTTCTTTGATCATGTGGTAACATTACTATATTCTAAACCGTAACAGATACGAAGATGATTGAATGGAAAACAGGTAGTAACTGTCATTGGAAACAATATAATGGTCGAAAAAAATTTACGATGACTATTGCCCTTGTCGAATTATACGGGAAAAACCAAAATTTCTGTTTTTCGTTTTTCCGAATGGAATTGTTATTTCGGAGAATATCAAAAAATGGAAAAAAAATGTTATTGTATTCGAAGTGTACTATAACGTTGTAATAATAAATATTCGATAAACGTTTCGTGTCAACATGTCCACCATCAACTTTTTCAAATACTCACCTGTCTTTTTTATTAGGTATAGATATTGATAAGGAATAAATTTACAATCCAAGGGTATATCACATTTGATATTTTAATAGCGTTTAATTTGAAATAACCATCATCATATGTGTATATTTCAACCCCCAACAGTCTGAAGAAGAAAGCGGAATTGCCTGTTCTGTCATTATTATATTCGTTTTGGAGGCATTTATCCGTCGAAAAAAACCAATGCTTGAGTTTTTGTAATATTGATTTCCACCTAGTTACTTCCACCCCAATTCAAAATCACTTCTAGATCCTCATTAGGATATGCAACCACCTACTACCGATAAAGATGTGCATCCGCAGCCGATGTCCTGGATTTCAAATGGAATGACGAGACAAATTTAAAAAGCAATTTATTGGATCCTTTATTGGTTTTTTATAATAAGTCTATATACAATGTTATGGAATTGGCCGCGGTGGTAATGCGCCCGACTCACGATCGGAAGACCGTGGGTTCGATTCCTGCCTCGACCAGATATTTTTATAGAGATAATTTTTCAGGTTGAAGCTGGGATGATTCTGCAACCGTGTTAGGAATCACACGTTGAAAGGTAAGACCTCGTTACTCTTTAGCTCGCACAAGTTTCTCAACTTCTGAGAGTTGTCGTTCGTATGGGGCGACAGCTGATTAACGGAAAAACAGATTTTAAACAGATTTTTAAACAATCGATTCTGAAGAATTGCTTTCAAATTATACAGGGAATGTCATTTTGAACAACTTTTGATTTTTCCTCCAGACAACTATTATATACTCATAGCAGACTATCACTGTACTACTTTGTGGAAAAAAGCTAGGCATTGATTCAACATTTGCTACTTCGATTCATGACATTCAATTTCGATTATAATATGTGTCTTGAGAATATCTCTATAATTTTATAAATGAAAATATAACGCACCTTGTTTTCAAGTGAGTCCTCCATAGCTCTCCCTTCCTATATTTTATTTATATGTCAAAAAGTGCTCGACTCATCGCTCTCCTTCCTATATCTCATTCTCATGTCCAGAATATCAACTTGTTTGATCTTCCTCTTGAAGATGTTCACTTGGTGGTCGAAACACATGTCGAGGTGTTAAAATAATGGTTTGGTGTTGGGAAAAAACTCCAATAATATTCATTACTACACTAAAGGTTCCAAACAGTGCATCACAAGTAGTTTTTTTACTGAACTGATGTTGGGAACATCAATGATAAGTATATGTTAGAATAATCAGAAAATCCCCAGGTCATATATTCGAAACCCATGGTGTACTCAAATGTATTCTCTGTAGTGATTCTATGAGTTAATTTGGCAATGCTTTTCAAAAAGTATTTCTTATAGGAGCATTCTCATTTGTTTTCAATTCTATGAACATCTCCTTCTTCTAGAGACCCCAACAAACATTAGTTAATATATCCTTCTTGAACAATCATGTACTTCAGGATCATTTAAGATAATATTTTGATTAATTTCTATACAATATCATTTGTCCTTTGTCCTACAAAGTAGGACAAAGTAAAGTTACTTCCTAGATTCTAATTTAGGATTTTTCAAATTTTACTTGTTTTATAGCAGCTCGAGGAATAGTATATTGAATGTTTTGAAGTGTTAAAAATGACTAAATACCATTTGTATTATTTCAGTTCTATGTCACGCGAAAAGTCTGATGCAATAGATAATATTTTTGGTTGCCACTTCAATCTGCTTATCATAGGTTACGGACGTAAGAAGTCTTCCCTTTCCTAACTTCTGAACAGGACTACATATTGAAGTGGAATTCGTTATCGGTCGGTAGCCGGGCGGTTCGACGTGGGTGCTTTGTTCACTCAGTCAATCGGCCGATGTGTGAGTCGATGGTTCAAGTCCCAGGCTGAACGCTCGATTTTCACTTGCTTTCGTCCAATCCGTGTTAGGAATCACACGTTGAAAGGTAAGACCTCGTTAGTCCTCAGCTCGCACAAGTTTCGACTTCTGAAAGTTGTCGTTTGTGAGGCTGCGATAGATATGTATTGAAAGTTCATAAATTAACAAGTAAAGCATGTACCTATACTCGCAAAACTCTACGTAACTCAGAATGAATAACTGTAGTCAATTATTTTTATTAGATATTTATTGAATGCATGTCATGTCAGTGAATGGTAACAAATTTCTCATCTGCATTTCTTGTCGAAAACCTACCACGTTTCATAACAATTTCACAATTAACACACCATTGGCAGAAAATGCTGCAGCAGTAACCGAAATGAAAACAGACAATAATTTCAGAGCGATTTCTGGTTGTCCTTCTGAGAGCCTGAAAAAATTAAATACAAGTTAGTTGTGATTTGATACGAATAAATTTACGTGATCTGATCATTTCCAAATTGATTTCAATTTAAGAGCCACCGGTAAACAGTTGCTGTTTAAACTCTGATTGTTCAACTTAATTCGGTCAAAATGAAATTTTCTGTTACATTTCTTGAGATTTACAAATCTGATTCAGAAATGGATCTCGTTTCTGTATTTATTCCTGAATAGCGACCTACTGGAAGTGACTAGCAAACAATTTAGAGTAAATGGGAGAAAAAACGCTGGGAAACTTTTTTCTACATTTCACACTCACCCAGGCACACTAAGACAACCGACGTTTATCAATAAACCGCCACTTATATTGTATAGAACAATAAATAGAATAAACTGCCAATCTTTATCAAAAACTACCGGTAAGTGACTCCTTGGTTTGGCATTGCAAAAAATAATGATTCCCACCGAAAGGACCGTTCTCATCACCGTTCCACCCATCCAAAAAGTAAAATTGGATCTCTGAAAAATAAATATTAGAATAGACAAAGATCCGTTAAATAAAGGATCGCTTAGATATCTTGAATTTCTCGATAATATTAGTTTCGGCAATTGTTTTTGAATCATGTAGCTTTTTGATAAACCCTACATCTGAGTAATCTGAAAGATATGTGACTCACTATCTTTTTTGTTTCAGATCAATATCAACTGTCGAAATTTATAAAGAACGAATCGAAATTTTTGCAAATCTATTAAACAAACTCGCATTTATGCATGTGGATTTCTGACAAATCGAGGCAAATTGAGACATATTGGTCTTCTTTAGAGAGAAGTCTCAAATAATGACGAAAAACGAAGTAATTTTTTTGTATCAGAGATGAAAATTAAAATTAAAGAAACTTTTAATTTCATTTCATGTATGTTATTTGTATCCTCCAACATAGGCCACCCTCAACTTTGAAATTTCAAACACAGACCTCTATATTGTGTTAACATGTTTTCAAAATGTCATATATCATACAGTTATTTCCTTTCTGGGATTTCTAAAAGCTTCATTGGAATGCATTCCATAAATTACCAGTCGACAATAAACTGTCATTTATTGAGCATTGAAATTACTGTACCTAATCCATCTCCCTTCATCACGTCAAATACCTTACCGTAACTCTTCCCAGAGAAATTATCTGTCCCACCAAGCTACTAACATCGGATAGCAAAAAAACAATAACTGGGGTGAAATATTTATCTGAAAAAGTATAATATTATGATTATTTCCACCAGATCAAGAAATATATTCAAAATATTCAGTCATATACTCGTATTATGAATAAACTGTCTCGTTACTTGATGCAAGTCTACACGCTACTTTCATCGGTTGAACTGGTACCTACTTCAAAGTATTCTACGATATTCTTTAAGCAGAAATTATATGAATTGAAGGGGTTATATCTTTGGAAGTGATTATTTTTGGGAAAGAAAGTAGAAAACCAAAAACTTTCTTTCCCAGAAATTATACTATTGTGTCGTGGTGTGTTGTGATGCTATCTGACGTGACGGCGAGTGTGCAGACTATTATTCTGTCGTGTCGGGGCCAGGGCTGCTCCTGGCTATACAATTGTAGGAATGGCTATACAATTCAATATTTTTTCGTACATGCATACCACATTGACGAAAAACATACATTTTGATTTCATTTGGTTTTGAATTGATTCGAACGAGGCCACGGTATATATTTACAAATTTCAATCACTTCGTCCTTCGATAGTCAAGTAATCTGTCTATTTCTGTCTTCCGTCTAATTATGATAGGCGTGTCCGTCTGTCCTAGAACTCATAAAAGTCATAGATCACGATCACGTCAATCACAGAGCACCAAGCACTTATTTTTCAGAGTAGTCAAATGTCAAATTTGTCGAAAACCACTGACTCTAAAAGAAAAATAAATCCACAGTGAGAAAAGAGAAATGACGAATTTTAAATAAATATTTATGAATGGTAGTTGGTAGTTCACTTCACCCCTCTTGATTTTTGTTTTAGGAGACTTTTTGTTGTCATTTGATTTGATACATAATATAAGCTAAAGCTAGATTAGTGAATGCAGAATTTTTAATTAATATTAGTGCAAATAGTAATTAGATCAAAATATTTGCAATAACCACTTCAAAATATTTACATTTCACATACGATGGAGTGTCTGCGCATGCGCTAATTGCTTCATTCCATCTTTGCATCATGTGGGAAACTGTCACTTGTCAATTATTCTGATGACAGTGTTGGCGACTATTGATGCTATACAATTATAGCGAAAATTTTCTGCCAAAAAAATTATCCTATCAAATTTGTCTATTTCTAGTCATGTGTGTCGAAATAACCAATGAAACCATCATTACACTGATAACTACCCATGGATAGTTTTCACGGGTAGTTATCACTTATCTCATGACATTGCTAAGCAACCAACACAATAAAGTTGTTTGACATTTCAGTAATTCAATTTATTTCGAAAATGTCACTTCCTCGCTTTGGTGTTCAAAATGATGCGGCAATTGACAAAATCATTGAAGAAAATACATAAAAAAATACTGTCGATAGTAAAAAATACACTTGGAAAATATTTATGGAGTTTTGTGACGCGATAACTGGTATGACAATATGCCTCTGGGTAGAAATATAATCAACGGATGGACGAAATCTTCTGCTGAAGCAATTGGCTTGGATACGAAACAGAGGAAAATAACCAATCACTCTAATAGAGCAACTGCAGTCAGTCAACTAGCTAAGAGTTGAGTTCTAGAACAGCATTTGTTGAAAATTACTGGGCACAATAATGGAAATTCCATAAAACCTTATTGGAATGTTGATCAGGAACATCATAACCAAATAATCAATAGTATGCGTGGAAACACCTATGCAGTAACCGAGGCAAATACAGCAAGATCAACGGAATATCATTTTACGAATTATTCTTTCAATAACTGTGTGTTCAATAAATAATTTTGTTCGAATTGCAAAAAATTTCCTCACCGAATATCCCTCGAACATTGATAAATAACTCATAATTTCATCACAACTTCCTCAAGCACGTTATTTTAGGTAACATCCCTCCGCCTTCGGCGTCGGGATGTTACCAAATAACGTGCTTTCGAAAACTGATAAAATTATTTCGTTAGTTATCAATGTCCTTGGAATATTATAGCTGAAAAGCATACATTTTCATCTGTCATTTTCGTACAAAATTTTTTTACCTTGGAGCAGCACTGGTCGGGGCGCGCTCTGACGTTATTTCGAGTCAATACAGTGGTGGCCTTTGGAGTAAACGCATGCGAGTATCTACAATGTTTTCTTCCGATTCGGATAGTGATATTGAAGAAAACCTTGCGTGTCTGCAAATGTAAAGTTAACTCAAAAAGAGAAGAGAAAATATTGGGTTCATCCAGTAAATGATCTGAGAGGTAGTCGAAGCGAATATCATTCACTAGTGATGAAGAAAGATTTCATCAATATTTCAGAATGTCAAAGAATCAACATTCTATGGTAGAAAATGATTATAAAAATGCAAACCCAATTTTTCTAACAAGTTCAATACGTTCATTCGACATTTTGTGCACAAATAAATGCAAACGACTATTCTCTAACTAGTTAATGCATCAGATTAGAAACATACTAGTGTGGAGTGTTCTGTCGCGTCATAACCCCACCATCGTTCTGACGCCGATCGGGAATCGACCGATCGCTGTCACGACAGATCGCGTCCCGACACAATGCATTATAGTTATATAATTATAAACATAATAAATGTATGGATACGATATACTTGTGGCGCGTTACGACACACCACGACACAATAATATAATTCCGGCTTTATACACGGCGGTCACCAGCTACCCTCCATATTTTTTCAATGGCATGGTAGGTCGAGTGATACATCATTTGACAACTTTTTTGTTCCTTCACCACCTCTAAGTGTTTATGGAACTAGTTCATTCGGCATCGCTATCATTGAATGTTAAACGTATTAATTAGTAAAAAACATAATTTGCGCTGTTGTTTATTGGGGAAATCAACAACAAACAATATCAATGGGAACATAAGATACATTGCTCAAACTGATTATCATCTACTGTAACACGACAGCTTTCCTTATACTAATCTAGATATTCGATGTCAGCAATCGACATCCCCGATCAACTCTCTATCATATCTCTTATAGATTTGTAGAATTCACTCAAATAGTAGTTGCCCTGTATCCGTTTAGGCATGGACGAGACTATTCGTTTTTACTGTAATGGTTTTTTTTTTCTAGGAGCTAATTATTGCAGTACAATTTTTTTAAAATTTTCATTCTATAAATTGTATTCAAGACACGTGTTACACCAAGCTCGTTTCATCAGTTAAACTCATGCATCAAACTATTCCAAAATACTATATAGTTGTTCTTTCATATCGACTGATGAAATAAATAGACATAATTGTCGTTACTGGACTATGCTCAATTGTTGAATGAAACAAATTTACACAAAATTTGACCATTAGGCTCAGAAATTTTGGTACTCAAATTGTTGGATCATTCTTCAATGAAGATAATCTCAATGGAGATAGTAGCAAGTTACAGCAGGATGGCGCACATCCACATGTCGATGTTCGGGGAATACAGTTTTTAAACGAACGTTTTACAATGCGTTGGATCGACAGAAGAGTTCCAGTGGACTGACCAGCTAATTCAACTGATCTCACACCATTGGATTTTTTCTGTGAAGACACCGGAGGTAGAAAATTCACTCTACTACGTGTACAAATCTAAAGGAGCCGCGACAAAGAATTGTTCGAAAAAGCCGATTTCCTGGAGATGTAAGGAAAGCATCGTAAAGTCGGCTCTAGTATTGCATGGGCATAGGTGATAATGTTCGTTGTTGGTTCTTTTCATCAAAAAGAAAATAGCACATTTTTTGTTTCTTCTCGAATAATATGTACAGCATATGAATTTTTTATAACAAATGAACCAATTTCGGAAATATTGGTCTCTGACTTACAGAGGAAATTGAGTTTCCTTTGGAACTCTCCGTATAATAGTAGGTAGTTACACAATCAAATTGAATAAAAAATAACTCATTCAGATGGAACAGAAAAATTTTGGAGAAAAAAACACAACGCAATATTACTCCTAGGAAAACAGATGAATTATAATTGTGTTGATTCTTGGCATTTTATGAAAACAAGTTCAACAGTGATGGATGAATACCTTCTTGTTGGTTGTTCAAAAGTTGTATATCAGAACATGAATTCTTCTTTATCGAAAGTAATAGAATGTTATTTGAAAATTTGAATTTGAGAAGTGGAAATTGCCCATGAATCTATCATGTCCTCTGTATTTTGAATGTGGAATACTGATAAGAAAAAATAAATGTGAACACCAAACTAGAAAAGAAAGTTTCCATGAAAATACAAAAATTAAAACAGATAACAAATCATTCAAAAATATTGGAAGGAAATTATAGTGAAAATGAATGAATTAACAAAAAAATAACGGGCATATCTATGGTAGATATAGAAGAATATATTTTGGAATGTTCCGAGACATTCCAGAAAGATAGTAGTTGAGGAAAGAAAAAGAAATTGCAAAGAAGGTCTTTAAGGAAGATTTAGTGGCAACAAAAAGTGAAATATTAGAGCGAGTCGAAATATATTGTACACTTTTTGGAGGAATGGATTTTCGAACATTTAAAAATATCTGAAATACGAAAATTTCTTCAAAATACAAACCACCTATAACTCACTAAAATGTGAATTATTCTATTGAGATCCACCTTCACGTGGCCACCATGAGTACACATACTAATCGAGTTTTGGGACACTTGAAATGGTATCGAGGTATACCTAATATTTGAGGCACCAAATATTTCATACGTATCCTTTATATAGTTCAAATCGAATTAGGTTTAGACATAGCAGAAATGTTCTATTCAATCGATCCCCTGATATCTGAATGTGGACCAAAAGCGTGCAAGAGTAGAAACATCGTGTTCGAACTTTGCTCGATTTGGAAAAGATGCAGGCTCCATTTCAGAAACAACGTAGCAAAAGATAGAATACAAACGCTCTTGTTCTCCAAAGCCTAGAAATTTCGAGTTCATAAATCTGCTGGAAAAATTCCTGCTTGAATTTTTGGGATTACCAGTAATCATGATTGGATTCCTAAAAAAAGGATAGAACAATAACTGGGAATAATTAGTCAATGTTCCTGATCACTGTATAAAAGAATCAATGGGTATTTCACCGAAACGATGATGGAAGTTGAAAAAACCTGGTGTGCAGAAAAGTTCAGAGTTCACTGTGAAAATACCAGTTGAATAATTCTTTTATTTTTCAAGTCTCAAATTTCGTTTGCTTTCAAAGTAGGCTGGAAATTTTTCAATACATCCTTCTACATGCAAATTGGAATCAAGTACAAAATATTTGATATTCGTGACTTGTTATTCGAATAGTGCTTTCGATTTTCTTGTGACTGAATATGATAAGACTTTCTAATAATAATATTGCACTCACTTGCCCAAGCACTCCCATCTCCATAGTTTTGTGATTCAACCAAGCTTGTGACTGAAGGATCAATGCAATTCGTTGTAAAAATCACAGTGCCAACTATAGTAACTCCAGGCCATATCAGTTTAATAACATTTTTCATTTCTGACCAAGATAATGTATTTTTTTTCGTTTCTTGGTCTCCTGTGCTGTCTTTCGTGTAATAAGCATATAATTTTGAGTATTTTATGCCAAAAGATATACAAAAATTTGCCGTTACCAAAACAGTTCCTGTTAAAAAATAAATTAGAGCTCCATCTACGGCTGAGTCGGTGACAGATATACAAATGATTTGAAGTAGATCTGTGAGTATTCCTCCACTTTGTCCCAAGAGAAACCATTTCATGAAATTACTGGGAAATTTTGCCACTAATACCATTGAAGACAGTTGGTAGACGGCAACTGCAGCTGGAAGTAAACAAAATAAGTTTGTTATGAATTTCATGTTCATATTGATGTCAACTTCATTTTATCCACAATGGGTATCACCAATCCCCATCATATTTAGAATGTGCCCGGTAGAGTTGACTACATTAATGAGCATTTTCTAGGTATTTTGTATGCCATTTATTTTACTCCGTAAGAATACTTATTTTCAGTACCAACCAATATGAAAATGGGTTAACAAAAGTAGTAATGTGACAATACTCAGGAAATATAATCAGTCATCAGGGCGTCAGATTTCCATCGAGATCAAATATATCATTCTTTCACTGTACAAAAATGAAAATGATCCTGAAAATTATAACTTTGCTGATAAATTCTCAGAATTTCAAATCACAAAAAAAATGTAGCTATCAAGAAAGTTATGATTCACTATCAATGATCTGAAGAAATACTGAATGATAGTTACTCTGATGATATGACATGCCATCTGCATTTTGACAAAAATCAACGATTCACATCAGCATAAACGTTAATCGGATACAATTTTTTCAAAGAACTTGTAGTTATTCTACTCGTCATTGTGTTTACCCAACGGGTGGGCGTGGAATGCGAAACCAATCCAAGTCGTCTTGTTTAAACAGTATATGTTTTGTACAATCAAAAAGGTACGTTTTTATATGTACTTGCATAGTTCTTTCTACCACGCCACATTTTTCTCTCACCAAAATAAAAATGCCGACTCTCGGCGCGAGTTTCGGTATCATAATAGCACCTAAAAATTCAGAGGCCGTACGCCTATGGCGTGTGTTCACTTTATTCGCTGTTGTTATTATTGTTTGTAGTTTTTGTAGTTGGTTATGAGTTACTTACCACAAAATCTTCTATAATATCGTTAAATTTCGTTTTTATATGAGTAAACGCCTATGGTAAAAGAACAAAATTGGCTCCGCACTTCGTTTCGAGGTCGCCGAGAACTGTGTGAATTCATGACTGAAAGTAGTGGGAGTGAACAAACTGGTTGATTTTTACTATGGTGGAGGTCAAATATAACCACTCACTTTGGACCTAACCTAACCGAAAGCATATGGCACTTTATACCTGCCAACAAAAAACATACAACCCTGCACCTCCAGAGTCATATACACTAGTGCAAAAATAAGAGAAGATTAGTTTATACTGTTTTTTTGGGTTAATCACCTTCCACAAACAAAAAAAAAGATAAATCAATAAAGAATCTTCTGATTAAACGGCAAACTGAAAAGTTCACCCCAAAAAGGTACAACGTAATATAAAATACTGAAAATTCCAATTAATCAGTAACCTGTCGTATTCATAAACTTTGCCTACAATTTGAAAAAAACTTGATTGAAAAAATTAAATATCGATACTTAGCATTCTTGAGTGATTAAGGTTTCGGAAAACAATCCTTTTCGGTTTTCAAAACCTGTATTCACTATGAAAATCTCGCCTCAAACTGTGTGTGATATTTCTAATTTCTGGAATGGAATGTCCAAATGTCACATGCGACAGTCCACAGTCTCTTCTCAGTACTGGCAATCAGGTACGATTCATTTCCACAGAATTATTCGCAATACACTTGTTACCTGTTGAAAGAATATATGCAGATTCTTTGATGTTATGATCAAAAAATCGATGAAAACTCTTTATACCACTGTTTATCGAAAGAAAACTCATACTAGCAGATATCTCCACTATAAATTTAATCACCACGCTATCGTCAAAAATGGTACAGTTAGATGCTTGTATGACAGAACAAAGACAGTTTTTAATTCAGTTCATAATATGACAGAGAAAATAACTATCATTAAAACAGTTTTGGAACAAAACGCATATCCAGAGCAGTTTCTGAAAAGAGTTTTCAATGAAGTTGATAAAAGCAATATACCTATGACATATTAGATCCCACAATCACCGCAAATCCAATAACAATACATATACCTCACAACTAACATCATACCTTATGTTCCTGGTTTGTCTGAGAAATTGAGACGCATCGGTTGAAAGTATAATATGAGAAAAACTTTCAGAACTGCTAACATATTGAGATCTCTTTTAACACGAATTAAACACGAAAATTCGGTTGAAAGAACGAAAGTTCTTATTTACAACATACCTTGTTCCTGTGGAAAAAGTTCATAGGTGAAACCTCAAGACCTCTTGATGTAAGAAAAAATTAACATCGTGAATATATAAGGAGAAGAATGAAACAAAAATCATCACCAGAGAAGCTCATGGAAAAATTAGACAACTCAAAGAATCCGCATAAATTATTTCAACTGGTAACAAGTGTATTGCGAATAGTACTGTTGAAATGGATCGTATCTGGTTGCCATTACTAAGAAGAGAGGTTGAAGACTGAAATATGTGGACTGTCGCGTGTGACATTTGGACATTCCATTCTTTTGACTGTCAAAGAAATTAGAAATATCACAGTTTGAGGCGAGATATTCATAGTGAATACAGAAAAACGAAAAAGGATCATTTTCCGAAACGTTAACCACTTGAGTACGCTGATCAACTATCAATTGGACTTTCCAGTAGTTTATATTATACGCACTAACTTTTCTGGGTGAACTTTTCATTTTGCCCTTTACCACACTTCAGCAATTTCTCTATTGATTTATCTTTTATTTTTTCAGATTATGGAAGGTTATGAACCAAAAAACCAAAAAATAGTATAAAATATTGAGTCCCCCACAAAAAATTGTCTTTTGAAGAATATTTAAAAGGAAAGATTAGTATTGTGTCGTATGTAAGACAGTCACAACCAACTAGTCTTGTCTATTCTTCCAGAAATCTTGTACAAAGTTCATTATACTTTTTTGTTAAACCACAAAGTCTACAGTCCACTCATTACCCAACAGACCAGTTCGCATCATTGGGAAATCTACGACTAATGCTAACGGCTACGTTATTGTTTCTATTTGCATCTGGACAAATTATTACTTTACATAATGAGGTGCGATAAATGTCTTTTCAAAAGTCATTCACTCATGATGATACATTGTTCACACAATTCAATTGTCAATATGTCAATGAACACATTTTGAACCACATGTTTTTGTTCCTATATGAAAGGCATGGGTGGTGGTCACCATGCTATCATTACTTGCCGGGTACTCTCATAGACGATATCAAAAAAATCATCGAAGTTACAGTTAATCTTGGGTGTTTCAATACATAATGTGAAAGAATAAGCAACGATGTGAGACCATTTTTTGAAATAAGCACCAGACATTCTTTAATATTCTTCACAATGGGGATTTTCATTCCTTCAATGAATTGTAAAGAATCTATTTTTGTATTTTTTTAAAGGAATGTATTTTATCGAGAGTTGCCTTTTTAATCCTCTTGAAAATAAGTGAAGATAGTTTATACCTATTTCCTGTCGTAAAATTCAACGTTCATATGTTGTTCATAATTTCCTTCAGTATTTCCTTTAGTTTATATCGGAATAAAACATTTGAGCACGATCTGCATATTGTTGCGGAGAGTTTTCATTTTTAAAGTTTTGTCATATTTTTGTTCAACGATGGAGAATCAGAAAGTCAAAAAATTATTTTCATAAACTAACATCTTGTAAAAATGAGTATACGTGTGTACTCATGTACGCACCCGTTAGTTAGGGAAGCCACAGATTATGCTGTAGACGACCCCTCCCGATATAGAAGGCCCCGACACTCTGTCGAATGAGGCCCTCATGTCCCCGGATAAAGGATGAATAACTTTTCATCCATCCCACCCCAGCCAGGTAGGGGTATCCCGTGAAGGGCGGCACTGATGTCTAAGGACTTCATGCCGTCATCTATCAGTTGTGTACCCATTGGTCCCTCTCAAGGCCAATAATCAGACAAAAGGGTAGGGGAGCTGGTCTCCAAACCTGGATGAAATCAGGATGACTCGTCACTCATGTACGCACGTAAGTTATACTTCGTTTTTTTAAATCATATCTTGCTGTGATTTATTTTATCATTCGTTTAAGTTTATTTATGTATTCCAAATTTTTATTAAAATTCATTTTGATACTATCGTCATGTTATTATACTGTGTGTAGCACAATTTGACGATGAATTTTATCATTCAAAAGATTACTATGAGAAAAAAAATCATATTTAATTTATCATTTGGAATGATTTGATTTTTTCGGATGCTTTGTTCACTCAGTTGCGACAGCCGGTAACGGAAAAACAGATATTTTTTTTAATAAATACCGTCAACTAACCTCAAATTCTACAAACTTACTCAAAGTAATATGTGAAAACCACTTTCATCACATATCACCATGATATATTATCTGAGATATGATACAGGGCTATTCAAATTCGTTTCTGTATATGGGGATCTCGTAAACGATAAGAGATAGAGTATCGGTTAAATTGTGGCAAAGTTGTATATTTTAGAGACCTATTCAATGATGTGAAGAAATCGAAAATAGCTCTCTTGGTTTTGGAGATATACAGGAAAAACCAAAAAATCCCAAATTATTATTTTGCCTATATATTTTCTATTCGCAGACATATTGAAAATCTGTCTACATTTTGCCATTGGCACTTGACGTGGGCTATCAGAATATGCCCATGAATCTTTCATATAGAGTGTCATCTGACTTGGGCCACCTCCATCTTCGTATTTTCAGATACAAACCTGTATTTTTTGTTGCAGTTTTTGAATCGTAGACGTTCACTTCATACTGAGAAATTGAATTTTATTTTATATTTCAAGATGTTTCGGTAATATTTGATTATAATTGGGTGAATTATTTCCATTCAAATTACGGCCCTGGAAATTGGTTCACTGACTTAAATGAAAACATAATAGCAACTTTCACGTCTTCCTAAGTACCGTAGAGTTTTTCTAGAGTTTTTTTTTCATTTCAAGATACCTATTCATATTTTTTCATATTTCCATATTGCTCTGAGAGGTTCTTACAATGAATTCCGAATAAGAAAACCTTCTATGATTATCTGAAACATATCTACAACAAAAATATATTATATGTGTTTTGATGAGCAAAAAAAGAAATGATAGCAATAATAACATCTCAAATGAACACTATAATTGTAATGAAAATTGAAATGAAGTAATTTACATACACAAAAAAATTAATGGCGCAATAAATGTTCGAATTGGAGTCCTTTCATTTCGAGACAAATTATGGGCTAATGAGATGGCTTGCAAGATCACCAGATCTTACTATTTTGGACTATTTCCTATGGAAGACATTGAAAAATAGGATTTATGCTGGCAGAGAGGTAGAAAATGTGGAAGACTCGAGATTGAGTATTTTGAATGATTTCGCAACAATGCAGCAAATAAGTGTATTGAGGGCAACGAATAGTATGAAAAACCAAGTTCAAAAATGTCTCAAAATGAATGGACTCCAATTCGAACATTCATTGAGCCATTAATTTTTTGTGTATATAAATTACTCCATTTCAATTATCATTACAATTATAATGTTCGTTTTGGATGTTATTATTGCTATAATTTCTTTTTCTGTTCATTAAAACACATTCAATATATTTTCGATGTAGATATGTTTCAGATAATCATAAAAGGTTTTTTTATTTGAAGTTTATTGTAGAAAACTCTCAGAACAATGGAAAAAATATGAATAGGTACCTAAAACTGAAAAAAAAAACTCTCGAAAAATTCTACGGTACGTGAAAGTTGCTATTGTGTTTTTATTCAGTTCAGTCAACCAATTTCCAGTGCCATAATTTGAAAGAGTATAATTCACACAATTATAATCAAATATTACCGAAACATCCCGAAATATGAAATTGAATTTGATTTTTCAGTATGAAGTGAACGTCGGTGATACAAAAACTACAACAAAAAATACAGGTCCGTATTTAAAAATTCGAAAATGGGGGTGGCCTAAGTCAGATGACACCCTGTATAAAAGATTCATGGACATATTCTGATAGCCCACATCAAGTGCCAAATTTTCAATATGTCTGCGTATGAAGAAGATATAGGCAAAAAAATTATTTTTTGCCTATAGTATTTCAATATTGAATTCTACAGAAAGGATTTGAAGCTTTATATCTTCTAATAATTATATGCGAGCGCTTTCGACAGTTGGTAGTACTGTCATCTTCTAGGCACTCCTCGAACTGAACTGGTCAATCCTGTTGTCTGCCTCTTTACACGGTCAGAGAACAAAGAAGGGTACCTGATGCAGAACAAATACAGGCAAATTTACCTAAAGTACCTGAAATACCTGAGTTAAGACGCTCTGACCGTATAAAGAGGCAGACAACAGGATGACCAGTTCAGTTTGAGGAGTGCCTAGAAGATGACAGTACTACCAACTGTCGAAAGCGCTCGCAGATAATTTATAGAAGATATAAAGCTTCAAATCCTTTTTGTAGAATTTATTATTGAAATACGGTATTTCTACGAGAAATGAAGAGAGTTAGGGAAAAACTTTCAGCGCAGTTATATGTTGGTCTATGACAAACATATTCCAAAATCATTTTGAAATATCAAGCAGTACAATTAATCACGAGTTGCTCGTGATTAATTGTACTGCTTAGCTCAAAGGTTGAAGTTGACTACCACATGAAATTTTCAATGCCATATTAATCCGAGTGGCGATAAAAATTGCCTCAAAATTGGATACACATTTAATTAAATAACTTCTTGAAGTTGAATGGAACACCCCTTATTCAGTAGCGTAATTTGACGCAGGAGTAGATTCCCTTCAAAACTATATTAGGGTTACCTATACCCATCTCATCTGCTTTTTACACGAAAGGTGTTTTTATATTTTACTTATGAGTAATTTTTTTATCTTCAAAATGAAACACGCTGTATTGTAATTAAAAGCCTAGAAAGCGTTTAAACACCTTTTTATTGAAGAATACGCAGATTTGCTAGAAGCACAAGTTGAAATTTTCTCAAATAAGGTGTATCTGAAGTAAAATGCAGGCAAATGTAAAAACTTAAATTTATTGCCATTTCTGAAATATTCTTCAAAATAAGAAGATGCATGTGTCTTAATTATTGAGGCAAAATATGTTAAATTTGCTTGTTTCTTAGCAAATATATTAGATTTCATAGTGGAATAAATACCAAAATAACAATATGGGGTCAATAAAAACATACATTTACGATTGCCTATAAAACCTATTCTACTATTTTTTCAATAATAGTAGGCTCTGGCCTAGATGACGTTAATTATTATTATGAAACAAAAATTTGACAGTGACACAACTTGTTAATCAAACCATTATGATTGTTTTAACTAGTTTAAAATTATTGTCATTTTGCAATTGTAAAATGAGAACGGATCCCCAGGAAGAACGAATTGATATGATTTTGATAATCGATCAGTGTGAAGAGAACTGTTTTTCAACGTCAAGAGTATATGCCCAAAGGTATACTAACAAGCGTTAATTGGAAAAGTTTTTGCAGCTTTTCGAAGAACAGGCAGTGTATCTCATAATATGCAAGAACGGCAAAAACTGGTTACTGGAAATGAGGAAAATTTATATTTAGTGATGTTATCTCCAATTGAACACCTTCACACAAGTCAACAAAAAATATGTGAAACAACTGGAATAAGCAGACAGAGTATCCAAAGAATAAATAAAAATCACAAATTCCACCCGTCTCGCATTCAACTACATCTACAGCTTTCTGAAATAGATTATGATTGACGACTGAATTTTTATTTATGGGTTCCAGAAAAGTTTGGTGTTGAAGAATATTTTTTTGATTATGTGCTTTCTTCCAAAGAGTCAACTTTCCATAACAACGGAGCAGTTAACAGACATAACTTTCACCACTAATTATTATCTCACCACCTAGGACAATCCCGCTGACCTAGCAGTACCACCACCCTGTTCCAGATGATGACAAGACAGTTCTCACAGGAGCCCACATTTTTGAAGCTTCGCATCCAGAGTCAGTCAGATTTCATTCCTCAATATCATATATTTTGTATTTCTATAATTTCTATTTTCAAGTTTTGTAACAATGAAAGTATTTTCAAAAAGCAAGTTTAGTGCCGTCGATAGTTAATTGGCGCAGTCGACAGTAGGATTGTCAAAATTACGCGTATCGTACGAGTGATTTTCGTTTTTACGATTAATTGGCAATCGAACCTTTGTGAACAGAACAAGTTGGTGTGGAAAGCAGAGCGGCTCCTAGAACTTCAGGAAACCCAGTCAATCGAAGACCTGCAACGCAATGAAGCCTGTTTGAAGAGAGACATGGTTATGATGAAACAATACCCGGCTGAAAAACCTCAACAATTTTTTGATCGAATTTTGCAAATTCTCAATATGATTTGTTACTAAGTATATTGATTTTCATGGAGCAGATGAAAATTCGAAAGTCTTAAAACGCAAATTATATAATTCCTTAGCTTTTAAAACGTTTTTATCTAGATTAAAAGAACCTTCAGCAACCACAATTCGTTGTATGAGACCTATTGATTCAAATAAAACTTTGCAATTCATCATTCAAGAAGAAAATATCAATTATTATCAAAACCAATCAAACAGAGTCTCTGTAAGACAAAATAGTACCCAAATAAGTTCAAACTCTAATCAAAATTCAGATCAGTCTCATTTTCCAAGAATTTCTTTTATATCAAAATAGATCTTCAAATAATCATTCCATCCACAAAACAATTTCCCTTCACAGCCTATAAATATTCAACCAAGAACTAATGTTCCACAACAAAAATTTTTCCGAAATTCTCAAGTTTTCAAACAACCTACTAACAACCAGAACGTTTTCAAGCCCAATCCCAATCGAAATCTTCCCAGTCAAACACCTATGAATGTTTCAACAAGGCAAACGTTCAACAGAAATCAACCAGGTCCCTCATTTCCTAGTAGACCTCAACAAAGAAACTTTATCTCAGAGGAACTTTTCAATACAGAAACGAATGATGTCGAATATTATCCACAAGATTCTGAAGTTGAAAATCAGAGTCAGTATGAAAATTTCGAAATTACTCAATGTGATTCTGATGAAAATTTTCAATTGATATGCCAAGACATCAATCAAACGTAGAACCAGTGATGATATCTTTAAACTCAAGTAATTATAGTAAATTACCCTATATAATTCTACCTGAATATAATTTGAAATTTTTAGTCGATACAGGTTCGAGTAATTCTTTTATTGATCCAAATCTAGCTTATAATCTATACCACGATAGAATCCAAAATGATCCTTTCATAGTGTCAACCGTATTTCAAAAATCTTGTCACAAACATAGTGCTTTCATTCCCATTTCAAAAGTATTTAATGTTTCTGGAAATCTGAAATTTTATTTATTCAAATTTCACAATACATTTCATGGATTGATTGATATTGATAACTTGAAAATACTTCAAGCAAATGTTAACTTGAGCAATAGATTTTTGACAACGCCTCATTCACAAATCAAATTGCATTATCATAAAATAAAAAATGATTCGAACCTCATTACCATACTTCCCCGAAACGAACAAGTAATTAAGATAAAAACATCTGAACGCGACGGTGAAAGTATAATTTCTCATCAGAAGATACATAACTGCGAAATTCCAGAGAGTTAGTCAATCTCGAGAAACGGAGAAGCACTAACAACTATATTGAATAACAGTACGGATCAGATTACACTAGATTTCTCTGAACATGCATACAAGAATTCAACTCTAATAATTTTGATGAGACGTACAAACGCAAACTGGACTTATCTAATATGTCGAAGACAAATCAATGATAGAAAAATTATGTTTAGAATTTTCCGATATTTTTTACCATGAGGATGAACCGCTTACTTTTACAAATAAAACTAAACATCGTATAAAGACAACTGACGAAATACCCGTTTATACAAAGACATACAGATATACATTCATTCACAAAAAGGAAGTCCAAACACATATTCAAAAAATGTTAGATCAAAAAATTATAAGGCCTAGTAGTTCACCTTGGTCGTCCCCAATTTGGGTCGTCCCTAAGAAAATGGATGCCTCCGGTAAACAAAAATGGCGAGTTGTTGTAAATTACCGGAAGCTTAATGAGAAAACAATTGATGATAAGTATCCCTTGCCAAATATAACCGATTTACTAGATAAACTAGGTAGATGCCAATATTTTTCGACTTTAGATCTTGCCAGCGGATTCCATCAAATTGAAATGTGTGAGGAAGACATCGAAAAACACAGCATTCAATACCGAAAAATGGGCATTACGAGTTCCTCAGGATGCCATTTGGTCTGAAGAATGCTCCCGCGACTTTTGAACGAGTGATAGAGAATATCCTTAGAGGTATTCAAAACAAAAAATGCTTAGTTTATTTAGATGACATAATCATCTTTTCCACATCTCTCCAAGAGCATATCGAAAGACTCAAAGAGTCAAACTTCAAAATCTAACTTGAAAAGTCAGAAGTTTTACGAAAAGAAGTGCCTTATCTTGGCCATATTGTTACTCCGAACTTTGTCAAACCAAATTCGGATAAAATCAAATGAATAAAGAACTTTCCTATTCCAAAAACAACTGAACAAATTGAAGGCTTTTCAGGACTGTTAGGATATTATAGACGATTCATTAATAACTTCGCGAAATTAACGAAACCACTCACTAAATGCTTGAAGAAGGGTGCACAGATCATCCACGACGAAGAATTTCTATCGTGTTTCTAAACTTGTAAAAATTTACTGATTAACAAACCATTCCTTCAGTATCCAGATTTTACTGAACCGTTCAATTTAACAACGGACGCCTCAAACGTATCTTTGGGTGCGGTCTTGAGCCAAGGACCTATTGGAAAACACCTTCCAGTAGCGTACGCTTCAAGGACTCTAAACTACTCTGAATCAAATAATTACAGCACAATAAAAAAAGAACTATTGGCTATTGTCGGGGCAACCAAATATTTTCGTCCCTACCTTTTTGGCAGGAAATTTAATATAGTTACGGATCATAAACCACTCCAATGGCTATTTCCAACGAAAGACCAGAGTTCTGAATTGCTAAGATGGCGAATTGAACTTGAAGAATATCAGTATAATATAATTTACAAAAAAGGGTCATCCAATACGAATGCTGATGCATTCCAGAATCCCCTGTAAATTTTGGTCAAAACCAGATTATTGTCCAATCTGTTCTTCAATCTGAACCAAAAATAACGATCTTATTTGAGAAGAAACAGAGAATGACTGTTCAGCTTTCTTTAAACAACTTTGAAAGAGACGTAATCGATTTTGTATATATATCGTACCTAATATACCTTATTATCTTTACTTTGAAAATTCAGATAATTATGAACGATTTTGTAAAGTAATTAGACGAAATTTCGAATGGCTTTCATTAAAATTTAAAAGATGTAAAATCAAACTAATTGATGTCACAGATAAAAAAGAAGCTTCAGAACTGATACAGACATATCACGAAAGTGAAAGTGATCATAGAGGCATTGACGAGACCGAACAAAAACTCAAAACCCTTTATTATTGGCCCAATATGAAAGTTTCTATCCAAACCTTTATTAATGAGTGTGAAATCTGTCAACGAAGTAAATACGAAAGACATCCTATCAAAACAAAAATGAATATAACTCCGACAGCTACCAAACCATTCGAAATTATCCACATTGACGTTTATTCTTTAAAAAAAAAATTCTTACTATTATAGACAGTTTTTCGAAATACGCGCAAGCATATTATTTGTCACTTTTATCGGCTACCGATAAAGCTGATAAAATTTTGATATTTTTTTCACATCATGGCGTACCTATCCAAATTATAGTTGACAACGGATCTGAATTTAAAAACACAGATATTGAAGAACTTCTCAAACTGCACAAGGTAAATGTACATTTCTGCTCACCCAATCATCCCCAATCAAACGGACAAATTGAAAGACTTCACTCTACTCTCATTGAACACATTAGACTTCTTAATACTAGAGGATTTCTTAAAACACCGCCTCAAATGGAAATGGTTTACGCTATACTTAAAAAAAAATCTGTTTAAAATCTGTTTTTCCGTTAACCAGCTGTCGCACCCCTACGAACGGCAACCTTCAGAAGTCGAAACTTGTGCGAGCTAAGGATTAACGAGGTCTTACCTTTTAACGTGTGATTCCTAACACGGGTTGGACGGTAGTAAGTGAAGATCGATCGTTCAGACTAGGGCTTGAACCACCGACCAACACGGCAGTCAATTCGAGTGAGTGAACAAAGCACCCACGCCGTACCGCTTGGCTACCGACTGACCAATCATACAATCACTCAATACATTTTGCAACGAAATTAAAACCCATCGATATAGTTAATGGACATATAACCAATGAAAATCCATTCAATATCGACATAGACAATATTCTTCTCAATGACTATACAAATGACCACCGAGAAAAAACCAAATTACTTTACGCGTAAATAAACAGAAAAATAATGAATCGGAAAGATAAGGTTATTTCAAAATCTAATGAAAAGCGCGATAACCCAGAAATGTTCAAATCTTATTCTAAAACTTACGTGAAAAAACACTTGAGAGAAAAACACGTTAACAAATTTTTAAAACCAACCACTATCACAAAATTAGACGAAACTATAAAGACAGTTTCCACAGAAAATCATGAAAAAGTACACAAGGACAATTTGAAAAGACCAAGAAAGAAGTGCTATGATTTTAATAAATAGTTCATTTCATTTCTTTTCAGAATACCTTTTGTATTCGGACTTCAAGACAGAATAACATTGAAAAACATGGAAAACAATCCTGGTATGATACCTTTAAAATTGGGCACTGCCAAAATTCAACAATACTCACACACACTGATACACTACTATGATGTGAATCCAATCATAACTGAAATTCAAAAACTGAACGACCAATACGGACAAACTTTAGAAGCACTCAGTATAAACATAAACAATATTTTCTCAGCTGAAACAGAAAATTACATCAAAATTTTGACTTTGACAAAAGAATCCAAATTGCAAGAAATAATCACAAATCCCAAATGAATCAAAAGAGGATTGATTAATGGTATTGGTTCGATATTTAAATCAATTACAGGAAGACGGGGAGCGGTACGAAAAACTCATTAGGGAACTTCAAAACAACCAAAAAGTATTGGCTTCTAGTGTTGTGAAACAAAACTCAGTTTCAATCAATTTGATCAATAAATTAATCAAACTGTTCAACAAATAATTCACAATGAAAATATAGTTCATATTGCAAACAAAAAGTTATGAAGAAAATAGAGCATATGTTCACGATATACTCAACCAAATGATTGATATGTTTGAAATAGTCAACTCTGCCTTACAGGACATTGAAAATGCCATAGCTCGAAATTCAACATTATGCATCCAAGCATAGTGAAACTCACTGACTTATACGCCGAACTTTTTAAATTACACGGAATTATTGCAAAGAATCAATTTCCTATCGATATTACTTTAGACAACATCTTGAAATTAGAGAAAATCATAAATATCGAATGTTATATTCTGAATAATAGAATAACCTTTCTTCTTCATGTTCCAATCACATATCCATACATTTTCGATTACTACCACTTATATTCAATCCCTATATATAGTCAAAGGCACTTATACTCAAAAATTCATTTTCACTGGAGAACTCAGAATACTTCACATTTAAAAGCGATGATTGTGTCAAAGTCGAACCACAATTCTATGTCTGCAAGAAAATGCCGATCACAGAAATTTCTGGAAATCTCTGTGAGCTGCAACTCCTGAAGATGGAAGACACTTCCATATGTAGACAAATCTATGTTGGGATTACTAAGCCAATAGCTAACCAACTGGAGGACTCTACCCAATGGATAGCGATATTTCCAAATAAAACGACAATCCGTCTACAATGTAATGAACAAGAGGAAGTTCAAAGAATAATTGGATCCTACTTAATCAACATTCCAGTAGGCTGCAAAATCAAAGCGAATCAAATCGAAATAATCAATGAAGAAAAGGTAATCAATAGCAATCAAATAATATTGATTCCCGAATTGAACCAAGATCGCAACCCTCCAAGAAGTGTAAATATGAGCTTTCAATTGGACGATGTTGACCTGAAAAAACTCCAAAACCTTAAAAATCAGCTAATTGATAAAAATCCTGAAATAACATTCAACCAAGGTGGACTTTACCAATCACCGAGTATATGAACTTTAGTGATTTACTTAGCGATCATATTAATGATAGTTTACTTCTTGTACAGGAAAAATGTACTTCGATGTTGCACCAATAAGAAGCCAAGTCAAGAAGAGAACCAACTACAAGTAGTAAATAAAGTAACCGATCTATCCACTGTTCAACTACCCCGCTGCGCATGATAGTTGAATCTTCTGGGGGAGGAATTATTTCACCACCTAGGACAATCCCGCTGACCTAGCAGTACCATCACCCTGTTCCAGATGCTGACAAGACATTTCTCACAGGAGCGCACATCTTTGAAGCTTCGCATCCAGAGTCAGTCAGATTTCATTCCTTGAAGTAACACTCATAATTTCATATATTTTGTATCACTATAATTTCTATTTTCAAGTTCTGTAACAATAAAAGTATTTTTAAAAAGCAAGTTTAGTGTCGTCGATAGTTAATTCACTACAGTGACGAAAACCCTAATATTTTTAGAACCCTTGATCACCAGCACAGATGGTCTGTTGATGTGTGGGGTGGAATAATTGGAACGCAAGTGATAGGTCCTTACTTTTTTTATGGTATTTTAAACGGCGTCATATTTCTTGAATTTATTAGGGATAATTTGCCTATGCTCTTAATATGCCTCCTAATATTCGTCAACGGATGTGAATGCAGCTAGATGGTGCTCCTGCCCACTTTGATAGACGTGTTAGAAACGAGTTAGATCGACAATATCCAAATAGATGATTAGGACGAGAAGGTCCACAGAACTGGCCAGCCAGGTCTCCGGACCTTACAAGTCCCGACAAAAGTATTGTTCACGATACACCGCCAACGATACCTCAGGATATGAAAATAGGAATAAAAAGAGCGTTCCGTTGCATATCACATGATATGTTATCCAGAGTTCAGCACTTATTTCAAGAAAGAGTTCGCCTATCCATCAAGAATAATGAACACTATTTCGAGCATTTAATAAAATAATTAACTATTCAAGATTTTTAATTTTTCGATGAAATGACTTCGAAAATGTTTTTTTTTCTTTTCATAACAATACAGGGTGTTCCATTTTCAAGATAAAAAATTACTCATAAGTGAAATATAATAACGCCTTTTGTGTAAAAACCGCAAGAGATAGGTATAGGGAACTCTAATATAGTTTTCAAGGAAATCTACTTCTGCGTCAACTTACACCACCAAATGCGGGGTGTTCTATTCAAGTTTAAAAAGTTATTGAATTAAATGTGTGTCAAGTTTTGAGGCAATTTTTTTCGCCACTCGGAATAATATTGCATTGAAAATTTCATGTGGTAGTTAACTTTAACTTCTGATCCAAGCAGTACATTCAATCACGAACTGCTCGTTACACGTTACAGGGTGAAAACAATTTTTAAATTATGGTCTGTATTTTTAAATTTTTCAAAATTTCTCAGAAGCGGTCAGTTTTAAGTATGGGATATATAATAGTAACTCACCTTCATTTTGTCTATAGTATCTAAAAATATAGACAAATATAGGGTGTTCCATAAGAAAAAGTATAACTTTGGTATGTAACTTTTTTGGGAGTCACCTGTATATTTCAAAATGATTTTGGAATATGCTCCTCCTCATGGACCCACATATAACTGTGCTGAAAGTTTTTCCCTAACTCTCTTCATTCCTCGTAGAAATGAACCCTGTATATATATTTTAATATTAATAATAAGTTACAAAAAGAATTTGAAGCTTCATAACTTATATTTAATTACATGCGAGCGCTTTCGACAGCTGGTCGTGCTGTCATCATCAAGACTCTACTCAAACCCAGTGAAAAAACTCAGGGAGGCAGCATCGCATCAAAACAGCTGCACCCCGGACGAAGCTTCTGTTCATTATGGACAGCAGGAGTCTGGGCAAATGCGCTCGACTGAGAAGCAACCGCCATATAAATCAAAGAAGAAGAAGATAACTTCAGGGTGTCGGATTTTCGTGACGGTGCGCGCACCGTCCTATTTGATTTATAGGTCAGTTCCGAATTGAAGATGAGCGCCTCTTTTCGTGATATATTCGAACACTATTGTTTTGTCACCATTTCCAATACGCCTGCGAATAGCTCCCTCGTTGGATATGATATACTGAGAATAAATGACAAATGGAAAACGGAATTTTGAATACTTACAGCTATTCACTGCCAGCAGCATCATCGACATAATGAAAAATCCTGATTGCCCTAGAAAACAAGCATAGTTATTTTTCATCAGATTGAAAATTGTAAGCATGATTGCATTGAGATTCTAATATTTTTGCTTCCTACCATCAGGCTCAATCTATCATATCAATATTGACAATAAATATATCCGCAATGAATGAATAATAAATAGTTTTCTGTATCAGATTCTCTGAAATATCTTTTGAACACGTTTTTTCGACACTTCGTTAGCGGAGCGCGCATCGAGCTCTGAGCGCATATGGCAAGGGAAAAGTATATTAGATAGAATTATTTTGCGCCTGACGTTCCAATTTTACCTATGAAATATTTCGAGTTTGTTGCTGACTTGAAAAAATTATTAAACCAAAATAAAGTAAATTCTCACAATTTCCAACAAATTTCTGAAGGAAGCATCATTTATTTGAAGGTCAATTTCACAGAGGTGATGATTAGAAAAAAAATTGAACACGGCAATTTTCATTTTGAGGATGAAATTTCCCATCGACTCCATTGGTGTCTGGAATGAGATGAGACTGGAAATCGAATAATACCCCGTTTGACAGGTCATCAATTCTTCTTTTTTATGCTACATACTTTTTCGAATTGATATAGGAGACATTGGGAAACAAACGTACATAAAAAATATTCCTGAACACGTATATCACACTCATTTCACTTTGAAAGTAATTGTGTATTGATGGTTATCAAGAATTGACTTTCTTGTTCATTAGGTATGCAGTATCTGGACATCGATGCTTGCGGTCAAACATTAAACACAGTTTTTGCTATTTTTCGTTGGAAGTGAAATGATGAATTATTATCATTTGATTTATTGACATTATTGATTCCACATTAACACCGATAAATATCTTAATCAGTATTTGAGAGAAATGTTCCTAGTGA
The DNA here is from genome assembly GCF_025532065.1 of Leptinotarsa decemlineata. NCBI lineage: Eukaryota > Metazoa > Arthropoda > Insecta > Coleoptera > Chrysomelidae > Leptinotarsa > Leptinotarsa decemlineata. The sequence goes on along the minus strand of NW_027412549.1, from coordinate 9,379,684 downwards.
ATGGATCATTCAAAAGGGATCAGTGAAGTGGTTCACAAGGTTAACTGATTTGAGTTAGTTAGATTTTTGTGGAATCAAACAGAAGCTACAATTCATTCAATATATGTATGATGATGAGAATATAAATAATAATAGTCATCTACTGTCTGAGGCCTCTGCTGAGTTGCGTTACCACTTGTCCAAGTAACTAGGGCAAAACCGGATCGGCAGCCCAGGCACACACGGCAGATATAATTTAAACTGACGTCCTATATTTAGATTAGCAGTGAATCGCAAGGAGAGAACCCTTCGTAACAAGGGTTAATGTGTGGGGCTCAAACGAATCATTTGCCAACTCATGACATCCGCAATGACACCAGACCCATTGAGTGGATGCATTAGTTGAGAGATGCCGTGGTAGCGAAGAAAGTACATGGCAAGAAGGTGTGTGCTTTGTGGTGAGAATTGCATCCAGGGCATGCTGCCCTTTCTGGTGACTGGGATGTATAACTTTTCCACAGCTTAGCTGAAGGAGTGGTGCAAGTGGCAGCAGTAGAAGTGGAGAGCAGATTCGCATCATTCCTCATGCTGAAATACACGGAACACGCATTGTGCTGGTTAGTTTGGATGCGAAGATTCATGACGATTTTGAATAAGGTGTGGATTTCAGTGCAGTTTGGTGCTGTTCGGAACTTTGGGAACTGTTGAATACACATAATGGCTCCATTATGCGTATTATCGATATATTTTTGAGTCACTCAAATTTGAAGCTGAGTGACTACAACGTGAATTTAAATTTCAGTGCAAATTGGTTTTGTTTGACAAAATTATAAAGTACCGCCGTATTTCACCTCCAATGATACCTTCAAATAGTACCTACAATTCCGTGGAAGGTATACTCCATTTGGTCCCAAGAATATTGTATATTAGAACCAAGAAAGAAACGAAGAATATGTTATGAGTTCGAATAAAAGTTGTGGGTTTACTTACATGAGTCTGTGTTAACTCTAGTGAACGATGAAAAGGTCAGGAAAATAAAAAAGATGACAACCAACGCAAACAAAATAAATTTTCGCGCGTCAAATTTTCTACCGTAAATTGTCCCTAAAAAAGTGAATAATACAGTTGGTACTGAAATGGCAACTGACGATGCTGACTGGTAAAGAGACTGTAATGATGTCCTGTTTCCATCATCTGCTGGTGCACTGGCATTTCTGAACTTGAACATCCAATACTGAAAACAAATAAGTGCTAGTTATCTGCCACGCTATATAATTTGAAAAAATTGTATTAACCGATATCCAACTGCTTCGTACGAGGAACTTTCAGAAGACTTCTGCAAATTGAGTGGGGGCCTCACTTCAGTGTATGGTCTCAAAAACACTTGAGGATAGATATAGAGTATATTTGGTTAAATCAATATAAAATATATTTCTGAAGGAAGGTTGGCTGGGTAACAGTATCAATTTTTTCTTGAAAAGACAATTGTTCTCTAGTCGACGTTTCAAATTCAATTAAATTTTTCTTCCCCACCAATTTCCGCTTCCCATGACTATGTCGGCTCTTGTAAACAAATCGTACCCCAACAAAATAGGAACCCCATTTACCGGATGTCCCGTTACTGTTTGTGAAAATAATTTTAATGTTTGTCAACTGTTATTGTCTTGTGATTTACCGGAAAAAGACAAAAGTTTGTTGAAAGATGTACTACTCAAATATATGTCGACTTTTTCGGATATACCGGGGCCCACGAACTGTTATGAATACTCTATCGAAAAATTACAACGAATTTTTTATCAAACCGTATCCGATACCAGTAGCACACCGAGTGGCAGTTAATGAAACCATTGCACAGATGGAAAGTTGGGGGGTGATAGAACGAGCATCTACACCTTACATATCTCATCACATGACCACTTTTAAAAAACATGGTAGCGTTCGAATTTGTCTTGATGCAAGACACTTGAACTCTGTTGTGTAAACGGATCGTCAACTTCCAAGGCGCATTGAAGACATTGTCTGTTCTTTGAATGGAAAAAAGTTTCTGTCAAAGATCGATCTTTCTAACTCTTACTGGCAGATACATTTGAAACATGAAGATCGAAAATATACCGAATTTATAGTAGGAAATAAAACTTATCAGTTTTGTGTTCTGCCATTTGGGATTTCAACAACGGTTAGCTCTTTTACCCGAGCAATTTCCACCATCTTTGGGGAAAAGTACGATGACTTTTGCTCACATATATTGACGACTTGCTCGTGATGTCAGATTCGTTCCAGGATCATTTGATACATTTAGAGAGAGTGTTTTCGAAGTTGAAAGAAGCGGGCCTAACTATAAAAGAAGAAAAATGCCGCTTCATTCAGAAGGAAATGCATTATTCAGGCTACATCGTGACGTTTACCGACTCCATCTGATAAGTGTTTTCAGCTTCATCAATTGAAGCTCTCGAAACTTTTGATAGGTACACTGAATAGAATTGTAAAGTACCAGAGTGAGGATGAATACCTCCCAGAAATTATAACCAATCTTCCATTAGACCTGGATTTACAAAAAAAGTTCGTGTGGAGGCACTTCTTATATACTAGTGGTTTTAAATGTCTTCACGAAATAAGTGACATATTACCCCTTGAAAAAAGGGACTTCTAGGACCATATTAAATCGACTGACAACTAACTATTTTCCATTACATGGTCCGCCTATGCGTATCTTACATGACGACGCCACCCAATTTACTTCGAAGATTTGGAAAAAAATATTGTCTAACTTAGGCATAAAACTAGTATTCATATCGGTCAGACATCCCATGGCTAATCCCTCTGAACGCTGTATGCGAGAAATTGGTAGGATATTGTCGCAACTCATGTTCTCGCTTGGCTGTTAACGAGAGGATTTTTATTTGCTGTTTCACCCGCTCATTTATTCATCCCAAATAATGAAAGAACTCATTTAAAACTTAATAAAATATTTATTGTGAAAGAAACGGAAAAATACTTTAAATAAACTCACATTCAATGTTAATAAAAAAAATACATTAAAATAATCAAAAAACTTACATTACACTGCCACCCAGCAGGATTGAAGAAAAGGAGATGTGCTGCATTTCTGATGACCCAATCGATACGTAAATGAATACTGTCTGTTGACTGTTAACTGTTAACTCTCATCCATGATCTTGACCTCCCTCAATATTTATAAAGAATTATACGCTGACATTGCGACTTTGATCCGGTCACTGTACTGAGGTAAAATGCACAGCATGCAATCTGTGCCAAGTTTGCATATTTGGAGATTGTTTTATATTCCATATCCTGTGATCGGATCAATTTCGATGTCTATGAACTTGAAATATCAAAAGATGGAATTCTGAATACTGAGTGTTCTTGTGTTAAAATATTGAAGTGAGGTTGGAATATCTTTCAATTCATATATTTACTCAAATGAATCTGAATCATTTCATGATTATTTTCTATATTTGACAATATTGCGGACCTATTGTCATAAACGTCATAGTAAGTGGACTTCAGACATAGCTCCATTTCAGAATTTTTTATATCTTTGTATGATGGGTTGCTTGTCACAGCGATCCTCGCTATGTCTAAAAACCTCGCATCTATCGGAATGTACAGAAAAACCGCCATCGTTTTTATATCGGAAACTATTTTATTGAATTGCGTTGGCAGAGAGAGATTTGTTGAAACGAAGTAAAAGTCCGTGGTTTTATTGTTACCCACGCATTATTCATGAGTACGATTATTACATTTAGAATAGAAAAGTTTAAAACTCAATCTTTTAGAATATTTAGAAATCAATAGTTTCAAGAATTCGGGTAATTTACTGAATAATCAATCAAAATTGAATAACTCCCCGTTACTAAATATTTTTTCAAATGTGGAACTGGGACATAAGCTCAGGAAATTAAATTCCTTACAATGTAGTTGAAACTCAGGTACTCAAAATATAGGTACTTCAAATTGTAGAATAAAATATATCAAACATTGAAAATGTAGACTATAGTCAGTAAAAACACGCCCGAAAAAAACATTGTAGGGCGAAACGTGTTGCGTTTTTGTAAAGCTGTTAGTGAAAATCTCACAAAAAAGTATTTGTTGAATACGTTAGTTACGAATTTTTATCAAGTATCGGCCAATTCCATCATATATAATAATTCAATGAATCATTAGAGCTGAAACAAACATCTTTCCAAGAAAAATTTCGGAAATGGTCTTGAAGATCCTCCTACTCAGCAGATCTGTGATGCCAAAGTTATCCAGAAATAGATTTTTGTTAGTATTGCTATCTAAATAGAAAATACAGATTTTTGGTTTGGTTTGGTTCGGTTTGCCTACCAACCTTGGATCCCGGGTTCGAATCTGGTCTAAAAAATTAATTTTTTCAATTTTTTCTCATAAGTAGGTATAGAACTGAATTGAAAATATTTGGTGGTTTACACGATGAAATTTAAAAACCGATTGTTTGTAGCAAAACAATATGATATCATAGCTAAATTAAGAAAGCCTCTGACAGCAGTGATTCGTGCCGTGATTATTGGGTGTTATTAAAGTTGAGCAAACAGACGTATAATGGGTACATTATACAATAATCGTAGATAAAGTTGTTTAGAGCTGCAAGGAAAGTATTTTGAGAATTTGGATTCGAGTATATTATTATCCTTGTCTTAAAGTTAGTAACAATTGAATAGAATCATTCGTTATTGTTTGAATATTTTTTTATTTTGATATTTTGTTTTGTTACCCGCTCATGTAACAAAATCGGAATAGTTCTCAATGTTTATATGTTTTGTGTTTCATATACCATTATCAGTATTTCATCCATTTTGCTTGGTTTTATTTGTTCTTTTTGTTAAACATATTTATTTGAAATCTCAAACTTTCGTTTTCACTTCAATTGAGAAAATGCCTCCAAAATAAAAAAGAAATTGAAAACTGAAAGTTGTGGAGTCTCAATCGAATAAGGTAAGAAGTAAAAGGGCAAGAAGAAAATAATGTTTCAAAAATTAAAATTCAGTTGAGGTATCATCCAGTTTCGTTCTGGTCACAAATAGGAGAGTGAGTACTACATGAAGGAGGTATCAGATAAGTAGATTTCATAACTTCTGCTTTAAAGCTCTGTATCGGATATCACAAAAATAACGTTTCAAATAACATTTTATTGTGAGATTTTCAATGAACAGTCTACAAAACTGCGACATGTATTTCACTATGTAATAGCTTCTTCGTATAAACACCCTTGAAAAAATCATTGTCAATTGAAACACGTGTTGGCGATCTGTAAATTGTTTTCTGAAAAGTGTTACTCAAATACAACCACAAAATAGACTGAATCAGTAGAGATTGTATTAGGTGGCCTCCACTGTCATATAAATAATAAGTTACTGAATGTCAAAATATTTTTGGCAGAATTTCAAAATTACAAAACAACTGTAGAAAGACTTCCAATAATATGATTCGCGATTTGGAGAGAATAACATCACAATGAAACATGTCAAGAGATAAATATTTCAATAGTCATTATCGACGTATGAGGTTTCATTCAATGTAATGATGATTTTTGTACTCACATTAGTTGCTGTTCCTATAAATATCATTGGCATCAATGTCATAAATCCCATGAAGAAAAAGAAAATAAAACATATTAAAAAAGCATCCTTTGGTGCATTCTTGATTTTCTCGGCAAATCTTTCATCGTTAGATTTTGGAGTTGATAACACAGAAATTAGAGATTCTGCAAAATTAAATCCTATTCAAGATGGCCGTAGCTACAAAATAGCGAATTATATATTGTTTCACAACTACCTCAATATGGGTATCAAATGATAGGGATTGGTTAGTAGAATAATGGTACACTGTGAAAATGGCGGATTACATATTTTTTTACAACTACCTCAATATGGGTTTCAGAGGACAGGACTTAACAAGTAGAATAGTGAAACACTTTGAAAAAGATGCATATTCAAGATGGCTGCAGCTACGAAATGCTGAATTACTAAAATGTTGAAAATGAAATGGTTGAAAAAAATCAACTATTTTGAAAGGTTTTATTGAATAAAAAATATAAATGATTCAGATAATGTACTACACAATAATTCGGAAGGTCCTAGGTAGCAGTTATTATAACACTCTCCTCAGCAATCTACGGTATCGATCATATAGAAAAATAATAAAATCGTTGGGCGTAGTATTCACATATTTATTCAGGTTACAGTTTTTTAGTACAATATCTACATCATTATTTTTTTTAATAAAATCGTTTTTCATAATATACATACATATACATATTTTATCTCTCTCAATGTATTAAAAGAATAAAATAGTTGAAGACTATTCAGCAGTTACAGAGTTTTAGAGAGACCTGTTTAATCATTCAGAAGAACATGAATTGGTGGTCTTATTTCATACAAATTCTCAAAATTGGATTTCTTTTTCTAGAAATGATCTCAAAATACGTATTTCCTTAATTCACTATTTCGAATCAATCATAAAACTTGTGTCCAATAATTTTAAAAATATCCAGGTTGAGGTGAAAAAAACCTTATCTCGTGCCTCTCATGTAAACCTACGACTTTGTAGGTGAGTGCGGCGACGGAAAAACAACAACCAACGCAGCTAATGCCGCGTAGAAAGCTGAAAGCTGATTGATCGGTACGACCAATCGATAGACCGGTTTCGGGGTACTTGCTTCATCATCAGTACTGGGCACGGCACACGGCACGGCACGGTACCGGTGAATGTGGAGGTCACTTGAATTATTAACTTTTTGGGGCACTAGATTGTGAAAAGAGAAATCGAATGGTCATCAGATTTGTCGTTGCTTGATACGTTATGGGAAAAGCTGAATAGTAAAGTCTACCGTTTTTCTACGAATGTTTTCAAATCACTTCGAAAATGCTCTCCTCAGTAAGCTGAAGCATTTCAAAAACTATACTCAAATCAAAATGGGCTTTGGGTAGTTACTAGTCTGAATATTCAATCAACTAGTTGGAAGTGAGCATCCATATAGACCTTATATGAGATTCTGTTCGTCAGGTTGCAGTCACGTACGTTTTTGGCAGCTCAGTGCAAAGAAAACTCTTTGAGATCTGTCAAGTGTTTGACAGTATTTACTGTCTTCTTCAAAAAAGACAACTGTAGTGAATGATGTTATAGAATATAAAAATGTAGTTTTATAAAAAAGGGTGATATTTGAATGAAATTGGTTACAAACTGAAAAAATATCAATCAATCAGTCATATTTTCATGATAGCTTTATTCGAGAATTGAACCAAAAGTCACAATTACAAGAACAAGAATCAAGAAACATATTGAATGTTAATTGAAACAACAACTCATTACCGGAACAAAAGTCATTAGCCTTACATGAAAATGGTTTGGTTACGTTTTCAGTGTTCATTGAAAAGTGATATTTACGTATCATCTGAAATTATTTCAAGCTGAAATAACAATTGACAATTCAGTAATGGTTTCTTAAATTCATCAAAGTTTTTTTTTAATTCTTCAACAATTATATATTTTACAACTCTCAAAAAACTTTCATGTCATGCACACAAAAAATAGCTACACGCATTTGCACTATTGGGACTTCATACTGCAAGTCTCATGTTGTAAAAATAATATATAGAAATTGTATAGATGTTACCATGAGGTACTCAACCCTTGTAATTTCTATGAGAGTTCTCACATATGTTGAAAACTTGCGTTAAAAATGATAATTGCCTATTTCAATTCGGGAGAAATTGTTCTGAATCAAATTCAGCAAATGTATGAAAAATATTTCTTCTTACCTCTCCTCAAAATTTCAATATGTGGCGACATGATCAAGTAATATTACTTGATAAATCTCTCACCAGTTTCAAAAAAACATTTTTCAATACAAATTACCGACAACAATATGAATGTCCATTCAAATTTTATCTACTTTCACTCGATTATTTCAATGAAGATTACATTGATATTGCTTAATTCATCCTCTATGTACTCCATTAGAACAAATTTCATCAAACGATAATATAATGAAAGTTAAAAGTGAACTAGATAATACTGAGGATCTGATAACAAACTACTACATTGATCGCAATTGAAAATTCGCACTCTATTTATATCGGCTTTTTTCACGGTGAAGATCTCATCACAGATACTAGGCCATATCATGGCTATAACATCTAAACTCATTCTGACCCAAAACAAACTGAGTGTGGAGAGAAGGTGATTTCCGTTGACAAAAACGTAATCTATAGGATCGACAGACCATTTATTACCACCCATGAAAGATGGACCAGTACAGATGTTTTATTGAGGGGTATGAAGAAGATATAGAAAATTTTTAGGCGCAAAATTATAAAATCATCGAATGGAATCAGTATCTTCGTGTATAGATTTATGAAATAATTGTGTTTAGAGAATGCACTAGAATATGAATTATCATTCAGGTGTAACACAGGAATATTTCAACAATATACTGTACAAAAAATGAAGTGATTTTTCATTTATATAAAAAATATTCATTTATTCATCAACTTCTATCTTGTCTCCTTCAAAGTAGATACACTTGTACCAACGATTTGGTTTTTATCTCCTCAATGGTCACAAAACGTTGTCCACAACAGATAACACATGTATAGCATACATGTTATTCATTACGAGAAAGCTACTGTGATATCGAAACATGTGATATTTTTGGAAATAAAGTTTGTGATGACCAAATTGTTTTCGGTGTAGTTTGTGAGCTTTATCAATTTTGTAACGAACTTCGCGAGCATATGCTTCTCTAATAATAATTTAACGATTTTCCGTTTTTATGAAAAAAAAGGCGACCTAATAGCATATCCCTGGACTTCACATAGAATAATATAGGGAATTAAATGTTTCTTTTGGAAATTATTATTTTTACAATTTTTCATTACTAATTATGTAATAATAACAAAATATTGAATAACATTAACATCCAGACTAACGAATTGCACTAAATTAAGTGTTATAAATGGCCTCCTTCGGCTTCAATACAACCGTCTAGCCGCCGCATCATTGAATTTCGCACTCTTCTGAAAATACCTGGCGTATGTTTTATTATGCCACATGAATTAATGATTTTATTCCGCAAATTCTCTTCACTTTGAATAGCAGTTTTGTATACCAACGCTTTAAGGTATCCCCAGAGAAAGTAATCTGAGGGATTCATTTCGGGCGAGCGAGGTGGCCATGGGTGTGGTCACAGGTAAAACAAATTCTTAAAACCTTCGGTATTCTTCTCCATTAAGTCTAGGTGGAAGGAAGTGAGGTCCATTGAGATGGTCACCGACAATTCCAACCCAAATATTGAAAGAAAACTGTTCTTGAAAATTATTTCCTATCAAGGCGTGTGGATTGTTTTCGGCCCAAATGTGATTGTTGTGGAAGTTAATAATTGAATTGCGAGAAAAACAAGCTTCATCTGTAAGCAATATTCGACTTAGGAAACCTGGATTCCTTCTTATTTTACCACGTAACCAATTGGAAAAAGCTAGTCTTATAGGCAAATCTCTGGGCAATAGAGCTTGCATACGTTGCATGTGATAGGGATACAGCTACTGGGCTCTTGAAATCTGTCACACTGTGACATGGGTAATAATCAGTTCTTCAGCTATGTTCCGAGTACTGGTATGATAATTTACTTCAATCTCATTTGAAACAGCTCCTTCAATTTGAACTGTTCGTACCGTTGCAGGCCTCCCAATGACAACCGTCGATCTTTTAAAATTGCCTGTTTCAGAAAGTCGTGCATGAAGATGTGCAAAAGTTCTTCTATCAGGCACTACACGCTGAGGAAATCTTTCATGGTAAATGCGTCTTGCAGCACCATAACAGAAATGCATATTTGCCATTTCACACTTTTTATAACAATTATAAATTAAGAGCTTACAAAGTGGACAACAACTGTCAAGATGTTTATTAAATGCTGCAATCGTTTTTCAAGGCAACCCGCATCAATGATGCGGCGGCTGGACGGTTGTTATATATATATATATATATATATATATATATATATATATATATATATATATATATATATATATATATATATATATATATATATATATATATATATATATATATATATATATATATATATATATATTATATTTATATATATATAATATATAAATAGTATATAACTATATACTATATTTATATACTATATACTATATATTATATTTATATATATATATATATATATATATATATATATATATATATATAATATATAAATAGTATATGACTATATACTATATTTATATACTATATATACATATATATATATATACATATATATATATATATAACTAGTGACGTATTCCTGTAACTATGTAACTATGTAACTATGTAACTATGTAACTAGTGACGTATTCCTGAGACAATTTTGAGAAAAAAAGTCTTCATTAACTTGTCTCCGAAAATGCTTCGTCTCGGAGATACGAGGTGTTGAAATTGAATTTTTTTGTTTGTTTGAAAATAACTCTTGCAAAGAATAAGTTATTTATATATATATATATATATATATATATATATATATATATATATATATATATATATATATATATATATATATATATATATATATATATATATATATATATATATATATATATATATATATATCTATATATATATATATATATATATATAATTATATATAAATATATATATATATATATATATATAAATATATATATATATATATATATATATATATATATATATATATAAAATATATATATATAAATATATATATATAAATATATATATATATATATATATATATATATATATATATATATATATATATATATATATATATATATATAAAATGAATAGATAAGTACTCCTTGATCATTCCCATATTGATTTCAATTTAAGAGCCACCGGTATACAGCTGTTTCAGCCTATTGGGCATCGTCAGTACCGGGCAGGCGGTCCTCGATTGAAGACAACATGAGAAAAAACCAAGAAAGTACTTGATAAAAATAGCTGCGTAAATGCAAGCGAAACATAACTGGAACCACCTATTGGTGTGACACCCAAGTCAACTTGCCAAGTTGACAACCTTTCTAGATTTTTTATATATATATATATATATATATATATATATATATATATATATATATATATATATATATATATATATATATATATGTGTGTATACATAAGTATAACTAGTGACGTATTCCTGAGACAATTTTGAGAAAAAAAGTCTTCATTAACTTTTGTCCGAAAATGCTTCGTCTCGGAAAATATTTTTATCAACAAACTTTCATAGCCTACTCGATTTAATTAACTCAATTTGCAAGCGGAGAGTGACAAAAATTTGATTATGAAGTAATATGCATCGATATAGAAAATTGTAAATATCCCGAAACGATCACCTCCAGCGTTGTTGAGAAAATGTACCTTTTTTACTTGGAAAAGATGTGGGAATTAGGTTTTTTTATGAAATGTACCAAAAGTTCACTGTCAAAAAAACGCAGCGTCCTCTAGATATTACATGAAAATCAATAGGAAATTATGATTTCTCACATCAAAAAAACCTCGTGTACAAAATTACGTGCACGTGCAAATAACTTATTTTCTGCAAGAGTTATTTTCAAAAAGCGAACAAAAAAATTCCATTTCAACACCCCGTATCTCCGAAACGAAGTTCATATAGACTTTTTTCTACAAATTGTCTCAGGAATACGTCTCGAATATATTAACGTAATTATGTTACACCCTGTATATATATATATATATATATATATATATATATATATATATATTGATTGAATCGTAATAATTCATGTAGGACATACTTTTCTGAACTTGACATCTTGACAGTGCCTTTATTGTATTTCACGGGCTTTGTCAACTTTATAAAAAAATATCTCTACCTGTTTCCTACAAACGCTGATCAATATTCTGTGAATATGAACCTCAACATTAGGCATCGAATGAGCTTTCTGTCCCTTACCAACATATTATGAGAAAGGTTCACACTACCAAGCGATCAAAGCATATACCTCGCTAACTCGAGCACTGAAACATTTTACAGGCATGAAGAAGTTCAGAAATGCCGTCATAAGTTACTTGAAGATGAAAGGCTATTATTCTTTCAATTGTTGGATTTAATGAACATGTATGTACGTTGTAATTAGTCTTCAGACTGTCAAATCCAGCTGTATTTTAAATCTTTGTCTTTGTATTCCAATACTGTTTTTATATTTTGATTTTGTACTGTACTTCAATGTTTTAAAATTTTCATCCTCCATAATCAATAGATTTTGTCAATACATTTCAACTTGTTTTTAAACCTGAACCTTATGTTTGCTGTGTCATGTGACGATCGTTTTTGCAATAAAATTATAATTTTTTTTACCGGAGTATGCGCTGGTCAGGCCCAATCCCCCGAAGCCCCGATACATTCACGCCAGCATTACTAACCAACGACCACTCCCCATACAGTGGGGTGAGTGATAATTGGGTTCGAGAATCATGTGCCCTGAGCAAGCGCAGTGTGACAAGAATGACAGCCTTCTGCATCTGTTCGGCTAAGATTTCTGCCCCAGTGCGGCAAGCCGGTATGATTTTAAGATTCGAGAGTAGAAAGGGCATCATTCAACCATCTTGACAGAGTGATCTAGATAGAGTCTGCGGAGTTCAAAGAGAAAATCTCGATATTTTATCCATTTTTCCTCCTCTTTTCTGACGATATTCGTCTCGCCAGGAGCTGAAAACTCCACGACAAATATCGTTTTGTTCTGGTGGACATTATGCTTATTAGATTGTATGAGCCTGAGGGTGGGAAACGAATTGTTGCAATACATTCGGCACTTCTCGTTCCCCACAACGGATTCAATATCCCCCGGAGCGTAGGGCAACAACGGTGTCCCGTCCATACCGTATGAGTGCCGTAGATGGTAATGTAGCACTCTTAGGGCCGCATTATGTCAATGGATATAGGCCAAGACCACATATGCGGGACATGCTGATAGCAATTGCATTAGGGTATCGGGCGCCTCACGGCAGGCCCTACACCTTGTGTCAGGAACCTCTATACCCACCACGCGATTGTGGTAGACTGAGGTGTTGAAGACACCATCCTGGCAGGCCATGATGAACCCCTCAGTTTCTGACTCTAGCTCACTCGACCTGAGAAAAGCGAACGTCAGGCGCTTTGATAAGCCAATGTCTCCAATGTTATTGGGGATGACCCCATGCATTAGCTCATTCTTGTGTTTCCACAGAAGTGAGGTGATCTCTGCGGCTTTTATCTAAGCTTTTTGCTAAACGGGTTCCAACTCGGTGACAGGGTTGAAAATTAAACCGAGTTCATCAGCTGCTTGGGCAGCTGCCCTAAAGAGAAATGCTCCAATTCCTGCTCTCTCATGGTCACGGACCATGCAGAGAAGGGGGCAGGGAGCCATATCCAGTACCATGCTGTCATGTAGACACTCCAAACTCAAAAGTCCACGGCCTCCCTGTTGTCGGGGGAAGTACAACCGTGAAACGGACGATTTTACTACTCCAAACGAGTAGAGTAAGATTGGAATGGCAAGCGTATTTTTTGCAACAACTTTGTTCTTCCTCGACAGTTCCGATGATCAGATCTGTCGAAATTTGTGCTGATACTTGCCGCGGAGAGAGTTCTGCTGTTACCACTTGTGAGTGGCGTTGTTTCACCCCAAGGTAAGTATACGTCTCTCCGGCATCCAAATGGTGTAGGATGCTTCCATCTAAGAGCTGCATATCCTCTCCGTAGTCCCCGCATCGACCTCTTTTGGGATGGACTATTGCGCATTTGTCTATTCCGAATTCCATATCGATAGCATGCGTGTACTCTTCCACCACCCTCAAGAAATGATTGAGATCCTTCTTTCCATAGGCATAAAGTTTAAAATTATTCATATAAAACAAATGGGTGACCTTGTGCCTCCGGTTTCCGAGGATGCCACAGTTATACCCTCGAGTATTTCTGAGCGCAACGAATAATGGCAATAGTGACATGCAGAAGAGAAGGGGACTGAAGGAATCGTCCTGAAATACACCCCTTCTGAAAGTGACCCACCCTGTTTGGACTCTGGCTTGACCAGTTGTTATGGTGAAGCGACTTCGCTAGAGTGGTATCAGTTGTTCAATGCATCTCACTATATTGTCGGGTACCGCAAGGAATCCAAGCAAATGCAAGATGAGCTCATGCGATATTGTATCAAATACTTTACGGTAATCGATCCAGGGCATAGAGAGGTTGCGCTTATATTGTATCGAGTCCCGCGTTACACATCGATTGATTAGCAGGTTCTCTTCACTTCCAGCGACTCCTCTCTTCAACCCTCTCTGCTCATATACCCGTTCGGACACTCGGTCGACCGCGGTGAGTATTCGTGTGTATAAGATGCTTGTAAACAACTTATAACACGAATTCAAGCATGTTATCGATCTGTGATTCTCAGGAATCGACAAATCTCCGCTTTTGGGGATGAGAACGGTCCGCCACTCGACAAACCAATCCGGAATTGGCTGCTCTCCGTTCAGCCATGAGTTGAAAACTCTGGCCAGATGGCGGTGGGTGCTTGGTAGTTTTTTCCACCAATAAGTATTCAGCCCATCTAGGCCTGGAGCAGCAAAGTTCTTGGAACCCGCAAGGGCTCTTCGAACGTCATCCGGGGTTATCGAGTTGCGCAGTTCATTCATCTCAGGCTGTCGAAGCTCTTTGTTGGAAGCTTCGAACTGCGAAAGGGCTGGAGTGACTAAGTTGAGTGCCTGCGAGTATTCATAGATATCCTTCCAGAAGGATTCCACCTGATCAGCGGTCGGCGGATTATCCACAACACGTGAAGGCTCTTGGAATAAGCGAGACGGTTTCTCGCGGATCCTAAGGTTTTCCGCGATACTTCTTGCTCGCCTCATTAGTGACTTCTTAGCAGCCACCAGCATTCCTATCCTATAAAGGCAGTGCTGTTTGGTGGTCAGCAGCACGCCTTGACTCAAAGTGTGATGGGTACGTCGTAGTTTGGCGGCTATTCACCGCACTGCGGGCGTGAAAAGCCTGTTGGCCGCCCTGTAATCCATCACACATTGGATATGAGACGCGTGTTGTCTCGCAAGGCCGGGATTTCGTCCTTCCGATTCGGAAAGCGATTGGACCGCGCTAAACACGGCGGTGTTGGTTTGCCAGATGTCAGCTTCTTCTGTTAGAACACTTTGAACATCCGCATCCAAATAAGCCAGTTCTTATGGCTTCAGGGGCCTTATTTCTGTGTAGCGCCCTGAGTGTTTTGATTGACTCCATTGGTGGCATGATGCGAATCTCCTCTCCAGCCGCGCCAACGGGTGGTAGAACTGTCACTTTCACCACTTCGTTAGCAGGCTGGAAAGGAGCTATATAGCCCTGCCGCCGAAGATAGGATACGTAATCCCTGGGATTTTGGGCGGGAAAGGCGGCATGCTCCGGATGTGTTTCTCACCACAGAGCATGCAATCTTGCCATGTACCCTCTTCGCGCGGGCTCACTACTCTCGTAGCAACACATAAGGCTATCTCTTAGCTCATGCGTCCACGCAAAGCGTCCGTTGTCATTGCCAGGGTTGTCATCTTCGCGCGGGCTCGCTACTCTCGTAGCAACACATAAGGCAATCTCTTAGCTCATGCGTCCACGCAAAGCGTCCGTTGTCATTGCCAGGGTTGTCATCGGTAGGCAAACCATCATTTTGGGCCCCACCACCTTGCCTCTGACCCCTCCGAGCGGGTCGATTGTGTGGGCCCCTTCCTAAATTACTAGGAACCTAGTGATGGGTCCACCAGGTGGTTAGCCCTGTGGACCCACGGCCGAGAATAGTGTTCTCCTTCCCAGATGTGCCTGGGCTGCCGGTTCGGTTTAGCACCAGTTGCTCGGGTAAGTGGTGGCGCAACTCACCAAAGGCCAAGGTTGTTAGTTGACATCGCTTCATTATTATTATTATTGTAATTATCATTTTCATTATCATCATTTTGAAAATGGTTTTCTGGAGGACTTATCACCAAGTTGCCTCTGAGTTAGCGATTGCTGCCGTTTGGGGGTGCCCTCAACATCATGGTGAGTTTGAAGCCAAATCTCCCAACCAGCAAAGTTGTTTTATAATTCCATGGTGTTGCAACAGTTTTATTTTATTAGTATTTTATAATTACTTCCAGAATGCTAATTGATTGTATTAGATGATCGGTGAACACAATACAATTGTAGGCAATAGAAGTGTTTTATAAATTTGTCATAGAAACGTTTATGAAATAAAATTAAAAAATCATTATAAAATAGTCAGGAAATTATCACAGAAACGTTTTTACAACTAACTTATAAAACTTATTCTCCTATAAAAGTATATTGTTATATAGCAGTTTTATAACACTTTTCTGCGAGATTTTTATGATAGTTATAAAACTATTTCAAGCTCATTTTATAACTGTTTCCTGTAGCTTTAATGAAATTATTTTATTAAAATGCTTTCAGACACAATTTTATTTTCATTACCATATTGTCACTTCAATGATAATTTCCCAACTATTTTATAGCATGGTATATTTACTACAATTCAAAAACACTGATATAACTGTTATAAAATCAAATTGCTTTTGCTAATATATATTTGTTGCCACCAAGAATAAAATGCAGCATTTAAGAACAACCAGCTGACATCGATTCCTAATCACAGCTTTGGAAAATTTTTCAAAATTTTAGTTGTATTTAGTAAGAATATTTTTGTTAAGTTATTCAAGTGGAGCACCATCGATGTCGTGGTGGAAATTATTTCTTTAGCAACTTCTAAATATTTGATTTTTATTAAATATAGGTACCCCATAAGTAAATTCAATATTTTCAAGGCATTGGGTTTAGTAACTCAACCTTATTATTCACAATTTGGAAGACTGCAAAATACAAAGGGTTTACACTTTCAAGTTTCAGTTTTTAGTTATCTATTTAGGAAACCTGGATATTTTGTTCTGAGTGAAGCAGTTTCGTGTTACAACTCTTTAAATGATGACAAATTCAGGTACAGCAAGGTATGCTTCACAGACAGTATTCAGAAGTAACTCCTCGAATAACTAATAACTACTGTCATATAGACGGTGTCCCATAAAAAAAAATACATAACTCTGGCTTTTTCACAATTTTCGTGACAACTTGTTTGGATGAAAATAACCCTGCTTGCTTTTTGGGTTGCATAGAATTGATAATTTTTTCTTGTTCTGTATCGTCATTCTGCAGCATTCGTTCTAATAGTTCTTCTTCAGCAATTTGGTAGGTCATCAAATGACTTTGTTTTAGTTTATACATCATTGTAAACCAACTGGCTTCGGACATAGAATTGTGGTTTCGTATTAGCTTATCAGCATCAATTTTTGGCCATGAGGGTTGGTTATTATTTACCCATGACGACGGAACTATGATGAACATATATACCTAAAACTTAGATGAAATGAGTCACATCCAGCTTCAAAAAGACAAAACTATCAACTGAAAATAAAGGCCTGAATTATCAAATATCTGGTCAATTATTGAAGCTAATTGAAAGATATATTCTGACATCAAAAACTTACCCGTCATTTCCACTAAATGCACGACAAATTGAATATCAACAATATTTAATCCGCGTTCATATAAGTTATGTCTAATATAACATGTATTTAGCATTAGACAACGAATATTCATCATAAAAAAGGTAATATGTGATGAATATAAGTAATTTATATTATAAGAGTCACCAAAGTGTCGTTTATTAGCAAAAATGTTGCCAACTAACTTATAAACAATCACAATAGTTGTGTACCGACAGCAGAGCCACAGCGGAGCGGAAAGGCAAACAAATATTATTAGGGGCGTATTCTCAGTATTCTGTGTAAAAAAACCATCAAAATAACGAGATGCTTAGTTGTGTTTCGAAAAAATATTTCATATAGAGATGAGTTGTTAGGGTTGGATGGGAGTTCAGTTCTAGCAGCTAAACCATACAAGGTGATTCACGAAATTTAATTCATTTCGGAGTATCTAGGTTTCCGATAATTTTGTGATTTGAGCGTATGCGTTCGCGTTCGAATTTAATTGTATAGGTTCGCTACCCGCTTTCTATAATCAATTCGTGTTCGTATCCATAGGTATTCGTTAGTGTAAATGGCTTTGATGTTGGGATGTTGACTAATTGACGTATGATTAATTTTTGTGGTGGGTTCGAATACTCTATTTGTAACAAATATTTTTTTTATAATTTTTTGTTCAGTGAAAGAAGGGACAATGGTTAGTTTGGGTTAGTTTGGTTTGGGTTAGTTTGGTTTTGTTTCAGTTATTTCAGAAAATCCATCTATTAAAAAATATACGGTCGGAAATCTCAATAGTGGGTCTAGACCGGTTTGGTGTTGGGAGAAAACTCCAGTAATATGAGGTAACACTCTTGCAAAATACTTCCATATTTTTAATACATTGTAGCTTACGGCGAAAAAAATATTGAAAACTCATTTTTATAAATTATAATTAATTGATACATTTTGTCAATAACTAATAATCAGTTTCTATTGTTACTGTATTCAATTCTAATTCATCCTTAATTTCAGACACTATGATATGCATATAACAGTGTATTAATTTATACTTTCAATTTGATAATAATTCCATTGTGTGGATACTATAGTGGATTTTTCAGTTTGTATCCCGAATATATGAATAAAAATAAATAATAACTCAATGGCGGCCATTTTGAACATTTATTGGGGGGTATATAATAGTTTTAGATTCATTTCAAGGTGCTTCAAATAGACGAAGAATTGACTTGGTGTTCCATAAAAAAACTTTCTGGAAGCTTTTTGAGTCGCCCTGTGTATTGAAAATACTAAAAAACACTTTAAATCATCCCACCTAACCTAGTGCTTCAATTTTTTCTTGCGAAAATCAAGAAAAGGTTATGATAATGGTTAAAACCTGTCGTTTAGCCTTTATAATCGATGAAAGAAACTTTTTAGCCAAAACATCAAAGACAGGTAATATTTATCCAAACTATATGTGAGAAATCCTTTATTCATACTAGCACTTTTCTAGAAACCTAAAGCTTTAAAAGTAGTCCGACTCTGTCGCAATACCATCACTCCCAGAACTAAGTGTTTCTTAACAGTTTTACAGGGGTAACATAGTAGCTAAAATAGGTTGAAATGCTTGCTACTGATATCAATTCATTTTATAGAACGACGCCATTTGTAATGATAGCGATCCGGGATACTGAAATTAGATGAGTTGAAAATATGAAATACCGCACATATAGTGATATTTACAGCTGAAAAGTACATAAATATTATAACATTATATTATTTAGAATAAAGTGAGTTAAGTTTGCGACTAAAAAATTAATACGTCGACAGAGTGAATTTTTGTATAATTAATAATTTTAGCGAAAACATTTATAAATGAGTGGCGCGCTTAAATTTTGCTAATAATAGGCTATATATTTGTCAATAAAATTTCATTTTCAGTAAAAATATCAATCTTCGAAACATAAACAATGTCTTTAACAGTTTTATGAGTGCAGAAGTGAAATTTTAAAATGGCTTCAACCTTTCTATTCGTTAGTTTTCAGTTGGTGACATATCTATTATATTTTCCTAGTGTCCAATACAAAATTACTTCTTGCGTCTTCAAAAAAACATTTTTAACACTTTTTTATTTTATTGTTATCGTTTTCGGCTGTATTATATTTTATAACGCCTACTTGGAACTACTAAAAAACTCTTATAAAATTGTCTTCTGATTATTTTATAAGTATCGCTTAAATATGTTGCAAAAGTGCAGTAAGGGAAGTCTTTAAAAAACTACTTTTTAAGAGCGTTAGACAAATTTTATAGTAACTGCCAAAATGTTTATAAAACTGTTTCGTAGTGTTTGTAAAAGGCCTTACAAAATATTGATAATAACTATAATGTTTTATAAAACGGTGCCAATTTCCTATTTATAGCAATTTTATTAACATATTGAAAACATTTCTGGGAGAAATGCAGTTTTATAATTTGTTCCTCCGAAACGTTTTCGCAACTATTATAAAATACGAAATTGCTAGTTGGGCTACTGTGTGATATTTGTCTGAACCAACAGATAGAATAAAAATGATACATTTTTCGCAGTTGTGAGCACAATATGCGTATATTGTGAAATAATATTTTCTTTTACTGTATCTATTATTCTTGAAATTTATGACGCAAATATTATTAATATTTTGGGATAATTTCCTCGCTAACGAATGAGTATATCCTACAGATAATTAATTTTCTGAAAAAATTGCTGAGAACTCATCATGACTTATTGAAAACAATCCTTCAAAAAATTAACAATCTATATAAGAAGGTTTTCTCAAGTTTTTAGTTTTCGTATTCACCAAATTTATAGGAAGTAATGTTGTATATTTATTTGTGTTATTATGTAGTTTCAAAAATTGTTGAGATATATGTTCATAACTAGTAGAAATGTCTGATGATTTATTTGAAACAGAAACGAATTCGGATAGAGAATTATCGGAGTTACTACGAACATATGAAATCTTCAGTTTTGAAATAAAATCAAGTTGTTCATCAACTGAGTGCGGTGTGGACGTGATAATGTTGTCTTTGAAATTAAGGTCACTCACTGAATGCTCTGTTTGAAAATTTTCAATAGGTTTATTGTAACTGAAGTAATCGAGAGGAAGAGAAGCAATATGGAATGTAGTTTTTTCGTCTGATTTTCTATCGGACTGACTAACATTATGTTCTAACGTATCCCTGTTGGATTTTGAAATAACGAAATTCTGAAAGATATTAATTTTTGACAATTCTATAACAGATCTTCAGATCATTTTGATTGTAAAGATATAGGGCAGCTTTTTTCATTGAACTTAGGTGTTCAATATGACTATAGATATCCCCGTTAAAATGTCTACCTCGCCAAATCTACCTGTATGTATGTATGTATGTTTGTCTCTCCGTTTGTAACTCTCAAGCTCGGGATCAGTATTGACAGAATTATCGACATTATTGCTTGATATATTCGCGGGCAGATGGCGCTGTACGTAACTATCGACATTATTGCTTGTTCTATTCGCAGGCAGATGACGCTTCAGGTAACCTCCTTGATAGGTTGTTAAAAAAAAATCAAAATAATAAATATAGTTTAAAAAACACGCTTTCAAAGAACATCGAACTAAAACGTTAAAAATAGATATAGTTTCAAAAAGTGAAAAACACGCTTTTGAAGACCATCAAACTAAATAAGCTTCAAATAAGCTTAAAACAATAACGATCGAAAAATACTTCTATTATTATGAAAAAAGCGTGGACGCTTTGTGCCATATTTCTTGTATATCTAGCGCCCACGCTTTTTTCACAATAATACTAGTATTTCTCGATCGTTATTGTTTTTAGTTTGATAAAAAAAAATTTAACTCTGTAGTTCAATGTTCTTTAAAGGCGTGTTTTTTAGTTTTTTTAAACTATATTTATTTTGATGTTCGAGTGCAATACCTGTGAATAGATTTTATCATTTTTGCGCATATGATCTTCATTATTCATCTGTACCTAGTTATAAGAATAAAGTTTTATTTTGTATCACCTGACTCACTGTCGAACACTGTCGAATAAAAAAAACCTACTTGAATATAAACCATGTACAGTGATATGTGACGAAATTGATTATACATTTGGAAGAACCAATTTGATTGGAAAGAATGGTTTTTCACAGTGACTATGTTGTAGCATCATCATTGACAAAGTTCTGGATTTTCAGGTCGTCGTATGGAAGAGATCATTTATATAACCAAAAATATAGTTAATTCGAGAATTGACATTGTGTTACGCCAGCATTTAATCCTAGATATATGATGGAAACTCCACTTCTAACCACGTACAATAATTATTGTGAATTCATCTCAGAGGCTGAAAGTAATTTAAGAAAATATCCGAATCAGTTGTACGTAAGGAAAAGGTAACCAGTAGAATTCCTGTAGTAATGAAGGACGGTGACTTGATATTAACAAACACGCAAGATGTTGTAAATGCTTTTGGGAAATATTTCTTCAGTGTATATACTTTGGCTGATTTCGATTAAGCCAATTTGCCCACTATCAGTTTTAGTTTTAATGGCATTACAGAAAATAATGTTATTGAGTCATCCAAACAACTCAAGAATAAATTATTCGTAGGCCCAGATCAAATACCGTGCTTTCTAGTTGAGGATTGTATTATCACATTGTCATAACCTTTGGAATATATTTCCATTTTTATAATCGAAACAAACACATTTCCTAACACGTGGAAACTTGCAAGGATTTCACCAATACTCAAAAATGGCAATTCGATATAAATAAATAAAACATTTTGCGAAAATTTTCGGAATGTTTCACTACGAAGACATATTCAATACTACAAAGGGTATGTTATCTATTAAACAGCATGATTTCGTTAATGAAAAGTCCTGTGTGACAAATCTCTTTTGTATAATTCAATATATCTGCGAAATCTTGGATATACAAAAAGCCTTCGACAGAATTGACCTAGAAATTTCATTACGAAAGCTTAGTTTATCAGGATTCTCTTCTAAACTACCAAGATTTCCACTCACTTATCATAACACCAACTTCAGGAATACTACAGGATTCTTACCTTTTGTTCATCAATGACCTCACCCTAGATTTTTAATTCTCCACCCTATTATATGCAGCTGACTTGAAAATTCATCAAAGTATCTTACAACTTAAGATTGTACTTCATTATAGTATGACATCAACACAGTATACAGGGTGTCTATTTGAAAACTTCCCACACTCAAAATCTTTCTTCCAGTAAACAATATGAGGAATCGAAAAGAGAGGTCAATTACATTGTCAAGGGGGACACTTTCAAGTACTATTTGTAGCCCTGTGATTCAAACCCTAGAAGATGTTACCCTTAGAATTTTAAATGGGAAGGAGGGTTAAGTGGCACATCATTTTCATTGGCGATCAATTCTGCTTCTGTTACCCTGACTCATTGTTTTCCGAAAAATAGCGTTCTGAACTACAGAAGCAATTACTAGTACGCCTATACTGAGATGCATGGTTTGACCAGAACTGGTACCGGTGGTACCGTTCCAACCCTTCATTAGGGGTAACTTCAACTATTAGCTCCAAATAATTTACATCAAAAAGTAGTCTAATAGTAAAACGTAGATGGCAGTAATGTTGTGTTTAGTAAATGCCGACTTTTTGATTCTCATCGCAGAAAGTGTACAGATATCCGCCCTTTTTTGCTACTTCTGCTGTGGAAAGTTTCTGTTTTTAGGCAAAAAAAATGGTTTGCAAATTTGAAATATGTGATAGTATTGTGCATACAGTTGTACCTACCTGTTGGGCTGTTTAGTGATTACTTTGATAAGTGTAATTTATGGAGAAGTTGGAAAGTGCACACGAAGGTCAGCATGTCTTTTTAACGAAAGACATCCAAATTGAATTGAAGGGGTTATATTTTTAGGAGTGACTAATTTCTGGGAGAGAGTTACTCAGTTTCAAATTGATTACTTCCTTCCTTTCTTCGAAAGATTCCCTCATCCCTTTTTTTTTATCACGATGGAGTAGTAGAAAGCCAAAAACTTTCTTTCCCAAAAAACATCCAAATTGTATTATAAATCACCGGTATGTACTCAATTTGATGAATGAGTTTTGAAAAACTGATTCAGTAACAAATAAAAAAAGAAATAACCCCAGAGTACTGAATTAAGCAGCTCATATTGAAGTTTTGGAAACATTTGCTGCAGAGCGCACGAGCTCCTTACGATCAGTATCAGGAACAGACTGGGATGTCACGCGAAACTATAAAAAAAGCATTGAAAATGCGTATATTTCATCCTTATGGAATGCAGATTATTCAAGAGCTCCACGAGAATGATCAAAATAGAAGAATAGAGTTTAGTGAAATCATGCCTCATCCAGTCAATACCATTCCTAATCTTCTGTTAAACATCTGTTTCAGCGATGAGTGATCATTGTTTCTGAATGGCAATGTTGATAGACAAAATTGTCGCTATTGGAGTGACAAAAATCCACATAGTTTTCAGGAAGGGCATACACAATACCCACAAAAAGTTAATGTTTGAGCTGGTACCTATTCTTGAAAATGCTATTATTGGTTCATCATTTCTGGAAGAAAACTTGACTGGCAGTCTGTACTCTGAAATGCTTGAAGTGACTATCAATCCTCTTATAACTCACGAGCTAGAAACTCAAAAGGATGCAGAAGGTGATACACTTTTGAAGGAGGATCTGTTACATTTCCAGCAGGACGGTGCTCCCACCTCATCATTTTCGACAGTAGTTGAACGAGAGATTTCCGGATAGATGGATTATCAGAAGGGGAGCAGTTGAATGGCCTCAGAGATCACCGGATTTAACACCCTTAGATTTCTTTCTTTGGAGGCATCTCAAATCTGTTGTTTATAAAACACAACCTTTTGATATTTAAGAATTTAAAAGACCAATTACAGCAGCATGCCAGTAAATTACTAGTTTAGAGCAAAATGGATGACATTTTAACAGTTCATAAGATAGGCGTGAGTAGATTTCATGTTTTAAATATCTCTCTCGCAAATAAAATTTTATTTTGTAAAAGGATAATAACCAACGAATAAAAAATTCCATGAGTAATACATTTATTCTAACTGTTCTGACCATTTTCATTGAAATGAGTCAATACAATAATCCATTTCAGAACAGGCTAATTCTAATTACATATTATGTAAGTTTAGAACCCTTTCTTTCGAAAACTACTCATGAAAAAAACTTCAGGGTATCAATGGAAGCCGAATTGAACGCCAATCAAAATAATGTTCCACTTGAAACCCCTTTTTATTTAAGATTTTAAGGGTAACATCTTCCCCTCTTTGGACTACAAATATTCCTTGAAGGTGTCCCCCTTGACTATATAATTAACCTGTTTCTTCGATTTCTCATATTATTATTCACTGGAAAGAAGATATTAAAGTGTGGGAAGTTTTCAAATTGACACCCTGTATGTATAGCGTACTACAAACCACCTTAAGTTGAGTATCAACCAATATTCATCTGTTATCTTCTCAAGGAAAGAACATGCATTGATACTTATTTTCATACAATATCTATAATACAATCTTGAATCGTTTGACTCAAATACGCGACCTTGGCTTTCTATTTGACCAAAAGATGTCATTCAGACTCGGTATATAAAGTACCCTATTTTCAGCTAATGAAATGTTGGGCTTCATAATAAGGAATGGTGGGGAATTTTCAGATTCATCAACCCTTACACTACTATTCAACTGTTATGTACGGAACAAATTAGAATATGGGGTATTAATATGTTAACCATATTATGCTACCCTTCCATGGAACGTATTCAAAGAACATTTTTGAAATATTCATTTTTGAAAAAATATAATGTTTTTACCCAGACTGCAACATTGATTACCCTATACTTCTCAATGAGATCAATTTCATCTCACTGAATACTAGACGTATCATTTCAACAATAACGTTCCTTCATAATATACTACATAATAATATAAGTTGCCAGCAAAAATTCTATTTATTATACTTCAACTGAATAGTAGGCATGCAAAGTTATTTACTGTGATCGTGGCAGACATATTAAAGAGACCACCTGTTTCAATCATTTGCAATAATGTGACATCAATATTGATAATAAATAGTTTATAATTGAAAAAAATCTTTGAATCTTCATTTTTTGATTTTTTGATTTTCATCTCGTGTTCATAGTTCAATTCTTTTTATTTTTTGGTTGTTGCTTGTATTTTATTTCATTGTAATTTCAGTTTTTTTTTGCTTAATATAATTGCTATTTTGCAGCTAACCTTTTTAATTTTTTTACAGATTCTTTCAGGGATTTCAAATCAATTTATATCATATTAGACAGTGTGAGTCCGAACTAATGAAATGGAAATCTCACATTAGAGTGTATTTTTTGACTGAGTTATGAAGTTTTCTATACCCAAATATAGGATCCTGAATATCATTTCGTATATGCAAATGTTTTCATAGTCAAATTAGTTTTCAGATATTGCTTTATTCTCATCATTGAAAATAAAAATGTCTGCTATTCAGACAATTCTATAAGATCTTGTGGAAATATTCATTACTAATACATGTCCATAGTTGATTAGAATTTCAAAGTTCCACTCTCTAAGTTACAAAATTTGAGAGTTTGACAGTTCGAATAACAAAGAGCAACCAATTCATATAATGACATTGAAACGAATGGGTTATCTGCATTTTTAATGGAAATATTCCATGTATCATAATAATTTCACCATTAACACACCATTTGCGGAAAATGCTGCCATTATAACTGTCATGGAGAGGGACAGTAACTTCATAGCGGTTTCTATATTTCTTTCTGTGAACCTGAAAAACATAATTGACAGTTGAAAAAAAAAACAAATCGATAATGAGACTGGAATTGAGACTTTTTTCATATCTATTATTTTCTCCTCACTTTTCAACTTCGGAAGAGAATAGTTCAGAAAGGATACAAATTATCAGTATTGTAAGTATGTGTCTCCTCATTAGAGTATACTAATAAGTTATATTGAATAAGTTTGAAAATGCATCTTCCTATGTATTTTGAGTTACAATGATGAAATTGAAGTATACGATCTCAAACAGTTAACGCTTTAACTCTCCGCATATGATTTGGCTTGACAAAAGCCTCAATGATTCGACAATCTTGGGTAGCCCGTTACAAAATTTCAGAAATTACACCCGATTCAGGTCCTTCCACTACCACTAGCATCATCGCATGGCATATGCCTTAAATGTGTGTGTGCAGTTTCAGCTTGCGCATGTTGGTTACTTAAAAACGTCATCACCCCTTTTCAACTCTACGCCTAAGATGTGACATCGAAAGCCGAAACGATTCGATAACATTGGGTAGCACGTCTCATGACGTCGGAAATTACAGCCGATTGTGGACCTCCCCTCACCACTAGTGACGTCGCATGACATATGGCCTTGGAAGTGTATGCAGTTTCAGCTTGCGCATGCTGGCATCTTTAATTTCATGTTTTCGAACGCTCACTGACAACGATCATTACTATGCAGTCGAACGCGACAGTGAGATGATTCTGCATTGCCGCGTTCAATCCGTAAAAAAAACCACTGGTGAGAAGACGCACTGCATGCCTCAATACGCTCTCAACTCTTTGCCATGGCAGTCCTATGAAGTTCATTAAGATCAGTCGTGTCAAAGATACGGCCCGCGGGTCGCATCCGGCCCCCGGGATGTATCACTATGGTTCGCGATCTCAATGTATCACAGAAAAACATGCGTGCTTAAACAAGCGAGAGAGTGTTAGTTTGGTACCTAGTTCTAGTAATGAATTTAATCATAGACAGTAACGCCGTCTCTTAGCAACAAGCGAAAATACCATATTATTTTTGTTGAGAACAATAGAATCTTCCACGCGCTTCGAGTTTAGACTAGAACCTTCCTTATCGATATAAAAGGAGTGCGTCGGCGCGACGTGAGTCTGTTGAGTCGAGTAAACGAAGCGATACGGTCGTGGGCGTGTGATATCCATAATTGTTGTGTCGAGTTCCATAATTGTTACGATTTCAGCATAATGTCAAAAAAATGTGAAGTTGATAGTGAGTGAGTGAGTGAGTGTGGAGTTTTTCAGTCTGAATGGAAAATTGCATGTTTTTTCATAGGATGGAAAGGCAAACCACTGTGTGGTTTGCCTCTTTGTAAGGAGTTATGTATGTATGTATATAAGACGTTATGATATGAATCATTGACGTTACACTGAAAAAATAAGAATGGACACATTGT
Organism: Leptinotarsa decemlineata; assembly: GCF_025532065.1. Lineage (NCBI taxonomy): Eukaryota > Metazoa > Arthropoda > Insecta > Coleoptera > Chrysomelidae > Leptinotarsa > Leptinotarsa decemlineata. Next base: position 9,351,844 of record NW_027412549.1, on the reverse strand, counting down.
CATCTTTAAAATCTAAACTTCAAGGTCAACAATCGATGTTTACTAAAACCTGACATCAATGAGCTTGTCAAAAACAATAGAAGTCAGGTGTCCGGTTCCTCAAGCTCAAAACAATAACCCTCTTTTATTACTTCGATAAAATTTTCAACATCCGTATAATATATACTACGTAATTGAAGAAAGGCATAAAGGCATAAGGCTGATTACGTGCTCGGAAATGCAGCTTGAATTAAAGTGAAAAGGCTGCTGCTCAATTAGTAACAACAGGAATGAAAACCAAAAGGAAATGCGAAATATTTTGAATATAAATGGGTGGGGGCAGTCAAATAATTCAAACATGGAATATCAGACAAAATCAATCTCGATTATACCGTTCTGATATAAGCGGAACCAGAAAAGGAGCATCGAATGCATTGAGGAATGCAAAAATGATTATCAAGAATATGAGGGAAAAACATTGAGTGAAAATGCCTAGATAATACCATTTGAAAGTAAATCTGGACCACTATTCACTGATCTGAGTGCCTTAAGAGCACCAAGTAGGGGTGCGGCAGGAGTTGCTCGTAGTTACACAATGTCTTACACATTCACATTCACTCTGTCCACAGATATCACAAATTCTGTTCAATGAGACTTCAAATCTGAATATGGTTTGGCACTAATTATTACATCAAGCTCGAAAACCGAACTAGGTTCATTAATGATCGCAAAAGCTGAGAAATTAAAGCAAAGAACTTGAGAATCAGAGAATAAGAGCTGAACTGCTCACCAATCCCAAAGGGTCTAGATACTTCTGCTCGGTAGCTAAAGGTGTAAATCAAAACTATACAAAATCCACAATTCCACCACTAACACAAGCAGATGGTTCAATTGCAACAACAGCTATAGAAAAAGCAAATCTACTAGCTGAACAATTCACTTCCCACTTCACAGTCGATTTTCTGGGAAAGACACCACCCACTCGTACTAGTATTTTTCAGACTTTTCAAACTCTCTTACAAAGAAGGATTTTTCCTTCTTGTAGGATGATTGCAAGAAAAATCTTCCATATAACTATAGACCAGTTGATTTGCCATCAGTGAAACCAAAAATCATGGAGAAAGTCGTAAACCACCTAATATTTGGAAGGCTTCAACATCTTGAGCGATCATTAATATGGCTTTCGGAAACAAAGATCAACAGGCGACCTTCTATCGAATTTCACCCATATTTGGAATAACGCAATCGACAAACATGAAGAGTGAAGAACTGTTGCGCTTGATATTTCTAAGGCCTTTGAAAATTACGGCCAAATGCAATAATTTTCGTACATGGCTCTCCAGCTTCCTGAAAGAACGTTTCCTGCTAGTTGCCGTCGATGGATATCTCTCAAATACTTTAACCATCAACGCTGGTATTCCCCAGGGATCCGTATTGTCTCCAACCCATTTTTTATTGTATATCAACGACTTATTGGAAAAACAAGAATTCAATAAATTGTTTTGCTGACGGCAGCATACTTGTCATTCAATTTGTATTCCATCAGTTGCGGATGCACATCTTCACCGGCAGCAGGAGGTTGCATATCTTAATGAGGATCTAGAAGTGATTTCGAATTGGGGTGAAAGTAACCAGATTCAATTCGATACAACAAAAACCCAGGCATCGGTTTTCTCCAAAAAGATAAAATGCTTCCGAACCGGATATAATAATGACAGGACAAACAATTGCGCTTTCTGCCTCGATAAGTTTCTTGAAGGCCAGTATGTCTCGGCACAATCATGTCGCTGGAATTGCAAAGGCTGCTTCTCAAAACCTCGGAACACTATTTCGAAACAGAAAACTGTACACACCTCAGCAATTTTTTACGCTTCATAAAGCTCAGATCAGACCTTCTTTGGAGTATTGTTATCATGTATGAAGCTCCACCCCTAAGCCTACCCTGAAGTTGCTGAATTTCATCTAGAAAAAAGCCAATCCCCTGATCTTTCTCTTTTCTATAGATACTTTCTCGGGAAGTGTTCAAGTAACTTGGCACATTCGATTCCACCAATAGCGATACATATCAAAAATGAGCGATGGACTGTGGCAGCTCATTGTTTTAATCTCCAGCGATCCGAATCCAATGTGAATCGCTACTTTCGCACAGACACCGCTCCTAGAGCTCCTTAGTGATTTTTCTGTAGTGCTTGTGTTTTGTTCCCAAATGAAACCATATCATTAACTGAAGTAATTCAGTTACGAACTTTAACAATATTACAGGTAAATCAGACTTATCTATTTAATTAGTTTACGTTTCGAACAAGCTACCATTCTACAGTAGAAAAAAACAAATTTGTAATTTATCTCTTTCGAATTCACACTGTAGCGTATTATCGTTGGATCTCGGTCAGTGAAAGAAATTCATTGAAATGATCAGGTTCAATAGTTTTTGGAATACGAACCCTTATATACAGTGTCACACATTGAGTTCGCGACATATGGAAGTTTTTTTATTAATAAATATAAGAAAAATTTAACTTCGCATTTAATTTGTGCTTAAAAAATTAGTGAAAAACAGTTTCTTTCCTTTTGCCGCGTTCTACTCGAAACCTGTCAAATTTGACATTATTTTCAAAAATCCTTAAAAAATCAGTTTTTTGTAAATTTTGGAAAATGACAAAGAGAAAAGTTGCTGAATTTTCAATTTTATACCCATGCTCGAAATTGGACTCTCTACTGTCACTTCGATGTTTTTCCAATTTTTTCAATTTTCAAAATCTTTCGCTCTATCGATTCGAACAAAACATGATTCAAATTCCATATTTTTTATGAATACGAGACTTCAATGTCAGAAAATATCCGCATTGGCCTGCTATCGAAAAAAGTAGTAAATACACTTCCAGACATTCGTCTTTGTTGCTAGATTTTTATTCAGTTTGCAAATTTTTCTATCAATCATTCATTTACAAACTAACCCGAAATATCATATTTTTCTGTTAACTAAACATTGACCTACAGGTTAATAACTATTCAAAAGACTTACGTTCTAGCGATTTGTACTAAACATGATATGATTTTTTTTTGATTTTAAACATAACAAGACCAATGCAACATATCGGAAAAAAAATAATAGGTATCGATCAAAATTTCCCTTAGTAGGCATTTGAAACAAATTTTTGGTTTTGGTTAATGTCAAATTATTGCGTTTCATGAATCGAGTTGTTTTGTGTACAGATTTTCGTACATTCATAATTAACGAATAAGTTTTATGTACAATGTTATCCACACAAGACAAACTGGAGATCGTTCTTTTATGTGGTCAGAATTTATCATATCGAAATGTTTCAATCACCGGCATCCACGAAGAAATATTCACTTTAGTACCATGGAAAGGATATTGAAAACATTAAGTAAAACTAGTTCTGTGGACAATCGTTTCAAGAAACCACATAATCGATAATGAAGAAGAACAACTCAATGTTTGTTTGAGCGTTGTTGAAAACGAAAAAACTAATATTAGGAGCATTAGTGAAGATACGGGATTGGCAGAGAAACTGTGAGATGAATTTTGCACAAAAATAAATTTCATTTCTAACACAAAGTTCATACACACTCCTAAAGGGAGAGATTTCGATATACGAGCAGGGTTTTCATTTTGGTTCCAAAGTGAGAGAGAAAATGATATCGCATTTCTCTACAGGATTTTATGGAACAACGAGGCAACTTTCACGTCGAACGGAACAGTTAGTTTCCAAAATTGTCGCTGGTGGTCCAACAATAGTCTAAATTTTGAAATAGAATACCGTGACCAATATTCATTCAAAACAAATGTATGGTGTGGGTTATTACATAACCAAATAATTGGACCATATTTTTTAAAACAAAATTCGAACGCAGATATGTACAGAAATTTCATTATGAAGCAGTTGTCTGAAGTTTTGGATTACCTGCCTCTAAGTGTTAGACAAAATTTGTAGTATCAGCTTGACGGGGCACCGATCCACCAATCGGTAGAAGTGGAAAAGTGTCTCAGTCAGATGTTTAGGGGCAAAGTGATAGGACGTGATTGGAAAGATTATTGGCCACCTAGATCACCGGACTTATCTCCGATGGAACTTTTTCTATGACTGCTTTCACTTTCCATATTGCTCGCAGAGTAAAACTGATGTATAATGATATTTATATTCTTTCAGTACTTAAACAAATCCCTTGGTTTTTACCTGATATATTTTTTATATAGGTACTGTTAATCCTTTCCCTAGAAATGAAGGTATCTAATATTGTGACGTCGACTACATTATAACTTTTAGGAATGGATTGAATCTATAGAATGGATATTATTTCTCTTTCATGTTCATCTAGGCTAGGTATCAAACATTATTTATTCATTATGTATTATATTATTATGTTATTCAAAAAGGTATTTCCAATTTCAGAGTTTTTATAACAAAAATTTCACAACTGTCATTAGTGTTGAAACAGACTTAAATCTCCATAACTGAATTATAATAACAGATAAAAAAAATTAATATTCACTCTACGTATTATTCAACGAATGTTACGCTCATAAATGTTGACCTAATGGCACTCAGCTGATGGGCCAATATTCATATCTATATCTATCTCACGGCAAATTTAATCTGCTGTTCTTTTTTCCTCCCCACAAACATCTCTGAGTAGGCAATGTTGCCATTTATAAATTTTCATCGCAGAATATAATTAAATGTTTTTATATTCATTTAATGAACATTGATGCAGTTGAATACTTTAGGAGAAAGTTTCTTCAATGGTCATTTAGCTGCATGTGTATGATTTAGATAGAAGGTGATGAAAAATATAGAATCACAACATGACAACAATGTTTTCGTTTCAATGCAATAATATTTCTGAGAATTTAGTGCCTACTATTATGGAATTTCAGTAAATTATTATCTATATTACCTTTAACCTGTACATAATCACCTGTTCTACACTTTTTTCCTCAATATTTAAGTGTCATGGTTATTATTTCTGGATGAAATCACTTCAATTTCATTTGAGGTGTCTCAAAATATAATTTCAACTGGGTTCGTATCCTCTTGAAGTCATATCTTTCTTATATTTTTGTATTTCCACAATGTTTATGTTATACACTCTAAACAACTGTAACATATTCACGTATATGAAATCCGAAGTGAAAGCCCAATGATATATTCAGATCTCTATCAGAATATCATGTGTTACATTAGATGATTTGATCGATTTTTGGCTTGTTACTGCAAAATCCTTCCTTAAAACTTCAATGTTTTTTTCACTCCCGGATTCACAGCAGTCGTTACTGATTTGATATTTGATATGTTCATCAAACCATTTCCACAAGTATATCTGCACAGTTACCTAATTTTCTATATTGAAATACCAAGTTGTCTTTTTATCCATTCCATTCATATATTCCTCACGAAAACTATTGTCTTTCATTATTTCATTTTCTGAATCCTTCTAACTCTTTATGTGGATTCAAAAAAAGCACTTTGATGTAAAAATGTGGCATATTTATGATTGAGCTACAAAATGATGATATATCTTCCTATTTAACCCTTTAAATCCCTTTTTTGTAATCATCTCCCAGCATGATAATTATACAACAGGTAAATGATTTCAAATGACATTCAAATGCCATGCTGATGAGGCCAATAGCCAGAAACACGTGTCCACGGTTTGCCCCCCTTTTTTGGAGTGTTGTGTCCACGAATTGTTTCATTTTTGATTTGTATCATGCACACTCGATAATCGGTTAATGCAGTCAAGCTGCTGGAAAATAATTCCATGAAATTCAAAAAATAAATAGATAAGTACTTTTTGATTATTTTCATACTGATTTCAATTTAAGAGCCACCGGTAGAAAAAAGCTTGGCAAGTTGACTTGGTTGTCACACCAATAGGTGGTTCCACTTATGTTTCGCTTGCGTTTATGCAGCTATTTTCATCAAGTACTTCATTGGTTTTTCTCATTTTGTCTTCAATCGAGGACCGCCTACCCGGTACTGACGATGCCCAATAGGCTGAAACAGCTGTCTACCGGTGGCTCTTAAATTGTGGCTCCATAACTGCTTGACGCTTTGTTTATTATTTTGAATCTAAATCCTAGTTTCTTTATCCAATTCTGAAGAGTTTTGTCACAGCAGCTCACATTATGGCCGGAAGTATTCAATTTATTTCTTATGATTTCAGTTGTAGGAATCGCATTGCTTTTGTAACAGTCGCGTATTGTTTTCTTCAATGACTTTATTAGATGAACATCTGAAGGTTTTGATAATCCCGTATCACATCGCGTCTTGCGTTCATAAGGTTTGTTTTTAGCTATTTTATGTACAGTTGAGAAAGGAATTTCGGTCAAATCTGATGTAGCTTGTAATAGTTTGTTTCTCTCGAAACCACACTTGAGATGTAGATTCTTATATACATTGAAACATACTCTCTGTGTTTCAATATTCAAATGCATACCAAACTTATTCACTGTTATCTCTTTTTCGCATTGTTCACCATCGCTATTGCAATCACTACCCTTGAAAAAAATCTGCGTTGTTATCACACTCGTTATTACTATTAGTACTTGTCCAAGGACGCCACATTTTAAACAGATAACAAAAATTTCAAGTAATTATAACTGCACCAATATTGGATTTCAACACTCAAATCGCGATCAGTTCCTGAACTGAACACGACGGCGATAATCATCCTCGCATTTCCCGATTTCTATTTGTCACCGTGAAATGACTTCAAATTCAATTTTATGAGTCTTCAGCCAATCATAAAACTCGGTTAGTAAAAATTGTATTGGTTTTTTGGCCTTTGAGAGCGCCGCCAACTTCAAGATTATACAATATCGTTTACTTCGACTATACCGCTATAGCAGAGGGTCGAGAGCATACTGACACATACAGTGCGTCCTTTTACCACTGGGTCTTTTCACAGACTGAACGCGTCACTGCAGACGACGCAGTGACGACGTCACAGTGACGTCGTCACGACGTCACTGTGACGACGTGAGGTGACGCATTGTGAGTCACGGTGAGAAAAAACTGCGGGTGGGTAGACCCCCGCAAGTTGAAACGCAGTTTGAGCCTACAGATCTTAGGTGACGTGTCTCTTGCCTTTCGATTTTCAAATGGATTTGGTTTATGAGCTTTCAATTGATATCAGCTCCGAATCTGAGTCAGAAAATGATGAGGAGGTTGAATCGATTATTTCTGCTAGCTTCATATCGCTTTCCTTTGCCACTTCCTCCCATATTGAACTTATTAATTTCGTTCGCAAATAGTCCTCATGGCTAGTGTCGTACAAAACGCGACGATTTCTAACTGCCTCTATTAATTTTTTCTCCATTTTACTTGACACGCCGAGAAATCTGCGAAAGGAGGACTGCGTAACGCAGGGTCACGGGCCGTGAAAACTGCGTCACGTCACCCTGCGTCGGATCTTGCGGGGTTCCTATCATTTGTATGGTTCGCAGAAATTCAACGTGACTTACCCTGCGTCACCTCACGGACCTGCGTCTCAAATTGCGGCCGGCCTTAGCGTCGTGTTTGATTGCATAGTAGCTAGCGGCACAGAATAGTAAACAATCAGAACGGAGAATGTTCCTCTTGACGAAAATCAAGTAGTTTTCATAAAAGAGCTCTAAAACAACGCATTTTAAACTTACCATTTCAACCTTTTTCTTTAAAAAATTATTTAAATGCTTAAAAAAAAGGGATGAAATAATGCATTCAACTTTTAAAGGGATTCGTTTCTATTTAACCATTTGGCTACATCGGTTATAGCTAATGAAGGACAATGAATCTGTTACCTGTATGAGACAAACAAAGATGACATATTTCAGAGGCGTGCTGTTCTGTTTACTTATGTTCCGAGTTCCGAGACATTCTGTGACATATGACATTTTGTGCACCTAACCTATCTTCCTCTATATAAATAAATAACAAAACTGTTGTTTATGTGGCTTGTGGAGGTGGTATTGAACTATAATGTGTATTTTGCCTTAATTGTTGATTATTGAAGATAATTTTCCTTTTTTAAAGTAGAATATCTAGGTACTTATAAATTATTCCAACTTGATATAGGCGCTGTTGCCAATATGTGAATTAGAAACAAATCCCTTTAAAAATTAAAACCCAACATTCTAAATATCAATTTGAATACTTTTCGAAGTGAATTTGAAAAACTCATGAATTAAACTCAACTTTATTTTGTTCAAACTTGCATTTGCTGTAATAACCCAAATTGAGGAACATTTTCCATTGTAAGTGACCATTGGCGGGAAAGATTGCGTATCGTCGTGGCGCATCCTAATCTTGAGGCGTTTTCTAGCGCTCATGTAGTCATAGAATTGTAGTCACTGAATATCAATATCATAATGCAAGATCATTCTATATATGGTTTTCAAATAAATCTTTCATGATGTTTAAAATATAATTCAATGACTATATATCAAAAAAATAAACTGATAAAAATCTTCTGATAATCTGAGTATTGTTGGAACATTTTTTGTTTGGTTAATGACATCCAAAAAATGTGCTACAAATGAAAACAAAACAATTCAATTGAATCACTCATTTATTCATTCATTAAGCCCTGGATGAAAATTTATATCTGCTAATAAGAAATATAACTACAAAATATCACATTCTCAACTCATACAATCCTTCATTTTTTTCAAATTGGCCACACACCTAGAAATGCTGGAATCGCTATTTGCTATCATTTCGCAAACTTCATCCTATTGGTAACATCTTCGTTGTTTTTTTTAACTTTCAATTATTTCTGAACATTATTCTCATATCTTTCAAAATACGAATAGAATATGAATTAAATCAGAACTTGGAATATTCCTGGCGAAGTGGTAATATTAGCCCCAACAAAACTTCTCTTTATCATGATACTACAAGCCAAACGTAGTCAGTCTAATATGCCAAAACTTCCCTTCATGATTCCTTCATACGCACTGTGATTCATTACCAAAAAGTGGGGATAGTGACACTACTTGGTCTCTAGTGTGTTTTCTGGCGTTTAATCGTATTCGAGCATGTATTCAAAAACGATTCATAGTGACGTCATTAATGATAAAATTCGCCAGAATTTTTACAAACTGTTCAATTTTCTTTAATCTCAATCAGAATTGGTGCATACAATTTTTTGCATGAATATTACAAATGTAGCTGCATTTTTGAAACCGGTTTACCAGAATTCTTTTTCTTATTCAAAATATGGACCAACAACAACAAAATAAAACAGAAACTGACAACTGACGTAACGTAACGTCACATTCCGTTTCAAAACCAACCTCACGCTAGTTTTGAATCGTCATGAATACGTTTCAACGCCAGAATGAATTTATTTGAATCACTGATGAATACTTTATACGTTTTGAATACATGAGCGCCAGAAAACGTCTTTTAGCATGCTACTGTGTTCAAGTTACCAGTACAGTAGTAGGCTCTCTCACCACGTGACCTTCAACCGCTCTTGATGAGATTCTCAGTGCTGTAGTATCGAAGGATTTGACGGTACCACGAACATCGGATTAGTTATAATAAACGGTTGGAAATTGATATTGTGTTCAGTTTATTCGCTGTTATTATTATTGTTTTTAGTTTTTGTAGTTAGTTATAAGTAATTTACCACAAAATATTCTATAATAACCCTAAATTTCGTTTTTATATGAGCGTACGGCTTTGTGAATTAATGAATGAAAGTAGTCGGAGTGGTTGATTTTTACTATGTTACCAGCATGCGCAAGCTGAAACTGCACATACATTCAAGGTCTTATGACATGCGACGTCACTAGTCGTAGAAGGAGGTCCAAAATCGGGTGTAAAGTCATGTGACGTGCGACCCGAGGTTATCGAATCGTTGCGGCTTTCGAAGTAAACTCAAAGGCGGAAAGTTAAAAGAGGGTTCATAGTAATGATGTAACAACTCATGGTCATGTGATGTCCATCGCATCCCAAAACTAAGTCATAGGAGGAGATTGGAAAAGGGGTTCATGGTTGAAGTCAGTGTGGTGGCATCGGGAGAAACATCAGGAGGGAAGTCCTCAACCAACATTAGAAAAGTATTATTACCCACTCAAACAATACACATTTATCCCATAGGCTCAGGTATCACTACAACAAAAAAGCTGATGAGTGTGTCAGATACGGATCATCGACTTACTCGATGGATAGGCTTTGAATCAGATGTGGGAGTAGCAAAATTGTTGAAAAAAAAACATGAAGGGTACTGGCAAAAATATAGCGAGGAACATATACTGAAATACCTTTATGAAAGTGAACTGAATAACTACTTTAACTCAACAGGGATCAGCTTATAATCGTTTCAGGGTTAACCATTGAACAATGTCCATTCACAGAGCACCTGAACGAAATAGTGTAGTCGATGTAACGGAGGGATAGAGACAGCTCGTCATGTTTTATGTGAGTATGAGGCACTGGACACAGAAGGCGAATAATTTATGAGAAAACCATATTTTGTACAGAAGAATATGACAAGCATTACTGTACAATTAGTTCAGCTAACAATATTGTTGAAATATTGATAATTATTTCAAAACAAATACTTTCATTTGAACACTGCATATATTATATTGTGTAAAAATCCTGTTAATGACATCTGATTCAATTCCATAAAGAATATTTGGAATACAAACTGAGTAAGGAAAATTGTTTTCTGTATAATTTAGTGTACATATAAAAGTATTTGTTTCTTCTTTCAAAATAGATCACTTCCTTCCTTTCTTTGGAAGTTTCCCACATTTTTCTGTATTAAGATGGAGTGGTAGAAATCCAAAAACTTTCTTTCACAAAATATTAAGAAGTGTTCTGACAAAATTATTCATACTCACCCAGGTACACTGAGGCACGACACGTTCATGATTAAACCACCGCTAAAATTGAATATAATAATAAATAGGATAAATTGCCAATCTTTATCAAAAACCACCGATAAATGACTTCTTGGTTGGGCATTGCAAAAAATAATAAATGACACAGAAAGTATCATTCTAATCATCGTTACACCTATCCAGATGGGATAATTGGATTTCTGAAAAATAAGTGTTGATTGTTAATATTTAACCATCAGACATATTTTTTTATGCAGAATATCAAAATAATAATGATTGAAATGAAAATTCAATCGTAATTTTCGAAATAGAAGTTCAATGAAATAGTTTACGTAAATGTTATAAGTACTACAGGTACTTTTCTAATAAAATAATTCCAAGGTAATAATATTATCACATTCATTACTAATATTTTCTTCTCTGGCTGGTGAGTGGAAAACTCATAAACGTGGTACAGTAAAGAGGGTTTTTTCTCCAAACGGACAAAACAAAAACAAATCAGAAACTCTGACGTTCTTATCATAATTGCAACATTTCACTGACAGTTTTGAAGCATTTTATGGATACGAGCAGTATTGCGATTGTTTCGATTGTGATTTAAGAATCCAATCTGAACTTGGGAACATAAAAGGGTATCTGTTTCCGTACGTTCAACTGAAAACTCGTTATTGGGTATTTGTATCTAGCGACTTTATGTAAAAAAATTGACATCATGAAAATTAAGCAACTGAAGAAACTAGCAAGTTTATTTTCCATCAATAAAAATATCAACTTTATATAGATAGTATTCCGCTTGGATATGTTCCTATTGACTAGATTTATAAGGTTTTCTAATTCGCTACATGACAGTCTTACAAAATCATGAAACATATTTTGTAATTTCGAATTTGTCAAAATTTTTATTGGTTCAAAAACATCAGATAAAAGAGATTTCATCTTGATTTGCAATGCTTATTTTCTTCGAACGAATTGAATACCGATCAAAAGCAATAATAAAGAAATTTTACTAAACATAGAATTCGAATGTGAAAAAAAAATAGCTAAAGACTACACATTTGTTGTTTTCAGTAGAGTAGAAACAGAGTTTTTGATTCATTTCTGTCTTGTTTTCTTTACTGGTGTTTTTCAATCAACAAACTAAGTACAGATGATTGGCCAGTTTGGTCAAAAACCGTCTTGGAAGAAAGAAATTCAGTTAAACTGAGACAAACTGGGCGGTTTTTGTTCCAGAAATGTTTTGTTATCAATAGGGACATTAAAAATCTCTTTATATTCCACCATATTCACTTTTGATGCTATTAAAATGTGTTGATGCCCTGAAACAATGTTTGCGTCATCATCATATTATGTTCAGCAAAACAAATTTCAATACCGAATTCGGCACTAGGGAATATTTTTCAACATTCATCCATTCAATTCTCTAACTACCTGTTCATCTCTTTTCATTACGTCAAGTCTCTTACCGTCACTTTTCCCAAGGAAAGTATTCTTCCTACCATGCTGGTAATATCGGATAGCAAAAAGGTGATGACTGGAGTGAAATATTTTTCTGAAATTTGAATATAAAAAAATATATGAAAAATAATTCAAGTGATAATGAAGTTATATGAATTTTTTAACCTTGAGAAAAAGAATTATATTTGAAATATTATCTATCATTTTATTTTCAACTTGAATTCTATTTGAAAATTATCTAATCTCATTTGGAAATTATCTGGTTACCGTGCAGTTTTATTGACGCGTATAAAGCATCGCCGACATACACATTTTCAGCTATCAGAAAACAGAGATCTCAATTGTTATACATTCGCGAGCGTCTCAGCGGCGATTATCTCGATACTAAAAGTACTTACTCATAACTTTCCATCAATAAAACGTGATCTTATTTGAAAAGCATCAGCATTTTGAAGTATCTTGACCATTTTTGACGCCATATCTACGACTATAAGTCACTCTATCAATATTTTGGGACAGATTAGGTCAGATCAGATTCCAAAGTGAGTGGGCGTTCAAGTATCTGTTGAGTGACTCAGTCTAGTAGCACTGATGAGATCTTGATGGGTCGAAACAGCGCTGTCTGGTGAAATTCATCTAGTCGTCCAGTAGTAAAAGACAGAATAAATTTCGTTAGGCGGTGGGTTTCTAATTTGCAACTGGTCACCTTCAGAATTGAGTCCTCTGACAATCTCATCAAAGGCGTCTTCGTAGGGAGAGATATCGACACCTCTACTACCTACATATGATGATTCAAAATGGCAGTGTCCTCTAAGTGAGCCTGATGGACAACAAAGGTATTCCCAAGGGTGTATAAATGAAGAAATGAATTCTATCTTGATAGATTTTGCCAGAAGTCTAAAACTATTCTTGCCTCATTGATGAAACCGTTTGCAGAGTCCTGCATTGCAAAGAAGTCAGCAGTTCCGTTACTTCCTGGACTGATGTGGTGAGGAATTTATGTCAGAGATAATTTGTAGTTTTCCTATTGAAAAGATTTTTGTCAGTTCACTACCAACTTAGATATTGCTCGGTTAGAGTTAAGAGCTTCTAACACCGCTGCTCAAGATTATTTGCATTGATTTATGTGAGAGGTTGGTTTCTGTCAATCTCTCCACATCCAAATCGATTACATAGATTTCCGCTTGGAATACGGTCAATAACGACCTGCCTCTAGGCAGGTCGTTATCTCTGTTCTAGGCCTGCGACTTTATACTCCTACTGCGGAACCTGAACGTGTTTTCACCTTTATATTTTTTACTCCCGAAAGATCAGGTCCACTTCATTTGAAATTTCATAGTGTTGAGAGTTAAGGACATCAAGTGTAAAAAATTTTACGTTTCGCATGATCCTGTTTTGTGCAATTGGCAATATACAAAATTCTATATGCTTTTCATTCATTTTGTGTCCAGAAAGATATGCAGAGGAGGTCTAGAAGAATATCCACTATTGCTGAAGATGTGGTGAGATGAGCACCAGAAATAGGTTTTCTTGGATAGTGTGGACGAATGGATGTTATTGAGATTTCGAAGGCAAGAGAAATAAACGAGAGAAGATGCAAGTATTGTTATCAAGAAAACAGAAGTGGCAGGTCGGAAGGATTTTCTCTTTGTTGTTGTTGAACCTGTCAATGGAAGAGATACGGCTTCTAACCATAATATATTCATTCAAGAAGTACTGGACTGAGTTAGTCCAAGACAGAAGGATAACAACTAATTTGGGCTTTTATATGTATCCAACCAAATAATTTCCATCAAAAATTAGGGAAATCAAATGGCGGTAATCTCTTGAACACTTAGTATTAATTTTTGATGTTTTTGTATTTTATTCTGTTTGTATATTATTGATCACCTGATTATGATAATTGATATTCACTTGGCTTCTTCTTGTAATAATTACATGAAATGGGACATCGATTTAACAAATCTCATTCTACAGTTTTTTATTTCTAAACTATTAGAGGCACCAGTAAACCGTTTGTTACCATTTACCAGGATAAAAAATTTCAAGCATTCCTCACGTATCATGTAGTGTTTTCTGATGCACAGATTCCTCTGGTCTATGAAACTGAACATGTGAAAAATTCTCCTTATAGCGAGCTATTCTAGACCAACATACTTTTCATCGTAATCCTCAGTTTATTCGGTAAATGCCAGGTTTTTCTATTCAGTCGTCCCGTCTTTCAGGTTGTCCAACACAACACAAACATACGAGAAGCCACTTTTTTGTTAAATTTTCCAAAAATCAGGACGGTAGCCTGGTGGTACGATATCCTGGTGGGTTGACGTGGGTCATTTGCTTCACTCGTCAATCGGCCGCTGTGTGAACTGGTTGTTCAAAACGCATGGCCAGACGATCAATTTCCACTTCTTATTGTTCAACCCGTGTTAGGAATCACACGTTGAAAGGTAAGACCTCGTTAGTCTTCAGCTCGCACAAGTTTCGACTTTTGCGAGTTGTCGTTCATAGGGAAGCAACAGCTGGTTAATACGGAAAACAGATTTCAACATATTTTTCAACAGAATACGTTGGTGTATTTCAGTTCATGAGAAACAATTATGAATTTTAAATCTTCATCCTTCTGAGAACTCGAGGATTCAAAAAGAAAATTTCTAAATTTCGGTGTCCCAATTTCTCATCTTTCTTATTAGTTACTCGTTAGTTACTTTCAGCTATTTTCTTGATGATTTTTTCCCGATTTCATATATATCTCTGCTGAAGCAGATACCTCCACTGTCGCAACAAAGGGTTAGAGACATGTTTCGTATGAATTTCATAACCTGGAATACAGAACGCATGTAATCTAGAGATAGTTCAGATTATATCCAGAAAAATGGCAATCATCCAACTAGAAACCCGTATAGGAAAAAATGGATTGGATGTTATGATAAAATGGAAGGGTAAAAGCAAGATTATGAGCCAACAGTGTTTTTCAGAGATTTGGAATAAATGATCAGACAACTGCTCTGAAGAAGTATAGGAAATAATACGGCAAAAAGATGTAGCATAAATATTAAATGTGATTACTTTATGATAAATCGATAAAAAATGTAAGATTTTCATGGGAAAGGAACGGTTGCATAAAAGGAAGTGAAAATAATAAGACTTCTCTCAAATATAAACCACCACTAACTGGATTGAAATATGAAGTAACCGATTTAGATTAATATTTATATCAAAATAATTTCACATCACAATGGTCAAAAATATATCAAGCATTATCTGAATCAACAATTCTGAAAGTAGTTACCCACACCTAAATATGAAAGATTTCCTCACTCTAGTGATTGGTGGATAGAATTATAGTGACCAATGGAAATAAAGTACTCACTTCCCCAAGTGCTCTCCAAATAATGTTGAGACATCACCAAGCTTGTGATTGAAGGATGAACACAAGTCATTGTAAACAGTATCATAGCTATAATAAGACCAGGAGGCCATACATCCTTCGCAACGTCTTTCACTTCTGACCAAGAAAATTTGTTATCTTTACTTCTTTCATCTGCTGCGGTGTCTTCCGAATAATAGACATATAATTTCGTGTATTTCATTCCCAAAGTCAAGGAAATTTGTGCCACTATCAGAAGAGTTCCTGTTAAAAAATAAATAAGTGCTCCATCTATGTCTGAGTCGGTGACGGATATAGAAATAATCTGGATGAAGTCTGTCAGAATTCCTCCACCTGTTCCCAACAGAAACCAATTCAGGAAACTAATGGGAAACCTCGCCAGTAACATCATCGAAAACATTTGGTAGACGGCAACTGTACCTGAAAATGAATAAAATAATTCTGAAATGATTGTTCGAGTTACATCGGAAGTGTTCTGATATGTGAAAGAGGCCATTTTCCTAAACATGTTCATTCAAATATAATGCACATATTTTTCTATGGAACGTATTTCGCAATATCATTCGATATTTTTATAAGTTCTCTTCAACTGTATCTTCTTTACAGTATTGTATACTGAATAATCCCAAAAAGTTTAGTACTGGCCATGATGAAATAACAAACCATCAACATTTTTGCTATCTCCCCATTTTTGGAAAGTTTATTCGATTCCTGAACTGAGAAAGTGTGGAAAGGTGGAGTGAAACCACACCAGAGTTATTATTAAACAAAGTTAGGTTACGCAATCATAATAACTTATATTTTTTTTCAACTTTTTCAAACATAGATGGAGCATCGAAAAGGAAACATATCAAATATCTTCAAACCACATATTTTTTGAAAAAAATGCAAAAACACGTCGATTGGTAATCCAAGGGGGACATCTTTCTATTATAACCCCAAATGTCCTACCTCTTCCACCATCCCCTCGGTCACTAATACCCAAACAATTTGAATAGGGAAAGTGGTAAGTGTGACATATCATTGAAAAGGTAATTTCATGTTGCTTGTTGCTTGAAAAAAAACTGTCCTGTATTCCAAATTATTATACTTCATTTGCACGATAATTTGACATAAATTCGGTGAAAATGCATTATGGAATTTTTCTAAATGAAAAATCAAAATGGCGGCTCCACAATGGCGGACAAGATTTGCAATTATAGTCTGATTTGATTCAAAATTGATAAGTGGTGATTTTCAGGGTCTAAAATTATAATTTTTTTGTCAATGTAAAAACAAGATGGCGGGCGAAATTTGTAATTATGGTTCGATTCGACCCGGCACCCAAAACGAATTCTTCAAAACACATTTGTTGTGACAACAATGCAAAAATTTTTCGATTTCAAATCCAAGGGGAACATCTTCCTGTCATAACCTCAACTGTTATACCTCTCTCCCCACCCCTTGGTCACTCATACAATTTGAATAGGAAAATTACTAAGTGTGATACAGCATTGAGAAGGTAATTCCATAAGGAATTCAGATTCTGTTACGCACAGAATAACCTACGTCACACATCAAAAAATATATATATTTTTATTTTTATCGCGTTTGTATAAAAGCTTTTTTTCGCCAATTCAATGAATTCTTTTTAGTCATACTGGGAACCAAATAAAACCCCCATTTGCCAGTTTTGAATCGAATCGAACCTCAATTACGAATACCGTCCTACCCTAAAAATCCCCTCATACTAATTTTGATTGACAAATAAACCATAATTTCCGACCCTGAAAAACACCACTTATCAATTTTGAATCAAATCGGACCATAATTGAAAATCTGGTCCGCCATTGTGGAGCCGCCATTCTGTTTTTCCCTAAGAAAAATTCCATAATGCATTGTTACCTAATTCATGTCCAATTAACTTGCAAATGAAGTCTCATAATTTGGGATACCGAACAATTTTTTCACGCAAGAGGGCGCCAAAATAGAAAACTAGGTGGCAAATATTGACATGACAGAATTCCTTATGGAATTATCCTCTTTAATGATATGTCACACTCACTACTTTCCCTATTCAAATTGTTTGGGTAATAGTGACCGAGAGGTGGGGAAAGAGGTACGGCAGTTGGGGTTATGATAGAAAGATGTCCCCCTTAGATTACAAATCGACGTATTTTTGCATTTTTTTCAAAAAGTATGTGTTTTGAAGATATTTGATCTGTTTCGTTTTCGGTGCCCCACCCTGTACTTAGAAATGGTTTGGTCTAAAAACAAACCTACTATTCACAGTGAAATTGAAAATCATTTACCAGAAACAATTTTTTAGCAGACAGGCAAAATACCGGTATCCATATAACAACACAAAATAAAATCATTCGAATGAGAATTTTATTATCGGTACCAATAACAAGTCAAATGTAAGGAGGTTTGTAGAGATTAGAAACCAGATATTGAAATAGTAGCATTCATTACCGATCTCAATCAATTTGTTAAACCCATTTCAAATTTCAACTTTTTGTACTTCCTATTTCACAAGAGTAAAAGGTTGAGTTTAATTTAGCTGATCTGACTAAGAACAGTTTTTAGTTGAGAAGTGAGCAAGACAATTCCCCTTTTTCATTCAGAGATTTCTTTCACAATCCAATCAACTACTTGTTTTCGCAGTGGAAGCTGAAGAGAAAAAAACTGTCTTTTCAACTAGAGGTTTCCATCGATGCTAGTGGTGACGTCTTGGTAGTCGTTGAGGTCAACAAATATATCCTAGATCATTTACATTTGTCCCGAAAGTGTTGGAATTTCTATGTTTCAGAAGGCAGAACAAAATTTTTTTCTCAATTAAAATGGAATTATAGTTTGATGTTGAATGAAATCACTCAATTTCAATCATTCAGGAGATAGATCTGCTGCGGACGTAAAATGTGCAACCTCCCAGCTTTTGAACAAGACTTGATCATCGAAGTCGAAAAAAAATTAATTTATAATGTATCATTTCCAAAAATTTTGGTGCAAAATAAAAGTATGGTCACTTGTCACCGTAAAATGAAAATGAGGGTAATTTTTAAATTCTTTTCACAATCTGTTAACTAACGATAAATATCGTTCAGAAAATTTTGTTGACAACTCTCTCCAATTTAACATACTTTCGAACCGTTTTTCATGAAAACCAGACCCTATTCCATGATGTTAGGAATGGATTTGTAAACAAACTTCATCATTATCAGGAAGTGTACAGGAAAAAATTGGAACCTTCATTGTGATTGTTTCCTCCATTGCGATGAAATTATGAAGAATTTGTAGGACCGCCTGCCAAAACAGAGTTTTTCAGCTATTTTTTTCTTCAGACCCATAAAACGAAAAAGAATTTGACGGCTAGACCACCAAAACAGAATGTTTCAGCGATAAAACACTTCTTCTAATAGCGATAAATCTGACATAAATAAAACTAACATCTAGGTGTCATTATTCTTGAATCATACGTGACTCTCAGGGTATCATTCTCACAATTCCAAATCACTATCCTAACCAAATTGAAGTAATGGAATCAAATATTCAAATTACATTGTGACTGAAAAGGTTTTATTTGATATCATGATTATGACAGTGACTAGATCTTAACTCCACTAGGACATCTCAAATGGATATGAAAATCAAATAAAACTCACCAATACATTGAACAGATACAAAAGACCGTGATGAAATCGAATTGCTACACTCCACTGATTCACATAACCTCACGAAAATAAAACAACAATTCAGACACCACCTCGAATATCAAACATTTGTAAATGATATTCAGAATTCTTAATATCCCAATCGAAACGTATTTCCAATTCGAATCAAAACATCATCCTGGATAGAAGCAATCTCCTTAAAGTCGAAAGGAATACTTGACATACAGTTAATGCATTCAGCTCCGTCACTCGGGTGCTGGCTTTGCAGTCTCCTATCAAAGCAACAATGAAATTATTTGAAAATTACGAATTTAGTCAGCTGAGAATATATCAGAAAACAATCCTTATGAATACCACTTGACTGAATATCAATTTTTTTAAACTCAAACTTTGTTTTTCTGTACAATACCAATCGAGCAACTAGCATTAGTTGCATGTTGGTTACTTTCATATTTCTAAACAACAAAATTTTAATTTTTCGCGTTCCAAACTGAAATAAGTGTGGAAACAATTTTCATTGAAATCATATTCATCACTTGCTTGCGGAATTTTGAAACGAATAGAAAACTGCTGATCACTCAAGAATGTAGGTAACCAGTATTGGATAGAATTATGAAAGACCCATCAAACGAAGAGTGATCTTTTTATTTGAGAAAAGTTAATATCGCCTTCCCGGGTATATCAGTCATCACTTTCAACAAAATATTATTTTCCTAAGCTGCGTTCATTCCCAGATCTTTGTACAATTCATTGTGTTCATCAATAAAATTGTAATTTAATAAATTTCCGGTAGTCTACTCTCTCCCAGATAGGCATTATGTAGTATTTATCTTTTTTTTTCGATATTGCCTCCGTCATTGACTTTTCTTAGTAATTATTGACATTTTGAATTGTATACATAAATTCTGAAGCAGTTTTCTCAAATTCTTCCTCAACTTATGAAATATTGAGTATTTTGAGTTGTTTTTCATATATTTGGTGAGATTCATTCCACATCATTATTATGCTTTTTATTTATTTTTCGTTTAAAATATATGTAACTCTTGTAACTCTCCATATGGTAATATGAAATTTTAGATACTCCCTGCCGTTCCAAAGATATGAGACTGTTGATAAACACCTTTTTCCATGGTATATTCAATCATGATTGTTATGTTACAATTTTTATGTCTACGAATAGTTCCTTGTTCGATATGCCATATTGTGATTGAATGAATAAAATAAAATGACATTTAAAATACTCACCACTATTTACACCCGTAATTATCATCGCCAAGACAAAAAAATCCGTCTGCCCTAAAAGGTAAGGAAAATTGTGAGTAGAATTACAGATTTTTAATTTTTGATACACGCAATAAGGATCGATCGGTATCACATCTAAAGTTTTCAAATAAGAGAAAATTGACTGTATATAATGACTTAGAATCGAAAAATTGTATCAACAGTTTCTAACAGGAAGTACGACTGTTAGTTATCATCATTTCTGAAAAACACTGTGTCGAGTGACATCGAAATCATTGTATACAGCGCTATTCAGTTGTTTATGAGGTAAGAAATTTGAAATGCGGAATCAACATGGAGTTCAATGAATTTGATATTTTTAATGCTAAACTACTAAAAAACTTATGCAGGGTTAAACGGAAATGAACCCAAGTCAAGAATTTAAATGAAACACAGTAAATTTTTTTGACCGTCCGATTGGTGACTACTTCTTTTTAAAATAGCTGCGAAGGAGTCATTTCCCCCAAATTTAATATGGCGGCACTATGACATCATTCATAGAAATATTTCACAGCAACTACAGGAAGGAATAAACAAAGGACGTATTTGCCCATCAGATTTCTAATGAATAACAAAAATTTAAAATTGTGAAGAAGTAAGTAGGTGAGTAGCTAATAAACTCACATAGAGCAGCTTTGACACTTTCACTTCTTCACTGACAGAAAAAATGAACAGCATAGTGTCATCGACATTTTCTTATGGCGACTCCGAAGTCAAAGCTTGAAAAATATCACATCTAATAAGAGATTTTCTAGATAAATGAATGGCATTTGAGAATCAAGAAAAAATAAGTGGATTGGTGAATTATTTGAGTTTTTGAATTTTTATCCAAAAACTGAGCAAATTCCATCATTCCTTTTTCTCTACGTCGAGTTGTTTGACAATATTTCTATAGATTGCGCCATAGTGCCACCATATTGAATTTGAACAAAATGGGTCCCACGCCAACATCTTGAATGGAAATGGCTACAAATGTTATTTATTACTGTCTTCGATGCCGTCATTTCGAATTTCAAATTCCGTACCTCATAAACACCTGAATGGTGTCGTCTAAATTGACTTCACACCCGGTATAATTGTCTATATTACTGTTGCTCTTTCATGTATCAATGAGAAATGCATTTCGCATTACGTATTATACTTAATCAACTAATGATCTTCAGTTCTTCATCGAAATTTATGATTGGGGTATCATTCATTCGATTCACAGTCAAGCAAAAAATATCCTCAAAAATCAGAAAATTTACTGAAACAATTTCACAGATGAATACTAACAGAATAAATTTTATTATAGTTTTTTTCTCAAGATTTCGCTCTCAGTTATCTCATTTAACTTCAGTTACAGTCTATAGGTATAACGAGTGTTAATCCGCACTTCGAATTATGTGCGTGTATGCTCTCATTGCTGGAACTCAAAATCGCTGATGATTTACAAAAATTGAAGAACCAAACTGAAGTATAAAAACCTATCAACAAAATACTTTATGTATTTGACTGGTTACATTCTAAATCAAGACTGTGCTATTTTGCAAATATTTTAATTTACAAAAGAGTGAGAAAGGAACTTCCTTCTTATATCAATCGATTTATCACAAAGGATAATCATCTACATACATACCACACTCGTAGTAATACTAATCTCCATTGAACTCGAAACAACTAACCTTGTTCCATTAAGGTATAGTCTAACATAATGAACTATCTACAAACGTTGAGCAAAGTGCATTCATTTAAATCAAATCTCGTGAAATGCTTAGATATATATTTACATATTCATTAGTCTTTCAAAATTAATCTGTATTCACTAGTCTAGTGGGAATCCCATCAATCATTTCGTCATGCATCGTAAAAATATGATTTTTCAATATTATGCATGATCCTATCTTATAACGAAACTTGTTTTGATTCTTTAAACATCCCGAAGTTCATATTCTTATTTTGTGTTTTACTTATTACGATTCCTAATTGATAAAATCATCATTGGGAATATTATATAATAGACTTTAATTTAAGTTGAATGTCTTACTTACATGAGTCTGTGTCAATTTGAGTGAACAATGAAAGAGTCACGAAAACTGAAAGGATGACAGTCAATGCGGACAAAATACATTTTCGTGGGTCAAACTTTCCCGCGTAAATTGAGGCTAAGATGGTGAACACTACAGATGGTACTGAAGAGGCAATCCTTGATGATGACTCGTAAAGAGATTGCAATGACGTTCTGCTTGGGTCATGTGCTGGTGCAGTTGTATTCCTGAACTTAAACATCCAATACTGAAAATAACAATGAAATGATTATATCCAGTGTAATATCGTTTCAAAACGTTATTTTGAATACTATAGAGCCATCCTTCCAGAAACAACTTTCAGAAGTCTCCAGAAAGCTGAAAAATCCTAAGAGAAGCGACCTGGCAGAAGGTGAGGGTTAAACATTTCAAATATGTCACTTCAGGCACTTCTGGAATAAGTAGGGTGAAAATAAATCTCAAGTCAGCACGAGACAAATTCAAAAGATCTGGGGTCTACAAACAAAGTACGACGACTGCAGTGTCGACCAGAGATTCGATAACTTCGTTTATTTCATGTCGTTTTTTGTTGGTGTTGTTTCGGACATTTGTTTGTTCCATTTTTTTTTTGTCAATATGTATCTAATATGTTTTATGGTTTTTGAAATAGTAATATTACTAACACGATAAAACTACTTTTCGAGCCCTGGAGAAAAATTTGATCAAATTCGAAAAGTCGACAAGAAAACAATTGTTGTTCAAGAAAAAATTCATGCTGTTACCCAGGACATCTTTCTTCTGGATAAATAAGATTCCAACTTCTCCAATGATCTCACAGAAAACACTCGAAATTTCACACAAAATTCGGAAATGAAGAGTCTGAAATTGAACATAATGAAAACCATAGAAATCAAAAAACATCATGCTAATAAAAACAATATTGTTCTGAATAATCAGATAGAAATTTATAATTATCCAAACATTGATAATGTTTACTGACATGAAAATAATGGCACTACCATGCATTTACATATATCAAACCCTTTGTGAAATACACTCAAACGAAGGAAACTATACTGTTTCAAATCAGGTTACCCTAGTTTACTACATAATTACAAAATAATATCTCAAATTGATAATTTTGCAAAACTATTTGAACAATTTCTCAAAAAAAAGACTTATTTCATTTTTTGAGAAAAATAACATTATTAACGATAGAATATTTGGATTTATTAAAAATTCCAAAGGCGAAGGCCTTTGACACGATATCACATAATGTACTAACAGAGAAACTCCAGAACTACGGTATAAGAGGACAGGCACTGGATCTAATAGTGAACTATCTCTCCAACAGATCGCAGAAAGTTAAAGTAGGAGATGCAGTAAGTGAATCACTCTATATCACTGTTGGTGTTCCACAGGGGACAGTACTGGGTCCAATACTGTTCCTAGTGTACATCAACAACTTAGCTGAGATTCAAGATTTTCAAGGACATATTGTTTGCTATGCTGATGATACATAAAAAAAACTAAATATATGGCATTCTCTCCAACCGACCTTGGTCATCCAACTACAGGGGTTCTGAAGTTACATCATCACGTATGTATGAAACCACTAGTTTGCACATGCCCATCTCTAGAGAGAACTGAATCTAACAAATACCTTGGAGTCATTGTTGACAAACACCTTATATGGCACGAACACATTACTTACGTCACAAAAAGGGTAAGATCACTCATGAATAGATTCTACACTCTTCGAGATATATTGAACAAAAAAATGTTATAAACCTTTATACTTCTATGGTAGAATCGGTTATAAGATACTGCATTCTCTCTTGGGGAGGCATTTTTATTTCAACAATAAAAACTTTACAAAGTGCACAAAACACAATTTTAAAAATAGTTCTGAAGAAAAACAGAAACTACTCCACCAATCTTTTGTATAAGAAAACAAAAATATTGAATGTAAGATCTCTTTACATTTATCGTTGCTTAATGTGGTCCCAAACAAATTGTCAGAAATTTGTACTACAAAATTCCTGAACAACAAGAGGTGTTACAAATACACAATTTACAATTCCCTTAATGCATAAAACTTCGACTCAAAAATCAGTATATTTTTATGAACCCAAATTATATAACCTTCTCCCAAATAATATAAAAGTAAAAAGAGCCATAAGATTCAAAAAAGAAGTAAAAAAAATTTTTATGGAAAATTACAATATTTTCAATATATTCTGAGTAAACAATGATCCCCCATTTGCTAACCCTCACAAAAACACCCATAGGTTATAAACTGTACGCCAGTTTTAAACAGAAACACTATTCTATCAATTATTCCACTCCTCTCATACCCAAGCATTATGAAAGCCTAAGATGTGTACAAAACAAGTAAATCTGACACATTCTATGTATAACTAATCTATGTTAGAATAGGAATATTATCCTTCAAAGATAACTTTCAAAAGACAGGCATTGAGTTGCCTGACTGAAACTATCACTGGAGGAATCATATTGAACAAAATGTAAAAATGTATTTCCATTTATCTGAATTGAATTGAATTGAATTGAATTGAATTGAATTGAATTGAATTGAATTGAATTGAATTGAATTGAATTGAATTGAATTGAATTGAATTGAATTGAATTGAATTGAATTGAATTGAATTGAATTGAATTGAATTGAATTGAATTGAATTGAATTGAATTGAATTGAATTGAATTGAATTGAATTGAATTGAATTGAATTGAATTGAATTGAATTGAATTGAATTGAATTGAATTGAATTGAATTGAATTGAATTGAATTGAATTGAATTGAATTGAATTGAATTGAATTGAATTGAATTGAATTGAATTGAATTGAATTGAATTGAATTGAATTGAATTGAATTGAATTGAATTGAAATTAATCGAATCGAATCGAATCGAATCGAATCGAATCGAATCGAATCGAATCGAATCGAATCGAATCGAATCGAATCGAATCGAATCGAATCGAATCGAATCGAATCGAATCGAATCGAATCGAATCGAATCGAATCGAATCGAATCGAATCGAGTCGAATCGAATCGAATCGAATCGAATTGAATTGGATTGAATTGAATTGAAAAAAATTGAAATAGGTTAGTTTATAACTCGCTCAGAAAATGACACATTTTGTGCAACAACTGTTAGCATTAAACGTTAGTATGAATGATGAAGTATTATTTTCACCCTACCCATTCGAATATATATTATATTTGATCACGTATAATACGTAGGTCTAGAAAAAGGTATACAATCAAAATTGAACTAATATGAAAATAAAGCCCCAATATACTGAATTTGTAAGATGGTTTCAGAAGTCAAAACTTGATCCCACCGGCTTTGAACAGGAATCTACAGGTTTCGAATTCCTTAAATATATGGTCTACCAAATATTCTCAAGCCTGGAAAGTATGTGCGACCAATTGTCTCCGCCATAAATTCCCCTGCTCATGAAATTGTTGAATGGCTAACTGTCCACCATAATTAATCAATTTCCACAAATAAAATTTTTATTCTAGACTTGTTTCGCAACACCGTAGCTTTATCGATAGTAATAGTAGACATACTGGTCTACAATTCTTACATACAATAGTTGTTGTTACCTCACTAAATTAGTTAAAGGCTGATGAGATAACTATAATTCGAAAAACAATTACAATCTCAGTTCTTGGACAGTGGGTAAAATCTCTCACAATTCTCACAATTGAGTTTTGGTGTTGTTAATTCACATGATTTCATATAGTAGGTCAAGTATGTAAATATGCGTGATGAAGAGATTTTATACATTCAAGAAACACTTTATTGTGAGATTTTCATTAAACAGTTTCACAAAAACGCAACACGTGTTTCGCTAAACAATAGCTTCTTTGGGCATGTCAATGGTCTCAGTAGAGAAATGACACAGATCTACGATGAAGACTTGAAATGGAGACTTGAAAGTTATTTCAATGTTACTAGGTCAACAAAGTGGTTACCCTAAGTTTTCATGTTTCCTATGTGAATGGGATAACCCTGACAGAAAACAACACTATGTCAAGCAGGTATGGTCAATAAAAAGGGTCTTATTCCTGGAGTTGAAAATGTTGAAAAACAAAGTTTAGTGGATCCTAAAAAAATCTTACTTCCACCACTCCATATCAAATTGGGGCTAATGAAACAGTTTGTGAAAGCATTAGACAAAGAAGGAGATTGTTTCAAGTATCTTTCTGAAAAGTTTCCTGGTCTATCCGATGCTAAACTGAAAGAAGGAGTATTCGTTGGGCCTGACATAAGAAAACTTTTAAAAGATGAAAGCTTTGTCGATAAAATGGAAATGAAAGAAAAAACTGCCTTGAATTCATTCAAACTTGTCATAACAGGCTTTCTTGGAAACAAAAAAGACCCAAACTACAAAACTTTGGTTGCTGAATTGATACAAAACTACAAAATGATGGGCTGCAACATGAGTGTCAAAGTCCATTTCCTTCACTCACATCTGGACTACTTTCCCGAAAATCTAGGGGATGTAAGTGAGGAACAAGGAGAACAGTTCCATCAAAGCATAAAAGAAATGGAACGCAGATACCAAGGTCGGTAAAATGTTAACATGATGGCAGACTACTATTGGATGTTAAAAAGTGAAAATTCACAAGAATACAGCCAAAAATGTACCAAAAGAAGCTTTGACGGAAAAAGAAAACGTTTTTACAAAGACTTATAATTACTTTGCACTATTCTGCTTAGCTCAGCTATGTAGCATTGTTTTCTTTGCTTTTACTTCCTGTTAAAATAATAAAAATAAATCCTTAATTTCTTGTTTTTTGTACTTTTTTAATTGTGTCATCCTAATTTTGTGGGCAAACCTTACATGATAGATAAAAGCAAATGTCATTTTATAAATCAGCGCAAAAAACTACATAAAGATCACTTAACGAAATCAAAACAATTTTTTCAAAAGTTTTTTTTGCAGACCTGTGTAATCGATGACTACATACAATTAACAAAACTCTGCATGGAAGAGGATTGCTTCCAGTTCCACAATTGTTTCTACGGAAAGCATCAAGACACGGCATCGAGAAACCCAGTCTCCCCCTTCATAGCTGAGATGTTAGTTATTAGATTCAATCTCGTAAGTGTGATCCCAGTTAGAAAGTTACAGTATATTGGCAACTGATAGTAGAGACATGTATTAATCAAGTGGTAGTTGTGCAAAGATAGTAATTGCTTCGCATTTTCAAATATATTCAATTTGTTGGGAGTCATTTCTTCTGGGATATTTTGCCGTTTATGGTTTCATTTTTCATATTTCCTAGTTTCTGACTACACCCGATATTGGTGAATATAAAATGTCCATCGAAGTACTATTCACCAATTCATTCAATAACCGTGCCCAGTGATTGCTTCATTTAGGATAGAAAAATGACTCATACCATGTCGATGCCGTTTCATACAGGGTGCAAAACTAAAAACATAGCTTATCTATCAGGAACTGCATCAGTATTCAAAAAATATTGGGAACCGTAGATTTTTGACAGTGACAAAGAAAGCTATTAAATGATGTGTTGTTCTGCCAATTCATATCCATGGAAAATGTTGGCCTGAGCAATGTCGACCAAATCAGGCACTTCACACCGAGTTTTTTCAAAATATTGAGGTTATTTTCATCAGGTTCTATTTCCTTTTAGCATGACCACCCTAGACAGTACACTTAGGAAGTATTGCAATTGAGGTCATAAAAACATACCAGTTAAACATGTCAAGTGATAATTTTTTCACTAGTCGGTTAACCCTAGTTTTTAATAATGCAAGGTGAGCTAAGGTAAGGTAATGCAGAGAGGTAAGGTATCCGTTTTTGACGTTCAAGAAAAAGTAAAGTATGAAGAATTGCCATAGTGATTATAGGTTTTGGTAATTTTTGGGTTGGCAGGAATGCATAAAAAAATATTGACATCCATTTCCATAATCTTGAAAGCAGCAATCATTCATATGAAATAAATAATAACTTTCATTTCTAATATTATGGAAGACTCATATTTATATCATCAATAGAACAATACCCAATAATTTATGATGAAAAAAGATTAAAATTTTAAAAATAAATCAATGAAGGAGAAGGCATGGCAAGTGATTGCCAAAATAGTAGGACTACCAGAGGAGCAATGTCAAAGGCAATATAAAGTTTTAAGAGACCAAAGAAATAAAAGAAGTGGCTCAGTGCGGAAAGTCTGGTACCGAAGAAACTGATAGAAGAGAATGGCCTTTATTCAGGGCAATGTAATTTTTGGATGACCACATATAACCCAAAAGAATGTATATGCATATAGAATACTGATGAAGCTTATTTTTTTGTAGGACCGAAAGTAATGTACCCAATACAGGCAGTAGTTCGCAGATAAGCTGTGCATCGAGTAGCAGAAGTTTAATTAAAAACGACGGAACAACTCGGGATCCACTCCCCATTATTGTTGATTCCCATGCTAGTGAAGCACAAGAAAATTAAGGCTCTTGGTTAGAAGTTGAAGTGATAGAAAATTCCGAAGGTGTAAAACCACGCAAATCTTTCAAAAACATGTATTCAAATATTGAACAGCTGTGGAAGCTGTTACAAAAATTACTGATTCAATTACTACCCATCCAAATAAACAAGATTCAGACCTAGCCTTTGGGGATTATGTAGGTTTAGCTTCGAAAGCTAGAAAAATAAAGGCGAAACTGGAAACAAAAATTACACAACTTATAAATGAGTCCTTATGTAATGACTTTGACTAGGTTTTCAACTAATAATTTTTGTTGCAAATTTTCTATGCCAAGTAATTTTTGATTTCTTATGCTGTTTTATTTTTTTCCTGATATGGAATATTTCAAGTTTTTATGATAGATAAATTATTAAGTTTTCCTGATATATAATATGTTTGAAATTTTTAAATGATTTTTAAGTTTTTTCTTGTTTTTTTTGTGATAGGTACTGCAGTTTTGTTTTGATTATTTTGTGACAATTAGAATTTGAGTTCTTCATGTATCATTTATCAACTTACCATAACCTAGAAAGTAGATATAATATTTTTTGTTCATGGGAATGTAAAAAAACAATTGGGAGAATAAAAATCTTCATTTAAAGATCAAAGTAAAGTAGTCTCTCGACAAAGTAATAGAAGTTTCACTTGAAAATGAATTATTCCTTTACATAGTGAAGGAAACAAAATTTGTAAATGGCATCAGTGACGAGTCCGAATCGTACCTCTTAGGATATGGGTATATTGTCTAGGCAGCTCTCCTGTCTCAGTAAGAAAGTAATCTGTTAATTGATTTCTCATTTCTTGGGCGTATTTTGCTGAATTGTTTGTAGATAGACGGCCTAATGATTTTAATTCATCTCATATACCCCTCCAGTTCCCAGGCAGTAAAATACCTTCTGAATTTTATGTATCTGTAAATTCACGCAGTGCATACAGTTTGTTTCCTGTCAGTATTTCTGTTTTTTTTTCAAAAAATTATTGAGAACTACACAAGCCTTGACTATAACGACACTATTATCTAGTTCATTCGGTATAATTCTTTTTGATATTTGCTAAAGAGCAACCAGAATTCCGAAAGCATTTTCAATAGTGATTCGAGCGGTAAAGGTAGCGAATATGGTAACCTTCAGGATCTTCGTGAAACTTGCACAGATGATTCAAAACATGAAAAACAAACACTGTAGCAAGCGAAATTTTTGTGCGGAAAATATAACTTTGAAATATGTTCTTTTTAGTGGAAAAAAACGAGTTTTTCGGAAATGTCACTCCAGCAATCTGTACAACCCTATGAACTCTTTTTTTTTGTATAAACCCAAAAGTACAAAACAAATGTCAAAGTTGTCAAACTTTACCACTCGCACAGTGCCAGTGTTGCCGTCGGGAAAAAATTTAAAATCACCAAATCTATGAAGCAAAAATCACCAGATTTGAAAAAATATCACCAGATTTCAGAAATTCTGCCTATTGAACAAAAAATTAATAGGAAATTGTGACCAAAACTAAATACAAAGTTTGAAACAGAAAATATATTGAAATAAATATTCATTCTTACACAATAAATAAAAAAATAAACAGAACTCTCTCATAAATAAATATTTGAACAAAAACAAACACAAAATCAATGCCCAAGTATGTCTTGATCATAAACTATCACTACTATTATTTTGATTCATACATTTTATGGTCATATTCCCTTAGTGTACTACCAGAAATTTCAAAGTTGTAACAGTATTTCTCATTTTTCAATATAACTCTTTCAGAGTGAAGAATTCCACTCTTTTGTTTCAATATCATTAGGGATTGTATTTGTATTTGTTTCTGATGAATCTGTATCAACGGGAGAATGAACAACTTCTACAAAAAATACATCATCAATTCGTTAGCTAGACTTGTCCTTCACAAATAACACCTTAAAACTTATCATCATCCATAGATGTCATCGTCTTCAATTTATTTTCCTTATTTTGCATTCTGATACTTTTTATAATTTATGAAGGTTCAAAAGAAAATAGGTTAGATTCAGTTAGCGATGTTAGCATTTAAATTATGAACTGAACCACAGAACACAGAAGGTATGTGATTGAACATAGAACTCATTTAATCATACGCTATACAAGTGGTATGAGTTGTGTGAATTTATGCTTCATGCCGACGATAACAATGCGAAGTTGTCGTTTTCAGATACCGGGCTATGCGAGCGACAAGCTCAGCGTTCTTCTTCTCTTTCAATTTTAAATTTGTCATAAACTAACAAAACAGATGGAGATGTACGTTACCTCCTCGATATATTGACATTATTGCTTGATATATTCGCGGACAGATGGAGCTGTACATAACGTTCTTGATATAATTCGAACTCATTTTACATGTATTTCTTTATTTGAAAAAAGTATTTTTTTTCATTAACACACGCGCCTGCTGCCTTATTTGTAACCCTCCTTTGCGCACCTGCTGCCTTGGGCTTAGTAGCTGATTTTCAGGCTTCCTCTCCGGAATCGGAAAATATCAATGGTCATTTTTCTAAACAATATACGTCTGATTGATCCCAAAGTTTACATGAAATAAAGTAAGAAAGTAACTGTTTCAGGAGGGCTTTTTTCCAGTTTGTGTCTGAAAGTTTATTCTTTGCATGATCTACACATCCATATATGGAGTTACTTATTTTAAAATTGATTACTTCCTTCCTTTCTCTGGAAGATTCCCACATTTTCTTTTGTATCAAGAGGGAGTAGTAGAAAGCCAAAAACTTTCTTTCCCAAAAATTAATCAATCCTAAAAATATAACCCCTTCAATTCAAATAAAATAAATATAGTTTGAAAACACTAAAAACACGCTTTTATAGCCTACGAAACTAAAAAATAAAAAATATATATGTACAGACTGTGCAGTTGTGCAGTGTGGTGGAAGACTCGCAGCAAAACGGTCATGCTTTGACAGAAAAGAAAGTGGGAACTCTAAATGAGGCTGGGTTTAGTCCTCTGGCTGAGCCCTCACAGTCCCCTAAAGAACTAATATCCAATTGAGTTTTGAGCAGTTCTGCTTTGAAGAAGATAGTAGTGGCAAACAAAGTATCAACTGTTACAACAATAGATTGGTGATACATCCTTCAGTAAAAACTATTGGGTTCAATAGGTTAAAAAATCTTGGTAACACCTGTTTCATGAACAGTGTAATCCAATGTTTACCAAACACGGGATGGTTGTTGGAATACTTCAAAAAGGATACATACATGGAAGATATCAATACTAGTTATATTTTTAAGAGTGATAAATTTTTTGTATCAATATGGAGTAGTGGAAAGCCAAAAACTTTCTTTCCCAAAAAATATCAATACCAGTATTTCTAGTATGAAAGGTGGACCAACCAAAGCGTTCGCAAAAGTTATCAAGTTATCAACAGAATTACTGAGAAACCTGAACCGATCTTAACGGAGATTGACGAACAATTGAGCCACAGCAGAAAAGCACAAGAGTCCTGGCTGAGATATTTGAATATGAACAACTCTGAGATTGTAGACTATTTCGTTGGTCAATTAAAATCCACTATGAAGTGCACACACTGTGGACACTTATCAGTAACCTTTGATCCTCTCTAGGATTTGTCTCTTCCCATACCACAAATAACTGACCAATTGAATTTGTCACATTGCTTGGATTCCTTCACAAGAGAGAAAACTCTGGATGGAGATGAAAAACCAATGTGTTCGAGGTGTGAGCAAAGAAGAAAATGCAGAAAGTCCTCATCAGTTTATAAGTAATTCATTTGAAAAGATTCTCTACAACGGTAAAATTTAGTGGCAAATTGAATGTTTCCATTGACTTTCCTTCAGATGAATTAGATATGAGCCATTATACAGCAGATAATGTGGCTCCTTGTCGTTATAATCTATATGCCCTTTCAAATCACAGTGGGACTTCTTACAATGGGCATTACACAGCATATTGCAGACATCCATATAGTGGCATGAATACAACGATTCACACGTGTTCCCAATTTCGCCAAAATCACTTGTGAGCGATGAGGCATATGTCCACTTTTATGAACAGGAGGGAACGAAGCAGCACCTTTGAGGTGACTTTTTTTCTTTCCTTTTTTTATAATGTTAGTTCTCTGAATTGATTTGTATGCCATGATTGTTCTACATTTCATTATGTTTTGTAATACTTAGATTAGTAAAAAGTGTATCTCGCTAAAAAAAACACGCTTTTGAAGAACATAGAACTAAAAAGTTAAAAATATTTTTTTAAATAAGCTCAAAACAATAACGAACGAAAAATAATAGTATTTTTGTGACACAGACACAAACTGGAAGAAATCCTTCCTGTTTCTGTCTGCAAGTTGCTTTTTTGCATGATTCACACATCCATGTATAGAGTTACTCATTTTGAAATTGATTACTTCCTTCCTATTTTTGGAAGATTCCCACATTTGTTTTTTGTATCAAGATTGAGTAGTAGAAACCCAAAAACTTTCTTTCCCAAAAATCAATCACTCCTAAAAATATAACCCCTTCAATTCAAATAATATTCCTCTTAACTGGGATTCAATCAAATAGGTGAATGACTGTCATTACGATGTCATCGATGACATAAGTAGATCAAACTGATTCCGTGACATTGAAAATCGTAATTCATGAATAAATTGTGTGTATTTTCTATAATATTGTCCAGATTGGTACTGAAGAGCCCTAAGGTAAGTGTCTTACGGCGAAACATCGGTGTCTACCAGTGAGGTGACAGTGTTCCATGTGAGTGCAATTTGTTACCATTCATTTAAAGTAGAACTCATGTGAATGATATCTGATTTTATTCCATAACGAACATTTGGAATACAAACTGAGTAGAGATAAGTATCCTCTGTATAATTCAGTGTTCATATAAAAGTATTTGTTTCGAAAGATTTTTTCTTTCGTGTAATTCAATGTTTATATGAAAGTAGCTGTTTCAGGAGGGCTTTCTTCCAGTTTGTGTCTGAAAGTTGCTTCTTTGCATGATCTACACATCCATGTACAGAGTTACTTATTTTAAAATTGATTACTTTCTTCCTTTCTTTGGAAGATTCCCACATTTTTTCTTGTATCGAAATGGAGTAGTAGAAAACCAAAAACTTTCTTTCTCAAAAATACACACTTACTATTGACACGATCGCGGTAAGTTTTGTATTTATATTCATCAAAAGAAAAATCAAATTTCACAATTTGACGTTTAAATTTATCTGGTGACATTACCTTTACACCATTCGGATATATCCGTTCGTAGTATGGCGCTTTCTGATTGATCGGAGGTAAGAACGCAACGTAGAAAGTTGAAAATAGCCAACTTGTTACCTTGCGTTACCTTGCCTTACCGACGTTACCTTACCTTACTTTTTATCTAGAACGCAAGTGTCTTTTCTCAATGCTTCAACTTTCTTACCTTACCTTACCTCGTTACCTTGCGTTTTCATAAACTATGGGTAACGACTTCTTTAAAGACGGTATTTCACTTGATACAATAATTATATTTGTACTCACATTAAATGCTGTTCCGATGAACACCAATGGCATCATTGTCATGAATCCCATGAAGAAGAAGTAAAAGCTACATAAATAAAAAGTATCCTTTGGTGCGTTCTTCATTTTCTCGTCAAATCTTTTGTCGTAAAAGTTCTTTTTTGATAAAGCAGAAATGATAGATTCTGAAAAACAAAGTCCATCATGTGATTTCAATACATAACTGAATAAAATTATTATTTATTAAAAACAACTAACCGCCTTTATAGGATTAACATCAAGAGTTGCCGAATATTTGGCCACTCTTGATATTAATCTTGTAGGTTAATGGTCCATTAACCTACAGTGTAGGAAGACTGGCCTGTACAAATTGTTCCTTTCGATGATTTGACATGTGTAAAAAAATATAAAACAACAACAAATATCAATTGGCGCTCCAGGGCGCCTGTATTGATTCCAGTTGCGCATTTGCTTTTTCAGCTGCAGGAAAACCCGAAAAAACCTACAGCACCACATCATCTGAAGATCTTGATCTTTTGAAATTCAGGTTTATCCCAGATTCCTCAAAATTTAGATCTGAATCTGCCCTTGTTTGGGGGTTTCAGAAAGATATTTCAAGGACAATCCACAACTCGATATGAAAATCAAAAATAATGGTAAAATAATAAAAATCGAAACCGATTCCGTTTACAAAAATTGAGAAATTGAATATTCTACAAAAACAATAAAAACTAATTTATAATCATCATAAATTTATTAGTGAAAGCTTATAGCTCATAAAGTTTTAAACATTATGAATACGAATATTACTGGAGTTTTTTCCCAACACCAAATCGTTATTTTTACACCTCGACACGTGTTTCGATCACCAAGTGATCAACTTCAAGAGGAAGATGATCACTTGGTGATCGAAACACGTGTCGAGGTGTAAAAATAACCATTTGGTGTTGGGAAAAAACTCCAGTAATATTCATTTACTACACCAAAGGTTCCAAACAGTATATCACAAATTATGAATACGATAAAAATGAATAAAACCGTATTACTAGGTTGGAACATTTTAGAACTATAGATTTGACATGGTAGGTTATTCATTCGTTATTTATTCGAAATGGGTAGGAAAGTTTATTATTGACTGCTTTTGTTAACTTTCGATTACAAAATGTACGGTGTCTCTTCCAAGTTGAAAACTGAAATTTTTAAATATTTTTTTAATCATATTCAGCGAATAGTTCAAAGTAAGAGGTGTTTGAAATGTTACGGGTGAATAATTGAAATTGAAACTAGCTGGAGTAATTATGTTTGGTTTGTTTGGTCGTGAATTAGTCAGGAAAGCTATGGATTATACTGTATACGACCCCTTCCGATATAGAAGGCCCCGACACTCTGTCGAATGAGGCCCCTATGTCCTCCGTTAAAAGATGAACAATTTTTTCATCCAACCCACCCCAGCCAGGTAGGGGTACACCGTGAAGGGCGGTACTGATGTCTAAGGACATTCATGCCGCCATACCATCAACTCCCACCATCAGTTATGACCCGTTTGTCCTTCTGGCAAACATCAGTCCAAAGGGTAAGCGAGCCAGGCTCAAACCTGTTTGAAGAAATCAAGACGACGTGCAGGTGTTTGGTCGTGATACTCTAACGGTTCACACCGTTCTGAGGGGACTATGCCCGGCACTGATGATGGGGCAATCACTCCGAAATCGGTCTATCGGCTGGTCGGATCGACCAAACGAAATTAATTTCTGCTTTTCATAGTAGGAAATAATTTGAGACAAATCTGCCGAGTCGAAGACGTGCACCTACACATTTGTAGGTCGGCATGAGAGTGCAACCTTGAGCATGTTATAATGCACCTCTCCGGAATATATATTTATATATATATTTAAAACATGTTTTCCGTTAACTAGTATTACTTTCATATTTCCGCATTTTCTACGTTCAAAGTATCAAAATCAGGTAGTGTTGGTATTGTTGGTATTGTTATTGGCGAATGGGATGGAATTTTTCTTTTTCGAAAGTAGCAGTTGATACTTTTTGACTAAATTTCAAAAATAAAGTAGAAGCGGATCTAAAAATAATTTTCGGATCCGTTTCTACTTTGTTTTTGCAATATATCCCATGTGTGATCTGTATTCAGGATAGCAGTGTCGTCGGCGAAGATAATAATATTTTTTGTTGAAAGGTTCAACACTAATAAGTCATTTATATACTTTGAGAAGAGGATTGGTCCTGAAACTATACCTTAGGGTGTGCTGTAGTGGATTACCTCTTCTTGACTTGAAACATTGTTAATTTTTTTCACTACTTGTTCGGTTCTCTTCGTAATTCTCTATAGATCAAAGTTTGTAACAATTGTTTATGGCTAACCGTGCCAAAATCCTTGGCCTTATCTAAGGACATGAAAACTTCAGTTATTTATTGTATTCTCGAGTGCTTTCTTGAATATTTTTGCAAAACATGTAATAACTGATATATGAGCTTGTAATTAGATAATATTTGCTGCTTGCAGAAGTGACCCAATTTCATTTGAGACTTTTCAGATCTGTTTTGTGCTTACTTCATCTATTCCTGGAGTTTTCTTGGAATGTAGTAATTTTATTATGGCTAATAATTTCTTTTCGTCTACAGTATAAAGAAAAAAGGATTGGTAATGGTTTGTTCGATTTTGTCTTCATGAGATTTTTGGTATTTTATTGACGAGCGATTCTCCAACTCCGCAAAAATATTCTTGAAAGCATTTGCTTTTGATTTGTCAGAAGTCAATGGTTCATTGTTTTCGTTCTTGACTTCCCCAATTTTATTTTCTGATATTTTTTCAGTTGACTATTTGAAACAATTTTTTTGGTGAATTCCTATTATAACCTATTTTTGTTTTATAGTTTGATCAATCTATTCATTTTTTTATATTCGTGATAAGTATACCTTTTGTCAGAATTAATGGGATCATTTCTGTAGTCATCATATAATTAATTATTTTTTTCGCTGAATCGATATGACCAGAAGTGACCCAATCATTACGTTTCATTTTATTTTTGTCAATTTTTTGGTCAGGAGTATTTCAGTGTCTTTCTCCCCCAAGTAATTATTCCAATCGTGGGTCTTCAAATATGTTCTTAATTTATTGAAGTTCGTTATTTATTTTATTTTTGGTTCCTTATAACATTTTTTTCTTTCCCAATGTGGAGTTGGTATGCCTAGGATTTATCACTCTGTGGTTTGAAATATAATCCTCATATGTTAGTATGAGTATACTCACTCAGTATATTCATGTTCATAAATATCTCCGACAATTGTCTGACTATTTACTAATGTATTTTTCGTTTGTTCTAGATAATTTCCGAAATGTATCAACAAAATTTTCCTCTTCTGTAGATGGTGATCTATGTAGCTGTTGTATATAGCTGTCAGAAGTGCGTTTGGTGTTCATTGAGCTTTATTTTTATGTCATGATAATTGTTTTCTCAGTACAACTAAATGTTTTTTGAGGTAGACTGCAACACCACCGTTTTTGTTTAGGTTTTCTTTGGAATGGAACATTTTATAGTTTGTGACTTGAAAACACTACAGTCGTCAATATTGAATGTTTCAGTTAGCACTATATGCAGTCATAATCAAAATCAAATTGTTCGAGAAAAAATATTAAGTCATCTACGTTTTTGATAATACTACGGATATACTGGTGAAACAATTCAAAATACTGTTTATGATTTTTTTACCAGTATGCGTTATGATCATTTATTGCACAGAAATACTCAGTTTTTATGGGCAAGTGTGTTGATGAATTTCAAGTGAGGAATGATGCATTTTTAACAAGGAATGTTGAAATTAGGTGTCAATGTCTATTTTAATGAAAACTAAATGGAACAAGACGTTCTTTCCAGTTGAGTGCTTGCTTTCTTTCTAGTGCGAAAATTTGCTTGTTTATTTATTTTTTGTTTCCGAGGATTTTCTTATTTTTCTCCTGTGTTGTTCGAACCAACTCTTTTTTGTGGTGTATGGATAATATGACTATTTTTGTTCGAAGGAATTTATCGTGTATTATTTGATAGAGGACTATTTTGTGTTATTTTTGGTGTTTCAGAGATACTTTCTATACGTCTCTCTAACTGTTCTGCTGGGTACATATCTCCACCAATATGAAGATGTCCTTTATGTATTTTTGATTCAAAGTTTTTCCCTTTTGTCAATTTGAAATGATTTTTCAGAACTTTTTGGGTTATTCTGTCTCCAGAGATTAGGCCCTTAATGATTTTATTTTTTATTCCTTTCAGGTTATTTGATATTGCAATGATTTCTTTGAAATTACAAACCAAGATCAGTATGTCTTTAGTATTCTCGTCTGTTTCTTCCGCAACACCAAAAATCAAGACGTTATTTTTTCCAGATGTTCTGTCATATATCAGTTTTCGTTTAACCTCTCAATTCTCTTGTTTGACTTGTTCTTATTCTTCTTTGATCTGTTTTAGATTTTCAGTGTGAATATTATACATTTTTTGAACTCTGCTGTTTCAATTTTCAGAAGATTCCCCAATATCAAGTTTTTTCTAGTGTTTGGCAAAGTTGCCTATGGTAGAGCTCCCGGTGTGTGTTTATGTTATGTTACATTCTGTACGGCATGGTTTATGAAGGCGAATATGTGGAACATGTTCTTTGTAGCGAGCTATCACAGTCCGTTTAATTTGACCAACATTTTTATCACTAACACTAGATATCAGGAATTG
The DNA here is from genome assembly GCF_025532065.1 of Leptinotarsa decemlineata. Lineage (NCBI taxonomy): Eukaryota > Metazoa > Arthropoda > Insecta > Coleoptera > Chrysomelidae > Leptinotarsa > Leptinotarsa decemlineata. Next base: position 9,312,471 of record NW_027412549.1, on the reverse strand, counting down.
ATTGAATGACACACATCATGTATAGATTCATATGAAAATATTCAACATATTCAACGTAGTCCCAATCATCACCTGATGACGGTAACTCGATTAGCGGAACGCGCGTCGAGAGACAGAATTTTTGTTCTGGTGAGGGAAAAATGTTCCCTCGTATTTGTTCTCTGTAATCATTGCCCTGATAATGACTCACAAATCTATCACATTTTGCTTGTTTTTCAAACAGAACTGGGAAAATTCATATTTACTTTACAGTTCAATTGTAGAACAACCTATCACTCGAAGAATGTAAGTGGCCTGGCATAAGTGATGTAGTGAAATCATATACCAAAGTTTTTCCTAAAATATATCATTATATGCTGATCCTTTTCTTTCCTTCAACTTGATAGAATCATGTATGCTCAAGTTCTATTATTTTGAAATTATTTGCAGTCATTTGATATTATCCAGCCTTGTTTCGAAATGTTTTTAGAAATTCTTTTGTGATATGCTTTTGTGATATGCTTTTGTGACTTTATCTTTCACTACTTCTCCAACTGAGATCTATCCAGTTCGAGTTCATTTTTGACATATTCGGTATAGTGTGTATAGATTTTTTTGTAGAAGTCGTTTTATCAATAGATAAAAACGTAATTCCAAATGTTTACTCAGATATGAAGTTGTTTCCATTATTTGTGTAAGAGTTTCAAGATTATAAAACTTAAAATAAATGCTCTTTAAAGCATCCTTCCTATTTTGAAATATCGTCAGTACTAGTTTTTTATTGAAGAATGTGTATGAAAAAATTTCTAGCGTATTCAAGATAGCGTATAACAAGATGGACCGAAGAAGAAGGGCTTAACATAAGCCCATCCAAATCGACCGTAGTAGCATTCACCAAGAGGACTAAAACGGAGGGTCCCGGACCTCTAAAACTTCGAGATGAAGAAATACAAGCGTCAGGGGAGGTTTAAATATCTGGGAGTAATTCTAGATTCCAAACTGACCTGGAATCAATACTTGGACAGGATAAAGAGGAAAGTGGAGGTAGTACTGATGCTCGCCAGACGCACCTATGGAAAAACATGGGGGCTGAAACCAAACATGGTATATTGGTGGTTAAACCCATGATAAAAAACGCATCTCTGGTCTGGTGGCCAAAGATGAAGCAGGCGACCGCCATCAACAAACTAGGCAAGGTGCAGAGACTTGCATGTTTGGGAATGACGGGAGCAATGAGAACTACCCCAACAGCTGCATTGGAGACACTCCTGAATCTACCTCCTTTACATTTTGTGATAATGGGGGAGGCCAGGATGGGCCAATTCAGACTGTAAAACTCACCGAACTAGGTACAAAAGATCGGACCGAACAGAAATTTCGGAACAAGTTGAGGAGCACATATTGAATATGTGCACGGACCACATGATACCGAAGTACACCTTTAACACAAACTTCACGGCCATAATCATGAGCCGTGCAGAGTGGAAGACCATTAGTCATCCCGAAAACATGTTTGGAAAAAACACCTGGTATGCAGATGGATCGAAGACCAAACATGAAACGGGAGCTGGAATATACCGAGCGGATAGAAATTTAAACTACAGCTATTCGCTAGGTCTATACACATCCGTCTTTCAGGAGGAAGTGTATGCTATCTTGCAGTATGCAAGGATTATTGAATTGAGACCTCAAAGAAATGAGTGGATCAATATTTTTACAGACAGCAAGAGCGCACTAGGGGCTCTGACAAACACGAAGGTGGCATCAAAATTGGTCTGGCAACAAATTAACTTTGTACTGGATGCCAGGGCATTCAGGAATCACAGGTAATGATAAGGCTAATGAATGAGCTAGACGCAGATCATCAGCTTCATATATAGGTCCTGAACCAGCTTTGGGGGTACCAAAATCATTTATACGAAACCAGATTGGGACATGGACCAATAAAAAGCACACAGAGTACTGGACAAAAGTACCTGGCAACAAACACAGTAGAACCTTCATTAGGGAACCGTCCGAAAAAAGAACCGAAGAACTACTTCTATATAGTAGGAATCGGCTCAGAATAATAACAGGGTTACTAACGGTCATTGTCCGCTTAGAGGACACCTGAATAAAATGGGGCTGTATAACGGAGACCTCAGCTGCAGATTATGTAACGAAGGGATAGAAACAGCTCTACACATCATAGCGAATGTGAGGCACTGTAAGGCAGGCATATAAAGCGTGACTCACGGTAGATGGTAGGTTAGACGTTTTTGGAAAACGCAAAGCATGATTTTTCTGAAAATTTCACCTCTCACATTTCCTTACCTGTTCTATCGATCTAAAATATTTTCAGTATCGCGGCGTTGCCACTTCCATCAAAAAGTCCTAACAACTTTATTTTTTCAAATGGAACACCCCATATATTAATACATTTTTGAAATTGCTTTCGTATTTTAATACTTTTTTGTTAATATTGTCCTATACCTATCTCTATCTGTTTTCGAGATAAAAAATAAATTGTGCTAAATATGGTCCAAAACAAAGCCTTAATTGAAATTAAGTACATCAGTACTCTTAATTCATGAAAAATTGATATTTTGATGATAGTTTGGACAAACTCGAAATATTCAAATAACACCAAGAAATCGACTCCATATCATACAAGGCGTGCTAAAATTACTATTATTTCCATTGTGCATAAAAGTAGTCAAAAATTTATTTTTTCGAATAAAACCCCCTGTATATTACTCGGTAAATTGGAAGATGGTGAAAAATGCTTCAAGATGATATATCATGTCCCTATACCTAAATCGTCAAGTTTTCTCAATAAAGTCGCTTCTTCAAGTAACATTATTTTTTTTAGAATTTGGATTTAGGTAGCAGTGGAATTATCAAGCTTAAAGCAGTTCGGTTACTTCTATAAGTAATTTACAAAGAGTTATCGACGGTGTTTCGAATCATCTTCCAAAATGAATGCAAATATCGATTATTCAAACGAAGTTCTTATGAAATTATTTATTATACACATGAACAAAGTGATCAAATCATTGTCAGAACGTGTAAAAAATTCAAAAAATGTATCCTGATTTAACACCAATGAACGAGAGAAAGTTTGTGAGGTTACAAAATAATTTCCTTAACTATGGCTCAAAGTTTCCAGGGAACAACTGTACCAAAAATCAGTCATTTCTATGAAAAAATAAGATTTTGTAAGCTGAAATATGTGAAAGTACAGACAATAACAGAATAGGATGATTCAAAATAACAAAATCGTAAACAAAATATCACATTTCCACAATTAATGCTGAAAAATGTTGTCCATTACATTACATTTCGCGACTTGTGTTTGCTTTTTCAATTTCCTGGGGATCCAGATCTTCAATACTCCGCACTATTCGCCGTCGCGATTCTTCTTTGGTAGGCACTGGAGTACTGTATACCCTTTCTTTTGAAACACCCCATGAAAAAAAGTCAAGTGGCATGAGATCGGGTGATCTCGGTGGCCAAACCCACGGCCCTAAACGCCTAAACCAACGATCGTCGAAGAGTTCGTCAAGTTTTCTGGAAACTTCTTGGGTGGAATGAGCTGGCGCTCCGTCCAGTCGAAACCACGAATTCCTATATTTCTCTAAAGGCAAATTTTCAAGAAAATTCAGTGTATCCTCATAAATAAAAAAGCTAATTTTATTGTTCTTCAGAATACAGAAAACATTCAGGTCAAATTTTTCTTGATAACCCATTTCTTTTGTAACATGAGGATTATGATCAGCCCAATAATGTTTATTCCTTCTATTGAAATTACCATCCCTCGTAAATTTAGATTCGTCGCTCCAAATTATTTTTGACAAAAATTCCCGATCTTCCTGTGTACGAATCAAAAGGAATTCACAAAAATGCATTCTACGTTCGAAGTCTTCTGCTGTTAGAGCTTGAACTTTGGTAAATTTTTACGGATGCATTCCGTGATTTTTCAAAATTCGTTGTACTGAAGCATGTGATACACCTAAATCTTTTTCTGCACTGTGAATGGAAGCTTCTGGATATGCATAAAAATATGCCAAAACGTTAACAGCATTGTCCTCATTTGAAGTAACCGGTTTTGGTAATGTTGAAGGCGCTTTTAACATGGAGCCATAGTTAAGAAAATTATTTTGTAATCTTACAAAATTCCTCTCGTTCATTGGTGTTAATTCAGGATACATTTTTTGAATTTTTTACAAGTTCTGGCAATGATTTGATCACACTGTCCGTGTATAATAAATAATTTCATAAGAACTTCGTTTGAATAATCAATATTTGTATTCATTTTTGGCGATTTTTTGAAACACCGTCCATAACCATTCATCAATTACTTATAAAAGTCACCAAACTGTCATAAGCTTGATATTTCCACGGCTACCTAGAAATCAAATTCTTTAAAAGTCATTTTTTGTACAACTGTTATTGAAAATCCCTTTGATAGAAACACTTCAATCAGAACACCTACCAAAAAATCATTTAGAAAAGTTCACACATGCAGTTCGTGCTATTGGTAATATTAAATCCCTGACGATGACGAAGTAGTATTCAGTCCAACTGCAGAAAGTCCTTCATGACTAACCAATAATCTTCCTTAAAATAATGTGAGTTGGCGTATGTAGTTTAACATATGCCTTGTAATCCAAAGATCGTGTGTTCAAATCTCATGGATCCTATATTTTTTTTTATTATCAGCAGTAACGATATACAAAAAAATTTGTATGATACATTTGTTAAAAGTGATTTTGTTTTTCTCGTGAGTTTGCTCCACTTGCTGACGCTCGTTTTGCAATAATCCCCACTCACAAAATAAAATGCCACTTTCAAAACTTGTAGGTAAAACGTGAATAACTATTTTTCCACAAAAACGGCTTTATTAAGAAAACTTGACGATTTAGGTGTGGGGACATGTAAATCATCTTGAAGCATTTTTCACCATCTTTCAATTTATCGATTAATATACAGGGGGTTTCATTTGAAAAAATGAACTTTCGACTACTTTTATGCACAATGGAAATAATAGTAATTTTAGCACGCCCTGTATGATATGGAGTCGATTTCTTGATGTTATTTGAATATTTTGAGTTTGTCCAAACTATCATCAAAATATCAACTTTTCTTGAATTGAGAGCACTGATGTACTTAATTTCAATTAAGGCTATGTTTTGGACCATATTTAGCACAATTTATTTTTTATCTCGAAAACAGATAGAGATAGGTATAGGACATTATCAATAAAAAAGTAATAAAATACTAGAGCGATCCAAAAATGTATTAATATACGGGGTGTTCCATTTAAAAAAATATAATTGCTAGGAATTTTTGATAGAAGTGGCAACGCCGCAATGCTGAAAATATTTCAGATCGATAGAACAGGCAAGGAAATGTGAGAGGTGAAATTTTCAGAAAAATCATGCTTTGCGTTTTCCAGAAACGTCTAACCTACCATCACACTGTATAGACGTACGAAATTACGTCCAGAAGAATATGACGAACATCCAACACGGAACCTGTACAAACTAGTACAAGGAACGAGATTGATGGAATGGGTGTCATGAGAAAATGGTTGAATAAACGCAATAAGCCCAAGAGACTGGAATGTTTGCTGGAGACTTGGACTAAATGGACAAGTCAGAAAGCTCCCAAGGTACAAAAAAAACACCTAGATATTTCAAACTTGATAATTATAGAACAGTTTTTGAGTCAGTTACTCCTAACTATTTTTTAGCAAGCATCAACCTGAACTAGCCCCATTTTCACCTTCCCGCCAGGAAAGAATCCCGAAAATACCTATTGGTGGATTTGAATATGGCTCCAAAACATCATATAGCCAGTTGACAGAACTTTGATCGAAGTTCTATTTCACAATAAGATGAATTGAAAACGGTATATTTTCAGAGGGGTTACTTTTTGAAAGAGAATCTTTCAAAAAAGAAAGAAAGCAATTGATTTCAGAATGAAGAATTTGGAAACAACCACTTTCATGTGAAAATACTTTTTCCTATTCAGTTTGTACTGCAAACATTCATCATGGAATTGAGTCATTAATCAAAGAGTCTTTTTTTTTCAGTTTGTGTCTGAAAATTTATTTTCCACATGACCTACATATATTTGTGAAAAGTTTATCTCAAAAACTATTGTTTTCGTCCTTTCTTTGGAGGGTTCCTACACTTTTTGTATGAAGACGGAGAAGTAGAAAGCCATGTCCTTCCTTTCCCTAAAAACAATATATTTGTGTATACAAACTTGTCCAACGGTGGAGTTTGTTTGACTACATAGAAACCTAGAAAGAGCCAAATATTAAGCACTAAGAGGAAACAAAATCTATAATCATGAAATTTCACTCCCAGATCTCACATAAGAGTATTACTACTGGTGGTCAGCGATAAAGCTCAACATACATACGGATTACTCAAAACTCACAAAAGCGTTTAATGAACTCATATCATTTTTCAGAGGCTGGGAAGACTGTTAGGATATCAGTTAACAATATAAGTGTCAATTAAGAGAAAACGGCTCAATATAAAACGAGGAGTCATCGATAACCCGACCATGTGCACATGTGCATACATGTGCAACCCCTGTTTATTTGATTTCGAGGTGGTAGCTCCAGTTTTCAAATGTATTGCACATCATGACATGTTGATCACACCAGATGTATAGATATTGTTACGTTTTTCCCGTGAGTTTGAAAATAATTGACCACACTGTACAAATGAACTCAACTTCATTCTAATGCTACACTGACAATACAACACAAACGCTTTAACTAAAAGTTCAGGCTAATACTCAAATATATATCGCTTCATTGCATTACTTGGTACTGCACTTCAAACTACATCGTAAAAGAAGTATCTAGAAGCCGATGACAACATGATCCATTCTATAGTCTATTTCAAAAGAGTGTAGAGTAATAAAATCTCATTAAGTATTCAAAAGCGCTACAGGGTGATCCGTCAATAAATTCTGTCACTTCCCTAGTCCGCATTGCAAAATTATGTCGTTTCATAAAGAGCAGGTAGGTATCACCCTGTTTTAAGGGATTTGTCCATTGTTATCGACGGATAAATACTGAGCCAGAGGCGCGCTAGTGGGATAATTGCCAAAAGAATATGCATTCATAAAAATTATATTAAAGGAAATAAAAATTTAATACAGCAGAACAGTGTTATTAAAAAAATATAAAATGTAACAATAAAATATATACGAACCGAAATCGGGAAATACTCACAAACACACACGAACGAACTTTACGTATTGAAACACTTGTGGGGACTTTAAATCAATTTATTCACAAAAACGACAAGAACTTTACTGGATACGTTATTACAATTTGACACTTGAACAATACTAAAACTGTGAACTTCCCTTAACGTTTAACAACACTCTATTTATACCCTAATTGAATGTTCTAGAGATTACTAGGTACAATTTTCGAGAACCTTCCGAGAAAATAATTATTCAGACTACCCTTAATTCTAAACCCTAACCTAAGCAAAAGTGTCACTGTCACTGATACTGGTCTCTGTCCAGATTGCTTATCCCGCTACAGTATATTTACAATTCAATTAAATTATTCTACATCAGTATAGTCTTCATCCGAAGAACTGTCATCATCCCCTGGTGTTATAATTATAGGGTCAACCACCTGATCGACCAAGTTGTCCAGTTCCCACATTTTATCTTCCTCTTTTAAAACATGCTGGATTGCTTTTTGCCAGTTTTCTGATGTGATTTCCATAATGGCTTGATCAAACAATACCTTGACATCTTTCATTTTAAATGTGGTATTGTGCCTTGCAACATATCCTTTAACTCGTGCCCATATAAGTTCTATAGGATTTAATTCGCAATGATATGGCGGTAGGCGCAGCACAGTTACTTTATACTTTTCTGCTACATCTTCTACGGCATATTTCATGAAGCGAGATTTATGTTGTTTTACTATGGCTAGTAGTTCCTTCTTTACTGAATTCGTCTCAAACTGAATACCTTTTTTTGACAGCCAGTTAATAATTTCTTGCTTTCTCCAAGCTGAAGTTGGTACCTTCTCTAAGCGCCTTGAATGGTAGCTTGCATTATCCATAACCACGACCGAATCAGCTGAAAGAAATTTTTAACATTTCCCCGAAGTAGTCTTCGAAGACATCCGAATTCATGTCCTCATGATAATCTCCCGTCCGGCACGACTCAAAGCTTAACAAACCTTCTTTTAAAAATCCGTCTTAGCTTCCAATATGCCCGAAGTGCCCGAAGGCACTTTAATACCCGTCGAAAGGCCTTCTATGAAAGCTTGGCGAGAACTTGTTATATTTTTATCTTGCCACATTTTTTTGACTATATAACCTTCGTTTATCCACGTCTCATCAAGATAAAAAATTTTCTTTTGCTCTCTGCGGTACTGCTTTATAGTTGTCAAATATTTTCGTCTCCAGCAAACAATTTCATCACTTTCCAGTAATAGTGTCTTTCGATTGTGCTTTTCCCAGGCAAAATTCATACTTTTTAAAGTTTTCCATAAAAGTTTTCTGGATATCAAAGGAATATCGTTATCTTGGCTTATCTCGATAAATATTTTTTCAAGAGTGGGTATTTCCTTTTTAAAATAAAACGAATGAACTTTTCTTCGAATGTCACATTTGGTGTCTTCATCTAAGATTTTTATTGGTCTTCCTGATTTTCTCTTGCATGGACTTACCTGGCCTGATATCTTTCTTTCTCGCAATAATTTAAAAATCGTGGACTGTCCAATTCCAGTCATTCGGGCACATCGCTCAACACTTTCTTGCACAGACAAATTAGGGTGATCGTGTTTTATGCAATCATATACATTTAAAATTATAACTTTTTCGCAAACAGATAGCGGAGAATTTTTTACACTTCTTTTCTTTGGAGTAAATGTCCCCATTTTATAACTTTTTCACTATTTCTATATCACAATATCACTGTACGTTTAATTGGTGTAGTAACAATTACTATTATAACTCGAATGTTTAAGACACCATTACAATATATTTAAACCCTTTTTCTTAATTACCTGGGTTTAATAGGTATTGCATGATTGGTGGGCAGGGTCAAAAAGGGATTATTATAATGACATGGCACCTCGGAACTAAGTGTTAACCCTTTTTTGAGAAATCATGCTCAAGTATATGAACCCAAATTGCATATTAAATAAGTTTACAAGAACCACTAAAATTAATCTTAATCTTTTTTTAAGAAATTTTACTTACCTAAATACATGTAGGTACTTAGTTTTAGACCAAATTACTTCCCAAAAATGGCCTTTTATTATTATCTATGTCTGTAATTTTTAATTTACTTTAATTATTAAGTTTAATAATCCTAAGATTTGCCTACGCCCATGGACGACAACGAAATTCAGGCAAATTTTATGACACTTCATGATTTATTACTCTACACTCTTTTGAAATAGACTATAGAATTCATTAAACATATTTTGGTTCACCAATTCGATCAACCTAGAGTTTTCAATACAATCTAGATTGATTGTATACAATTCCTTGTCATTTTTGAGAAATTCGTTCTCTAATTGAATATACGATCTCGCAAAGTACCAACACTAATTGCCACTACCATTTATGAAGAATTGCTTTTTTTCTGAGACTGCGATTCTGCTAAAATGACAATAATATTCGAGGGTTGAATAAATCTTACCATGAAAATATCAACCAAGAATCTTCATGAAAATCGATGAAAGAGCTTGGAAATAATAATCCTTGATATCAATTCCATAGAAACTGCTCTATATTCAAAATTAAACGTTAAACATTTTTTCTTACCTTTCCTCAAAATATCGACGTTTTTCGTCATGATTAAATAATGTTGGTTGAGGGTTTCACAAGTTACTGAAAAACCTTCATTTGATATAAATTATCGACAGAAATATGAATGACCAATCATATTTTATCTCCTTTTATTCTTCTCATCGTAAAAGATAATATAGATATCAGTTAACTTATCGTTAAGTCAAATAAACGCCATACAAAACAAACATAATTTCCCCCCACCAGAGAACATAAAACTCATAAACCAAGTCAACAAGGGAAACCACATGGACATTTGGAAAAACTTGAACATCCATAAATTTAACAGTCACAATTTAACAGAAGATCTAACACAATGAATAGTACCTGATGCAGTACAAATACAGGCAAATTTACCAAAAGTACCTGAAATACCTGAGTTGAGACGTTCGGACCGTATAAAGAGGCATACGAGAGGATGACAAGTTCAGTTTGAGGAGTGCCTAGAAGATGACAGTACGACCAGCTGTCGAAAGCGCTCGCAGATAATTAATAGAAGATATAAAGCTCCAAATCCTTTTTGTGAAATTCAATATCAATATATATATATATATATATATATATATGTGTGTATATATATATATATATATATATATATATATATATATATATATATATATATATATATATATATATATTATATATATATATATATATATATATATATATATATATATATATATATATATATATATATATATATATATATATATATAATATATATATATATTATATATATATATATATATATATATATATATATATATATATATATATATATATATATATTTATATATATATATATATATGTATATATATATATATATATATATATATATATATATATATATATATATATATGTGTGTGTGTATATATATATATATATATATATATATCTGGAAAATCAACACCGCCGTGTATAGCGTCGTCCAATCGGTTTCCGAATCGAAAGTACGAAATCCTGGCCTTCCGGTTCGGAAGATTGAACGGCGTGTACACAAGATGAGGGCTAAAGTCACGTCGGCGAAACAACACGCGTCTCGTATCCAATGTGTGATGGATTACAAGGTGGCCAACAGGCCTTTCACGCCGCAGTGCGGCGAATAGTCGCTGGATATAAAGAGAACCTACTCATCGATAGATGTGTAACGCAGGACTCGATACAATATAAGTGTAATCTCTCTATGGCCTGGATCGATTACCGTAAGGCATTTGATACAATATCGCATGAGCTCATCTTGCATTTGCTCAGATGCCTTGCGGTACCCGACAAAATAGTGAGATGCATTGTACAACTGATACCACTCTGGCGAACTCGCTTCAACAAAACATCCCGGAAACCGGAGGCACAAGATCAACCATTTGTTTTATATGGATGATCTTAAACTTTATACCTCTCGAGAGAAGGATCTACATCAGTCCTTGAGGGTGGTGGAAGAGTTAGGTTAGGTTAGGTCCAAAGTGAGTGAGTCTATTCGACACTCCACCGCAACCCGCAAGGGTTTATTATGGCTCACACATATTCTCACTCGGCCAAACAAACCAAGCTTCTTGACGAAGCCGATTAGTTTATATGGTGAGTGGTCTTTCAGGTCAGGTGGCAAGAATACGGCTCTGCCGAACTCTGAAGAGCTGATTTGGTACCCAGCGGGGCAGGCACAAAGTATATGCTCTGTTAATGAGGTAGTCGGATAGTCAAGTTGCAAGATTCCCACCTTTATACCCACGACACCCTTTCCATATGAGGATTTTTGCACGTCAGCTTCACCTGACGATGCCTCACAATCAGCCGTGCAGGGTTTTTTCGCCTCTGGTGTTGGTGAAACCTCACTTGAGCGCAAACGTTTGCTGACCTGCTCATGGGGGTTAGTTCCCCCACCTGAGACAGATTCAGCGTACGCCGCAGTTCTCGTTGCTGAACTAAATTTACAGGGAGGTCAATTGAAGTCGTAAACTCGACATCCATCTCCTCTGTAAACTGGCTTCTGAACTAAATTTACAGTGAGGTGCGTTGGAGTCGTAAACTCGACCTCCATCTCCTCTGTAGACTGGCTCCTGGATTGATTTCACAGGGAGGTCAGTTGGAGTCGTAAACTCGACATCCATCCCCTCTATAGACTCGCTCCTGAACTAGATTCACAGAGAGGTCCGTTGGAGTCGTAAACTCGACATCTATCTCCTCTGTAAACTCGCTACTGAACTAAATTTACAGGGAGGTCAGTTGGAGTCATAAACTAGACATACATCTCCCCTGTAGACTCGCTCCTGAACTAAATTTACAGGGAGGTCCGTTGGAGTCGTAAACTCGACATCCATTTCCTCTGGAGACTCGCTCCTCAATTAAATTTACAGGGAGGTCAGTCAGTTGGAGTCGTTAACTCGACATCCATCTCCTCTGTAGACTCGCTCCTGAACTAAATTTACAGGGAGGTCAGTTGGAGTCGAAAACTCGACATCCATATCCTCTGTAGACTCGCTCCTGGATTAAATTTTACAGGAAGATCAATTGGAGTCGTAAACTCGACATCCATCTCTTCTGTAGACTCGCTTCTGATCTAAGTTTACAGGAAGGTCAGTTGGAGTCGTAAGCTCGACATCCATCTCCTCTATAGACTTAGCGTCAGAAAGAATTTTTTAGGTTTACTCTGTCCATAAAGATCCCACGAGTACCTAGGGAAAGAAGGTCAATCACGGCAGAGCCCCGCATTACCGTGACAAGACGATGCGATTGGTATCTCGAAGGTTCCGTAGAGACAGCTGATAGGCTCAGTGTCATTCATCCTCTTGGCACGGATACACACACCTTAGGGAATAACAGAACCACAAGTGATTCTGTCATTTCCGTATCCAGCGGGGCTACGTGGAAGCAGACATCCGATGGCCGGTTTGCTCAACCCCCACATCCCAAGCATGCCGAAAACAGCATGCACAGTGGTTCAGGCAGTGAAAGATGAGCAAGGACAGCCAATTCGCTGAAGAGTACACGTATACTATCGGTATGAAATTCGGGATAGACAAATGTGCAATGGTCCATCTCAAAAGAGGATGATGCGGAGACTACGGAGAGGATGTGCAGCTCGTAGATGGAAGCATCCTACACCATCTGGATGCCGGAAAGACGTATACAACTTCGGGGTGGAACAACGCCACTCACAAGAGGTAACAGCAGTAAACAACTCTCTCTGCGGCCAGTATCAGCACAAACTTCGACAGATCTGGTCATCTGAACTGTCGGGGAAGAACAAAGTTGCTTCAACAAATATGCTTGCCGGTCCAATCTTACTCTACTCGTTTGGAGTAGTGAAGTGGACTCGGGAGGAGCTGTATCAACTCGACGTAAAGAGCCGAAAAATGATGCATCTCTATAGGAGTTTGCATCCCAAATCGTTCGTCCCACGGTTGTACTTCCCCCGACAACAGGGAGGCCGGGGACATTTGAGTTTGCTGTGTCTACATGACATAATGGTACTGGATATAAACTGTAAAGTCCTCAGGAGTTCGGATCCCCTTCTGTGCATGGTCCGTGACCATGAGAGAGCAGGAATTGGAGCATTTCTCTTCAGGGCAGCTGCCCAAGCAGCTGATGAACTCGGTTTAGTTTTCGACACTTAATGGGGTGACCACAATTCCGTCGCCGAGTTGGAACGTTGGAAGCCGTTCAGCAAACAGCTCATATGAAAGCTCACCTCACTTTTGCGGAAACCCAAGGATGGGCCAATGCATGGGGTCTTCTTCAATAAAATTGAAGACCTTGGCTTATCAAAGCGCCTGACTTTCGCTTTCCTCAGGTCGAGTGAGCTGAAGTCGGAAACTGAGGGGTTCATCATGACTTGCCAGGATGGTGTCGTCAACATCTCAGTCTACCGCAGTCGCGTGATGGGTATAGAGGTTCCTGACACAAGGTGCAGGGCCTGCCGCGAGGCGTCCGAAACCCTAATGCACTAGCTATCAGCATGTCCAGCATATGCGGTCTCGGCCTATATGCATCGATATAACGCGGCCCAAAGAGTCCTATATCACCATCTACGGCACTCTTACGGTATTGACGAGGCACTGGTGTTGCCCTACGCTCCGGGGATATTGAATCCGTTGTGGGGAACGAGAAGTGCCAAATTTACTGAAACTTTTCGTTCACCACCCTCAGGCTCATCCAAGCTAATAAGCCTGATAGTACCTCTCGTCCACCAGAGCAAAACGATATTTGTCATGAAGTTTTCAGCATCTGGAGAGACGAATATCGTCCGAAAAGAGGAGGAAAAACGGATAAAATATCGAGATTTTCTCTTCGAACTCCGTAGACTCTATCCAAACCACTCTATCAAGATGGTTGTTCTGATTATTGGAGTCCTTGGTGAAATGATGCCCTCTCTACTCTCGAATTTCAAAATCATACCGGCTTGCCGCACTAAGGCAGAAATCTTAGGCACACATATGTAGAAGGCTGTCATATTTGGCTCACTGCGCTTTCTCAGGGCACATGATTCTCAGACCCAATGATCACTTACTCCACGGTGTGGGGAGTGGTCAAAGGTTGATAATGCTGGCGCGCCCTTTCGAATGTATCGGGGCTTCGGGGGATAGGACTTGACCAGCGCATACTTCTGTGAAAAAAATATTAATGGTTTTTATTGATGGTTCTATACAATTAAAACCAATCAAATGGCAGGATAGAATATCTGCGTATGATCACATAGATTGCTCTTCTATCCAACCGTAAATATTTTTCTATAGTGCTTGTGTTTTGTTTGTGCTTGTGTTGTGTTTTGTTGAAAAAAAGGCAAAATATTCAGAGGTATATATAAATATCTAAACACCCAAATCATAAACAGCAGTGTGCCACAATGAGGTATTCCACGTTCTACGATTTTATCATATATAGCCGATATCATCTAAATTAGTAGTCGATGTGCGGATGACAGGCTAGTACTGGTTAGTTTCTCATCTAATGCTATTCGTCAACTGCAAGATTCTCTATATCAAGATATTGAAATTGATCTCAGACTAATCACAAATAGTCGCAATCTCAATCTTAATTCTTGTACATCAAAAATAAAAGTGTTTCTCTAGAAATCACTACGATTTCTCCAAATTTTTTATCAATATAAACGATGAATACTTTCAAAATTTCCCATCATTCATAAACTCAAATTAAATATGAGGATTTTGTTTATAATGTTGAAAATGCTGTAAAACTTCAGTTGCATTGAAACTCTTCAAATCTGTTTAGTTGTATCTTCCAAATATACAACTCAGGTAGTACCGAATCATTGCGTTAGGCTTATTTTTGGTCTACTTACTTATACCTTTTCGATGAAGGGTTACAATGCCTCAACATGGAGAAATGTTGGAAATTATAGAAAGAGTTCTAAGAAAAGTTTTTGACATCGAATATGTCCTTACTTCGATTGTCGGGAAGAACAACATCTAATTATCACTCTATTTCTATTATTGTTTGCGATTTCTTTCATCTGGAGAACTGCGTTTATGTGGAATAAACTTTCTGAGAAGTTTTTCCAAATGGAGTCAATCTCCAGCGATTCAAATTCAATGTGAATTGCTATTTTCACACAGGCAACGCTCTGAGAGCGCCTTAAGGATTTTGCTGTAGTGCTTGTGTTTTGTACTTGAAAAAAATTTTCAAACATGTGAAGATAAAAACTGAGGAAAGTGTGCACGAAGTATAAAATTCAATTTTCTGATAACCGGTACCCAAGATTAGATAGAGTATTTATATATAATTTTGATACTTACCCACACACGCTGGGAAAACAGACGTTCCGAGAATATCCTGAGGTTACGTTGAACACAATAATAAACAAGACGAATTGCCAATCTTCGTGGAAAAACATCGATAAGTTTTTTCTAGGTTGGACATCACAAAGAGTAATAACTCCCATTGATAGCACCACTCTAATCATCAATCCTACTAACCAAAATGGATAATTGGTTTTCTGAAAAATATGGAAAATTAGAATTCAATGAAAATATTCTCTGTGATTGAAAACACTTTCCTTTTGCTCAATATTTTCATTGCTTACCAACAATCATTTTTGAAAATTTGCAATTTTCAAAATCGACTCTTTCATTGCTCACGACATTTTTCAGATAGTAGTATACATCACCATAGCTTATATTGTTGAAAATTTTCCATCTGCAGATAATCTAAATTCGAGTCATTCTCGAAAAATTAGGTTTGCTAATATGTACTCAGCTTTATTGAGTACAATGAAAATTAATTTTTTCACACCCGGAAAATATACCGTCTTCCGATGCACGTTTCGCTAACTAAGTTAGCATCATCAGGAAATCTTGGTTAGCAAAACTTACATCAAGTGACAGTATTTTGTTCTGGTGTGGGAAAATGTATTCCAATAGATTCATTGAGTTTGCAATGTATTTGTGAATTTTTTATTTTAATTTCACAAAATATTCATGAAAACTACATTGTGCTCTGGGATAGGAGCAATATGGGGTATCCAGTGAGGGGTAGTACGAAGTACACTATTTTATTTGTCACAGAATAAGCATAGATAGATTTCTTCTAAATCTACGTCATCAACTCCTGCACAGGCTGTATGGGACCACTGTCCTCATAGCTGGCAGGCCACCCAACGCTCTCCGAAGACGCCCTCCTCAATATTTTCTCCATCAAAGCGAGCTTTTTGAGTTTTCTGCTTTATCGAGTTTTTTCAAGCGGGGATCATTTGGATTTGAACAGTTCTTCGTCCTGAATTGTTCGTGTTTTTCCAGTTTGTATTTGTAGGAGATTGAAGTGAAAACAACCGTTTTCCTCCTCTGCGATTATTTTTTCACGTTTGGTTTTTTATTCGACTGTAGGGATGGGAATAATGTTTTTGGGAGAAACATTCTCGAAGGAAGTTGTTGAATCAAGACTGTTTTCGTCTTGTAAAGATGGTCCGGGTTGAGGCTTTGAGATAGGAGTTTTCTGATATGAATGTGTCGATATTGCAGCTAAAATAGGTTTGAGAGGTACTTCTTCAAGGGGAAGTGACAGTGGTGGCTGAATTTCAGCAGTTGAAGAAGTTGTTCCAACCTTATCATTTGTAAACGGTATGTCTACTGTTGATGCAGCTAAAAAATCTGAATCTATGGAATTATTTCGGTTAAACGGCCATATTCTACTGTTTTTAATGCATTAATCGCTGTGGACATTATTGCAGCTTTAATACAGCTTTTGCAAAAATTTCGATCTGGATGCGACGGTAACCAGTTAGAACAAGCATGATCATAATACACACTCAATGTTTTCATGGAGCCAACATCCAAAGGTTGGAGCCTGTGGTGGGGAGATGGGGAGCCAAGCATAACAGCACCATTCTTACATGCATTTCCAATAACCTCTAAAATTTGCGTATGCGTTACGTTCGATCTAGAAGTTACAAGACTAGGTCACTTATTGTGACCCCAGAAAATTTGATGAATCGTTGGAACAAGCTCATGAAGGTTCCAGTTGTCATTCAGCCTCGAGCGTTGCAGGAGGTCGATCCAATAATTCCTGCTTCATTCTCTGTGGAGGAAATATCAGCACAGGAAGCATATAAGTTCCAGCTGCATTGAAACACCTCTCAACAGCAATCGTCTGCCCTCGTTCTGCAGAAGAAAAGGGGTCTACTTATTTTCTTCCTATTTCAACAATGATTTTGCTCTTTGTTTTAACGACGCATGATGTTTCAGTCTCGTCGCAGTTATATATTCTATCTGACATCAAATTATATCTGTCAGAAACTTCCTCAAGCGAAGAATAGAATTTATTCACGGCCACTTTGTTGAAACCCATACAAACCCATAGGTCAGGCTGCCGATGTGGCTTCTGATTTTCGAATTGATAAATCCGGGTGACGTTTCATGAAGCCTTTCAACCAATCTATGCCAGCAATATTTTTAACATGTTTTAAATTGTGAGTCTTAGCATTTTTTTTGCATGCTGACAGGCTTCTCATCGTAGAACAGCTGTCAATCCAAATAATCGTTTATTCATATCTTTCACAAACCTAACAAGTTCCTCTTCTTCTTGTTTCGAAAATACGGATTTGAAGTTACCTGGAGCTGAATTAAGAGATACCTCGCCTTTCCTTATTTTTGCGACGTAACGCTCCAATATGATCTGTGGAACATCGTGCAGTTGAGCTGCTTCTCGGTAAGCTGCTGATTTGCTCGAAACTGCATCAATTGTGTGTTCCATTGTTTTTACAAACCAACTGCCCCTAGACCTTTTTTTTTGTAAATTCGGACAAATTTCAAAAATCTAAAACAAAATAAATAATATTATTGTAATATTATCAAATGAACAGACCATTCCATAGTCATATCCCCGTTATGCCCTTATGTCTAACAGAATTTTAAACAACGAACAAAACAATTAATACAAGGTCTGAGTGATTTTGCGCAAAATATATGAATAGTTGATGTTAGCAGTAATACATATAAAAAACTATACTAGTAACTATATAGGTAAGTAACACTTACCTTTTCAGACGAGTCTTGGTAACCGCACAAAATTAGATGAAATTTTACAAAAAAAAAAAAAGAATGGGCTTGTTTCATGATTTTTTGTTTATAGTTCACTTGATAGAAATTTCGAATTGAAAAACAGTGCACTTTGTTTCATTTCTCTAAGTACCTTAGTTTTCCCGTAATTAATTATTGAAAATCGAATGTGGTGGTGACGTCACGACACTATTCCCGCTTCTTGTTCAATTGACCAATAGGAATAATAGAAATAATCAACATTGCCAAATCGTAAAATTTACGGAGCCATAATTATCAACGTAATTATGGAAGTGTATATAAACCCGTTAACGTTTCAATTAATGAAAAATTCTCTACATGGAATAAAATGTACACGAAAAATCATATTTGGAAATAAGTTCTATTTCTAAAATTAGTACATAAAGTCGATGGATCACAAAATATTTACCTAAACCATGATTTTATGCATTATTCAATAATATACAGTTATAAAAATAAAAAAATATAGCAAACTGTATTAAAGAATCATTTCAAATATTCAATTTATTCTACAATCCTCAATCTGTACGACTGCAATTTATTATAAAAAAAGCGATTCCTACATACGTACCTCTTTCTAACATAGCTACTAAATTCAAGCGTTATAGGCTCGCTTGGGTAATCCAAAACTTGAGAGGAAGGTTGAATGAGGTCAAGTATAGACAGAATTGATTTTACTCGAACTGATCCAACAAAAGCTTCTGGGGTAATAATACCATCAATTATATGATGAAATTCAATTAATTTTGTTTCATACTTTCAGTAACAAGATTAACTCCAGATAATAATTTCTGTGGAGAATACTTCGAGTTGAAATAAAAATCTGTGTCAATATTTTTGTTCCCCTTTCATTTATAGACACATTTTAAATGATTTCTATAAAGTCTTGGAAGAGTAGAAGGACTGTAGTTCTTTCTTTTCAATACTTCCACCCATTTTTTCCTCATCATTTTATCCTTTGGGAACCTAAACTCATTATATGAAATAACTCACTTATAAACCAATGTGCTTTCTGTTTTCTTTTGCCTTTTCGCACAATTGAAATCAGCACAAGAATGCACCATATTAAGATTCAAATATATCTCTAAAACACTTTCAAAACATACACAAACTGAACTCTATGAAAAAAACGAATTGTTCCTGTCAGCTAAGAATAAGTTGAAACTCAATGTTGCAAAAACAAGCAAAATGGATCCATATTGAAGCCAAATTGTCATCCAGTCAGCCAGCGCCCGTTATAATGCATGCGACCATGTACTCTTTCTAATGTCGATGGTTTCCACAAACTTCGTTTTTTTGTTAAAATAATTTCGAAATGAATGTTGAACCTAGGTTTGTTAAAGCTGACTCCCGACAACTTACTGAGATTCGATTTTGAAATGATCGATGAATTTTACTTGAAAAATTTGCAATACTTTGGTACCGAAATAAAGAATGAAAAATTTAAACGGTAGGAGGTATATTTAGTAGGTCCCTTTTATTCATATGACATTCATTTCAGACTTTGTCTTTTATCGAAGGATGGAAAGTTTTTATTTAATTTTTTTTCATCTCGGCCAAGGAGCAGTATGGTGTCTGAGAAGAGAAGCAAAAATATGTACAGTGAAATGTAGAATTACTCCAGAACATATCAATCCAAAAATAACCTGAAAAAATATTTTTCCGAATGTAAACTAATGACACGGAATATACAGCAAAATAAGCACCCGCCGAGACCTACCTTTTCAAAAATTCGTTTAGTTGATTAGATAATTGTAACAGTTGTATTAACACCGAGTTAACAACGATAACAACAAAAAAGGCGTTTGTCAAATTGGATCATCAGATCTGTGATTGGATATTGAAAACCAATACACTTGGCAACTCCGCTCTAGACACGATCAATTTTATCGGTCAACAGACACGCGGCCAATTTAAATTCTTGCTTTTCGAATTATTCTTTTTCCTGCAAATATAAAGAGATTTTGGGATCGATTAGGCTTGATAAGTATAATATACCCCTAACAAGCCCATTGGTCGTCAAAAAAAACAAGTGCACTCTAATCGCCTGTCACTGCCATACTGAAGGCAGATGCGAAATACCCTCTTATTGGCGAAAACAAAACACAGCTGAATGTGCGTAGTTACTTGTATGTGTGGGTGGCCCCGTCGTGCCTCGCGTCCCCGTTATGCCCCCTTCCCTATACTAAACTCTTTATTATATACCATGAAAAAATATAATCGAAAACAAGGACAAGGAATATATTTCAAAAAAATATCTTTCATTTCTCAAAGATTAGTATAACATCTTTTACGGCATCAAATGTAGTCCTCAACTTCATTTTTGACATAATCGTAACTATCATTGAGTAATGTCAGTAATGATAAAATCCAGCATCACAATTAAACCTATCACTATAATACTAAATGGTGAAAGGAAGTAATAGAACGAAAAAACTGACAATTCAAATCATCATTTGATGAATCTAGAAATGTTCCAAAATGTATGATGGAAGACTATTTATATTTCGGGAACTGGCAAAACTAATGTCACTAGGTGTAATGTGGCAGCACCAAGATAAAGATTTACATTTTTTGCCATAAACGTACACACTCACAACGTTTTGATGAACAAGTGCTATTTGTTTCATTCACAGTGAGTTAAACAAATTATATTGACCAAAAAATATTCAAGAGGAGGTTTTCCTTAGACCTTCTTCAAAACATGATCACATCTCTCAGCATGTAATCTACTATTACTTTTATGAGAACTGATTCTTTGAGTAATCTTGACGTTTGACCAAAATATTCATTACTACAGATTATACATGATATGATATATATTAATTGGGATTGGACACTCATAGGAGTTTCATCCTTAAGTTTTGAAAACAATTTATTGATGGTTAATATGGTTCTGAAAGTCATTTTTACATTTGAATTTCAGAAAATTTTGCATAACTTAGGTGTCATAACACTAATAAGGGATATGTTCCCAGTAATGAGTACCTATTTTTCTCTCAATACCGTTCTGCGTAGTAAAATTAGTTAGTTATAATCACAAATATAATCAATTATATTCAGACTCTATTACTTTCAAGTTATCATTTTGCAATTGGAGAATTGACATAGATTCCGACGGACTGCTCGAAGCTGACTTTATAGAATATTATAATGGTATCGTTGATATAAAAATACAGAAAACTAATAACTGATTTCAAAACTATACCTCTCCTCTAAGTATCAGATGCTGAAAACATTTCAGTAATTTTTCAATCACCTCAATATCCAAAAACAAAATACCAAGTCACACTGAACCCAGAAACCTCTACTTCATAAATTAACGACATTCTCGAATGCGACCTTGGAAATTACGCCACAGAAATTAAATTCGATAATTACCAATAATTGAAAAATTAACAGAGCCTCGAATTGAAAGAATTTTCAAATTAAATTGTAATCTTCAGAACACTGATGTTATACTGGTAGCTCAAAACAAAGAAAACTTTCGTTTACCAAATGACCTAATAAGAGTAGATGAGCAAGACGAGTTTTTGACTTCAATCATAAATCCGAACGTCATACCCAATACAATGAATTTTTCAGACATAAACATCGAACTCATTCAAAATTTCCCTGCAAACCACTTTTATGAAACAGAAACGAAACTGAATCAAATCAATAACAAATACATGTTCAGGATTGTCGGACATTTTCTATCTAGATTGTGATCGATTGACGTTTATAAACGAAATCATACACTCGATAGACACAAAAGATGCAAAACCGGTCTTTACAAAATCATACCACCATCTCTAAATTCATAAGGAAGAAGTCAGAAGACAAATAAATAAAATGTTAGAATACGGAATCATACGCTCTCCTATTTCTCCTTTTTCATCCCCTGTGTGGTTATTCCAAAAAAATAGATGCATCTGGAAAACATAAATGGCGACTACCGAAAGTTGAATGAACTGACTGTAAATGACAAAAATCATCAAATTATATAAAACCTTCTTGATCAACTTGGCAAATGCCAATACTTCACTACCCTTGATCTTGCTTTGGTTTCCTTCAAATAGAAATCGATGACAAAGACATCCCAAAAACGCCTTTCATGGTGGACAACAATCATTATGAATTTCTCAGAATGAGCTTCGGCCTCAAGAATACCTCATCGACGTTTCAAAGGGTGATGGATAACATTCCAGAATCAGCGATGTATCGCTTACATGGACATCATAATTTACTGCCCTACCATTCATGATTACATATTCAGACTATGAAAAGTATTCCAAAGACTCCGTCAAGCCAATCTCAAAATCCAACAAGATAGGTGTGAATTCCACAGAAAAGAAATAGCATATCTTGGCCATTCAATCACAAAATGGAGTGAAGCCAAACCCCACCGAAGTTGATTGAATCATAAACTTCCCAGAACCTAAGAATGAGAAAGAGATGAAAGCATGTCTCAGCTTGGCAGGATATTACAGAAGATTCATCCCAAATTTCGCAAAAATATCAAAACCTCCTACAAAATTACTTCAAAATGACACCCCTTTCAGTTTTGGAGATGATTGTAAAAACTCATTTGAAAAATTGAAACAATCTTTTGTTTCGACCGAATACCCAAATTTCGAAGACACTTTTCTATCAACCACATATGCAAGTGCATATGCTATTGGAGCTATGCTATCTCAAGGCCCCATTGAAAAAGATTTACCTGTTGCATATGCTTCACGAATCCTCTGTTCAGCAAAATCCAGTATCAACCTCTTCGGGCAGAAATTTAACTTAGTAGATGGCGTCTTAAAATCGAGATATATGACTTTAAAATCATAAACCAACCCAGAAAAATTAATGAAAACGCTGACGCAGATAACCCTGAAATCCTTACCAGAAATCGTGCCCTTAGTATTCGTGACGAACTTACAAAATTCACACAAGTTTCTCCAATCCCAGATAAAACGGCAAAAACAATATCAGACACTCTTTTTCTATACTTCCAACATTATGGTATCCATTACGAATTCATTGCGACTATGGAAGAAAATTCGATAATGCCCTACTTGAAGACCTATGTAATCTATTCAATATAAAATTTAGATACTCTAGCGTGAAGGATCCTTAATCCAATGGATCAGTGGGAAGATTTCAGACCATGTCACAAAAAATTTAACAGACCGTTCGTCATATAACTTTTTTTCCAAAATTCTGTAATACTCCTAAATTCACAACCATACCAAAGAAAAACAGTAAAATTTGATCGTATGAAATTATAAACTGAAAATTTATTTATTTTCAGATTTCTTCTGGTAGTTAGATCAGTAGTCACCCCGTCAGTAACCAATTACAATATCCAACCAATCAATAACATCATAGGTGTGTATTATTACGAAACTGGCAACATTGTCCTTACAAATGACAAATAGACGTTATAAGTAAACAAAACTATTTCTCAACTTCGAGAAGCTTTTGAAAACAACTTCAAAATACCCCATTCATTTATCGATACAACTCGAATCAGCGGTCATAGTCAGTCGGTAGCCAAGCGGTTCGGCGAGGGTGCTTTGTTCACTCACTCGAATTGACTGCCGTGTTGGTCGGTGGTTCAAGCCCTAGTCTGAAAATCTTGAAATTATAATTGTCGAAGTATTTCAAACCAAATCTAATTTAGTTTTCGTACTCAAAATACTCAAAATCCTACCTGAAATGTATTCCTTATACCATTCATATCATATTCCGATATTTGATAACAGAACAGGATTGCATCACATTATGTCAATTATTCAACAATATATCGCAAAAGACGATGATTCTTCGATGTTCGTACCAATTACAGATATGAGTGTTTGTGAATCGTTAATACATATAACTAAATTGTGCTACAGTATGTTCGCGTATTCAACTGACCAAAACTCAATTCGTGAAGCCAAAGAGTTCAAAAAATATTCCAATGAACTGTCAAAGTTCTCTTTCCTTCAGCCAAAGCTTAAAGTGCACAAAATTTAAACATATTTTTGGCCTATAATACTTTCCGAACCGGTACAAGTTCCAAGAGAAGAAATCGAAAACGGAATTGATCTACAAAAATTCCATGGTGACTCTCGAAACCGATTCTATTGAATTCATCAGAATCATGAAAATTTGAGCGGATTCCAGATTCTCAAAACTGTCAAATGTTTCGAAAATCATTCAGTTCTGATCCCATACAATTGCTGTAACGACATCCCGGACAAATCAAGCCTCCCGAAGCTGAAGCCGCTGAAACTAAGTGACTTGAACGTCATGATTTGGATATCGCCAAGCATGAATTGAATTCTTACTCTCCTCTTGAATCAATTTTATGTAACCGAACACATCTGATGGTTTACTTACTTTACACTCATCACACTCATTGTTGTACTAATAATTCTGTACATTTTCTGTAAATACAGAGGAAGGCGCAGAAGAAATCTAGCTATTGAAAACTCAAGCTACCCTCCGTCGTCATGACCCAGAACTATCAGACCACTGAAACGTCTAGCCAACACTAATACCCAGTTTCAGAGATGAAAATCCAGAGGAAAAAGAAATCGACCTCAATGCAATGTGATACATTCCGTGATTCTTCATTGCATTCCCAGTCTTAAAAAGTCGCCGCATTGAACCAACTTTCTCAATTTGAAGGGAGTTGATATACGTTATTTACTGACCTTCTCTATTCATACTCAAGATGACATGGATCAATTTCAATGTTGATTTATGCTGAATCGACATCCGGCAATAAGCAGTTCTCAAAACGACGACACAAAGACTCCTTATTTTCTTTCTTCATTTTCAAACTATGCCATCATCTATTTTTCTATAAATTCCACCCTGTGTTGCGAAATGAGTTAGTTATAATTAGTTATAATCAGTTACATTCAGACTTTGTTACTTTCAAGTTATAATTTTGTTATTGTATAACTCAATACTGTTCCACTCTTTTCAAAATGAATATATTTTTTTCAAAACTCATATTTCCATAGTGAGATATAACACACATATGTCTTTCATGAAAATGATATCTTGATGGATAAATAATAAACAAAACATCAGTTGATACTTTTTAAACGTAATCCATAAATACTCTTGTAGATAAAATCATATATCAACGAAATTCAACAGCTTAAAATTTCCTTCAATTTATCACATGTGTTCTTAAAAAATGATAACTTCAAGATAATCTGCAATGTATACAATGTTATCTATCATACACCTGCGATATTACAAAGACTTGTTTTCAGTAAAACTCTAGGTAATCGATATAATATCTACTCATGTGCGTACCTGTTAGCCATAGCTGAAGTCGAAATCATTAGATATATCCTTACACTTATATTAATAATGTTTTAATCAGTACCAATACTTCAATTACGAATATTTGATGCCGGATATCATTCTCTTATAACCTCTACATTTTGGAATAAACTGTGAATCCAATAAAATGATAAGTTTCACATATTGAATATAGTAATTCGTAGTGGTTCGGTACTTGATAAGCGATTGGTTCAGTTGATGTAACGTTATAGCTTTAGTAAATATCAAAATAAATGTTATTAGTATTTTTATTTGTTAGGGGAGATATGCCTGAGATGGCATACTGGCTGAGACGACATAACACGTGTTTCATCTAAACCTTTTTGAATTTGGCGCTGTTCTAACCAAAAACTATCATCAATGCTTGAGCATTTGGCAACAGTGTGCAAAAGTCATGCGTCAAATTCCTTTTGGCGGCAGTAGGCTAGTCAGTAGATTTTTGCCTCATGAAAGTTTTTATGAACTGATAAGAAGTTGCCTCCTTATTGATAGTTATTTGAAATTAAAGTTCCATCACGTAATTATTTTTTTTTGTGGATTAATTAGTATATCCTATATTATGGTATCGTTAAAACAAAGCTACTAAAATATAAGTTAGAAAAAGGATCTTCCTGTATTTGTGTCTGAGATGGCATACTATTCATGTGGACGAGATAGCTGGTATGCATTTTCATACAAGTATGTATGTCATCTCATACAAATATATGGCTTCTTTCCAAACATAGTTATTGATTATTACAGTGATGGGTCGGTACGAGACAAAATCATCCAGACAAAACTGGTCCAAGCAAAATATGCAGCAAGACATCGATGCTGTTAAACAAAAAAGAATGGGATGGCTAATGGCATCAAAAACATACAATGCTCCTTTTCCTACTTTGAGACGTCGAGCTGCTAACTCAAAAGGTGCCAGCGGAGGTTATCTGGGAAGCCACAAAATTACTTTCTCAAAAGAATTAGAAATTGAGCTAGTTTAGAGCACATTAAAATTTTTGGAAACTAGCTATTTTGGGATGTCAACTTTTGATGTCGAAAAACTAGCATTTCAGATAGCAGAAGCAAAAAATATCCCACATAGGTTTTCACGGCAGAAACACATGGCTGGCTGGGACTGGCTGTCTATATCGCTCAGAACACCAGAATTAACGTCTGCTTCTCGTGCCCGTTACTTCCACAAAGTTCAAATTGAACATTATTTTCAACGTTTATCAGATGTCATTCATCCGTACTCGTTTGAACGAGGAGATATTTGGAATGTCGATAAATCTGAGTTGTCATCTGTTCCGTCTAAAAGAATAAAATCTTCGCGTCTAAAGGGCGAAAACAAGTGGGTATTCTGAGTAGTGCCGATAGGGGGCAACATAAAACAGTAGTATGCTGTATGAATGTCACTGGGTCATTTGTGCCGCCCTCTTTAATTTACCCCCGTAAAAATATGAAAAACGAGTTATTGGATCATGCGCCATTAGTAGCGATTGGGCTGACTCAAGAGAAAGACTGAATGAATAGCCATGTATTTTTAAAATAAATTGAAGACTACAAAAAATTTGCGAAACCAACTGTTAATAACGCAACAAATGGTTTTTTATTTGAAAGTGATTGACAATGTTTCATGATGAATTTCACTAGTTCGGACTTCCATTGTCTAATATATGAAATGATTTGAAATCCCTGAAACAACTAAAAAAGAAGAATTGAAAATCAATAACTGAAAATAACAACTACATTAAACAAAAAAAAACCTGAAATGAAATAATAGTGAAATGAAATACAAGTAAAGATAGAACAATTGAACAAAAAATGAAAATAAAGAAATAAAAATTGAAAATAAAAAGTTAAGAAATTCCAAGCCAAGTTAGTTCACGACGTTTCGATTGTTAGTATCTACAATCATCTTCGGGTGATAACTGGACTCATTCCTCCGGGAGATGACTATTTATGGGTCGTTCGAGTACTTTCACTTATCCCCGCTTTCCATTTTTCCACTTCACTGGTTCAGTGGGAGATGACCGTTTGGTGGGAGTTGGCCATTTTTCGCTTGATGATGGGTTTTCATATGTAACGTATCTCTACGCTAGCTTGGCTGAATACGTTGTTGGACAACATGTATGCGGCTTCCTTGAATTTTCTCTAAACCAATGTTCCTCTCTGTGTATGATCTCAGTTTGGGACCACTCGATATTGTGTTGATGGGTCCAAACATGGTCTGATATTCTCGATTTATTAGTTTCCCCTCGCTGTGTGTGTTTCTTGTTCTCGGCAATGCAATGAATGAACATTCAATGTCCTCTTAGTTTCACCAATGAAAGATTTTCCGCACTCACAGGGTATCCGGTAAATGCAATTCTTGAAATCGAGACCTTCCTTCGTATTACAGAGGCCGAAAGCACGGGAAGCAGAGTCTTGATGATTCCTCTTTTAGTCGATTGATTCGTGGTTCACATACTGTCCCGTGTTAGTGGGTTTTCGGTATACAGATGTTTCCCACTTAGTGTCGGTCCTCTTCACCAAAACGGCTAAGAATGGCAATTCGTTATGGATTTCCTTCTCCATTGTGAAAATGATGGAAGGTCTTACGCTGTTGATGTGTTTCAGGAAGGCGTCTAGTTCAGTATTTTCATGGTTCCATATTATGAAGGTGTCATCAACATATCTCAACCAGACTCGAGATTTTTTGTGGGCTTCTTCAATGGCCAGAGTTTCAAACCTCTCCATATATATGTTGGCTATGACTGGTGAAAGTCGCGATCCCATTGGCAGTCCCTCATCTTGTGTAAAGAATTTGTCCTTCAGTTGGAAATAACAGTTTCGTATACAGCATCCTAGTAATTCCATAACTACTTCAGTAGGTAAATTCGTTCTCTCTTACAGGTTCCCGTCTTCGGATAGCTCTCTCTGTATGATTTGGAGTGCTTCTTCTACCGAACGTTGGTGTAAAGGCTTCCCACGTCGAAACAAATCAGTTGATCTTCCTGTGTGACTTCAATTGACCCTAGTAGTTCGACAAAATACCTTGAATTCTTCACAAAAGACGATGTTTTTCCTTGTAATGGTTGTATTATGGGAAGTAAAAATTTAGACAAGTTTTGAGTAGCCGAATCTCTGGAGCTGATGATTGGTCTGAGCAAAACGTCCTTCTTGTGGATTTTGGGTGGTCCATACAAGTGAGGGAGCTTACTGTGGTGCGGTATTAGCAATGATCTTTCTTTGTCCGAAAAAAAGACTTGGTGTTTTTTCAAAATCTGGTACAACTTCTTTTCAATTGATGCAGTAGGGTCCCCGTACGATCTTTATGTATCGTCCCTTCTGAAGAACTTCTTCGATCTTCTGTTCGTAGAGAACAGTATTTATCACCACAGTAGCGTTACCTTCATCTGCAGGTAGGTTCTTGATGGTGTTGTCTCTACGTAGGCCGTTCAGAGCTCTACGTTATTCATTGCTGATGTTTTGACGTGGAAAGCCTGTACACCAACGTTCCGATCGAAGGAGCATTCCAAATCATACAGAGAAAGCCATCCGGAAACTGGAACCTGAAAGAGATAACGAATCTACCTACAAAAGGATGCTGTGTACGAAACTGTTATTTCCAACTGGAGGAACACAAGATGAGGGACTGCCAATGGGATCGCCACTTCCACCAGTCATAGCCAACATATATATGGAGTGGTTTGAAACGCTGGTCATTAAGAAACCTCGAGTCTGGTTGAGATATGTTGATGACACCTTCATATTATGGAACCATGGGAATACTGAACTAGACGCCTTCCTGAAACACATAAATAGCGTGAGACCTTCCACCACTTTCACAATGGAGAGAGAAATCCACAACGAATTGCCAATCTAAGACGTTTTGGTGAAGAGGACCGACACTAGCTGGGAAACATATGTATACCGAAAACACGGGACAGTATCTGAACCACGAATCCAACCATCATCAATCGACTAAAAGAGGAATCATCAAGACTCTATTGGACCGTGCTTTCGGCCTCTGTAATATGAAGGAAGGTCTCAAGAAGGAACAGACGGAATGGCTACTCCAAGGCGATGGTAGAAAAGACTTTGGCTAAAAGACAGCAGGAGACTCGCAAGGAACAGAAGCCGTCACAACCTGTGCTTGCTATTCCCTACATAAGAGGATTATCGGAGAGGACGAGAAGAATTGGTTCCAAGTACAACATCAGAACCTGCTTCAGATCCGGTAAAACTATCCGTAGCAGCCTCATGAAAACTAAGCTATCAAACGCGGACTGCGATTCCAAGAATTGCATTTACCGGATACCCTGTGAGTGCGGAAAATCCTATATTGATGAAACTAGGAGGCCATTGAATGTTCGCATTGCCGAGCACAAGAAACACACACAGCGAGGGAAACCAGCAAATCAGGAATAGCAGACCATGTTTGGACCCATCAACACAACATCGAGTGGTCCCAAACTGAGATCATAATCAGGGAGGAACATTGGTTTAGGAGAAAAATGGCCAACTCCCACCAAACGGTCATCTCCCACTGAACCAGTGAAGTGGAAAAATGGAAAGCAAGGATAAGTGAAAGTACTCGAATGACCCATTTATAGTCATCACTCGAAGATGATTGTAGATACTAACAATCGAAACGTCGTGAACTAACTTGGCTTGGAATCACTTAACTTTTTATTTTCAATTTTTATTTCTTTATTTATTTTTTGTTCAATTGTTCTATCTTTACTTGTATTTTATTTCACTATTATTTCATTTCTTTTTTTTTGCTTATTATAATTGTTATTTTCAGCTATTCATTTTTAATTCTTCTTTTTTAGTATCCAGCGAGAACGGACGGAAGAAGATGTTTCTATTGCTCCAGGACCATCAAGTGTAATGAATAATAAGGGTGATTTTGATAAAAATAGAGAAGTTGGAAGTATTTCTGTGGCAGAAATATCACCATTATCTTAAGCGTCAGTGTTACAAAGAAGACCTGTTCATAGAAGAAAAGGAAAATATGGAGTTATCAATACCACCTCAGATATTGACCGGATAGTACCGATTCGGAAATTAAAAGTCACAACGAGGATGATGATGCATGTATATTTTGTAATGAATTATATTCCCGTTCCCGTGCGGGAGAAACATGGGTACGATGTCAGACTTATTTGCATTGGACCGAGACCGAATGCGCCGGCGTATCTAAAACAACAAAAATATTTGTTTGCGATATATGTCAACTTTAGTAGGCAATTTTACACTATGTCATCTGACCAACAATTGTGTTGATGAGATGGTATATGGAGAGTTTTTTTTTAAATGTGTATAAAAAAGTTTGAAGTTGAAGTGGGGTGGGAAAAAATAAGTTCGTACACCAAGCAGAATAATTCGGGTTAAAAAGGTTTTATTCCCAGTTGATCGGTTGTATGACAGATTGCGTTGAAAATACGACTAAGTTTCTATAGAATAAAATCAAGAATATAAATAATATGCCTAAAGTTTAGCTCGATATATTACATACCTAGACCAGGCAGAAAAGTTCAAATTAATTCCCTTTCCAAATACCGCTAAGGTTCCAGAAAAACTTATTTGCAGTTCCAATACACGAAATCAACTAGAACGAGTCCACTTGCAGATGGATCCAACGTTCCTGAACTTTTTACCACAATACTTTTTCAAATAAAGAAATGTGTAAGAAAAACGAGTTCTAATTATACCGAGAAAGCTATTGACAGCGCCATCTCCACGCGAATAGGCCAAGCCAAACTATGTTGATAATTCTGTCAATACAGATCCCTAATCCCTAGCATTTACACCGGAATGAAATGAAAAATAGGTTAACGTCGATAACGAAAAGATGTAAACAAACATGATACAGTGAGTATAAATGACAAACGAGGACAAACTAAAAACGAAAACATATTACTTTATGAAATCACGAGCGGTAGGGAAGTTACGCTACAAAGTTTTTCGGAGTAATAAAGTTATGTTCCAATAAATAAGTGTATTAAGTGTGCATTTCACTCCTTACCAATTCTATAACTTCAAGGTGCTACTAGTATGGAAAAAAGTATGCCATCTCAAGCATATCTCCCCTGTATATTTTTTTCATGTCTAGAGATGTTATATAGGTTCATTTTCAAGACCAAATGGACAGATGAACCCTACTTCATATCACAAGTTTGTTACCAACTTTCCTCCTTCGTCAGGAACGTAATAGATATAAATTTTGATTAATACTGAGATATGATAATAATTGTTTTGAGCCGAACTGAGAAAAAATTAAGTGAATAGCTATGTATACGTATAATTTTGGTTTGATTTGCAAGATTGATGCTAGCAAAAATGGAAAAAAAAATTCTTGGACTAATTCACATGCTCAAGGCTGATACGAGTGTGAATCTGAACACGTATTTTCGAAATAATATGAGCGGCATGTATAGAACTGTAATGATAAAACATCAACCCACTTCTGGAGGGTCTGACTGGGCTTGAGTATTCACGCACAAAAATGATTCTACGGAATCCAAAGCCACGTCATATTTCAGAAACTGAAAACATTTCATTTTGAATCAAAGAACAGATGAATGAGTATTGTTTTAATATAATTTGAACGTGTTGTTCAACTATGAATTTATTGTATTTTTAGCTGATTCTATTTATATTTGGAAAAAATATTTGTTATGTATTATTCTTCAAAATTTTCATTTAAATATTTTAGATTCAACACTGACATTTTTTACATGTTTACTCATGAATATAGTTTCTCTATATTTCTCTACATTTTTGTAATTTTAACCTTCATGGCATATTTCATTCTCATCAACTCAAATGTAAATGTAACGGCCCTAAGAATTTTCCGCAGAAATGTTGCCAGTTGAAGAAATATCGCCGATCAGTTTTTCTGTCTAATTAATCGTGGAAATATACCTAGATAACCAAGTAACTCAACATTATTATTATTATTATTATTCACTCGTATTAAATGAAGAATGTATCCAAAAACAAGCACTCTTCCCAATTACCAGAAATACAATATTTTTCTCGATGAGGTCTCTATTCATATAGAGAGTTTTTTTCATCTTCTGAATAGTCTGGGTCACAATATCCTTTTTTTGGAACTTCTGTCCAAGGTCACTGAAAATTATGATCCAGGGCTCATTCGATTCGGAACAATTAAGTAAATAAAGGGGGTTTGATTTTTCGCAAATATCTCGGAAAATATTGAAGATATTTTCAAATCTTCAAAAAGGAGGAATTTTTCTGAAAAAAGTCCCACCTCTCGGAACTCTATCACCAATATTTATAATTTTAATTTAGAGTCGAAAATAGCGCTAAAAGCGGGCGATGCGCGTCTTGCACGCGCTGACCTTTGACCTTTGAGCAATAAAAATTATTTTAACCCATTAAGTATCATCGTGAGAAATGAAAATTCACATATCCTTTAGCTACTTGAATGAACGAAAATCCATAAAAAAAATTGATTTTCCACTTTGTTATTAATTAGAGACGTTAAAAAGTGAAAAATTCAATTGAAGCAATGCAATTTTTTTTAATATTCAAATTTATTCGTATTCTTATTGTGTAAAGTTACATAATGATGCGGGACGCGCATCGCCCGCTTTTAGCGCTATTTTCGCCTATAAATTAAAATTATAAATATTGGTGATACAGTTCGGAGAAGTAGGCCCCTATTGGAATTTTTCAAAAAATTGCTAGATGTTATTCCGAATCGAACGAGCCTTGGGTCATAATTGTCAGTACCCTTGTCAGGTCCAAAAAAAGGATCTTGTGACCCAGACTAGAAGACGCTAACTTGTTTGGTAAACCGCGTTTCGAAAAGAGTAATGTATTCCTGGTGATTGGGAAAAGTGCTTGTTTTTGGATGTACTTGTATTACCATATCGTAAAAAAAATATATTTCGTTGGAAATGCAACCAATTTGAAGTATGAAAAAATTATTATATTTTAAAAAGGCACTTTGAACACGTTATCATTTTCAAACACCAAACCTTGATAACCAGATATTCAATTAATGAAAGTAATTTATCTCGTAGAGTATCACCACATATCTTCATTATCTTGACATTGCCTTCTACTTATAATCTTCGACCTTGAATAATAACTTTGTTCATATCGAAAACATGTATCTTCATATACGTAACATATACAAGTTCGTAATTTACTTTAATATTTTTCCCAGATTTCATCCACGTTAACTTATATATTAGAAAAGACTCTATAGAAGACACTGGAAACGATAATCTGAGAGGTAGGAAATGCAAACAAATATTCATTATGGCATATTTCTTTTTTATGCTGACGGGGACACTCCTCACTAATTCTCAATAATATAGGAATCTTTGCTGTGTGATGAATCTAACAAAAATAATATTTCCCACACACTTAAAATTTTTTTATTGAGATACGTAGACATTTCCAGGAGATGATTGCCGAGATTTCATTTTAGCAAAGCTAATATTTTAACAATAATGTGATCACTTGAAACCGTCGCTTTGTGGAATATTTTGACGAAAACACTGAATCTACAGTACATTTTTATGGACAAAGTTTGATTATTCAATAATTCATTTCACGACTACGGAGTGCATCATGACTACTGCCATAACCTAACAAACAGAACGTCGTTGATTTGTTCAACCCAAAATATTTCTTTCTAGAAATGATAAAAAAATCGGAAACACATTTTTATTTCAAGTTTGTATTTTTTTTGTTACCGACAGATATATATCATTTCTAAAAAAGAGAATGATAATTCGAGCTGAAAACTTGGTGTCAATGTTGAAATTTTGGATATCCACCAGTGAGGATGACAGTGTAAGTGAAATTTTATCTATTCCATTTACAATATTGTGTATCAATCCTGAGAATGATATCTGATGATTTAATTCCATTACGAATGTTTGGAGTACAAACCGAATAGGAAAAAGTGTTTTTGTATAATTCAATGTTCATATAAATGTAGTTGGTTGTTTCGAAATTATTTTTCTTTCGTGTAATTCAATGTTTTCATGAAAGTAGCTGTTTCGAGAAGGCTTTTCTTCCAGTTTGTGTCTGAAAGTTATTTCTTTGCATGATCTACATATCTTTATACAGTGCATTTCTTTAATATCCGCCCCTTTATTTTTTTTGAACGCGTCAACTCAAAAATTTGAAATTTGGGATAACGAAATTGATACATAAATACTTCATTTTGAAGTAAAACTGACAGATAAAACTTTCAAGATGGCGACTGAACACCATCAAGAAAAAAAATTGGAAAGGGTGGTCTTGTGACACATCTTTTCGAAGCTCCTGACAAATGCTCTACAACCCTAGAATATAATGTCAATATCTTCAACTACTACAAAATTCCTGAACTTTTAATTATTATAATAATAATAATGTTTATTTCAAATAGAAAAATTAATACAATTAATAAATATAGAATAATAAACATATATGCTCACAGAAGCAAGGGGTTGCTTGTGCGTGAGTGAGAAAAAGTAAGTTGATATTCAGTAAGCATGATTAGAAACATACGTAAACGGTAAAATAGTTGAATATATTGACAACACTTATAATTAAAATATATACAGTAAAAGCGAAATAACGATAACACTTTTACGATAATAATGAGGGGTCATATTCGAGAAATTTGCGTCAGAATCGGGGTATTTTGTCAAAAGCGGAAACTTCACTATTCAATTTGAGTATTGAATACACTAAAAGTGAGATTGCCATTTCACTAGTTCGGACTTCCATTGTCTACTATATAAAATGATTTGAAATCCCTGAAACAAGTAAAAAAGAATAATTAAAAAAAGAATAGTTGAAAATAACAATTATATTAAGCAACAATAAACCTGAAATGAAATGATAGTGAAGTAACCTACAAGTAAAAATATAATAATTGAATAAATAAAAATTAAAGGAATGCAAAAAGAAAATAATAAAAAATAAAAAAGTGTAGAGATTCCAAGTCACGTTAGTTCACGACGTTTCGATTGTTGGTATCTACAATCGTCTTCGGGTGATGACTGGAAGTCATCACCCGAAGAATACATCAAAGAATACATTGACATATAACTACATAATATGAGGTAATTAGCTTGAGGTCAGTTCAGAAGATGCTCAAAATGGTTACCTTGAACTTCTTGACATATGAACAGCCTATCCGATATTTCACACCGAACATTTTTGAACACAGTAACGTCAATATCTCTACAAATATTCATTATTCTCTGCCGTATATCCAATATTGAAGCAGGGTCACTTTCGTACACCTTTTGCTTCAGATAGCCCTATAAAAATAAGTCAAATGTGTCAAATCTGGCGAGCGGGCTGACCATTCTGTAGGACCTCGACGGCCAATTCAACGACCGAGAAAAGTAGTAGCCAAACAGTTTCTTACTTGTCTGGAGTGATGTGCTGGTGCTCCATATTGTTGGAATACAATATCCATATTGAATTCATTAGGATTCGCTTCGACGATTTCAATGATGAGAGGGTCACTGGTAGTTTCCAGCGTATTCAAAAACATTTCCATTGTTGAATTTTAATCAATAAATAGAGGTCCTACAATATGGTTTCCCAATATTCCTGATCAAACGTAAATTTTTTTGGTATTGGGTATGTGTTTCCCGGAAAACGTGAGGGTTTGTGTCACTCCAATAACTGCAATTTTGTCTGTGAACATTGCCGTTTAAAAAAAAAAGTACATTCGTCACTAAAACAAATATTGTGGAGATAGGTAGAATGCCTTGCCCTTGCAATGGTTTTCTTCATGATTTCACAGAATTATGTTCTTCGATCAAGTTCATCTTCAGTTAATTGGTGTACCATTTCAATTTTGTATGGATGATACCTATTCCTCTTCAAAAGTCTCCACGTGAATAAAAATCGCTTCATTTTTTTTCCAATAGACGAGAATTGACCAAATCAAAGATTGTTGACGTGGTACCTTTCTACTAGTAAAACCGAAAACTAAATGAGAATATTCTAACTGAACAATGATGTTCATTGTCGTACTGACATTTTTGACGTTTTTATTAACAAAAACTAATTTTACAAACCTCATCGGGTTGTTGGAATTGCCATATGGCAGATAAAAAGGAATATTTCTAGAAATTTCGATACTAATGTGTTTGTCTTCAGGAAATTATTAAATGTTCCGCCATTTTGTAGTAAGTAAGAATTGACTTCATATTCTAGGATTGTGAAATATTTGTCAGGAGCTTCAAAACGATGTGACACAAGACCTCCCCTTCCATTAAACTTTTTTTCCAAATGGCGCCCAGTCGCCATCTTGAACACCCTAAATCGGTGTTCTGTGGTAAAGGATTTGGGAATTACTTATAACCATCTACTGTCCTTTTCTACACATATCAAAAATATAGTCTGCAAACTGATTGCTAGGTGATTTAATTAAACAATCATTTAATTTTACCAATGTACATTCCCTTAAAATTTTGTATTATAGTTCCGTAAGACCCAAATTAGAATTTGGTGCAATACTTTGGCATGGAGAATACCAGACTACATTATTCTTGCAAAAAAAATTCAAAACAAATTTTTAAGATACCTATATTATAAAAAGCATCTTATAAATCCCGAATATAATATAGTTAGAACTACCCATCTTAGACATGAATTCAAAATTCTATCTTTGGAAGATCGATGAGTGCTTAACATTTTGTTATTTTTGTTTAAAATTATCATTAATGAAACTAATTCACGAACGTTACTTTGTTTACTGCCGTTTAATGTGCCTCCAAGGAGAATGCGCTCTTCTGTTACATTTAATATCCCTGTTTTACATAGAACTACTAGAGCTCCTCTTGCAACCATGTAACAACTGGCAAATTATTATAACACACTCATTGATCTGGATTGGTCAATAACTCAAAATATATTTAGAAACATTATAATCAAACAAATTATCAATTTATCATCATAATGCTAACTGATTATAATTACTACTCAAATAAATTTTCTTATTTGTTAAATTGAAACTAATATTGTGAAAATCATAGTGTTAAGTTCAATTTTACTTTCATTTTCACTTTTATTTTTACTTTTACCTTTATTTTTCATGTTTATGGCTTGTAAATTGATATAAATTATTTGTAATATTATATATTTGTATATTTATCCATGTAATTAGACCAGTAGGTCTGTTTGGATACAAATAAATAAATAAATAAGTAAATTTCACTTCAATATAAAGTATTCATGCATTGATTTCATCATCTCAAATTTCAATTTTTTGAATTGACCCATTCAAAAAATAAAAGGGGGAGGAAATTAAAGAAATGCACTGTATAGAGTTAATTTTATGAATTGTATTGCTTTCTCCCTTCTTTTGGAAGATTCCCACATTTTTTATATGAAGATGAAGACGAAGATAGCCAAAACTATTTTTTTTTTTCGAAAATTGATCTCTCTTGAAACTATACCCCCTTCAGTCTGTGGAACATCTTCAGAATATTCTCTATGACTGCCATAACGGCATACTGAATAGGTTTCATTCTATTTTTTAGTACTGAGGTTGAATTATATTTTAAGTGAAAGATTCCTACCTCAGTGACTGCAGCATCCTTTTCAAATGGGGGCATCTGTGAATTAGATTTCTACGGAAATCAAAAATATGCGGTCAAATATATAAAATGAGTCAATTTCGGTCCCGACAAAACTTCCGCTGTGAATATCCATCATTCGCAGTTACTTTCAATATCTTTCGTTGGTGTAGAGGCTAAGGACATTATCTACCACACGGACGTCCTGGGTTCGATTCTCATAACTATAAACTTATTTTAATTAGAATCACGTGACTGGAACGATACAAGGGGTCCGAGGAGTGAGGTGGAGTCTCAAGAGGGCCTGCACATCTACAACATAAAACGAACCTACATACAAAAGTTCAGCCTCCAAAAATATAGCGGTATGGAGGAATAGTAATGAAAAGGTAATTTTCATATGTAAGCGCCCCTTTTACCTTCAGTGGAGGCGTCCTAATTGGAATATTCAAAAATCTTTTCTATTGTACATCTAGGACATAAAACGATTTTTTTTCTGAATAATTCGGCCATTACTTGATGAAGATCCATAGTAATTACACTATTTAAGAAAACAAGTTCACCATTATTGAACTTGTTTTCTTAACCAAGAAAGAATTATTAATGATGTATATGTGAGAAAATATGTTTCAGGTGATCATAATTGAAGAGGTACCTTAGGTAGAGGTGAAGGTCTTTTTTTGGAGGTAGTCTCAATTATGGTTACCTGTAGTATATAAATATTAGTGTAAAAACCAACTTGAAGTATCCAAATCACTTGATAAAAGTACTGTGCTAGCGACACATGTTGTGATCAATTTTTCAAATAAAGTTTGTGAAGATCAGATCGTGAGGTGTAGTTTATGAAAATGAAACGAGCCTACATACAAAATTCCAGTCTCCGAAAATATGCAGGTATGGAGGAAGAGTGACATCAAGTAACTTTGTCAATGAGAATTATGTTCTTCAGACAATGAAGTATATATTGATTTGATTTAATTTGACATATATGTATTTGGAACATAAAAAACCATCTTTTTGTATTCGGATGTTTTCTCTCTAGTAATTTTTGTGAATTTGTTCAGCAATGCTTTCCAAAATGTAGTATTTTTTAAATTATCTGTAAGAACAATTCGTTCAGGCCAGTCTCAACTCACCTACACTGTAGGTCAGAGGTTCCCAAACTTATTTCGACCCTAATTTATTTCAACTTGAAAACCCCAATAACATATAAATCTCACCTGGAGTCCAATTAAACTTATATTCTAAACGAGACTTTCTTACATGAAAAAGTAATAATGATGTAATTTCACAATATCAAAAGTATATTTCATTCAAAATTAACAATAATCAACATTGAGCAATAACAATACAACTTTACAATATCAAGAGTATTTTTTACCTATTCGAAATAAACCAATAATCAACATTTGTTCCAAAACTAATCTAATGTGAAGGGTGTATCAGATGATTTTTAACAAGTTTGTTAATATCAGGTTCCAATTTACTCAAGAACAGCCGCAAGTCCTTCCGTTCGGTAACGTGCAAACGATTTCTTTTTTTATTACTAAATAAAAATTGATGGATGGATGAGAAATGAAACTATGTTTATTTACCACTTTTATTTGTAATAAATGTTACTGCAGTTTCGTCCTATACAAATACAATGAACTTGTATTTGTTTGAAATCAATTTGGAATCAAATAAATTAAATAAGTAGCAGGCATATCAATGATAGATATTTCAGGATAATAGTACCTAGTTTAGTAAAGAGAAAGGAATGGCAAATATTCAGTGGCAAAAATAGAGGAAATATTAGAGGGAACCGAAATGAAAAGTGCTTGTTTTTGGAAACATTTCACGCCAAAGGTTCCAATTCTACTTTCAATTTCAATAAATGAAACCATATACGTTTTTAAGAATTTTTATCCAAATGGACAATCAGTCATATTTCCATGATATCATTATTTGAGAACCAGGTAGTCAAGAATGAAAAACGATAGTTTCTTGGAAACTAAACCAAGTCATAATTAAAAAAATGAGAATCAAGAAACATATCGAATATTGATTGGAAGAACAGCTCATTACTGGACCAGAAGCCTTACATAAAAACAATTTGGTAGTACAGAATCCCGCCGCAAAATCACTACGTTCATAGCGTAGTTAATCGAACTCAAATTTTCACATACATTTATGAATAGGAAAATACATTTATGACAGTTTGCCAGTCAAGAAGTGGCCGCTAATATTTTTATTTGAAAAAAATCAAGCTACTAAAATAGTTCATGTAGTAAGAGCCGAGTCAATCCCTCTACGAAACCCTTCATCACTTGGAAGGATCGATTACAGCTTGAGAAATGGTTCTGAAGCAGATTCTGTGAAACTCTTACATTTATTCTTCAAACTCCAATCTTAAATGTTATGAATATCCTTTTGCTGATATGTGCAGTCTCAGACTGTTTGGACTGATTTGAAGAGTTTAAAATCATCAGCAAAAATAAGAAAATCTATATATTTCAGAACTGATGGTAAATCATTGATGAAAATCATAATTGAAAATTTACCTGAAATTTTTCAGTTATGTTTGACAATGAAAAAACGATTTTGAAGATAATTCTCCGTAAGTTCCATTTTTTTTTCATATTTACTCAATTATTATGAAATTTTTTTTCAGGTTTCTTATACTTCATTTGGTTTCCCCGATAAAGCCATTGTAAGTACATATATACATATAGATGGAGCTGAAGAAGTTTTACTTCAGACGTGTGGTTCGAAGTACATTTACTTTTTTTAATCGAAAATATTCACGACCACATTTTGACTGGCACACTGTCGTAAATGTATTCTCTCATTCACAAATGTATGTGAAAATCTGAGTTTGGTTAACTACGCTATGGACGTAGTGATTCTGCAGCGGGATCCTAGACTATTAAGCTTTCAGTATCCATTGAAAAGTGGTATTGACGTATCACAAGCTGAAATAACACTTTGAACACAATAATTAAAATGTAATAAGCTTGAGTCTGACAATACAATCTTTTCTTTCATCTACTGGGTCATGAATTTGATCACCCCAGATTTTTTTATGGCAATTCAGTGATGGTTTCTTAAATTCATCATAGTTTTTTCTTAGAAATTCTTCAACTCTCAAAAAACTTTCATGTCACACAAAAAAATTCTACAAACATTTGCATTATTGGGACTTTATATTGCAGTCTTGTGTTGTTTAAATAATATATAGAAATTGATCTCACCATGTCGTACTCAACCCCTGGAATTTCCATGAAAATTGTTATATATTTTAAAAATTCGCGTTAAACATAATATCTTCCTATTTCAATTTGGTAGAAATTGTTTTGTATTTATTCTCATCTCTCCTCAAAATTTCAATATGTGGTGACATTTTCGACAAAACTTGATGAATGTCTCGCCAGTTTCGAAAAAAACATTATTCAATACAAATTACCGGCCACACAAATTTCATCTACTTTTACCCGATTCTTCCAAAAATGGGTAAATAGATATCGCCTAATTTATCGCCTATTTACTCCATGAGAAAAAATTTCTTTCGAATAATAATTTAATGAGTGTGGAGAATGGATTAGATAATACTCGAGATCTGATAAAAACTATTACAATAATCACTTTTGGAAATTTGCTTTCTATTTCTCTCTGCCATTTTCACGGTGAAGACCTCCTCAGGGAAGGAGATCTCATTCTGACCTGAAAACAATCTGAGTGTGGAGAGAAGGTGATATTTCCGTTCACGAAAACGTAATCTACGGGATCGACAGACCATCAAAGATAAACATATATTGATGTTTTATTGAGAAGTATAAACAAGCTATGATAACTTTCTGGAAGCAAAATTATTAAATTATCGAATGATATCAGTATTATCGTGCATGCATACATGAAATATTTGTGTTTAGAATTCTCTCAATATGAAATATCATTCACGTATTATAAAAAGAGTATTCCAACAATTCACTACTCTGTTCAAAAAATGAAGTTAATTTTCATATTTATCAAAATATATTCATTTATTCATTAACTTCTATCTTGTATCTCTCGAAGTAGTCCCCCTCAGATATAATACACTTGTGCCAACGATTCGGTTTTTATCTTCTAAATGGTCGCAAAACGCCGTCCACAATTCCAAGAATACAAATATGTCGGTTCATCAAAGACAGCAACACAGTCGTCTCAAGCAAGTGGCACTGCAATTCATCCACAGAGTCACCTGCTATGCCCCTTGCCTTGTGCTATTGCGTTAAAGACAGTGTTGATATAAATTTTCCAATGATATATTCTGTATGATGCGAAGATAATTTAAATATCGTAAAAACTGATTTTGTTCAAATATTTTATTTTGAGAAGGACAATTTATATTTGAAATAGTTTTTTATTTAGATAAATTAGCTTTTTTAAAAAAATCCAATTTGTCAGTAATTTGAATTTATAAAATTCTGCATATAAAAATAAATATGTATTATCTGGTGACGTTTTGAAGACTATCCATTTCCTTCATCCAACCTATTTAAATTAAAGCATTATAATCTGTAGTTATAATTCGTCTTTTGATGTAAATTAATTTGATATTATTATTGATAATGAAGATAAATAAAGTATTCTTAACGTCACCAGATGAGTATACGAATAGAATATGTTTCCGCGGTTAAACATATTTTAAGGTTTTGTGACTTGACGCCGAGGTCTCTCATCCACAGATCTATCAACCTCACAGGCCGCCACAACAAACGACAAGAGCTAGCTCAACTCAAATCAGCTCTTCTTAAAAATGTATTCACAGACCATCAAATTGATAAATTCATCCGTCGTCAACAAACTTCTTCATCCAGCCAACAACGTTCCCCACAGAGCTTTCTTCCTTACATCAAAGATGTTACTGAAAAAATTGCCGAATTCTAAAAAACAGGATATAAAAACGATATTGACCGCCAACAATCAAATTTCCATATTTCATTTTCTCAGCTTCTCTTTTTAGGTGTTTCAGGGCCACGTAACGAAAATTATGGAGGAAAAACTGAAAATCACAGATAGGGAAAATTATATGCAGCGTCAGCAAAAAGACGAATTAACGAGCCTAATGAATCAGCTGAATGAAAGGCTGAACTACGTGGAGGAAAATCTTACGCAAAGGACAAGAGCGAACACAAGACTATCTAGGACGCAATCTGCGGCCGGAAAGCCAAAAAAGCCCAGTGAAAGCGAAAACAAAGATAAAACGCACCAAACCAAGTGGCTACGAGGCCCGGATAGCGCAACAAACACCGACTCGGAGGAAGACGGGTTCGAATTAGTATAAAGAGCAAGGCCTAATCGAAAAACCAGAAGGCGCCTAACGCAAGAGAAAGTCGCGAAGGCGGCAAATCAGGAGGAAAAACCAAACGAGAACATGGACACATTACAAGAAACGGCAACCATTGAACAAATGGCACCATTAAAACCGAAACACCGATCAATGATGTAGGTTAGGTTAGGTTGAGTCCAAAGTGAGTGGGTCTATTAGACTGTCCACTGCAACCCGCAATGGTTTATTGTGTCTCATACCTATTCACACTCGACCAAATGAACCCAGCTTCTCAATGAAGCGAATTAGTTTGTATGGTGAGTGGTCTTTCAAGTCGGATGGTAAGAGTACGGCTCTGCATTTGATGACTCAAATGTAAGTGACCTGTGGGAAGGTTTGTTAGACATCGTAGTTCATCTCTACTGTAGTCCAACAACTGTTTGATATCAAGCTTCGAAGGGCGAATAAACGCCTAGGAGTGAGCATATCCTGAACGATTCTGCCAGAAGTCCATAAAACTTCTTGCCATCCAGGTGTTCAATCTTCGTTTGGCAAAGCCTAAACCGATTCCAATGACAGTTTCTGGTCCGATGAAGCTGCTTGCAGCACCCTCATTTGCAAGGGAATCAGCAGCCTCATTCTCCTCATTCATCCAGACCAGAGACAATATGTTTAGTCTTCCTATCGAGGAGAGTCGTTTTTGGCAATTTGCTACCAATTTAGACGTTGCTTGGTAGGAGCCAAGAGGTTCCAACGCCGCTTGACTGTCCGAGAATATTTTCATTGACTTGCGAGTGAGGTTGGATTTATCTAATCTCTCCGCACACAATTCAATAGCGTAAATTTTCGCTTGAAATACAGTAGCATAAGTTCCTAGGCAGGTACATAACTCTATCCTGGGTCTGCGACTGAAAACACCTGCACCAGAACCGAAAGGTATTTCTGATCCATCTGTGAACCAACAACTATCTACTCCTTATCCCGGATGATTCAGTCTTCCTTGCTCGGAAACAGTACTTCATAAGGCAGTTCGTAGTTGACAGTTGGAGGCATTAAGTCAGAGATCATTTCCAGAATGCTGTTACTTCCATTATTAA
Organism: Leptinotarsa decemlineata; assembly: GCF_025532065.1. Taxonomy (NCBI): domain Eukaryota; kingdom Metazoa; phylum Arthropoda; class Insecta; order Coleoptera; family Chrysomelidae; genus Leptinotarsa; species Leptinotarsa decemlineata. The sequence goes on along the minus strand of NW_027412549.1, from coordinate 9,267,880 downwards.
CCAACATTCTGTTACACTCTGCATTAGATTGATTTGTGCAATTGGCAATGTGTACAATTCTGTATGCACTCCATCTAGCCTCTCTCTCCAAAAAAATGTGGAGAGGGGGTAGATCTGGAAGGATCTCCATGGCCGCTGATGGTGTGGTACTGATGGCACCACTGATGGCTAGACAAGCCTGTCTCTGAAAGTCAGAGAGCTTCGCCTGGGCCGTTTTCTGTAGAGCCTTCGACCACCAGGCAATTGCACCATAAGGGATCATAAGTCTGACAATCATTACATAAATCCAATGGATTTGTTTGGGACCTAAACCCAAATTCTTACCACAAATCCTTCGACATGACCATAGGGACAGTCTGGCTTTGTGTAAAACTTTTTCCAAGTGAGCGTTCCAGGTGTGTTTTTTATTAAGGACAATGCCAAGATATTTCACCTCCGTCCAATTTTCTCCTCCCGGTGAAGGGGATTAACACAGTTTTGCTGGAGTTGACAGACATCTTCTCCCTCAGGCACTAACTGTGAATAACATCCATCGTGTTTTGACCTTGCCAAGATGATAAGGTCATCAGCATAAGCTTGCAGATCTACTTTTCTTCTGTCGAGGGTATCAATTCAATTCAAATCAATTTATTTGGAATATGTTAATATACTATTTATTAATATTATGGGTAGGTTAGGAGTTTGAGGAAAGAATCCTAAGCGCAGGTGGCTTGTAATGTGCTTCCGTCTGTCTCTCCGTGGAAGTACTTTTGTATTTTTTTATACTTTAAAAATGTGGTATTTATCTCTATTTCAAGGGGAAGCATGTTATACAGTTTTGGAGCGAAATAGTAGACTGAACGTTGGGTATGACTTTTTTTGTAAAGAGGTATATCAATGGATAAATTATGTACATTTCTGGTGTACTTTGTATTTGCCTTAGAAAAATTGATATTGTTTGGGTATATCCATATAAGACACTGGTGTGCATACAAACTTCTTATATCAAGCAGATTAGTTTCAGAATGGAGTTTTTCTGTATCAAATTGTCGGTTTTTTTCACCATTATTTTTAAAACTGTATTCTGGAGCACCTGTACAATATTTAGCACATTCTCAAACATTCCACCCCACACTGTGATACAATATCGTATAACTGACTCAACAAGAGATTTGTAAACAATAATTAAGCTTTTTTTGTGAGTATATCCCTGAGTTCATACATTTTATAGCTAAGATGTCTAAGTCTCTTTACTATATAATGCAAATGTTCATTCCATCTCAGATGTTGGTCCATTACAACTCCTAAATACTTTAGTTTAGTTACTTTCTCAATATATGGACATTCACAAATGGTTTCAAAACACTTTGGCATATGTAAATACATTTTTTTTTGGACAGGTTGGTGGTTGCTCAGAAGAGTGAAAGTAATAAATTCCGATTTTTCAACATCAAGGTTGAGAAGATTGTTACCCCAAACACTCTTCTGCTACTTTATATACCTGTTGCCATGTATCACCTGTACAGATAATTGCAGTATCGTCAGCATATGATATGAGGTGTCCTTTGAAATTATTCATGCGACTTAAACTATTAATATATGCTAAAAATAGTATTGGGCCTAAAACGGTACCTTGAGGTACGCCACTAGAGATTTTAGCCAGTTCACTAACATTGTTACCTATTTTGACCCGTTGGGTTCTAAAAGATAGATAATATGTAAAGACATTATTTGCTGGTCCTCGTATTCCATATAAATTCAGTTTATTTAAGAGTGCTTCATGAGAAATTATATCAAAGGCCTTGGCCAAATCAAGAAAAATTGCAAGACACTTTTTTGAATTGTCTAAGGCATCCGATGCTTGCTTAAACAAATCTAAAACAGCTAGTTCAGTATTACTTCCATTAATGAATCCATACTGCCTTTCTGTTAACACCTCATTTTTTTGAAAACATTCCAGTAGGCGAATTTTGAGGGCATGCTCCAATATCTTCACAAAATTATCTATTACAGAAATTGGTCGATAGTTGCTGGGATTGGATTTATCACCAGATTTAAAAACGGGAGTGACTATGGAATATTTCCATTGCAGTGGTATTCTGCCAGTTTTGAATATTAAATTGATTATATAGACAAGAGGTTGTACCAAATACAGGTGTAGAGTTTTTATAAGTTTGGAAGTAATTCCATCGGGACCAGGTGCACAATCGTTTTTTAATTTTAATATAATGTTTATAATTTCTTTATCATTTACCGGGGTGAGAAATATTGAATTTACAATTGATTTGTCGTTCAAAAATTGTGGGGTCATTTTATATGATTTATTTTTTTAGCCATTTCTGTGCCAACACTAGCGAAATATTCATTGAAAACGTTTGTCTTTTCCTTATCTTCTCTAAATATCTTATCTTTTAATTTGATTTCCCGTATATTTTTCTGTTTTATATTTCTATTAGTTATTTCATTGATTGTTTCCCATGTTTTTTTGCAATCTTTACTATTTTCCTTTAATTTATTTCTGTAATAGTAATTTTTTGTAATTCGTAATAATTTACTCAATTCATTTCTATACCGCTTATATTCATTTCTCAATTCTGGGTTCATACTTTTATTCATTTTCAGTTTCAGTTTATTTCTATGCTCTATGTATTTGATTAAACCTACAATGATCCACGGTTTAAGTTTGTGCGAAGATTTTTTTTTACGTATGTATCTTGTAGTGCAGTCTTTTAAATGTTTTTCAAATTTAGTAATGAAGTTATCATAGGATTTTTGTGATTCATTGCAATTTGTAACATCAAACCAATTTTCGGTTTGTAACACAGTGTAAAGTTTTGTATAATCAATGTAGCTATAGCTATGGGATGTGTTTCTTTCTATCATCAGTTCGCTTCTCGAATCGTGTTAACTATTCTTTGAAAAAAAAAGCATGTTATCATGTGGTCTGAAATATTTGTTCCAATTAATGAGGGTGTGGCTTTTATTTTTTCTGCAATTTTATGTTTTTTAATATATATGTGATCAATTAGTGTTTCTGTTTCTTCTGTTATATGGGTAGATTCATTTATGTAGAATCAAGCAGACTATCCATCAGAAGCGACCACAGAAAGGGAGATAGTACCCCATCTTGAGGGCAGCCTCTGGTTACCCTGGCCCTGAAGGCCTCGCCTTGAAGAGTCGTAGTTGCAGTTCTGTCTACAAGCATGGCATAGATCCAGCCAGTTACGGTAGATTCTATACCTTTCCTAGCCAGAGACGATCCTATAGATTTAGGTAGTACAATGCCAAATGCTCCTTCAATATCGAGAAATACAGCAACCGCAATCTCCTTGTTGTCAAGGGATTGGAAGATTTTCTCTACAAAGTTGTTTAAGGCTAAATCTGTGGATTTGCCGGTTTGATTAGCATACTGGTAGTTATTCAGGGGGGATGCATGTAATGCTACCCTCCTGGTATCCTCTCAAGTCCTTTCAACAGGAAGGATGTGAAGCTGATCTGTCGTACCGATTTAGGGTGTGGGTCTTTCCGACCCACTTTAGGTATATATACTACCCTTGCTGCCAATTAACTGGGTGGTATACATATAGTTTCACGCCAGACTAGCTCTATACAACTTTATAAGAATAGGTAAAATTATTTCCAGTCCGTTTTGAAGAAGAGCTGGAAATATACGACGACCTCCGAATCGTTCTTTTTTGTGCGTTTAGCGCCCTCAAAGATGGGAGGTCTGTTATTATCAAGAGTCAGATTTTCAGGAGAGTGGTTTTCTATCGAAAACTCTAATGTTTCTTCACTACAGGTTGTGAATGTTCCATCGGGTCGTTTAAGAGACTCAATTTCAGCAGTCGGCTCTCTAGAGGGAATCTTGTGAATTCTTGTGCTGCGAAGTAAATCAGTGATACTCTCACAGAACTATATCCAAGATTTGAAAGGGTTTTTTTTTAGGAGTGATTAATTTTTTGGGAAAGAAAGTTTTTGGCTTTCTACTACTCCATCTGATACAAAAAAATGGATGAGAGAATCTTCCAAAGAAAGGAAGGATTAATCAATTTGAAAATAAGTGACTCTATACATGGATGTGTAGATCATGCAAAGAAGTAACTTTCAGACACAAACTGAAAGAAAGTCCTCCTGAAACAGCTACTTTCATATAAACATTGAATTACACGAAAGAAAAAATTCTTTCGAAACAAATACTTCTATATGAACACTGAATTATACAGAAGATACTTTTCTCTATTCAGTTTGTATATCGAACATTTGTGGAGGAATAAGAATCAGATATTATTCACATGAGTTCTACTTTGAATGAATGGTAATAAATTGTACTCACATGGAACACTGTCACCCTAACTGGTATACACGTGTTTCGTGTATACAGGTGGAGTAGTAGAAAGCCAAAAACTTTCTTTCCCAAAAAATTAATCACTACTAAAAATATAACCCTTTCAAATCAAATAAGATTCCTCATGGCTGGGATTAAATCAAATAGGTGAATGAATGTCATTACGATGTCATCGATGACATAAGCAGATCAAGCTCATTCCGTGACATTCAAAATCGTAATTCATGAATGAAGTGTTTGTATTTTCTATAATGTTATCCAATTTGGTACTGAAGAGCCTTAGGGCAAGTGTCTTAAGGCGAAACACGTGTATACCAGTTAGGGTGACAGTGTTCCATGTGAGTACAATTTATTACCATTCATTCAAAGTAGAACTCATGTTAATGATATCTGATTCTTATTCCTCCACAAATGTTCGATATACAAAATGAATAGAGAAAAGTATCTTCTGTATAATTCAGTGTTCATATAGAAGTATTTGTTTCGAAAGAATTTTTTTCTTTCGTGTAATTCAATGTTTATATGAAAGTAGCTGTTTCAGGAGGACTTTCTTTCAGTTTGTGTCTGAAAGTTACTTCTTTGCATGATCTACACATCCATGTATAGAGTTACTTATTTTCAAATTGATTAATCCTTCGTTTCTTTGGAAGATTCTCTCATCCATTTTTTTGTATCAGATGGAGTAGTAGAAAGCCAAAAACTTTCTTTCCCAAAAAATATATCCAAGACTTCCGTTCTGCCTTTCTAATTTCCTTGTTGTATGACGTAGTTTTATAAAGCTCCCAGTTACCTGACTCTTTAGCTCTCTTGAATAAACATCGAACTGCTTTCCTTTGTTTTTCAAGGCTTTTGCTCCACCAAGAAGAGTTATGGTTACCTCTTTTAATTCTCGATGGACAGTTCTCAAGATAGGATGAGATCACTGCTTCACGAAATTGCTCCGCTACTATAACCATATCATTACAAATGTGAATAGTAATCAATCGGTCCTCAAAGTACGATCAGTAGATCAGATGAGATCAGTAGATCTGAAGAAATTCCAGCTGATTGGCTGTTAATGAGGTAGTTGGATAATCAACGTGCAAGATTTCCACCCTGGTATCCGCGACAACTTTCCCATTTGAAGATTTTTGCACGTCAGCTATATCTGACAATGCCTTCGAAGGCTTTTTCGCCTCTGGTTTCGGTAAATCACCATTTAAGCGCAAACGTATGCTAACCTGCTCATAGGGGGTTTGTTCCTCCACCTGAGGGAAACTCTGCGTACGCCGCTCAAGAATTTAGTGCAAGGCGGTTTCATAAAGTAATCTGCTCTTGAGGAGACGACTTAGTCGTTTCCTGGCTGCACCACCAAACCTTTTTTGAGGTTCAGTTATTGGATCCGAAGTTGGAGAGTTGAGAAGCTCTCGCTACTGATTTGAAGTTACAGGAAGGTCAGTTGGAGTCGTGAGAACGACATCCATTTCCTCTGAAGACTCAACGAAAAAAAAATTAAATTTACTCTGTCCATAAAAGTCCCACGAGTAGCTAGGGAAAGAAGGTCACTCACGGTAGATCCCCGCATTACCGTGACAAGGCAATGCTACGACGAGAGGGCGCCTGGTATCTCGAAGGTTCCGATGGCTGGTTTGCTAAGCCCCCACATCCCAAGCCAATGCACTCACAAAAGCAGCAGACACAGTGGTTCAGGCAGTGATAAATGAACAAGAACAGCCAACCTAATAATGTAACACTGATCAATAATGTTGAGAGGCCAACCAGTGGAGAAGTGGTATCAATCTCTAACGGTTGGCACCACCAAGGAAGTGGTGCCAACCGTAGACTCAGAAAAGCCGCCACCGATAGTGCTGCACGACAGCAAGAGATGGAACGAGATATTTGAAGATCTCGAAACAAGGAAGATTAGGTACAACTAAGCCAAATTGACAAAGGATGGCATCTACATTCATACCAACGATGAAACAGAATGGCGTAAAGCTACCAAATATATGGAAGATGGGGAACTGGACTTCCACACTTACTCTATCAAGAAGGAGATTCCATTACACGCGATTATTCGCGGAATCCCTGAAAATGTGGAGGCAAAGGACGTTACAGGTGACCTCGTAAAGCAAGGATTCGCAGTGATTTAATTTCACCGAATGACATCAAGGCGCACCAGGAAGACGCTACCACTTTTTCTGTCCAAACAGATGACAAAATTTTTGCACTAAGAACAAGCATGGGACTAATATCCCAATGTCACCGTTGCCAATAGTTCGGACACGCGTAACGATGATGCCACGCAGCTGCGCGTTGCGTAAAGTGTGGAGAAAACAACGACAGCAGAGAGTGTCAAAAAAAGAGAGACAGTGCCTGGGTTCGCACCCAGCTAGCTAGAGAGGATGTAAAATATTCCCCAAACCATGAACAGCGGAATGAGCATGGAACAGGCCCAGACAAGCGAAGAGTCAGAGGCCTAGACAACAACCATAAGCGAGAAAACCGCCGCCGAAGGCGCATACAGCCGGAGGAAATAGCAACGACTTAATAAACGTGCTAGGAAAACTGACGACAGAGCGGCAGGAAATCGCGCAAGCGGTATCAGCTGCATTATTACAAGCACCTGGACAACGTTAATGCCTGTACGTTTCTAGAATCGCTAAAAATAGGATCGTGGAACATTAATGGTGCCACAGAAAGGAAAAACGTGTTCCTAGAACTGCTATTACGGCTAAGCATAGACGTCATGGCAATCTAGGAGACAAGTATACGAAGTAACAAGAACTTTCGCATCCCAGGATACACAACATACAGGATGCCAGGGGGCGCCAGGCCGCAAGGGGCGCGGCGCAACTAGTAAAAACAGAACTAGCGCAACATGAGGACAGAAAGCCGGAACTACAATTCGGAGAGGCAGCAGCAGTCAGAGTAGAACTGGAACGCTACGAACAGCTGAGAATTTTGTACCTGCCTCCGCAAGGATTACTAGATAGAACCAACATAGCAGAAATATTCCCAGATCATCATTAAACAGTAACCATAGGCGTCTCCAATGCGAAGTCACGCGACTGGAACTGCAGAAACGAAAACCAAAGAGGTAGACAACTAACCAGGTAGCTAGAAGAATTCGAGGACATCGCGGTAGTCGCTCCCGAAGCCCCAACGCACTACCCGCAAAAAGACCAACTCCATCGCCATAGTGCAAAACATCCCTACATTGGAGATGGAAGTACTAAACGGAGAATCACAACCCCGTCCTACTCACAATAGGAAGAGGCGAAGAGGAACCAGATGATCCGATAAAGAGAATCATCGACCGGAGCGGATTCCAACGCATCATTCATGACGCGATAGGAGACATCCCACGCATTGAAACAAGGATTGATCTGAAGAACGCCACGACGCAGCTACAACAGGCGATCATCTCAACTATGGAGAGGAGCGCGCGAGAAGTCCCAGCCGCATGCTTTAATTTACAGGACCAAATTATCACAGCGGAAATAATGGAACTCATTAGAATCAGAAGACGCCTGAAGAGACGATACCAATGGACACGCGCTCCAATGTACAAAAGTAGTATGCACAGTGCCGGCAGAATCCTGCGGCAATAGCTGCGTACAATTTGAGACCGACAATGGGCAACCCGTCTGGAAGGACTCAACACCGAAAACCAATCTGCATGAAGAATGCTGAAAGTTCTTAGGAAGGGACAACGAAAACCATGTCCGCGGAAAGCGGAAGCATTTGCTGGCAACTACGAAAGGCAGTGTACAGAAAATGATTTCTCGTTCACGGACGAAGTAGAAGAAATAGAAAACCAGGTCGAAGAGACGGTACGAAGGATACGACGATAACGAAGGGACAACGCGCAACCCATAACACCGACATCACCCGAGGAAGTGAAAGGCATTGTGAGGTGCCTAGCCACTCAGAAAGCCCCAGGCCCGGACCAGATACCAAACCGGGCATTGAAAACCCTACCAAGGAAGGGTATAGCAACAATGACAAATATCATCAAGATTATACTCAGACTACAGCATTTTCAGTACCCGTTCAAGAAGGCAACGGTCAACATCCCGAAGCCAAATTACAACCACATATTTTCAGATAACCATAGGCCAATGAGCTCAACCACTTCCATAAGCGAAGTGGCAGAACAAGTAATCTTGGGGAGACTAGAAGACCAAACCAGCGAACTGGCAATCTTACCAGGTGAACAGTTCGGTTTCAGATCCGAATGCTCGACAGAGCTGCAAGTCCTGAGGGTAGCAGACTATGCGACAGAATGTGCCAACCTAACCTGGGCAAAGGATACCACACCGGAGCGATATACCTAGACATCTCCAGAGCGTTCGACAGAGTTTGACACCGTACTACTCCCAATCATTCTGTATGCCTGCACTGCCTGGGGCCAGCGACATACAGACGCAGTATCCAGAAGTTTATGAACGGTTGCGTGCAAGCCGCCGTAAACGCTCCGAGATACATACCAAATAGATACCTATACCGGGACCTGGACCTAAACATCCACTACGTAGACGCGTATATGAAAGAACACGCAGAAAACGTGTTCGAAAGAGTTCGATTACACAACAGTCCAGCGCTGCGCGATCTACACAAAGCACTCAACAGAGAAGACCCAAGATTCTGAGAGAGAGACAAATACAGAAGGACAACGAAGCAGAATCCGAGACCACCCCCGAGAGTCGCTATCAGGCGGCTCCGGTAAGTATGAAAACAACTCAATCAGATTTCAAATTCACTTCTTTTTCAGATCACTAGGAAACACTTGCTCGCGATACAAAGACATTCGTCTCCGGTTAGTTTTTGGGGGGCCCATGCATTAAATTACATTCCAGTAAAGTTAGATTTAATAAAATACTAGATTAGAAAGTAAAAGCACCTAAAGGCTGGCTTTCAACTGCAGTAGGTCTGTAATAGGATTGGTTCGATAATAAAGGTAGAATGAGAGAATACTAATTTTATTCGATCTCTATTGAATTTGCTGCTGTCAGCTATCAGCGTTTTGTCGAATTAAAAAAACTAAAACCATGAAAAACTGATTAAAAATACATTTAAACAATTAATAAGAGAACCAACAATAATTTATTATGGTATCTGAAACTTACCTAAAACCAGGCACACTATTCGTAACTTGTATAACAAATTCTGATAGTTTCGCGAGAGGATTATAATTTTCTTTCGATTTCTATGGCTATCGCTCACAGACTTGAAGAAAAGAATTTTATTTTGTTCTGTCCGAACATTTAGCAAAAACTATTGAAATGATGAACGGTCAGGTAGAGGCATCTAGTCGTATACTTATCAACCTTTCGAAGTAGAAACCTTACATTCCAATGATAGCGGGTAGGAATGACCACATACAGGATGATTCTGCTACAACTTGCTCCCCAAGATCTTCTATAGATGATTTGAGTTCGGGTAGGGAAGATTTCTTCAAACGGTTTCAAATGACAGGCATGAAACATACCACGTTCTTTTTCCGAATCTAAATATTGCAGAATATATGTAACTGGACTAACCTGCTTTTTTATTCCATAGGGCCCTTCAAACAGGAGTAAAAACTTTTTGGTTTCGGTTTTAATGGCAAAAGATAAATTATTTGCCCGCAGCAATACGAGATCACCTGGTTTATATTCTTTGTATGGACGAGATGGATGCCGGAATATCCGAGCGGCACGACCCTGTAATGTCTCTTTCGCTAAAATTAGTTTAGTTTCGTGGCTCGCTAACTGTTTTATGAATGGTCCTTGTACAGAAACAGGTAGTAATTTTGGGGGAGTAGAACCAAAATGTAATTCATCCGGACTGTACCCTGTAGATTCGTGAATAAGTGAATTTAAAAATACCGAAAAATTTGACAGTTCATTTGCCCAACGAGTGTGTTGATCATGGCAATATGTTCGGAATAAGCGACCGAGTTCCCTCATCACTCGTTCGGACGGGTTTGCTTGAGGCCTACGAACCGAAGTGAATATTACTTTTATTCCTAAAGAAGTCATAGTCTCGCGATACTTGACGGCGGTGAATTGGGTACCATGATCATTCAGAAAAGCTTGTACCGTTCCCATTTTAGTAACATAATCCTTGGTAATGCGATTCAGAATTGCACGAGTAGTAGCTTTTTTCAGGGCGTAAAAAGTGACATATTTTGAAAATACATCCAACAGAATCAAAACGTAAGACACCCCCCCACGACTCGTTGGCAGAGGGTCGTAAAGGTCTAATGCAACAAGCTCATTTTTTGTCGATGGAATTATTGGAAATAGTTCAGGAGAAGACAATGTTGAACATTTTGCCCTTTGACAGATTTCACATCCGGCGTACCTTTCTATCTCTCCAACCGAGCTACCTCAACAAAGAGAACCAACGTGAACATAAACCACGTTATGAAAGTAAATTCGAATAGCGGGATTTCTATCATTCGATGATAATAACTCAGTGTACTAGAGAATTAGGTCAAAACAGTAAGTAAAGATAAAACAGCTTATAGGTCCAGGTAGAGGGCCTGTGCCGTTTTGTGCACGTCCCCTTTAGATTGCAGAATGCAACGACCACTTGATAGTGTTTGAGTATAGCTTCAGATTTCTTATATTGGGTTGACATCATTGTGGTAACGAAAGATTTTACACCAAATATATACGCTATTCGACTACATAGTTCTACAAAAGCTTTTAGAAGAATATTTTACTCTAAATCGTGATAAATAAGGAATGAGTCAAAATATTCAGAGTATTTGGTTAAAAAAGACTGTAAGGGTGAAGATCTTTCGAAAGTCGAATAGTGAAATATTCTAGTTACAAGACATGTGGGATGGTACAGTGGAACTGGAGGTTCATCAAGAACTTCAGAATAGTGTCAATTTGATCTATGATTTCTTCATCTAGAAAGTTTATGCACTCAAAATATTTCACTATGAAGTGACAACTTGATTGTACACTGAATTTGTATTGTGTCGCCCGGAGATGCTATGGTATAGCGAAAAACGTATCACGGTTTTGTGAATTTTCAAGAAGAAATCTCACATTAGAGTGTGTTTTATGAATATGTTATGAAGTTTTCTATACACAAATACAATTTCTGGATTGGATCCTGCATATAATTTTGTATATGCAAATTCTTTCATAGTCAAATTACATTTCAGTTATTGCTTTATTCTCATCGTCAAAAATAAATATGTATGCTATCCGGACAATTCAAAAAGATCTTGTCGAAATATTCATTACTGATACATGTCCATAGTTGATTAGAATTTTACAATTGCAGAGTTCCACTTTATAATTTACAAACTTTGTGAGTTCGAAAGTTCAAATGACAAAGAACATTTATATCATTACATCAAAACGAATGGGTTATCTGCATTTTTGGTCGAGATATCCCACCTATCATAACAATTTAACAACTAACACACCATTGGCGGAAAATGCTGCCATTATAACTGTGATGGAGAGGGACAATAACTTCATAGCGATTGCTATATTTCCCTCTGTGAACCTAAAAAACATAACAGATGGTTGAAAAAAATGTATCAGTTCAGATTTTTCAAGTTTCCGGCTCCTAATGGGCCCGGAAACTTAAAAAAATTCAAAATCAGTACTCATATTTATTCTGTTTCTTCTTGTTGAGAAACGCTTGTTATATTTGTGTATGATTTACGAATCTGACTTCTAAATTCATCAGAGACATCGCAAAGTAACATACTATTCTCATGATCTACAAATCTGATTTCTGGATTCATCTCTGAATACCGACTACTAAGTAATGGCCATTTCTCCTAATGAAAAGTATCAAAAAATGTTCTGACCAAATCATTCATACTCACCCAGGTACACTAAGGCAAGACACGTTCATCAATAAACCACCGCTAAAATTGAATAAAATAATAAACAGGATAAATTGCCAATCTTCATCAAAAAACACCGGTAAATGACTTCTTGGTTGTGCATTGCAAAAAATAATAAATGACACAGAAAGAATCGTTCTAATCATCGTTACACCCATCCAGATGGGATAATTGGATCTCTGAAAAATGAAAGTCGGTTGTCAATATTTAAGCAGAATATCAAAAAAATATTAATTGAAATAAAAATTTAATTAAAATTTCAAAGATAAAAGTTCAATGATATTGATTATAGATTTCGTAAACAATACTTCACGCAGAGGAATCAACATCATGAAAATGGAGCAACTGAAGAAGTTGATTTTCCATCATATATATATATATATATATATATATATATATATATATATATATATATATATATATATATATATATATATATATATATATATATATATATATATATATATATATATATATGGATATGTTTCTACTGAGTAGATTTATTAGGCTTTTTAATTCGCTACATGACAGTCTAACAATATTTCGAAACAAGTTTCGTAACTTCGAATTTGTCAAAATTTGTATTGATCCAAAAGCATCAGATAAAAGCGACTTCACCTTGATTTGAGAATATTAACCAGTAGCCATAATAAAGAAATATTACTGAACAAAAATATAACTGAAGACTGCAGTTTTGTTGTTTTCAGTAAAATAGAAACAAAGTTTTTGATTCATTCCTGTCTTGTTTTCTTCATTGGTGTTTTTGTCCGTTTGATCAAAAACCGTCTTGGAAGAAAGAAATTCGATTGAACTGAGGCAAATTGGTCGGTTTTTGATCCAGAAATTTTTTGATGTTATCAATAAGGATATCAAAAATATCTTCATATTCCACTACATTCATAATGTGTTCATAAACCTATTATATGGAATATGGAGTATCGACCGACTTCGGCCAACCCCAACTTTGAAATTTCAAATACGGACCGAAACAGTGTTTAAAAGGTCCAATATCAGATTCAAACTTCAGAAAATCAAAGGAATTCACCGAGAACCCTTTTCCATAAGGTTTGTGCGTGATCCTTTCAATACCGAAGTCAGCACTAGGGGATATTTTTCAACATTCATCCATTCAACTCTCTAACTACCTATTCATCTATTTTCATTATGTCAAGTCTCTTACCGTAACTCTTCCAAACGAAAGTATTCTTCCTACCATGCTACTAATATCGGATAGCAAAAAGGTGATGACTGGAGTGAAATATTTTCCTGAAATTTAAATATAAAAAAATATATAATTCGAATGATAATGAAGTAATATGAATTTTTAAACATCAAGTAAAAGAATTGTATTTGAAATATCACTCTCGCATTTTATTTTAATCTTAAATGCCATTTGGACATTATCTAATATTCAGGACAGATTGGGTCACTTAGATTCCAAAGTGAGTGGGCAGTTCAAGTATCTGTTGATTGAATCAGTCTTGTACAACTGATGAGATCTTGGGGGGTCAAAACCGCGTTGTCTGATGGAGTTCATCTAGTTGCCTGGTAGTGAAAGACAGAACGAATTTCGTTAGGCAGTGGGTTTCTAATCTTGTCTTTGCCACTGGTCGCCTTGGGGAGCCCCGTTTATCTTTAATATTTCAGAATTGAGTCTTTTAACAATCCCATAGATATCGTCTACGTAGGTGTCAACAGCTCTATACCTGCATATGATAATGCAAAATGACACTGTACTGTAAGTAAGCCTGATGGACAACCTAGGTCTTCCCTACTGTAATCTAACAATTGTTTGGTAACATAAGTACTTCCAAGGGTGTATAAATGCTATGGGTGTCCATATATTCAGTGCTTGTTTGGCAAAGCTTACAGCAATGCCAATGGCATTGCTTTAATGATGAAACCGTTTGCAAAGTCCTTCCTTGCAAAGAAGTCAGCAGTTCCGTTATTTCCTGGACTAATGTGATCAGGAATCCAGGTCAGAGATAATTTGTGAAGTTCTCCTACCGAAGAGTTTTTTTGTCAGTTCACTAGCAATTTAGATATTGCTCGGTGAAAGCCGAGAGCTTCTAACACCGCTGCTCAAGAATATTGGCATTGATTTATGTGAGAGGTTGGTTTCTGTCAATCTCTCCACACCCAAATCAATTATGTAGATTTTAGCTTGAAGTACGATCACATAAGTCTCTAGGCAGGTCGATATATCTGTTCTAGGTCTGCGACTGTATACTCCTACTCCGGAACCTGAAGATGTTTACACCTTTATATTTTCGTGTTGAGGACATTAACTGTTCTACTTTCGCATGAACTTGTGTTGTGCAATTGGCAATTTACAACATTATATATGATTTTCATTCAGCCTCTGTTTCCAGAAAGATGTGAAGAGGGGATTAGAATAATTTCCTTCATTTCTGACGGTGTGGTGAGATAAGCACCAGAAATAGGCACGTATATATAAAATTCAAACTCAAAAGATATCCCATGGAAATAGTAGAACTGGAAAGAAAAGTTTCTACTTTCTACTTCTCACAATAACCTGAATACATGTCAGTTCCATCATCACCACTGATTATTATCTTCATCAATACAAAAAAAATTAATCTTGACTTTTAATTTTTGTTCGTCACTATTTCTCCTTTTTTGTGCAATACATAAGTTGTCCCTTGTGTGTGAACTGGCCCTGAGCTGTTTTCTTGGATTATTATTGACGTATTCAATGATACATTTCCAAGATGTATTCCAAGAACTTTCAGGTACTATTATCAAAAAAAACAGTAATGGTACGTCAGAAAGATTTTCTCCTCGTTGCTGTTGAACCTTTCAATGGAAGAGATACGGCTTCTAGGCCATAATATATTCACTCGTGAAGTACTGGGCTATACAGCAAATAACAGATTAGAAAGCAAAAGCACCTAAAGGCTGACTTTCGACTGAAAGAGGTCAGATGTCAATCTTGCTGAAGTGCCCATCAGTAAGTTGAGGACCGCTCCGAATGAGCGGAGGTGGATGGACGAGATGGGATGTTCTGCACACAGTAACTATGTGGAGAAGATTCAACTCAGGGCACTCAACCCGGGAGGGGGCATGGGGGTGGGCTATACAGAAGAGTTGAACCCAAAGAATCTAAATTTCCCGTCGACAATAAGGGTTATCAAATGAAGGTAATTCCTAATATCAGTTTTTAATGTTCCTGTATTCATTCTTGTTCGTATATTAAAGAATACCTGAATATGATAATCAAAATATATTCACTTGGTTTCTCCTTGTAATTATTTCATGAAAGAGTAAATAACCTGTAGTGTTTACTGATGCACTGATTTTCCTGATCTTCAAAACTGAATATGTGAAACATGTTCCTTATAGCGAGCTATTCTAGACCAATATACTTTCCATCGTAATCCTCACAGTTTATTCCGTATATGCCAGGTTTTTCCTTTTCCGTCGTTTCGTCTTTCAGGTTGTCCATCGCAACACAAATATACGAGCAGATTCCAAAATCACTTACTTGTTGAATTTTTCTAAAATCCAGATGCATTTGGTTCATTAGGAAACAACTATAAATCTTAAATATTTATATTTCTGAGAAATCAAGGATTCAGGAAGACATTCTTTCAATTTCGTTTTCCCAATTAACTCATCCATCTCATCAGGTTCTCGTTAGTTGGTTTCAGATATTTCCTCGATGAATTTTTCCCGATCTCATATCTGTCTCTATTGAAGAGAAACCTAACCAGTCTATGGATACGTATCAAGAGCCTGAATTTTCCATAAGGTGTCAAAATGTCTGATATGGGAAAATATCAGAAAGTGGGTCAATGAGAAACATCAAGAGTACTGACAAAATATGGGAATACACACTGGGAAACTTCCATAAAGGAACCGTGAGAAAAAACTGAAGGACCTCCTCAATCGATCGTCTCAGAATAATTACAGAAAAACTCAGTGGACATTGTCTATTTGAAAACATATGAACAAAATAGGGCTGCATAGCCGATACCTCCATGCCATAAGAAAATTGAAGGTTATACACAAGACCATGAGTCTACAATTATTTTTAGCTCTAGCTGCTCTAAGAAAACATAGGAAATAAAACGTCAAAAATTACATTATTTTAAGTCCGAATTCACTCAAATATAAACCAACAATAACTGCATTGAAATATGAACTAACCGATTGAGATTGATATTTATATCAAAATAATTCCACATCACAATTGTCAAAAAATGTATTAAGCATTATTTGAATCAACAATTTTGAAAGATTGTTGAATAAAATTACCGGGGACTGATGGAAATATAGTACTCACTTCCCCAAGCACCCTCATTCATTTGTTGAGACACAACCAAGCTTGTGATCGAAGGATGGACGCAAGTCATTGAAAATAGTATCATAACTATCATAACACCAGCAGGCCATATATCCTTCGCAACTTCTTTCACTTCTGACCAAGAAAATTTGTTATCTTTCCTTTTTTGATCTTCTGCGCTGTCTTCCGAATAATAGGCATATAATTTCGTATATTTAATTCCTGAAGTCATGGAAATTTGTGCCACTATCAAAATAGTTCCCGTTGAAAAATAAATAAGTGCTCCATCTATGTCTGAGTCAGTGACGGATATACAAATTATTTGAATAAGGTCTGTCAGAATTCCTCCACCTGTTCCCAACAGAAACCATTTCAGGAAATTAATAGGAAACTTCGCCAGTAATATCATCGAAAACATTTGGTAGATGGCAAGTGTAGCTGAAAAAGAATAAAATAATTTTCTAATGATTGTTCGAGTTACGTAGGAAGTGTTCTGATATGTGAAAGAGGCCATTTCCCAAAATATTTTCATTCAAATATAATGCACAAATTTTTTCATAGGACGTATTTCTCAATGTCATATGATATTTTTATTATTGCTCTTCAACTATCTCTTGTTTACAGCATGATTTATTTGAATGATCTCAAAAAGTACAAGATTGGCCCTGATGAAATGATATACCATTTACATTTCTGCCACCTCCACTTTTTTAAGTTTATTTGATTTCTGAATTAAGGAAGTATCTGTGGAAAGGTAGGGTGGAATCATACTAGTTTTATTATTGAACCAGGATAGGTTCCACAATTATAACAACTTATATTTTTATTCAAATTTTCCTATCTATAAAACTCCTTGAGAATAAGTATACTTAGAAATTGGTGGTTTGGTTTATCGATGAAAACATATGATCACAGTGGAATTAGAATAAATTACCAGAAACAATTGTTAGCAGCAGTTTTTAGTTGAGATGTGAGCAAGACAATTTCCAATTTTCATTCAAAGATTCCTTTCACAATCCAGCCAAGTGCTGTTGGTGAGATTGATGATAGATGTGTTATCTAACTGCTTGTTTTTGCAGTGGAAGCTGCTATTGATGACGTCTTTTTAGTCGTTGGGGTATGCAAATATATCCTAGATAATTTCAATATACTCTGTTGGTCTCGAAATTGTTACAATTTCCATGTTTCAGGAGGTTGGAAATCGATTCTATTCTCGATAGAAATGAAGTGATAGGTTAATGTTTCCATAAACTCAATTTCAATTATTTAGGAAATACGTATGCTGCGGACGTTAAATGTCTATACTCTCAGCTTTTGAAAAAGACTTGATCATCGACGTCGAAAAGGATTAACTTGAAAAAGTATCATTTCGAATACTTTTAATGGAAAATAAAAGTGTGGCCGCTTGTTACTGTCAAATGAAAATTAGGGTCAGTTTCGTATTCTTTTTAGAATCCTCAAATTAACGATGAATATCGTTCAGAAAATTTTATTCAAAACTCTCTTCAATTACATATACTTTCAAGCCGTTTATTCATGAAAACCAGACCCTATTCCATAATGTTAGGAATGGATTTGTAGACAAACTTCATATTATCAGGTAGTGATAAAAGTCGAAAATTGTGCGAGCTGAGGACTAACGAGGTCCTACCTTTAAACAGGTGATTCCTAACACGAGGCTATAGAGCATTACTTTCTGTTATTTTTTCTAGTCTCCCTCTCTTTCAGATAGGTATTATTTAGTATTCATGTTTTTTTTTCAATATCACCCCTAGCAGTGACTCTTCGTAGTAATTATTGACATTTCAAATTGTATACATAATTTCTGAAGCAGTCTTCTCGAATTCTTGCTCAACTTATAAAATATCGAGTATTCCGATTTGTATTTTTATATATTTAATGATATTCATTTCAGATCATCATTGTGCTCATTTTTCACTTTTTGAAAATATATATAACTCTTTTTTACCCACAACTCTCTAATGTGTGATATGGTGATATGAAATTTTATGCTATATTGTGATTAAATAAATGGAATAACATGACAGTCAAAATACTCACCGCTATTCACTCCCATCAGCATCATCGTCATGACAAAAAATCCAGTCTGCCCTAAAAAGTGAAGATAATTATTTCCTCCCAAAGTGAAAGTTGTAAGTAGAATCATAGATTCTTACATTTTGACTACACACAGAATCAATCAGTATCAAGTAAAAGAAAATTGACAAAATGTGATGACTTAGAATCAAGAAATTGGATCTAAGATAATGTATCAACAGTTTTTCACAGAAAGAAGGACTGTTTGTTATCATCATTTCTGGAAAAAATGTAGCGGGTGACATTATACAAGGTTAACCGGTATTTAAATGAAACACGCTACATTTTTTTGACTATTCGATTGGTGGCCACTTCCTTTCAAAATAGCTGAAAAAAGTCATTTTCTTCAAATTCAATATGACGGCACTATGACATCATCCATATAAATATGTCAAAACAACTTCAACGGAATTTGCCCAGTTTTTTATTGAAAATTCAAAAATTGAAATATGTGAAGAAGTGAGTAGGTAACTGTAGCTATTAACTCACGATGCTATGGAACAGCTTTTACACTTTCACTTCTTCACTGACAGAAAAAATGAACAGCATAGTATTCCCGACATTTTTTTGTAATGAAAGAGACACACTTCGAAATCAAAGCTTGATAAATATTACTCCCTAATAAGATTTTCTGGATGAAAAGATAGCATTTGAGAATCAAGAAAAAATATGTGAATTGGTGAATAATTAAAATTTTTGAGTTTTCATCCAAAAAATGGACCAAATCCGTCGTTCCCTTTTCTCTTCGTCGAGTTATTTGACAATATTTCTATAGATGACGTCATAGTGCCGCCATACTGCCAACATTTTGAATGGAATTAGCCATTAGAATGTGTTATATCGTTGAGAAAAGGATTTTCTATCCGGTCTAGTCTAGTCTGATATAATGTTTATTTCAAATTGTTTGTATTTTTTACATATTCATTCAATTTCATCACTATTCACTAGTCTAGTATGAATACCGTCAATCATATCGTCATGCAATGTAAAAAGTACGACTTTTCATTATAATGGATGATCCTATTTTATAACGAAACCTATTTTGATTCTTTGAACATCCCGAAGTTTATTATATTCTTATTTTCTGTTAATACGATTCCTAATTAATAAAATCATCATTGGGAGCATTATATAAAGGACCTGTATTTAAGTTAAATGTCTCACTTACATGAGTCTGTGTTGATTTGAGAAAACAATGAAAAAATCACAAAAACCGAAAGGATGACAGTCAACGCGGACAAAATACATTTTCGTGAGTCAATCCTTCCTGCGTAAATTGTGCCCAAGATGGTGAACAGTACAGATGGTACTGAAGTGGCAATCATTGATGTTGACTGGTAAAGAGATTGCAATGACGTTCTGCTTATATCATGTGCTGGTGCAGTTGTATTTCTGAACTTGAACATCCAATACTGAAAATAACAAAGATCTGATTATATCAAGTGTAATATCGTTTCAAAAAATTATTTTGAATACCATACAGTTATCTTTCTAGGAACAACTTTGAGAAGTATCCAGAAGCCAGGCTATTTTTAAGAGAAGACGGCCAGGAAAAAGGTAACAATATAACATTCCAAATATGTCACTTTAGGCACTATCAAAAAAAAAATATATATATATATATATATATATATATATATATATATATATATATATATATATATATATATATATATATATATACAGAGTGACCCATTTGAAAGCGGGCCACCTCTCTAAAACTGTTATTTATTATCCGATTCAGAAGTTTTTTTTTTCAATAGATAGAGCGTCAATAGTTCTATTAGAGTGCTGTGAAGTCGAAATATAAATAAAATTTTCAAGGCCTACTTCGAATTTTTTTCAAGGTCAAAAATCCAAAAAACATACTAGCGATTTTTTTATATGAAATTTGACGACGCCACTGGATTTGTGATGCTTTCAAATGGTTGTGACTGAAATTTCAAGATAAAATAATGTTTTTTAACAGAAATATGGCATAAGTAAAATATACCAATCACTGTCAAAATAATTCAAATAGTTGTATATTAAATAACAATTTTGTAAATAATATGGTTTGAAATACTTCTTCAGAACATAACAACTTTATGTGCGATATAGTTATCTTTATTAGCACACTGCAGTTTGTTGTCAAAGAATAGAAATACACATCTTTATATCATAATATAATTATCAATATTAAAACCATAAATGAACCACTACAAAAGAATGTATTAACATGACAATGCCCACACATTAAATTTTGGACTGTTCCACCAAATCTCCATTCAATTCGATACATTCATCATATCGTTTTCTAATGTTAACCAAAACATTCAATAATTGATTTGGGGTGATATCTCTGCAAGCCTGTCTTATTCTTTCACGCAGTTCCTCTTTGCTCGTTGGGCGAGTTTTGTATACTTTTTCCTTAACGGTGCCCCATAAAAAAAAATCAAGTGGAGTCAAGTCCGGGGATCTGGGGGGAAACTCAATCAGTGAACTATTTCGCCCTATCCACCGATTAGGAAAATTTTCTTCCAGCCAATCTCTAACAATCCTGCTATTGTGGATGGAACAGCCATCTAATTGAAATAGAATATGGGCCTCTTCTGCTAGTGGAAGTTCATCCATAGCGTTGGAAAACTCGTTTTTCAAAAAATTCAAAAAAATTTGACCATTCAAATTGTTTTCAAAAAAAAGGGGCCAATTATTCTGGTATGTAATATTCCGCACCAAACATTTATTTTTTGGGAGTACTGTCTTCTGCAATTTATTATCCAATGTGGATTTTCTTCCGTCCAGTACCTTGAATTTTGAGAATTAACTGTTCCATTGGTTGTGAATGTTGCCTCGTCACTGAACAAAATTTTTTTCAGAAAATTCCTGTTATTTAGATATTCTCCTTGAGCCCATAAACTATACTCCATCCTCTTTTCATTATCGCCTTCTTCTAAGGTGTGAAGAAACTTTGGTTTAAAGGGCTTCATATTATTATATTTCCTAAGATTTCTCCTTATTGTTTCACGCGGTAAGTTGATGTCCAAACTTGCAATTCTCACACTTGTTTTCGGATTATTATTAAAATAATTTCGAATTCGTTCAGAATTATTTCGTCTCTGCCTTTGTACAGTATTAATATTCTTCAGGATATGTTTACTAACAGCTCCATACTGATTGAAAATTTTGTTTACTCTTCCAACTGTAGCTCTGCTAATATTTCGACGCTCCGGATGCATGTTATTGAAAATTCTACATACTTCCCTTTCGGATCTGTCGTTGTTACCACGAAGTTTTACTATTTCAATTTTCTCCTGCAAAGTCAAATTATCTGCCATACTTCTTTATTAGTGTAGGTACTTGAAGAGTTATAAACTTCACTATTAATACTGACAAATTTGTGTCTTTTCGTCTTTTATTTTAATGACTTGTCATCTCCACGGCAACTTAACTTTCAAAGCCTTCTAATAAAAATAATATTTTCGAAATGTGGCATCCCAAACATGTTTGAATGAAACCAAGATATGTAGATATTCGGAATAACTGACAACCACCAAAGAGGAACTGCGTGAAAGAATAAGACCAGGCTTGCATAAATGTTACCCCAAACCAATGATCGAATTTTGATCGAATCTTATGATTAGTTAGCATTAGAAAATGGTAGAATAAACGTATCGAATTAAATCGGAAATTAGTTACAAAGTACGGAAATTAATGTCTGGGCACTCTCATCTCAATCCATTTTTTTGTTGTAGTTCATTTATTTCATCAGTATTGGTTATTATTGATTATTGAATATTGATTACTATTTGATGTAAAGATGTATATTTCATTTCTCTGATGACAAAAAAACTGCAGTGTTTTGATGGACATAACTATCTTCTATACTTTATGGAGTTCTGTTTGAAAGAAACATAATTTGACACCATTTTGAATAACTGCTGTTTACAAGCTCGACTGCTAACGACGTGAAAGAGCATTTTAAACGATATTATTAATAATATTGTGATTTAATATGACGACAATTCGAAATATTTAGATAAAGTGATAAAAATTTTACTTATGCTATATTTCTGTTAAAAAAACATATTTCATCTTGAAATTTCAGTCACAACCATTTGAAAGCATCACAAATCCAGTGGCGTCGTCAAATTTCATATAAAAAAATCGCTAGTATGTTTTTTGGATTTTTGACCTTGAAAAAAATTCGAAGTAGGCCTTGAAAATTTTATTTATATTTCGACTTCACAGCACTCTAATAGAACTATTGACGCTCTATCTATTGAAAAAAAAAACTTCTGAATCGGATAATAAATAACAGTTTTAGAGAGGTGGCCCGCTTTCAAATGGGTCACTCTGTATATATATATATATATACAGGGTGTCCCTGGACTTCCTCTTTTCCTCTCGGGAATATATAGATGGGGTCAAAATATCACCAGTACTTCATATAACTTTTTTTCCTATAATCCTTCGTTACCAAGTAACGGGCCCTCGAAGTTACAAAATGAAAAATGTTTTTCTTTGATAACTTTTCAAGTGAATATTCAAAATCATCCAAATTTTGGTAATTGACTAAACAAATGAATTCCTTCGATGAGCTTTCATGCAGGAGTCAGTTGTTTTGCTACAAAGTCAGGAACGGACTACCCCCGATGGTCCACACCCCAAAACTTTGAAATGACAGATATTTTTCAATATTTTTCAACAAATTAAGGTTACTTGGACAATTTTATGAATAAAAGTACTCGTGTGGAAAGTCGATCGGAGCAACGAGTCTTGATAAAAATGTAGTTTCACTAGACGACATCAAACCCGCTCGTCCACCATTATTTGAAATGAATAATTATCAAAGCAGAAATAATAATGATAACGTTAATTCAACAACATTTATAACAGGAATAATACAAAGTATGCTAAAATGAAGTCGTAAACAAAAAGTACAGTACCTATATGGAAGTTTAAGTCACAATTGTGATAGCAGATATTTTTTCAAAAGAAATATCAAGTTCTGTTGATTCGTGGTGTTTTTAAACTAACAAGCTACTCTACTATGAAATATCGAATTCATTCCATATTTTGTATGTACATAATACGTGTGGAATAATCATGTTTCGTGTTGATCAGTTATCTGAATCTCATGAAACTCAACAATGTAGGATGAGAAATTTTTTCTATTCGATTTTTTAAACCTAGAACTAAATTAATTTTCATTTTTTGTGGATGGCCACACGTCCACTATACAACAAAAATCTAATGCACTCATCAAAAAATTACATGAGAAACATTTTATCAGTAAGACATCTAAGGAAAATTTTACCATATATAACTCCGTTGTTCCAAAATTCTATGGTTTACCAAAAATTCATAAACCAATATTAAGTTTGGTGCATCCATTGATGCACCAAATAGTAAACTCTCAAAGTTCATTACAGAAATTTTAACCAATGCATATAATAAAAATAATCAATATTATATTAAAGATTTTTTTAAGTTTTCTATTTTCATGCAAGGAATGAAACTACCTAAAAATTTCGAAATTATAAGTTTGGATGTTATATCACTTTTTAGTAACATACCAATAAATCTGGTAAAACACAGCATTGAAAGACATTGGAATATTATTACTAATCATACCAAATTAACAAAAACAGCCTTCTTAGAATTAATAGATTTCATTTTTGATACCACTGTTTTCGTTTATGACAACGAATATTATAAACAAATACTTGGTACTCCAATGGCATCACCTTTATCACCTATTTTAGCCCAGTATGCGATGGATGATTTATTACATGAATGTATTCTAAAATTATCATTTCAGGTTCCTTTTTTAAAAAAGTTTGTGGATGATATAATATGTGCCTTTTGACAAAATTGATGATATAAAAACCATTTTTAACAATTACAATCCATCTATTCAATTTACCATAGAAAAAGAAAAAAACAAAACAGTACCTTTTTAAGATACTCTTTTAATCAGGAAAGATGATAACTCTGTTATTTTAGATTATTTTACTGAACCCACTAATTCAGGCAGATATATAAACTATTTATCCTGCCATCCACAAAAAATGAAAATTAATTTAGTTCTAGGTTTAAAAAATCGAATAGAAAAAATTTCTCATCCTACATTGGTAGAAAAAAAAACAATTATTCAATATTTTATTAACTAATTCTTATCCTCCAAAATTTTTAAATAAATTGTTATATAATACTTCATCTAATATCATCAACATCAGAGAGAACAATAAAGCTAAAATCCAAATTTCAAATACTTTTCCATTCCTTATGTCCCTGAATTGTCCAGCAAAATCATAAACGTATTTAAACAAGAACAGAATATAAAAATTTCACAAAGGAAAGTTAAACTTTTAACTAACATACATTCAAAATTGAAAGATGAAGATCCGTTATTTGAAAAGTTACATGTAGTTTACGAAATTCCCTGCAACAATTGTGATAAGATATATATAGGTCAAACAAAAAACAATTTAAAAACCCGCATAGCTCTTCATTAAAGTAATTGTAAAAATTTAAAACGAAATTCTTGTGCACTCACACAAAATGTTCTAGATAATGATCATTCAGCCAATTATACTAACACCAAAATTCTCCATTTCGAACCAGATTCAAATAAAAGGCAATTTCTGGAAATGGCTGAGATCAAAATTAAAAAAAAACAATATCAACAAAAAGACAAACATCGACAACCTCAGCAAAATTTATTCATTTTTACTAACAAAAAATATAAATCTGAATACATCCTGTAATATTAACACAGTCATGACTTACATCTTATGTGAGGATGGTTACATTGATGTTGAAGAAAAAATGTTGATACATTGGAGAAGATGAAACTTGATATACAATTCTAAATGCTTGAGATTATTTTTTATAAAATATTGTTTTTCGTCAGACCATTATTCACATCATGCGTGCAGGATTCAAATGAACGAGTCTGAGGATAGATCGTTAAGAATGCCAGAGTGACATCTGTCAATTGATAAAACTTATATATTCTCACTGGGAGTACCAAGTGTACTCTAGTGCATAATGTAAAATTTATGTTTGAATAAAATTGTTATAAAAGATTAAATTTAAGATTTATTATACAATGGACAATATCAAATTGAACAATTCCATTGTGCATTATCAACAAACAATGATAATATTTGTACTCACATTAAATGCTGTTCCGATGAACACCAATGGCATCAATGTCATGAATCCCATGAAGAAAAAGTAAAAGTTACATAAATAAAAAGTATCCTTCGGTGCATTCTTGATTTTCTCAGCAAATCTTTTATCGTAATTTTTCCCAGTTGATGAAACAGAAATGAGAGATTCTGAAAAGCAAAGTCCATTATTAGATAATACAAAAGTGATTTTTCCAACTAATAAAATTCTTTATGAAAGCAACGAACCGCCTATACCGGATTAACATCAAGAATGGCCAAATATTTCAATATTTTTTTACCTGAAACCATTGATTGATGTGTGCTTGTAAGTGAAAGTGTACCCTGTTAGATATATAGACTACTTTCAGAGTTAAAATTGGTGTTGCAGTTCTGATAGTTAGTACCAGGGCTTCTTTTGAAAATTCAATACATTACATATGAGTGATATAATATATAGGTACCCAAAAATTACCCTCCCGAAATTCAGATTTACTTTAGACACCCCAAAATTTAGATCTGAATCCGCTTTTATCTGGGGGGTTCAGAAAGACATTTCGGGGAGAATCCACAACTCGATATAAAAATTTAAAATAATTGTGAAACAGTGAAAATCAAAACCGATTCCATTAAAAAAATTAGGAAGCAATATTCTACAATCATTACTTTTGTAACTAGGTTGTTATTAGCCAGTTTTACGTCTTTGTTTACACTTTTTTTCTCCAGACGCGGTTCAACCCGAACTCAACAACATACTACTGTCCGCGGAAACCTATTTTTTCTGGTCCCATTTAAACTAATTTTATTTTGTATCACACTGTATGTATTTATATTAACAGGAGTAACTTCGAGTATCGGGCGTGCGTGTGTGATACTATAGGCCGAGGGACTTACCGCCTCTCTGACCAGTGTCTAAAAATCTGTCGGCGCAACTAGAGAGCTCATCTCACCAAGGTATGTCATGAAAGTATAATTACAGTGATATTTCCAATGTATAAACGTCTCAGTAACCTTATTATAAACAGTCTGCTTATATTGAAGAATACCACCTGTTTTGGTACAATCGAACCGGGATTTATATAAATAGTCATAGCAATGTTCACTCTCTCAAGCGACCGATGTGTGAGTCGCTAGTTCAAGCCGCAGGCTGAACGATCGATTTTCACTTGCTATCGTCCAACCCGTATTAAGAATCACACGTTGAAAGGTAAGAACTCGTTAGTCCTTAGGTCGCACAAGTTTAGACTTCTGAGGGTTGTTGTTCGTAGGGTGCGACAGCTGGTTAACGGAAAAAACATATTTTAACATAACACAACAACATAACATATTTAACATTGTCATTGTTTTTTTTTTCATTAGTAAAAAGTTTATCATCAATTGGGACTTTCTCTTATTTCATATGCTCATAGATCGCGTAGATTCTGCCACGGTCACTACTTTTGAATTAAAATGTGGATCTAATTTGCAACAAGAGTTTCATTATGCCACTTCAATCAGATTTTTGCAAAAACGTTGCACCACGTTAGTATCAGTAAATCTCGATAGTTTTCAGCCTTCTCTACATTTATCAATAATAATAATTCGGAAAGTAAACTCAAACCATCATCTTTCATTTCACATACTCAAAATAAATGTCAGCTTTGCAAAGAAACACATTTGATTTATAATGTTTCTTCTTTTTTAGTTCAATTTTCTAAAGAAAGATATTCTTTGGTTAAATCTCAAAATTTGTATTTTAAATGCCTACGTGTTCGCCACAATTCTCGTGTTTGCTCTTCTACCACTATGTGCAAGAAATGTTCTGGTAGAAACCACAGACTTCTGCATTTTGAAAAAGTTTCTCAACCATCAGTCATTTGTAATAATGATAAACCTTGCACCTCAAATGCTGTTTGCTTATCAGATAATTCTGATTCTCCTCAACCTCATGTCAATCTCTTGTTTCAGTGTAATTCCACTCTCATTTCCTCTGCTACTATAATTGAAATGAAAGGAGAACATGGAAATTTTCATAAAGTCAAAGCTGTCCTAGACAGTGCAAGCCAGTCTAATTTTATCTCCTCAAAATGCGCTCACCGTTTAGGTTTATCTCAAGATAAGAAATCTGTCTCTTATGTCAAGGATAATAATAATAATGTTTATTCAACATGAAGAAAATAACAAAAAGCAATTGACCATTAGATAAATACCATAAAATAAATGTAGGTACTCACAGAGGCAAGTGATTGCTTTTACGTGAGAGAAAACACAAAACACTACAGGAAAATCTTTGAAGCGCTCTTAGAGCGGTGCCTGCGACAAAGTAGTGATTCACATTGGATTTGAGTCGCTGGAGATTAAATCCATTTGGAGAAACGTTCTCAGGTAGTTTATTCCGCATAAACCTTATTCTCGAAATGAAAGAGTTTTCAAACGGTGAAGTTCGAGGTGTACTGAGCTTAACATCAAAACGAGAAGCAGCCACAGTCCATCTCGTATTTCTGATATGTACCGCTCTTGGTGAATCAAACGTGCCAAGTCACTTGAACAATTCCCGTGAAAGTATCTATAGAAGAGATAAATTTCCAACCTTTCTTCGATGTTCCAGACTATCAAAGTTGCAAGTGATGTTCGCGTCTCCAATCAAAGCGAATGGCTTTTCTGGATGGGCTCCAGCAGCTTCAGGGTATGTTTGGAGGCGGAGCTCCATACATGAGAACATTACTCCAAATGAAGTCTGATCTGAGCTTTATAAATCATCAAAAGTTACAGAAGTGTGTACAGTTTTTTGGTTCGAAACAGTGTTCCAAGCTTTTGAGAAGCAGCTTTTGCAATTTCAGCAGCGACATGATTATACCCAGACATATTGGTGTCCATTTCAACCCCCAACAAACTTATCGAAGCAGAAAGGGAATTGTCTGACCTGACATTATCCGCTTCGGAAACATTTATCTTTTTTGGATAAAACCGATAGCTGGATTTTTGTGGCATTGAATTGAACCTGGTTTCTTCCACCCCAATTCGAAATTACTTCTAGATCCTCGTTAGAATATGCAAACTCCTGCAGCCGGTGAAAATGTACATCCGCCACCGATGTCCTGGAATCCAAATGTAATAATGAGACAAGTGTGCTGTCGTCAGCAAAGTAATATATTGGATTTTGGTTTTCTCCAATAATTCGTTGATAGAAAGGTTGGAGAAAATATGGATCCGTGGAGAACACCAGCATTGATGGTGAAAGTTTTCCAGAGATATCCATCGACGGCCACTTGCAGATAACGTTCTTTCAGAAAGCTGAAGAGCCATACACAAAAATGATCCGACAAGCCATAGCATCGAAGTTTGGCCATTAAACCCTCATGCCACACACGGTCAAAGGCTTCAGAAATATCGAGCACAACAGCTCTTGACTCTCCATGTTTCTCGATTGAGTTATTCCAAATATGGGTGATATACGATAGAAGGTCGCCTGTTGACCTTTGTTTCCCAAAGCCATATTGATGATCGCTCAAGATGTTTAAGTCTTCCAAATATTTGAGGATGTGATGGTTTACAGCTTTCTTGCCCTATTTGGAAATAGACTGAACGCTAGCAATCTTCCAACATGAAGGAAAAAACCCTTTCTTGTAAGACAGGTTGAAAAATCTGCACTTTTTAAGTACGATGACGGGCACTTCATCAGGGCCAGACGCCATGTTGATATTAAACTGTTTCAAAATTCGCTTGACTAGACGCTGTCGAAAAATAATTTCCGGGATTGTGGATTCTGGTGTGGGAATAGTGGTGTGGAATTGAATCATCCGCTTGTTTTAGTGGTGAAATTGTGGACCCGCTGGGATTGGCAAGCAGTTTATCCCTAATTCTCCGATTGTGAAGTTCTTTGCTTTCATTTAGCCTAGGTTTGCAGCTGTTGTGAGCAAAAACAAACCTAGTTCGGTTTTCGGCACTGGGATTTTTGCGCCGCCTCCGGTAGGTGAGATTTTTGGAGGCGACAGCTTATTCGCAATTTTTGTTGAACCAAGGTTTGCCGTTAGAAGGTCGTTTCATTGGAAAAGGAATATATGCATCCATGGATGATAGAATAACTTCCATGACTTCAGAAACACAAGTTGATGGATCTTCAGAGCTGAAACAAACATCTAGTCAGGGGAAATTTCGGAAATGGTCTTGAAGATCCTCCCATTCAGCTGATCTATAATGCCAAACTTTGCGTGGCTTACATTGTTCCTCAACATTTATTGGTGATTCATTCAATACTGAAATGAACTTGTGGCCAGAATAGCCCAATGGAGACCTTACGGTAACTGTAATGATTGTTAGGTATAGATCCAGGAGACAAGCTTTTTCTCTACCACCCAGGAAGCCGGGTTGCCTCAGCTTTCGCAATAAGCACAGCGGACGCACTCATATTATATAAATGTTTATATATATATAACCTTTCTAGATTTCATATCATTTCTAGAAACATGTGGATTCGTTTTCCGATGGCATTTCAGGTTAGCTTCCCAAATTTCTGCTACCGCAGTTGTCGGTTGATTGGTCAAACCACCAACACTGACATAAAAACTTGGCAAGTTGACTTGGGTGTCACACCAATAGGTGGTTCCACTTATGTTTCGCTTGCGTTTACTCAGCTATTTTTATCAAGTACTTTCTTGGTTTTTTCTCATTTTGTCTTCAATCGAGGACCGCCTGCCCGCTACTGACGATGTCCAATAGGCTGAAACAGCTGTATACCGGTGGCTCTTAAATTGAAATCAATATGGGAATGATCAAAGAGTACCTATATATTTATTTATATATATATATATATATATATATATATATATATATATATATATATATATATATATATATGCAGTCAAGCTGCTGGAAAATAATTCCATGAAAATCAAAAAATAAACTTGGCAAGTTGACTTGGGTGTCACACCAATAGGTAGTTCCACTTATGTTCCGCTTGCGTTTACGCAGCTATTTTTATCAAGTACTTTCTTGGTTTTTTCTCATTTTGTCTTCAATCGAGGACCGTCTGCCAGGTACTGACGATGCGCAATAGGCTGAAACAGCTGTATACCGGTGGCTCTTAAATCAATATGGAAATTATCAAAGAGTACTTATCTATTTATTTATATATATATATATATATATATATATATATATATATATATATATATATATATATATATATAGAAAATGTAGAAAATGGTTATATGGACGACATAATAATTTATTTCCCAACAATTGAGCACTTGCAGAACTTAAAGTTACTCTTCAAAAGATAACGTGATGCTAATTTAAAGATACAACCCGATTAATGCGAATTTTCAAGGCAAGAAATTGCATATCTAGGACATCTCACAAACAAAGATGAAGTAAAACCGAACACGGAAAAACATTACCTATTGTATAATAGACTTCCCAGAGCCTGTAAACGCTAAAGAAAAAACAAATTTTTTAGTTTAGCAGGTTATTACCAGAAATGTATCCCAATTTATTCTGAAATATCCAAACCAATGACACACTAGCTACAAAAGGACGTAATATTCAATTTTGACAGTGAATGTAAACTTGAATTCCAAGTATTAAAAGAAGCATTAACGTAACAACAGATGTATCTGCCTTTGCAATGGGAGCAGTATTGTCGCAAGTACCCATAGAAAAGGATTTACCTATTGCCTATATATGCATCCTGAATACTATAAATACTGAAAGAAAGAAAAAACTTAAATCAGATTTGATAGTCACTTACATCATGAACCAATCATGTATATCACAGGTGATAAAGAACATGTAAAAGAGTACCAAATCAACAATAAGTTAGAAAATGTAGTGGGCCTTTAAAAGTAATAGAAATTTTCAAAATCTCAGCATTACTGAGAAATCCTGAAACTAACCAAACAACACAAGTCAATTTCCATAGACTGAAACTCAGTTTTGTTTCAGATCAAGAATGATTCTTGTACTGGCACCTATTGACCCAATAATCAACACCAAGTTAATGTTAATGCCGTTGGACAACACAATAGGTATTTATTATCATAAAACAGAAAGCTAGAAAATATCAAATGGGAAATGGACTTGTTAGTTGTAAAAGACATGGCACCTTTGAAAGAAGCCATTGATCATAATCGAAACATATTGAGCAATTTTATTCACCTTATCGAAACAAACAAATTATGTAGTAATTATCTCTAAACTTTTAGTTTAGAGATAATTACTACATATCAGTCTTCTGAATAAAGTAACTGATTCAGTTGAGTTAAGGTGTCAAGAAACGCAAATATATGTGAACGATTACAATAAGCGAAACAAAAGAGGACTTTTAAACGGAATAGTTTCTGTTTGGAAAGCTATAACTGCCAACCTTGATACCAGTGACAGTGAATATTTTAATGAATCTATCGACAAGATTTATAAACACGAACACCAAATTGAAAATTTACTTAAAAACCAAATTTCAGTCACAATATAGGAATTCAATTCTGCAATACAACAGTTGCAGGTTGATGAACAAGCATTTATCGGGGATATAAAACAAACTGAAAAATGGATATATACGTTATCAGATCAAGTAGCTTTAATGAACGTAAAATTGAAAGTCATCCAAATTTGTGAACAACTTTTAGAAAGTTATCTATTTCTAGAAGATTATTTGAATCATATGTTGAACGCAATTACTTCCGCTAGACTTCATATCATTCATACTACAATAATTATAAAGCCAAATGATCTAGTTTCGTCCCTTCAGAAATTTGCTCAAATAATTCAAAGGAACAGTTTACTTTTACGAACCAGACTCTCTTCAATATCAAAATATCTAGACATAATTGAATTACAAGCTTTTCAAGCAGATTCAAGACTCCTTCATTTTGAAAATACCATTGGTAAAACCCGAATTATATACTGTCTATAGATTGTACCCCACCCCAATTCTGGACAATCCAACAGGGTTAAAAGTGAGGATGAAACACGATTTATGAAAACCAATTCAATTTTGAAACTCCAAGCTATATTTAATGCTTTTATTGGAAACACAAGAGTATTCAAAAGTGTCTTTAAAATTGAGCATACTAAATGTAGAAAATCTCAATATTGCTCAACATAAATTAAATCAATATTCAGATCGATTCGATAAGATCATAAATGGTTCACTATTTTGACCATTGTAATAATTGTAACATTAATAATACCTTACATATTTTGTAAATATAGAAAAAGATGTTCCATGAGAATTGGTATAACGACATCAAGCAATGATGATCAACTACCACCTCCAGGACCTAGAAGAGCCTTTGCATCACTTCAAAAATTACCCTCAGCTCCAGGGAGAAGACCTAGTATTCACCTAGAGGAACACCGCATCAACTTTCTTTCCAAGAGGGGAGTTGTTATATTACCCTTCGTCTATGAATTGTACCATAATAACATTGCATCAGCCACTACGCAGTTACCCAAGAAGTTCCTCAACATATCCAACACATTTTGGAAATTTTCCTCGAAAAATAGAAGAAACACACATCTACATCACCGGTTCCTGATCCTATAAATATGGAACACCAAGAGGACGCCGACATTCAAGTCATAATCAAATTCTTGATAACTTCGCGACAATCCATGTTCGTCGAATCTTGAATCATATTTTGTAACTCTATTGTATTCAAATTTGTGATCAATGATAAAATTTCTTACTTAGTATCGTGAGAATAATAAAAAATGGATACGAAAACATAGATGAAATTAAATGATAGACTGACTTTGACATATTTTCAAAATCAGGGGGGAGAATTTTGAATAGAGGGTAATATAAGTTTTTCTTTTTGATGTATGAATTTTACTATTTTACTGAGATTGTTGATATCTGATCTTTTATTTATCGCATGTTCATCATTATTCATTAACTTACCCGAAAAAAACAACGAAAAACTAAAAGATGAAATCATTAATCTTCTGAATACGAAAATGTCGATTGCACTGAATGAAAGTGATGTCAAAATCTGCAATAGAATAGGGAAAAAAGGGGGAAATGAGGTGAGAGGTATTTTCCTGCAACTTAGAAACCACGAACTGAGACAAGAAATATATAAAGGAAAAAAGCTCATGAAAGGGACCGGCATAGTCATCCGAGAAGATTTAACAAGACTGAGAGTTGAACTACTAACAAAGACTATAGAACAAACTACAATGAAAAACGTTTGGACTGACTTGGAAAATATTTTCGTTAACCATCATAACAAGCTGTAAATCATAAAATCAACAAATTATTACGATAAAATTTTCGGATACTTTTATATATATATATATATATATATATATATATATATATATATATATATATATATATATATATATGTATAGAGAAAGATTTTATCGAGTGTGTATGATATACAAATCAAAAATGAAACAATTAGTGAAACACTCCAAAAAGGGGGGCAAACCGCGGACACGTATTTCTGGCTATTGGCCTCATCAGCGGGTGCAGCCAAGTGTTGCCCATCTTCACACTTGGCTTCAATGTTATCAATTTATTGTAGATGTCTTGATAAAGAGAATAAACATTCTCGAAAGCTCGACCATATAACAACAGCCCAGCAATTTTGACTGCATCCCCAACATTATTCTGTATTTCTATACATATATATATATATATATATATATATATATATATATATATATATATATATATATATTTCTCTCTCTCAGTATTTTTCTTTCTCTTTAATATATAATAATAATATACAATGCAATTTTCTGTTTTCAAACAAACCACTACTTTTTCATCTTTTACAACTTTTTTTTATTATTTAAATTTCAAATTAGGGAGCACATGACATAGATTTATTTTGATGTTAGTATATTTAGATTTAGCGAATGAACAAAAAGAGATAAAAACTACAGTGTTGACTAATTAACATAAATATTTCATTTTCACGGCAAAAAGAGAAGAATGACGATTATACATTTCAACATAAGAAGTATTAAAAAAAATATGACGAGTTACTTGTTTATTTAGAAGGAAAAACAGAGTTTATAGATGTTATAGTACTATCAGAATTGTGGAACATCCAAATGGTGAGTGACTTTTATATACCAAACTATAACCTTTATAACCAAAATGATGAACTTTTTGTTTATATGAAAAATTGTTTTTCAAACAGAGGTACATGTTGTAAGTTTAACAGATACAAATTTACTAAGATTATCCTTGTGTATTGATAACATGAGTATTGGTATAACAGCATCTTACAGACCCCCCTCCACTGATTCAAATGTTTATTCGAATGACCTAGAAAATCACTTCATGAACACACGGAAAAAGTATAGAGATATTAGTGGGAGATATTAATCAAATATAATGGATAAATCTGACAGCGAAACCGTCAGATACCTAAACCTTGTGTCAGAAAATGGTTTTGTTTCTCATATAAATGAGCCCACTAGGGTGACGGAATCTACTTATAGTATAATTGATCATGTTTTTGTCAGATGTGTATCGAATAAGAATATCAAATTTAGTCCAATTATTTTCTAAACTTACCTATCGGACCATTACTCAATATTCCTCAGTGATGCATGAAACAAACATTCATTAAACAAACCGCAAAAAAATAGTGTAAAATACTGATATTGATAAACTGAAAACAATGTTTATAAATGAAAATTGGGATGATGTCATGAATTGTGAGGAGATACAACTTGCGTATGAAAAATTCATTAACAAATTGAATAATTACATATTTCTCTCAACGTCGACAAAAACCATTGATTATAATCAAATGTACAAAATCAAGCCATGGATGACAACTGGAATAATAGCCTCTATAACGGGATTATCTCAAATCAGTTAATTTGGAAAACCAAAAATTAGTATTACAAAAAGAAATTGAATGATGCTAAAAGAAATGGGAAAAAACATGGGATATCATCAATGAAGTAACAAATAGGAATAATGAAAAACAATCACTAAACAGTATTCTTATTAACAACTCAAAAGGTGAAATAATAGAAAATATCAAAACTAAAACGGATGTTTTTAATAAGTATTTCACCAGTGTAGGAATAGATATGACTAAAAAAATTAAAAATATGAAACACTCCCTGAGAATTTTCTTAATGATCCGTCGATTTCAGCATCATTTTTTTTCAACCTGTTACATATAATGATATTATTGTCCTCGTGGCCAATTTAAAAAATAACAGTGCACCCGGTCCTGACAGTATCACTAGTAAAATTATCAAAATTATCCATAAAGAAATTGTTCTTCCTTCAGTTCATTTAATCAACCTTTCTTTCAAAAATGGGAAAATTCCAAAGCAGTGGTAAGAATCACTAGTTACTCCAATATATAAGTCTGGTGAACATGACGTCCTAAATAATAATTATCGACCTATCTCTGTGATAAATAATTTTGCGAAGCTATTTGAACAAAGTGTCAGAAGTAGACTAACGGCTATTTTTAACAAACAGTGTCAGGCTGTCAGTGCCTTGGATGGATCAGAGCGATGCCTAACCATTTTTCTTGACTTGGCTAAGGCATTCGATACTGTATCACATGAACTGTTACTAAAAAATTAGAAAATCATGGTGTTAGAGGTAACGTACTCAATATGATGAGAGATTATTTGTCGCAAAGATCGCAAATTGTAAAAATTGAAGACTGTCTGAGTGAACCGATTGAT
Source organism: Leptinotarsa decemlineata (assembly GCF_025532065.1). Taxonomy (NCBI): domain Eukaryota; kingdom Metazoa; phylum Arthropoda; class Insecta; order Coleoptera; family Chrysomelidae; genus Leptinotarsa; species Leptinotarsa decemlineata. Next base: position 9,231,494 of record NW_027412549.1, on the reverse strand, counting down.
ATCAAAATTGGAGTTCCGCAAGGAACAGTATTGATATCTCACTCAGTATACATCAATAGCATAACTGCTATAAAAAATCTCAAAGGGAGTATAATGTCTTATGCTGATGACACAGCATTATTATATAGGGGAGACTTGTGGCAGCAACTAAAGGCTCACTCAGAAATGGATCTGCGAAATTTACGAATGTGGCTCAACCACAATCTTTTAAGTCTCAACGTAAGTAAAAATGAATTTATATCATTTTTATTATATAAATCTGTATAGCCTCTCTACTACTTTTTACCAATACATGATTGTAATGACACAAACAAGTGCACTTGCCCAACTGTAGCAAAAAACCCCAGGTTAAGTTGAAAAACAGCATAAGCTGAACTTCGCCTTTCATCGATTGTTACACTGTGTTCAATTTGTAATTATTCGATGAATAAAGCCGATTATTATTATAATTATATGAAATATCTCGGTATTATACTGGATTAACATCTACGGTGGGATGATTCGTTACCTATGTAACAAAAAGGAACAGACAACTGATCCATAAATTTTACAGTATCAGAGATATCTTGAACAAAAAAAATCTTTTAATGTTATACAACTGCCTGGTCGAATCAGTTATTAGATATTGCATAACAGTGTGGGGAGGTATGTACGATAATGCATTGGGTAAACTTCAATCAACACAAAATTCCTTACTAAAAATAATATTGAAAAAAACTGTATTCCGCCATTAAACTCTACAAGGATGTTGAAACACTTGATACAAGAGAATTATATATCAACCAGTCATTGATCTGGATGTTCCATAATAAACAAAAATATGCGACTCCCAAAGCTAAGCAAACTAGATTTGCTGTAAAAAAGTCCTTAATATTACCAATTTTTCGGAAAGGACACACACAACGTTATATATTTTTTAATGGACCAAAACTGTACAATATTTTGCCATATGACATAAAAACTATAAACTCCTTGCCAAAGTACAAAAACACTTTAAAAAATTTATATATGAAAATAAAAATCTGTTAAAAATTTTCTTACAAAAACAACAAATCATCATTCATTGATAATATCACCTCTCCACTATACCTTTTATTAGAATCAAATCCTCATCAAACACCTCATCCTCTCTTGCCGTCGTATTTTTTCCTTCTACTGTTATTATCTGCATAATCATGAATACCAATTTTTTTTTAATTTTCAATTTTTCCAATTTATCTCTTTCTCCCTTTTATTTCTGTTTATATTCCTCAATATTAATGTAGTTGATCTGTTACCTAAATCTTGATGAAACAATTAAACCACTTCAGATATATTTCAAGGCCACAACACAAGAAATTGAATTGCTAGGTGGATTGTTTGTTTTTGAAGTGGAATGTAACATTCTGAGATACATTTTGGTAATTCTGTAAATTATGGTATGTGAATAAATTGAATTGGAAATTGAATTGAATTCATCTCAGCCATTTTTAGTCAAGGCACTTGATTTAATATATCTCCTACAATTGCTCTTATGAGAGATTATACGACTATTCAATGTTCTAGATCAGGGGTCTCCAAACTACGGCCCGCGGGCCAAATCCGGCCCGCCAGTGTCATCAATCCGGCCCCCGACAGCCAATGATTTACTGTCATCAATCTGGCCCGCGACAGCCAATGATTACCTAATTGTTGTTACTATTGCTGTGATAAGTTGAAGAAGAAAACACAGAATGATAATTACTCGGTTTTATTTACTTGCAAAGTAAAACTTAACGACAGAAATGATGACAAAGAAAACTTAACTTAAGTATCTAAGTTAAAGCATATTAATAACTAACAAATAATTGAAATGAATCACAGTAAAAAAAACACTAATGAGATTTATGTAATTGTGATTTTCCACCGACAATACTTTGTAGTTGTGGATCAACTTTACTTGTACCAATTATCAAAAAGAGATTTGAGATGCTCATCGGTTAATTGAGATCTGTAAACATTCTTTGTGTACTTCATCTTGGAAAACGTTTTCTCACACAAGTAAGTAGTACCAAAAACAGAAAACAACCCATGAGCAAATTTATGCAAATTATCAAATTGTTCCAGTGGAAGACTCATAAAATTCCAACAAAGATGAATTTTGATATTTGTTCTTTACCATAATTAAATACTACCTGGATAAAAATAAGTTGATAAAAAATATTCAGAAGGAAAACTGGTATGATATCTACACGGATGAAAACATTGAACTATCGACAGAAATACTCGTCAGAAAAATACAATCAGCAATCGAAAGCAGTACAAATAAAGTGAAAGTGAAAAAAGAAAATTTCAAACGAAGTCCCTGGATCACCAGCCATATAATTAAACTCACGAATGAGAAAAACCATATTTATAAAAAACTTAGAACTCAATTAACAACAGAAAATAAAACAAAGTACAATCAAATGAAAAATGAACTACATAAGATTATTGATACAGCAAACAAAAAGTACTATCAAAAACAAAAGAAAAAATGATAAATGAAATAAAGACAGAGACTGGTGATATAGTAAAAAATGACAAAGATATAGCAAATGAATTTATTAGCCATTTCACTAACATAGGTAAAATACTGGCTGAAAAAATTATAGATAAAAAACAACTACCCCGCTTCTCAAAAAAATTCTTATGTAATTCATTTTTCCTAGAAGAAACTACTCAGTCTGAGGTCTTGAAAACAATACTTGAATTAAAAAATAAGAAATCTCCAGGAATCGATGGTATTCGATCAGAAACTTTAAAACTAATAGCGCGTGAAATTGCTGAACCCCTAACTTACATCATTAACCTCACATTCTCTGCAGGACAATGCCCTTCGGTATTCAAGACTGCGGTAATAAATCCTGTATATAAAAAAGGTGACAGAACTGACGTGTCAAATTATAGACCAATTTCCCTTATCTCAAACTTGGCAAAAATCTTTGAAAAAATTTTGAAAAAACGTATTATTAACTTCTTGAATAAAAACAACATTATATCAGATCGCCAGTATGGATTCAGAGAGAAGAGATCAACAGAAGATGCTATAAACTATCTGCTGAGTAAAATTAGCCAATATGTCGATAAAAAGAAACCTAGTTTATGTGTCTTTGTGGACCTAGCAAAGGCTTTCGACACGGTAAGCCATAAGCAACTACTGGAAGTATTGGAAGGGATTGGATTCAGGGGAATTCCATATGAATTAATGAAAAACTATTTAACATCAAGAAATCAATGCGTAAGAATAAATAGACAGTATAGTGAATCGAAAGAAGTTGAGTATGGTGTGCCTCAAGGAACAATTCTGGGTCCAATCCTTTTCAACATTTACCTCAACGACTTATATATGCAGCTAGTCAAAGGAGATATTATCAGCTACGCAGACGACACCGCTATACTATATACTGCAGAGAACTGGATAGAGTTAAAGAGTATTGCAGAAACAGATTTCAAAAAAGTTATACAATGGTTCAGTAGTCGTCTTCTAACAATAAATTTTGACAAAACCATTTTCATTCCCTTCACCTCATACCCCAAATTTCTTCCAACATATAAATCCCTCAGTATTACTTTGAGTGATAAGGAAGTAGTGAAAATATCCACAGCAGATAATATAAAATACTTAGGTATCATTGTAGATCCACACTTGAAATGGAAGGACCATATAAATACCACTGTAAAGAAACTCCGGTATGTGCTTTATAGAATGAGGTATTACAATAATATTATCAACATGCAACAAATGAAAACACTATACTATGCCCTTGTGCAAACCCTCATCAATTACGGTATAATTGCATGGGGAGCAGCATATTCCAATCATCTGTCTCCGCTGGAAATGATACAAAAGAGAATTCTCAAAGTTATTTTCCGTAAGCCACAAGACTATCCAACGGAAATGTTATATAATGAAACCAAAGTAATGGATGTCAGACAGCTATTCTTCTTGATATTAGTTCTTAATCAACACAAAAACAAAAAAACGGCGACTAGTAGTAGCCATGTACATGATACTCGACATAGGAACTATATAATTTCAATAATTCAATTTATTCAATGATCCGTCGTTAAATATTTCAATAAAAATCAAAATAACCCCTCAGTTAAAATATAATAGTGAAAAAGCAGGTTTTCGTATTTATATTGATGAAATTACGAAATCTGACTATGATGAGACAGATAGGAAGCTCAAACCTGAGAAATTAGCTGGAGTAGACAAAATTACACCATATATTATCAAGGCTTGCAATGGGTGGTTGAGTGAACCTTTACTACATATCTCTGTATCTGCAGAATATGGAGGGTGGGTGTAGGCCCACAGCACTTAGGCCACATGTGACCCATTATACATCTTCCCGAAGAGTTGTTTTCCTAGGGCATTGTCCATCCTGTGCTTTCCAGGAAGGTGGACAGGTCACTAGAAGATATCTCTTTATATCGGCAGGTGTAGGCCAAGACTTGCCGAACACACACTCTCTTATTGACGATAACTCCGGACACTCACATAAGACATGCTTAATAGTTTCATCTTCCACTTCACACATCCTTCATAGAGGTGTATCCACTAGCCCCATGATATGGAGGTGTTTCTTCAGTTTACAGTGGCCAGTCAGAAATTCTACTGTTAAGCGTATGTTTTTCCTGGTCATCGCCAGATATTTTTTCGGCGCCAGCTTTCCAGGGTTGCCCAAGGTGATCCTGGCAAGACTGCATCCTTTTCCATCTCTTTAGGGATTGAGTGTGGGTGTGACGCAATATATGGGTATTGCATTTGTAGCATCTGACTCTGTGTTCTATTTTGTTTGTATTTTGTAGGGTTTATTAAACACAAACCTGGGTTTAGTTACATCACTGGCTGCCTACAGCAGAGGTTGCACAGTGAGCGCTTCTAGCCATAGGCTTAGCCTCAATTGACCCATTCCTACTTCGAGGTTTACATCAGCTGTGAGAAATCGTAACATGGCCATTAACGCAACCTCCTTAAGGTACAGGTCCAGAGGGGTCAGACCAGTAATTAATTCAATTGCCGCGGTTAGTGTTGTTCTCGTGGCTCTTGTGATGTTCAAACAATCCAATCACTGTATTTGATATAATTTTTGGATGTCCGTTGCTTGTAGAACTTTCGGTCCCCGTGCAATGACTCTGTACGTTAACATAGGTCCTATTATTGCAGTGTAGATCCAGGTGACCACGCGGGGTGAAACACCCCATGTGCGTTATCCGACATTGCTCATAAGCCACATATGCTCTTTTTGCTCTACTCTGTAGGTGAGAGATCCATGTTAGCTTCTTGTCGAGGATAGTACCAAGATATTTCACCTCTTCAGAAAAGATTAGTTTGCTTTCGAAGATTTCGGGAGGTTTTAAGCCCGATAAACTTCTTTTCCTGGTGAATAGGTCCATCTCAGTCTTCCTGGGATTGATCGACAATGAGTGTTCCTCACACCATGTTTCTATTAATTTGAGCCCATCCTGCGCTCTTTCGCACAGTGTGTTCACAAATCTGCCGGTACGCAAGATAACTATGTCATCTGCATATGCAATTGAGGTGATTTACTACATATATTTAATCTCTTAATATCAACAAAAGTGTTTCCTTCGATATGGAAGACAGCCACAGTCACTCCAATACCTAAGTCTTCAAACCGAAGAGATATCGAAAATTGAAGAAGCATTTCTATTATGTGTGCACTGTGTAAATTATTTGAACAGTTGATTCGCGCTAAATTGTATCACCATGTTGAGAAATATGTTATTCTCCAACAACATGGTTTCGTAAGTGACAAGACTATAGTTACTGATTTATTTATTTTTACTAATCGTGCATATGACATATTAAAGTCAAAGTCACATTTAGAAATGATAAAAATTTACTCCAAAGATAGGTGTTTCATAGTCAAACACAATGGTAATTTCTCTAAAAAGTTTTGTGCCAACTCGGTAGTACCTCAGCGTTCCAATCTTGGAGCCTATCTTCTCATCATGTTTGTCAATAATTTGGCTTCGGTACTTCATCACTCAGATTGTTTGCTATTCGCAGATGACTTGAATATTTTCAAAGAAATGAAAATGTTAGAGACTACGTCAAGTTACAAGAGATATACATAACGTTCCTAGGTAGAGCTCTGAATGTAAGTTATTTTTCAATATTAAAAAATGTACCGCAATGACTATAAAATACGCTATCGAATTTGAATATATGATAAATGGATAAGCTCTTGAGAGCTGCCAAGGTATCAAGGATCTAGATGTAACATACAATAACGTCTTGTCGTTTGCAAATCATATTCATGGAATAATTAGTTCTTCAAATCGTATGTTGGGAAACTTGATAATACAAAATTGAAACTTTGAGAATGTCAATACAATCAAGTGTCTTTATTATACACTGGTTAGAACTAAATTAGAATTTGCTTCAATAATATAGTCAGAAGAAAGTCGGACAATACTCCAGAAAGTTGAAAAAATACAAAACATTTCTGAGGTACTTGTATTTTCAAAAATATCACACTAGAGCAGATTATAATACAGTACGAACAACTAATTTGAGAAATGTATTCAAAATTTTGTCTCTGGAACAATGGCTTACCCTTTGTATGTTGGTTTTTCTCTACAAAATTATCAACAATATAATAAATTCTCCTGAACTCTTGGCTTCGATAAAATTCAGTATATCTCTTGGTAGACCACGAACACTAGCTATGTTCAATATTGGTAACAACTACTAGAGCCCCTTTTGCGACTAGCCAACAACTTCAATGCAATGATTGATTTGGATTGAACTCTCTCACGAAGTAAATGTACAATCATTTGTTTGCATTATATCTTGGATATGAGTGGATATGAGTCTTATATGTGCTTTTACTGCATTATGTGTTTTTTTAACATTAAGTTACAATGTTAGATTTAATTCATCCATGTATTGAGACAGATAGGTCGGTTTGGATATAAATAAATAAATGAATATGAAAGTGGCTTTAAAAACTTCTCGTAAATATTGGGCAACCCGAAAGAAAAGACGACGAAAAAAAACCTTGTGTCTACGAAATAAGCTATGGGGATTGCGATAAAAGTTATTTTGGTTAAACTAAGCAGACTATAATAGCTCGCTACAAGGAACATGTTTCACTTATTCAGTTTCACAGAGAAGTGCTTGAAATTGTTGAGACCGATACATGAGAACAAAGTTTTGAATGACTTCGAAAATTCAGAAATCAAAAAATGTGAATTGAGTTCCATGAACGAAGGCCATAGTTCCATATGTATCAGCGCTCGTTCGCACTCTTACGATATTACAGATAAAAAGCAGATTGGGTATCAAACAGGTAGCAAATAACATTAGGTTTCAGGAATTCATTCAATGACCCTCATTATGTATATTGTAATGTATATTGGTTGGAAGTTGTCCCAATCATATTCTGATAACGGTTACTCAATTAGCGAAACGCGCGTCAAGAGACAGTATTTTTGTTCTGGTGAGGAAAAAGTGTTTTCTGTGATCATTACCTTGGTGAATTACTCTAATCACAAATCTGGCGCATTTTGCTAGCTTTTTCATCAGGACTGTGAATATTCATATTTATGTTTCAGTTCATTTGTAGAACAAACTAATACATGACCTCTTTGCCACGTTGTTGTAACCCATGAAATTCAAGAAAAACTCATGTGGTTCATCCCACCTACATATCTGCTATTTTTATGACCACCAAACATTTCAGTTTATGTTCATTCGTATGAAACAGAAATGATGGAAGTGACATTTCTGTAATTTTCTATTTGCACGGTGATCCAGTACACTCATATTCCGAAGTTTTTTTTCATGATTTATATCATTGTATGCTGATTCTTTCCTATTCTTCAACTTGATATAATCATATATGCTCAAACAATGAAATCAGGTTTTGTTATTTTGGAATCTTTTGGAGATTATTTTATGAATAATTAGGTTTTCTGAAACCAATAAATGACAAATATTTGCAGGTCTTGAAACACTGTGAGTCATTCTCCAATAAAACCAGTGTGTAGATTTTTCATGTGGAAGTCATTTTTATCAATAGATAAAAACGTGAATACAAATATTTAATTAGATATGAGGTTGTTTTCATTATTTGTATAAGGGTTTCGAAATTATGAAACTAAAAATGGGTGCTTTTTATAGTAGCCTTCCAATTTTAAAATTTCGTCAATGTGTTTTTAATGAAGAATATGTTGAAAAAATGTCTAGCGTATTCAAGGGATTTTTTTAAAGACAAAACATAAGCACTACAGGAAAATCCTTAAGGGCCCTCAGAGATCCGGTGTCTATGCGAAACTAGCGATTCACATTGGATTTGAATCGCTGGAGAAAAACGTTCTCAAGAAGTTTATTTCTCATAAACACAGTTCTCCAGAAGAAAGATAGTTTAAACAGTGAAGTTCGAGGTGTACTGAGTTGAACCTAAAAACGATGAGCACCCACAGTCCATCGCGTATTTCTGATATGTACTTCTTTTGCTGGAATCAAATATGCCAAGTCACCTGAACACTTCCAGTGGAAGTATCTATAGAAGAGAGACAAACCTCCAACCATTTTTGGCTGTTTCAGGCTATCAAGGTTGTGCGTGATGTTCGCGTCTCTAATCACGCGGATGACTCTTTTCTGGATGGAATCCAGCAACTTCAGGTTATGTTCGGGGGCGAAGCTCCATACATGAGAACAATACTCCAAAGAAGGTCTGATCTGAGCTTTATAAAGCATCAAAAGTTGCTGAGGTGTGTACAGTTTTCTGGTTCGGAACAATGTTTCCAGCTTTCGGGAAGCAGCCTTTGCAATTCAAGCTACCTGATTGGGCCAAGACATATTGGTGTCCATTTTGAACGCCAACAAATTTATCGAAGCAGATCACGGAATTGTCTGACCTGTCACTATTATCTCCGGTTCGTAGTCAATTCTTGAACGCATTATTTTCGAACATGCTGGGTTCTTCTTGCAGATTGTACTTTTCAGAAATCCCTATAAGAAAATTATGAAAGGCAAACATTCTGACACCTATCGAGTACATTGCGAAATATTCATTTGAATCAGTAGTACCCATAAAAGTGAATTCAACAACATTCATCAAGAAATATTGTCAACAACATTTTATCAAACCTATTTTCACTGACGTACCAAAAAAAGTATTGACAGGCAGTAACTAGCCTTTTTTCCGAGAAATGAAAAGTTTAAACTTGTCCTGCGGTAGTTCGATTACATAAAAACCTAAAAAGAGCAAAATATCAAGCACTAGGAGGAAGCAAAATCATAAAATGTCACTCCCAGAGCTCACATAAGAGGATTACTACTGGTGGTCAGCGATAGTTGATAAAGCTCAACAAGAGATTATACAAAAGTAATTCGATCTAGAAGTCTCAAGAGATGCCTCCAAAACTATCGGTTGTCAGTATGAGATGGGAAATAGACACACGTGATTTGAAATTCTGAAGAGATCAGATCTCATTAGAATTACTCAAAACTCAAAACTCAAAGCTCAAAACATTTTTCAAGGGTCAGGAAGACTGTTCGGTTATCAAGTAACAATATAAATGTCAATTAAGAGAAAACGATATAAAACTTTATTACAATGCTACACTGACGATATAATACAAACGCTTCAACTGAATGTTCAGACTAATACTCAAATGTCTCGCCCCATTAGATCACTTGGTACCGCACTATACTTTCCCAATCTGCATTTTGATAGTGTTTATACATCAAATTGAAATCTCCAGAAAACGATGAAAGTCTCCGGAAATATCTAGAAGCGACGCGACACCTAGAATGATCGAGAAACGCAAATCGAGTTGAGCGCGACCTTGGCCCCGTCACAATCGATTGACGAAGACCAGCGGCGACCAGCGTTATTTTTCAAGGGATAATTCACAAAAATATTTTGGTCGATTTCACTATCTAATACTCGGTAAAAAGTGATATTGACGAATCATTTGAAATTACTGTAGTTATAATAACACGTGTGTCCGACAACATGATCCGTTCTAGAATAAATGAAACATATTTTGGGTCACCAATCTGCTCGACCGAGATTTTTCAATATAATCTAGATGGATACAATTTCATGTAATTTTTGAGAAATTTGTTCTCTAATCATATACAGTGCTAGTCAAAAGTCCCCTCCCCCCCTCGTATCTTTGGAACGGGTATACTTATAATGATGAAATTTGGAGGGTGGAAATAAACGGATGTAGGCTTCTTAACTGGTCATAACAGGTGACGCAATAGTCATAAATGACGTCACAAGGCCACTGTGACCAAAAATTTTAAATGGGACCCTATGGCAAGTGACAGCTCGTTTGAAAGGTATTGAAAATACCTATTCAGTCATACCAATTTTGTTTGGGTTTCGGCTGATTTTGATTGATAAATTGAAGAAATACGAAAATTATTGTTTAGCATTTAATTAATAAAGAGTTTAAAGTACGCCTCTGGTTCATTGTCAAAAAGGTTGACGTGTTTGAATTATCTACTTGTCAAAAGTGTTTATACCTTGAAAATTTACCTAAGCTATTGTTTAACGAGACGTTTAAGTGTTTACATAGGCAAAATGGTACGTACTGTAGCCGACAAAGTAGCAGCTATCTTAATAATTGGTGAATGTAGAAACAATTTCCATACAGCGGAACGACTGTTTAATGAGAGGTACCCCGATCGCCCTATATCGAGGGTTTATTTGAGGGAGCTTCTTCGGAAGTTTGAAGCATCAGGTAGTGTTCAAGATGCCAAACGATCTGGTCGACCAACAATTAGTGATGACAAAAAAATTGACATACTTGGAGAAATGGTAGTGAACCCTACTTCTTCCACAGCCCAAGTTGCGTCAATCTGTGAAGTCAGTCAAAGGACAGTACATAGGGTGTTGGCTAAAAACAAATTTCATCCATACAAATTAAAAATGGTGCACCAACTTTCAGATGATGACCCCGACCGAAGACTAGAATTCTGTGAAACTATGTCCGATAAAATGAACCAACAACCAGGCTACATACAGACAATTTGTTTTAGTGACGAAAGTACTTTCTTTCTCAATGGAAATGTTAACACTCAAAATGTGAGGTATTGGAGTGACACAAATCCTCACATCTTTCGTGAAAAACATACTCAATTTCCAGAAAAAGTAAATGTTTGGGCAGGTATTTTGGGAAACCACATAGTTGGGCCTCTTTTTCTCAATGCAAACTTAACCGGTGAATTGTATCTGGAGATGTTACAAACTGATATTGGGGCGTTAATTCTTGAAATTCTAGAAGATAATCCAGATGAATTCGACAACTTGGAAATAACGTTTCAACAAGATGGTGCTCCTGCACACTATTACGGTGCAGTAAGACGTTACCTAGATGAAGAATATCGTGGTAGATGGATTGGACGACGAGGTTCGATCGAATGGCCAGCTCGGTCACCGGACCTTACACCATTAGATTTTTTTCTATGGGGGTACTTGAAATCTAAGGTTTACGCTACAGCACCTGACAGTATTGCCATTCTGAAACAACGAATTGTTGAAGAATGTAGGGCAATTTCCGCTGACACACTGGGACGAGTACGACAAGAGTTTAGCAATAGGATGCATTACTGCCAGGAAGTAGATGGAGCACATTTTGAACACTTATTATAAGAACTGGTTCTTAAATCTTTATTAATTAAATGCGAAACTATAATTTTCGTATTTCTTCAATTTATCAATCAAAATCAGCCGAAACCCAAACAAAATTGGTATGACTGAATAGGTATTTTCAATACCTTTCAAACGAGCTGTCACTTGCCATAGGGCCCCATTTAAAATTTTTGGTCACAGTGGCCTTGTGCCGTCATTTATGACTATTGCGTCACCTGTTATGACCAGTTAAGAAGCCTACATCCGTTTATTTCCACCCTCCAAATTTCATTATTAGAAGTATACCCGTTCAAAAGATACGAGGGGGGAGGGGACTTTTGACTAGCACTGTATATGATCTCACAAAGTACCAACACACATATCACATATCAAATTTTTCTGAGATTGTGAATCTACTCAGGTGAAAATAATATTCAAGTGTTGAATCAATCTTACCTTGAGAATCTCAACCATGAATATCCATGAAAATCGTTAAAAGGGTTTAAAATTGATATGCGTGATATCAGTTTCATGGAAACTGCTCTATATGAAATCCAAAAACTATACGTAAAACATTTTTTCTTACCTCTCCTCAAAATTTCGACATTTTGTGACATGATTGCATAATGTTGATGAACGATCCACAACTTACTGAAAAAACTCTATTTAATATAAATTGTCGACAGCAATATGAATAACAGTTCAGATTTTGTCTCCTTCTATTCTTTTCATCACAAAAGATAATATAAATATGGGTTAATTTATTGTCATAAGTAGATAATACTAAAATCCAGAAGTTTTGAATGCATGAATCATAGATTTTATCAGTGGTACTAAAAATGCGGGATGAAATGTTTTAACTCATTATGTCCTATAAAAACAATATATCTGATGGCGGATACTTCTATAAAAATGCTTGGGAAATCGAAACTTTTATTAAGTTATCAGGAAATAAAATGAAATACTACTGAAACTAGGATAACCCGTGGCTTGATATTGAAACCTATTCTATGTGTTTTGTATGTCATATTAACATAGACACAATTATTAAGCCTCCTCTACACCGAGAGCAGATTCAGGTAATGGACATAACTCTGAAGAAAATCATTTGCATCTTTGAGGGTGTATAACCTGGTCAAACTTGCCACGAAATATTCAAGAAACCGAATATTCCCACATGTATTCGTCTATAAATAGATCGGGAGCCCGTGACAGAAATGTTGACCCCATTTTTCACCGTCTGCCTTTTTCAGAAGAAATATTTACAGCCACAAGCAACAGTATTATGCCTTGAACGAATTTTTTCCCATGTTACACATGTTCAAACATCAACTCTAGTTTGCATAAAAAAAGCTTCTTCGATCACCATTTTACCGTCTGCCATTCATGCGACCGGAAGGCTAGGTTACGCAACCCACAAAAAAATAATTGGCAGACGGTTACATGGTGTTCTGGTTAAAGCATGAATTTTTTATTCAATCAGAAAAATGTTTAAGTAAAATCAATTTTTTACCGTCTGCCAAGCACAACGTAGTCTAACAGTAGCATGAAATAATGAATTTTCACAAGGCAGACAGTTTGCCGGTGTATTATTAATTAATAGACATTAGTTAATTAACATTTTTTTCAGTGTCTCTGAACCATTTTTCACCGTGTGGCTCTTGAATGTAATGAAGTTCCAATGTTTTAAGTATAGGCAGACGCGAATGAACTTGCAAAAAAATTAATAACTTTCACCAACATTTCACCATCTGTCATTGTTTTCTTGCAATATATATGATTATTAAGTAGACGAATTGTCAATTGGCAGACTAATTGACCGTGTTCATACAACTGAAAAATATATTTTTTGATTTGTTAAAAATAGTAATACCTTTGACCAAAGTTTTACCGTCAGCCATTGTTTCCTTGCAATATATATGATTATAAAGTAGACTAATTGTCAATCGGCAGAAGAATTAACCGTGTTTATACATCTGAAAAATATTTTTCAATTTGCAAAAAAAACGTAATAACTTTGACCCACGTTTTACCGTCTGCCATTGTTTCCTTGCAATATATAATTATTGAATAGATGAACTGTCAATTGGCAGACAAATAGACCGTGTTTAGACGAAAGTGGTAGACAATTTTTCATGACACAAGTTATGTTACTGCATTAGAGATTTTTATCAATTTTAGTGAATCATCATCATGATCTTCAGCAATGTTTTCATTTCCCTGATCCGCAACTTTCTCATCATTGAGCTGAGCAAATTCAGTAGGATCTACAACAAAAAATAAGGTATCGATATAATAATCAATTTTCGTGATACAGTTTAAAGGATGTGAAAAAAATGCAAAATCATTTAAACGATACGTGAACATATGCTACTAGGTACATTTATTCAATTTCGATTAATTACGTAAGGTAGTATTTTCGATATTTCCATGCCGGATTTTTATTTCATTGAGTTCTGACGTACGTACTGACGTACCTGTTAACATAATTTATTTTCTTGAATTTTTTCAGGCGTATCAGGTTTTTCGAACCAGTTTAATGTATACTGTCTATTATCATTGTGATACCAGCCATAATGTAATGGTTTCTAATTGAGATGGAATTTTTTCAAAAGAATTGGTCCACATGTTTGATATATATGCTGTTCTTTAAATTCGTTGCTGTAACTCTCTGGCACATGGTGTGTTGTTTCTAGAAAGGCTCCATGTCATCTATCACTCCGTAATGTCTTTCAAATATTCAAACTCTCGCTTCATTTTTGAAACTTTGGATAATTTGTTTTTGGTTGTTGCATACATACGACACACAAATTCTTCGATTATTGATGCAGTGTCGGCAACCAAAGAAGGATTTTCCAAGTCTGCAAAAGCTTTTTCAAACTTTCCGTTGCCCATTGAAATCGACAAAAGTTTTTTTTTTAACTTTTTTGTAAAAAGCTGGTGTGAAATAACAGCCGGTTAAGGTTAAGCCGATTTATGTGGCATTTATGAATCTGCAATTGTTTTCAAAACCAAATTGTGTAGTAATATTGACACTTGTGTCATCACAAATTGTCTACCACTCTTGTCTAAACAATGTCGACTCTTCTGTCAATTGACAGTGTGTCTACTTAATAATTATACATTGCAAAGAAACAACGGCAGACGGTAAAACGTTGGTCAAAGTTATTACTTTTTTTCTGCAAATAAAAAATATTTTTTAGTTGTATAAACACGATCTATTCGTCTGCCGATTGACAATTTGTCTACCTGATAATAATATATATTGCAAGAAAACAATAGCAGACGGTAAAATGTCGTTAAAAGTTATTACTTTTTTAACAAATTAAAACATATTTTTCAGTTGTATAAACACGGTCTATTCGTCTGCCATTCATTTTTCTCTGTATGTTTAATACTGAAGTTTATATCTTACCAAGTTTTATACGGTAAAAAATGGTTCAGAGACACTGTAAAAAAAGTGTTAATCAACTAATGCCTACAAATTAATAATACACCGGCAAACCGTCTGCCTTGTAACAATTCGTTCATTTCATGCCACTGTTAGTCTACACTGTGCTTGGCAGACGGTAAAAAATTGATTTTAATTTACTATTTTTTTGTTGAATAAAAAAATGATGCTTTAGCCAGAACACCATGTAACCGTCTGCCAATTATTTTTTTGTGGGTTGTGTAACCTAGCCTTCCGATTCCATGAATGGCAGACGATTATAACAAATCCTCGTTTTTTTTAAATGTTGATTCCCAAATGAATTTCTAGTGTATAGTTTTTGATGGGTTGAGTAGAAAGTTTGGACCTTGACATTTTTGTGAATTTTTTCCAGTGTGGTTGGCGATTTTCTATACAATATATCTAATTCAATAACATAATAATGAAGAATAATTATGAGTTCACTGATATATTCATCTGAAAATTACGAAGGTGCAGCAGAACCAGTTCAAATTGTGGTTCATATATAAGTGACAGTACAAAATGTCGTTTAATTATAATTAATAGTTTAAACTGTTGATTATCTAAAATTGGCAGTCCGAAATGTCTGTTACCCGTAATCGACAGTTCAAAGTAGGAATTATCTTTAATTGACAGTTCGATTTCGATTATCTATAATCGACAGTTCAAACTGTCAGTAAGCCATTATCGACAGTTCAAACTGTCGATTAATCATTATCGACAGTTCAAACTGTCGATTAGTCATTATCGACAGTACAAACTGTAGATTGACTATAACCGACTGACGAAACTGCTGATAAAACAAAATCGACAATTCAGTTTTTTTGACTTACCATAATCGACATTTTGAATTATCAATTACCTATAATCGATAGTTCAAACTGTCGATGTCTATAAGCGACAGTTAAAATTGTCGATTAGACATTATAGATTATCTATGATCAACAGCCGATTATAGTCAATCGACGGTTTGGACTGTCATTCATTAACAATTAATCGACACTTCAAACTGTTGATTACGACTGACTGATGGTTTGAACTGTAGATCATGAAATTGAAATGCTCTGTGGCCTTTAGTTTGATATTCGAAAAAATTCTTATATTCATATCATTCCAATACTAGTTGAATATTCTGCTATTCCTCACCGACTCCACATCTGGCATTGAATGAAAAGAAACTAGAAAATAGCAAATGGTCATCAATGAAAAGATCAAGTAACAAGAAATTTATATGAATCTGACGTTGATTACTTACAAAGGTCCAAGGTAAATCTGATGTGAACGACATTTATTCGACTTATTTATCAGTTCAACTTATTCTGAATCATCCGGTAGAATTTGTAAGAACCGCAATGCAGTGACGTGTCTTGTCTGTGACTCCATTCAATAAAAATGAAGCTATAAACTCTCAACATCAAAATGTATATCGAAATGAATATTTATAGGCAACATTCAGAAACATTAGTTCATTACGATTACCAACCAATATCTTTTCAGTGGAAACTTCTAGTATTATTGAAAAAACTTAAGTCGCGACATAATGCCACTAAAAAGAATATTCATGAAATCTGTTTGCCAGGTAAAATTTGACTATGACATTTCTAGAAGGAATGATATAGCAGAACAAATTTTCCCAGAAACTATCGAACAGTGAATGAGAGAATACCTGGAATATTAAAAATAATTCATTATATAACATTGAGTACTTGTTCCAATCCATACAAATCGTTTCAAGTTTTAAAAGTGTATCGAATAAAAAAACCAAAATTTCACGTCAAAAATGTAGTTAATGTATTTATTTTTGCTCTAATTGCGAGAATTATTCATATATGAGTTCGTATAGTTTCTCAAATATTTAAGTTTGATAATATGTACTCAGCTCTATTGAGTACATTGAAAAATAATTTTTCCACGCCCAGAAAAAATACCGTCTCCCGATGCACGTTTCGCTCACTGAGTTAGCATCATCAGGAAATGTATGAAGTCTTGGTTAGCAAAACTTGCGTCAAGTGACAGTATTTTGTTCTGATGTGGGAAAAGTGTGTTCCAATAGATTCATTGAGTTTCCATTTCAATAATGTATCTTGGGACATTCTCTCCCAGTAGTATATTTACTAAATCAAGTCTACTATACCTTTGAATTCAGGGCTCATTCAACGTTTGTTTGAAGGTGGTTGAAGGTGAATGTTTCATGATGAATTTCACTAGTTCGGACTTCCATTGTCTAATATATAAAATGATTTGAAATCCCTGAAACAACTAAAAAAGAAGAATTGAAACTGAATAGCTGAAAATAACAATTATATTAAGCAATAAACCTGAAATGAAATAATAGTGAAATAAAATACAAATGAAAATAGAACAAAAAAATATAAAAAAATCAAATTAAAGAAATAAAATGAAAATGAAAATGAAAAGTTGAGAGATTCCAAGCCAAGTTAGTTCACGACGTTTCGATTGCTAGTATCTACAATCGTCTTCGGGTGATGACTGAACTGATTCCTCCGAGAGATGACTATTTATGGGTCGTTCGAGTACTTTCACTTATCCCCACTGGTTCAGTGGGAGATGACCGTTTGGCGAGAGTTGGCCATTTTTCGCTTGATGATGGGTTTCCATATATTGCGTATCTCTACGGTAGCTTGGCTGAATACGTTGTTGGACAACATGTATGCCGTCTTCCTTAAATTTTCTCCTACACCAATGTTCCTCTCTGTGCTCATTCAGTTCCGAGCTGAAGTTCATTTCATTCAATAGTTTTCTCCAAAATACTCTATGAAGTAACATTTTCAAAATGATCAACAAACAGTTGCATTCGCATGTGCCTAAGTAGTATTTTCGAAATTCGATAAAAAATAATTCTGTTCTTTCTTGCCTTTACAGACAGTTTTAGGAAACAACCGAACAACCACAAATAATCTAATTTTTGACCCAATAATATTATTATATTCTGAATCGAATAGAGACTACCTATAGATTGACCAGATGTTCATGCCTTTCAGTAAATTTTTATCTATTTTTGATCCAAGATTCCTGTTGCTGTGGAAAGAATTAGCTCAGGAACAATGACAGCTATAGAATCTTACATCTTTCAGCAATTTCTTTGTTTTCATAATATAAAATATTTGTAAATTCAATTTCCTGTTCCTAAGGTCCATTGCTTCAACCAAATTAAGTATGCATAGATAGTTTTAATCTGTTTAATCTGTTTTTCCGGTAATCAGCTGTCGCCCCATACGAACGGCAGCTCTCAGAAGTTGAGAAACTTGTGCGAGCTGAGGACTAACGAGGTCTTACCTTTTAACGTGTGATTCCTGGAACGGTATGTTACTCATTTCCCGTAGCAGTTTCGTTTCCTTCCAAAATAATTTCGGTTGGAGAACGACCACAGATTAAATGGAAACTTTCTGAAATTGTTGTGAGCGGTACATGACACTAGATTTCAGAATGCAAAATTCTACCCGAAATCATGTCTGAAACTGTCCCCTGTTGAAATATGAATAGAGACCAGAGTAAGAAATTGATGTACTTCATCTCCTGAAGGCGCCAACCTGATTGGTTGAAAGTGCGTTGAGAAGAGTTTTACAGCTCTAGTGTTTGGGATCTGTGGTTGTTTTGCATTTATTCTACGCAAGAGATTTCGTTCTACCTTTCATTCTAGTGTCAAATGTTGATGTCATTATCCTAACTAAACGACCCAACTGCCTTCCATACAACAAAGGATCAAGACGAAGCTACTTATTTTTCTGTTCTTTTTTTTTTGGGCTGGGTTCACATGGGAGGTGGAGGAGGTTGATCAAATAACCAGTCTTTTCTGTAACATCGAATCAAAAGCGAGAGCTTCTCAGTTCTCCAACTGTTGAACAAACCTAGACGGTTCTTACGAGATTAAGAAGAATGTGCCATGATCTAGAACCTTACAGAGTAATATACTTCACTGAGAAGTTCAGACCCTGGTAGTAGAGCACATACTCATTGCCTGCCTGGCCGTGAACCGGTTCGGGTTTCAAGCGTTTGGTAGGATATCAAAGGAAGGTGTTCAAGCGGAAAGAAATTCGAAATGTCGAAAAACACGATGGTTATGGTATCAACTTCAAAAGGTTAAGACTTTGCAAAGGTTAAGGACAGTTTGGTAGTGCTCGACGTGCACATTACATGAAATGAATATACCTACCTACTGCGCATGTCTAGCGATACCTAAAAAATGAATTGAAAGTTAAGAAACATTTCTAAAATCAAGCTTTCATCAACTTGCTCTGAAGAGAAAGCAATTACCTTGAAGTTGAATCAAACTCATCAATTCTTTATAGTAAGTACACAATTCATGATTTTTTATGTTTGTTCATGATTAATTCATTATATTTTATGTTATGTGATTATTACTTGATATCGACTCAAGAACAGATGTATGGATATTATTGAGTACATTGTATGTACAAAATATAGAACTTACTTCAAAGTCCAAAATTTATCCTTCACATGGGGTTGCTTTTATCCTGGAGTGGATTCCACCCATTCTCGGGGGTAAAAAATGTTTCTTTTCAAATTGCTTGAAAAGTTTGATTTCAACACTGATATTAATTTCGAGAACTATAATCATAAATATGAAAATCGGGTTAGGAATCGTATTAGAAATCACACGTTAAAAGGTAAGACCTCGTAAGTCCTTAGCTCGAACAGGTTTCTCAACTTCTGAGAGTTGTCGTTCGTATGGAGGCGATAGCTGATTAACGTAAAAACAGATTTTAAAAACAGACATATTTTTTTAAACATGCATCCATTGATGTAAGCAGTTTTCGATTTAATTCGACGGAATTATTCCGTGGCGTGATTTACAACCGAAAGGTTCTCTAAAAGAAATACCTTTATGAAAATTTACAGATTGTAACTTTGTTTACAACCTGTGAAATGGTAATTTCGAATTATTTTGAAAATATTGAACGGAAGTCATTTTTTTGGGAAGGAATTTTTTCATATTATAAAAGATGAAAATCCCCAGAGAAGTGAATGAAAAACTTTGAAGATAATTCGAAAATATGAAATATATATATATGTATATATATATATATATATATATATATATATATATATATATATATATACAGGGTGTCCCTGGACTTCCTCTTTTCCTCTCGGGAATGTATAGATGGGGTCAAAATATCACCAGTACTTCATATAACTTTTTTTTCCTAAAAGTCTTCGTAACCAAGTTACGGGCCCTCGAAGTTACGAAATGAAAAATGTTTTTCTTTGATAACTTTTCAAGTGAATATTCAAAATCATCCAAATTTTGATAATTGACTAAACAAATGAATTCCGTCGATGAACTTTCATGCAGGAGTCAGTTGTTTTACTACAAAGTCAGGAACGGACTACCCCCGATGGTCGACACCCCAAAACTTTGAAATGACAAATATTTTTCAATATTTTTCAACAAAATAAGGTTACTTGGACAATTTTATGAATAAAAGTACTCGTGTGGAAAGTCGATCGGAGCAACGAGTCTTGATAAAAATGTAGTTCTACTCGACGACATCAAACCCGCTCGTCCACCATTATTTGAAATGAATAATTATCAAAGCAGAAATAATAATGATAACGTTAATTCAACAACATTTATAACAGGAATAATACAAAGTATGCTAAAATGAAGTCGTAAACAAAAAGTACAGTACCTATATGGAAGTTTAAGTCACAATTGTGATAGCAGATATTTTTTCAAAAGAAATATCAAGTTCTGTAGATTCGTGGTGTTTTTAAACTAACAAGCTACTGTACTATGAAATATCGAATTCATTCCATATTTTGTATGTACATAATACGTGTGGAATAATCACGTTTCGTGTTGATCAGTTATCTGAATCTCATGAAACTCAACATTCGAATGTTTCAAATTCTTCTTCACAGCTAAACTGTTGAGGAGTTTCACTGATAATTATAATTTTATGGGAGAAATTCTTTAACACGAATCTAAATTTAGCTGAAAAAACGCACATCGGAAAAAATATTTACTATACTAATAAAAAGCAAACGAATGAACTACAAAAACGACTGCACATGATCAGGTGAAAAATATCCAGGGAATAATATTTCTTTCACAGATGTTGCGTTGTCATATGACTATCATTGTATTGTCAATATTCTATAGGATATTTTGAATTTTTTTGATATGGCCGAACAGTTTACATTCAATGAATATGCAGATATGCATGTATTTTATGGACGAGCATTTTGTAATGCTGTAGAAGCTCGTCGTCTGTATTCCGAGCATTTTCCTAATCGAACGGTACCGTCAAGAGAAACATTCGAGCGTGTCGATCGCAGCTTGAGGGAGACAGGTATGTAATAATTGATAATTAATTTGAGCACGTTGTTTTATTTCGATATTATTGTAGGTACAGTTTTGCCAAAACGAGGTGGTGAGGGCGCTCCTAGGACTGTACGTACCGTTGTATTGGAGGAAAATATTTTGGAAGCCGTCGCTGATGATCCTTCAATGAGCATCAGAAATCTATCAGAACAGTTCCATACATCCAAGTCCACTATTCATAGAATAATTAGGGAACAACTGCTCCACCCATTTCACATCCAGAAGGTACATGCCATGACACCTCAAGATTTTCCAGCACGACTGGAATATGCCAATTGGTTCATGGATAGGCAAAGAGAGGATATGACTTTTATTAATCGAGTTTTATTCACTGATGAAGCAGGTTTCAGTAGAGATGGAGTTATCAACTCTCATAATCTCCATATATGGGCCGAAGAAAATCCCCATGGGATATTGCAAACCAAACAACAACGGAAATTCAACGTGAATGTTTGGGCTGGTATCATAGGAAACCATATTATAGGACCATTCGTTCTACAGGACCGATTGAATGGAGAACGTTATTTGGAGTTCATTCAGAACGATTTGAATGGACTTTTGGAACATGTTCCATTGCAAACCCGAAGAGATATGTGGTTTATGCATGATGGCGCTCCTCCTCATTTTAGTTTGATTGTGCGTGACCATCTGAACCATATTATCCACAATAGATGGATTGGTAGAGGTGGGCCATATTCATGGCCATCGCGGTCTCCGGATTTAAATCCATTGGATTTCTTTCTGTGGGGGCATCTAAAAAGCCTTGTTTACGCTACACCTATTCACACAAGAGATGCATTGTTGAATAGAATAACATTACATTGTGAAGCCATACGAAACGACCCTGGAATGCTATTTCAAGTACAGAGAGGGTGTCTTCGCAGACTAAGAAAATGTATAGAGAGAGAAGGTGGTCATATCGAGCAGTTTCTGTAGCGGATTTTTCATTTCTGTTTGCTCTTGAGGCTCTTGAGTTTCGTTAGTTAAACGTGTTTGCATTATAAAAATTCGTTATGAACATTTTACCTATCATTTCCATTTTCCTTAAAAACTAATATTTTCGAATAATGGTAGACATCTCAGGATAAATGTTGTTGAATTAACGTTATCATTATTATTTCTGCTTTGAAAATTATTCATTTCAAATAATGGTGGACGAGCGGGTTTGATGTCGTCGAGTGAAACTACATTTTTATCAAGACTCGTTGCTCCGATCGACTTTCCACACGAGTACTTTTATTCATAAAATTGTCCAAGTAACCTTAATTTGTTGAAAAATATTGAAAAATATCTGTCATTTCAAAGTTTTGGGGTGTGGACCATCGGGGGTAGTCCGTTCCTGACTTTGTAGCAAAACAACTGACTCCTGCATGAAAGCTCATCGAAGGAATTCATTTGTTTAGTCAATTACCAAAATTTGGATGATTTTGAATATTCACTTGAAAAGTTATCAAAGAAAAACATTTTTCATTTTGTAACTTCGAGGGCCCGTTACTTGGTAACGAAGGATTTTAGGAAAAAAAGTTATATGAAGTACTGGTGATATTTTGACCCCATCTATACATTCCCGAGAGGAAAAGAGGAAGTCCAGGGACACCCTGTATATATATATATATATATATATATATATATATATATATATATATATATATATATATATATATATATGGATATACTTTCCTGATTGATTGATTCGTGCATATTGGCATGTATGTTTGAATGAAAAATCCATTTATCTACAAACAAATAGCTGTATCCAAGTGAACCATGTACCACTAATTCAAGGAATCAGGGTCTCGACAATATTTGAGAATAAAAATAATCAGAAATCAAGATACAACTCTTATCACCTCTATACCCTCTTTCAGCAAAGTATGTCTCCAGCTCTGGTTTTTATAATGAAAACACGGTTCATCCTTCTCTGACATTCGCAAAGGGAGTTTCCTTGACATGCAGGAAATTTAAAAAGTTGGGATATTACATGCCAACAATGTCAAAACGTTCAACATTTGATTCTCTGATATACATTAAATTTAAATATTTTCAAGAAATCGTTACGAGTATCACTCTTGTCAAGAGTTAGTGATGGCATTTCAATTATAATTTCCTTTCACCTCATTCTGGAAAATATTGCGGATTTTAAGACGTCATTAACTCTGATGTAACCGCGTATTAATTTTTTGTTAATCATCATATTATTATACTTATGATGGATATAAGGAACACATAGCATACTTAAAATATGGAAAACCTGAAAAATCAGCAGTCGCCCATCATATTTTGCAACAAAACCATTCCATAGACTTCAGTTCATCAAGATCAGTTAGACAAGTTAACAACAACAGGCAACTAGATGCCTATGAGAGTATAGAAATAAGTAAACATAATAATATTATGAATAACGATGACGGACCAATACCAAATAGCATATTATTGGATTTACTGATTACTACATAAGGACACATTGTAAAAATAAATTTAGATAAATAAATTGTGAAATTAATTTTTTATATAGCTGAAAATTGTTTTATATATATAGCTTCAACATTTAAACATCACATAAGGACATATTGTAAAATAATAAATAAGGCAATTCGTAAAATTAATTTAGGTGTGGTATACCTGTATGGTTTACCTGTATGGTATATCTGTATAGCATAAATAGCGTTAGCTCCGCGAAGTTTCCAGTTTAATCTTCGTCTCGAAGATGATCACTTGGTGATCGAAACACATGTCGAGGTGTTAAAAATAACGATTTGGTGATGGGAAAAAAGTCCAGTAATATTCATCATATTATTATAGAAATAAAAAATATTTGAATTGAACTTTTTATAATTTGAGCTTTAATAAAACCCACGCAGGAAAAACAATGAGCGGTCGGTTGAAATTGGAATCATTTATCTCAAGTAAGTATCTCAACATGTTCTGTAGCTGATTGGGTAGCGTGAGTGACCTCACGTTAAAAAGTGGTACCGCGCTATTTGCCAGCTGGCAAGAGTTTTAACTCAATATGGAGATAACTGGTTAACAGAAAAACTCATGTAAACCCATAATTGTTTTTCTAGCGGTGAATTATACAAATAAATTATATGAAAGCAATGGTTTGCCTTAAAATAGACAGAATGATACACCAATCTCGATTTCAAGGCAAATCCTCCACGAATAATAGATATTTTCGATTGAAAAAAAGCCAGACCAATTTTATATTATTTATGGAGACTTTTGATTTCAACAATGAATTGTATCGAACCTACTTTCATACTGCATTGTCTTTCGTTGTATAGATACATTCTTGGATGAACTTGAATGCGCTTTTAGATGATTATTTATTGAAAACACTTTCCCAACACCAGAACAAAATTATGGTCTCTCGACGCAAGTTTCGCTAACCAAGTTAGCGTCCTCAGGAGACAAAACACAAGCGCTACAGGAAAATCCTTTGAGGCGTTCTAAGAGCGGTGCCTGTGCGGAAGTAGTGATACACATTGGATTTGAATCGCTGAAGACTAAATCCATTTGGAAAAACGTCCTCAGGAAGTTCAACATAAAGGCAGTTCTCCAAATGGAAACGTTTTTGAACCATGAAGTTCGAGGTGTACTGAGTTGAACCTCAAAACGAAGAGCTGTTACAGTCCGTCGCGTATTTCTGATATGTACCGCTCTTGGTGAAATCAAATGTATAAAGTCACTTGAGAACTTCCGATCAAAGTATCTACAGAAGAGAGACAAATCTCCAACATGTTCCAGACCATCTAGGTTGCAAGTGATGTTCGCGTCTCCAATCTAGCGGATGGCTCTTTTCTGGATGGAATCCAGCAACTTCAGGGTATGCTTAGGACGGAGCTCCATACACGAGATCAATACTCCAGAGATCTGATCTGGTTCGGAACAGTGTTCCAAGCTTTTGAGAAGTAGGTTTTGCAATTCCAGTGACATGATTGTGTCAAGACATATTGACGTCCATTTAAACCCGCAACAAACTCATCTAAGCAGAACGCAGAATTATCTGTCCTATTATTATTATATCCGGTTCGGAGACATTTATCTTTTTGGAGAAAACCGTTGCCTGGGTTTTTGTGGCATTGAATTGAATCTGGTTAGTTTCACCTCAATTCGAAATCACTTCTAGATCCTCGTTAAGATATTCAAACTCCTGTTGCCGGTGAAGATGTGCATACGCAACCGATGTCCTGGAATGCAAATGGAATAACGAGAAGTCGTTGATATATAATAAAAAGAGGGTTGGAGACAATATGGATCCCTGGGGAACATCAGCGTTGATGGTTGAAGTATTCGAGAGATATCCATCTACGGCCACTTGCAGGGAACATTTTTTCAGGAAGATGGAGAGCCATACACAAAAATGATTCTAATTTACCCTTTTTTGGTTTCAAAAAAATGTTCATCGAAAAGTAATGTAACAATAAAATAATTTGGATCGTAATTCACTTATCGTCAATAAATGGAGATGTTCAAATTTTCATGGTTCATTGCAGTAAGAACAGTTTTGGTATATTTCCAGTATTCAGAAAAAAAACAGAAAAAAAAATGGTTTACATTGCTGAAAAATAATAATATTTATTCATTTTAACTCAGTGTGAACTGGAAAAATGGTTCACTGCGCTAAAAAAGAATGAAATTTATTCATTGAGAGTTTGAAAATGGCACACGAAAAACAATATCTCAGGTATAGTTATGATTTGTGGCAAGGTTTTGTTCTAAACTGGGTCAATAGCAAGAAAGAAATAACTTGAGAGTACTAAATAAAGGAGCTCTAATTGTGGTTTGAGGAATATATGTTGCAGAGCTATCCGTTCACTAATAGTGAATACACATGGAGAATGTATCGGAAAGTGAAAGGAAATCACCTAAAAATCATAAATTTCATCTCTATAAAGCGCAGATGTTCACTTATTTATTGAATCACGTGTCGAAGTGTTGAAACTAATAGTTTGGTGTCGGGATAAAACTCCAGTAATATACACGTACTACGCTAACAGTGCATTTTTCCATCCGTAAACAGTTCTAGCCACGTCAACTGTAGGTAAAGAACAAAGTTATCATTACGAATTTGTTTGCCGTTCCAATCCCACTGCACTCTGAAGTGTACTTGGGAGAAGATGTATCAACTTGATGTGAAAACATCGTCCTTCAAAGTTATACATTTTTCGGCAACTAGTAGACCGCGAAATTTCGAATTTGAAGTGTCTACATAATAGAATGGATTTGACTAAAACTTGTAAAATTATCAGAAGTTTCGGATTCTCTCTGTGGTATTTCGTTATGAAGCCATCCTATCTTTGTCTCCTAGCTGCATTTTTGAAATTAGCTTCAACCATTCATTCAATCCATGGATTCCAACTGTAAAGCGAATTTGTCCTCAACTTCATATCAATTGAGGTGAATATTATGAAACTTTGAAACACTCCTTAAGTGTTATTTTCAAATTCAACATACATTTTTCGATTCATCAAATCAGACCTTTTCTAAGGGCTGAGTCGACGACTATAGCATGAAATTGAATCTGATCTGTGACATTCCCCTCTAAACTTCCCTCATCAAATAAATGCTGTTGCTATGTAGTTTGGGTTCTGGTATTTGCTTATTATGGATGTCGCCAGACCGCAGGCGTATAAGTTGTAATTACGCTCGTTCGGAAATGGCTATCGTGATATTTCCGTTTCCCCGCATGAATTTCGTTAGCACCGATGAGCTTCCTTTATTTATGGGCCAACAGTGGCGGTTGGGTCGGAGTTCGTTGAAATTATATCCCACAGGATTCTCACTTAAGAGAGTTTTTCTATATTTTCATCAGATAAGTATGTGATTTCTCAATTTCAACAGATGCACACAAATGTAGAATTAATAGTATTCATAGCGATCTATATAGAACTTCAACGCGATAATTCATTTTATGCATAGATGGATAGAATTCAGATACAAAGAAATGCATAAAAATGCTGTTTTTGAAATCATAAAAATGACGTATTCAAAAAACACTTCATTGTAAGATTTTCACTAAACAGTTTTACAAAAAAGCAGCACGTGTTTCGACATACAATGGCTTCTTCGTGCGTGTCTTTACCAACCAGTAAAGTTAGTAAAGACACGCCCGAATAAGGAGCGCCATTGTATGGCGAAATACGTGTTGCGTTTTTGTAAAGCTGTTAAGTGAAAATCTCACAATAAAGTTCTATTTGAATACGTTACTTATGGATTTTCATCAAGTATCGACCAGTTTCATCATATATCATAAAAATAGTTCCATATCATAAAAATAGTTCCAAGTCCAATCAAGCCAAAATTTCATAATTTATCCCTCCAGAATCATCTCTATCTCTTAAAGTTAAACTTTCTATTCATGATGTTTTTTTTGAGTTTTTATCCCTCCATAATTTAAAAAATTAACGCAGCTAAATCAACAGTGAATCTGCAAATTTAATATGTGTAATAAAGGACGAACTCGAAAGTTCAATCCGAAAAGTTACTGCGTGATATATTAACAACTTCCAATTATAAGAAAATAAATATTTCGAAATGAAATTTCGAAACGTTCATTTCACCCAACATACCTACACAGTAGGTTCTGGTAAATACCTGCCACAAAACAACTATTTTCCAGACTAATACCACGCAGAACAATGAAATGATTGCCAGAAAATAGGAATAGAGTTTCCGACGAAATTCTGGCCGAAAATGATGAATTGTCATTTCATGAAAACTGTTTATTATGCGGTTGTAGAGTGGTAATTCCGAATAACATTCAAAGATGAGTTTTCTAGATACTATAGGAAGCACATTTGGAAATTGCATGGATAGAGGTATTATATATCGAATTTTGGTGGCTAGGACTGTTTAAATCTGTTTTTCCCTTAACCAGCTGTCGCACCCCTACGAACGACAAAAGTCGAAACTTGTGCGAGCTAAGGATTAACGAGGTCTTACCTTTTGACGTGTGATTCTTAACACGGACTGTATTGAAATATCGAAAAAATGGTGGAAAATATATTATTTGTCAACAATGTAGACACACTTCAACAAAGATTTTGGTGCATCCTTTGGAATATGCAAATAATCCGTAGATTCAACTATACGTATCGATTGTGCAGAACCATTGCAAAACTATTATAACCTCATAATTGTTGAAGCTCATTTCAAATGGCACATCAACCCAATCAACGGTAATGATACTGAGAAACGTATTCGCAATTAAAAGTATTCATCAAGTGATAGTATTGGACAATTCGACATCATTTCCAAGTCGTCCTGCAGAATAATTTGATACACAATTTCAGAATTTCACCGTACCATCCATCATCAGGTCAATTGGAACGGATGGTGTAAACAACCAAAAAAACAGTTTGTGATGATATGAAAACAAAATTATGCAGATTTATATTACACCGACAAATTTCTCTACATTCAACAACGAATGTGAGTTCTACTGAACTTTCGATGATTAGAAAACTTCACACCAAATTTGATACCCTGATTTCATTATGAGAGAAAAAAATCAAAGGAATATTTCGTCGAATCGTACTTTTCAAAATGGCGACACTATATATTTGAGCTCAAAATGGAGTCCAGCTTAGGTTGACAACTTCAGATCCAGTTTCTCATAGGTTCGAAACATTCGAGGGAAATATTCACCACGTCGATCAATTATGAAAAAGGGGTGCTTAAGAAGAATCACCGAATTCCGTTCCACAAGAAAATGGAGTTGTGGATCATCTGCAATCAATTATGGGAACTATACACAACAACTATAGTAGGTTTACTATGCCGATTAAGCCTCATTTTTCCAGCTTTCTAGGGAGATTGTGAATTAATTCAATGTAAAAGATAGGAAATTTTCCTAGGTCCAGGGAGAATAAAAGAGCCATACGAAAAACTTTGAATGAATGAGAGACGAAGAAAAACGAAGATGGCGCAACACGTCAGAAGGGTACTGAGCCGTATCTGCGTTAATAATAGTCAGAAGATCACGTGCAGCACGTCAAATAAAGGAAAGAGAAGAGCAGAATTTATCGACAAAAAAACAAA
This sequence comes from Leptinotarsa decemlineata, assembly GCF_025532065.1. Lineage (NCBI taxonomy): Eukaryota > Metazoa > Arthropoda > Insecta > Coleoptera > Chrysomelidae > Leptinotarsa > Leptinotarsa decemlineata. The sequence continues at coordinate 9,202,003 of NW_027412549.1, read as the reverse complement.
GATGATGTCAGAGGGGCAGTGAGTTGTATATTCGCTAATAATAGTCACATCATCATGTATTAAATGGAAGGAAAAATTAATTTTGAATTCATTGATGAAAAACATAGATGGTATGCAACGTACATATCAGAAGGGCACTAAGTTGTGTCTTCGTTAATAAAGTTAGACTGACGGGTGTAGCACAAAGAATGGAAGAAGAAGGAATGAGAAATTCATTGACAAAACAAAAAAACAGCTCTGGTACCACATTTCAGAATTGCAATAAGCCGTTACTTTATTAACAATAGTCTTTTTTTTCTGATTGATTCGGCCGTTACTTGACGGTCCATAGTAATTTCATAAACTACACCTCACGATTTGATCTCCAGAAACTTCTCCACAAAGTTTGTGGAGATCAAATCATGAGGTGTTGTTTATGAAAAAACAATAGCCTTATCGCTATGTGCAGCACATCAAATAAAATTATGAGTGGAGTAGAATTCATTGAAAAAGAAGAAAACGAAGATGATGCCAAAAGGATAGTAAGTTGTATTCTCGCTAATAATAGTCACATCATCACGTGCAGCACATCAAATGAAAGAAAGAGGAAATGTTCAATTTGTAGACCAAGAAAAAAAAGAGGGTTAAAAGGGCACTAAACCGTATCTTTGTTCATAATAGTTGGATAGCTACGTAAATGGGGGAGGTATGGTCCTAAATAGGTACACGAATTGGTTTTGAATTTGGTCTTCAAATTGGGTACTCAATTTGGTCATTGAATCGACTCCCGAATGGATCCTCGATCGTATTGGTTCTCGTTTCGATTCGAAGGTATATCGATACGTTTCAAGACCTTTAATTATGATTGAAAAAAGGAATCGTGGAATTCAGCATTTATTTGTTACCTATATTATATCTCACATTGGAAGTATAAGTTTTTAAGGAACATTTATTTTTTTCGAAAGAAGAGGAAAGAGCACTGAATTCCCCTGAGTTACAGAATGCAAACAATAAAGTAACAGTAGTGTAACTACAAACGTAAGTAACTCATTTCGCCACGCAGGCGAGAGAAGGTCAATAAACAACATATAGCAACTCCCTTCATATTCAAAAAATTGGTGCTATGCGGCAGCTTTTTATGACTGGGAATGGAAAAATTCCGAAATGCATTCCATTACGTTGGGGTCGATTTCTTCTTCCTCTGGAATGTCATTTCTGAGACTGGGTCTCCGTGTTACTGGCTAGACGTTTCAGCGGAGGGTAGCTTAAATCTTCAATAGCTAGTTTTTTTCTGCGCATTCTTCTGCGCTTACGGAAAAATTTTGACCTAATTTTTTGTTGGAATTTCAGTTATGACAATATTTATTCTTTCAGATGTGGTTTTTGAGATTTCAGTTATGTCTAGAGGATTACTAAGATTTTTTCTACAAATTTTAGTTTTTGACAAACGTCGCCGGTTTTTATAAAGTTTTCGGCGTCTTTATTCATCAAGTCCTTGCCTAATATATTTTTCGCTTATTCTTCGAATTGTTTCATCAATTCCTCAATATTGATTACTTTTTCCGTTATGGTTTTGATATATAATAAGGATGCACATCGAGGCTTAGGGGAGATCTGTTTTGGAGATAGCGGTGTGTCAAGCTCCGTATTATCGGTTGAAAAATAAATCATAGGGAATGGTGTGTATAGAGTATTGCCAATTTTTAAATTAAGATTACTTTTTCCGTTATGGTTTTGATCTATAATTATTGGGATTTTATTTTGTTGCATACGTGAATTTTATGTCTTTTTCCGATAGGATGGAAACCAATAATTCCAAAATTGGTAGTTCTGAATTGGTTTACACACAATACAATTTTGAGGGTTCTAAATCGTTTTAACTTCTATACAGGGTGAGAAACAAATGTTCGATCACCGACTCTGCATGCAGTTATCTGTGTGTGGTCACACTCGAAGTTGGCGTTCATTCAATATTGAGAAATATCGGAATGCACGTCGAGGCTTAGGGGAGATCTGTTTCGGAGATAGCGGTGTGTCAAGCTCCGTATTGTTGGTTGAAAAATAAATCATAGGGAATGGGGTGTCAAGCTCCGTATTGTCGGTTGAAAAATAATTCATAGGGAATGGGGTGTATAGAGTATTGCCAATTTTTAAATTAAGTATGAGGGTTAGATTACTTTTTCCGTTATGGTTTTGATCTGTAATTATTGGGATTTCATTTTATTGCATACGTGAATTTTATGTCCTTTTCCGATAGGATGGAAACCAATAATTCCAAAATTGGTAGTTCTGGATTGGTTTACACACAATACAATTTTGAGGGTTCTAAATCATTTTAACTTCTATACAGGGCGAGAAACAAATGTTCGATCACCGACTCTGGGTCATTAGTGAGTGGAGTTTCCTATTTTTGACCGTTTTGCTTTATATAATATTCATTATTGAATTTCAAAATTCGTGGAATGGAAATTGATTTTAGAATAGTTTACGAAAGTTGAAATGTCTTGTGTAATGTGTTCAGTTGAATATTTCAGTTCATTGTTTTCAAGGATTTGATTGGATTGATTTTAACGTGTTAGGAATCACACATTAAAAGGTAAGACCTCGTTAGTCCTTAGCTCGCACAAGTTTCTCAACTTCTGAGAGTTGTCGTTCGTATGGGGGCGGCAGCTGATTAACGGAAAAACAGATTTTAAAACGGATTTTTTTTAAAACAGATTTCAGGCTTATCTGAAGTTTCTCATTTGGGTCTTGAATTATTTCAAGGTTTGAATTTTTGTTTGTGGGCAAGATGAAATTAATGATTTGTTTTGATCGATGTTGAACTGAAAACAGGGCATGCTTTCGTGGAATCGGTTTTGATTTTCGAAAGTGCGTCAGCGTTTTTTTTTATCTTCTGGTTTGTTATGATTTTATAATCATATTCCTTGAGTTTTAGACACCATCCACCAAATCTGCTGGCAGAGTCTTTTATGGAAAATAACCAAGTGAGTGGTCTGTGGTCTACTCAACTTAAATTTTCGTCCGAAGAGATAGGGTCTGAAGTGTTTGACTGCCCAAACTATGGCCAATAATTCTCGTTCAGTTGTAGAATATTCAGATTCTCTGAGGGTTCGTGAAGTGTACGCGATAGATACATCTTTTCCAATAGGCCTTCGAGAAAGAACAGCCCAATTGAAAAGTGTCATCGAAATTTGTGTGCGTGTTCTTTGACCTTTGGAGAGATCTTAAGGCCCTTCGTCTCGTTGTTGAAGAACTGAGTATTGTCGCATGTTGATTCAGCATAAGTCAGGATAGACATTGATCTTGTTTATCCATGTCACCTTGGGTATGAATAAAGGAGGTCAGTAAACAACATATAATATGTATATGAATGGTAAATCATGAAAATTCACTTCATGCAGTTTTCTATGTGTGGTTACACTCGAAGTTGACGTTCATTCAATATTGAGAAATATCGGGATGCACGTCGAGGATTGGGGAAAATCCGTTTCATAGATAACGATATGTCAAACTCGTATTGTCGGTGGAAAAATAAATCATACAGAATGGGGTGTATATAGCATAATATAAAATCATAGAATGTTTTGAAAATACATCTTTGAAAAAACAATGGCTATTGTTTGCAACATGCCAATGACTACGTATGCTCCATAACGACGTTTGTCCCTTATACCTCAGAAAGCTCACTTTGTTATTATTTTGGAGATATGAAAATGTGTGTACTCCTCACAATTTTCACTGGAGGACACGAAAATGAAAACAGGTATATTCGATGAACGTAGAGAAGTCAACACTATTCGGTAATAAATGATTCAATATAAATATGAAAACTCGCAAGAAAAAATTCACAAAACTTCAACACGTTGAAACGGACAGTTTGAGATCTTCAACCGCATCGACTCATTTTTAAAGTCCAACTTTTACAAAAACCCATTTACAAAATTGTCACAAACACCTCTCCAAAAATACAAATGAAATGAGGCGCGATGTCATGAAAATCTCGTTGAGAATTTCACAAAAATATAAGCGCATATACAGAGTGGCTTGATGTTTCGGAGAACGTCTTTGAAAACAGAAATAATACGGGATAGAAAGGCAGTAAAACGTTAATGTTGGTTGATTGTATAGAAATTGTGATACCATGTAAAAATCAGAGATCATAATCGAAAATTCCTTAGATGGTTATAGAGGTATTTCAACAGCAGTATTAGTTTTGCATTGTATGTCACAGTTATCGCTTCGAACCAATGGAGGCTGAGGAAGCAAATTTACATTCAATGCAGCAAAGGGTAAATGAATAGGTAAGTAATAAAAAAATTATTGAAAAATAGTTCGAAATTATACGCTTAGGAAATTATACGTCAAATTCATAGCAGCAGTTTGAATCATAATCAAACTAAAAAAGGGCCTTGACATTTTGAACGTGAAATATTCTGTAATTCACAAGACTCGTCTTCAGTAAACTGAGAGTCAAGGAAAGACAAGGTTGTTTTGTACTTCTCTGGGTATATCTGAAGAGGATAAAGCTATCCGAATGTTATTCAAACTTTCTCTGAACCACTAATTCACATTTACCATCACCAACAATATGTGATGTGTAAGGTGAGCAATCAGACAGTGTAGTTGACGAGATTCATGAAAATTAATCAAAAACCACATAATGAAGTGAAGATCATTTTTTGTTTTCATCAATAGAAAAATATTGTAGTTTTTAAACTACTTTTAAAAAACGTTTTTGATTGAAGTTTTTATTAATTCCTTATTTTATTTTCTAAACAAAATCATCTAAACAAACACACCTCCTAGCAACACCTAGCATACTCCATTTGAAGGAAATTGTAGGGCACTACATTACACCCCCCCTTTGAAAAAATATATTAAACGCGAAAATGAACTCTTCTTCCAAAGCGGGTTACATAATTTGATTTTTCTGGATTTTCATTTTGATTTTCTGATTTCTTCTTGAGAATTCCATTTGGTGTATTTGGATATTTTGCATTTTCAGGTAAATTTTCATTTGATGATTCTATAAAAGCTGGCTTCAACCTATCAATCGAAATATTCTTTCTTTTTCCATTAACTGAAAGTGTAAAATATTTTTCGGTTCTTTCTAAAACCTTGTAGGGACCAGAATAAGGAGTTTGCAATGGTTTCTTAACACAATCTGTTCTTAGAAAAACATGAGAGGTGTTTCGCAATTCCTTATGTACAAACATTTTTTTCTCTCCATGATGACTGGACTGATTGTTGATTTTTATATTTCTTATGGTTTCTTGTAAAGTTTTCAAAAATTCTATATGCGATAATTTTAATTGAAATTATTTTCATCAAAATGCAGAAAAATAACTTTCGTTTGATGAATATGCATTTGGGGTACTTGGAAATATTCTGTTTATTTTTAATATCTGTATCATTTGAACTAACGGACACAACTGAATTATTCACAATAATATGACGTCACACAAAGTTCAGTCAATTTCGTACGTTGAAGTTATGTGAAGATTTGCTCTCGTTTTCTTTTGAAGATGAATAGAGTGGATAATATACAACAAGAATTGGTTTCAAACATGAAAAATATTCGAGTGGATTTTGTACAAAATGAGTCACTGATAAATAGTGTGAAATTATTTATAATTATAAATTACATATAATGTATCTCAGAAACACATGTCTGATTTTGTGAAAGAAACTTTATTAGGATTATGAGTGAACTCTGAGTGGTTTTGAGGAATTTCCTATTTCTCTGAGGGAATTTTGTGGGGATTTTGAAGGTTTCCTCATTCTTCAAAGAATTTTGAGATGGTTCTCAGGGGATTCTGAGAGCTTTCTCATTTCTGAGGGAGTTTCTCTAGAACTCCTGTCCGTAAGTGTTTACAATCATGGATGATTTGAAATAAAACATCAGCTTCTTTTCAAGATGTTTCCGATTGCATAATGATATGATTTTTTGTGTTGTTGCATAAGAATTCATTGATTACATAATGTACAATTTCATTGCTGAATAAATAGTCACTTATTGTTAAACAGGTGTAATTTTCCTCAAAAGTTGTTCGATCTGGTGTAATATGCCTTCTGCAGGTTATGGAACACCGAATAAATTCCAATTGAATTATCCACCTCCAAACATTTTCCGAGTGAACTCATTGTATTCTACGAAAGCGTTAAAAGGCCACACAAAAATATTTTTTTCGATTTGTATAATTCTGACTTTCATCTCAGAATTCTGACTTATAAGTCAGAATTCTGACTTGTATCTCAGAATTCTGACTTGCAAGTCAAAATTCTGCCTTGTATCTCAGAATTCTGACTTGCAAGTCAGAATTCTGACTTGTATTTCAGAATTCTGACTTGTATCTCATGATTCTGACTTGTAAGTGACTTGTGTGTGCCAGTCTTCACTTACCTACACAGTAGTTCAATGGAGTGAGATCGTCAGAACACAACTACTCCCCTGGCTAATACTACGAAAGGCGTGGGATTGTATCCGATAGGTGTCAGTGCAGGATTCTTCGCAGTTGAAAAGCCTGCATATATTTTTGGCGATACCGCAATTGTATCTCCAGTTATATCGAAAGAAGCGATTCAAACAATGAGAAAAATTTCATAATCTTCATATTTTGATAAATGCAAAAAACTGCCTTATAATACTGAATGTATCATTATTATTCCCTGAGATACAAGTCAGAATTCTGACTTGGATCTCAGAATTCTGACTTTGTAGTCGACTAGCTTTATGCCTGTATCGTTGTCCGATTTGATCTGTTATTCAACAGATAAAACGTCCTACCATAGTGTTTATTGTAGTATTTTGAATCAGTATTTATTACAGTATGTTGTTCTGGGTAGGATGCCAATCATCACTCTCAAAAAAACATTTAGTTCTGTATTTGAGTTTGAAAGTGTAGGTATAAATTAATATTTTTCCGTTATACTGTAAACCATTGAATATCTTATTAACAAATGTGCTTTTCGATTATTGATTTCTTAGTGATGCCGACCTAGAAAGCAATATTTTTTGAAAATGAACCAATAAAACTACAATGGAAAATCCTCAAAACATTACGAGGGGGGCATGCTGAATAGCCAGTTTAATTTTCATTTATAAGGTGATCAATGGAAAAGTTAATTGTATTAAATTTTTATCTAAGGTATCTCCTAATTTGAAAAAAATAATACAACGTTCTTTATGTTTCTCCAACACCTCAGTCAAATCTAAGTCATAATAGTCCTATTTATCGACTTTGTCGGATTGCCAGTGAATATCTTGTTACAGCAGATTTATTTTTTGACGCAATCTCGATATTCAAAAAAGATATGGAACAAATTCACTAAATCAAAGGTTTTGTTTCTTTCGGAAATATGCTCGGACACGTCGATTAGTATTTTAAAGTGCCCTTATTTTAATGCAAAAAAATTATACAGTGTGTCTCGTCATCGATATTTTTTTTTAAATGACAACCCTTTTTTTAATGACTTCAACAAGTTGCACATGCCTGCCAAATTTCATTTTTTTTCTCCTTGTTCTTTGAAAGATATTCAACAAACATTATCTAATTCAAAATCAATAGTCTTTCGTTAACAAGTGTTCAAAATGTCCATTTACTAACTGACAATACCCTAAACGTAACTGAAACTCGTTTTGAACATTTCTGATTACTTCGCCGGAAATTAGCCTACACTCCTGTATTATTCCTTCTTTTAAATCTTCAATATTTGCCGGTTTGGTTTTAAAAACTTTGCTCTTCAAGTAACCCCATAAGAAAAAGTCCAAAGGTGTTGAATCCGGAGACCTAGGTGGCCATTCATAAGGTCCTCTTCTGCCAATCCATCTGCCTGGATATACATCATTCAGGTACTCACAGTCTTGCAAAATGAGGAGGCGCGCCGTCCTGTTGAAACCAGATGTTTCTATTTGGCGCGTCAGCTTCTATAGGACAAGAGAACAAAATGGCCAAATTCGGAACTAGGTCCTCCTGCAAGAATTCTAAATATCTTGCTCCAGTAAGATTTTCTTGAAATAAAATTGGTCCTATAACTCGATCACCAACGATCCCTGCCCAAACATTGACTTTTTCTGGATGTTGAGTGTGGCCTTCGCTCATCCAGTGTGGATTTCTGTCTGCCCAATAACGACAATTTTGACGATTCACCACACCATTCAACAAAAACGTTGATTCGTCAGAAAATATAAGTTTTCTTTATGTACAACATTCCTGTCTAGTAGATCCATCATTTTTTCGCAAAACTGAAGTCTTCTATCTGGATCAGTAAGTTCCTGGAGGATTGTTATTTTATATGGATGACATTTTGCAGCTACAAGAACTCTTGCCACTGAAGACTGGCTAATTTCGAGTTCCCGAGCTATTTGCCTAGTGGAGACATAGGGATTTTCTTCGACAGAGAGAAGAACATTTATTTTGATCTCTTCACTCAGCGCACTCCGACGATGTTCATTTGTTGTTCTTAAATGCCCATTTTCCATAATTCTGAGATACAAGTCAGAATTCTGAGATACAAGTCAGAATTCCGAGATACAAGTCAGAATTCTGACTTGCAAGTCAGAATTCTTAGATACAATTCAGAATTTTGACTTGCAACTGAGAATTCTGAGATATAAGTCAGAATTCTGAGATACAAGTCAGAATTCTGACTTGCAAGTGAGAATTCCGACTTGCAACTCAGAATTCTGAGAGAAAATCAGAATTATACAAATCGAAAAAATATTTTTGTGTGGCCCTTCAACGCTTTCGTAGTATTCATATTAGGAGTATTTTGTAAAAAAATATGTGTGTTCATTAATATATCGAAAAGCACCTGTGATATCTCCAGGAATTTCCGGAAATACATCTGAAATCCGTCCTCTGGATGTTATTACTCTGGGCGTTTCAAAAACTTCCACATGGGATTCATTGTCATACAGTATGTATATTTTTCCACTATTAGTTTGAAATATCACATTTATGTCGGGTGTAATTCGAACTGGATTATTTTCAATGATTTCTAGACTAGGAAATACTGCCACATAATATTAATGCTCGTTTTTATCAAATGCAATTATTTCACCAGCTAAATTTTGAAAAATTTAGTTAACAGAAATTTCTTGACTGATATAATCATAAATTTTCTCAGGCTTCGTGGGTATCAACATCTCATCCAAATTCATTTTCATGAATACTTGTTATACCCTACATACATACGTCATTTGGAAGTTCTGAAGCTTTTGCCAAAAACATAAATTCTGGAATTTTCACATTGAAAAGTTTTTTCATTTCGGTCTGAGGGTTATGGAATGATTTCTTCGTTATTTGGGTAGTATTTGTCATTGATTTTTTTTGTTGAAGTAGAACGCCGAGTTATTTTTACTGTGGTACGCCGGCCATATAAATACTCAATTTCATTTCCACCTTTTTTTATTATTGGTACCAAGGAAACATAATTGAAGTTTTATCACCGCTATGGCCCAATCCAATCCAATTTCATATGTTAGGGTCATGAGAAAATTCGTACCTATTTTTCCATCGAGATCCCACGATTTGTCCTTGTCCAAATGAATTCCTTCACATGTATCACTCGAAGGTATGTGGGAATGAGCTAAAATTGACCCTGGTCCATCAAGTTCAAATTAATACTTTCCATTACTCATGCAGTTTCGGCGGAATGCGTGACTTCTCTGTACCAGTGATATAGTTATATCAAGTTTCTTGATAGACGAGAATCGAACATACTTGAATTTTAAATTGAAATCTCTTTCCATGAAATGATGGCATTTTTAATGGAAATGAAACTCTAAGAAAGAGGAAAAGAAGGAGGATAAGGAGACCTTCCAACTCACCACCTACCCCTCATAAAAAGTACAACGAGATTCAGGAGAAAATTAATACAGTTAAAAGGAAAACTCTTGACAAAATTACCAACATGGTAAACACCTATTGCAATGCGAAAATAGAGTATGATCCTGTACTTAAAGATTTTCCTCAAAACACTGATGAGAGAAAGCCAAATGGGGGCACTGAGGAACTATTACAGGGACCGGTACCTACCAGAAACCAAGAGGGAAATCTCGAAGCTGAGAGAGCTAGCTGCCTCAATGAAATCTCCCGAGAAAAAGAAAAAAGATTTTCCCCCCATTCCTATTCCTATTCCTATCACCACCGCAAGTATCATTATTCAATCGTTAACACGATTCGAGGCGCACAGGTGGAATTTCACACTTACACCCTACCGGAGGACAAAACATATGCGTTTATCCTCCGTGGGTTGGACTACGATCCATCGCTAGAAAAAATTGAGGATGACCTACGAAATGAATGTATATAGGTTGACAACGGATGGGCACCAGACATACGAGTGCCAGAAACCCAGAACAGAGCCAGCCGGCAAAGTGTGACAAATGCGGCGGAGACCACCCCGCCAATTCCAGGGACTGTTCAGTCTACCGGGAGAAGGCGGAGGAGGTCAAAACCAGACTAAGAAACAGGCAACCACCATCCCAAAAGCAGGTTCAGGCACCAGTCCCCAAACTAGTCCCTGTGCCACCTTCTAAAGGGAACCTATAGACGAAGAAAGCTGGGTCACCACCCCTTCCTTACCCACCACCAGTGCAAGAGGAGCGAGCGATGAGACCCACGATAGGGGCCCAACAGAACATAATTGAGGAAACCAACTGCTTCCAGAACAATAACATTATCATTGAATACCCCGAGGAGCCGACACACTATCCTTGGAATGGTACGTCGCCATCCACGATTGACCTCGTACTTAACAAGAACGTTCAAGATCTGGGCGAACTGGTCACTCTAGACCGACCACTGTCCGGTGCTCTTCAATCTCAACAGGGCCAGGCAACAACAAAAATAGTTAAATATGATTACAGGAAAACGGACTGGTCTGAATACAGGGCGTTCATGAACAATCTCTCCGTTATCAAAAGTAACAGTGATAAGGATGATATTGATCAAATTTGTGAGCAATTCGTTCAAAATATTCGAAAATCTAGAGACGTCTCTAAGAGGAAGGTCGTGGTGAAAGGCGATCGAGATATTCTTCCGGTTGATGTTTTTGAACTCATTAGGCGAAAACATCGGATGCGCAAGAACTGGCAGAGAATGCGTGACCCCCGTAGCAAGGATCAAATGATGAGACTTGCTGCAGAGGCTGACGAGCGCATAAGAGAGTTAACCAACATGAAGTTTAGGGAAAAACTCAAAAGCCTTAACGTCCACGATCACTCTTTGTGGAGGATGGCTAAAAGACTGAATAACCGGTCAGAGGCCATCCCGACCATAGAGAACGGTGACGTGCAGGTAGTGATGGACCATCAAAAAGCTCAGTTGTCAGTGTCAGTGTCCACCGAATTAAGCTCGACGTCTGTGATGAACACAGAGTTGCACTGCAAATCATGAGCAGGCCGGCGCCGACGATACCGGAGCCAACATTGCTGAACAACCGAACTCTTCTTGTGAGAGGGGACCAAACCACATCTACGAAATATCCAATTGAAGCAGCTGTCCCGCAGGGGTCTTGCCTGTCACCGTATTTGTGCTCTCTGTTCACGCACGACTTTTCTATGTTCCCGAGAACGAATGTTGGTATAAACACAGATGACACTGAGCGTGACGTACTTCGAGCGTAATAAAATAGATTATAAGCCTAACAAAACGGAACTCGTCAACTTCTCAAAGAAATATACTAACGTGAAAATCTTCGAGACGTTACGAGGCGAAAGTAACTGCGTTGAAGAGCAGAGGAGCGCGCGAAATCTGGGAGTTATCCTGGATAGACGCCTGAATTTTCAGGAACATCTGAGCTTGGCGATTCAACGAGCGAGTTCCGAGGTGGTAAAACGAACGTACCCGCTCATTACACAGAACTCTAAGCTCAGTGTTGACAACAAGCTGCTAATTCACAAACAAATAATTATACCAGCTATGTTGTATGCCTGTCCTATATTCTGTAGCATCAAGAAGACTCCTTTGCGGAGACCCAAGGCGATACAGAATAAGGTGCTCCGTATTTGCACATCAGGCTGTCTTATGAATTTTTCAAGTTCCTTCTACCGAAAAGCCCGCTGACGAGGGACGAGCTTAGGAGTTACCATAATCAACCCCGAAAACACGCGCTGATTTATGAAATGCTTGATATCTTCCATGAATGGCGCGAATTTGATCGCGCTCAGTTCATGGAAAAGTTGGCTAAAATAATTCACGTATTTTCGTGATATTAGAATTAATCATACCTGGTTTTTTCATGAACTTTTTCCAGGGGGCTAGTGATAAACACAGCGGGGGCGCCTCACATCGGCCTGTCGTGGGTCTATGAGGCGACGCTTCACCTTGCGCACGTCCTGAGGTTTAGGCTACTCATTTTCGGAATTTGACTTCGACACTTGTTTCCAAATTTACATTTTTGTATTTGATTGTCCCTGGAAGAATGTCACTAATGTAGGCATCCTTTGTATAGGGTGTTGCAGCTTGCCTACACATTCCATCTCCTTTTTGAAAAACCTTGCCGTCAGTTCATTCATAATGAAATCAAGAAACGGGATGTATACTGACATGCGATAACAGACCTCAGGTCGGCCAGTTTGTAAATTAGATCGATTTTTTTTGTCAAGCTGTTGTTCTGGGCATTTGAAATACTGTGTCCATTTCTTTCGCCAAATTATCCGCCTGGTGATGAAGATCCTTAAAGGTGTCAGAGCTATTGTCTCGTTTTTTCTGTATGCTGTGTATTGTAGCTTCTACAAGCTGCGAAGCTTGCAATACATCCATGTATTCTGCTTGGAGTAAAGTTACTCCAAGTACTACACTTCTTACACTTTTCAAAATCTCTGATAGAGTGCAGGAAATCAAATGCATTACTTCCTCTAGCAATGACTTTGAGGACAGTGGGAAGTGCAGAAAAGTGTTCCATGAACGTCAACACAGCTACGGGCCTTTCTATCCATCTTGTTTCACACGGGTCTTTTTAAACCATGTTTCAATGACTTGAGGTCATATGTTTCCTGCGTCTTTTCTTCCAAAGCTTCAAATTTTGCAGTCGAGCCACGGAAAAAAATTGCTAGGAAAGTTATAACTCCCATGACATTTCTAATGCTTGCAACAGAACAAGCTTTCTTCATAGCCCAGTTCAGCCTATGGTTGCCACAGTGGCTGTAAATTGCATGAGGCTGAATCTGGGATATGCGGTTTCCCTTCACTGAAAGAGCTCCCAGTTGTCTCAATAATACCATCGTTTCTGTGCCCCCTCAAGTATATGTTTTGGGCACCACATAAAATGACCGTTTTAATCATTGGAATAAGCTTCCTACGGTTCTCTCAGTTGTCTTTTTTTCTGCTGCATTCATGCTGCCTGGCATTTGTTTGCTTTGCTATCATGAGTCACACAAAAGTTGTGATAAAGCGGAGTAAGTCAAATTATGAATTCAATTAATTTTCTGTAACGTATAAAAACAGTTCAAGTTTATTTATGTATTAGGTTTTATCAATTTATATCGGCCTAACTTTTCTTTCCCAAACAGAGTATTCATTCCACCAAATTATATCTTAGTGTACTTTCAATGCTTTGAGGGGAGGCACGTGCCCCTGAGCCCCCTCATTAAATCCACCACTGCGGGTGATGAAATGAAAAGTGGATCCTCTACCATAACAGGAAACATTAAGGACAGTAGTTGAACACCGACGAGCCACCCAGGCACTTCTCAAAGGTGAGAACCCACCAAAAAAAACACCATTGTTGCTGTATGATGGTTAGTGGCTTGTGTGGTTCACAATAACTTTCCGCAACCGGGCCAAAACATCACAGCACAGATCTAATGTAAAGAAATCTACGAAATGTACCAAAAATTGTGTCAGCAGCAGCCGATACTGGTCAACAGAAGAGGTGCAAGCCTGTTGCACGGCAATGCTCGTCCGCACCTTTCACCAATAACTGTCTCTTCACACACCTTCTGCCAACTGACTACCAACTTCATAGAAGCCCGAGTAACAATTTTCATGTTGCCGGAATTAATCGACTCACCTTGGCTAAAGTGTATTGATTCAAATGGCGCATATTTCGAGTAAATTGAAGAAGTATTCATTGAGATATTACAGTTTGAAGTAGACTCATAAAAACAGACAAAACCTTTGAAACAACTTTATATAATGTGCATGAAATACTCAAGGTAAGTGACGTATTCATTTTAATAATGATAATTATTCATTCGTCCAAATAACTTTCCGAATACCACGTCATATCTTATTAAACTGTAGCAAATTAATGAATTAACTGTCTTAAACAAATTCATTCACAACAATATTTCACTAATCACAAACTAATTTATTTATTACAACACTTAGCAACTAACGCTCAATTTATATCTACGTCGGGAAGACGTGCTTATATCGGTAAAGGTGCTTTCTAGAAATATTTAGTCGATTCGGTACTAGAATTTTACCGGCGATTCCGACTGCATTCTTTCGCGGTATGTCATGTCTTTGTTCCATGATTCGGCTGGCGTACTGGTCAGGGGCGGCCTAAAATTCGTTACATTGCCACCTTCTCAAAGACGTTTCGTCCCGAAATGCCATCCTTGGCGTGTGTCGATACCTGCAGGACTCCCCATATCTGCACTGTGAAGTTCGATGGAAGTAACACTGCACTGTCTTCATGCTCGGTCGTGGAAGATGGTTACCGCACATCAAAATTTTGATGCTACTGGATCTGAATATTGTTTCCAACATGCTTCTCACAATTCTCCAATCCAGCCTGTCAAACCCAGAGGCTAATTTCGGGATTGCCAAGTCCACGAAATTCAGATCGAGCATCGTGTCCCTCAGCCTGGTAAGACTCCTCCAGACATCTTCGTACGACGGTTTGTCTCGAGAATACTTTTTGGTCACCAAGTAAAAAATGTTTCTTTGATTCTTCTAGATTCTGTTCTCGTAATGTTTTGAGCTGACCGAATTTCTTGTTGAATACCACAGCGATACCTCTGGACATATGGAGATCCTCTGCCACGCAATGAGCAAGTGCGTAATCAACTGGAACCTTGAAAAGGTCTCGTGGCTCTTCTTAAGTTACCCCATGTAAGACCTTCTGCCCGTTCGAGTATAAAGACATGAACATCTGGAACTTCATATCATCCTCTGGTAATCTGAGGGCACGAATTTGGTCCTGATTTCCAGCATAAGGAGCCAATCTATTAAAATGGATGACCCTAGGTGGCTTATGGATTCGGTAGACGAGGTAATTTATCTTCTTCATGATTTTGTACGGACCTTCCCACGAGTTCTGCAACTTCGGTGATAAACCACGGCGGCACTTAGGATTGTACAGCCAAGCTAGGTCGCCGATTTCGAATCCTCCAGCATTCGCCTTGATGTCACAGGCCTCCTTCATTCTATCGCTGGCACTCCGGATGTTCAGACGGACTCGTTCATGAATGTCGTCCATTCTCTGCCGAAGCTTGCTGACATAGTCTTCCCCCGCAGTTCTCGGCCCATTATAATACTGGCAGGGGTTTCGCCTAACTTGTGCACTACCGAAAGATAGGCCAACAGGAACAGGTGAATATACTGGTCCCAGTCTCTTTGGTGGTCAGAGACTACCTTGGACAAATATCGGTTTATGGTCTCATTCATTCGTTCCACCATTCCATCGGACTGTTGACGTAAGGTTCTGGTCTTTCGAATGTCCAACAGTTCACACATTTCTTGAAACATGTTGGACTCAAAATTTCTACCCTGGTCCGAATGCAGCTCCAATGGGACACCGAATTGACATATCCATTTCTTTACCAGGACGTCAGCGACAGTGAAGGCTTCCTGATTGGGCAGGGCATAGGCTTCTGACCACTTACTGAAGTAGTCCATGACTATCAGGATGTATTTGTTCCCATAGTCGGACTCTGAGAACGGGCCAGCCATTTCGATGGCGATTTTCTCAAAGGGACTACCCACATTATACTGGCGCATTGGAGCTTTTGGTCGTATCCGAGGTCCGTTACTGGCAAAACATACAGCACACTCCGTGACAATGTATCTGCGTTTTTATGGCTAGTCCCAGCTCGATGTTCTATTTCAAAATCAAATTATTGAAGTCTCCCGATCGTGTGCGCTACTTGGCCCTCGGGATTTTTGAACTGCAGAAGTCATTTGAGAGCTGCATGATCCGTTATCAACAGGAATCTTCTTCCATATACGTATTTGTAAAAATGCTCTACACCTTTGATAACGGCCAAGAGCTCTCGCCTGGTGTCACAATAATTGCGCTCTGGTGTACTGAGTTTTTTGCTGAAGTAACCAATAAATGTCTCCTGTCAATCCTGGATCTGAGAAAGGACTGCTCCAAATCCCACATTGCTGGCGTCCGTATCTAAAATAAATTCCCGTCCGGTTGATTAAAAGCTCTTTTCAACTTCTTGAATGAGTCTTGGCAGTCCTCGGACCACTGGAACTGGATCTGCGCTTCTGTGAGTCGGGTCAATGGTTTGGCAATGTTGGCAAACCTCAGCACATATCTGCGATAGTAGGTGCTCAAACCAAGGAAGTTCCGAAGCTGATGTATGTCTTTTGGAATGGGCCAATCGTTAACTACTTTGATCTTTTGTTCATCTACCATCACTCCTTCCCCAGAGACAACGTGACCAAGGTTACGGACTTCTTTCTGGAACAAATGGCATTTCTTGGGACTGAGTTCCAATCCAAAACTTCTCAGATGCAAAAATGTCTCCTCAAGATTTTTCAAGTGATCGTCGAACGATTTTTCGACCACGATTATATCGTCGCAATACACTAAACAAGTCTTCCATGAGAGCTCCTTGAGAACCGTCTCCATCAATCTCCCGAAGGTCGCTGGAGCATGACGAAGCCCAAATGGCATAACCGAGAACTGCCACAATCCTGAGCCAATGGTGAAAGATGTCTTTTCTCGATCTTCTGGGGCCAATTCACCTTACCAATATCCACTCTTCAAATCCAAAGTCGATCCAAAGTCTAGGGTGTCTCAATTCTTGGAAGAGGGTTGCTGTCTTTCTTCGACACGTTATTCAGTTGGCGATAATCCACGCATAACCTTGTCGAGCCGCCCTTCTTCTTCACTAGTATGACTGGGGAAGACCAGGGGCTGTCAAAAAGTTCGATAACTCCTTCTTTCCCATATCGCTGACTATCTTGTCTGCCTCTTCTTTCTTGGCAAGAGGGAGTCTTCTAGCTGATTGCCAGATAGGTCGGGCATTTCCAGTGTCGATTCTGTGCTGAACTACATTCGTTCTGCCGCCTTTTCCGTCTCCAATATCGAAGATATCCTGGTACTTCTTGACTAACTCACTCCCCCAATTTGGATCGGTCAGTTAGTGGTATGTCCTTGAAGGAAATGTCAGTCAACTATTTCACCTCTTTAGACAAGTTGTTGGGTTGGCTAACCGGACTGCGTACACTCCGTATCACTGAGTAAATGGACGAACAGTGCCCCAGCATTGTTCCTTCCTTCAAGATCACGGTAAAGTAGTTGACATTCATGACCCTGACCGGGACAACTTTGTCAATACGTAACAGGGTCTTCCCCAGTGCGATTACTCGTCCAATTTTCACATCGTGTATCTTGGGCTCGAACATTACCACCTTTCCATTGCTCGCACTTCCGTCCAGGCTAGCCTCTAGAATGGTTTCAGCTTTTTCAGGTACGCACACGTCTTCAGCCAACAGGACCCTGATCATCTGTTCGATTTTTCCATGAAGCACCAGCTCTTCTCCACCGACACGTAGGACGTCGTCTTGAAAATTCAGCTCGAAGTCTCTGGAATTCAAAATGTCTATTTCAATAATCGCATCGTCCTCGATGTCCGCCAGCAATGCACGATGGTCCACTTTAGTGCTGCCCAACAACACCAATTTGATTGATAGTTCTCCAAGTACAGTGGCTGGCTCCTCTGTTGCGGTGTGTAGCTTTCAACTTGACGGTTGAATTATTGCCGGTGTTTTAGCAAAGGTTGGCCCAAGGATTGTTCTCGTCGCACCTGTATCTAGCACCATGGTGCAAGGCTCGTTGTTGATGAAGACGTCTACGAAAACACCTTTGTCTTGTCATTGGAGAATGGCAACATATGCGTTTTTTACGGAGGCTTGCTAGGTACAGGCCGACGATTGTCCCTTCTCATCGACCCATCTAGTTTTCCTGATTTGGTGTTGGTTCTTTGAATTTTAGACATTTGCTACGCACATGCCAAATTTTCCCACAGTTCCAGCATGTTATTTGTTTTCTCTCAGACAACACTTCTTTCATTACCTTTCTAATGATGGCCTCAATATCAGCATGCACCTGTCCATCTTCCTCAATAGTTCGAACTTTGTTCTGGCTCTTGCAGAATTGTTTTGCAGCCTTAAACTCCAGGGCGCTTGCCAGTGCATCCACGAGATGTTTGGGATGAACTAGTGTCAAGGCACACCTCGTTTCTTGGTTGCGAAGTCCGTCCAAGAATGCCTGAACTGCTAACCAATCCATTACATTTTCCAATGTAGCAGGATATGCCAGACGAAACAATCGAACAATGTCAGCTTCAAATTCCTGTAGAGATTCTTCTGATTTCTGGCAGCGGTTCTTCAGCTGTGAATGGTAAACTTTTTGAATTTTCCAGAAGCTTCTCCTCTAGACTTACCGAATTTTGTTGATTTGGTATTCTCATCGAGTTTGCTCATTATTAAACTCAAGTCACCCCCAGAAACTTCGAATAAATATGTTTCGGGATCTACTTCTGATTCAGTCAAGTTATCCCACACTCTCTTTTGAAGTACTGATTTCTCTCCAGAACAATCTAGCTCCCTCTCCTCCAATTCTTGCTTCAATTCGATGACTTTCAAGTCCACTAGGCGCACATTCCTCGAACACATTTTGTCTCTTATTGTCTATTTTCCACAAAACTGTATATGTCCACTTATTTTAATCGAGTCCGAAAAACACTTATTTACTATCACAAGTCTATTTTTCGCGAGAAAGGTCTATCAGTTTATGTTTCCGTAGTCCGGTACTGTCCACTTCGCGAAACATAACAAATCACCAGTCTCTCTCTGCACTAACAAATAGAATTATAGTCAATTTCACCGGGGTGATGTCATGTGTTTGTTCCATGATTGGGCCTCAGAAGTCGAAACTTGTGCGAGCTAAGGATTAACGAGGTCTTACCTTTCAACGTGTGATTCCTAATATTTTCAAATAACTTAGGTCAATATTATTTAACCATTTGTCGTGTAATCATACTTTCATCTATGTTGTGTCTCCAAATGATATTTGCACGAGAATAACCTACTTGCTTCGATATATGAATCGTATCTGATACACAATGAGTATTATTTCAGTACATACGCCGAGAGAAATACATACTGGAGAAACAAAGGAGAAATGTTACTGCTCAATATTCAGTTTGCATACTAAAAAGTTATTCTTGTGCAACAGGTGTTAAATCTGTTATTGCTCAGTCAACAACTAACTTACGTCACACAAAGAATATGATTTCTGTTCTGGTTTCTCTTTCTTTGCACGAGGCTCTCGAGTTGCATACAGACAATAGGTATTCAATAAGAAATGACGGTTGTCATTTTTTTAAATTTTTTTGGTTGAGATATGTCAAATAATGAAATAATATAAACTTAGTTTCAAAAACTTTATTTATAAGAATAAATTATTGAAAAATAACATAATGTCGGTCCACAAAGACCCCTAGATACCAATTTTGAATGAAATCACATAATATCAAACCTCAGTCGTAATTATAAATGTTCATGATTTCTAATAGAAAATTCTTTATTCGGACCTCACAAACCGTACAACTTGTTTATCAAATTTGAGAATAAATCACAAATTTCTTCATCTGATTTTATAAATCAAACTTATCCCTTACTTTTGAAATTAACATTTATCATTGTTATGAATTAGTTTATTTGAAATAATTTTATTTCAACCCAGTAAACCACGGGCTTTATTATAAAACCATACATAATAAAAAAACTAGTAGGTGGTAGAAAAACTGGCCCCATATCCATAATTATTGATAATAAATCAGATTTCCTGTAGGAACTATTTGAACAGAATACATTTTCACCTGAAATGATTTATTTTATGAATATATAATATCCCTCCGATTATCAACTAAACCAACCGCCACTGTTTTATGGACCAACTTACTTCCCCTTAACAAACAGAGTTATGCAAAGTTTGTAAGGATGTAAAAGGTCTCTCTATTGTCTTTTGTTACTCTGAGGCGTCACCTAATTGAAGAACCCAATTACGTAAGTGTAAATCAACGTATGTCAAGATAATTGATTATTATTAATATGGTGTACCTGAGTCCGGTACTTTTTACCAAAAAGAGAAAACAAGAAGAGTGAACATAATATGTAGTATTATACATAGAGTATACATAATATGTATATAATATACATATATATTATATATATGTAACTTAATTTTTTTAAGACGGTTTGGTAACACAGACCAAGTCTATTTTTTTCCGCTCCATGAATTTGACATTTTAGACATTGACCATGAAAGTGACAGATGTCAAATGTTGAGTTTCTAGATACTTCTAATTCAATTTTGATATTTTTTCCAATTGAAATAGCAGAACAAAAATATTTTTTGGAGGTTTACAACCAGTAATCATGGTGGACTACAGTAAATGGAAAAACATTGAGGCAAGTCTATATTTGGAATTTCCATTCCTATTTCTGATTTATATTTTTTCAGATATCAGATGATGAAGATGAGACCCATCCAAACATTGATACACCTTCACTATTTAGATGGAGGCACCAAGCCAGAATCGAACGAATGGAAGAAAGGAAGCGAGAGCTTGAAACCATTGAGAGGAAAAAGTCTGAAAATGAGCAAAAAATCAATGATGTGAAAGAGAAATTAGTAGAAGCTGAAAAATGTAAAGCTGATAATTTGGAAGTACTGAGGAAACAACTTCAAGATTTAGAGAAGGAAGCTGAGACTATCAAGAAAGATGAAGAAGAAATGAAAAAGAAAGACAAGGTAATTGATTGAACACTCAAACATCATTTTTCAGATGAACGTTAATTTGCTATTGCAAAAGCACTGACATTGATTACATTTGTTTGTTTGCTACTGTTTCACGCAAAAACTACTCAACCGATCATCATGAAATTTTGTACACATGTTCTTGGAGGTATTAGAAGTAACAAAGGATACTTTTCATTAAAAAAATATTTTTTATGTAAGACTAATATTATAAATGCGAATAAGTTTGTTTGTTACAGTTTAATGCAAAAACTACTCAACTGATCATCATGAAATTTTGTACACATGTTTTTGGAGGTATTAGAAGTAACATAGATACTTTTTATTAAAAACAAAATTATTTTATATGTAAGATAAAAAAATTGTTTGTCAAAAAATCTCAAAATCTAGCTACTTTATTGTCATGTAGCATTCCAGTAAGTAATGAAGTTCCAACCAAAATTATATATTTCTATTACAGTGAAATATATTTTAACATTTGTTGCAATTCAGTAAAGCATATTTTAAATTTTCAAAACTTCATCGTATGTTATAATTTTTAAAAATTGATAATCCCAACCAA
The DNA here is from genome assembly GCF_025532065.1 of Leptinotarsa decemlineata. Classification (NCBI taxonomy): domain Eukaryota; kingdom Metazoa; phylum Arthropoda; class Insecta; order Coleoptera; family Chrysomelidae; genus Leptinotarsa; species Leptinotarsa decemlineata. The sequence continues at coordinate 9,180,441 of NW_027412549.1, read as the reverse complement.
ACATTAAAATATAGTTCTCATATTGAATCATTTCTATTGTACTGACACTTATTTAATAGCATAAATGCGAGCGCGGGTAAAAGCTAGTTCTTCGTATAAAATGAAAAACTTTGAAAAAATGCCATGGGTGGCAGAAATACTTGCTATCTAGAAGCATATTATTTCCAGTTTTGTATTATTATCACAAAGTACTCTCTAGGAAGGATTTATGAAAATGATTACCCTAGTAATTAATACTTCACTTATTCAATAATGAAACTGGAAATTTCTTTATCTAATATTATGAAGCGAAAATATTTTTTTTCTTTAATAGATAAACTCAAAAATGACTAACTTACAGGAAGCTTCATTAGCAACAAGTTATATGAACTACAGTACATTGTACAATACATTGTATTTTCAGAAAAATCAAAGAACCAAATGAAATTACAATAATGTAACCCAAGGTACCAAAAATTCACTTATGACACAGGTATCGCTCTAAGAGTGCCTTAAGGATTTTCCTGTAGTGCTTGTGTTTTGCCTTACAAAAATTATTTGGCGTATGTGCCAAAGCAAGTCGCTAGTCAATTATAAACATACATCTGAATTAAATTGATGGATGTAGCCGTTACTATGTGGTAGGAGATCATGATGAAAAGAGAAATGAAAATTTCTATGTTTTTTACCACTTTTATTTGTAACTAACATTACTGCAGTTTCGTCCTATATGGACATTTTCAAACTTAAACAATAAACTCCTGAGTTTATTAATATTTTTGATAATATTAATATTTTTAAAAAAAGATTTTTTTTAGTAAATCACAGTTTGGGTTCCAACAAAATCTCTCCATGTTTGATGCTGTTTTGAAAAATGTTACTGATGTTATCGAGTGCATGGAGGTAGGAAATCATTACAAAATTACATTATGCGATCTCTTGAAATTCACTCAATTCTTTCGAAAAAATAAAGTGTCCAAGCAGTAATGTTAAATAATGTCACTTCTGAGTTGAAACCTGTCACACATGATGTTCCCTTGAAATCATTGTCGATCTCTTTATCATTTATTATATATGTCGATGATCTCGAGGAATATCTGTTCATCTGCCATTCAATCATTTTTTTCAGATGATACCCAGAAATAAATATGACGGATATATTGAAAACCCATGATAGTATATACAATAAATAAACTCAAAATCAGTAGTGATAAACGCAATTGCAACGTTTTTTCAGTCAGCGAGTTTTCTTAGGCAATAGCCATCTTGGAATACACATAACGCCAGCTCAGAATTATAACAAGCAATATTTTTTATTTCATTCACATATTTTCAAACTACAAAAAAAGCTATAAAAGGTATAGCCAGCGTGGGTTATAGAATCAATTGCCAACCAATATTCGTCAAATTGTGAATTTCACTTGTCGATTTATGACCTATTTATTTTGTAGGAATTCATATTAAATATAGGATAAAAAAAATAACGTCTGTCGATTTTCTACTCAGATTTTTATTTGATAAATTCAATATAATTACATCATCTACTAGTAAAAATTATTTGGAGAATATGTTATTCAATGCAAAACCCAAAAGGGGTAAGAGGAAAAAATCGGGCATATAGAGACTAGACTGTGGTGACTGTTCAGCAGCTTATATAGGCCAGAAGGCAGAATTTTCAACATTAAGTACTATTAGCATGTGTTATCAGATAAAAATCAGCTATATATTATATATATTAAATACATACATTTTTATCATTATGAATATTTCTGATATAATGAAAATTTTTTAAAACAACGATAAAATAAAAAATAAAAGCAACAATAAAAATTTATTGGCGCTCCGGGGCAACTTCATTGATTCCAGTGGCGCATTTGCTTTTTCAGCTGCAGGAAAAGCCAGAAAAACCTGAAGCACCACATCATCTGAAGATCTTGAACTAACAATGTCATCTCTCTTATCAAACAAAATGTAGGGTGTCTCCAGAGGCTACAATAGATTAATAATAATAATAATAATATTTTATTGGTTCTTCTGGATCATAACTCAATGATATAGAACAAGTCAGTGTAATATGATATAAATAAACTTATAAAAGAGAAAAAATTATGTACATATAGGATATGACTAGTTATGTAAAATTATATATTAAAACTTATAACTAGATAAAATTATAATATATTAACAACCCTAGACGACAATTTCAATTCTTCAGTTATATGGATAAGTCATTTATAAACTCTTCAATGGAGTAGTAGGCTTTATCAATCAGAAAGTTTTTTAGGAACGGTTTAAATTTTCTCAGTGACATTTTTCTAACATGATTTGGCAATTTGTTAAATAGCCTGACACCCATGAAAATTGGACTTGATTCTGATCTAGCCAGTCTATGATTTGGTATTTCTAACAATGTTGAATTTCTTGTGCCGTAATTATTTTTAAGAAGGTAAAAGGTCGCTGATCCGATTTTACAAAAATTAACAGCTGGTACATATAAATGCATGGGAGAGTTAATATTCTTAAAACTTTGAATAGATCTCTGCAGCTAGTACGTCTATTTACACTCTGAATGTTTCTGACAGCTCTCTTCTGTAAAATAAATACCTTTGTGCCTCACGTGATAGGATTGTTGAGTGTAATTGGGCATGATAGTACATGAGTACCACCGACTTATCTATAATTTTACTGAGTTGATAGATACAGTAACACATAGGCGTTATTTTTTTACATATTTCATTAATATGTTGATTCCATTTACAATCTTCAGTGAGAGTAGGTCCTAGAAATTTTATTGAATTCACCTGTTTCATTAAACCGTGCTGTGATTTTAACAGTAAACTGTGATCATGACCATTTGGGGCATAACTAAATCTTAGGAAGGATGATTTTTTATCATTGCAGATTAATTTATTGCTAGAAAACCAGTCCTGGGCTTTTAAAATTTCCCTGTGAGCCAAGTCTACTGTGGATGTAACATTCTTACCACTAACCAGTAGTGTTGTGTCATCCGCATACATTACAAAATTTCCTTCAAAGTCATTGACATAAATTATATAAAGTAGAGGTCCCAAAATAGAGCCTTGTGGTACTCCAATAGTATACTTTAAACGTTTAGATTGATACTGATCTATGTCAACGTATTGTGTTCGATTTTGGAGATAACTTTCAAACCATCTACGTGAGTTTCCCCTAAAACCGTACTTTTCCAATTTGTCTAGTAGAATTCTGTGGTCTTCAAGATCAAATGTCTTACTTAGATCTAAGAAAATACCCAGAGTTCGATTACCCATATCTAGACTATTACATAGCTCTTTTAGTAGTTTTATTATAGCTTGTGTTGTTGAACGTCCCTTTCTAAAACCAAATTGATTTTCATTGAATAGCTTATGAAGATCAAAGAATGAAACGACTTAATTTGACATCCATTTTTCATAAACCTTTGCACAAGCACTGGGAACAGTAATGGGCCTGTAATTTTCAACTTGAGTTTTATTTCCATTTTTATGTATAGGTTTTATTTTTCCAATTTTTAAGCTATCTGGGTAAATACTTTCTTCCAACGAGCAGTTGATGGCAAAAGTTAGTGGGCCTGCAATAAATGACGAACACTTTTTTAAAAGATTAGGACTTATTTCATCATTACCAGTAGATTGAGAGGATTTTAGGTTTTTGATGATATCATTTATTTCTGGTTCTGTTGTTGGTTTAAATGAAAAACTATAAGGATTGAAGTATCTAAGTGTGGGTTCTTCTGATGATATTTCAACATTGCTAGCCAGTAGTGTGGGTATGGTATTAAAATATTCAACAAAGTGATTCGCTACATTCTGGGGTGCCTGTACAATATTGTTATCAATAGCTAAGTGAATTGGTTCCAACCTCCTTTTTGATTTTTTGCCTGATCCTATAATAGTCCAGGCCGTTTTAGATTTATTTTTTGCGTTTGAAATAATGCAATTATTATATTGCTTTTTTGATACATTCAATAGATGTTTACATAACTTTTTATATTTTTTATAATATTCTTTAGTATCCTCATTTCCGTTTAAGGTTAGCGTATACAGATATTTTAATTTCTCTCCAGAAATGAGTAAACCTTTAGTTAACCATGGTTTTCTTTTATATGATGCCTGTTTTTCTTTTACTTTTTTTAGAGGAAAAGCAATGTCGAAGTAATATTTAAAAGTTCGAAAAATATCTCAAAATTTTCGTTTGCATCGCCAGAACACTTCGTGACACGACTATCGTCAAACTTAAACCAGTCCTTTTCGTCTTTGACCAAGACGTAATAATGACCAAATTCAACGCCAGAACCAGTGAATAATGACTGCATGAATATTATAATAGTGGTCTGCTAGATTGAAATGTTCATCTAATTCGAACCTTCCAAAGAGTTTCTTGCTTCCGTCTGAGGTTGAGTCTTGTTTGAAGATCATCAGTGTTATTATTAGATTAACTGGTGCCTCAGCTATATTTATTTCCTTATAACAGTCAGTTAGTTTGCCGCATGTTTGGCAACACAGTCGATCGTCACCTGTTAAAAATTCCATTTCCAGATGATTTAACAATAAGCTTTGCACGGACTGGTTATTAGTCATATTAGGAAAAGCTAGATGAAGTTCCAGAAATTGACATAAGTTTTTGCCACCTCTTGAACATTCACTACAAAGTGAACGAGTGAGGATTTTTCCAGCAAAAGATTTACAAACACAAGACGAGATGGACTGTACGAACTCATTCAATTCAGAGCAGTCAGGAGTATTGATTTTGCTATTGTTTTGCTCACGAAGAGTATTCAACAAGGACCCCAAAAATTTGGAACAATCCTCTTGTTGTCCTAACGAGTATCTAGTGAACCTCAAAGACTCCAGGAAATCGGTTGGAGGGAAAGGTGGTATATATGAGCATCTAGAAAAAACAAACCACACAATAAATTGAAAAAAACATTAAAATTCTCCATACGTGCAATAAGAGAAGGGAGATGAATGTTGAAAGCATTGGAAACGAATAAATTATATGAAAACCCCAATTTCAAAACCCTCCCATTTTGAATTAGAGAATTTTGACAACTAGTTTAGAATCCATTGGTATTTGGAATAATCCACGAGTAGTGTTTTTGGATCAAGATTTGGTCATTTTGATATGTATATTGACTGTATCATTGTTTATTTGAGGATTTCTTTGTCAAAATGCTTCGGTTTACTCGAGAATGGTATTATAAACCGAAACCGATCGTAAGAAAAATAACGTAGACAAAAGTTATTTTCTTTATCCTATATGAGAATTTTACGACTATCATTCCTATATCTCTTTCATGTCCTTCTTGAAATCCGCAAGAAATAGAAATGTTCGACAAAACATTTGGATATTCATAAGATAGAAACGGTGCTTATCAGTGTTGGATCATAAAAGCTTTGTTTTTGGTTTCTGATTTCGAGCTGCTCTGCAGTAAAAGCTGCTGTGAAAGACGGGATGAATCTCATTTAGAGGTCGAAGTCCAAACTTGACTCTGCAACTGACCACCTTCGTTAGCCTCATTTATCATTGATATACGTCAATTGAGTTTTCTGTCAATCATAGATTGTTTCTTCATAAGGGGAGATATCATTTAAGTGTTTGTTGCTCGTGTCTGCAGATCCACCAAAATAAAAAAGGGGTGTATTCAAAACTTGAGTTTAGAGGGCCCGATGCATATGGGAAATCAAAAATCTTCACGAGGAACTCAGTAATCTAAAAATTCCTCCAAAGAAAATGGGTATAGCGAAACCCAATATTTGAGCAGGCAATATAATACAGAAAAGATATTTCCAAAGCAACTCCAAATAAGGCTGTTGATGTTACAGGCAGTATTGTAGAAGTCTAGAGAAACACAATGTGAAATTCGTTATTCCAGCCAATGAAAAACAGAGTCTAAAGTCAGCTGAGGATCCCAGACCGTCTTATACCGGATTCTTTGTAGGTGACTACATCAGAGCCACGAAGAGAATAACCTACTGGTCTCTCTAAACACAAGAGATTTTGTCTCCTTGGGCATACCAACAAATCAGCAATAGTGAAACTTGCAGTCCGGAAAGGTATCCACGTTACTGCATTCGAGGAGACTCAAATGCTCGATAGATCTCAGAGACTGCCAAGACTATAGGGAAGCAATAGAAATTCAAAAACACAAAAACAGTGGGGGAATTAACATCTATAAAAATTGGCTATCATAACAAGAGGTCACTTAATTCAAACAATAAAAAAGAAGCCACTCCGAATACCAATAGAATAGAACTGGAGAACCTTTCCTTGAATTTAATATATGTTTTAAGTTAACTCGAGCAGTTCATCTCCTCGTCGCTTTTAGTAATTTATTTATTTATTTATTTATACACTGTTTTACAGGTTACACCTGACTACAGAACAGGGATCTAAGTCAAATCACAGTACAATACAATTACCATAAGTTATAAGATAAAAACAATACATATAGAATTAGCTGAAGTAAAAAGACCTAATCTCAGAGATGGAACAGTAAAAAATGTCGAGCTGACAACTTGGAAAATTGACACACATGTTATACAGAGGTGAACGTTCCAGAATATTTGCACATGGTGTTGGCAGATAAAAGGGATTAAGTTTTTGCAGAATATGTGGGTCAATAATCAAATTATTAATTAGTTTAAAAAGAAAAATTGTGGAGTGATAATCACGACGGCAACTCTAGCTATTCATAGCATGTCTAGGTAACAATGCATCATGGGGAAATCTAATTGGTGGATAGATATTGTCTGATCTATAGGAGAGAAGTTTTAGGAAACGACGTTGTACTGATTCAACTTTCTCTGTATACAACTGATGAGATGGATTTCATATTATGGATACATACATATTCTAATTTTGATCTGACGAAAGCATAGTATATGGTTTTCGATGTAGATGGATCCGAGAAATCTCTGGAGATTTGTGCAATAAATCCATACATTCTGTTTGCGGCAGACAGAGTGGCTTCAGTGTGTGATACAAAGAAAAGTTTTGTGTTGACCATAACACCTAGATCGGTGAACGTGAGATGCCTTTAAAGTGGAATATCGTTTAATAAATATTGATATGAAAATGGACGATTTTTTAGTGTGTACGTCATTGCATTACATTTACTCCCGTTTAAAGCAAGATTGTTGCGAAAACATCATTGCTCAACTTGTTTCAGATTGAGGGAGAGTTGAAGACAGTCCTCGATGCCATTGATCTCACAATATAATTTCAGGTCATCCGCGTATACTAAATAGTTGATGTGGATGACCTCAACTATGTCGTTTATAAAGGAAAATCTACCATAACCAACAAACCCGAATCATAGCCCCAACTCAAGCATCTTAATATTTTGAAATGTGTCTACATACGTTTGTCACTTTTCTAGATAGGCATTTTCATGTGAAGGTTTGACTGCATGAGAAATATTTGATCAGCCTAAGTCTTATCAATCTTATTCAGTCACCACTTGCCTTTTTCTCACTAAGTCAATCAGGCACCAAGGTCTCATCTGTATCTCAGGCATTTGATTTTTCTGTTGATTTTACCATTTTGAACTAAAATGAACTTTCTGACACTCTGGGCAATTTTCAAACTACTTAATATTTACAACACTCACAGTGGGTATTCATACAACCCAACGAAATAGCTTTTATAATGCTTAACCTCTGTCCTATGTTTACACAGGTGTTATTGTTGATTCAAGTACCATCAGTTATTAAAAATTCTGAAAGGTGTTTCATCTTAGTAAAATAGGTTTCTAAGAGGTGCCAGAACTGAACTGTAATGAATCCATGGCCTACTCTGTTTATATGTCAATAGATTCCATAATTTGTAAAATATGTTAATTAACAATTTTTTAGACATTGTCATTCGTCTCGCTATTCAACTGAATATTAATATTTTTCTAAGTCAGTGAAATTTCAACTCGTCACCTTTTTATTTTCAGTATTTTGACTTAACTTTTTTCAGATGACCCCTTGGAATGTTGATACAATAAGCAAACCAGGATTTGCAAAGACTGTCATCAATAAAAAACCTGCTCGTCCTAAAGAAGAGAATTTGACTGAAGAAGAGCGTGAGGCTAGAATGAAGATTTTCATCAAAGAAAATGAAAAAGATCTCAAGCATTTTGGTATGCTGAGAAAGTATGATGACTCTAAAGCTTTCCTAAAATCCCACAGCAATCTTGTGTGTGAAGATACTGCCAATTATTTAGTCATTTGGTGTATTAATTTGGAAATGGAAGAGGTAAAATACTCACCTTGCTTAACTTTTTGTTGTTCACAAACCCAAATTGGAGAAAACTTTTTGTTGAGACCTAAGATATTTAGGTTTACTGAAAATCACAATTGTATCTATCTTATTTTTGTACTTTTCAATGAACTAAGTATTTGGTTGTTTTTAGGTTTACCACTTCAGTTTGTACTCTGTACTACAATAACCTATTTGGTATGGATTTGCAAGTTTAAAACTTCAATATAAAGATAAATCTGAAAATATATCATTTAACCAATAAAAAATTCGTGCATGAAACAAAATTCCATACGCAGTAGATAACATTTTTTCACTTTTGATCTATTATATAGGTATACAGGGTGGGGCACCCCATATGACATGTTCCCTGTAAACCAAACCATTAATCTTTTTCTGGAATTTCTCGATTTCATTATATGTATATTGATTAAGGCTACAAAAGGAAATGATTTTGGAGTCTACACAGGGTGGCTCAAAAAAGTGTGACATATCCATATTGTGTTATTTCAAATAGAACACTGCATTTTTTTTGTCTGAACAATATAAAATTCAATGATTTTTCTTTACATTTTGAGGTTCCCTATACTTAACCTAGCTGGTTTGTGAGATATTGGTTTTTTCAAATAGTAGTTCTTATTTCAATGCATTCGTTGAATCAAGATAGCTTCGAAACGACATTTATTCAACTTGATGAAAAAATTCTTGTTGACAGTCAATCTGTTGTACGATTTTGTGAAATTTGCAAATTTCATTTTATTTTGACTGAACTGCGTGTTTATCACTTTAATATTTACAAAATTCATGGACTAGCAGTTTTCCTTAGGTTATGCTCCGTAGAAAACGCTCACTTAATTATATCTACAGTGCTAAAATAACACTTAACTGGTTGCTTGTAAACTGGTTCATGGTGCGCAAATAAATGCGTCATACACATTTCAGTAAGGCAAGTGTTGGTTCTCGTGTGTGCCATGCACAATGAAACTGCTATCAAAGTGGGCTATAATTTGACATTCAATGATCGATAAGTTTTATAATAAAATAGCATTTGAAATGAATTTCTCTACCGAAGAATTGACTGATATGACTTTTGTACTGGGGGCAATTGACAAAAACTGTTTATTAGTCACCAGAATTTATAATATACGATATCTAGACAGGTGACAACCCAGAAATGAAGCATTTGAAAATTTGCTTCTTCGATTTACTCGAATAGGAAATGTCACATATGAAAAAATAAAAATAATCAAAATTGCATACAAAGAATTTCGAAAAAGAAAAAGTTTCATCTGTACCGTGTTAGGTTACATCAAGAGTTATCAGTTGATGATTTTGAGAAAAGAGTAACATTTTGTGAATGGGCTGAGCAACAGTTGCTAACTAGACTAGAAATTTTAATTGAGTTTCATTTTTTTCAATGAAGCAACATTTCATAAAAATGGGTTTTTTAAATAGACATAATTTTCATTATTATTCAACAGATAACCCCCATTTCTCTCGAACCACTAGTCAGACAAAGTGGTCCCTAAATGCGGCATAATTGGAAATTTCATCATTGGGCCATATTTCTTTGAGGGAAGAGTTAACGGCTTGATTTACCTCGATTTTTTGTCAGTTACCACAATTAAGTAATCATTCCTAACCGTGTTAGGAATCACACGTTAAAAGGTAAGACCTCGTTAATCCTTAGCTCGCACAAGTTTCGACTTCTGAGGGTTGTCGTTCGTAGGGGTGCGACAGCTGGTTAACGGAAAAACAGATTTTAAAACTAAGAATGTGGTATTTACATGACTGAGCACCTGTTTACTACACTGTTCCTATTAATAATTATTTAAACACTGCAGAAGTTGGATTGGTAGAGGAGGGCCTTTCGAACGACCACCTCATTCACCAGATATGGCAAAAATGTTTTTTTATGTGGCGATACGTTAAAGATCAAGTTTAAAGAAGACCATCTACAAAGGAGGATATGAAAAATAGAATTAAAGACATTCCAAAATATTCCAGTCAGCATGTTGAGGCGAGTTAATGAAGAATTTAAAAACCGAATAGATTATTGTTTAGAAGTAGCTGGTGGTCACTTTGAGCAGTTGTTATATATTTCTAATATTTTTTATCTTATCGTTTCAATTATTTACTATCATAAATTAAAAGATTTAAAAATACTTTTCCGTTCACCAGCTGTCGTCCTCTTATGAACGGGCAGCCCTCAGAAGTCGGAACTTGTGAGAGTCAAGGACTAATGAGGTCTTGCGTTTTAAAGTGCGATTCTTTTCTTTCAGAAAAAAGATTATGCAGTCGCTAGGCTTTGAACCCACATGACCGGCAGATAGAATGATTAAAAAGCGATGCTTCTAACCATTCGGCTACCTGGTCCTAAATACATCAACGGAAATATGTTTTCTAGACTTTTCTCAACCGATTTTCAGTTTTAAGTTTGACATTGCAATTATGTTAAATTCCAGTAACAGTAATTAAGTGTCAACATTTTAGCTGGCCTATACGTAAATAGAAAGACAATCTTTGATAGATTGAAAATTGAATTGAAAATTTCTGAAGTGTCAGTTCTAGAGACTGTTTTATCTCATCCAAATTTGTAGGGATGAAATATTTCTAAAAAATGGTGACATAACATACTGGGTGTTTCATTTAAAAAAATCAAGTTTTTGATATTCCAAGTTTGCCAAGTTAATGGCTCTGTATAAAATCTCCTGATTGACAAATGTAACTTTCAGTGCATACCAACATTCCAACTCACTTTTGGTACTTGAGTTCAATCCATAAATTATTTATCATGGCATTTGTGGTGGTCTGTTTTTCCGAAGATTTTCTTACTTTCAGCAGTAACTTAACGCCGCAAAATTTTCGAAAAAAGGAAATACCTCCTTATGTAAAACATTGTTGAGTTCAGCGGGGGTCTATTTGAAAAAATGATGATTTGTATTGACCTTCTTCAAAGGAACAGTCTGTATATTCCAAAATATTTTCGAATGAGCAACAACGTAAACCATATAACTTTTATCTGAAACATTTTATCATACTCCTCTTTATAGACGAGATACTGTACTTCCTCACACTTATGGGCCACCCTGTATTGAAATTGAGAAATTCCTGTAAAAATTAATGGTTTGGTTTACAGGGACCGTGTCGTATGGGGTGCCCCACCCTGCATACTAAACATATAAAAAATAAAACACTTTTGCATGAATTGTCATCTGCAAGTCTGGGCAATGGCTTTTGAAGCTTACTACTTCAAGTTTAATAATTAGAAACTCCATTTTGATTACATTGTCAGATATAAAATCGACGGTATCAGATAAATTAAATCAGATAGACTGTAATGTCTTAATTCCTTACCGAATTAAAAAACCTTTTATATGCGGTTACATATCCAAGTCATTGAAAAATTGAGAGTCACTATTAGGTTGTATTGTTGAAAATAAACCCAAACCTATTGCCCAATGAATCATATTTGTATTTTTATTTTAGAAACATGAGTTAATGGAACATGTTGCGCATCAAACAATATGCATTCAATATATTCTGGAACTTGCAAGACAGCTTGACTATGATCCAAGGGCTTGTGTTGATGCATTTTTCTCCAAAATCAAAGTGGCTGAGGTGGAATACAAAGCGTCTTTCGATGACGAATTAAAACAGTTCAAAGAGAGAATAAAGAAACGTGCTGCAGAAAAAGTTCAGGAAGCTATAAAGGTGAATACAAAATTTTAATGGCTATAAAAATTCATTCATTCATTTCAGTGTACAAGCTGATTGAGTGTTCATTTTATAAATGGATATTATGCTCACAAAATTAATAAAATAGATTTCTCGACATATAATTTGAAATATTAATGAAGATGAGTCAAAAAAAATAATTCAAGGCTAGAAAGGTGATGCTTTGCCTAAATCAAAACCATACAAATTGCCTCATTTGGAATGAAATTGTATGTTCAAATATGAAATTTGTTTCAAGTCTTCTATAAGAAAATGCATTCGTGTGAAAAAGCATTGATTTTCAATATGCCTAGTATTTCTGATTAATTGTATATTATTTTAAAATTTCAAGTTAACATTCATCCAACAAATCGATAATATTATTATAATTAGAGTTATATAATGCAATTATAACGTTATAAAGGTCTTTTTTAAATCAAATATGATACCAAGATCTTTGACTTCAAGTGTAATTAGTTGACACTATACCACTCAAAAATGTGGTCTAGATCATAGTGGAGTTACTCAGCATTCAACATATTTTAAATAATTCACAAACATGTGGAATGAACAATGGGTAAAAATAGTAAATTATTTATAAATAAATTCAACAATACAAACTCGTTTGAGATCCCTGAGGCACTCCATATTGTACTTCATTCTGACTAGATCCATACGTGCCATACCGATTTCTCTTGTGAAGATAACTTTCTATCCAATATGAAACGACTGTATACCCAATTTTTGGGCTTAGCGATAAGTAAGTTATCACTGACTGTCAAATGTCAAGAAATCTATGTGTATAGAATCAACCTGGAACTTGAATTTTATTAGTTCAAACTACAATTGTCTAATAGTGATTTGAAAGCTATGAAAGAACAAATAAAATTATAATCAATAGCTTAAATATCAATTATATTAAACAATAAAACGTGAAATGAAAATATAATAAAATAATCAAGATACAAAATGAAAATGACTACAGAGTAAAAAAAGGAATCCAAAGAATTACGAGAATAAAAATAAGCAAGTAGTTAAAAATGGTAAATTGAAAAAGGATTTGAAACCAAGTTACTTCACCACATTTCGATTGTTAGTATTCACAATTATCTTCGGAGGGTGAAGACAATTGTGGATACTAACAATCAAAACATTGTGAAGTAACTTGTTTTGAAATCTTTTTTTTAGTTTACTGTTTTTAATTTTTTGCTTATTTTCATTCTTTTTTTTTTCAGTTCCCTTACTCTGTGGTCATTTTAATTTCATATCTTGATTATTTTATTCGTTTTATTGTATTTCGATTTCACGTTTTATTGTTTAATATAATTGATAATTTAGCTATTCATTTTAATTTTATTTGTTCTTTCGCAGATTTCGAATCACAGAATCATATTAGACAATGGAAGTCCAAACTGGTAAAATTCGCCATGAAACATTGTCACCCAAACAAACCTGGAACGTGTGTTCTAAGGAACTTTAGTAAGAAGCATGTGAAACCATATTGTTGATTAATAATGATGTTTTTGAGGTCATATGAAAGTTTCCTAATACATCAGTAATTCATTTGTATCACGATCATAGCTAAAATAAATATTGTGGTATGAAAAACATTTTTTTAAGAAATTGCTCAAGTTGAAACTTTTCAGGAAGTTGAAGAGGAAGAAAAACAAAAAAGACTGGGTCCTGGTGGTTTAGATCCAGTTGAAGTATTTGAGTCATTGCCAGATGAACTCAAGGCATGTTTTGAATCCCAAGACATTCAACTTCTTCAGGACACCATTTCCAAAATGAATGAAAAAGATGCCAAATATCATATGAAGAGATGTGTAGATTCAGGGTTGTGGGTGCCCAATGCTGAAAAGGGGCAAGAGGATGCTGGTGATAGCAAAGAGGTTGATGAAAAATTGAGTTCTTAAAATAATCGTTACATTTAGTTACTTATATGCTTTTCGATAAATCCTAGCCTTGTTAACTTTTCTTTTTTTTATGTAGCATTAAATATTATTTTAAAAGATTTGCGTTACTTATTTTTGGTGTAGGATTATACACTGTACAAATTGAAAATAGAAAAAGGGTTTCTGTGCTACTCAATGTCTATAGGGAGGTAGTTGTTTTGAAGGCCAATTTATTTATATATATACATATATATATATATATATATATATATATATATATATATATATATATATATATATATATATATATATATCTATCGTCAGTACCTGCCCGGTACTGACGGTACTGTTTACCGGTGGCTCTTGAATTGAAATCAATCTGGGAATGATCAAATAGTACTTATCTATTTATTATATATATATACACATACATATATATATATATATATATATATATATATATATATATATATATATATATATATATATATATATATATATATATGCAAATATGAAAGTTATTGAGTGTCTTGATATAGAAACAGAAGTTAATATCGAACATAGCACTCATGAAAGTGGCAAACCATAGACATGTCTATGGTTTGCCACTTTCATGAGTGCTATGTTCGATATTAACTTCTGTTTCTATATATATATATAGGGCAACACTTGGTTGCCCATCCTCACACTTGGCTGCACCATACTGATGATGGGCCAAAAGCCCATATATATATATATATATATATATATATATATATATATATATATATATATATATATATATATATATATATATATATATACAGATAAAGGTGTTATTGAGTGTGTATGATATAAATCAGAAGGGAAAATTTGTGGACAGAACACTCAAAAAATGGAGTCAAACCGCGGACAAGTGTTTCTGGCTATTGGTGACACTATCAGAAAGAGTCCTCAAAACTATTTTTCTTTGATTTTAAATTCCTTATCTTGTTCCAATTTGACTGATACACAAAATGATAGAATACAGATGGAAGGTGAAATTCAGATAATCCATAAATATTCAAAATATGTGAAACTTTAACCATTTATTTGAGGAAGTAAAATATAATCACTTACAAATATACAAGATGAAGACATGCAAACATAATGAAGGGATAAACATGCTTAATCTGAAGAATATTCTTAGAACACAATCATAAATTAATAGGTACAGACAAAGTTGTGGAATTGGCCGCGGTGGTAGTGCGTCCGACTCACGATCGGAAGGTCGTGTGTTCGATTCCCGCTTCGACCAGATATTTTTCTCGAGAGAATTTATCTGGTTGAAGCTGGAATGATTCTGCAACCGTGTTAGGAATCACACGTTAAAAGGTAAGACCTCGTTAGTCCTCAGCTCGCACAAGTTTCTCAACTTCTGAGAGTTATCGTTCGTATGGGAGCGGCAGCTGATTAACGGAAAAACAGATTTTTTTAAACAGATTAAACAGAAATATCCTAGTGGAAGTATGAGGACAAAATTGCTGACCTGAGGGTTGATTGTTTTGATTTACAGGAAGAACTGCATGATGTTGAGAAGATGAGAATTTCAAATGTTTCAAATGAAAATATGACAGAAAAAAGACACAATTATTAAACGATTTCGTTTACTACTTAAAAAAGGGATATCAAAAGAATTCAGTATACATCTCTATTAACTCCATTTTTCATTATAAAAAAAAGAGTGAAACTATTTCTCAGAAATCAGATACTCTTCCTTTCCTCTCCCAATCACCATACCTCGTTGGTTCTGGCCCTTTGGGACCACCTACTTCCCCAGTATTTGGATTGGTATCATTTGGCCATGTGGGTAATGGCTCTTTCTCCTCATACGGGTGTTTTGCTAGAGGCTGTTCATCCAACTTTTCAATTGGTGTTTTCTCTCTCAGCTTTTTTCTGAATTCCTGCATTCTAGGACTGATAGTTTCATTTGAAGACATACGTATTAGACTTTCTAGATTAAAAACAAATTTTATTTAGTTAATTCATATAAGACCTAAGGAATTTCTAATTAATGACTACCCCCCAATGTAGAATTCTGTATTATTTGTATTGCTTTTCTCTTTAAATCCATATATAAACTAATAAACAATCTTAACAAAAGCAACATTTTGAGGAGAAATTACAATTTCTTGGTAAAGCTACCAGTGTAGGAAAGTGAAAGTGCATAGGAATTCATAACTGATTGACAGTCAAAGTATGTGAAAAAATGGATATCCAGATGTTTATTTCCAATACTTATAATTCATCAACTTCAATCCATGGTTTAACCATCCATACATATACAATGGGCTCATATAACACTTTTTTTTTATTTTATTATTTGAAAGTTTATGTTTCAAATAGTACATCTGCCCAAAAAATCTGAATTTTCACTCATTATCTTCCCCCTCAAATCAGTAGTTGAATGTGGCAATCACCGAAACGGGGCGTGGTCAGCTTGACGTCACATCAGTCGACTCGGCGACAAGGGAGTGCTGGCGGATAAGCGAAATACGTGTGCTAAAGCAGTAGAAATCAAGTTGTGTGTTGTTTACTGCAGTGTGTCAACTGCGTGAATATTAATAATGATAAAAAAGGACGTTAGAAGTATTTCATGCAATGCAAGAATTTTTCGGTAACTGCACCAGACAAAATTTTTATTCAACTGCCAAGTAACATAAAATCACGAAAGTTATGGCAGCGCGCTATGCGGAGGGCCGACTTTGTATCTGCCAAGGGGACGCATTTTTGTTGCGATGATCACTTTAATGTAAGTATGAATGATGATGATTTATAAAAAAAATATAGTTTACTCTGAGCACTACTTTGAATTTTAGATTGAAAAAGAATTAGATAATTACATGTATATCAAAACTATGAAAGTGGGAAAAATTATATTGAAACCAGGCGTAATTCCGCATATATTTGATTGCCAGATTAATAGACCGACGGCCCATACATCTAAAGCTCCACCGTTTGTTCAAAAAAAAGGAAAAACAAATTTTGTTAAATAATTGTAAGGAAGATATCGCTAAAAATCAAAGCATGTCTGATGAAGCAGGTACATAGGAAAAGACCTTTGATGTTGGAATTCAAGTTAATAAACAGGTTTTTCGAAGATCAAAAGCTACAAAGACCATAAATATTATATACCACCGAAAAATAAATCGTTTTAAAGAAGTAGAAAATACAGAAATTATTGGAAAAAAATTACGACTTAGTTCCCCCGAGGACAGTGAGAGTTCGAGTACATCAGACATGACTTCTGTTGATACATCAGATTCTACTTTGTCTGGAATATTTGTTCAAAACTGAAATTCGAAAAGCAATATTGAGCGAAGATTTATTTACGTCATAGAGAAAAATCCAAAATAATATCTTGGAATCCCAAGGGACTCTTTATTTATTATAGAACTTTTGTATCAAAAATGCCAGTTACCCAGAATTGATATATACATTACTTTGAAGAAAATTAAATTGAATTGACTATTCATAATCTCCAACTACAGGCCCGGTTGCAACCGCTTGAAGCTCGTTGCCTGGTGTGACGTCAAGATATAACGCGGGCGATCTCACAGTTTCAATTGCTCTTGCTCAGTTGTTAATTGACATATAAACCGGAAAATTTTATGTAATACTTAGGAGATGATTCACTTTTATAATATATAATTTTCAATAAAAAACTAAATTAGCCTGAATGAGCCCATTGAAGGCACAAAGTTTATAGTGGTCGACTATTATGCAGAATTTAATCTAGACATATAGCACATCTAGAGAAAGCACAAATTTTTTGTTGATGTATGATTTTTCAGAAAGCCCTGATCAGTATTTATAATTATAAGATTTGAAGCAATATACAGGGTGTAACTGAATAAGTGTAAAACATTTAATGAGGTGATTCCTCATCGAAAAAAAGATAGAATCTTTCATATAAAGAAACTTCATTGGAGCATCCCTTGTTAAGATACAGCCCCTTAAAGGGGGTACATAAAATTTGTATAACAATTTTTTTCACAAGCACTGAAAAAGTTACAATATTGAAATTAACCTGACGTTTTGTGCTAACAAAAAGACACTTAGCCAGAAATTTATTTGGTTTACCCCATGTTTGTAAGGGGTGGAAAACGCAACCCCTAAAATTTATTTCCAATGTAACTTTTTGTCTCATTATTTGTTTACCATTTAAAAATTTATTTCCGATAGCCTGTTTAATTCTAAACAAAAATTGTCTCTTGGGTTTTTTGCCCAAAATACACCAGTTCGCAGCAAAAAATTATTTTACGAACAACTACAGAGATACATCGTCATAAATGCGAACTGGATTTATTGTTATTTTGTAGTTAGTACCTGCATTAAACGATTAAAGGATAATAAACAAAACTAATTTATTAATAACAAAACACACAACATGTACGATAAACCAAATGCAGTACGATAAACCAAATGCTGTAAATGGCCCCAAATAGAGAAATCGAGAGGATTGAGATCCGGGGATCGAGTGGGCCAGTTCTGTGGTCCTCCTCGACCTATCCACTGATTTGCATATGTTTCAGTTAAATGCTGACGTGCTACTTGACTAAAATGGGCGGGAGCCCCATCATGCATAAAAAACATATCCCTTCTGACGCCCAAAGGAACTTCTTCCAGCAGTACCGGATGCACTTCTCCTAAAAATTGAACGTTTGCCTCACCATTTAATCGAGGAGGTAGAAAATGAGGCCCAATTAAATCAATCCCGATAACTCCGAGCCACACGTTGAGAGAAAACTGTTCTTGATGGTTAGTTTCGACAATAGCGTGAGGGTTTTCATCAGCCCATATGTGGTAATTATGAAAATTAATAATCTTGTCCCGAGAAAAACTACATTCGTCTGTGAATTCTATCGTCTTTAGAAAGTCACAATTTCTTCTAATCATTTCCAGCATCCAATTGAAAAATTCAAGACGGTTCAGAAAGTCTCGCGGTATCAGTGCCTGTAGTCGTTGCAGATGGTAAGGGTATAAGAGTTGTTCCTTTAAAATTCGAAATACCGTCATATGATCAACATTTAGCTGGAAAACAATATTTCTAATACTGGTAGTAGGTTGAGTACTGCTTCTCAAGCTGTGGTGTTCGTACTTCTCGATGGCGACCACAATCCTGCGTTATTTTGTCGAATGAACCATATTCTCGTAATCGTTGATGAAGTCGAGCAAATATTCTATGTGAAGGATGCTGCCGTTGAGGATACATTTCAGCATATCTTCTAGAAGCTTCTAATCCATTCCTCTGCGACAGACCGTAAACGTAATCAGCAATTTCCTCATTTGTGTATGCCATTTTAATAACAAATAAATTATTAAAGTAACAAATTAAGAACAGAACAACAACACACAATTAGTATTAATTCAATTTCGAAAATTCACAAACTGACAGCGTCATACCAATTCAATTGTCACTATTGCTAATAGCGACCTACTAGATAGATTAGTTTCGTATTTTCGCATTTATGACGATATATCTCTGTAGTTGTTACTAAAATAATTTTTTGCTGTGAACTGATTTATTTTGGGCAAATAACCCAAGAGACATTTTTTGTTTAGAATGAAACAAGCTATCGGAAATAAATTTTTAAATGGTAAACAAATAATAAGACAAAAAGTTACATTGGAAATGAATTTTAGGGGTTGCGTTTTCCACCCCTTACAACCATGGGGTAAACCAAATGAATTTCTGGCTGAGTGTCTTTTTGGTAGCACATAACGTCAGGTTAATTTCAATATTGTAACTTTTTTAGTGCTTGTGAAAAAAATTGTTATACAAATTTTATGTGCCCCCTTTAAGGGACTGTATCTTAACAAGGGATGCTCCAATGAAATTTCTTTATATGAAAGATCCTACCTTTTTTTCGATGAGGAATCACCTCCTTAAATGTTTCACGTTTATTTAGTTACACCCTGTATTAACCCATTGCCAACCCTGGTCTATTGGTATCTAAATAAGATTTTGAGCAAGTTTTTTGAAGAAAACTTTTGCCAAATGGCCAATCTTACCATTCCAATTTAACTGCGCAGGAGAAAAAGGTGAATGCTTCATATTTCGAAGAATATACATTAGAATACTCATTTTATTTTCGAACAATTTGTTGTTCACTTCATTTAAATTTTGACAGATTTCACTCACTCAACCTAGACATTTTTAAGCGAGATGATTGATCAATTTGTCAAATACTAGTGTTGCCAAAACATCAAAAATAATATATTTACCGATATATGATCCCCGGGTTGAAAATCATGCGAATGCATTAAGTATTTTTTAGCGAGTAACCGTTTTAAAAACCTTTACTGAAGATCTATTGCCGTTATGTTTTCGCGAGACAGTGAAAATAGGGGAGGCATGAGTGATGTCAAAAATTATCGTCATAGTCCAACGCATAAATGAGCAATTTATTATTAAGATATATGATAGAATTGGCCGATACTTGATGAAAATCCATAACTAACGTATTCAAAAAATACTTTATTGTAAGATTTCCACTAAACAATTTTACAAAATCGCAACACGTGTTTCTCCATATAATGGCTCCTTCGAGCGTGTTTTTGAATATTTACGTAAATTTATCATGAAGAATTTTACTTTTTTTTCTGATTGATTCAGCCGTTACTTGATATAAAGATCCATAATAATTTCATAAACTACACATTACGATTTGATCGTCACAAACTTTATTTTCAAAACTATCACATGTTTCGCTAACAAATACGCTTTTTTTCGTGGTAAATAATATATACTATAAGTTAATGATTTACTCTAATTTTTATAAGTTCCATGTAATCACATTGAGAACTATCTACTCAATACTCAGGTACTAACTCGATCATAATTACCTAAAGCATCTACTCAACTTTTATATACCTGGTGTATATCCTCAATTATGATTACCTAGAGCATATTATATCAACAATGTGTCTAGGAAGACTAGGATAACATCATTTTCTAAAACAAGTTCGATAAGGGTGATCTACCCGTGGGTTGGGCTACCTATCGGGCGCGTTCCCAGGTGGCGGATAGGGGAACGGCCAGGTGACTGGAGACCCTGCCCGGGAAGCCAATGTGGCATTACGGACGCAATCGCCGGACTCCTGGTCAGTGGCAGAAATAAGTAGCGTGAGGGGAACTGAAACTCCCCAAAGCCTTTACAAATCATGCCACCGTGGACCAGCCAACCCAAGCTGAGGTGTAAGGAATCGTGCCGACAGCTGAATGGCCGCAGGGTGATATGCAGTTACGAACGATCCCCACTCCTCGAGAGGATGCACAATGGGTCACATGTGGCCTAAGTACTGTGGGTCTACACTCACCCTCCCTACTCTACAGATACATATACAAAAGGGTGATCTATTTAAATCCAGTTCGTCATTCAGTAAACTGTTTGAATATTCAAGTTCATAAATTTCCATTGCTTCCAAATGATTTAGCTTCAAACCTTTTTTTCTATGTATGAAATTTCGAAATATCCGTTAAAGATGTTATTTTATTCTAATAGATGATTTGAATATGTTGAACTTGTTTTCTTATTTACATAGTTCATATGATTGTCCTAAATGCGATTCCAAAATTTTTTCCCAGTTTGACCAATATATACTTTAGGGCAAGCATTATGTGTTAAATCACCAAGGTATGACTTCGTTATTATTTAGTTGTTCAACCCAAGTTAATTTGATAATTTTTATAATGTATTACTTTGTCAAAATCACCAAGTGTGTCTCAGATCCTTTTTCATTGTAGCTGTTTCTAGTTTTACTGAAGATGGGTGGCTCACTCCACTCGAAACATGTCTAATTGCCATCAATTTCTGATTTACAAATATATATGTTATACTTTCGTGAAGACGACATTGTTTTGATGCTGATTCTGATTAGTTACCTCCACTTTCAGCTATGGACTATTTCTTAAATAATTTATGTACTTCTGATTTCTTGAATTTAGATGTTTCGTCTTTCCCAGCATATTACCTGTTCTGTATACGGAACATAGCGGTTGCGGCAATACCGGCTGGGGTGCAGGTGGCGCGCGTGTCTATAAATAGCGCATCGACGGCTACTTCTACTTCTACTCGATAGTACAATGATAGAAAGCGAAAACCTTTCTTTTCCAAAAATCAATCTATCCTAAAAATATACACCTTCCATTTAAAAAATTGGAAATATAAAACATCATCCTAGACAGCATGGTTGTCAAGAAGGAGTTCTGGCAACATACCTCCGTCATACTCATAATTATATAGTGGGGATATAAGTTTGCGATAACAGTGGAACGTTATACATTGATTTAAAAGAAATAAGTGTCATATGATATTGAGACAACATACAGGGTAATTCAAATTCGATACCCACCATTGAGATCTACCAAACTACAGGAGATACTTCGAAGCTTAAATCGGGGCAAAGTTGCGTTTTTTTGTGCATGATAAAATACTGTTTTGAAACGTAAAATTCCGAGTATTTTCGGACAAAACTGAAAATCAGAATTTTTGTTTTTATTTTTTTTCAGCGTTTTTTGACAATATACCTCAAAACCAAAAACACATTTTCATTGATAATTTTTTTCAGCTACATGTTTTCATGTTCAGATTTACTATCCGACGTTTCGTCTTCTGGAAATCATCATCAACTTTTTTTCTATTTTTTTATTATGGGCGCCATATTGTTTTTTATGAAGTTTTCCTTAAAGAAAAATAGTACTTCCCACTCTGATTTCATTGATGTTCAATTTGTTATGATTTGCTCTTCTGAAACCATAGGTATTGAAAAAACTCTACTTCATCTGAGATGGTCATGACTCCATCGAAAAATTTCGTTCAATAAACACTAGGTAGTTGTCTCACTCTCATCATAGGTTTGCACAAGTACTTCAGTCGAAATGTCCTCATTCTCAAATGAAGAAAAGCGAGATATGTTGAAATTTAATTATAAATTTGATAGGAATAGTACGAAAACAGCGCAAATTTATTTTGGATTATTTCCGGAAAGACAACAGCCGGATAGAACATTATTCGGTATTTTGCACAAATACTTGGCTGAGTGCGCTACGTTTCAAAAACCAAGAGTAAAATCATGAGCTTGTTAAAAATGCACAAACAAATTACAACAGGTGTTTAAAATGATGGCCTTCCTCTTGAGTACACAAAGGAGCTAGTCGTCTCCAATTAAGAGCAGCCCTAACAACATCCCTTCTTCTGATAGACCTGAATTGTGTGGCAATATTTGCTCTAAGTTCACCTACTGTGTCACATTCTTGCTCTCCATAGATTCTGTTCTTTAAAGTGTCCCATAAGAAAGTAGCCAAAACTGTAAGGTCAGGTGATCTTGCCGACCACCCCCACTGGCCCAGAATTTCCTAACCACCTATTGGGAAATCATTGGTGTAAATATTCGCAAACTGCTCTTTATTGTGCGGAGAGACCCTGTCATGCTGAAACCAGCAGCTGTTATAATTAACAAGGAAACGTATCCATATATTTTTCGAATTCGTTTCTTGCGAACCGAAAATAGGTTTCCCCATTCAAAGTATTAGAGAAGAAATGAGGTCCACATATCAAATGAAATTGAACTTGTGGTCTGACTTCCCTGAAGTGTCGTGGATTATTTTCACTTCAAATATGCTCATTATTTTTATTAAAAACACCATAGTTTGAATAAGTACTTTCATCGGTCCAAATAAAGTTTTTCAAGAAGTTTGTAGGGTCTACCGTATTCGAGAGCTATCTACAAAATTCTATTCTTCTCTCAGGATTACCTGTATGTATTTTTTGTGAAATATGCATCTTAATAACATTTCAAACCACTTTTTTTGAATTCCCTCCAAACGCTTGTCTGTGGCGCATCCATTTCTGCCGAGACTGGATGCGTTGATTTGAAATAATCTACATTTATCTAAAAAAAAGTACCAAAAATGATTATATTTCTTTTCGAATATGGAAAGAACAATTATTTGCCTTCGTGTAATGAGTTATTTCTAGTATTTTGTTCCATACTCCATTCTTGGTTTTTGAAACACACCGTACTCAGCCAAGTGTTTGTCCAAAATACCGAATAATGTTCTATTCGACTGTGGTTTTTCCGAAAATAAATTTGTGCTGTTTTTGTTCTATTCCTATCAAATTTATAATTAAGTTTCAACATATCTCGATTTTCTTCATTCGAGAATGAGGACATTTTGACTGAAGTACCTACTTGTGCAATTGTATGATGTTTGATGATTCCCCCAATATAACAATGTGGGAATCTTCCAAAGAAAGGAAAGAAGCAATCAATTTCAAAAAATCAACTATATACAAAGATTACACATATGTGTATGTATCATGCGAAGAAGTAACTTTCAGACACGAACTAGAAGAAAAAGCTCTTTTGAAACAGCTATTTTCATATAATCATTGAGTTTTACACGAAAGAAAAATACTTTTGAAACAAATACTTTCATCTGAACGCTGAATTAAACAAAAAACACTTTTCTCTATTCTTTTTGTATTCCAAACATTCATATGGGATCGAATCAGATAGCATTCACAGGATGTCTACACAATATAATTAATGAAAGAAGTAAAATTCCACTTACATGAAACACTGCCATCCTCGTTGCTAGACATCCGATGTTACGCCGTAAGACACTTGCCTTATCAGCTCTCCAGTAGCAAATACGTACGGATAACATTATAAGAAAGAACCCTCGATTCGTTCATAATTACGATTTTTTGTCACAGAATGTGTCAAATCCACCCATGTCATCGATTACAGTACGTAAATAACATTCATTCACTCATTTAATCAAATCCCAGTCATAGGAATCTTGTTTAAATTGAAAGGGTATATTTTTAGGAGAGATTAATTTTTGGGAAAGAAAGTTTTTGGCCTTCTACTTCTTCATCTTAATACGGAAAATTTGGGAATCTTCCAAAAAAAGGAAGAAAGCAATCAATTTCAAAAAATTACCTCAATACAAAGATGTGTAGATCTTGAAAAGGAGTAACTTTGTAATATTGTGTTAGGAATTACACGTTAAAAGGTAAGACCTCGTTAGTCCTCAGCTCGCACAAGTTTCTACTTTTTAAGGTTGCCGACATAGGGGTGCGACAGCTGGTTAACGGAAAAAACATATTTTAAACGTAGTTATTATGACATCACATCAATCTCCCACATGGATGTCTCTTCGGTATTCAATTACTCTTGATTGAATTAGAATTGTAAATAATTCTCTGGCTTAACAACCAACCGTGTTGACCTCATTGTTTGTTGACATAAAAAAATAATGCCGTTTTACCAATTATGATTTTCATATCACACTTCTCAACTATTTGTGAATTTACTGGTAAGTTATTAACTCATATTTGAACATTTGTGATTACTGAGATATTCTGTGCTACGGCTTCTTATGGCAACAATGAATTTAACCTTCGAAATACAAAACCTAGACACAAAGGACTGACACCTAGATATTGATTACTCCGTGGCCCGTGGTTTTCCCAATGTTTTTTTATGTAAAGAAAAAAAGAAGACCTGTCAACCTTCTAACTATCCTAATATTTTAATTTTTTATGTTAGAATGCAAACGAATTTGTAAACGTCATAACGTCATTATACATTTTGAAATCTTTGACAATTAATATGTGGGAATTTTTAAAAAAGCTTAGGAGATTCGATGCTTATCCAAAAACACTCGAAGACGTAAGAGTTCAAACGTATGGAGGTGGAACAAGTTAGTTATCAATGATCTACAGTTTGTATAGGTATATTATTAATTGAAGAGGATGACTCTTCATCAACCAGATTGAAAGGGTAGTAGCCATACCACAGAAAAATTACATCTGAATGTAGCAGATTCAGTTTCTTTCACAGTTTGGGACAGTTTGATATGCCTTTGGGAAGTTATTTCTTAACATGGTAGCAGTTACTTGTCTGGATGCACAACCTCTTCTTTAAAATTTCATTCGACTTGAATATTTCAGAATATTTTTTTTTCTGGGACAGTAATGCATATCATACACATCAGCATTGACTATTTTGCTTATCAGTCTGTACTTGAATGGCGTATTCTGTCTTTTCTCTCAATGCACAGCGGCATACACGGCCTTACTGCAAACGTGTTAATTGAGCTTTATGTTTTTTTTCCAAAATCAAACATGTCTTTGTTAAAAGAATTATGTTTCAGGATAATTTGTATCAAAAATCCCTCAACTATGATTCAATCTATTATCTCGAATAAAATGTGTTTGGGGAAAATAAAGAAGTCTTGCCTGACTAACTTGTCCCACAATAATGGCATTCAATGAGAGAGTTGAATCGTACCTAAGCTTCAAGTCTGCTAAACAAATGTACACGAAGGGTCAGTTTCTTTCGTTCATTCTTAGGTCAATAGAAGTAGTCATAATGCCTCGTGTCCAATGATCACAACCTTGAATTACAATATTGGAATGGAATTTTTATTTTGAATGGAGTTTAAATGACTTTTCCACTACTTCAATGAGCTTCGTTATATTCATTATGAAATAGGATTCTTGCATCTTTCACTATTTTTGCTCAAATACCAATGAAACTCTTCTTTATTTATATATTTATAAAAACGATTTCCCAGGTTGACTGGCTGCAAGGCTATCTGCCGTAACATCTGGATTTCATGTCAATATATCAGCTGTCAAATCTGATATATTTTGAACTAGCCTAATGGATTGACAATCAATTATAAATGTGTTATTTTTACAATATAATAATGACAATCTCCCGGAGATTGAATATAATAGATAATGATGTAAATATAGAGATATTTCATGAAGATGAAATATGTAAATGCAGAATGTAATCTTGACAGTGGATTTCATATTTCATTGATTGAAAGATTGGTGTGTTTATAAATCAATGAATGAATTGAGTTTCAGGTCATTGAGTTCAGTAGAAAAAGTAGGAAGTTAATAACTTAGTTTTGCTATATCCTCTGCAAGTGCTAGGTAAAAATTTATAATTTTTTTTTACAAAATTATCGCAAATGTTACCTACATTGAAATGTTCTTGGCAAATGAATGAAATGGTCTTCATTTGAAATCATGTCTTGTTGCTTTGAACAAGTCTTTCGTTCATTATATTCATGTGGCACTTTTTTCCTTAGTCATGAATTTTGCAATATGACGCCATATAATATTTGTAAACCATTATTACTCTAAGAATCTTTTCACTGAGACAGCAAAATACACAACTTCAAGTTTGTTCAATATTGATTAAGTCAAAACTGAAATGTAATGACAGAATCTAAAATTCAATCCAGTGTTGCTTAGCTAATCCAAGTATTCGAAAATCCACTTGACAACCCACCGAAGCCACAACGCATAAATCTCTTGTAACTTCACATTTCCTATTCGGAAAATATTCTGCATACACGATCAGATTATTTTTTATCAATTAAAAAAAATATGTGCGAGGGGCCTTTTGTGCTTTATATGTGTGAAAAATTTACTATGTCAAAAACTTTTGTTTCAGTTACCATCATTAGTATCATTATCATGGCCTTATTATTTTGGTCTGAACTCATCGACTACATGACACCAAATGTTACAGAAGAATTATTTGTAGATACATCTAGGAGTCCCACTATTCAAATTAATCTAGATTTTACAGTTCCAAAGATTTCTTGTGATTGTAAGTATGACATTTACAACAGCTCTTCGAGATATACTATTAATATTGATTTCAGTTTTAGCATTAGATGCAATGGATAGTTCGGGAGAGCAACATTTAGAAATCAATCATAATATTTATAAAAGAAGGTTAGATCTTGAAGGAAGACCAATAGAAGAGCCGAAAAAAGAAGATATCACAATTAAAGTTAAATCAAATTCTTCAGTATGTATATGCTTAGAAATTTCTATCAAAGTTTATCTAATATTCAAACACTAGTAGTTGGATTTAAGTATACATTCAGTTTGAATGGCACTGGCCGATACTTGATTAAAATTCGAATTAAAACTCACTAAAATATAGTTAACTGCGAGATTTTCACTATGAAGGTTTATAAAATCACAACATCTGTTTCACTTCACATTAACTTCCTCAAGCAGAAATGGTAATTTCTGCTTAAACTGCACATTATTTTGGGTTTCTCAATGTTTTACTTCTAGAGATGCCAACTACCCACGTTAGCTGAATATCGAAAAACTTATCCAAAATGAATGACGATTTCATTAGAAACTGTAAAATATGTAAATGATATATGCAGCTCAAATGAATAGACATGTTTTTGTTATCTCACTTATTTTCCAGGAAACAAACAGAACTGAATGTGGTAGTTGCTATGGAGCAGCAGATAGGTGCTGTAACACTTGTGAAGAAGTGAAAGAAGCTTACCGTGAACGTAAGTGGGCGATAGACAATCTACAGAATATAAGCCAATGTAAAGATGAAAAACTTGGTGAGAAACTAAAAACAGCATTTACACAGGGTTGTCAAATATATGGAAGCCTTATTGTGAATAGAGTGAGTGGCAGTTTTCATGTAGCACCTGGTGAAAGTTTTAGTGTGAGTCATTTACATGTTCACGATGTTCAACCATTCTCATCTTCTGATTTTAATACCAGTCACAGAATTAGACATTTATCATTTGGTGCTAGTATTGAAAGTCAAACCCACAATCCTTTGAAAGATACTGAAGCTTTTGCTACAGAAGGTAAGTGCAAGTTGAAGTAACCAAATTTTTATAAATGAATTATACTGTGGTCATGCTGATGATTGCATGTTAAAAGCTAAGACCTCGTGGAAACAACAGTTAGTCAACATAAAAACCCATTTCAAACATTTTTTTTCACTTAGACTAATGACATTGATAAATTTTCCCTTAATATTTTTAATGGTATCTTGTTATTGCTGTTATAATGCAGTTATTAAATTATGTGCCTATCACAGATAAAAAAACTCACCAAAAATTAAGCGTTTTTGTATCCCAACAATTCAACATGGGTATGTAACAAAGGACATCGGTAGATGCAAAATTTTATCAACTGACGACAAACAACACAACTAATAGATGTCAACTCATGGACAAATTTGTTTCAATTTGTGGTTAAAACAATTCAGATTTTGTTTTGCTTTTTACTTATTTTTCAATTTTTTTCCTATATCTTATTAATATATGACTGGTTCATGCTCCAAATACTTGTCAAAATGTAAATCAATGGGAGCGTTATTTTACAGTATTGTGTATGAATCAACCAGTATAGTGACAAAACACTACTTCAATAACAGTAGCCTAGACAAAAAAAAATATTTGAATAACCAATTTTCAATAGCAGAGGTTATTTTCTTGTCTTTTGAAGATGTTGAAATGAAAATGTAACAACAAAGCAATAAAAGGTTCATTAAGTCTGCAAACAATTATTATGGTCTCAATTTGACATTCATTTTACTTCATGTGCCACGTAGATGTTTATATTCAGAGTTTGAAATATCACTCTTAAACCAGGTTGTGAACTGATCACCCAGTTGACTTCAGTTATCATGTTATCATCAAGTCTAATGACAGTGTCAGATTTTTCACTTATTTTTAATTTTTATTACATTTTCTCCTCTACTTGCTTCTGAACACGGTTTTTATGCTTATATTTTGCATACTTTGTGACCAAATAATTTTTCATAACAAATGCAGAAAACTCCTTGAAAAATTGTGAGAGCCGTGTCTATGCAAAATTAGATTACTTTTTACATTCATTTTGAGAATTTCGGGAAGTTTGGTAGACAGGCAAGCGCAATCTACTAATTAAAGAATTCTCAGGTGTAGTTCAAATGTGTGTAGAGTTAAACCCCTCAAACCAATGGTTAGCTGTATTTCCTTCCAATATTGATATGCTCATCAGAAACCACTACTACTTGAGTACTTAAAATTTATTACAGGTTTCAGTAAATCACATCATAATTCACACTCGATACTAAAACTAGCGAGGAGATATAATAACATACTCTCCGAGTACAAACATTTCTGAAAAATATTTGAAACATCAACATCTCAACCCAGATCCAATAGCCAAGAATGTTCCAAATGATCCCCCACCTTGGAGCATAACTTTTCCGACAGTATTTATCAGTTCTTTTCCTCTTAAGCCACCCCTAAAATATTAAAATATTTCATAATTAGTCTCTAATTTGACATCTGTAAAGGAATATATATTTTTCTTTAATTCAACAGTATTGCACTGCTGTGCAAATGGTGTTGATTCCTTGAAATGTATATCTCTAGACTTTTTTTATAACTGTAATGGAACATTGAGAAAGAACAATGTTCTCTACTCAATTTATCCTCAATAAAATAATTTTTATTGAATAGCTAATTCAACAATTGATAACATAATTGATATGATTTAATTAAAAATACATTAAAAATGTGTATGGTGAATTGGCGTTTACCTCAATGCAGAAAAACCTCCGAATAGTGCCCCACTAGCCATACCTACACAAAAACCTAGAAAAAAACCCATTTTCATTCTATCCATACAGGAAGGACCTTGTTGTTGATATACACCTCCAGGAACTGGCATTTTTCTGGAAAAAAATTTTTTTATAACATAACCTCAAACTTTTCCCTAACACACCTTCAAAGAAATACAAATATATGTAAATCAATTAAAAAGTTATTCAATTAACGTGTGCCAAAAAAGTGCGTGAAATATCAGAATGATGTGATTTTTTAACGTGTTAATTTAGAATTGAAATGCACGCATGACATATGCCAACCGTCAAAAATTTCTTCTTTAAATTTAAAATTCATCTCTAGTAGTGCAACCGACCACGTTACTGAGTAGTTCAAAATGAATACTAATAAAACTAGTTTGATATTGATTGGGGATATAATATAATTTTGGAATGTAAAATAGAAAATTAGTTTTCTGGGAAAGAAAGGCTTTGGCTTTCTACTTCTCCATATTTCTTTCCCAAAAAATGATATCTCCAAAAAATATACCCTTTTCAATCAAAATTAATTTGTTTTTTCAATTACTCGAAAGTCTATGTACAATTTCAAATAATATTTATTTGCTTCTTGCAGGTTCCACCATGTTTCAGTATTACATTAAAATAGTTCCTACATCGTATGTTCGGAAAGACGGGACCATAATTATCGCCAATCAGTTCTCTGTAACTAAACATCAGAAAGTTGTATCCATAATGAGTGGAGAATCTGGAATGCCTGGTATATTCTTCCAGTATGAGTTGTCCCCTTTAATGGTAAAGTTTTCAGAGAAGGAAAGATCCTTCGGCCATTTTGTTACCAATCTCTGTGCAATTATTGGAGGAGTCTACACGGTAGCAGGGCTTTTAGATTCATGTTTGTATCATTCAATAAAACTCATTCAGAGAAAGATGGAGTTGGGAAAATTAAATTAATAATGAAACAAAAATTAGGCAATTGAGTTATTTATTTCCTTATTCTATTTGACTTTATTGAAATACTCTATGAATATGCAATGTTTGAAGGAATATATCATTCATCATGACAAATTTAAGCAGTGTAATGTAAAAAGTTGAACTGATTTACCAATTGGAATGTTCAAGTAACCAGTATCTCATCCTGATGCTCCTGATGAAGAAAAACCAAATTATATATTCATTATATCAATCCAGATAAATTTCATATTGACTGGAAAGTCGTAAAATATGCAAAAATAGCACTACATTCATAGCGGTTTTCATATTCAATTATAGTTTTCTAAGTTGACAAAATTACGAAATAATAGCATAACTTCAACGGAGAACAAGAATTAATCTTGCTATTCATTACTTTTTGTGTCTGAATTTGAAATTATTATTTCAAATTCTTATGAGTACAAAACTTATTATATAAAAAAGATTTCAATCGAAACAAAAAAAATTATTGGAAACAGGACCAAATCTGTGGCAGTCACCCTACTATTTCATATAGCAAAATCAGAGGTGAGCATTCGAAGGTCTGTTTATTTCTGGATATATTCTGATATTGACAAAATATAATAAGTATACAGGTTAGTATCTCAAAAAAGGAACTGAATGTAGAATTGAATCACTTGGTGTAAAATTAATTTTTTATTTCCCAAAAATTGAAATATGCCGAATAGTATAATTCATCCATGAGCCAGAACTGCAGCGCTATTCTTTATGCACGTTCCAATAACCAAGATGGTGTCTTCAGGATTTGGACTATACTGAACAGTATAGTATATAACATGTTTCATATACTAACATTTCCAAAGATTGATGTATGCATCCAAGTTATTGCGTAAAGTTTTACTTTTGATGTACTCGACACTTTATTTTATAATATTTACTAAACAAATTACTAAACCACACTGCGTATTTCACTGTATCGAGGCTCTTTCTTCGGTATAATAACAAACCCTACAAATGCCACACTGAGTATCCCATTTGAGGCTACTTACAATTGAATGAGTAGGGTGAAAATAATACCTCACAACGAGTTATAACTTGCGCGGGAGATGTCACAGTGTGTCGAAACAGTTGTTAGCATTAAATGTTAGTGTAGTGTAAATTGTGGAGTATTATCTTCACACACACATTCAATTAAAATGAATTTGTACATATAAAAAGCCGAAACTGTAGAACGCTACCTATAATATAGGCAACAGTTTTCGCGATTTTTGTGAAATAATCTGCCACCCTTGTTAGAAGAAGTACTGATGGTATGGTGTAGTCGGTTGGGTTATCGTGAGTGATTCATTGTACTCATTCGATCAACCAGTATGTGGAAAGGTGGCTCGTATTTCACCACGTATCGTACAACCCGTACTATGATTCGCAGGTTAAAAGGAAAGACCTCGTTAGTTTAGTACTCAGGTCGCACAAGTTTAGACTTCTGAAGGTTATCGTTTGTAAAGGGAGAACGATTTTTTCAAACTTGAGTTAAATTTGGGGTTTCATTCAAATGATGTTCAACCACATTTCGTCAGTATAATAGTGCATTTTTTTAAATGAATACCTATCGACCACATTTTGTTCGTCAAATAGTGGATTTTTTCAAAATGAATACTTATCAAATAAGTTGTATAGGAAGGGATGAGGGAATCTCTTATCCTCCGCGTTCTACGGAACTGAACCCTATGGTTATTTTTCGAATTACATGAATGAGCGTATCTATAATACCAATAATAATAAAGGTCTTTATTTTCTATCATAATAAATTTAAATGAAATACAAAAAAATTTATTCAACATGGTGGGAAAAGGCCGTAGATCAATTAGCCCCTGTTATTGTTCTCTATGAGAACAAGAATTGCGGGAACGAATTCATTGTGAAGTGCAAGAAGTAGGAAATAATCTACTACTATCATTTCGAAATCTCACAAAAAATTTCATAGGATGAAAAATTCTATTTGATTGTACTGCGTATTTGTCTTATGTAATTTCTTATTAAAAGCATGGTATCATCATTGATCTAACATTTTCCATTACTATAACTCATATAAATACTCCATGTTAGAAATAAAAATACAAATTGCATTAAAAACCTTAGGCAACAAAATATTTTACATAACAATTTTATTTTATTTAGCAAAAATGTAGTAGTTTCTACGGAATGAGGTGATTTTCACAGTATTGTCCCTATTGCCAATTCTTAAATAACAGAGAAATTGAAAAAAAAAGAAGTGAAGCTGTCAGATTTTCTGGAAGCCACGAAATTTTTACAACTATATTGTGAAATATCCGTCGATTTCTACAATATTTTTCGTAACGAGAGCTAGTTTTTTCGTAGAAATTTCAAAAAAATAATTACTCGAAAACGGTGAGAAATTGGATCTGACTATGGTACACTAACTGTTTTATTATCGAAAAGACCTCCTCTTTCATCTTTTTCAATTTGGTCCATAACTTATGAGACACCTTGTTTATAAAAATTTCTAATTTGGTTTAATATTGAGCACAACTGCAGAAGGTAGTATAATATAGTGGAAGTGTGTTGCGGTTTCATAAACTCTTTAATTGATATTCTCTCAAAAAGTTATTTAAATACGTTATCATGGATTTTCATTGAGTATCGGTCAACTCCATCACATTTCGCCTTTTTGTCATAATCTATTGTCGTAAACTAAACCAAGTCTATTCACGTCGATTGTAGACCAGTTTGATAGGCAAAATAATGTTTCAAGCAAGTCTGTATCTATTTCAATATTTGAAGATGGATAAATTACCCATAACTTAAGAGAAGAAGACTGAATTTATTGTTGGGTTATTTTTATTTCTAGTTTTTGTTTACGTCCTTAATTTTCCAAAATGGATTTTGGAAAAGAACCCAATCTTCAGTTATTGGGTTCTGAGGATTTCATACCTGAAAAGTGTAGGAAATTATATTGTTATACAAAATTAGTTTAACAACTTTGGTTTTTCTGTATCTTTTAGATGTCCGAGATTTATCTCATAATTATGTGGGTGGATCTGAACTTCAAACTCTTCGAAGAAAAATACAAATGCTTTCAGAAGAAACAAGTAACAATCTCAAGAAAAATGTTTATCAAAATTATGTGCAATTCATTGACACAGCAAAAGAGATTTCCCGTATCCTTTCCCCAGATTTTTTTTCCTATTTATAATTCAAGATAGAGTAGTACAAATAGTTATTTTCTACAAAAGTATGCTGTTTACATTATATTTGGAAGATGGAAGTCAAAAAATGTTCTATGCAGATATTTCAACCTCAAGTTCACAGTTTTCTTTGTTAATTCATACCAATTTTTGTCACCTTCATTAAAAATCAAATATATGAATCATACAGTACCATCGTAGATATTGACAAAATAAATCAATTACACAGTTGTGATATTTCGACACAAAATATTGCATATATGAAAAGGATGCAAAATATTTTGGTTACTTTTTCCCAGTTATCAGTCCCAATCTTTGCAACTTCAGTCCCAATCTTTGCAACTTGGTGCGCTTTAGAGGGTTTCACTCACGGTACAGGTTCCTATCCTGCCCGGTTCCAAATATTTTCAAAATATCTGGCTTTAATCTGGAACTGAAGTTATGAGAAGTACTCATTACCCTATATTCATCACATATCATCTATCAATCAGGTGTTAGAGAGATTAAGTAACTATTACTGATTTATATATTGTGAAGAGTATATCAGGGTCTAGTAGTATAAATGCTAGTATATGGTTTAATGAGCCATTCTTTGTTTTGTCAATCTCGAGAATGAGAAACAAATTATTGATATCTGCTAGGAGAATTTTCTTTTCAATCATAAATTTGGTAACCTCCTAAAAAGTTTTGAATTGGTTCCTCCTGTTGAATTAAACTTAAAGTTGGATATTCTCACGGTTGTCATCTGCAGAATGCCTAAATTTTGAGTTTAAGTGTACAACATTCGTGAATATCATATTGTACAGCACACAAAAGCACTGGCATAAAAAACTGGCTAGAGTCAATGTTGCAATACTTTTTGTCTAATCAAACCAATATTTGTAAATTAGGCATCTTTGTATTCTCTGTGAATAATCAATTTATTGATTGATATAAAAACAATGATGAAAAAATATAAAAAACATTTTTACATGAAATGCCTAACAATAGTTTTCACGGTAAGAGGGTAGTAAATGCATTCATGTTCTGAAAGAATATCTAAAGAAAGGTGTGTGACTTGAATGAATAACTTGAATGAGAGAAAATTGATCTAATTTTCATCCTCAAATTTTATTCAAGTTTAATTTCCTGAATTCCTGCATATTTAACACACATTCTAAACTGGATATTTCGAAGTCTTCAATATATTCGTTTCATGAATTTTTTTCTATATTTTGGAAAAAAAATTCAAATTTATTTGAGAATGTTGCTTAATATAAATAGTCCAGATTAAAATTGATGATAGGCCCATAATGTGACAGGTCTACTGTACTTCTTGTTCGATTGACCGATAGATAGACTGCAAAATTTCATTGTTGAAAAATGTACATTTATCATTATAGAAATATCTATTGAGACAACCAATAACATAATTGATGTGTAGAATTTGAACCTCTAGAGTGAAATAAATCTGATGAAAGCACTTTTACAACGTACCAGGACTAGAGAACCTTCTCTCGATGCACATTTCACCAATCAATTTAGTACCATCAGGAGAATACTAAAACTGGTTCTTCATGACTGAGATACAGCCTTTTATAAGGCTGAACAATGAGCTTTTGGAGTCCCATCCATTTCTGGTCAACAAAATCAGATATATGCCTTGTGCATGATCAGCAAAACCTTAAGACAAACAGAACATTTGTGAATAGAAAACATATAATCTCGCTTGCTAGAATTAATGTGTTTCCACAGGTTTTACTGTGTCTCAAGAACTTTTCAAACGAGTTTACAGATAGAAAATAATAATAATAATAATTGTAATTTATTGAACAAAATTACAATTTTGTTCAACTGGCTATCGACCGAAGTCCTTCCGTCCGTGTAACAAAATTGCTTTGACAATATAAAAAAAAATTATATGGATATAAAAATGAACAAACAAAACAATTTCATTGATAAAGTTGTGTTAATTTTTCTAACAGTGTTTCTGTTGGGTGTCGCTGTCGTACTCTTGCGTGGGGGTTTCTAGTCACAGCATACTTTCTAATGATTTCTACGTTGTTGTCTTTTCTAGCAAACTTCTGAGTAAGTGATGGTAGTCTTTCCTCGATAGGGAAAATACCAGCGAGTTGTACAACGGAGGGTTTGGAGGGTTGTGTTTGGGGTTATTGGGATAATCTTGTTATTTTCCTTATAGCCGTTGTTTCAGATACTTTCATTGTTTTCAAGGCCCTTTGTTTGATATTGAGAAACAGTGGGTGCGAGTATTCAATAAGTGGACGACAGATTAGTTTATATATTCGGCTTGCTAGTGATATGTTTGCACCTGCTCCCGGGTTTGTCAAACTTGTGAAATGTGTGGCTCTTGCAATCACTTTCCTTTTTTTTGTTATTGACGTGGCTGTTGAAATTTAGTCTGGAATCAAGCGTAACACCTAGGTAATTAACTGTCGATTTTGCATGTAAGATATGTTGGAAAACGTTGATTGTTGGAGAAGTTGCGGAATTCCGATGATTGAATATGATGAACTGAGACTCAGATGGGTTTGGCTGGAGCCTCCATTTATTGAACCAGTTATTTGTTATTGTTGCAAGATGTTCCAAATTGTTAATAACTTTGTCTAGCGTTTGATCGTGCGCAATTAGGGCGGTGTCATCTACATACTGGAGAGTATATGTTTCATACCTGAAGTGGTTGATATTCTCTTGTTGGTGATGATAAATATCAGAGCTGTATAAGTTATATAACAATGGTGAGAGCGGTGAACCCTGTGGACCTCCCTGCTCTGGGATAAATTCGTCTGAAAAACTACTCAGTATTTTAACTCTCAGTTTCCTGTCAATTAGCAGATTCCTAATTGTATTTACTAGATAGTTATGACAACCCAGTTGATGCAGTTTGAATAAAAGACCCTTGTGCCAGATGCTATCAAATGCTTTGTTCATATCCAGAAAGATCGCTGTCGTTTTGTTGTTGTTTACCTTGGTTGCTTCAATGTTGTTCTGGAGAATCGTGAGAGGATGTATAGTAGATCTTTCTTGTCTAAATCCATACTGGTAGCTTGGAATTTTATCATTGAGCCGTTTGAGTGAACGGTTTCATAAAAGTTTTTCAAAATTTTTACCAATTACAGGCAGAAGAGTAATCGGACGATAACTGTCTGTAAGGGAGTGATCCTTGTTTGGTTTGGGATTGTAGCCTTTTTTGAAGTTTTTAGCAAATATGTAAGCTTTTTCGGAAGGTAACTCATATTCAATATTGTTATCTATAATATTTTTAGTATGTACTTCATCCTTTTTGTATTTGGATAATTTCCGTATTTCATTCTAATAGGATTTGCCCAAGATAGGTACAGCTACGTTGTCCAATAGTTTTTGACATTTTTGGTACTTCAGTCGAATGTATTCTATAACGTGTATGATGTAAGTGATCAACAGTTTTAGTATCTTTGAGATTTTTTCGTTGATATACCAGTAATGTTAGAGCAAAAATTTGTCGTATGTCCATCAGTTCGGCTTCAGTGTATAGATCGTCGCTTGGGTAAGTATAGGGTCTATTCAAAATGATCTTAATAATCTACTTGTGGAGTGTCTCCAAGTTCTTAAGGTAATAATTAGTGACCCCTCCCCATGCGATACTAATGCATGATAGACAATTTTAATATGTTTCTGGTCAAGGGTGTTTTTTAGGTATTTAAATTTATATACCATATATCTCAGTTTTTTTGTCAGATTATTTATATGCGTGTTCCACTTCAAGTTACTGTCAAGCGTAATACCTAAATATTTAACTGTGTTGGTTGATTTGAGTTGTACTATATCATCTGATATTCGAACATCTATAGATGAATAGTTGGGTAGATTTGATTCGTAGCTTGTGAAAGGTGTGTACATGGTTTTCTTTAGATTTACAGTGAGTAGTTTACTACTGAAATATTCCATGATTACGGGGAATGAAGATGTCACTTTCAAGATATCCCAATTCTTTTCTTTGAAGGAGAATACAGTATCATCAGCAAAACAGGTTATCTCAGCAGGAATAGGTAGGTCGAATAGATAATTGATATAAATAATGAACAAAATTGGACCGAGCACTGTTCCCTGGGGGACCCCATATCTTATAGTTCTGTTAGTACTCATTTCATCATTAATACTTACGTATTGTTTTCGGTCTTCAAGATAGCTTTTCATCAATCGAAGTGTGATCCCCCTGAATCCGATGTTCTCGAGGGTTTCTAGTAAATCTGGATGGCTGACGGTATCAAACGCTTTTGCTAGATCAACGAATAGACAAATGACGGGCTCCTTCGAATCTAAAGCGTTGTACAGTTTTTTAATTAAATCCGCTATAGCGTTCTGAGTTGATCTCCCATTCATAAACCCATATTGTTTCTCGGAAATCAAGCTGTTTTGTTTGGTATATTCGTGCTTTTATAATTTTCTCGAAAATTTTAGAGATATTTGAGAGAATAGATATGAGCTTGTAGTTTGATACATCATGCCTGTCTCCAGATTCATAAATTGGTTTGATTACAGCAATTTTTAGGCATTCAGGAAATATTCCACTTTCAAGAGATTTGTTTATTACGTATGTAAGAGGTTAAGCAAGACTATAAACACATTCTTTGAGTGTGCTCGATCCAATCTCATCCATCCCTGGTGCCTTGTTTGATTTCAATTCTTTGATGAATTTAATCACTTCGTACTCCTCCGCTGGATACAAATAAAGCGAATTCAAAGCCCTCCTATGTGAAAATTTTCTTTCATATTTTATTTTGCTTGCCAAGTTTTCACCAATATCGGCAAAAAACCCATTGAACTTTTCCGCTATGAGTTGTTTGTCTTGAATCATGTTATCTCCCAGTTTAATTTCTTTTTTTTCCACTTCAACTCTCCTATTTTCAATATTATTTAGGCAACGCCACATATTTTTCGGGCAACTCTCATTTTTTCCACTTCACTTCTATAATAATTATACTTAGCCGCTCTAATCAAATCATTCAATCTATTTCTATATGATTTGAATTTGTTAAGGAGTTCATTGTTTCCCGGGTTTTTAGTTACTTCATGGTACATTTTATTTTTTTCATTTATTGAGATTACCAACCCATCTGAAATCCGAGGATTTCTTTTAATGTGTTTTCTTTATATTTCTTTTATCCGACTGCATTTTGTTATACACTCTTTAAGGACTGTGATGAAGGACTCGGTTGCTTCATCTACGTTATTACTTTCATAGACATTTAACCAGGTTATTTCCGCAAGCATTTTCCTCAGTTTATGGTAATCAATAAAAGTTTTGTATGATTTTTTTGAGTTTGTGTTTATTTTTTTTCAGATTTATCTTCTTGAATAATACAAGTATTTCAAGAGTATCTGTAACTATCTTCAAATCATTATTTGTTTTGAGAATGAATCATTTCTGTTCTAATTATTTCATCAGTGACCTGAGGAAATAGTTTTTCCCACATGTTACAGAATTCTATTCTGGAATACCCTGTATCTGCAGCTAGAAAGAAAGTGAACTGGTATTTTTTATGGGTAATTTCTTTCATTGATGGTGAGAAGTTTTTGTAATGTTGGTTTTTTGGATTGGAATGAATTCTATTATCTGTTGTTTTTGTGGAGGTTAAGGGATTGGAATTAGTACAGTTGGGTGAACCCAAAATAATTCGTTGGATTTCTTCTGAATATGGATGACTTCTTTTGGAGGCACTTTCCAGACGTCTTCTTGGTTTTCGTTTATGCATTACTTTTCTCCATTATCCATCATCCTGAATTACCATTTCACTGTAATATTCCTCTGTTTCGGTATTCATAGTTAAGTTCTATATAATCACATGTACTAACTAGCAGCAGCAAAATAGGTGTTTACTCTTTGGCTGATAAATCTGAACTCACAGATATGAATTTCATGAATTGATTTTTTATTGACATATTTCCTAAGTTTTCAATTAGATTTGGAAAGTGAAATGTACCAGTTGTCACATTTGCTCTCAGAACAAAAGTTATTACTAAGTGCATTGTCTACTACATCCATTTTAGAAGATAGCACACCAGTTAATATAGAACGTGAAACTAAACTTAGTGAAAAAGATTTGGAGGAAGAAAACAAACAAAAATTAGCAACAATTTTGGAAAAAGTTGAAGGATGTAAGGTAGTACAACACATATTATTTTGATTACCATTTTTTCAAATTAAGTTAATAATATTCATAACTTCAATCACCTATTTTTTTATGGCAGGAATTACTGGAAGTTCCAGGACGAATATTTTTGTATGAAGGAGATTTACTAGAGATTGACCCGACTGAAAATACTGCATTAAAAAGTGTACATGTATACTTGTTTACTGATGGATTTATGATTACAAACAGAAACTCAAACAGGTAATTCAACAAGTCTCGTGTAATGAACCATTTTTTCCAACTATGCTTCGCGTCCAATTATATGAGATATTTTATTTGAGAAGTAAATTCTGTGTGAACTTTAGTTATGAGAGATATATAGCTATGGTTCAATGGAGAGATTGGCTCTGAACATTTTGTCCGCAATTGCAGTGGGCATCTTCAGCGGTAGAAGATGATCATTTCAGTTATGAGTTATTCGGAGGCAATTTCTTCATTAGACCACAGTTATCTAGTCCAGATAACCGAAATTCCCATTTGATTTTAGGCCATGAAATCTTAAAACTTTAGTTAGGTAAAAGTTGTTGTTTTATTTAGGATCATTTATTATCAAAAACATAATATTCTCATTTTTTTTAGCCGGGGTTTGATGAAGTACATTTATGAAATTATTTATGATCTAAGTAGTCTAGCTGTTGTCAATGTGAGGGATTTGGGAAATATTAAACATGCTTTCAAATTATTGATTTTTCCGGATACCAGAGTGTTTCAGTGTTCATCAAATTCAAATAAGGTAAATTG
The DNA here is from genome assembly GCF_025532065.1 of Leptinotarsa decemlineata. Classification (NCBI taxonomy): domain Eukaryota; kingdom Metazoa; phylum Arthropoda; class Insecta; order Coleoptera; family Chrysomelidae; genus Leptinotarsa; species Leptinotarsa decemlineata. Next base: position 9,139,095 of record NW_027412549.1, on the reverse strand, counting down.
TTCGTTTTTTCATATTGTTTGATATAAAATGCTGGTTGGTTATAGAAAGAATGGCTGGATAAGTTTGATATTGCAAAGAAGACGAGATTAGCACAAGAGCAACAAAAAAGAGAATCAGTTGTAGAAAAATCCCCGTCTCGTTCAGCTTCGATGGAATCACCAAGTTTCAATCGTAAAGTATATTAGATTAATTCATATATGGAGATGCATTATCAATAGCAAACTCTCTGTTTATTTTAGCTTATACTTCCATTGCTATCTTGGAAAACGGTAGGTCCTTCAGGGTTGGTTGAATGGAACAGAAGTTCCTTGCCTTTTTTAAGATTCAACAGATGATATTATATAAAAAAAAATCATCAACTATATTTACAAAAACTTGAAAATGACATATCGTTTTTTTTCTCGTGCGTCTATTTTCAGTAATACCAAAAAGTTACATAGGAACTGTTTGATTCATCATTATTACAAATTTATTGATATTTTCAAAAACACGTGTCCAATATTCTGTCATAAATATTTTGCAAGAGCGAAAAGGATGGATCAATCATAATCTCCAAGTGTCTCTCGAAAATTGGTAGCTCAAATTGAATGGAACTGGTAGATACTTGATGAAAATTCATATAAAAACTTGCTAATGAAATTTATTTTGATTTTCATTATGAAACCCTGACACAGCAGGATTTTGCTCTAGGAAGCTATTGTATAGCGAAACTCGTGTGTTGGTTATGTAAACCTTTTATAGTAAAAATCAAAATAAATTTCATCAGTAAAATTTGTAGCCTAATTAGAACATTGTACCAAATATTTCTGTTTTAAAAAGAAGTATACGAAAATCATAGATGTTAATCAGTGAAAACATAGGGGTTCTAAAATAAATGTATTTTTACAAAGTTACCTATAAAATACATGAATGTAGATTATTATACAAAATACGTTTTGTTTCATTGAGAGATTTCAAGGGACAAACTCGTGAAGTTTTCAGAAGACGAAAAAGTTGATAAACATTTTGTTTATAGGAAAGAAAGGTTTGGGCTTCCTACTTCTCCATATTTATACAAAAAATGTAGGAATCTTCCAAAGAAAAGAAGGAAGCAATCAATTTAAAAAAAGTAACTCTATACGAGAAGAGAAAGCTCTCACAATACAGCTACTTTCATATAAACATTGAATTACATGAAAGAAAAGTGCTTTCGAAACAAATACTTTATATGAACACTGAATTATACAAAAAACACTTGCCTATTCAGTTTGTATCCTAAAAATTCGTTATGAAATTGAGTCAGATATGGATTGCTACAGTGAACAAAAGTGGTGAAATTTCAGTTTCCTTTTTTTTACTTCTATATTGAGAAATGCTACGAGATCTTAGGCATGTATGAAGACTTTTCGATTTAGGAATCGTGCAATATTGAAAAACGAAGAACAAGGAAGTATCCTTGAGAGGGATTGCACATAATTTGGATATATACACTACATCAGTTCAGATAATTTTGAAGCAGAATGAATTGGAGCCGTACAAGTCGGAAAAGTTCATCATTTGAATTTGACAGACTTCAACAGAGAAAAAAAGTTTTTTGTAAATGTAACTGCAGGATAATGAAATTTCCAAAAAAAATATGGTGCGGCGAGAGTAGATTTACAAATAATGGTTCAACAGAAATATACACTAGGCAACAAAAAAATGTACATAGAGTTAGTAATTTTTAAGAGAGATATGGTTTAATGTATGGTTTGGTATTCTAAATAATGAAATTATTGGCACTCACTTTTTTTAGACTTGAGAATTATACTTGTAGTTTACCACTTTCTGATATTATTGAATGTTCCATTTTTACTTCTTGTTTGAATTTAATTTTGATCAATTATTATTATTTTTTACACTGATGTTTTCTGAAAGTATTTTATTTTGTATTCATTTGTAATATCCAGACCGCGATATTATTATTATGCTTGCCTCCATTTGTGACTGTATTGCATACTACGTACGATACTGCCTCAAAACGGTCGCATGAATGCTCGAGAAGCGGCCTAAGTGATTCATGAGATGGGTGTTGCTGTGAAAACCTACATTATTTGAAACATGTCACTGAAATTATCAAGGTAAGAACAGTTCGGTTCAATTTAAAGCCTCTCGCTATTTACCAAAACCACTCAAAAAGACAACACTAAAATTCATATAACAGGAAATACAGTCCACATACATTGATACTCAACAATTGAAAATGTGGTGCTAGAGCAAAACAGGGAACTAGTCGTTTTTAGTTTTTTTGCAAATATCTCAAAAACTGTTGATAAGTTTTTCAACCTGATAATATAAATCTGTTGCATATTCAAAAATGCAGATTTTATTGCATTTTTAGTTATTTTGCAAATATCTCAAAAAATTGTTGATATATTTTTCAACCTGAGAATATAAATCTGTTGCATATTCAAAAATGCAAATCTTGTTGCATTTTTAGTTATTCATTGTTAGTTATTTTGCAAATATATCAAAAAACTGTTGATATATTTTTCAACCTGAGAATATAAAAATCTGTTGCATATTCAAAAATGCAAATTTTGTTGCATTTTTAGTTAGTTGTTTTTAGTTTTTTTGCAAATATCTCATAAACGGTTGTTGTTTTTTTTTCAGCCTGAGAATATAAATCTATTGCGTATTCAAAAATGTAATTTTCGTTCCGAGATAGCAATAGAGGTAAAGAATAAAATTTCCTGGAATGTAAAATTAATTTCTAGAGATATTCATTGAAGTCCCAATTGAATTATGAAAAAATAGTTACTTCAAAATATTATGGCTACTCAACTTTGTTAACACTTTAAAACTTTCATTTTTAGAACAGCAATGAAACGTTAAAAAATTGCGTATATATGTGTATAATTTTGATTTGTTGAAAACAACACATATCAATACAATGCTTTCTGTACTGGATTGGTTACCTTCAAAATCAAGATTGTACTATTTATCAATGATTTTCATTCAGAAAATATTGAAAGGAGAACTTCCTTCTTACTTCAACGAATACCACACTCTTAGAAATATTAAGCGTTGTGCCAACTCTAGAAAAATTATCATTTCCTTGTTTCATAAAGGTCTAGTCCAATATAATGGATCACCTTCCAATGTTAAGCAAAGTTCGACTATGCATTAATTCAAGCCAAACATCGTGAAGTTTTAAAAAAACTCATTTATTTATTTTTTCAAATTCCAAAAATCATACCGTTAAGTCTATCGCTTTTAGTATATATTATGATAATTTTTTTCATTATTATTACTGTTCTGCATATCGGGATTCTTATAAGATAATCAAAAGTTATTATACGAGAATATTGTAACTTTCTTGCTTTCGATTCAATCAATAGATTTTTCATTAAGATTGAAGATTAGTGTTGAAAAAAGTGCAGAACATGCGATTTGTTTTCAGAAATTTTCAAACCAAAAGTATTGCAGCTCCTAGCATTTATTTACTATGAGTTTACATAAAATTAATACCATCCTGCCTTCTAAAATATCTAAAATAATGTTCTAAGAACTCCAGATTAATTAGAAAATTTGACTTATGAAAATAGTGATTCTTCAAGATATTCGTTTTATGATTCGGTCACTTGATAATGCTATATTTTATGATATTTATTAGTGAAAATTTTTTCAGCGTTCGATGAGGTAGAAGAGGATACAGGACTGGTTCATCCAGAATGGTTTATAGATTTACCAGAAGAACTTGATGTATGTGTTGCACAAAGACACTTTGAAGAAGCGTTGGTTTTATTACAGAAAGCCAAAGATTATATTGATGAGTGTGTTACCACGAATGACCAATTAGATCACGTAATGATTGATATACAGAGGAAGGTGATTTGAATTATTTTCACATACGAATGAAAACAATGCTTTGAATAGTAGTAGAAAAATCATTCAAAAAATTATACTTTTTAGGTAGAACAGAGACAAAATAATCTCACAGAAGTTTTCATGAAGGAACTTGAAGTTAATCCCGATAAATCTTTGCAAGGTGGTTTACGAGCAGCAAGAAGAGCAGTGAGATTACTAAATCAGTTAGGAAGGTCAACGCAGGTGAAAATCTATGATTACATCAGTTCATTCAGGCATATCAGTCGGTTCAAACTCATACTAGTGACATCTGGAAATTGAATCAAGCTTATTATTGACTTCCATGTTATTTCAATCATTCAGGTTTCGTAAACGGCGTTTTTTTTTTAAATATAGAAGTAGGTTTATCTTCATATCCACATATTGTTTGGGGTATTAAATCAGAATTTCAACTTTGAGCTCTCGCCAGACTGCTCAAAACTTGTTTTCTTTTAAATTTCCTGACTATAATTCGAAAACTAAGCACTTTTTGAAGAATGCATATATGAATTTTGAAACCGCTAGAGCACGCCTCAATTCCTCTCCACGCCTGGACGGTGATGATCTTGCTGAAATCCTCACCGACTTTGAGGAGGTGAGAGACACTATAAAAAGCATGCCACTACACAAAACAACTGGCAGCGATGGCATTGGAGCAGTTTTACTCCAGGACTTTTCCAAAAGAAGATTACAGTCATGGTCCTGTTGGACATACATAAAGTGATTGACACTGTTTGGACAAGGGAATTTATCGCGAAAATGTGGACGGCACACATGCCCTTATACATGATAAGAATCTTAGAATCCCATCTGGTCTATCAGAAATTTAGGGTTAAAATACACCAAGCTATTTCTACGGATTTCTCAATGGAAGAAGGTGTTCCACAGGGCTCCTGTCTATCCCTACACCTACACTCTCTACACTACACTTTCTAATTTTCGCAAAAACCAATGTAGGCATTAATGCAGATGATATTACCATATATTCCCATTCTTACTCTAGCGAGGTGGCAACACGCCAAATACAGATTCACCTATATCGGTTAGTTGTACCATACGTGGAGAGGAATAAGATGAAAAATACGTCAAAGCCTTTACCGACGTGAAGATCTTCGGGAAATTGACGATTCAAGAAAAGTGTGTGGGAGGACAGAAAAGTGAGTGCGAAGTACCTGGAAGTTATCCTAGACAACCGCTTGAATTTTCAAGAGCACTTAAGTCTGGCAATCCACAGAGCGGGAGCGGTGATTAAACAACAAGCTCCTGATATATAAACAAATTATTAGGTCAGCTACGCCGTACGCTTGTTCTGTGTTCTGACTCCTCAAGACTACTTCGTTGCAGAGACTCAAATTGATGCAGAATAAGGTGCATCGTATTGTGACTGATAACATAGGACATTGGAGCGTTTCAAGACATAGTGAAGGTCGAGCCGATTACGCATTTAATCCGATGGCTTGCTTACAAACCCTTCAGGTTGTTCCTCCCAAAAAGCCCGCTGACTAGTAATATCATGGCAGTTAGAGCTTATCATAATCAATCCCGCCGTCACGGTGGGTTGATCTATTAAACTCTCGATATTTTCCATGAACAATATGTAGACGACCCTTTGCAATTTCATGAAAAAATCTGGCATAGACAACTTTGTATCGACAATCTGTTCTGGTTTTTTCACGAACTTTTTCCAGGAGTATCCAGCCAAACAACACATCGACAGCCATGTTATCATTTGGATGACCTGAATATCAAATACATGTAATGGTGTGCATAAGTCTTTGCGGCAGGAGGCACACGACCTTGTTGTTTTTAATTGAGTCTCTGGGTGAACGTCAACCCGGTAATATCACGGAGGGCGTTCCCCACCGCCTCCTTACGGTGGAGGCGTGAGGGCGCGCTTGTCAGAAGTAGAAGCCACTTTGCTACTATACCCTTAAGATAGAGGTACTCATGAAATGTAGATATGTGAATAGTTTATTTCAATGAAAAAATGTTTGCTTTGCTAGAGCGCGCCAAAAAAATTCATCAAGAAATGGCCACATATACCATTCATATATGTGGAATTGAAAGGAAATTGAATGCATCAGAATATATATTAATAACCCACTGTCTCAATTCCATTGGTGATTATATGAAGATTATAATTCATTATTTGTCAAATTACACTTTATTGAGCGATTTTCTAATCCTTGGTCTGTCGATATCAAAAGTGAGCACCACCTTTTTTACCCACTTTTTGCCAATTGTCATAAATGAAAATTTTTCAGAGTGCTTTTAAAATTTGCCTTCGCCACCCCATAAAACATATAGATTCGATGAGAAACCTACTTCTATAAATCTTAAGATGCACCCCAGACTTAACTGATATCAAATTCCTAATAATTCTGTATTTCTCTCTGGTAAGAACTCATCTGGAATATGTATTCTCCATATGGAATCCATCATATGCAAGCCACATCCACATGTTAGAACAAGTGTTATAGGTCAAAAACTCACGACGAAATTTCCCATTGATTCTAGCAGAATCACGTTGTATTTCGAATAGGTAATACTGATTCATTCTGTTTCAACTAATTCAAATTTATAGGCAACCAACTTTGATTTGAAATCATATCTTTGTTTTCTCACAAATTATGTCTCACGTCCACTATTTGAGCTAGTCGGTGACCAATCAGTGGTCGAGTTCCTGAAAACCATTTGAAAAAAGGTAATCGAATTAATTTCTAGTATAGGGTTTAATAGTCTTTAATCATTATGTTTTACATTGACAAAAAGCTTAATGTAGAAACAGCAATTGTATGACCCAATATACATGAACTTATATAACAGGTAAGTAATTATCAAAACTAGCTCTATTTCAGTACTTATATTTTGTTTATAATTATTCAGAAAATCCTCTTTCCCACATTGGAATCATAAAATATCTTTATTTTCTTTGGTTCATTCTGATTAATTTTCTCATCTGGACTGGGAACAAATATGTCAATACTAAAAGTAACTTTATCGTTCTTGTCTTTAATGAAATGTTTCCATTTTTCATTGTTTTTTTTAACTGTTCCATAAGTTGAATGCATGAAAATTCAATACTGTTCACTCTCATTGGGAACAAATATGTCAATACTAAAAGTAACTTTATCGTTCTTGTCTTTAATGAAATGTTTCCATTTTTCATTGTTTTTTTTAACTGTTCCATAAGTTGAATGCATAAAAATTCAATACTGTTCACTCTCATTGTAATACAATCTCGACAGGTCGAGGCACTAGTTGAACACTTATCATTGTACAATCGATTCAACAGAGTTGTGAAGTCCAAGTCTTTTGGATTCGCAAACTCTTGAAGATTTCTGCTTCCAATTTGATTTTCAACTCTGATACCGCTCCATTAGTGTCCATGTCGAAATGACGCAGGATTTTAGTAACTTGATCTTTGTTGAGTTGTCGCAACCATCTTTTTGTAGACAATATTAATATTTTTTTTTGGGATCACCAATTGTATACTATTGTGACTTGAAAATGAGGGTCGGACTGGTCCTCTAGTTAATGTGACTGACTTTTGCCATCCGGGATCCAGCCTGGGCAGGCCTCTGGCACTTTCATGCAGGCCCCTGATCTTCGTAACGACATCATCCCTGGCTCGCCAATCGGTCCAGTCCGACCCTGACTATATGGAACTCTTTTATCATAGAAAAATCACTAATTGATGATTATCGAATTTAGACACATTTTGACGATCTATTTTAAAGTGCATATATATTACTATTTCAGTCTTGCAACCTGTTCCTCAAACTATGTAGCAGTATGTTAAAAAATCAATGTAAGAGGGTTAAAAGAGAGGGATCTACTGCAACCTATGTCAGACATCTTTCAAGTGTAGTGTTTACAAACATGTGTCACATGTCTGAAGAATTTTTGAGAGCATTTCAAGATTCACCCACTTGTGCTTCAGGTAAGTAAACGTATAGAAAAATCAAATCTATTCCATTCAATTATAGGAATCAAATTATTAGGTTATATTCAACTTTTCTAGAAAATGACCCACTTTCAGGTGATCCATTTTATCCAATTGTTTTTTTCATAAGTTTCATAAAAGTTGTGTTGGAGTTGAAACTAACAAATTTTTCATGTTTCATTTTGAGTTGGGTATGTTGAAAATGTTGAATATCTAATTGAAAATGAGTTCATCCATTGTGCTAATCTCTTTAACAATTTGTCTCAGATTATCTAACTCAGAAATGACTTTTCTTTCACTATGTTTAACTGTTGGAAACAAATAGGTATACAATTATTGGAAATTGATAATAAAAATAGTTTTCATTATTTCGTGTTTATTGAAAGGATGTTGATTTAGTTGTTGTTCAACCACATGTTTTGATTTCTTTGATTCGAAATTCAGAATTTTTTTCATACTAAAAATCATTTTAACTTTTCTTCAACAATCAATAGATATCATAAATAACATATGCACAGCATATTCAAATATATTTTATTCAAAAAGGACTTTATGAAAACTGAAATATTTTATTCATTTTTATTGAATGGTCAATCCTTTTTATAGTAGGCGAATTTAGTAGTTTAAATATCAATCAATGTAGGTGTTGAATTCTGTCGTCTTTAATTTTTTGTTATCACCTCTATAATCAAAAGTTGTACATCTAGGTGAATAATGATTCAGTCACCACTGTAATTTGCTAACATTTCTTTCCTGCACTTTGGACAAGGAGAAGGAAACCAACCGACTCTCCCATTCATAAACTATTTCATTTTTTCTATAGTTTTCCTTTGTCTTTTTGTGCAGCTTTCACTGAAAGACAACTTGTTAAAATTTAAGCCTAAACACAAATCATTCGTGATTCAATACCAGAAGCACTGTTTTGACTAGCCATGGATCTACTTTTTTTGAAAGAACAAGCCTGAGTCAGAAAAGGCATACCAAGATGCTATCTTTGGGATCAATAGATTTTTCAATCCGCAAATATCTTGAAATAATCTCTTGAATGTGTAACCTTCCACGAGAACAGTAAAGATTACAATTTTTCAGTGTCTTCATTTATTCAACCATATGAATTGAAATTGTGATTTCTTTTTGAAATTTTCTTTTTCGCAATATGTAGATTTCACCTATTTTAGTTTGAGAAATATAATATAAAATAAGTATACTACCAAACTTTATCTAAACTGCATATACAATACACATTCAGGATACATATGATTACTTACATACCCATGATAAAAAATAGAGTACAATACATATGAATATGTAGTATAGAAAACTAGATAACTTTATTCAACCTAGGTAGATATTTATAATAGCAATCAATTTCATCACCAGAAATTAAACTCTTTTTTATTAGAAAGATAATAAATCGAATTGCCAATATAAGTATGATTTTTTGTTTAAATATTCTGTATAATTGCAGATGTCTAGTCTTTCAATTGAACACTCCCACTCTCAAGTTACGCAATAATCATGGAAAACCATCATCAAATGGTTGGAATCGGTTCACAAACTGACATTCAGATGCTAATTCAATTAACCCTACTGATGATTTCAACAAAAAATTCTTTAACAATTTTTTTTCACCAGCATATGTTATGTGGGCCAGCAGTGAATTGTCTCTTTTCACAACCCATTTTATAAAACAAGTATTCATGCCGCAAACTTCGCTTTCAACAATTGCTGAATGTGTAGTATTCATAAGGACACAATGTGAAAGGGTAAGTTCCCCATGTTTCTAGATTTATTTGCAGAAGCTTCATTTATATCGGATTCCTTTATTTAGAGGGAGACAACAGTTCCTGGTGTTTCATCATCATCAAACGATGATCGAAACTTTTTTCTAACCCGTTATATTTCAAATGTGTTGTTTATTTCTTCTATGTTTTATATTATTTCCCCTTCTGACTTATTGAAATATTTTGGTTTGACTTTTCTTGTATTTTTTCTTCATTCTTTCATGTTTTTTTGGGATTAAAATCTGTTAACATTTTCAGACAGCGTAAGTCTGAACATCTAACATTCGAAAGAAAAATTTTCAATCATATCCAAAACAATATGTTTTTACTTGCATTTTTTATGTAACTGGTGACAAGTAAATTCCATTTTTGATATGAAATATTACTTCAGATGATATACATCACAAAACATATTGTATTAGGTTGCTTCAAAAGTTTTGTCCGTTTTTATGAGCCTACTTTGAATTGTAATATCTCAGTGAATATTTATTCAATCAGTCGGCATTTAAATTGTGTGCTCTGCAGTCGATGAAGTCGATAAAGGCCATTTTTGCCTAATCTTGATTGGCGAAGATTCTACCGGTGAGAAAGTTATCGAAATGCTTAAAAAGATGGTAGTCGGTTGGCGAGAGGTTTGGAGAGTATGGTGGGGAGACAGAACATCGACGCTCAATTCGTTTAATTTTCGGACGGTGATTTGTGAAACGTGCAGACGGGCGTTGTCGTGGAGCAGGATCGAACCTCTTCTGTTGACCAGTGCCGCATGCTGCTAACCAAATTTTTCGTACATTTTGTCGATTTCCTCACAATAGGACTCTGCTGTGATGGTTAGCCCGGTTGCAGAAGGTTGAAATGAATGACACCAGCCGCTGTCCACCATACAGGCCTTTTTTGGTGGGTTTTTGCCTTTGGAAAGTGCTCATCGGTGACTCATCGGTATCCAACCACTGTCCTGAACGTCTCCTGTTGTTGCAAAGGCTCCACTTTTCTTACACGTAACGATCCAATCAAAAAATGGATTGCAAAAGGAAAGAAGAACAGACCTCGAAACGTGACAATTTCTGTCCATCGTTCAAATCGTGAGGCACCCACTTTTCTAGCTTTCTGACATTTACAATACATTTTAACCATCTACAAACGCATGGGAGCTGAACCCAGTTCTTACGTCATCCCACGCAACGTTTGTGATGGGTCAGTCTCCACCAGGGTCCTCAAATTCTCTTCCTGGATTACTGTAGGTCAACCACTTCGGGGCTCATCTTCGAGGCTAAAATCTTCGGAAAGCAATTTCGCAGACCAACGTCGCACGGTGCGTTCACCACTATCATTGAATTCGTACAGAAAAATTGACCGAACATCGTTTAACGATATCATTTAGTATTAAGCTGAAAAGAGGCAAAAAAATGAAATTTGGAAAAAATGAACAGCATAAAATTGTAAAGTGTACAAAAATGTTCTATCGATCAGTATACAGGGTAATTCAATTCGACCCCCACCATTGGGATCATCTAAACTACAGGAGGTACGTCGAAGCTTAAATTGGGGCAAAGTTGCTTCTTTGTGCTTAACAAAATATTGTTTTGAAACTTGTAAAATTTCGAGTATTTCCGGCGTTTTTTCTAGCGTTATTTGTCAACATAGCTCAAAACCAAAAACACATTTTCATCGTAACTTTTACACGTTTTCATGTTTCGATTTGCTATCCGACGTTTCGTCTTCTGGTTATCACTATGGCACAACAACACATTTACAAAAAGTACTTTCGTCGGTCCAAATAATGTTTTTCAAGAAGTTTGTAGGGTCTATTCTTTTCGAGAGCCAGCTACAAAATTCCATCCTTCTCTCAGGATCACCTGGATGTAATTTTTGTGAATGATGCAACAAATTTTCCTTTATTTTCAGTATTTGAATATTAATATAAGTCACAAAAAGGATTTGAAGCTTTATTACTCCTATTTAATTATATGTGAGCACTTTCGACAGCTGGTCGTGCTATCATCATCTAGACTTCACTCAAACTGCTGCAGTTCTATTCAAACTGCAGTTGTGAACATCCATTTCTGCCGAGACTTGATGCGTTGATTTGAAAGGATTTGCATTTATCTAAAAAAAGTGCCAAAAATAATTAACAAAGGCTTCATTAACCTATAAACAAGTTAATTTTGGTGTAGAAAATAAATTACTACAAAATAACACAAAACTCACAAGCTACTTCACGTGATTTTATATTTGATTTAATATTTTGGGTATTTCTTACGAAATTTCAAAATTCGAGACATTATTGAAATTTTTTTTTAATGGAATTTTCTATTTTTTTTGTTGCTGAAATCAATAAAGTAGCTTAAAGAGATCTATTTAGAAGTCTTGGTCTGCCATTTTTTTGTCTATATATTCTCTTAAAATTAAATATTTAAAAAAATAAAAATGAGGGCATGATTTATTATTATTTTAAAATAGAAAACAAAGAATAATAAATTATGTAATTCTTGGGAAATTAAAAAAAGATATATCATATTCTGAAGAAAAGCTACTTAAAAAATTTGTACTTATAGTCAATATAATTAACTCAAAAAATCAACGAGGTAATAAATTTTTTTTTTTCTATCTTTAAACTTATACGTATTTATTTTTAATCTTTGTATCTAATACTCTTCATAACTTTAAACTTCTTCATATATATTTAAGTAATACTTAAATAATAATTATTAATGTTAATCTTGCATTAGTTTTTTATTCTTCGAGATCCAATTAATCATCTTAATTTTCACATCACTCTCATCTATCTCTGTTATAACATAATTTCCCTTCTTAACTAACTTTGGCGTCCTTATTTTCTGTATCACGTCTTCCCATCTTTATACTTGCTCATTTTTAATATTAGGCCATCTCCAAAACTTTGAACCTGGCTTCATACACCTAACCATTAAACCATCTTCAAATACAGATAAAACTTCTCCAGGATACTTCGCCATGTCCCATTTAATCAAGACATGATCTCCAATGATAGCAATTTTATCAGTGTCTGAGACAACAGTAGATCTATCTTTTTCTAAATCAATTGTATCATTTTCCTTGAATATTCCAGGGTGATCTTGAATACGCGAAGAAGACGGTAGAGACAGTTCGTGATTATAATTATCTATATTTATTGTATCAATTGTCATTGATATTTGGGAGGATTAGTTGCGCTCATTGGCAAATCGATTACTTAGGTGCTGTTGGAAATATCCCAAATGATAGTGGGTGCAATCTTCTTTGCAAACTGCATGAAAGTCTCCTGTACTCTAAGGTGTTGTTGAAAAAAACGAACTGGCATATTTTTTGAGTTCCCCGGAATGCAGGAATGGTCTGGGACTGTTTTATGAGATCATCCATCAAAGAAATATCTGGTGTGGTGACTTCAAACAGTAAAATCGATGGACATCTAAATTGAAGGATAGGTTTCAATGAATTTATGTCTACGATATCATGGCCTTCTGCTACGACTTTATCAGCTGTCCGTTTCAGGGTTCCACCGACACCATCAGGCGCTCCCTTACCGTGCCCGGGTTCAGAATAATGCCATGAAAAGTGTGTGATTTCTGGATAGAGGTCTTTTAGATGGCGACATAACATTTCAAACATGAATTTATTTTTAAATTGATTAACGGGCACATCACTCAACATATGTAATCAGGAAATAGGTAGATTAATCGGGAAATAGGTAGATGTTGTGCTTTTATCCAGGGTTTCAAATGTGCCCAAACAGCCATTGTGTCGTATCTATTGTCGCTAGACAGAGAACAAAAAGATACGGGTTTGATTGCATTATCATTGCGCAAGTATGCATCGTTATCTGCTGCCTACCTCCGCCAAAGTGAACAGCTTGTATTTCCTCATTATACTTGCAGCAATAATTTTCACTGTAATCTTCATGAATCAGAATTTCATTTACTGTCAAACTTTTCTTTATATTTTGAATGGCTTGATATTGATGTGCTATAGTGCCAACATGTGTATAAAAAAGCGGTTATGCTGCTTCCAGAGCTCGAACAAATTGTTTCAGTTTGACCTTATACTCTTTTTTCGCGGGTTTACAAACTGACTTTTTTTTACCGTCCTTTTCAAATGAACTGACTTCATAAATCCATTGTCGATAAGTCACCAACTGATTAAGCATTGGTAAGTAGTATTCTAAGGAACGTTCCTTGCAGGTTGAACATTCTCTGAATAGACATTTTGTGGAATGCACATCGCAGGTTATAGTCGCTAAATAAAGCTGAAGTTAAGCTACAAAATTTCAAGGCTTTGACTTCATGCAATTTCGATATCATCAATTGAATATTGGTATGCTATATGCATTGGCAAGTATTTCGTTCATTAACATTTTGCCAAGTAATCCAAAAAGGTCTGAATCTGCAGAAGGTTGATAAACTTATCTTATAATTAACTGTGCTTAAAAACTTTTGGTGTAAATTATGCAATGTATCATATAAAGCACGCTTTATTTGTGTTTTACCTTCGATGGATTTTAAATAGTTTTTTTTACCCGGGCACATTCTTGAATTTTCATCTTTTTCTTTTGGAATTATCATTTTTGAAAAAACCTTTTCATTTATGAACTAACTTGTATTTCTACAGTGATTTGAATTTAAACATTTCGTAATACTTTTTCTTTTTTTCATGTTTCTTTGCAAGACCGTCGTAACTTGTCTCTAGGTCTCTTGTTAACGCTTCCCTTGAAAGTAATTTCTTCTTCACAATCTCAGGATCTTTTATATTATTTAGGAGAAAATTTACTTTATTTTTAGGCGATTCTGGGTAATTTCTTATTGTTTTCAGTCTTTTCCAAATTTACAATTTTTGCGTACAAAATAGCTCGGCGCCTTCTCATCTGTCGTCTATTTCGAACAGCTACATATTTTCTACTTTGCTGCATATCTGATGCTGGACTTTGTGGGCGTGTGTTATCAAGTACTCTTTGTAAATGTTTGTATATTATAGATTTTTTTATTCCTATACACTTTACTATTTTCTTTCCATTGTTTTCGTTTTTGTCTAAGTTCTTTGGCAGTCATATGTATAACTGATTTTACCTGACCCTTATCTACTTAAATACTTTAATCTTTTCTTTTCCCGCAGTTTTTCCAAAGATTCGGTATTATTTTTAATTTTTTCTCGCCTTTAAATATATATATATATATATATATATATATATATATATATATATATATATATATATATATATATATATATATTATATATATATATATGTATATGTAACGTGAGGTAATGATCGTCATAAATGTAACTCTCAACTATTTTTAACGTAAAATTTTATTACAGTAACTCACATATAGTTGAGAAGAAATCGCCATTTTGAAACATTTGAGAGTATGCCAGGTACTAATTTCACAGGGTTACGTATAAAAATATCGTTCGATACGTTCAGAAATCGAATATTCGTTATACGGTGAGGGAATGATTTTATTTGACGGGACATATTCAAAATCGATTTATCATTTTTATAAATTCGTCGTTGTATAATGAATGTTTTGACATAGAATAACACACATCTCTCTAATTTATTTGCAATACTTCATTAATAAGAAATTTTGAATTATTTCAGTTGAACAGGCATTTTAGTAATATTTTTGTACTAAGGGACAAGGTGAGGGAAAGACTTTACTGTAACAAAGTGGCCATATCTTTTTTCTTCTCAAGTGGCAATGTTCTCTTTTTAAACAAAAGTAGTATTAGACAGCATTAATTAAATAAAAAAAAGACTTGTGTAGTTAATGCATATGATTCGGCACCAATGACTCGGTATCTTCAAGTGGTATCTTCAATTTGACGTATACCTTCTTCTAGAGGTGATTATAAACTGAAAATTGTTTTCCTGAAAATAAGAATGACCCATATATGTATCATTTTGACGGTCTAAATTGTCTTTCACAGCTTTATAGTTATGGAGTTGATTTGTGCTATCAGCTGGATGGATCGTTAATGTCTTCCTTGACGAAAGCTCTGAAGGATGCCAGAGATAAACTTATTGATTCAGTGAAATTGAGGGCTATTGACGATAAGTGGATTCCAATAAATTTGCATTCAAAGTCAGCACTGGCGAGGTGTCTCCAGGAGCATGCCCAAATGGGTCTTCATTTAGAGAGTTACATCACAGGTAATATTGATATAAGTGAGTTGAATATACTGAACAATTGCTTCCGAATTCTGTAGGTGATACGTGGCTACAACTCACACCCAGTACATTAGCTTTCACTAAAATGTTCCTGCTATTTTTGAATGATTGTTTGAAGTTAAAAACCAATGAATTGATGTTTACTATCGATGAAATGCTTTATAGTGTTTTTGAGGCCCAAGTCAGACATAATGAAAATTCCCTTCGAATTGAAATGAATCAAGATGTAAGTAGTTTTTGTTGAGCGTAATATTTCCTCACATTTTTTCCTTACAAAAATGTACGGAAATTTCAGAAAATAACCCTAAGAAAAGAAATTATAGTTCGACATATATAGTATTGCATACTTTATTTTTCAGCAAAGGCAGTTTCTAACAAAAAATGCAGAATTTTTATTAGTACACCTGCTGGAAGTTACCCAAAAAACATATAAGGATCATGTTGGCTATGAATGTTCTACTCTTTCCAAACTTCAGGAAGAGTATTCAGCATTAACAAAGGGAATTTCTCCTTCTACAAGAAATATCAAAACTGTTTATTCTTCAGAGTTTTTATAATCTACTTCAACTCTTTTTAAAATAAAAGTGTAATACTTTGCTTAAGATCAGTGTGAAATATTGTTCCACCAATGAAAAAATTGACTGATTTTGTTAATTTAAAGTAAATTTAAAAATCAAACGTATCCAGCAGTTTCAAAATTTATCTTTGTGATTATTGATATTCTCATCTGTTTTTTTATGTACTATGTGTCACTAAAAGTGATAGTTTTTAGTGTCGCCAATTTTAGTTGATTTATATCACTTTCTAGTGATATTTCCACGTTTGAAGAAAAATAGTTGATTTATTGGAAAATAGTTTCGTGTAGGTCGAATAATTAACAGGCTCACCTAGAGGTTGTTCGTCAATCTTCATGCTCGCCACACAAAACATTATTTTTTCTGCTGATGAAATAGTGTATTATTAATTGTAGAATGGTAATAATAAAGGACCTACAAATACTAGAATTTTCATCTATTGAATTATTTAAAATCTGGTTTCAATCCATCATACTTGATTTGTTTTTTATTGTCGTTTTGCAATTTGCTTCAATGATGCAAAATAATTTAAAAATATATCAACCACTGACTTTTTTGAAGTACCACAACTGAATTGCAATATTGAAAAAATGTATGTTGATTTATATGTTTTGTATTTGTTTAAAAGGGTAATAATAAGAAAGCCGCAACCTTTCTTTCCCAAAAATTAATCTCTCCTGAAAATATACCCCTTTGAATTTAAAAGTTGAATGATGTTCCAGACACTAGATGTTCTGTTGTTTCTAGATGTTGTAGTGTGAAAAGTAGGATTTTCAGAAAAAACATACCAATAAACTTAACATTTTAATTAATTTTCTCATATATTGGGTGATGTCATATTTACAACTAAGTTATAATTTTTCAAATGTAACATCCATGACAAGTACATCATTCCTTTCCATATTTTTAGTCTTTTTGGAGATTTTTAATTTTTGAATTTCTGTTAGGATCTTTATGACCATTTCTAGTAACTTGAGTTTTGTAAATGATGTATATATAGGGTATCCGTTCGAATTTCATAAATATTCCAAGTGTAATAGATAGACAGATAATTTATTAGTGTTTTATACATTCATCAGTATTTACACAGGTCAATACATACATATTAATAAAATTAGCATGTCAGGCATGTACTAATATTTACTTAAACAATAGATGCTTACAATTCAAAGAACAAGGTTTTTTATACAAAATATTTATTTCTTATACAGTACATCTGAGTTATGTCGAGGAGCACATTTAAAAACAAAGCAGTAAAATTTAAAATTGGTTATAAAACAACGACAAATAGTTAAAGAACTTATATCACAGTGCAGGAATTCTTCAGTGCTGAAGAAGGCGTTTTTTCATTAAAAAATATTTTATCCTTATTTTGGATAGATTATAAGGTTGGAGATCTTGTTTTTTTTAATGATTTTTTATTGTAAAGTTTCACAGCCCAAAAATTTGGTCCATTTTGACATATTTTGAGCGGCTGTAGTTTCTAATCAAATCATTTTGCCTAGTGTTGTGCTTGTGCACATTTCCAAAACTTTCATATTGAGATAGATTATTTTTTATTTATATTTAATTTTTCATGATATAGAGAGCAGGAAAGATTAGTATTTTTAATGTAATAAATGAATTTCGACATTCATCTCTGTAGTCGATATTGTCTAATATTCTGATTGCTTTCCGTTGGTGTCGGAATATTCTATCACAGTTTGTTGCATGTCCCCAGGCGACAATACCATAATGGATTCATACAAGGAAAAATATGCCGTTCGAAGACTTGAAACTTGCCTGATGAGGTTTCTTAACAAAAATATATTTCTCATGAGTTTTTTTGATACTTCATTTACGTGATGATCCCATTTTAATTCCCAAAAATTTCACACTACTTTGCGAATTTGAGTAATTTTCCATATTTCTTAGGATGAATACCATGTTTTGGGTTTTGTTTTTATTCAGATACAATTTTTTGGCATTTTCATGAAAATCATGAAAAATAGAAGTCCCAAAATAGATCCTCGCGGTACATCAAAAGTTGTTATTTTGTTGCTAAGATCTAGTATCGCCATTTCAATATTTCTACCTTTTCGGAATAAATACTGGCAGTCTGAAGATATTATAATTCTCAAATGCATAATTCTGTTTTGGGAATGATTTTTCGAAGCCAGTTAAGAGAAAAGCAGAATAGATATTTCTCAGGTTGTTTCTGCAGTTATCTTTAAAAACGGTGAAAATCGCTACCAGATGAAATGAAATAATGCTATTGTACTACTCGAAAAAAAAAAGTTCAGTTAGAATGTGAGAATATGTTTTTTATTCTGGTACAATAAATATTAAAACTGGGTATAATAAGAAAAAGGTTGATTTTTCTAATAGGATATTCCAACTGAAAATAGTAGGGAAGTGTTGGAATATGTCACCCAAATGGAAAAATACAGGGTGTCCTATTAGAAAGAATTGAATTATTACTAATTGCTATAAACATTTAAAGATTTTTCAAAGATTAGACTACATTATTTTTTCAATAACAGCAATGCCACAATGAAAATCCAAAAATATTAGCTTGAAAAATATGTAATCGAAAGATGTACTTAGGTATATACTGGGTGAACCATCGAAAAAGTATAAGTTCGGTTAGCTATGCGCATTTAAATTATCAGTGTGAAAATATAATTTTATACTGAATAATATCTATGCAAAAAAGCTGAACAAAATGAAATAGTCATTAACAAGAGAGCATTGAACCAAGGAAACTTTGATGACTCACTCTAAATAACCTTCATTTTTAATTTCCAGTAGTATAGATGCACTGTTGAAAATTTCAAAGTTATTTGATTTTCTTCTCAAAAGAGAAATTCTCAATAAAGTTTTTCAGTTTGAAATATTGTAGCTCAGTTAAGTAATTTTAGTTTTCAATTACTTGTAGTGAATCACTTACTCTACTGATAATCATAATGTTCCTGATTACTAATTGTGAAATATATGAAAGTAGTCTCCTTCGTTATTTTCCCCAATTTTAACATTTATTTCTTTCAGTTCTGTTCAGTGAAGTTAAAATGTATTATATGTTCTTTCCAAAAGTATTTTAGCAAAGGAGGTTTGTTTTGTATTCAAGACATTTTTGGGCTCTGGCAAAAATGAATTTGTTGGTTTAACCAACATGTTGTTGGTTAAGTTTTTTTCAAGGACAAAACACAAGCACTACAGGAAAATCCTTAAGGCGCTCTAAGAGCGGTGCCTCTGCGAAAGTAGCATTACATTGGATTTGAATCGCTGGAGATTAAATCCATTTGGAAAAACGTTTTCAATTACAGTGAAGTTCGAGATGTACTGAGTTGAACCTCAAAAAGATGAGCCGCCACAGTCTGTCGCGTATTTGTGATATGTACCGCTCTTAGTGGAATCAAATGTGCCAAAGTGCCAAATCACTTGAACACTTCCCGTGAAAGTATCTATATTAGAGAGAAAAATCTTCAGGTTCTACGATATTCCAGACGGTCGGTCGGTTCGACGTGGGTGCTTTGTTTACTCACTCAAATCGATCGCCGTGTTGGTCGCTGGTGTTAAGCCCCAGGCTGAACGATCAATTTTCACTTGCTATCGTCCAACCCGTGTTAAGAATCACATGTTAAAAGGGAAGACTTTGTTAGTCCTTAGCTCGCACAAGTTTCGACTTTTGAGTGTTGTCGTTCGTAAGAGTGTGACAGCTGGTTAATGGAAAAACAGATTTTAAACAGATCAAGGTTGCAAGTGATGTTCGCGTCTCCAATTGGGCGGATGGCTCTTTTCTGGATGGAATCCAGCAGCTTCAGGGTATGCTTAGGGGCAGAGCTCCATCAAAAGTTGCTGAGGTGTGGACAGTTTTCTTGTTCAGAATAGTGTTCCAAGCTTTTGGAAAGCAGCCTTTGCAATTCCAGCGACATTATCAAACCAGTATCTAGTTTCCTTCAATTATCTTATACCTATTTGCTGATGACAAAGTGTTATTGAAAGAGAGTGAGAGAGATATGTACTGTGAGTAGGAGATTTGAATCTCCTACTACCGTGTAGCAAAACGTGTTTTAAATAAAATGTGTGAAAATTCTTATTAATTTTCATCAAGTAACAGGTAGGTATTCGTGAATTATTTTCTGCTTAATTTTTCGCATTCTGCTTCATATTTTCACCATCACAAGATGAAAAAATCGGTTAATATTACTCAAAAGTACTTGCCACCATCAATTATAGATGATATAGTGGGTCCACAAACATAACTATGTACTTATTCACCGATTGCAGTACCTAATACATCTTTCATATTTATTGAAATGAGCACAAGGAAATTTTCCTGCAATACAAATTTCACATAGTTTATTCAATGGATTTAGTTCTAGTTGAATGCTTCTCTTCCAGCACAACCGTATCTTCTATGTTATTTTCAATTGTTAGATTACACTGTTTTTATTCAATAATATTATTTTCAATTTCTTTTACCTAAAAGCCACCTTGTCTTTCACAAATTATATTTAAATCATTACCACTGATTACAATATTATCTTTTTCAACAATAATGTTGTGACCTCTTGATGTTATTTCAGATACTAGATATCAAATTATGTTTCATCTGAGGCGCAGTAAATGCTTCAGTGGAGAACAAATATTTTGGACGGTTGATATTCAAAATTCCAATTTTGTTTGCCTATTGTTATACCTAGATATATCAGAAAGCCCTCATTGCAAATTTCCATTCACTATCAATTTTTGATTTGATCGAGCATTTCAGTGGCAAAACTTTTTCTAATTTGTACACATGAGTGGAAGAGAAATAAAATCATTGAAAAGAATCCGAAAAGATGACCTTGCAGGTCCTCACAACTTCTCGTTTTTTCGAGCTCATATTTTGAAAAAATATTTGACGAAATCACTTGATTGGAAACTTCTGAGCGACATTATTTAATGAACGCGTCGATTTTCGTCCGCTTCCCCGTTTTTAAAAATTTGTAATTTTCTTAGCAGAAAGTTGAAAATTCAACTTTTATTGAGAAAAAAATCAAGGGACCTCCACTCCTTCGTTGCCCCAGGCCTCCAGACTTTCAAATCATGCCCTGCACATATAATGTTTTTTGTGCAAAATTATTGCTTGCACCAGAGCCTAAAACCAATGTAACATTTTCCTGTACATCAACACGTACATTTGCATCACATAGTTGCATCCAGTGGATTACTTCATCACATTACTATACAACATTGGACATATTCCAGTTTACTGAAATATTAATCATACTATTTCTGCAGTATCACTCAGAATTGTGATAACTTCATTTCAGACTGTAAAAACAACCATAAATATAAACATATTGGCCATGAATTTCATTAGTTTGGACTTCCATTGTCTAATATGATGATTTAAAATCTCTGAAATAACAAATAAAACTTAAAAACAATAGCTAAAAATAACAATTATATTAAGCAAAAAAACCCTGAAAATAAATAATAAAATTAAATTTGAGCAAAAAATTGGAAATTGAACAATTAAAATGAAATAAAAATTAAAAGTTACTTCACAACGTTTCGATTGTTAGTATCCACAATTGTCTTCGGGTGATGACTGTCATCACCCGAAATTATCCAACTTATTATTTTGTAAAATTGCTTACAAATTGTAATGAAGAACTTTATACAGATGTAGAAAGTGCATATTTTCACCCTGATGAGTTACTATGCAAATACAGTTTAGTACCTTTCTCAAAGAAAAATATCCTATTTGTCATTTGTATTAAATTTTGCATATAAATGAAAATCAGATTCCATTTCTTTTTGAGCCACGTAGTATTTCAGCAGTAAGTTATCGTGGTGAAATAGAAATTTTGCCATTTCTTCATGTGAATGAAGATTTCTATCAATTTTCAAATTCTACCATTTTTGTGAATGGAAAAAATTCAACAGGAACTTTCAAATGGCATATGCATTGAAAATAAAATTCCATCCATTTTGTGGATGGTAAAAAATTCAACAGGAACTTTTAAATGGCATATGCATTGAAAGTAAAATAGCATCAATTTTGTGGATGGAAAAAATCCAACAGGAACATTTAAATGGCATATGCATTGAAAATAAAATAGCAGATATACAAAAAGGCCTCCATTTATATTTCATCATATAATGAGTGTAAATCATGCACAACATAAAAATAATATAATACTCAACAATCTTAACAATTACATAAGTATTTATGTTAATTGGAAAACTATATAATTAAAAAGTGTTAATTAGAAGGAACATCAGATGAATCATCTTGCAAATTTGTTTTTTCAAGTTTTTGTCTTTTTTTAGCTCTTATATCAGCCATTGTTTGTTCAATTGATCTCATATCTTTTTTGTTCTCACTGGGCACTGAAACATGAAAAATATTATTTTTATAAAAAAAAAATAAACTAGAAGAGGGATTCAAAACAATTTAAAGTCTGATTAAATAAAAAATATACAAACCAAAACCATATGACTTGTTTGTTTCTGTCTTTCTGGCAGCTTCCAAGGCAGCATCCTGGCCTATAATGTGAGCATATTTATCTTTATAATTACTGTTGGGTGTAAATTTTTCAGATTTTCTTTTGGTACCATGAATTTCCAGCTCTGCTTGATGTCTCTATAAAAATATTTTTTTCAATTTCTAATATCAATAGGGAATCCTAGAAAGTTTCTTTCAAATACTTGAAAAAAAACTCATTTTTGGGGAAAAAACAGTGCTTTAGGTATATAAAGGTATTCACCAAGAAATTTTAAAAATCCTGATTGAATCATAAAATATGATATTGTTGACAATACCTTTTCCATCAACTGTCGTCTGATTTCTTCATTCCATGGTTCACCTTTCCGCCTTGCTGCGATTTCATCTTCACAAGGTGGATGTTCTTTACTGTATATCCTTACGTACCTATCCACTCCATCAGTTCCAAACGCGTATGACAATAAACCGCACGACTCTGCTAGTTCATGTCTAAAATGAAAATAAAAGAGTGAACCTTTATTATTATTAAAAAAGGAGATATCAACTTACACTATACTTCTACAAATTTGATCCATGGGCTCGAATTTCAACATAACATTTTTTGGATCTTTGAAATGTGATATAAGTTTAGCTTCAACTCGATCTTTGAAGCGTTGAAGTTTTTCTTTCTCTTCAGTTTGACGACGTTCGAACTCTTCTTTTCTTTCTAAAATATTTGTGGATCATTTTTGAAAATCAGTTATGTTGATACTACTTACTTTTCTTTAGTATTTTTTCCTTTTCAGTTAAACTTGGAGGTTTGTCCATAGCATTCATAATAGAGCCTAATAAATCCATTTTGGGGTTTCAGGAATCTTGTAGACAGTCTAGAAATTCAAAACAAAAATAATATCAAAACTAACCTTTTTCTTTCTTTCTTATCTTCTCTTACATTGACAGACAATAGTTGTTGGTGCAACTTTCCAGCTGCATTCGAGTTGTCCTCAATCGAGCGGTTTCTGACATCTTTGAAAATAGCTGGATTTTCTGCTATTGTTTTGATACCGGAATAGGCATTTCCGTCGTTTCTAAACTGTTTGATTCCTATTCCACTTGCTTGCAAAAATTGTTGATATACTCAATATTATTCTTGACGTTTGTTTGATACAAGTAATTCTGGTTGATGCTGGTGAACAGCTTTAGTGTTCTATGAACTTTGTAACAGTGTTCTATATGAAAGTAGCTGTTTCGAGCGGGCTTTTTTTTCCAGTTCGTGTCGCAAAGTTACTTCTTTGCATGATCTACACTTCTTTGTATAGTTTATAGAACTACTTTTTTTTAAATCGATTGCCTCCTTCCTTTCTTTAGATAATTCCCATATTTTTTTATATCAAGATGGAAAAGTAGAAAGCCAAGACCTTTCTTTCCCTAAAACATTAACCTCTCCTGAGAATATACCCCCTTTCAATTTAAACAAGATTTCTTTGGACGGAATTCAATCAAATAAGCGAATAAATGTCATTACGACATCATTAATAATATGAGTAGATCAAACTCATTCAGTGGCATGTTGTAAGTTCACGAATGAATCGTATGTTTTTTATAATGTTATCCAGATTTGGTACTGAAGAACTAATAAGGCAGGATGTCTACCGGTAAGGATGATAGTGTTCCATGTGAGTGAAATTTTACTTCTTTCATGTATTATATTGTGTAGGAATCCAGTGAATGATATCTGATTCAGTTCCATAACGAATGTTTGACTGAATAGAGAAAAGTGTTTTTTTGTATAATTCAGTGTTCATATAAAAGTATTCGTTTCGAAAGTATTTTTCTTTCGTGTAATTCAATGTTTATATAAAAGTAGCTATTTCGAGAATGTTTTTTTTCAGTTTATATTTGCAAGTTACTTTTTTGCATAATCTACACATCTTTGTATAGAATTACTTTTGCATCCTTTCTTTATTTGGAAGATTCCCACCTTTTTCATATCAACATCAACCTTTCCTTTCAATTCAATGAAATAACGTTTATTATTAATATTTCTGAAACACCCTGCCACTGAGCGGAAAGAGTTTTTAACATAATTGTCAGAATACATAATTGTCAGAACCCTATTTGAAAGTGTAATGTGGAATACTTTCAGTGCTATAA
This sequence comes from Leptinotarsa decemlineata, assembly GCF_025532065.1. Lineage (NCBI taxonomy): Eukaryota > Metazoa > Arthropoda > Insecta > Coleoptera > Chrysomelidae > Leptinotarsa > Leptinotarsa decemlineata. The sequence goes on along the minus strand of NW_027412549.1, from coordinate 9,114,133 downwards.
TACCTATAAGCACTGATTGCTCGATCGGGCGTTAACTCGAATCCAGCTCAGAATGGATATCATGACAGCAGCTTTTTCTAAAAGTTCACATCCAAATTGTATATAGTAAAACCGTGTAAACCATGTGTATTAATATCAATATGGATCTTGGCATGTGTTAATAAATGGAAATCCTATCATATCTGTTGCAAATGATTTCAGTTAAAAAAGAAGGTGAAAAATAAGTCTGTGATGAAAACTATGCTTTTTTTCTGGTGTACGCGCCACAGTTTTCGTACAATAGCGTTATTCATAGTTTTGACTTCACATATAGGCTACAATATTACGCAACTATCGTTGCTGTTTTATAGATAGTTCTAATACTTTGTCATCAACCTATACCACATCTACTACTTTTGCATAATTAACATTACATTACTACATCGCGTTGTAACTGAGTTTGTTATTTCATTTGATTTAAAAAAATATTCTTCCTAGATTCTCATTTTCGATTTATTGTAACAAATAACATTCAATGATTATAGAATAATAGATTTCTATAAGGGCTTTAATAAAGATCTCTTTCTGAGAAAAGAAAAAGTTTTAGATTGAGTAATAACTTCTTTTAATTGATATTTCATCTCATTATTATTATAGCATCAGAAATTGCTTATTAAAAGGTAAGACCTTTGTAAAGGGCGGCAGCTGAATAGACAAGATATACTATATTCATTTCAAATTGTATCAGTGCACATTTTAACACTAATCATCAGCTAATCAATGTTTAGAATACAACATATCGAGTGGCGATTCTTACACATCTAAGTCAAATGCCCTCGTATATAGCCTGTCATCATGAGTCGTATGGCATGTAACCTTAGAGGCCCGTGGTTCAAATATTGCGAACTTAATTTTAGTTGACCTTATCGGTGGGTTGCTATCCGGGTCTGTATGACAGTAATAATATATATAATTATTTTTCTATGACTATTGAGAAGAGCGTCAATCGTATGACCGTTTCCTGTTAAGTAAGTACGTAATCTGATCCATAAGCCATACCTTCGAACATCACAGTTGACCAGATTCATAACTCATTAATAGAGGCCAATTACAGGCCACCCCGAACAGAATGGATTTTACATAGATTCAACAAAAAAGAAGTATATGAATAAATGTGAATGAATAGCAATCACACTTTAGAAGGTGAAACCTCGTTAGTCCTTAGCTCGCACAAGTTTCGACTTCTGAGAGTTGTCTTTCATAGGGGAGCGACGGCTGGTTAACGGAAAAACAGATTTTATCAGATTTTCACAGATGAATTACAACATTATAAAGCAATTTTACCAAGAATAAAAACGAAGTTTTCATAATCAACTCGAAGAAAATATCAAAACAGGCAGATCAAATTAAAATTTATATCTACATATATAACATTTTTTAACAGGGACAAAATTGTAGAATTTGGGACGATACGTGAGATCCAAGAGCGTCCAATGCATTCCGAAAAAAACATACTGTTTGGTGTGGATTTTAGGCTGGCGGTGTCATCGGTCCATATTTCTTTGAGAATAACGACGTTGGCCAGGCCAACACTGTCAACGGCGAGCACAATAGGTCTGTGATTTTCAACTTCTTTTGGCTTGAATTGGATGATCTGGACATCAAAGACATGTAGTTTCAACAGGACGGTGTTTCGTGCCACACAGATTATGCTATATTGGTATTCTGAGCGATTTGAGGGCATTGTCATCTTACGTCGAAGTGATGTGAACTGGCCATCGAGATCGTACTATTTGACAGCGTGAGACTTTTTATTGTAGTGTTTTCTCAAGTCGCAGGTATATGCGAATAAGCCACAAACCACAGCAGTCCTCAAAGCCAACATAACCTATGCCATCGGTCAAATTCAGCATGATTTATGCCTGATTTATGAAAAATTAGACGTTTCGGATGCGCTCCACCTAGAGAAGCCGTGGCGGACATTTGAACGATGTTATGTTTCACACACAAAGGACTACAAAATTTCGATGATACCACATACACACTTTGTTTTATTCAAATTTGAATATAGGAAGATGAAGGTGCAGATGAGTAGCATTATTCAGCTTATTGATTACAATCTGCCAGGACCTGAGCATATATAAACAAATATAATAATCAATAAAACGATTTATAATTCTGACGAAATTTATTGACTATAAATTCCTGGAATGAGTTGCTACATTAACTGAGAAGGTCAACCGCGACATAAGAAACACATAATGCTTGAAGAAAGTTGTTTCATGTCGAGGGATGACATAGAGCTCCAACTAATTGTGTACTCTTTGTAGTAGACCTTTTCACGAAAACTTCTTTGGGATATTGTTGTGTTCCAAGTTTTATAAATGAGTACTGCATAGTGGAGTTGAATTCTGTGCTTCAATTTTAAGATATTCATTCTATTATAATGTGGCTATATGTGCTGTCTTCTATTGACTTGTGAATAGCAGAAACGCAGGCATCAGTTTTATTTTTGTGGAATTCATTATGGACATGCCTATATTGCCTATCCATTACAAGAGGCCAATGTACCAATATAATAAAATGATTGCTGATATTTGTCACTCACCATGCCTTGCCACAGATCATTGTCTCCGATAGTGGCACCGAATTCAAAAACGGCCTTGTACAAATATTTATGGATACACATAAAATTTCAATTCACTACACTACCCCGGAAAGTCCACAATCAAACGGAATGATCGAACGTTTTCACTCGAGCGTTATAAAACATCTTCGATTATTATTGCAAAGTGAACATCAAGGAACATATGATCTGTGCACTATTAGGTTATAACAACAAAATCCATTCAGTAACGCGACAGAGCCCATCGATGTTCTCAAAGGAAGTTTTGAGAGTTAAGACACCTTCGATATTGACATCGAAAGTATTATACTGAACAACTACATGCAACAACGCCGATATAAAACAAAAGCCGTCCACCAAAAAATCAATAAAAAAGCTGTCAAACTGAAAGGAAGGACTAGGTATAAATAAACGAAAGACTGACATCACTATATGTAGCCTATCAAATTTCAAATTCAAATTTATACCAAAACAACAGGTGTTTGAAATAACACCTATCTAGATTTTTAGCACGTATAGTTGAATCTAATAATAAAGGAACAGTATCGCCACATCCTATATTACTGTTCACGGTAAGAATTTAAAACACATCCCAAAATCTCAAAGACATCCCGGGAATTATTTTCCTAAAACCGGAAAAGGCCAGAATCTCAACTAGTATTTACTACTTCCTGAACTACTACAACTTGACACCGATTGCGAAGGAAAAAGAGCAATTTGATGACATCACAGAAGCTCTCACAATCGGTCCAATTTACCCTCAGAAGAGCCCATCAATTTCAATCAAGCACAGAACCATAAAAAGTCTAGGGAACACCTAATGCATCATAATGTACAAGAAGTCTAACAGACTTGGCAGCATCAGAAAATCAACATCCGGAAATTTAGATCAAGAAGCTCAGCCATATGACTAAGCAATAGCATCACTACAGAGTGGGTATATACAGGGTGGGGCACCCCATACGACACGGTCCCTGTAACCCAAACCATTGATTTTTTTCGGGAATTTCTCCATTTCTTCATATGTATGACTGAGGCTTCAGAAGGATTTTTTTTAAGTCTGCAGGGTGGCTCAAAAAATTTCACAAATCAAAGTTGTGTTTTTTTAAAGAGACACCCTGTATTTCGTTACACTTTTAAATGAGTTCGAAAAAAATAATATCATTTCATATAAGGTACTATGTACTTAATTATAACCGTTCTCGAGTTATTTATTTATTTATTTGTAATACAATCCTTTACAGGACATAGCCCAATTACAGAGCAGGAACTAACAGAGTATAATAAATATATTACAAACAAGTGACTAAAGTCTACAAACAATACAAACTAGTGACTATAAAGACTACGCATTTTATATTTATAACAGGTGACAAAACAATCATTTAGGGAAGTGGGATTTTATATCTGACAATTTGCAACTGAATATATCTAAATTATCGCTAACAGAGTTTGTTATTTTACACATGGTATGGATTGGAGAATTCTCCAGGTGTGAGATGTTTTTATATAGAAAGTACTCGGGTGTCTGGAACAGATTCTAGAAATGCAAATATTAAACTTTTCCAGTAATGTTGGGCAGTCAACTAAGCCTATGATAATTTTATAGGTTAGTACAACACTCTAATATTCACGCCTTTTTTCGAGACTGGAAAATGTATGCTTTTGTAGCAATTCAGAGTACCTAGGTTGTTCGTATTGGAGGATAAATGACATCAGTATTTAGGCTTAACAGTTTTGAAAATAGTCGTTGAATTGCTTCTATTCTATCTGTATGATATTGATAAAATGGGCTCCACATAACTGACGCGTATTCTAACCTTTATCTTATGAAAGCATAGAATAGGTAGAGTTTTTAAGGTCGAAGTTTCTTTGAAATCACTACTGTTATGTGCAATTATTCCGTATAAACGACAGGAGAAGGTTACAACATTATCGATATGCCAATTAAATGATAGTGCAGTGTCAAATGTGACGCCAAGATCAGTAAATGTTTCTGGTCTCACCAGGTAAACGTTTTCTATCGAATAATCACAGATCAAGATGTTCGTTTTTAAACTGTATGACATGACCTTACATTTATCCGTATTTAGCGAATCATTCTACAATCACCATGGAATTGCTAGGTACAATTGGAAACTACATAACATCAAAATGTGTAGAAATCATCCCTTCGAATTTTGAGCAAGCATAAAAAAGGTTTTGAACTATTGATTTCGATAAAACAAGTTCCTTAATATTATACAGATTGTTTTGGTTGGTTACCGGGTTTTGCCGTGGTCTTCTTTGGTTACAATCTCCAAACGCTGTAACTGCAACTGCGACAATCATCTTCAGTGACGTGGTCAAAGTATTCTTTTTCGTATCAGCTGATATGCAGTTGACGCCAAAACCAATACCTAGTATAATAACAAAATACAACCAATCGACTCTTGAACTTGCATTGTTTATTCAAATGCTTGGCCGAATTTAAGAAAGGGGAAGTGGGGCTACTGACTAGGGCCTCCACAGGAAAGAGACCTCCACAATAAAGGTGAAAAAACATCCAAAATTTGATAGGTCAGCAACTTTTACGTTCTTCTTCCCAAACATTTTTTTGCATTTTTACAGAGAATACTTGCACAAACATATAATAATATTGTTATTGATATATCAGAAAGATATATCAAAGTTTGCATTTTTTATCAATGGTTGATTTGATTGAGAATTTCAGTGGCAATACTTTTTTTGTGTGTTATTTGTAATTTGTACCTATCAGATGAAGAAAAATTAAATAAGTAAACAAATCCGTGAAACGGTGTAGTCTGTAGGTCATACTTACAACATTCCACTTCTTTGGGCTCAAAATTTTAAAAACTCAGGAAATCACTTGAATGGAAATTTTTGAACGACACTATTCGATTTTCGACCGCTTACCTTTTTTTGAATTTGTTTCAATTTTCTTATAGGGGAGTTTAAGTTTAACTTTTATAAAAAATACTTTTGAATGGCCTCCAATCCTTCATTGCGCCAGGGGCCTTCACTCCTTCATTCCGCCAGGGGCCTCCACTCCTTTATTGCTCCAGGGCCTCCGGACTTAATCCGGCCCTGTTCTCATGGGATTTTTTTAATATTCAGTCTTAACTCGATACCTCTTACACGGGTTTTTTGAATAAAACGGACTCTTTAAAACGTATTTTTCAAAAATCAACCTATAAGAAGGGAGAAAATAACTATGTTTACACCGCCCTAATAAAAATGTTTTTCGAAATGACCACTGAAATGAAGTTATATAATCAGCGGAGTTATTGCCACTTATAGTAAATATACCTACCTTCAGATGCAACACAATCATATCTCAAAACCATTTCATCAATCTCATAGATTTCTATTTCTCGTACTCGTACTTTGTGTTCAGGAGTTGAACTTTTAACTTTTAAGATGTGATATAACCTATTACTAATGTTCATACGTATCTCTCAATGTTCTACAAGTGAATTGTCAATACTTTTTTCACATATATTTTTGTTTGTTTTCACATTCCTAACTCCAGTACTTGTGAAATCTGTATTGGCTTTATGATATCAAAAACCATTATAGAATCGACAATAGGTTTTGATTTATAGCTTTTTCACAGCTTTATTCCATGATGAAACTGCAAGTGCTGTATCGAAGCTCTGATCACCAATATGTTGGTGTAACCGACTATCGTGCGAGAAGAGTTTTTGCATCCCATGATTCGGATAGACATGATTCATAGTGTTACTTATTGTATGAAAGAAGTGTGGGTTTTTCAATCGTTATTATTTTGGGTGAAGTTAGTCATATGCAGATCGTTGTTGCGAACAGAGATTGTTAGTTTTGTTAAATTAATTTGGTGAATATATTTTGATAGAAACTCGCTGTTTTGTTTTGAAAAGATAGTTTACGGTATAGTGTTTACATTGGTTAATATGAACCAGTCAAAACCAGCCAAAGCTGAAGTATAATGATAACCCTTATCAGTACGTGAACTGAAATCACCATACAAACTATTTTTGTCAGTGTCAATATGCCTCATAATTTCACTTGAACGAAACCGAATGTGATTCAAATATTCTTGGTTTGTAATTGGCAGTTCACCATAATCTAGCAACACTTGACATTCAGTGGCTCGAATTTCTAGTGTGGATGAGTTTAATCAGCGCCCGATCCAGCTATTTCGCCGCTCCGGGCAAAATAATATTTGCCGCCTTTTACCCATGCGTTATTCCTATAAAAAAACCTATAAAAAGACAAATTTTTCCTGGCGATATTAATGAAACAAAATAAGTTTCGTTTTAAGATATTTATTCAAATCCAGCACAGCTTGAAGGACGCAGTGTGACCACATTTTATTTTTGTGATCTACTAAAATATGATGTGAAATTTCAGTGATGTCAATAGTAATATATTATATTCTAACAACTTTTGTGTAGGGTGTTTTTTTTTAACCATCTTTCAAATTTTCGCCGCCGAGCCTCCCTCAATTTTGCAATTTTGCCGTCCCGGGCAATTGCCCGGTTTGCTCCCCCCCTAGATCGAGCTCTGAGTTTAATATTCTCCTCAGAACACTCCTTCGCGATATCACATCCACCGCAAAGGTACAACTACGACCATCCGATCTAAATATCGCTCCTCTAGGGATATGAGATTCCTGCGTTTACGAAGGATTCAGCGTCCAGGATCTTACGGAATTTCTTTTTTGATTTTTTTTCGAAATTAATTTCATTCATTTATTTTTTTGTAATGTAACCCACATTTAATGTACTATATAGATAGATTTAGCTAAAGTATATAAACATATATGTTTATAGTAAGGAAATAAACAATAATTATAAACTATAACATAAATGTGTACAGACCGATATGATCTCAATGATATTCAAGATTTCGTCCATAGCTCTTTATTTGTCTTACAAATGAACTTTTGATCTTGTTTTTTATTGTACCAATTTCCTTCAATACCCTTTAATGACATATACATACCACATATTTTGCCCCAAATATGTATGCTCGTTCAAAACAAAACAACTAGCACTCTGGCACCTTTCAATATCGTTTTCAGACAATTTTTTAACTTCGATGAAATCAGAAGTTACCTAAAAAATTAATGAAATTTACTATTGATTACGATTCAAATTTCATTTCGCATTAAATGGAATTGTATGTTTAGTGTTGGCGCTTAATGTTTTCAACTTGTAATAATGTTCGAACATAAATTTTGCAGATTTCTGAATGAATTCTCGATCTAAAAATCCTCTCGGTGAATTTCTCAAAAAAAAACATTTCAAATGTACCCAAGTGCATAATTATCTATTCACAAATTTTTTATACTTTTACATTTTTTACTAAATGTTGGTTTACTTGATAAAAAGGATGAAATAATCAACTTTCCTCTCGTTTTATCAAGGTGTCACAGAGTCCGAATTTTTGTCTTGATAGAAGACTTTCTATATTAGCGTAGGGGCTTGCGCCTCAATTGGTTGGCAACACTGGAAGTTATAAGTCTGTGATTGTGTCATATGTGATTACATATCTATCATTTCATTCATCTAAAATTCATTCAAAAGTCAAAGATCAATGATTATTGTTGGTCTATGATTTGGGTTGTTGTAATGACCTTTTCAACTATCTAAAACAGTTTTATTTTATTAACAGTCAAGGGCCAACATTATCCTGGTCAAGATTTCAGAAACCACATGTACTTTCAGAAAACATGAATAGCATTCAACCAAAAACTACCTCGACGAGGACGAGGTTTGATAGTTTTAATACTATCAACGAGAAGCCAGTGGATGATATTTCTTTACATTTTTTTTACAAGCCTCACACCATATCACTTTTAGTGTTGTCTATTGGATTTGTCATTTACTTTGCCTTTGTTAGGTAAGTTGAACTACCCTTAATATAATTTGAATTTTTCTTGATAGACTTAAGTTATCATTCACTAAATAAGAATATACCATAAAATGATGGTGGTTTTATAAAGCAACCACTTTAGGTATTCCTTACTTCATATTTATATTTGACAGGATGTAATTTATTCTTAACAGAACTTTGCTGATTTTTGCTGAACAAGCTACATTGTCCCATCGAATTAATGTAGTTTCCGGTTGTAGTTTCTAATTAGTACATACAAAAATAATTGGTTGTATTTTATCCCAGTTGATCAGGAATCAAAAGTTTCAAGTCGTAAGGTTTCATGGTCATGGTGTGAATGCCATCATTTGATATTAAATACCTCCAAATCTGTTTCGATGAAATTTTATAACAGAAAAAATAATATTCCAGATGGAGTTTACATTACTGATGGAATAACGATGTCACATGATGTTAAATTTCTAGGAACCATGTTAGATGAATCTTTAAATTGGGATTTACATATTGATGGGGTTTGCAAGAAACTTAATGTAGTATTCTTTGCGATTGAGCAAATGAAATTGCTTGTAAATAACAAAAATGTCTTAAGTATATATTTTGCAATGGCATATCTGCATATTTCCTTAAATATAATGTCATGGGGATATGATAGAGATCTTGAGATAGAATATTTGTTTTCCAAAAGCGCATTATAAGACTGATTTTTAATATGGATTGTCGTGATAGCTGCAAACCTATTCTTTTAAGGGAAAATATATTATCAGTTCCATTCATACATACATTCAAATGTGTGACTTATGTAAGAAATAATCTTGCATCTTTTGAAACGAATGCTTCCATTCATATCATACACATCATGGTGGTATGTTAAGGATACCCTCGCACAAATCAAATAAATTTATAAATTTTCCAATATACAATGCCATCTCACTTTACAATAAATTACCTGATTCAATCAAGGAGTCAAAATCACATAAAATTTTTAAGAATAATAGGAAACTATTAATAGAAAATGTTTTTACAGTTTAAAAGACTATTGGAGTAATAATTCCTGGGAATAATTCCCAATGTAATATAATATATTAAATTGTAGCATTTGTATATTAGGGGTCGTGTTTTATGTTTTTATACTTATATTTTATCTTTATTATTTAATTTGTTATTCAAGTATGACTAATTATTATTTTCATTCTTAATATGTATATAACATATAGTACAATTATTGACTTACCATATGTACTTTATGTACCGAAAATGGTTAATAAAATTATTATTATTATTTCCATTTGTTACTACTGTAAACTACCATAAATATATAAGGGCTGGCATGGGAAAATCATAGACTCAAAAGTCAGTTAAACTTTACTAAAATTACATAATAGTAGGCACTAAATTCTCAGAAAAATTGCTTTGAAACAAAAATATTCTATATATTTTGTCATCTTCTAATGAAATGTATTCAGCATTCATGTATTAAATGAATACAAAAAAATTGAATTATATTCTGTGACAAAAATTTATAAATGGCAACATTGCGTACATAGAGATGTTTGTGGGGCAGAAAAAAGAATGGCAGATTAAATTTGCTGTAAGACAGAGAGAGATATGAATATTGGTCCATCAGCTGAGCAACCTTAGGTCAACATATTTTTTCTTTGATTTGTTATTATAATTAAGTTATAAAGATATATAGTCCGTTCATAATTTGTCGATAGCACAAAATGAGGGCCCAAGTCATAAAACGGTCGTAAAACTCGTAAAATCATAGGCGGAGGTTCCTGAGGTGTTTATTCATTAAATATAAAGCTTCAGTTTATATTCGAAACTTGCCTTGAAAGGGTGAAGTTGTTACGAACGAAAATAATTTTTGGTTCAGTACATTTTTTAATCGCATTTAATTTACGGCTCGTTGGTGTTTCGACGTCTACGGCAGTAATTAACGTCTCTAATATTTATTTTGCGAATTTTGTGCAGTGCGTGAGTAACTTTTTTTCATATTCCTACAAACATATACGTACCTTTCGTTCCTGCTTGTTTTGTTTGATTGCTTGCGATGGCTTCGTCATCATCATCAACATCATCAAGTTTTACACCGGTACTGTTGCGTACAGTCAGTAAGTCTGTCTATTCACCAAGAGAGAAGACTATTATTTTGAACGTTCACGATGCTCTGGTTTCTCAGAATCCCACAAACACTGTTCAGAACATAATCAAGAGTTGTGCCAACATGACGGGCGTAGGGGAATCAACAATATATAGGTTCCTATCAGAAAGAAAAAAAAAAGTATAGCTAACCCAAATACAAACGAATACTTAAAGAGGGGGAGAAAACCTATTGAAATTGATGAATTTGCCAAAAATGGTATTCGAAGGAAAATTCACGAATTTTTTTACAAAAAAGAAATACCCAACTTAAACAAAATTTTACAAGAAGTTTGAGACGACCCGGATTTGCCTCATGTCGGACGAACCAAATTGTGGCAAGTTTTAAAAGAATTAAATTTCCGGTGGGAGAAATCAGACCGAAAATCACTTTTGATTGACCGGGAAGAGATAATATGTTGGAGAAGAAAGTATCTAAGATCTATACGAAAATTTCGGGCTGAAGGAAGGCCAATTTACTATCAGGACGAAACGTGGGTAAACGCAGGTCATACTCTCACAAAAATTTGGACAGATAAAAATATATCAAGCTCTAGGCAAGCCTTTATGGAAGGTTGGTCTACTGGTATTTCCCCACCCTCTGGTAAAGGCAGTAGATTAATAGTTTCTCACATTGGCAGTGAAAAAGGATTTGCTAAGCATGGTTTGTTGGAATTTGAAATCAAAAGCACAAAAGACTATCACGAGGAGATGACAGCTGATGTTTTCGAAGAGTATTTTGAGCAGATGATTGAACATATACCACCAAACTCAATTATAGTATTAGATAATGCACCTCATCATTCACGACTAGTTGAAAGACTTCCAACGACTGCGTGGAAGAAACAGGATATCATTGACTGGCTGCGGAATAAGTCCCTGCCTTATGAAGATGGAATGGTTAAAGCAGAACTTTTAAAAATTGCCCGGCAACACAAATCTAAGTTCAAGAAATACGTAGTTGACAAAATGGCGGAAAGACGAAACATCACAGTCCTTAGACTTCCACCCTACCACTGCGAATTAAATCCAATTGAACTCATTTGGGCACAAATGAAAAGCTATGTGGCTAGAAAAAATACGTCATATAAAATACAAGCTGTACGTGAATTGTAATATGAGTCTTTACAACATATTACAGAACAAAATTGGCGAGATGCAGTAAGACATGCAATAGAAGAAGAACAAAAAATGTGGGATCTTGACAATATAATTGATGCGACTGTAGAGACACAACCGCTAATTATTAACCTGCAAGACGACTCGGATTCCGAAGATGATCCTGTTTATTTTGAATTTGAATAGTTTTGTAAGTAATCGTAGTTTATATCATTTAAAAAAGGTATTAATTAAATAAATGTATCTTTTACAAATTGCAAGTAACTTATTATTTTTGAATAAAATAAAGAAATTTTTTTAAAATAAAAATACAGTTTACAGTACCTACAGTTTAAGAATATTAATATATTTATTTATTTAAAGTAACTAATGTTTTAATCATATACTCTATGACACTGGTCACTCATTTCCATTCAAAATACCTACATAATCGGATTAAAACTTTTATAGCTGTATTGTATTTCTTCAGATACAAGGTGGGTTAGTCGAAAACATCTTAAACTGCCAGTTTTAGTTTGGTTTTTGTTATTATATCATATTAGCTGTCCTCTCTGTATTTCAGTTCTCTAATGAGGGTCAAACTTGCAGTGAGCTATCAACAAATTATGAACGGACTATAGGTCTGTTTCAACACTGGTAACAGTTTTGGAATTTCTGTTATAAAACTGTATTTGGAATTTGGAAATACCTTTTTCAATAATAATATAATAAATATTGATATTTTTGTATAAAAGTGGAATAATACAATTTCTATAAATTTAATCCATTTCTTAGAAGTAATAATAACTTCACAATATAAAGTACCTACATTTCTAGGAAAAAGATTAGCAGTAAATGAAAAAAAAATTATATCAGGTAAAAACCAAGGGATTCATTGGAGGGCTGAAACAAGGGCAATGTAATTATGAATCAGTTTAATTTTGTGCTATGAATTGTGAGCAATGTGGAAAGTGAAAGCAGTCAAAGCTAAAATGTTGCATAATGACGTAATTAATATGTGTAGTGATTTAACTAAAGTGTCGACGAGAAGTGTTCACAGAATTCTTAAAACCTTTGAAGAAATTGAAGGTAAACGTGATAATCTAAAGACATTGAAACTAGAGAAAGAAAAAAAAATCAGCTTGATGATTGCACCAAATATGCTATTCTTAGGAAATTCCATTTATTCTTTTTCCTAAATGAAATCCCAAACTCCAAAAAAAAGTCGCAGCCAAAATAAGTTTTAATGAATCGATGCCCAAAATATCACAACGTGTTTTGTTGCACACATTGAAGCGAATGAAAAATAAATTTATGAAAAGAGGTAGGAAGAGTGCTCTTATAGAAAGAGAAGAAATTGTTTTGTGGCGGAGAAATTACTTGAAAAAAATCCGATAGTATCGTCTTGAAGGTAGAAAGATTTATTATCTAGATGAGACTTGGTTGAATCAAGGCCATACTGTTTCAAAAGTATGACAAGATTTAGAAACAAAAAGTTGCCGACAAACTTTTATTGAATGCCTCTCAACACCATTAAAACGCCAGTTGACAAAGGACGGAGGCTCATAATAACTCATATAGGCAGCAATTCAGGTTTTTTTTGAAAACTGCTGTTACTCTTCAAATCCAAGAAAACTAGCGACTACCACGAGGACATCGACGTGCAAAAGTTGGTTTTTCAAGATTTTACCAAACCTTGAACCAAACTCTATCATTGTCGATGACAATGCCTCATAATACAGCAGACAATGGGGAATGTTCCTCCTGACGAAAATCAATTAGTTTTCATAAAAGAGCTTTAAAACAACGCATTTTAAACTTATCATTTCAACCTTTTTCTTTAAAAAATTATTTAAATACTTAAAAAAGAGGAATGAAATAATGCATTCAACATTTAACGGGATTCGTTTATATTTCACCATTTGGCAACATCGGTCATAGCTAATAGGGGACAATGAATCTGTATGAGACAAACAAAGATGACACATTTCAGAGGCGTCCTGTTCTGTTTACTTATGTTCCGAGTTCCGAGACATTCTGTGACATGTGAAATTTTGTGCACCTAACCTATCTTCCTCTATATAAATAAATAACAAAACAACTGTTGTTTATGTGGCTTTTGGAGGTGATATTGAACTATAATTTATATTTTGCCTTAATTGTTGATTTGTAAAAATAATTTTTCTTTTTTAAAGTAGAATATCTAGGTACGTATAAATTATTTTATCTTGATATTGTTGCCAATATGTGAATTAGAAACAAATCCCTTCAAAAATTAAAACCCAACATTTGAAACATCAATTTGAATACTTTTCGAAGTGAATTTTAAAAACTCGTGAATTAAACTCAACTTTATTTTGTTCAAACTTGCATTTGCTGTAATAACTCAAATTGAGGAACATTTCCCATTGGAGCAGTCACCAAGAAGTGCCTGGAAAAAAACTGATATCATAAACTGGCTGCCTCAAAAATATTTACCATAAGAAAATGATATGTAAAAAGTCCAATTACTCGATATTGCAAGCTCGTGAGAGGAACATAATTGTACACCGCCACCCCCCTTACCAAAGTGACGAGGGAAAACTCGACTTTTAAAATGGATAAGGTAAAAAGCCTACTAGCTACTGCAATGGAAAATGTCATATCCGAGTCATGGTAAAAATGCATTAGACATACAATAAAAGAAGAAGACAAAATGTGGGATCTCGACACTAAAATGAACATTGTAATTGAACCATTGATTATTACTTTGAATAATAGCGATCGCGATAGTTGCTTATCATTCGACAAGTTTCCTTCAGAGGATAATGAAAAATACAAGACTGTAATTTTAAACTTTTTGCTGTGGTAGTGGTTTATGTGATTATTTCTTTTTGCGGTTATTTGCAGAATTCCACAAAAAATCAAGATGAACCACTTAGGGTCAATTTTACATAAATTATATGGAAACTTTTGCTGAAACGACATTCTTGATTTTTTTGTGAAATGCTGCCAATAATCGTATAAACTATATGATTAATGTAAATGTGAAAATTTGAATTTTGGTCTGAAAACTTGAATTCATGCCTTATTTTTGATTATAAACATCACTCATCATTTTACAAAACTTTGTGTAAAATAACAATGGTACCTACTTTTCTCATGAAACACTTTCAGGCTTCATTACTTTACTAACACCCTGTACATCCGATCTCGATCCTATTTCCTAGAAGATGCAAATTTTTTATAAGAATGACGTTTTATCATGAAATTAATAATACAGAGACGATCTTACTTATTTTTTCTCTGCATTCAATAATAAATCGTTGTTATTGAAGTAATATGATATTCAAATTACTATTCTACTATTTTGTATCTGGTGCAGATATTACTTGTGAAAAGTCATCTACACGAATGGTAACTACTGATATGATATCATTTACATAGAGGATACACAGCAGAGGGGTTATTATTGAACCCTGTGGTACCATACTTAGATTCAGAAACTCAAAATTGACTATAAATTTCATTTATTGTATTGACAGAAATTGTTTTCTACTTTCAAGAAATGAAGTCATCCAACTGCAAAGAACCCCTCTTATACCATACATTTTTAATTTTGCATTTGTTATGATCAACACATTCATATTAAAATATGTTTAGAATGTTTTTTCCGTTAATCAGCTATCGCACCCCCTACGAACGACAACCCTCATAAGTCGAAACTTGTGCGAGCTAAGGACTAACGAGGTCTTACCTTTTAACGTATGATTCTCAACACGGGTTGGACGATAGCAAGTGAGAATCTAGCGTTCAACCTGGGACTTGAACCATCGACTCACAAATCGGCCGATTGACTGAGTGAACAAAGCACCCACATTGAACCGCCCGGCTACCGACCGACCGGCTATTAAAATCACAAAAAATCACGGCTGGGCTTTCCCCTCCATTAACATATCCCAGAATTTTATTTAATAATGAAAATATTGCCGTATTTGTTGTTTTTATTGAAATCCATGGTGCATTTGACCTGAAATGAATTGTTTATTTAAAAATGAACAGAAGCGTTCAAGAAAAGCATATATACTTTAGAAAGTTCACAAGCTACCAAATAAGGCAATAATTTTCCATTGATGTTGGTTCCCTTTTTTTGAAAATGAGTATTACTTTTCCGGAACTAATTTAATTAATTATTTAATTACTACAATTACTAATAACTCTTTTGAATATGAATTTAAAAGGTATTTCAAACCTAAAAATTATCCCCGTTTCAATTTCTAACTGAAATACTTCTGCTACATTGAGTAACAGAATTTGTATCTACTTTTCAAATTGATTGGTGTTGCATAGTTTAATTGACACCTCGATAAATTCATTATATTATCATATATGTCAAACCTTCAGATATTGGGTAACTTTTTCTAATTTCAGAGACACAGATAACATTGAAAACAACATCTGGACAGGCCTGAAGGTGTGCTGCTATTTTTTCCTTATAATATCAGTCTTGGCATTTCCAAATGGACCCTTTATCCGCCCCCACCCAGCAGTATGGCGAGTGGTATTTGGTTTGAGTGTGATCTACTTATTGGTTTGCCTTTTTGTACTTTTCCAAGACTACAAGACAGTCAGGAATGTTCTTTTTTGGATGGACCCTTCATTGAAAAACTTCAGTATAGATTTGGATAAGGAATATGGTGTTAACTGTTCGGACATAACAGTTGAAAGGATCTGGAGCCATGTCGATGTTTTTGCTGTGGGTCATTTTTTTGGATGGATGTTCAAAGCTGTTCTTATTAGACACATGGGTATTCTTTGGGCAATAAGTTGTATGTGGGAAATCACAGAACTAGCTTTTGCCCACTTGTTACCAAACTTCATTGAATGCTGGTGGGACGCACTCATTTTAGATGTCTTAATATGCAACGGTTGTGGAATTTGGTGTGGAATGTTCTTATGCAAAAAACTTGAAATGCGTGAATATAAATGGGTTAGCATAAAAGATATCCATAGTACAAAGGGAAAAATCAAACGAGCCATGTTACAATTTACCCCTGAGAGCTGGACTTCTGTTAGATGGTTAGACCCAAAGTGTTCCTATATGAGAATATTTGCATTGTGTCAGTTGGTTGTATTTTGGCAAGTGATCGAACTCAACACATTTTTTATCAAGCATGTATTTGAATTGCCACCTTCTCATTACTTGGTCACAGGGCGGTTGATTTTGGTAGGGGTTATAGTGGCTCCATCTGTGAGACAGTACTACTGCTATGTAACAGATACTTCATGTAAAAGAGTAGGTACCCAGTGTTGGGTGTTTGGTTGTATAATGGTATGTGAGGCATTGATTTGTATAAAACACGGACAGTCACTGTTTGAGAGGACGCAAGTGGTTAATTTGATTATTTGGATGTTCATTATGTTTATAGTGTCAGTTGGTTGTGTGATTGGTTGTGTTTTGTATAATAAATACATACCAGAATATTTTGAAAGGAACCCTTCAAAGATGAAGATTTCTAGCAAAATGCAAAATAAGAATGGATTTGGAGTGAAAAATGAATGAAATATATGATAGACATGAACCTTGGGGACTGATATGTTAAATTTTTAATGACTTCAACTGGATTGAGGATCAATTTAAATTTCTTGTGCTTGTACTTGAGACATATTTTCATGACAAAAATATTAGGCGATATTTCCTTTCAATTCTGGTGTTATGATATTTTGCTGATCTGTCACTTAAAAATCTCATTTTATCAACATCTAAAAAGTTTCCATCGATTGATATTCACACTTGTTCTAGTCCCTTTAGCAAGCCATATGAACTTAAACGATTTGTTTATTATTGTTGATATGTTTTTGGAAACTTTATGAGATTACACAGTTACACACCTATGCCCCCATCAGATAGGATTATGTTATTTCTATAAAAAAATATTAAGGCATTCACTTGGTTCATATATTGATGATTTCAATGGTTCAGGCCAATGTATTCAGTCAGGAAGAGCAAAGTTATTGACAAAGTTGACCTATCTGCTGGGAGTTATGTAATTTGTGATAAATGAGAGTTATTTGTTACTTATTGCTAGATCATTTTTCACATTTGTAAATATAGATTAAAAATTGATGTTACCAAAGATTACAATAAATCTTCCAATAGATAATGTGTTTTATTGTTTTGATTTGTTCAAGTATGTGTTCAATCTACAGATGAACTTATATTTATGCTACCTGATTAGTTCTCAATTCATTTTACACCTACTGTGAGCTCAACCCTATATCAATATAACCATGTTGTGAATGAGAAATGAAAAAATCTTACCAGATAGTCCTCTGATAATAGGCCAGTTTCATTGTAAACTTCAGAAAGTGTGTTGCTTAGTAAGTATAGCAACATACTCTACTCTCAACAACTAGTAGTTTTTGGTTAATAAGTACTTTATACCCTTTGAGAATTGATTTTGTCACTTATTTGAATGGGTTAAACAATATAAGAATGAGAACCTGCAAAAGTCGAGATTTGTGCAAGCTAAAGATTAACAAGGATTTTATTTTTCAACATGTGATTCCTAGTGTGAAACAGATGATACACAGTGACATCTTCTCAGAGAATTATAGAATTGTCTGCTGGATAAATTTGCAAATTGAAATATAGTGTCACTTTTACTCTTGAAAAGGATGCTAGGTCGAAGCCCATATCTTTCCTGCGAGTGTGTCGGCATTATTGTAGGGTGAGTGGTCACTGTATCCGAAAATCGAGTGCACTGAGAATAAGATATAGCGTACTATGAACGACAACCTTCTGCATTTCGACAATGATTTCTGCAAACTTCCGGTTATCAACAAGCGAGTGTATGGACAAAACATCGTTCTGTCCAGAATTCCTACAATCAGGATAATTATTTCAACAAATTGTTTTTGCTATTTTATCCGTTATTCCGCCCCTTTTAAGAGGATAATCGGAACTACTAATATCGTCTTACTAAGATGAACGGGAAGGACTATCTACGTCACGCTTATTGGTATCAGCCTGAAGGTGGAGAATGAAGAGTTCAAATGAATTTGTCATTTTCCATTTCCCGCAACGGATTCAATATCCCCAGCAATAGGAAAATCCAGTTTTCGTCAAAACAGTAGGAGTGCCGAAGGTGGTACCTACCTAATTTAACAGACAAATCCATAATATTTTTCTTTTAAACATGGACTAAACACTTATAGAAATTGACAAATACGTATTTCGTAAGATAACATGAAACATAATAAAAAATTTAATTTTAAATACAAACACGAGTACACGTGTTCCTATACATATACATTAATCTAAGCAGGGACGTAGCGAAAAGAAAAACCAGGGGGGGGGAGGGAATCCACATTTTGTCAACCCCACCAGCAAAATTTCCCAACTTACGAAAAAATGAAAGCCGAGGGATTAGTTATTACTATGATATATTAATTTTCTTACTTAGATATCCAAAGATTGGCTGAATGCTTATGCCCGTCAGGGTATGAACAAACAAAAGTAAATTTTGGTAATTATAAAAATAATAATGTGTTAGGAATCACACGTTAAAAGGTAAGACCTCGGTAATCCTTAGCTCGCACAAGTTTCAACTTTTGAGGGTTGTCGTTAGTAGAGGGCGACAGCTGGTTAACGAAAAAACAGATTTTTTTAAACAGAATTATCCTACTTTGGATCAAGGTCCTTGGTCTTCCACCATATCCACTGTGTATAGGAATATTCAATACAAATGAAAGGAAACAACACTTAAATAATATTGTGCTTATTGTTTTCTACTATTATTTTTTCTATCTTCACGGCCCGAAATTTCCCAACTTTTCCAAGTCGAAAAAACAGTGAAAAGTTGGAAATTTTGTAAAATTGTCACTTCAAAATTTGTGGACTGTTCAGGACTGTTCTCTTTCTTCGAAGAAATTAAACTTTTTTGAAGTTTTCAAACAACTCAGAAGTATGGGATCTCCAAGTTATGCATGTTGGGAAATCCCAATCTTCTCCTGGTTCTTTCCTTTTTCTTATTACCTCTCCTTTTCTTTTCTCTCATTTTAATTTTTGATTTTTTTTTCAATTTTTTTACTATTATTTTTTTTATCTTCACGGCCCAAAATTTCCCAAGTGAAAAAAGCAGGAGGGGAGGTTCCTCCCCATGGCGACGGCCCTGCATCTAAGTCATCTATTGCGCCTCGTTTTCTCTTCATTTTTTTTTTCAATTATTGATTGTTGCACATGGAAGGGCCACATTAATTATTTCTTTTTTATATTTCCAACCTAAAAAACGAATTTAAGTTTTCTCCATGATTTAACTTCGTGATTGGGAATATGTTTGGGAGAATAGGGTAAGTAATAATTTAGAAAACGTCCAAATTTCAAGTTTCAAATCGAAATTCCCAAATTGCATTATGAAAAGTGAGGTTGAGGCTTTTCACTTCCTGGGAGTCAAGTTCCAACTGTCGCGAGGCGAGACAGTCGTCTACAAACCTGTGTGGAATCGCTGGAACTAATCACATTATTATCGATTTAAGATAGATATAGTTACTGTACATTGTGGATTTGAGAATATGATGAACATCTAAACTTTAATCCATCAATCAATAGAAAGAAAAAAATTTTGGTGATGAGCTCATCGTTGAACTAGGAACCTTGAATACAACCGGATAAAGATTCATAGACCCTGGTGTTTACCCGGATTCGCTTTAGTTTTACCATAGTATAAAGATAATTATACTACGGTTTTATCAAATATTCTCAACCCAAGAAATGATATTGAACTATTTTGTGTTTAGATCTTCAATTTATCGACCATAATATAAAAAAATATTTCACCTAATCAATTTATTCCTAAATGTAAACATTGAAAATTAAAGTGCCAATTTAACATTGTCAAGGTGTGTTACTTGGGTTGTACTCAGCACCTCAGTGAGTAAATGCTGAAATTTATTGGATTTCTTTATTATTTCTTCATCAAGAATGCAGTTGGTCGGATTTTTTGACAAGCAATCACACCAATGATATTCTATGCATCTTGAATAGGATATTCACGCAACGTCAATCGACATATTGACAATTACTGTGAATGACGTAAATGAGAGAAGTGAAGAATTTTCACAGAATACAGAATAATGTAGAATTGTCCCGTCAAACTGCAAACATCAAAAACAAACAAAAAATATGGCAGCCGAAATTAAACCTGCAACTCAATCAAATGAGAGATTCTGCACAGCGAAAAAGCCTGTTCTATTATCAAAACTAGATTCTTGTAGCGACGATATTAATGCAGCCGTTCTTATACCAGGGGAAGAAGGAATTATCAGTGTTTCAGATGATAAGTGAGTAAAAATTGCATTATTTTTCCATGTATCATTTATTCTTTTAAGGACGGTTCGAGTATGGCTCAAACGAGACTCGGGTCAGTACTGGCCCAGTATTTGTCAATACATGCCAAGTGGGACGACTTCTATTTATTACACTGTTGAGACCAAACAACTTTTCATAGGACAAGAAAATGGGACTGTTTCAGAGTTTACTCTGGCTTCTGATTTCAATAGAATGATACCAACCAAAGAATATTTAGCACATCAAGCGAGAGTTACAGAAATTATATTTGCCATAAATTGTGAATGGGTCTTGAGTGTTGGTAGAGACAAGGTGTTTTCGTTCAACTGCACCCAAACTGGTAGAAATATTGGAACATTTAATGCTGAGGCATGGTGTACAGCTTTGCAGTATCCTTTTTCAATTCATATAGCCTTACAACTTAGCACTTTTAGAGTACCAATCACGTTGACTGCTACAGTTATCAACTTACTACTCTATGAAAACCTTTTGGTCCTGACTTACAGTAGTTGCACAGTTTTAGAAAAAAATAAAAATTTGACAGATGAGGTATTATACAAGTATTACGTAAGCAGAATTTTAGTCATTATTAGCCCCCACCCTCCTCTTTGTCAGCGAAAGTAAAGAAATCTCCCCCTGCTCACATGAACATCAATATATATGTTGAAAGTAAGTGAAGCAAAGTCTTGTTGGTTATTACGTAATACTTTAATGACTCCGAATGTGAATCTCCTGACTACATTTTAGAGGGTTATTTATCATCTTGATCGAAACAGAGATTGATGTCGAAGTAAAATTTCGAAAAGTTATTATTAAAGAAATCATATGGTGCAAAGTTACTGGTTACACTGTATGAATTAGCATCAGCAGTTGGGGTATTTTTTTGGCGAGATGTTAATGACTCTCTGTCATTTATGGACAATCATGGCTATCAGCAGTCCGGTTAGCCATGTAACGTAGCAGAATCAACTTATCTTCAACTAGAAAATTTCTCTCAAGAAGAGTATCTAGTTGAAGTTCAGTTCAAACACACAATCTTTGGATCGGGAGTCAAACTTGTAACTGCTTGTGCTAATTCTCTGTTACCTTGTTTTTTTTTATTGAAATGAACATTGAAATCACATCCGACATATGCAATTGAATGAATATCCTTAAAATCATCAGCTTTTTTGATAAATGATGATACAACAGCTGATCAACAGCACTTTTTGAAAAAAAAAATATGAATTCACACAGTAACTCACTGAGGTGAACCAAAAGTTTGCCATTTTTACATCCGCCTAAAATTCCCATCAACCATTTTATTTTTTCTCAGATTGTGGAAAGTGAAAATCCTCAAAAAGATCAATCAAAAAACTGATTTCCTCCACAAGAAATGACTTGTTCAATGAAATACATTTATTTCTGTATATATCCATCGTGATTATAAGGTGTTGATCATTAACATCTAAAGATTTATCTTTGTAGTACACTTTACCTGTTATAGTCACCTCTGAATAATTATCCTTACTATCCTCAACATTCACAGATTTGACGCACAAACCAAACATGCTTTTGTTGGAGACTATTCAGGACACATAACTATGCTAAAACTAGACAATAATGGGGCTACTGTGATCACAACATTGAAAGGCCATTCAGGGTCAATTCGATCACTTGCTTGGGATGGAGACAGACAAATGCTCTTTAGTGGTTCTTTTGATCATACTGTGATTGTATGGGATATTGGGGGACAACAAGGCAATGCTTATGAACTACAAGGACATCACAACAAGGTACAGTTCTAAAAAATGTTCATTAACTGTTTTTAGTTTTTGGGAATAAAACTTTTCAATATTAGCAAGGACATTACAACAAGGTACAGTTCTAAAAAAGTATTCATTAACTGTTTTTAGTTTTTTGGGAATAATACTTTTTAATATTAACATGTTTTTCCTATATTGAGCTTCTACCCAGGAAAAAATGCGTTTGGCTGAAGGTGTATTCAATTTTTCGTATTGTATATAACTTGGTAGGATTGAAAAATGATTACCTCTCTGATTTTTCTTTATTTATTCAAAGACATCTGACAGGTGGTTTCATTATTCCTTTTTGATGTCTTGAATGATTATTAGTTTTCAATAAAATTTATTTCATATGAGTACCTGTAAATATCTAAATTTAAACCAATCTTATAAAGAGAAAATGTTAGTTTGTTTGCAATATATCAACACATTAGATACAAAGAAGTGTAAAGGAACTGAAAAATTTTTATTGGGTTAAATTAGTCAGAAACTTGCCTTATTCATAAATTTTGTCTATAATTGAAGTTAATGATCTGAACGTTTTTCATATACCTAGCTTTCTTAAAATTACAAACGTATCGGAACTTGAATGTACATATTTCCAATCGAGGCATTTTCAAGCAATATTTTTTTAGGTTTTGGAAACGGAAATAAATTATTATACAGAACGTTAACCATTTTGAGAAAACTGAATTAATAAAAAAATTCAAATCATTTATAAGTGAAATTTATAAATTTGTAAATTCACCAAGAAAATCATATGGTTTATATTAAAATATAGCTTTTCAGGTTGGGTTTGCCCTTTATTATCTAGATTCTGAATATATGTTGTATTCATAAACACACTTTAATGTGAGATATTTACTTGACAGTTTACGAAACCGCGACACATTTTCGCTATAAAATGCATCTGCAGGCGTCAACAATACTCACGTATTGCAGTTTTGTAAACTGTTAAGTGATAATCTCACATTGAAGTGTGTTTTTCTTGAATACCTTATAATGGATTTTCATCTTGGGTTGTATTATATTCTCCAAAAATTTCATAATACTTACAAAAATGGCAATAATGTATGCCAAGGTATCAAAAATTTGCCTATTAAAGTCAATAAATTTAATTATTTAAAACATTTAACTAGATAATTCATAACATTTAAATGAACAGTTCAAAAATGACTTTACAAAACGTTCAAAGGTGCGAACTCGTTTCCTCCTCTTCATAAAAGAGGATGTATGCATCTCCACTCACAAGCGATTTTGGTGAAATTGGTGACACTTGTGAATCATTGTATTCGTGTCACGTGCCATTATAAGGATGTCTGCAGAATGCTGTATAATGTCCGCTGTAGGTAGACCCACTGTGAAAGGAGTCACATTATCTGCTGCATAATTGTTTATATCTAATCCATCTAGAGGAAATTCGATGGCAACATTTAACTTGCCTCTAAATCTTTCTCTTAGAGAAAATCTTTTAAAATGAATAACTAAAATATGGGGAAACTTATGGATCGATAGAGACTTCTTCTTTCTTTGCAACTTGAACACGTCGGTTTTTCATGTCTATCCAAAGTTTCCTCTCTTGTGAAGAAATCCAAGCACTGTGATAAACTCAATTGGTTAGTTCTTTCTGGTACGGGGAGTGACAAATCCCAGAAAGGATTGAAGGTTACAAATGAGTGTCCACAATGTGTGCACTTCATTGTGGATTTTATTTGACTAACGAAATTATCTACAATCTTAGAGTTATATGTACTCAAATAAATCGGCCATGACTTCTGTGCTTTTTCGCTGTCGCCCAATAAATTGTTTTTCTCACAGCGTTGAGTAAATTAGCTATAAAAAGATGGGGTAAACTCTTACATATATATTTTACCTAAAAATAAGAATGTATTTGTTGAATTGAAGGGGTTATATTTTTAGGAGTGATTCATTTTTGGGAAAGTAGCTGTTTCAGGAGGACTTTCTTCCAGTTTGTGTCTGAAAGTTGCTTCTTTGCATGATCTACATATCCATGTATAGTTACTTATTTTCAAATTGATTACTTCCTTCCTTTCTTTGGAAGATTCCCACATTTTTTTTATCAAGATGTAGTAGTAGAAAGCCAAAAACTTTCTTTCCCAAAAGTATTTGTTGAATATTACAGGAGTTCTATCCCAACACCCAACCGTTATTTTCAACACAACAAAACGTGTTTCAATCAACAAGTGATCATCTTCAAAAGGAAGATTAAAGTGAAGAATAAATTTAGAATCTAGAAAATAAAGGGCAAACCCACCCCGAAAAGCTATATTTTATTATAATCCACAAAATTTTACCAATAAAGGACCACGCACAAACCTTATGGAAAATGGCTTTCGGTGAATTCTGCTGATTTTTTTAGATGACGAACTTTTCAATGCCCTGATCAAAAGTTTTCACGGGCACAACGAAAAATAATAGACATTTTTTGAAAAAAAATATGCTCAAAGTCGGCAAAATGGGGAATTTGGTAGTAAAACGGAAGAAATAGGCCGTGTTATTTTGCAACTTCATGCTTCTCGGAAATTGTAGCATACATTTTAGCTATTCTTTAATGGGTATTGTGTCTTTACTGCACGGTTTGCAGACCATACAGGGTGACGTATAAAGCCATAATCCGAGGAATGAAACAATTTTTCATAACATTTTGAAAACAATAGATTGTGAGAAATTTAGTCAATGGATATGGTTATTAGAAAATGATTCAATTGATTTATATATAGGGGGTGATACAGGGAACAATAATGGAAGTCAATTGTAGTAAAGAATATGTATGAAAAATGTGTCGCAAGATTTATTGAAGAATAACACGCCGTTCGTGGTTTTAGCCAGTGGAGTAGTTGTTTTCTGATAGGCGTCAGTCCATTCAACCTACTATGTAGGTATATCCGAGACGGGTTTGAACATTTAAAGTTAATTTCTTTAGACTTGTTTACTGCCTGTCTTCAAGCATATCCCACTGACTAATAAGAAAGAATAACACTTTGTGGAATTTCAATAAAACAAATAATATACACTGAAATGAATATTAATTAACAAAATACCATTGAAAAGTTTGTTGCACAAACTGAAGCGCATTCAGTCAATGATATTAGGTTCCACCTCATTTCCATTTTGATTTCCCGCATCGATAATGTAATTCCAACAAATTTGTTAACGGATACTTGGCGGATACTGGCGTATCCAATGAACCAAAGAACACTTGATATATGAGCACATGTGCCCAGTGTTCTGGCACCTACCTTACAAGTACAACAATAACCTGTTGTAGGGTTATCATTTTCATTTGTGCACTGTATCCACATTATATATTTTGTGTCATTGCGATAACGGGAAAAAACTCCCGAACAAAGTAATCCGGGATATCGAAGTGAAATATCATCGAAATGAAGTTCATTTGGTGCTTTCCTCTGATTTGCATCTTGTACATAAGATGGAGCAAGTCTCAATTGATATGTACCGACAGTCAAATCTCGTAAATAGTCGAGAGTCATTCTAGGAAAATAAGGAAAATGATGATGGTCCAATGGTATCCATCTTTCCCGTCTCCTCCTGAGATTTTCTTCCTCTACTATGTTCTATACCCTATTCATCTGGCGAGATTTCCTCTCATATAAATTGGGTGGTATTTGTTAATAATTGCTCCACCAATAAGAAGGAAGTCCTTCATATGATAAAGGTGATGAGTCAAAAAAACTTAAAGATTGATTTCATGTGTCCATTGCACGCTTCAAATATCCACCGAGTTTTGGTCACGTGGCGAGAGTAGTAGTAGGTTGTTGTCCATTCTTTACTCTGTAGAACATTTTATGCACAGTATCTAATTCTTCCAGAAGAGGAACGACGTCTCTATAACTACGATTGACAACAAAAATGTCTTCCTCAACAAATCAGTTTCTTATCCCATTTCGCAAAGTTGACGCGTCGTTGTTTCTGGGGTCAGAAAAGTAAGGTCCTTGAATTGACAAAACATAACCGTTGGGAGCAACAATTAATGTTGGCTTCATAAATTGTAATTTTTGTGTCTGCAGTAAGACTGACAGAGTACTTTGAAATTCTTGCTTTTTTCCACTTCACAATAGGTTCCATCTATGTATGCAATGGCTTTTTGCTATTCAGGATTTGAATTATAAAATATATTTGTGAACTGATTAACATGGCGTTGAATGTATTTTTTCTGAGTGATTGAACCGAAATCAATATTTTCTGGGACGAATCTTTGTACAAGTGATCTTCTCACATTTGAAATTACTATATTTGTGCATTACCGTGAAGGATATTTGAAAATGACTTTCAAAAAGTCGTCGGAGAGCCCTTGTTTAAGTTTGCACAAAAAAGCCAGATCTTTTTTATAAATATACGTCTCCACCTTCTACTGGTACAAAATTGCAGTAGGTATGGATATTGCGGAAGTGATCCTTATTCATTGGAATCATCGATTTGAACTCTTCATCTGTGAAATTCTCTTCATCCTGGTAATCCCATTGTGGCATGTTCTGTATATTCCTAAGTTCTTGCAAGGAAGCCACCAAATTTTTTTTTCATTCTACATGATCGAAAATTGAACTGCATCCCAGGAAGAATTTCTCTTAGGAAAAAACCGTTCTCATCCAAGTGATGTATGCAAGATCTAGTATTAAATCTTATGTAAATGTTTTTCAATACGAAAACATTGACTCGGCACTTCAGAGTTTACTGATTTAGATTGAGTCTGTAGATTCGCTCAAAGTTTGTTACAAAATATTCAGCTTGAGAAACGTTTAGTCGTCTTTCAAAGCAGTTTTCTCTTCCATTACTGTCCCTATTATAATTCAGGCAGTCTTGTGGAGTTGTCAATGGGAATATCTGTTGAATAGCAATCTCCCGTTTTTCTTCAGTATTTACCCCATCTAATTTTACCATTCGTTGTATGAGGAAAATATTGTTGCATATGAACAAATGTCTTTGATTTTGAATAAAAGCCATCAGAGAGGTATGAGATATCAAATTAACAAGCAAAAGATTCAAACTTTAGAAAAATCTTTTATTTACCATGTATACATTACATGAGTACAGACATTACTAATGATATGTCATCATGACAACCAATAGACAACTAGTAACTTGATAAAAAAAACATGATACCGGTTGAAATATTAGTTCAGTAGCGGATGAAGTAGATAAAACTTACAGAATCCAATTTCCATGAGCTTTGTGCGTGGTCCTTTCCAAATTTATAAGTTTCACCTAGAAATAAAATAAATGATTGGAATTTTTTTTATATATTTAGTTTTCTCAAAATGTCTAATGTTTTGGAAGAGAGTTCCTTTCCATTTCCAAAACCTAAAACAAATTGATTTGAAATGCCTCGTTTGGAAATATGTATATTCAAGTTCCGAAACGTTTGCGATTTTAAGAAAGCTAGGTATATGAAAAAAGGTCAAATCATTTACTTCAATTATAGACAAAATTCATTAATATGACAAGTTTATGAATAATTAGACTCAATAAAAGTTTTGCAACTTGATATGCTCCTTCATGAAAAAATTTTGGTCAAACGCTGTGAAAACAAATGCATTCAGATAATAATAAGTTTATTGCCCATCAAAATACAAGATAACAACAAAAAACAAAATACAAGAGAGAGTAAAATAAAAACACTTTGTATTTGATTGCAAATGGCTTTTCGTTAAGACCGCGAATTTACTTTTGCGTCAGCTCTTCCTCCAATGCCGAAAATGTATAAAAGTAAATAAATGAGGGCTTGAAGAGAAGAAAAGAAGAAAGAAAAGAAAAAAAAGGAAAAAAAGAGGAGGTAATATAAAGATATAGATATGTGAATAGCTAAAACCTATTTCAGGATTCTCGCCGCGGACCTAGTTATTCTGAATGCTGAACAGATGCTGTTTAAACCTACTTTTGAAAACAGTATCTGATATGTTGAAACAATTGTTTTCCCATTTATGGAGATAATTTATTGTGGAGGAGATATTTTAGGAAAAAGATCGTTTGAATATTTCCTTTTTATGTACAGAAATGTTTAGCACTGTCTTTTTACGCAAATTCAGGTTATGGATATTCGTTCCATAAGACAAATGTTCATATAAGTAGGGAGGATTTCTATATTTGAATATTTTAAAGAATATGCATGTTGCATGAAGACGTCTACGATTAAACATATTCAACCACTTCAAATCTGCTAATTTGTGTGAAATTCTGGACCTTCTTCTGATACCAAATATTAACCTGATACAAGAGTTTTGGTTTTGAACTTTTTGTATGCGACACCTATCGTTCTTGTCTAAACATGAATGATAAACAGCGTCACAGTGGTCGAAATGAGATAAAACTAATGAATCACATAGCATTTTCTTGACATCTACATCCAAATATTGTCTATGGGGATATATGAGTTTCAATGATGAATAAGCAATTTTAAGTTTGTAGGTTATATGTTCATGAAATCTCAGTTTATGATCAAAAATCAACCCCAAATTTTTTGAATACGGTCTGAATTGTATCTCAAGAGTTTCCCATTTTCAAGCTGTAGTTTTTTACTTCTTTCCTGATGCTATCACTTCCAAAAATAATAGCTACTGATTTGTTTGGATTGATTTTCAACATATGGTCAGTGGACACTTTTAGAATCGTTACTGCTTGACCTATATCTGAAGATTTGAAAGATAAATATAATTGAGAGTCATCTGCATAAAGGTGATATTTACAAGACTTCATATTATTGATGAATGTGGCAGTATAGAGGGTATAAAACAGTGGGCCTAAAATGCTGCCTTGGGGTACTCCTGTTTTGACTTCTCTCCAAGTAGAAGAAATATCATGAATCTGTACTTGTTGTAATCTATTATCTAGATAAGATGATATCAACATCACTGATCCATCACTGAACCCAAAAAATGTAATATAGCACAAAGTATTTTATGATTGATGGTGTCAAATGGTTTTTATTAATCCAACAGAATCAAAATGGTGGCTTCATTTTTATCTATAGCTTTAATTATGTCATCTACGATCTCTAATAATGCTGTTGCACAACTATAACCTTTTGTAAAACCTGACTGTTTATGTGGCAAAATATTGTAACGATTATTTTTTGGCAGGGGTATAATTTTTGCACATTTCCATGCATCAGGAAAATAACTTTGACTTATGCATTCGTTTATTATGTGAGTTAATACCGTTATAATGAAAGGACAACAAATTTTTATAATACTTATATTGATTTCATCTACCCTTATGCTTGTGCTTTTATGCTATTTATGATGCTAAAGATTTCATCTTCAGCAGTTGGTGAAAAAATGAATTGATCACATATACCTTCTTTTCTGTTCATGCCATAAAAGCGCAGTGAGTCTTCATCCGGTGGGATATCTCTTTGAGACATAGTTGAAATAAAATCGCTAATAGCTTCTACATTTTTCAAGATTTCAGGGAGTTCTTCATTTTTACTATTCGCAACTTTCAATTTCTTAAGTTCTTGCCATCTACACTTACTTTCAGTATTACGTAGTTTGTAGTTTAAGTATGACCTTTTCTCGTAATGTATAGCTGTATTAGTATAATTCCTCAGTTGTTTATAGTAATCCCAATGGTGTGCTAGTTTTGTTTCTTGAATCGAGTTAATGCTTTGTCTCTCAATTTCTGCATCAGTCTTATGTTCTCAGTGATCCAAGGAGTGTAATTTTGTTTCTTCAAAAAGATAGTTTTTTTTTTGGCGAATGATAATCAAGAGTTTTTGTAATGAAATCATTCATGAGATTTAATGTAACATCTATATCTACAGTTTCATATAGTAATTTTAGCCTTTGTCAATGCATGATCTGAAAGATCATTGCGTATAACATTCATTTTATAAACTTTATCAATATTTGTAATTATTAAGTCTAGCAGTGAAGAAGATGTTCACGTAATTCTTGTCGGTTCCGAAACAACCTGCCTGAAATTAAATATTTCTAATACCGTTTGAAACCTCTCTGAGTTATTTGAACTGGGATCTAACATATTGATATTAAAATCACCTAAACATTTTATATCACTGTAATTTGAATATATATTGATGAATATTTCTTCAATTTCTTTAATGTTAAGTTCGAATTAGGTGGCCTATAAACAATTCCGATACCTATAGGTAAAGTTATTCTTACCCACGTTCAGTTTTATCCAAATACATTCCACCTGTTCACTGCATTGACTCAAAAATAATTTCATATTTGAAACTATCTTTGCGTAAAAATATTTAAGGAACAGAACTTACATTACTGCTGTCAATACCTGCATGCATCCATGTTTCTGTTACTCCACAATATCATAGTCCCCAGCAAGAATCTGATTATGAAATTCATTAAATTTTGATGGTAAGGATCTGACATTCATATGACATATATTCAACATTATGGTAATTAACTAATTTTTAAAGAGAAGGAAAAGAAAGAGAAGTTAGAGAAAAACGAGACAAAAATGCAGAGTGAAGTTTAAATAAATAGTGAACTGAGTAACCCTGTAACACCTGTCAACAAGCAAAAGAAATAAAGTGATGTAGCAAATCTGCCTCTTAAAAAATTTCTACAAAAATTGACAATTTATAAAAAAAACTCCATTTTATAAATATATAGGTAATATGGGTTACATTTTTGACAGGATAAAAAAACATAATTCTATTGAAATCATGAAGTGTAGCAAATAATTTATCAATAAATATAATGTTAAGCTTGAGGATGCTATGAAAAAAAAAAGATAAATAATACTGAAAATCACAAAGTACTTACTAACATAATAACTTTAACATAAACAACAAAATAGGCTAATGAAATGTAGTAATATATTAAAAGCGTAATTCTAAGATTAAGAAGGCTATAAAATAAGAAAATGTATATTACTGAAAATTACATAATAATAACTATAAGTTAAACCCAAATTTAGTTAATCGGTTACATGACTTAAAATTGTTCAGGTACAGATAATGTGTCAATCATGTTACAGATGTTGTTTTACGAAGTATTTCCAGTTGTGTTTCAGTTTCAAGACGATGTACTTTATTATTAATTTTCACGAAGATATTCCCATTGAAGGTCCACACATTTTTCTTGGGACATTCTCTAACGCTTTCTTCATCAAAGTCACCCTCATTTTGGTCAGGTCTTCTTGGACCAGAAGATTTCAAATATTTTCGATTCTCCAAAACTTTCCTACGAATGGCAGCGTCGCTAAATCGCACTAGTACACCAGATGGTTTGCCATTATTTATATGCCATGTTTTTATTTGGAATACGATAACATGTTTTTATGATGATGTAGATGTAGAGGTTCAGTACACTTCTTCTTTTTATGTTTATCTATTGCAAACAAAGTAACATTTTATCTTTATAAGATTTAGTTCAATATTCCTTTTGAAGATGATCACTTGGTGATTGAAACACGTATTGAGGTGTTAATAATAACGGTTTGGTCTTGGGATAGAACTCCAGTAATATTCATTACTATACTAAAGGATTCAAACATTGCATCACAAGTTAAAAATGTATTTTTGATTGAAAATTTATGACGAATGAAGGGTTAACGAATCCAAAAAATGATCTTGAAAATTTCAACAACTACTTTTTTGGAAAATCGGAGCCCAAACACAAAACATTCATGATTCAACACCAGACAGCGTGTTTCGTTGTTTCGATCCGCCATAGGTCTCATCAGTGGTGCTAGGCACATCAATGCACTAATGCATTGCTTGACTCATCTGTTCTTTGTAGATGCCATCTTTGCCTTGTTAAGCTTTGACATTCGAGGATCGAGGTCTCTGTCATAAGGGGTTATGTCATCGTCCTTCTTTACTTAGGCTTGAGCTTAGGGACAGATAAGTACAGTAATGCATTTGTGTTTCAGTCTAGCACCACTGGTGAGGCGGGTTGAAACAGCGCTGTCTGGTGTTGAATCATAAATGCGTTGTGTTTGGGGTCTGATTTTCCATTTGTTGTCTTGCAGTGAAAGCTTCAATGAAAGACATAGGACTAATCTCGTCGGCGGACATGCCATTTCCAAATAAACATGAAGATAATTTGAATGGAAAAAAGATGATTTAACAATGAACTGATATACCATAAATACATAAATGTCGATTAATTATTAATAATAATCAGCATTTTCTACATGGTGGGGTAATATGTTTCACTTGTTTTGAAAGAGTACAGGAATAAATCAATAACGTATTCTTCTCCACTAGCCTAAGCATTTTGATTATGTAGTATCATGAAAAGTAACTTTGAACAACTCCGACACTGTGGTTCTTCTCGAATTTCTATTCAAATTAACGAGCATTTTTCCATTCCTCTTACCATTGAGAATAGTACAGGGAACGTGTCACGAGAGGCAGCACTAGTAGTAGGGACAAACATAAACTATTCACATGTTAAACAGTGTATTTACGTAATATTAATTTATTATTTGAAAATATAAATCTGATATAAAAAATTATTTTGTGCTAGTATAATGCCAACAAAGCATTGTTGTTTTGCGAATTGTACGTCGGATAATCGATATCCGGTAGAAAACGTGTTTCATATACCATTTATAAAACCTCATATCAATGAGGTTAGATGTAAGAAATGGATACATGCTTCGAGGAGAGTGGATTTAACAGTGCCAAAAATTAATAAATATTCATATGTATGTAAACATGAAATGAATAGTAAATTTTTCATCGTTAATTACCATTGATTAGAATGAGATATAACCTCAATCGTTTATTAAATCATATTCATTTATTATATTTATTTAATTTATTTCATTACCATCTATATTTGATTCATATTTCACTCGGAAATGAATCTGAAATTCATAATTATTTTTAATTTCATTTATTATACTTTGGATCTACTGCTACTCTTTTACTAGAGTTTTTATACTAACCTGTCTATTAACTCACTTTTTTTTCAGTTACTTTTAAATTACGGCATGCAAGCCAACGTTTTAATGTTACAACATTGTTATCCTTTACAGTTGCAAATTTTAGTTTTGCTCCAGGATCATCTTCTTCTGTTAAAACATTCTTTTTTAATTGTACTTTTACCATATGTTTATATGAGGATTTGGCAGTGTTTGTCCCTACCGAACTACTAGCGCTGCTAGTGAGTAATTTTTCGTACTTCAGGAAAAAGGTTCATTGGATTAAACCTGAAAAACTCATATTATTTTCTTGACAGTATTTTTATAAAGGATTTCCGTTTGTGTTCCTGGGTATTATTTGCCAGTACCCTTTATACATTTCTGATAGACCCACATCCCTTTCTAGTTCCATACCAAAAACTTCGGTAACCCCACGACTAATCAAGGGCCTATATAAGGAGTGTGCCTTACACACTTATCAGTATTTTCTTTGCCTGTAATGCCTGAGTGTCCTGGTATCCAGTGTTAGAGTCAATCTATTCCTGTCCGCCAGTTTCCTCAGTTGTTCACTGCATTTCCAGATAAGTCTCCTTGTCAATTAGGTTCGGCCTGGAAGGTTGATGTGTATTGACCAAATGGGCAAGTGAAATGTAAAATTCTCTTGCAATAAATTGTATATCCTGTCCCATGTTCGGTTTTAGACACATTTGAATACCAGGTGTTTCTACCGCTCATGTTTTCGAGATGATGGTTTTTTCGCCACTCTTCGTAACTTTCGAATTTAGCGCCCTAAGCGAAAACAAATTTTGCACCCTCATTAAAGTGCAGTTTTTTTAGCGTTCTAGGACATTTTTAAAGAGGATCAAATTGACAATCGCATAATAAGGTTATATAAGATAAAAATAGTGTGCTTCTTATGAAAAAAATTAAGTGGATTCAAAGTACGGGGGATGAAATGGGGTGAATTTTAGGGATGGAACATGGGTTTTCATGGTTGCTACTGAAATTAGACTTTATAAAAACTATTTTCCCATGAAAATTCGGAAAAACTTGTTTTTTTATTTACATTTTTTCCCTACAAAATAATTAGTTTTCCACATTTGGTGGAAAATTACCTTTTTTACTTTTAATTACGCTGTGCTATTTTTGAAAAGAAATGTTCAGTATAACACGTTATTTTGTTTTGTTGAAACTTCAAAAAAATAACTCATTTTCAGCTCAAAATACCCATGTGCTGAAAACAGTGTTTTTTACAAACTTAGAAGTGATTTTGTTTTGGTTAAATTATCTACTTTCACACGATGTGAATGAAAAAATGTCTGAAAAAAGGAATAACTAAAAAAACTTGATTTAACAAAATAATTTTAAATTGATTGTTTAATTTTATTTAATTACCAAAATTTTCACTTGAAATCTTAGAAGAAAAAAATAGAATGTCATGTTATATTATTGATTGTTTAATTTTTTCAATTACCAAAATTTTCACTTGGAATCTTAGAAGAAAAAAATAGAATGTCATGTTATATTATCAAAGGAAGTGATTGTAGATTGTTGCAATATGTATGAGATTTCGCAAAACCTTCATTATTAATTAATTTGTTTTCTGAGTATTAAATATCAAGTTCAAAAAGCTAGAAAAAAAATGACTGATATTTTTCAATATATAAAAATTGATTCATCTGATTTTCTGACATTTATGAAAGTTCATCTCCTGATAATAATGAGTTAGTAAAACACTTGTCGAGAGAGAATTTTTGTTCTGGTGGGAAAAAGTATTTTCAGTATACCCAATACTTGTTTTATTTGATTCACATATTTGCCTTATGCTGTAACTTACTGTGAGGCTTATACACTCCAATACAATTAAATTTTTTTTATATTAAAAATAAAATTAATGATTCATTCAAGGTGTCTGCTCTGCATTATTCAAACAGCACAAAACAGTTAGTGAGCGCTGGTGAAGATAGCGTTATTATTTTTTGGGACATGAATCAACCCAGACATGAAACTCCAGAATGGGTGGAATCAGATTTATGTCAGTTGTGTGGAAGGCCATTTTTCTGGAACCTGCGGGCCATGATGGATCAGAGGCAGCTTGGTTTGCGTCAGCATCACTGTCGCCATTGTGGCAAAGCTATTTGCGAGCGATGCTCCACCGGAAGAATAGCGATACCTTCGATGGGTTTTGAATTTGCAGTAAGAGTTTGTGAACCATGCCATAATGTACTGAAAGATGAAGAGTAAGTGATTTATAATTTGAACTGAGTAGCATTGATTTTCGAGCACAACCAACTTTGAAAATAATAATCATCATTTTTCAGTTGAAAAGCATGAAGTATAAATACATATAGGCTATAATTGACAAAAATGTTGAAATCATTGCAGGGAAATTATGTAACCTAGAATCTAAAAATATAAATAATTGAAAAATCTTTCACCAGCTAAAAGAAAATAGTACACATCTAAAATGAGAACACTATATATATGAAGCCTGTATGTATAACAAAGTAAAGACTATACCAATGTATATAAAATTATCACATATATTCAGTGAGCATACTTGAAGACTGGCTGTAAATCAAATTAACCAAAAGAACAATTTTTTCAGGCCTGTCTACAAGTGCTTGTAGTAGAGCGGTTTCGAGCTATTTGGCCTCTCGTCAGTGCAAGGTAGTGGCCATCATCAACCTAAAGTTGATGATATTCCATAATTAAAAATCGAATTCCTTCCAGAGTATCATTTCTCTAACCAAGCTGAAGCGAACGACAAAAAACAATTTTGTCATTGCTCCATCTGGTAAACAAGATACTAACCAACCGCATATGCAAAATTCGCCTAATATCTTGTATAAGAAGAGAAACCTTCACACATATTCAGTGGGCATATTTGAAGACTGGCTGTAAATCAAATTAATTTAGTCAGAGTTATCAAGAGGTACATATATTCCAGTGAAAACTACCGTTTCACAGAGCTATTGATATTGGATAATAGTTATTAAGATGGTTTCATGAAGATTATTTGATGAAAATTTCAATGCAAATTATTTTTTATCAGTCTTTTACATAGTTTGTTGTTATTTGTTTATAATATTATAGCTTTATAATCTAACATTCTAACTAGAGAAAAAGGAATTGATTTACGCTATCGACGGCATGTGAAATATAAATAACACAAATCTGTATTTTTCCATATAAGGATGTTATCTGGGATAATCTTTTGTTCAACTCATCATTTTATTATATATGCCAGGGTTAAGCTCAGTTTATGACTATATTTTTTTAATAAGTTGTTTGATATCCCATTATATCTATTTACTACAGATATATTTTTCAAATGTCCAAGCAAGTTTGATTACATCAATAGTAGAAATGGGGGTGTAAAATAAATTGTTTGATGTTTTGGTTGGTTTCGGGGTTTTGCTGTGGTCTTCGGTTATAATCTCCAAACGTTTCAACTGCAACTGCGGCGTCACCTTTAGTGGCGTGGTCGAACTACCCTCCTTCTGAAACGTCAAGTTGATATGTCAAGAAGAGTACATCATTTTGTCATTGTTTTACACCATACATTTTTGTTTTAGGAGACCCTCTTTGGCAACTTTCCATGATGCAAAACATAGTGTTGTAGCAATGAATCTCGATGAAACTGGCAAACGGCTTGTTACTGTGGGTCAAGATCGTTTGATTAAAGTGTGGGATGTAACAGCCTTGCTTTGAATCTAATTTCAACTGATAAACTAAAACAGTGAAATGTGATTGAACAAAACTATATAAGATAATGATGTGCTATCATTTGTTAATATTATATATTTATATTATTGTATAGATTTTGTTGAATAATTATGTATATTGTATTATGCTAGAATTCAAAAATGAATTATCTAATTTTTATCTCATTAAAGTTATTTATAGTTTCTTTATTTCTGGTGCTTTTATTTTAATAACAAGCCATAAAAGTAATTCAGGCACGAGAACCATTTTGAATTAAGTATACCAAGTCATTTAATGTATAAAAAAAATGTTTTAAATTTTTTTAATTTCGAATATTTTCTTATTGGTTTGTTGAGTTTTATTTTTATATTTTCATAATGTTTTCAATTTTGTAATGTACTTGAACCACAAAATCCCATTGATGCAGAGTACTAACTACACCCACTGGCTAGAAGACGCTCCTGATTCTCATACACTATGGCCAATAATAAAATTGTGAAAATATCAATAACATCTGGATAACATTGCAAATGTAGATTGAATATTGATAATATGAATAATGAACAGCAAATTTTGATAAGTGAATCAAAACCACATTATAGTTGAATCAAAAACTTGGTTTTCCAATTGGTGCTTTCAGTTGCCGATTTTTGAATATAAATGATGCGGTAGAGGAACTGTAATCTAATACAGTCTGATAATGATATTTGGGAACAAAAGGAACTGAAATATATAATATATATATATATATATATATATATATACAAAAGGAATGTATATATATATATATATATATATATATATATATATATATATATTTTTTTTTTTTCGGGTGTTCATCCGTTGTGTACTATTCGATAGTCGACGTTTCGCCATCATCTCAGATGGCATTATCAAGACGAGTTACTGCTTCGGTAATATCATATATATATATATAATATATATATATATATATATATATATATATATATATATATATATAAAACTATTGGATAGTGGGGTATTGCAGCAAGTAAATGAGTACTCTTTTAAGTTAGTCCAAGCTTTCGGAAAATTTTATTTCCATCATCAGGGAAACTACAATAATATAAGTTTTAAGGTAAGATCATCTTCTCCAATGTATCAACATTTTTTCTTCAACATCAATGTAACCATCCTCACATAAGATGTAAGTCATGAACAATTAATATTTTTGATCTTACCTTAAAACTTATATTATTGTAGTTTCCCTGATGATGGAAATAAAATTTTCCGAAAGCTGGACTAACTTAAAAGAGTACTCATTTACTTGCTGCAATACCCCACTATCCAATAGTTTTTATTCTTAACTAGTCAGCAACGACTACCCTCCCTCTATATTATATATATATATATATATATATTATATATATATATAATTATATATATATATATATATATAATCTAGAAAGGTTAATGCAGTCAAGCTGCTGGAAAATAATTCCATGAAAATCAAAAAATAAATAGATAAGTACTTTTTGATCACTCCCATATTTATTTCAATTTAAGAGCCACTGGTAGGCAGCTGTTTCAGCTATTGGGCATCGTCAGTACCGGGCAGGCGGTCCTCGATTGAAGAGAAAATGAGAAAAACCAAGAAAGTACTTGATAAAAATAGCTGCGTCAACGCAAACGAAACATAAGTGGAACCACCTATTGGTATGACACCCAAGTCAACTTGCCAAGTTTTTATGTCAGTGTTGGTGGTTTGACCAATTAATCGACAACTGCGGTAGCAGAAATTTGGGAAGCTAACCTGAAATGACATCGGAAAACGAATCCACATGTTTCTAGGAATGATATATATGTTTCGCTTGCGTTTACGCAGCTATTTTTGTCAAGTACTTTCTTTGGTTTTCTCATTTTGTCTTCAATCGAGGACCGCCTGCCCGGTACTGACGATGCCCAATAGGCTGAAACAGCTGTCTACCGGTGGCTCTTACATTGAAATCAATATGGGAGTGATCAGAAAGTACTTATCTATTTCTTTTTTGATTTTCATGGAATTATTTTCCAGCAGCTTGACTGCATTAACCTTTCTAGATTTCATATCATTCCTAGAAACATGTGGATTCGTTTTCCGATGTCATTTCAGGTTAGCTCCCAAATTTTTGCTACCGCAGTTGTCGGTTGATTGGTCAAACCACACATTGACATAAAAACTTGGTAAGTTGACTTGGGTGTCACAGCAATAGGTGGTTCCACTAATGTTTCGCTTGCGTTTACGCAGGTATTTTTATCAAGTACTTTCTTGGTTTTTCTCATTTTGTCTTCAATCGAGGACCGCCTGCCGGTACTGACGATGCCCAATAGGCTGAAATAGCTGTCTACCGGTGGCTCTTAAATTGAAATCAATAGGAGTGATCAAAAAGTACTTATCTATTTATTTTTTGATTTTCATGGAATTATTTTCCAGCAGCTTGACTGCATTAACCTTTCTAGATTTCATATCATTCCTAGAAACATGTGGATTCGTTTTCCGATGTCATTCAGGTTAGCTTCCCAAATTTCTGCTACCGCAGTTGTCGGTTGATTGGTCAAACCACAACACTGACATAAAAAACTTGGCAAGTTGACTTGGGTGTCACACAAATAGGTGGTTCCACTTATGTTTCGTTTGCGTTTACGCAGCTATTTTTATCAAGTACTTTCACAATCGAGGACCAGGACCGCCTGCCCGGTACTGACGATGCCCAATAGGCTGAAACAGCTGTCTACCGGTGGCTCTAAATTGAAATCAATATGGGAGTGATCAAAAAGTAGTTATATATTTATTTTATATATATATATATATATATATATATATATATATATATATATATATATATATATATATATATATACAGGGTGTCCCTGGACTTCCTCTTTTCCTCTCGGGAATGTATAGATGGGTTCAAAATATCACCAGTACTTCATATAACTTTTTTTCCTAAAATCCTTCGTTACCAAGTAACGGGCCCTCGAAGTTACAAAATGAAAAATGTTTTTCTTTGATAACTTTTCAAGTGAATATTCAAAATCATCCAAATTTTGATAATTGACTAAACAAATGAATTCCGTCGATGAGCTTTCATGCAGGAGTCAGTTGTTTTGCTACAAAGTCAGGAACGGACTACCCCCGATGTCCACACCCAAAACTTTGAAATGACAGATATATTTCAATATTTTTCAACAAATTAAGGTTACTTGGACATTTTATGAATAAAAGTACTCGTGTGGAAAGTCGATCGGAGCAACGAGTCTTGATAAAAATGTAGTTTCACTCGACGACATCAAACCCGCTCGTCCACCATTATTTGAAATGAATAATTATCAAAGCAGAAATAATAATGATAACGTTAATTCAACAACATTTATCCTGAGATGTCTACCATTATTCGAAAATATTAGTTTTTAAGGAAAATGGAAATGATAGGTAAAATGTTCATAACGAATTTTTATAATGCAAACACGTTTAACTAACGAAACTCAAGAGCCTCAAGAGCAAACAGAAATGAAAAAATCTGCTACAGAAACTGCTCGATATGACCACCTTCTCTCTCTATACATTTTCTTAGTCTGCGAAGACACCTCTCTGTACTTGAAATAGCATTCCAGGATCGTTTCGTATGGCTTTACAATGTAATGTTCTTCTATTCAACAATGCATCTTTGTGTGAATAGGTGTAGCGTAAACAAGGCTTTTTAGATGCCCCCCACAGAAAGAAATCCAATGGATTTAAATCCGGAGACCGCGATGGCCATGAATATGGCCCACCTCTACCAATCAATCTATTGTGGAAAATATGGTTCAGATGGTCACGCACAATCAAACTAAAATGAGGAGGAGCGCCATCATGCATAAACCACAATCTCTTCGGGTTTGCAATGGAACATGTTCCAAAAGTCCATTCAAATCATTCTGAATGAACTCAAATAACGTTCTCCATTCAATCGGTCCTGTTAGAACGAATGGTCCTATAAGATGGTTTCCTATGATACCAGCCCAAACATTCACGTTGAATTTCCGTTGGTGTTTGGTTTGCAATATCCCATGGGGATTTTCTTCGGCCCATATATGGAGATTATGAGAGTTGATAACTCCATCTCTACTGAAACCTGCTTAATCAGTGAATAAAACTCGATTAATAAAAGTCATATCCTCTCTTTGCTATCCATGAACCAATGGCATATTCCAGTCGTGCTGGAAAATCTTGAGGTGTCATGGCATGTACCTTCTGGATGTGAAATGGGTGGAGCAGTTGTTCCCTAATTATTCTATGAATAGTGGACTTGGATGTATGAACTGTTCTGATAGATTTCTGATGCTCATTGAAGGATCATCAGCGACGGCTTCCAAAATATTTTCCTCCAATACAACGGTACGTACAGTCCTAGGAGCGCCCTCACCACCTCGTTTTGGCAAAACTGTACCTACAATAATATCGAAATAAAACAACGTGCTCAAATTAATTATCAATTATAACATACCTGTCTCCCTCAAGCTGCGATCGACACGCTCGAATGTTTCTCTTGACGGTACCGTTCGATTGGGAAAATGCTCGGAATACAGACGACGAGCTTCTGCAGCATTACAAAATGCTCGTCCATAAATACATGCATATCTGCATATTCATTGAATGTAAACTGTTCGGCCATATCAAAAAAAATCAAAATATCCTATAGAATATTGACAATACAATGATAGTCATATGACAACGCACCACTCAACAAAACAAAATCGCATTCCAGTTTCTCATTTTTTATCAAAACTTTCTAAAAGGTTTTTTTGTCAACATCTGTGAAAGAAATGGAACATAATTATTCCTGGATATTTTTCACCTGATCATGTGCAGCCGTTTTTGTAGTTCATTCGTTTGCTTTTTATTAGTATAGTAAATATTTTTTCCGATGTGCGTTTTTTCATCTAAATTTAGATTCGTGTTAAAGAATTTCTCCCATAAAATTATAATTATCACTGAAACTCCTCAACAGTTTAGCTGTGAAGACGAATTTGAAACATTCGAATGTTGAGTTTCATGAGATTCAGATACTGATCAACACGAAACGTGATTATTCCACACGTATTATGTACATACAAAATATGGAATGAATTCGATATTTCATAGTAGAGTAGCTTGTTAGTTTAAAAACACCACGAATCTACAGAACTTGATATTTCTTTTGAAAAAATATCTGCTATCACAATTGTGACTTAAACTTCATATAGGTACTGTACTTTTTGTTTACGACTTCATTTTAGCATACTTTGTATTATTCTGTTATAAATGTTGTTGAAATAACGTTATCATTATTATTTCTGCTTTGATAATTATTCATTTCAAATAATGGTGGACGAGCGGGTTTGATGTCGTCGAGTAGAACTACATTTTTAAGACTCGTTGCTCCGATCGACTTTCCACACGAGTACTTTTATTCATAAAATTGTCCAAGTAACCTTATTTTGTTGAAAAATATTGAAAAATATCTGTCATTTCAAAGTTTTGGGGTGTGGATCATCGGGGTAGTCCGTTCCTGACTTTTAGCAAAACAACTGACTCCTGCATGAAAGCTCATCGACGGAATTCATTTGTTTAGTCAATTACCAAAATTGGATGATTTTGAATATTCACTTGAAAAGTTATCAAAGAAAAACATTTTTCATTTTGTAACTTCGAGGGCCCGTAACATGGTTACGAAAACTTTTAGGAAAAAAAGTTATATGAAGTACTGGTGATATTTTGACCCCATCTATACATTTCCGAGAGGAAAAGAGGAAGTCCAGGGACACCCTGTATATATCATCAAATGGGATTTTTTTTGTTCATCACTTCAAGCAACTTTTGATATCTCCATTAGGTTGTGCTTTAAAAATGATGCCAAATGACATGCATATGACCGATCAAGTGATTTTCTTCCCTGTCAAATTTGACATTTTTTCCAAAAAAATGTTCAGAAAAGTAGTACCCTTAGTTTAATTGCGTTGTAATTTTTTGTAATTAGTAATCAAGTTTAACTGTTTGAAAAGTGCAGTAAAGATATATTATTGACTTTTCATTGATATTGTTTTTTAATTATGCTTATGTATCAAGCTATATCGCAAAAGTAGAAATAAAGTGAAATATTTATCTGTTTTTAAAAACTGTATCAACTTTGCATAATTTTTGCATAATTTTTTTGGTGTTTTGAATTTTTGCGAAATAAGTTGTATTTAGAATTGCAATTGGTAATAAAAATGCGTTGGAAAGATAAGTTATAGTCTATTTCAAAAGAGTGTAGAGTAATAAAATCTCATTAAGTATTCAAAAGCGCTACAGGGTGATCCGTCAATAAATTCTGTCACTTCCCTAGTCCGCATTGCAAAATTATGTCGTTTCATAAAGAGCAGGTAGGTATCGCCCTGTTTTAAGGGATTTGTCCATTGTTATCGACGGATAAATACTGAGCCAGAGGCGCGCTAGTGGGATAATTGCCAAAAGAATATGCATTCATAAAAATTATATTAAAGGAAATAAAAATTTAATACAGCAGAACAGTGTTATTAAAAAAATATAAAAGTAACAATAAAATATATACAAAACGAAAACGAACCGAATCGGGAAATATCACAAACACACACGAACGAACTTTACGTATTGAAACACTTGTGGGGACTTTAAATCAATTTATTCACAAAAACGACAAGAACTTTACTGGACCTTCTTTTAAAAATCCGTCTTCGCTTCCAATGTGAGCAATTATAAGCCTCTTCCCTTTCCCGAAGGCACTTTAATACCCGTCGAAAGGCCTTCTATGAAAGCTTGGCGAGAACTTGTTATATTTTTATCTTGCCACATTTTTTTGACTATATAACCTTCGTTTATCCACGTCTCATCAAGATAAAAAATTTTCTTTTGCTCTCTGCGGTAC
Organism: Leptinotarsa decemlineata; assembly: GCF_025532065.1. Classification (NCBI taxonomy): domain Eukaryota; kingdom Metazoa; phylum Arthropoda; class Insecta; order Coleoptera; family Chrysomelidae; genus Leptinotarsa; species Leptinotarsa decemlineata. Next base: position 9,069,793 of record NW_027412549.1, on the reverse strand, counting down.
TGCTTTATAGTTGTCAAATATTTTCGTCTCCAGCAAACAATTTCATCACTTTCCAGTAATAGTGCCTTTCGATTGTGCTTTTCCCAGGCAAAATTCATACTTTTTAAAGTTTTCCATAAAAGTTTTCTGGATATCAAAGGAATATCGTTATCTTGGCTTATCTCGATAAATATTTTTTCAAGAGTGGGTATTTCCTTTTTAAAATAAAACGAATGAACTTTTCTTCGAATGTCACATTTGGTGTCTTCATCTAAGATTTTTATTGGTCTTCCTGATTTTCTCTTGCATGGACTTACCTGGCCTGATATCTTTCTTTCTCGCAATAATTTAAAAATCGTGGACTGTCCAATTCCAGTCATTCGGGCACATCGCTCAACACTTTCTTGCACAGACAAACTAGGGTGATCGTGTTTTATGCAATCATATACATTTAAAATTATAACTTTTTCGCAAACAGATAGCGGAGAATTTTTTACACTTCTTTTCTTTGGAGTAAATGTCCCATTTTATAACTTTTTCACTATTTCTATATCACAATATCACTGTACGTTTAATTGGTGTAGTAACAATTACTATTATAACTCGAATGTTTAAGACACCATTACAATATATTTAAACCCTTTTTCTTAATTACCTGGGTTTAATAGGTATTGCATGATTGGTGGGCAGGGTCAAAAAGGGATTATTATAATGACATGGCACCTCGGAACTAAGTGTTAACCCTTTTTTGAGAAATCATGCTCAAGTATATGAACCAAATTGCATATTAAATAAGTTTACAAGAACCACTAAAATTAATCTTAATCTTTTTTTAAGAAATTTTACTTACCTAAATACATGTAGGTACTTAGTTTTAGACCAAATTACTTCCCAAAAATGGCCTTTTATTATTATCTATGTCTGTAATTTTTAATTTACTTTAATTATTAAGTTTAATAATCCTAAGATTTGCCTACGCCCATGGACGACAACGAAATTCAGGCAAATTTTATGACACTTCATGATTTATTACTCTACACTCTTTTGAAATAGACTATAGGCATAAAGCACTAAATTTGTTGAGGTTTGGCTAAATTTGAGAAATCGACAAATGTCAAATTTTCGAAAAACTGTAAAAAACCTAAATTTGTACTAGAGAGCTGAAAATTGGTATATGGGTAAAAAATGAAAAAACAATCGTCTTTTCTCTTTACCGATTTTCGAAATTTCGAGCAATAACTGCTTTTCTGAACATTTTTTGGAAAAAATGTCAAATTTGATAGGCAAGAAAAATCACTTGATCGGTCATATGCATGTCATTTGGCATCATTTTTAAAGCACAACCTAATGGAGATATCAAAAGTTGCTTGAAGAGATGAACAAAAAAAAATCCCATTTGATGCGGACTTTATGTGTGACACTATATATATATATATATATATATATATATATATATATATATATATATATATATATATATATATAAAAATTTTTTTTGAATGATGCAACTAATTTTCCTTTATTTTCAGTTTTATGTTCTCTGGTGGGGGGAAATTATGTTTGTTTTGTATGGCGTGTGTTGCGAGGTTTGATTTATATACTATCGGGTTTAAGTATGCCTCTTTGTGCTCGTCGTACCTTTGGATCAATTTTTTCTTGGTTTGGCCGATATAGAATTTGTTGAAGTCCGAGCATTGTATGCTGTATACCCCGTTTTGGTTTTTGTCTTCTTCTTTTTCATAGCTGTTTGTTTTTTATTAATGTAAACAAGAAATAGTATGGGACCTAAAACTGTTCCCTGTGGTACTCCTGTTTTCACTTTAATTGCTTCAGGCTATTATCAACTTTGACCTTTTGTGTCCTATGTGATAGATAGTCTTCCAAAATATTGTAATATAGCTAAACATTTTTCTGATCTATCCAATGCTCCAATTATTTTTTGTACAAAATCTAGTACTGCTTTTTCGGTATTGGAGTTGATAATGAAACCAAACTGTCTGTCTGTTAGTATTTTTTTGCATTGAGATAATTTACAAGTCTACTTTTTAAGGATTGCTCAAATATTTTAGCAATATTATTGATACCGATATTGGTCTATAGTTTCCAATGTCATCACGCTTACCTGTTTCATATATGGGGGTAACGATTTACTCTTTAAATTGGTGTGGTAGTTTACCATTTTTATAGATCAAATTCATTATGTGAGTTAATGGAGATATTACGAATAAATGAATATTCTTTATGAGTTTCGAAGAAATGCCATCAGGACTAGATGAACAGTTGGTTTTTAGCTTGAATATAATTTCAATCAGCTCATTTTGTGTTACTGGTTTCAAAAACATGGATTCTTGTTGCATGGTGTTTTTGAGGAAAAGGTCAGGTAAGTTTTCTGTTTTTTTTAAATGTTTTTTGCCATTTCAGTTCCAATATTAGTGAAGTAATTGTAAAATTATTAGGATTATCTTTTTTTCCAGAGATTGGTTTTCCGTTTTGATTTTTGAACGTTATTTTACCGACTTTTGTTTTTATTAATGAGTTTTCCAGTTATTTCATTTACAAGTTCCCACGTTTTTTTACAATTTCCATTTATTGTACTTAATCTGTTTTTATAATATTGATTTTTTGTCAACTTTATAATATTATTTAATCGATTTCTGTATGATTTATATTCATTTTCCCTTTCTGTGGTATATTTAACTAATAATTACTTTTTCAGGTGATCCCTTTGCCGTATTGCGATAATCAGGTCAGTAGTGATCCATGGTTTAATATTTTATATTTTTAATATTGAGTATTATATGAATATGATGCTGTTCTCAAATGAAATTCAAGTTTTTCAATAAATTTGTCATATTTCATTAATCTTTTCTGTATTTCATTAATCTTCATCACTTCTTCCCCATTTTCTCCTTTCAATGATTTGTGTAATTTATTAAAATTTCCATTTTTTGCAAATGTATTTGATTCATTTTCATTTTCAGAAGGTGATTTCAATGTTCCTGATATTTCCAAGTATACTGGGTAGTAGTCGGTGAAATCGATTTTGAATAATACCGGGCTCAATAGTATGTTATGGTTCGCATTATTTTTACGAACGAAAATATGATCAATTATGCTTTTTGTATTAGACGTAACCTGGTCGGCTTATTGATATAGGAGAAGTAACCATTTTCAGCAAGGATGTTGAGGTATTCATTAACAGAACCGGAATTTTCATCCATTAAATTAATGTTTATGTCACCTATAAATATAAGTGCTTCTTCGACGGGAACGTTGGTGTGAAGGCTTTCCACGTCGAAACTGATTAATTGATCTTGTTCCGTGACTTTGATTGCCTCTACAAAATTCTTAGAAATTTAACAGTGTCTTGGAAAATATTTTGATGCAACTGAGCTTGGTAAGTTTTGTCATGAGACAATTGTTGGAAGTGTTTACTGACATTACTAAATTCTCTTTTTTTATTCATAGTCAGGGTCGAATTTAGACATGATGAAGCCCTAAGCTAGTTGAGATACGATGTCATTTTTTGAGTGCAGGATATTTTGTGTTAGTACCAAATATAATTTCCGGATACCAGAGGGTTGAACTGAAATACAATTAAGAAGTATACGGATAGTGAAATAAATCTTTAATTGAAATCATTTCCATTCATATACTTCAAATGCAAATTCTGATGAAAAGAAACGAACGTTTTTTTTAAAGAAATAATTCACAAGGCTCATTTTCTGATGGATAGCATGAGATAGCATGGTTGTCCTCTTGCGAAATATATATATATATATATATATATATATATATATATATATATATATATATATATATATTATATATATATATATATATACGTTAAATGAGGAGTAATCATAAAAAAAATTATTTGAGAATGAACGTGGTGATCTTAGGTTAGAAACACATCACTTGTCAATTTATTAACGAACGTTATGATCTATTTCATTTGGGGACGTGTTAAACAATATCTTGTTTAATAAGGTTTTAGGATATGAATTTTGTAAAAAGAGGTTTAAAAGGATTTTGAAATTTTTTAAATGAAAAGACGAGTCCGAAATTCTGATAACACGTTGTTTCATCTGTTTGACCAAATTGACTTTTATTGATTGTTTATGTAGTGACCAATAGTTCATGTATCTACCTGAACTTATTGGTTTTCTGTACCAGTCAATAAGTACGGTATTAGTGGAAATGCGAATGAGTTTAGTGTCTAGAAATGGAACACTTTGTTCATCGTCTTCCTTTTCGATGGTAAATTTTATGTAGGGGTCATAACTATTAAAGATTTCAACGATTTCTGTGACTCCTGTATAGGGAAGGGCAAGGATTATGTCATCAACATATTTTTTTAAGAAAAAAACATGGTAAGGAAGGATATTTAGGACATTGTCTAACAGGTCATCCATTACATAGTTAGCTAGAATGGGGCTTATTTTGGCTCCCATTGGTGTACCAAAATTTTGTTTATATATTTTGTTATTAAAAGAAAAATATGTATTATTGATAATATAACTTCAAATCTTTCTGATCCACAAGAACGTCAACTTACCATTGCACGTTCTACTAATGTCATTACAAATTATGTAGCTTTCACTTAATTCATATGTCTTGTAATTGTACAGTTGTTACTTGTTTTTATCATGATTACAACGTTCATATTTTAATTTTAACTCAACTCAATTGCGACCAATCTCACTAACATTGTAAGTATTCATCTATTAACTTAAGTTCTGTATTAATTCAAAATCTATCATCTTAGCTCCCTGATGATGACAATAACCATTGTCGAAATATTGGAAATATAATGTTATAAGAGTACACTTGCGCTTCGCTGCTATCCCAAATAACTCCAAGGAATTGTTCGTAACTAGTCAGCAAACTACTACTCTCTCTCTCTCTCTCTCTCTCTCTATATATATATATATATATATATATATATATATATATATATATATATATATATATATATATATATATATTTTGATTGATGCAACTAATTTTCTTTTATTTTGAGTATTTCAATATTAAATTCTACAAAAAGGATTTGAAGCTTTATATCTTCTATTAATTATCTGCGAGCGCTTTCGACAGTTGGTAGTACTGTCATCTTCTGGCACTCCTCAAACTGAACTGGTCATCCTGTTCATATATATATATATATATATATATATATATATATATATATATATATATATATATATATATATTATATAGGTATATCTGTCGGACTTTATATGTCAGTAACAAAACTGATGTTAACTATTCTCAGTCAGCTGATTTTCGATCATGATTATAAGCCACATACTTGACTTTAGTGCTTCTATCAATTTGAATGTACATCTTTTACATACTGCTCATTACCTTTGAGGTTGAAATTGACAACAGCTTCTCCAGGCGTATAGTGTTTTAAGTTTCATTTGTAGTTTCTTTTATCATTATTACCAAAAGAAACGCTGTAATTTTGTTTTCAAGCTACAAATAAACGTATTATAATTTTTTTACCGAAGTATGCGCTAGTCATGCCTTATACCTGAAGCCCCGATACATTCGAGAGGGCGCGCCAGTATTATCAACCAACGACCACTCCACACACCGTGAGGTAAGTGATCATTGGGTCCGAGAAGCATGTGCCTTGAGCAAGCGCAGTGACCCAAGAATGACAGCCTTCTGCATCTGTCCGGCTATGATTTCTGTCTTAGTGCGGCAGGCCGCACTAAGATTTATGATTTTAAGATTCGAGAGTAGAGAGGGCATCATTCCACCAAGAACTCCAATAATCAGAACATCCATCTTAATAGAGTGGTGTGGATAGAGTCGGCGGAGTTCGAAGAGAAAATCTCCATATTTTATTCGTTTTTCCTCCTCTTTTAGGACGATATTTGTCTCGCCAGGAGCTGAAAACTCCACGACAAATATCGTCGTGCTCTAGCGGCAGAGAAGGACTACATTAGACTTATTAGCTTGTATGAGCCTAAGGGTGGGTAACGAATAGTTCGAATAAATTCGGCACTTCTCGTGCCGAATTCAATATCCTCCGGAGCGTAGGGTAGCAAGCACCGGTGTCTCGTCAATACCATAAGAGCGCCGTAGAAGGTAATATAGTACTCTTAGGGCTGCGTTATGTCGATGGATATAGGCCGAGACCGCATATGCTGGACATGCTGATAGCAAGTGCATTAGGGTCTCGGGCGCCTCGCGGCAGACCCTGCACCTTTTGACAGAAACCTCTATACCCATCACGCGACTGCGGTAGACTAAGGTGTTGAAGATACCATCCTGGCAAGCTATCATGAACCCCTCAGTTTTCGACTTCAGCCCACTCGACCTGAGGAAAACGAAAGTCAGGCGCTTTGATAAGCCAAGGTCTCCAATGTTATTGAAGAAGACTCCATGCATTGGCTTATCCTTGTGTTTCCGCAGAAGTGAGGAGATCTCTGCGGCTTTTATATGAAATTTTTGCTGAACGGGTTCCAATGTTATTGAAGAAGACTCCATGCATTGGCTTATCCTTGTGTTTTCGCAGAAGTGAGGAGATCTCTGCGGCTTTTATATGAAATTTTTGCTGAACGGGTTCCAACTCGGTGACAGAGTTGTGGTCACCGTGCAAAAAGTTACTGAAAAAATTGGGTTTGATTTTTTGCAAATATCTCAAAAACTAATTGACATTTTTCAAATTTCAAGAAGGATTCAAAAAGAGGAGGAAGTTTTTGAAAAAAGTACTACCTCCCGGAACTGTAGGACCTGAAATGGCTACTCAGGCTTGCGCAAGACACTTTGGACCTTTAATGAAAAAGTATTATTTCAATTCATTAAGTATCGAGAATCGAAAAAATTCAGGCACCTACTGTATAAATGAATGAACGATGATCCGCGATCAAAAAATGTTTATCATTTTCTCCCAGTTAATTATGCATTAGTGTATTAACATTTTTTCTTCTGAAACAGGAACATATCATGTGCGATAGTTGTTGAATAATAACAAATCTAATATTGCTTCTTCTGGAGCTATTTTTGAAAGGTATTAGAATAGATTCCCGTGTATATTTTTTTCAATATTACTATCGATCTGTTTGTTTATGATCAGAAGCTACATAAAAATGATTTTTAAAATTTTTATCTGCTATTGTTCAGAAAATTGTTATAAACTAACGCTTTTTTTGTAAAAAGAATATAAAATTTATGATTAGAATTGAAAAAAATTGTTGAAAATCGGATTTGTTATTGAACAATTTTTTTCTACCACTTGTAATTAATATCAAGAAACCATTTTTTAAAATTATAATCTACCTTGCTCTTTGATAACTGAAGGAAAAAGTTTAAATTTTCATTGCTTGAGTAATAAACAATTTGTTATAAACATACATTTATAAAATATCATAAATATCATTACAACGATTTGTTTGAAATTTGCTACAGTTATTGGAAGTAATGAGGCGCTTATTTAACTCTAACTAGATTGAAATTATTAGGTCCAGTGACGTCTCAGTGGGCACCCCAGCCAACAATATTGGGGGAAAAAGTACGCCACTGACTTGTTGTTGTAGTTTTTAATTTTTTTAAATCAATCAATAAAAAATACAACTTTTTTTATCACTTATGCTCTCTTCATATCTAGCCTCGTTTTCGGGAAAAAATTAAGTCACTTTGTGTCTTCTTTTTCGACAGTGATAGTGTTGTTATATCAGTGAAAGTCAGAGTTGTCAATTAGCAGTAATTACATCATGAATAATTTCACTGAAATCGCTAACATGCACTTTATTTATGGATAAGTAAATGGAAATGGGAAAGAAGCACGGAGAATTTTCCAGGACAGATATCTTATCAGAGTGACTCCATGTACTAAAACATTAAGAACGCTTTATGCAAGATTATGTGAAACTGGGAGGTTTAATAGAAATGCAGGTGGTGGAAGATCAGAAACTGTAACAACGCCTGAACTAGAAGAGGCTATACTTGATGCGATACAAGAATATCCTTCAAATAGTACCAGGAAGATTGCTGGAAGTCAGCTCAAAAACCGTATGGACAGTTCTAAAAAGAAACTTCCTACACCCATATCACATACAGCGGGTCCAAGCTTTAGGGCCTCGGGATTTTCACCCAAGATTCACACAATAATAATTTTTCACTAAATATTTCATTTACGGAGGAAGCACATTTTTCACGAAATGCTATCCTCATTGGGGGCCGACGAAAATCCTCACGTTATTAGAGAAAGTCATTTTAAACAACAATGTTCGCTGAACATTTGTGTAGGAATGGATGGTGACTACCTAATTGGCCCATTTTTTCTACAAGCAATATCAATAGGTGAATCCTACACGGACTTTCTGCGAGATTATTTACCTATTTTGTTAGAAGAAGTGTCGGTACTTGTAAGAGGCAATATATGGTTTATGCACGACGGAGCTCCTGGTCATTTCAGTGTTCTTGCTCGTCAGTATCTCGACGTTACCTACCCTAATCGCTGGATTAGACGTACAAGACCTCAAAATTAGCCCGCTCGCAGTTATGATATGAATCCTCCTCTAGACTTATATTTATGGGGTCATCTGAAGGCTTTTGTTCATGAAACTCCTATACTAGATGTAAATGACTTGAGGAATCGAATAATTGACAATTGCAATGTCATAAGGAATACTCCAAGTGTCAGACAATCAATGACCAATCGATTGCAGTTGTGTATTTTATCAGAAGATGAACATTTACTTTAAGGTCGAAATTGTTTATTATGTACTTTTGATTCTTATTTCATGTTTTGCATGGATAGTTTTTAGAAGTGGCGTTCTATTTTTCTCAATATTATTGGCTTTGGTGCCCACTGAGACGCCACTGGACCTGATAATTTCAATCTAGTTCGGGCTAAATAAGCGCCTTATTACTTCAAATCATTGTAGCAAATTTCAACTAGATCGGTATAAGAATATTTATATTTCATAAATACCGTTTTTTTTTTAAACTTCAACGCCCTGTATCGCAAAAACGAAGGAACTCCAGATATATGTTCATAGAAACTTTTTTCTTCAAAAGGGCCTAACGAATCACCTTCTGAAGTTTCGTATCGTAGTTAGGAAACACCCTGTATAGTTGACTTGCAATAAAAGCTGCAGGGAAAGACAGAACACGATTTTTCATTCGGTGGTCAATGTCCAAGGTTGTCGCCGTGAACACACTGATTCACTTGAATAAGCATAAGCAAAGTTTGAGTTTTATGTCGATTTGAATTTTCCTGACAGATCTTATGGGCACCGCTCGAGAGTGCATCTCAAAAAATGGGGCTAAGGATAATATTTGATACTTATACACTTATGAATTTTGAAATGCTGTATGTGCCTTTACATAACTAACTGTATCTGCCACAATATATTTTAGTTCATTCAATTATTTACTGGTAATTTAGATTGACTAAAGTCCTCTTTGGTTATTTATATATTTCGTTGGAGAAAATTCGTCATGAGTCTTCTCTTATTTTTCATCATGAAGTCATCTGGTATAGTACTACTGCATAAAAAACGGCACTGAATATTTCCTGAAACAACATAAACACGTAAGTGGTTTTCTGAATAAATGACATTCACAAACAATCTCTTAAACTTACTGTTAAAAGTATTCTCCTTTCAAACGAAAACATTTGGAATACTTGAAAACAGAATTTTTGATTCAGAAGTTGATGCGAGAAGAGGGTAATCTGCAATGGAAATAAAAATAATATAATTTTTTACAGGATATGTCATGCAACTGATTAGGATTTCGGTGAGTAACTATCGTTGTAAGTATTATATTATAAATGCAAAATTCCTGAAAAGATAACTACTACGGCCAACTTGGTGCGAATAATTTTAATTCAAGGAATTTTTCAAACCTAGACGGAATTAGTATGAAACTATTTTTTAAATCATATATGTAAACCGATAATATGGTTATTAAATCTATGATTTATTGCTAATATTTGCGGATCTGTTACTGAGATAAAAATTATTAAGGAGTATGCAGGAGCGGATCTAGGAATTTATTGAAAAGGTAAATTTTTAACTATAAATAAATGAAGATTCAGATGTTTAGTACCAGTTCTTTTATTTATATAAGTTGAGAGAACTCGTGCAGGAAACTGGTTATCGGTTGCGGTATGGTAATGGGCAAGAGTGTAGGAATGTCTTAGGCCCCATAATTAAAGGAAAGGGTGGGCGTGCCCCTCGCGCGTCCTGACTTGATCCGCCACTGGAAGTAGGCCATATATATGTTATCAAGTTATTCAAGAAAACACTACTACGTTTTTATTAATAAAACTTATTTGAAATAACATTTGCATCACACATTACGTATGCATGACACCTACTTACCTAAAGTTGACCCTCCCCTTGACCCGTTTAATTTATGTTTAAGAAAAATATTTGAAAAATACCAATGAGTGGTCCACTCGGAATTAGGAAATATGCGACATACCGAAACCCAGTACAAGCGTATCTTCGTAGATTTCGAAGGAACATAATACTATAATTTTAAACTGATACGAAAGATTCGAAAGTTGAAAGAGTTACAGATAAGAAAGTATTATAGTTCCGATCGGTACATTCAGAAGTCGTTACCAAAAGAATGTTGGGGAAATAATATCTGTACAACAACAAAATCTTCGGAAAAGCGTCAATAGTTCAAATTTCGTAACAGAGACAGATGAAATCAGTACTAAGCAGAAAATTGTATAAGTAAAGTCTGATGAATATGGTTTGTGAAGTTTATTCATGAAAATTATTGGAATGACTGAAATGAGTTGTATTTAATGCTGATTATTAATGAAGAAATCATAGGACCATTAGTGAGAGCTGTGATAATAGCGATATTCAAGATATAATATTTGAGTCGTGGCGTATATCGAGACACGAAAAGTAAACGCGAGCTTACTACTTGAATATTTCTGGAGTTTTTCCCAACACCAAACCGTTATTTTAACACCTCGACACGTGTTTCGATCACCAAGTGATTATCTTCAAGAGGAAGATTAAACTGAATATACTTACAATGTTATTCTTATTTAAACCATAGATAACTCTTCAAGGTACCTGCGTCTTGAGTGTCTCAAATTGATTTCACAATATCGCCTTAGCTACTAGTCTTGAATTAATTTTACAATGTGTCCTTATATAATAGTCAGGTAAATCTAATAATAAATATATTATTTTAACAAGCTGTATGGTATACTGTATAACAGATTTCCGTCAATAAAACGCACGTATGAATTAGAAACTTCCATTTCTTGACGTTTTGGTAATGAGGAGCCGATAGGGAAGGCTAGAATACGATGTATTCAGAAAGGAAAGAAGCACGTATTTCTGACAGTTCACATCACTGTGGACATCACACATGAGAGGTTCACAAAAGAAAAACGTACAATACAGGAAATAGCAGCCAGTAACGGTTTCTCGAAGGGTATTGCAGATGATATAATAAGGAAGAAAAAGTTTAAGTCAAGAATGAACGCAATCTCGACTTTTGAAAACGACGAAAACCAAGATAAATATATCTCAGTTCCATACCACCAATACACGAAGAACTTTGAAAAGATTTTCAAGTACGAAGGTGTTTTTTTAAACAAGTCATACACTACAGAGCCTTCTAGGAAATCCAAAAGACAGAGTCGAAAATTTGGAAAAGTCTGGAATTCACGAAATTAAATGTAATAACTGCGATGGAAAATATTATGGACAGACAAAAAGATGTATTGAAATAAGATATAAGGAACACTTAGCTCACCTAAAATATGAAAGACCAGAAAAATCAGCAGTCGCCTATCATATTTTGCAAGAAAACCATTCCATAGACATAGAATTAGTTAGATAAGTTAACAACATCAGGCATCTAGATGCCTATGAGAGTGTAGAAATAACTAAACGTAATAATATTATGGATAACGATGGTGAACCAATATCTAATAGTATACTAGATAGCTTGAAGTAATATTTTGATTATTAGATTTACATATTACATAAGGATACATTGAAAAATTAATTTAACACTAGTAGATAAGATAAGTAGACAATCAAGACGTAGGTACCTAGAAGGGGTATCTATGGTATAAAGAAGGATAACATTGTGAGTATATTTAGTTTAATCTTCTTTTCGAAGATGAACACTTGGTGATCGAAACACGTGTCGAGGAGTTAAAATAACGGTTTGGTTTTTTTAAGAACAAAACAGAAGCACTACAGGAAAATCCTTAATACGGTCTCAGAGCGTGCCTGTGTGAAAGTAGCGATTGACATTGGATTTGAATCGCTGGAGATTAAATTCATTTGGAGAAACGTTCTCAGGAAGTTTATTCTACATAAACGCAGTTCTCCAGTTGAAAGAGTTCTTGAACAGTGAAGTTCGAGGTGAACTGAATTGAACCTCAAAACGATGAGCAGCCACAGTCCGTCGCGTATTTTTGATATGTACCGCTCTTGGTGGCATCAAATGCGCCAAGTCGCTTGAACACTTCCCGTGGAAGTATCTATAGAATCGAGACAAATCTCCAACCTTCCTCCGATGTTCCAGGCTATAAAGGTTGCACGTGATGTTAGCGTCTCCAATCAAGCAGATGTTTTTTTTCTGGAAGGAATCCAGGAACTTCAGGGTATGTTTGGGGGCAGAGCTCCATACAGGAGAACAATACTCCAAGGAAGGTCTGATCTGAGCTTTATAAAGCATCAATAGTTGCTGATCCGCGAACAGTTTTCTGGTTCGGAACAGTGTTCCAAGATTTTGAGATGCAGTCTTTGCAATTCCAGCGACATGATTGTGCGAAGACATATTTGTGTTAACCCCCAACATGCTAATCGAAGCAGAAAGAGGAATTGTCTGATCTGACATTTATTATATCCGGTTCGGAAAAATTTATCTTCCTGGAGAAAACCGATGCCTGGGTTTTTGTGAACCTGGTTACTTTCACCACAATTCGAAATCATTTCTAGATCCACATTAAGATATGTAACTTCCGGCTGTCGGTGAAGATGTGCCTCCGTAGCCGATATCCTAGAATCCAAATGGAATGACGAGACAAGCGTGCTGTCGTCATCAAATCAATATATTGAATTGGGTTGGGAAAAAACTCCAGCAATATTCATTACTACACGTGCATCACAAGTATCTAACTACTTGTTGGTGAACTAATCTAGCGTATGTAAGCAATAAGTACTTTATTGTGAGATTTTCAGTTTATAAAACCGGAATATGTTTCACCTAAATATGTCATCATGTGTCAGTCAATTCTGTGGTATAATTATTCTAGTTTTGCCTTCGAGATGCATGAAAGGAAGAGGCACTGCGCACTACAGCTGAACAAAACATAAAACGCCGGGTACTATACTTGATCTTGAAAAGTCCATATTACGAAATGAAGATTTGAAAAAATCATGTGAGAAACCATCATGACTGGAAACCAAGAGGAAAATATCAGGATGAATTCCGTGAAGGAGAATAAAATCGAAGAGTTATCAAGAAGATGGGCGAAGTTGACTGATCATGTGAAAAAGTGTGCAAACTCCTGGTAGTTCGATATTAACTAATGCCACTTTTTCGAAGATTTTGTTGTTGTACAGATATTATCTCTCCAAAATTATTTTGGTAACGACTTCTGAATTTACCGATCGGAACTATAATACTTTCTTATCTGTGAGAAACCTTGAATTCTAGACAGCAGTCAAATCAACAACGTAGAAAAAATCCTGATTACGGAGTTAGGTATTACTACCTACGAATGAAGAAGCTCTGATCTAAAATGGTCCATTGATGGAGTGGCAGTAGATAATTTTGTCTGTTACCAAGGAACTGGTCCTCGTGAAAGTAAAAAACGTCTTCAGAATTATTAACCAGATCCTCAGATGCTGGGGAGCCTATTACAATTCTAGATCTTTGAAAGATTCATACATTTCTAGTACACTCGGAACGTTATAGACAAAGTTATGTGAACACATTTAGTTACCATATTTATTGTCAATGAAAACGGAATGGGTATTTTTCGGGGCTTGAAGTGCGACTTGAATTCGACTTGAAAATTATTCTTGGAACATAATTATTATTTCAAATGCATGTATCCACACGAGTACCTATATCACGTTACGGTTAGTGTAAACGGAGTACTGTTGCATTTTTTCTACATCACTTTGACACGGGTATCCGTTTGAATCGCACCACATTTTATCTGTTTTTAGGCTTGAAAGGATTATTAGTTACGCATGGCGACAAGTTGAGACAAGTTTGTAGTATGGGTAAAGATACAGTGGACACGGTTTTATGCTTTCCGATAGCTAGTACCGTCAAGCGCGTATAAGCGTCAATAATTATCTAAGGCTTTTAAGTTGATCGTTTGTCCTTCTGAAAAACACCAGTTGTAAGGGTAAGCGAGCCAGGCTCCAACCTATTTGAAATTAAGAAGGCTGTTAAAGCAGATCTGCGCTTGTCGGAGCTGAACGTTGCTGGCTGGCAGTTTACCGGTATGAACATTTAGTTCTTGTTAGCCAGTCGGTGGAGGAAGTGAATAGTTTTATGAAAATGATTTCATAGATAATGGATGTAGATGCATTGATTGCTTGCGTATTTGGAAGATCCCCTATATGAGATAAACGAGAGAAACTCTACGACAACATAAATGTTACAGACAAATGTGGAAAGAAATTAGCATCGAAATGGAACAGGATGGTAAGTAAGAAAAAATAGATGTACCTACTTATATGAGAAGATTTTTATTGTTATTTTTGTACATATGAGAAAAATATGTAACAAATAGGTATATCTCGAATAATTTTGGCCTCATTAGATTGTCTTCCAGTTGCTTGCTTTCTGTTGTCATTGGAAAAGTACATCGCGACATCCGAAAAATTTCTTTCAAATCCTTCTTTGTCAAAGATACTGTTGCGTAGAATACATATACATTTGATAATATCGTCTGCTGTCTTGATGTCAGTTTCAATAATCTTTAATAGGAGACGCCGTTTGGAGTTGATTATTCCAAAAGTTCATTCGATAGTTTTTCTTGCACGCGATAATCGCTTATTGAAATTTTCTTGTGCGTCGTTGAGATTTTTTCCGTCGAAAGTTTTCAACTTTGTTTGCCATATCCGCCAATATCTACCGCAATAAATTCATAATTGGCATCTGCTGCACCTTGCAGTATTACAGAATGAAAGTTTTCGTAATTGGAGCCTCTGGAGACACCCTACATTTTGTTTTATGAGAGAGAGGATATTGTTGGATCAAGATCTTCAGATGATGTGGTGCTGCAGGTTTTTCCGGGTTTTCCTGCAGCTGAAAAAGCAAATGCGCCACTGGAATCAATGAAGTCGCCCCGGAGCGCCAATTAATTTTTATTGTTGTATTTATTTTATTTTTAATGTCATAAATTATAAAATTATAAATTTAGAATATAAGTATGATTTGTCAAAAATTGTTATATTGTATATTAAGTTTTCTATTTCAATAAACAGTTTTAACGAAAGATTCCTTGATCAGTTGGGAATTTATATTCACATGAAAATTCGAGTCTTGTTTGACAAAGGAATCGGTTTTCAAACAAGTATCTAAGACACTGTGAAATAATTTTAGAGTAAAATATACGCGGAACCATAATAACATCCCTCATTTTTATGATCAACATAATGAACGTCCTATTTTTTTTTCAGAACAAAAGGTTAGCAAAAAGTGAAAGTATTTACGGGATCAGTTCGCTATAGGATTAGGAAAACTTCCTCGACCACGTTCCGGAGATCCTGCAGACGCAATACATGTGTGCAAATGGCCTTATTTTCGACAAGTACTTTTCCTTAAAGATACGCCTAGAAAACGCCTAGAAAATCTACAGGAAATTTATCAGCAATTCAGAAGCCCGAAATGTGTACAGATGAATCTCAGTATGTGGTTGTTAATACTGAAAATAACAAGAATGAAAGAGGCGAAGCTGTGACTGAAAACTCGGAGAAGGTGAGGATAGCGTACAAGATGCAGGAGTTGAAGAAACGTGTATCTTAGTAGGAAAATTCGTTACAAATTCTACTTCTACTAGAACCCCCGTCAACCCAAAAAAGAAGAGGAACTGATGAATTCAATGCAATTATATAGGAAATTGAAAATAGGAAACTGGAATATCTTGAAACGAAGCGTTCAAAACAAACTACGGAACCGGACGATGACCATCGTCCTACTACTACCGCATGTGAGAAAAATACAGGAATCTAGAATCATGTCCTTCCGAACGGCAATACAGGGACTAGTGCAAAATACAAGATTTGCTGCACAATTCTCCCATGGCGAGACATCGGTTTACAATTCTCATTTGTTTGACATGTAAATACTTAACTTTTTCTATGTAGGTATATTTTGTCAAATACAACGTTCGTTTCACTAGCAAAACACCACAGCCTTTTTTATTGTATCGACAAAAAGTAGTTTATACAAATGGTTGAAATGGAGCTTCTTTATACGAGGACAGCAAGTGCTTTAATATCAGGTAGTATAGGTATAAAAGCGCACTTTGGCCTAGAGTTGTCAAAAATATTTAGTTCATTCCGCCATGAAAAAGTTACAAAATTGAAAAAAAATTCAATTTTACATTACAGTGAAACCTTAGGATAGGTTCCTAGAATGTTACGTTATTTCAAGGTTTTGTCAGCAGATAAAATGAATTTGTTGCATATAGCAAGCTAAAGTATGCAAAGAAATTTGATAGTTTGCAAGTAAAAAAATATTACATACCCACTGATTGAAATGGTGTAGGTATTTGTTTTTGCATTTAAAAACATCAATATAATCTTACCTTATATAGTAATCACAAGCCTTTCGTCTGGTAGAATAGGTTGCATATGTAGATTGCACCAGTTTTTGGTTAAACGGGGTGCCACTTTTTGCAAAATATAAACAACGGTATCTCGACTCATTCTTGTATATCTACTGAAAGAATCGTTCGTCATACTTCCGTAAACTTTTAAAACTGTGCTCAAACTGTGCTCTTTCAGGATATATACCCACTCATTTCCTCATTAGTTAATTTGAAATTCCTGAAACAACTAAAAAAGAATTATTAAAAATGAATAGCTGAAAATAACAATTATATTAAGCAAAATAAACCTGAAATGAAATAATAGTGAAATAAACTACAAGTAAAAATAGAAAAATTGAATAAATAAAAACAAAATAAAAATAAAGGAATGAAAAAAGAAAATAAAAATAAAAAGTGTAGAGATTCCAAGTCACGTTAGTTCACGACGTTTCGATTGTTAGTATCTACAATCGTCTTCGGGTTTCGACGTGGAAAGCCTTTACACCAACGTTCCGGTCGGAGAAGCACTCCAAATGATACAGAGAAAGCTATCCGAAGACGGGAACCTGAAAGAGAGAACGAATCTACCTATAGAAGTGACTATGGAATTACTAGGATGCTGTGTACAAAACTGTTATTTCCAACTGAAGGACGAATTCTTTACACAAGATGAGGGACTGCCAATGGGATTGCCACTTTCACCAGTCATAGCCAACATATATATGGAGTGGTTTGAAACTCTGGCCATTGAAGAAGCCTACAAGAAACCCCGAGTCTGGTTGAGATATGTTGACGACACCTTCATAATATGGAACCATGGGAATACTGAACTAGACGCCTTCCTGAAACACATCAACAGCGTGAGACCTTCCATCACTTTCACAATGGAGAAGGAAATCCACAACGAATTGCCATTCTTAGACGTTTTGGTGAAGAGGACCGACACTAAGTGGGAAACATCCACGAATCCAACCACCATCAATCGACTAAAAGAGGAATCATCAAGACTCTATTAGACCTTGCTTTTGGGCTCTGTAATACGAAGGAAGGTCTCGAGAAGGAACTAGACATCATCAAAAATGATCTTCAACGGAATGGCTACTCCAAAGCAATGGTAGAAAAGATTTTGGCTAAAAGACAGCAGGAGCCTCGCAAGGAAGAGAAGCCGTCACAACCAGTGCTTGCACTTCCCTACATCAGAGGATTATCGGAGAGGATAAGAAGAATTGGTTCCATGTACAACATCAGAACCTGATTCAGATCCGGTAACACTATCCGTAGCAGCCTCACGAAAACCAGGCCACCAAACGTGGACTGCGATTCCAAGAATTGCATTTACCGGATACCCTGTGTGTGCGGAAAATCCTATATTGGTGAAACTAAGAGGCCATTGAATGTTCGCATTGCCGAGCACAAGAAGCACACACAGCGAGGGGAAACCAGCAAATCAGGAATAGCAGACCATGTTTGGACCCATCAACACAACATCGAGTGGTCCCAAGCTGAGATCTTGCACAGAGAGGAACATTGGTTTAGGAGAAAATTCAAGGAAGCCGCATACATGTTGTCCAACAACGTATTCAGCCAGGCCATTCAGCCTTAACATATGGAAACCCATCATCAAGCGAAAAATGGCCAATTCCCGCCAAAACGGTCATCTCCCACGGAACCAGTGAAGCGGAAAATGGAAAGCAGGGATAAGTGAAAGTATTTGAACGACCTATAAATAGTAATCTCTCGGAGGAATCAGTCCAGTTATCACCCGAAGACGATTGTAGATACTAACAATCAAAACGTCGTGAACTAACGTGACTTGGAATCTCTACACTTTTTATTTTTATTTTCTTTTTTCATTCCTTTATTTTTATTTTGTTTTTATTTTGTTTTTATTTATTCAATTGTTCTATTTTTACTTGTAGTTTATTTCACTATTATTTCATTTCAGGTTTATTTTGCGTTATTTTCAGCTTTTCATTTTTAATAATTCTTTTTTAGTTGTTTCAGGGATTTCAAATCATTTTATATAGTAGACAATGGAAGTCCGAACTAGTGAAATTCATCATGAAACATTGTCAACCACCTTCAAACAAATCCTCATTAGTTAGTTACGACGGAATCGATTATAGCTATTAGATTCAACGGATGTCATTTTTTGTGGAAGAAAATCAGTTTTTCATCGACCTTTTTTAGGGAATTTGTACCTTCCACAATCTGAATAAAATAAAAAAATTATAATGGAGAACTTTATACAAGTGCAGAAGGGTAAACTTGTCGTATTTAACAATTTTGCCTATCAAAAAAATTGCTGAGAAATAATACAATACTTATCTTTACATTTCGGAGGCCAAAATCTGCCTCCGTCTTCAGAAATGAACAAAAATATTCTAAGATATTTGCAGTTATTCCTTTTTTTTTATTTCTTAACTTCTTCGACAGATGTCAAAGGAGTTGTGAAATATGAAATTATGTCAATGTTGTTGATTGACAACTGAAACATTTGATGTAATACAAGGTGCTCTCCGATATCAGTCTGTTGCCATTTCGCCACTATCCAAATTTTTCTTCAAGATGGGTAGCCAAGTACGGTCTATTTCTAAGGAGCTGTTCGAAATACAATTCTCTCCAGATATGAGAATATACGCTGATTCTTTTAGCTTACGTCTCTTAGAGTGAGGCTCATTGGTAATCATTTTTATTTTGTTCCATTCCACTCGATGTTCACCGTCTGATCTTAAAATGTGTTCTGACAATTTAGATCCGGTCAATTGTCAATTTTTTATGTAATCTCGATGTTTATTCACATAGGTGAAACCTTGAGACCATTGAAAGTACGTGAGAATAAACATCGAGATTACATAAAAAATAGACAATTGACCGGATCCAAATTGTCAGAATACATTTTAGGATCAGACGGTGAACATCAAGTGGAATGGAACAAAACAATAATGATTACCAATGAGCCTCACTTTAAGAGACGTAAGCTAAAATAATCAGCGTATATTCTCATATCTGGAGAGAATTGTATTTCGAACAGCTCCTTAGAAATAGACTGTTCTTGGCTACCCATCTTGAAGAAAAATTTAGATACTGGCGAAATGGCAACAGACTGATACCGGAGAGCACCTTGTATTACATTGAATGTTTCAGTTGTCAATTAACAACATTGACATAATTTCATATTTCAAAATTCCTTTAACATCTGTCGAAGAAGTTAAGAAATAAATAATCAAAAAGGAATAACTGCAAATATATTAGAAAATAAGTATTGTATTATTTCTTAACAATTTTTTTGATGGGCAAAATTGTTAAATACGACTTACTCACGAGTTATTGATGAATAGAACATTTTTCTTTGTGAAAAATACTTTTATTTTACGCAGTAACTTATCGGAGTAAACTGAAAAGTTTGCCCTTCTACCCTTGAATAAAGTTCTCCATTATAATTTTGATATTTTTTCAGATTGTGGAAGGTAACAAATACCCAAAAAAGGTCGATAGAAAGCTATTAAATCTTCAGTTGACGATGAGGAAGAAGAACACGTATTTCACACACGGTTGCATATAAAGTAAATAATAATCTGCTTAAATAAGTTTTAACTATGCACATCTCAGGCGCGTGAATAATAAGCCGAATATGTAGTGTTACGTTAAGAGCCATTAGCTCATATGGATGTTACATCTTGTTTTCCACAATTCACTTTTTAAAAATTGGTTTATTTCTTTATAAACACTTTATTACAATATTTGAATATAATGTGAGAAACTTGAAAAACTGAATAAGTAATTGATATGAACTATACTTGAGAATGAATAAATCGTTAATAAACATCTTTCTGACCTCGCAGGGTTATATGTTTGGTATGAAAAACAATATTTGAACAGTGTCAGCAATTGCTTTGTCTGGAACACAAGTGTTGATCTTGCTGATACTGCACAATTAGCACTTTTAGCTTGTAATTTAATACGTGTGAGACGCTAATTCGCATATAACAACTCCCCTTTTATACAAAAAGTTGTTGCTTTTTGCTGCAACTTTTCACAAAACATTTTTTATATGGAAACTGGTGTTGAGTTGGATTTCCTCTTCTATAGGTTCCTGGAGGTTGATACTTGGTCTTCTCCTGGGGATGAATCTCGATAAGATACGGGATGGTTGTCTGTCTGATCTTGGATGATCGGGGGTGGTTGATTCGAAGTGGATGTAATACCGATTCGTATAGGTTCTTTTCGTCTACATTTGCAAAAGATGTAAAGTATGATTAATACAATGATCAATGTTATTGTGCAATATGTGAACCATGATATGTGCTTGCTCACAAACGGCTCATTGATAAGTTTATCCAATTCTTCGGAATATTGGTTTAATTTATGTTAAGCGATGTTCAACTCGTCAACGTTGATTTTGTTGAGTTTCAGCGGTTTCAGTTCTGGAAGATGTTGTTTTTCAGGAAGATGATCGCAACAGCTGTATGGTATTCGAACGGCATGGTTTTTGTATGTGACGTTCTTATATCTATCGACGAAGTATTTGGAGTGAATTCTAGTGCTTCCAACGAATGAGCTGCATCCGGGTTGGGGTTTTAGCAGGGAATTGGTGTTGATCACTCGTGTAACTGGTTCCCTATTTTCGCAGTTAATGGTGATTGGTAGGACTTCAGATATTGTTATGAGCCACAAATTTAGACTCAGTTCCTGGACGTTGTATTTCGTAGCGTAGATCAGTGAAGACTGGCAAGTTTTCGGGAGGACGGTCAATCTTCTCAATAGTTGGGCTTCGCATATAGCTTCGCTATCAATCGGGTAGGGTAGTAGATCGGAACAGATTCTTACGCCATGATTCAGAGTTTGACAGTTTTCTAAATTTTGAAGTGAAATGTACAACAAGGATTCGTCATCTCTCGCAATATATTTTTGAACTGTTAATAATATGTGATGAAGTCCCGCTCGGTTATCTGGAATTGGTATTGGTAAAAGTCGATACAGAGTGTATGTTTCTGGTTCGAAACAATTCTTTTGCCACTTGATATGCTTCAAGTTTGATGATTTCGATATATTGAGCAACATGTGAGAGCATTGTGGGTAAAGGTAGATTGTTTTTATGGAGTGATTGAGAAATTTCCTGAAGTGAGTTCATTAGGTCATTAGGAGTGATATTTTCAATCTAGCGAATGTTATTGAATTCAATATGTGATCAAGAGTTGATTCCAAGAAAAGATAATTTCCATTAATGTTTCACATATTTCCAATATTTTCAATTGTGCTTCATAATACGCAAGATCGTCTGAAATATGATAGATTGATTGTTCTATTTGCTTGATATCTCGATTGGAGGTTTCTTCATCGATTTGAAGTTTTTGAATAGTTGTGTTGAAATTTCTAATTACTGATGTGGTTACCGATATTTGATTTTTCAAAAGGTTTTCTAATTGGTGTTCGTCTTGAGTGAGTTTATTAATACAGTTGGTATAATATTCGCCATCTGACGAGTCTAGATTACCAGTAATGGCTTTCCAGAAGGTACCTATTCCATTAATTAATCCTCGTTTGGATCTTTTATAATAATTTTGGGTGTCTGCAAATATTTCTTGATATTTCAAGTCAAGTGGGTCAGATATTTGGGTCAATAAACTAATGTGTGTTTTCAGTTCGGTTTTGAAGGATAACATTCTAGGGTTTGATTGGTCAAAAGTATATAGCATGTTCTCCAAAATTTTGTTGTTATTATGTACGGCAAATTCTATGGAGTCCAAGTCTTTGAAGACGAGAAAAGTCCATTTATCATTGGAAATTTTCAAAGTGCTTTTTTCGTGAAGAAAAATTTCTATTGTGTTATTAATGGGTTGAACGGAGTATTGGGAATGTGTTTTGTGTGTTGCTGAAATCAGCAGGAGAATCCTTTCAGACAAGGTCGTAGTCTGTCAAAATTTACTTTTGTTTTTTGTCTTGTCTTCCAATTAACTAGCATTGCTGAGTTTTGGTAGATTTCTATAATTTCAAATGGGCCATTAAATTTGTTTTCTAGTTTATTTTTAATTTGGGATTCTTTAACGTAAACATTTTTGTTTTGTTTTTGGTGTTATTGTAACAAATTATTGCGTATGGTAAAATACCTAAGGGGTGTTCATCAGGGTTGTCGATTTCATTTGTTCTTATCATTTCTAGAAGGGTCGCGTGAAAACCTTCTAAGGAACCGTTTGATTGCGGATGGTCCACACTAGAAAATGATTGTTTAATGTCATAAAATTACAAAGGTCTTTCAGTAGGGCGTTGTTGAAGTCACAATGAATTCTGAGTGGAGTTCCGTAGTGCTGAAAGTATAGCAGTAAAGGTTGTGGAATTGGCCGCGGTGGTAGTGCGTCTGACTCACGATCGGAAGGTCGTGTGTTCGATTCCCGCCACGACCAGATATTTTTCTCGAGAGAATTTATCTGGTTGAAGCTGGAATGATTCTGCAACCGTGTTAGGAATCACACGTTAAAAGGTAAGACCTCGTTAGTCCTTAGTTCGCACAAGTTTCTCAACTTCTGAGAGTTGTCGTTCGTATGGGGGCGGCAGCTGATTAACGGGAAAACAGATTTTAAAACAGATTTTTTTTTACTGATTTTGCTGATTTATTTTCAATTGGGTAAGCTTGGGTAAATTTGGTGAGTTCGTCTCGAATTGTAAGTATATAGTTTTTTGTGGGAATTTCAAGAATGTCTATATTTATTCTCTCGAATGGTGTTTTCGGAGTTTCTGTAATGACTAAAGGGCTCTTAAGGTTTTGTCTGCAAATTTTTGCTTTTTTGCATGTTTCGCAGTTCTTTACAAAATTTTCTACGTCTTTGATTAAATTTGGCCAATTATATTTTTCTTTTACGCGTCTAAACGTTTCGTTTATTCCTCGATGTAAATTATTTTTTCCTGAGTGGAATTGGTCCATTACGATGGGAATTTGGTCTTCGTCGGGAGTTCTTGTTAGATTTTGGCATACTGTTATGTTAATTTCTTTTTCAGCGAAAATAATGATAATACATTTATTGTGCATAAAAAATACATTTTAGACACAAAGGGGATCGGGTTAGCCGGAGGCTGTCTTCCACCCTTCCCATAACTGACATGTGTAATACAATAGTAATACAAAAAGGGATATAACTATAGATGATCATATATATACTACATCATATACATACACATTTCAAAGTGGAATTTTTTTTTTGATTACAATGAAGATTATGATGTAACAGAGTATTAATACATAAACAGACAATATATATATCATATTCAGATGGAGAAGATATTTCACAATATAATAGGAAATCTAATAATATAATATAATAGGAATAATAAATACATAAATAAATAAATAAATATATCAAATCTAAGTATTCATCAATTTTAATTTTAATTCTCTTTTGAAGAGGTTAAACGAATTATTAAGTAATGACAGAATATTGTTCAGGTTATAAGGAGCAAAACATGAGAAACAACCTTCAAATTTTGTAGTTAGGTGCTGAGGAACACAGAAGGAATCGGTTCTTACATTTACTGTATGAATGTCAGAGACCGTCTGTTTAATGAACGAAACAAGTAAAAAGGAATTTTGGTTTTCAACAAATTATACAAGAATAAACAAGTGAAATATTTTACCCTAGCTTTAACGTTCAACTCTTTCATATTCATTATGTAAGGCGTAACATGTTCTCTATACGGTATGCAACAAACGAATCGCATGCATGTATTCTGTAAACGTTGCAATTTCATTTTATTATATTCTGGTAAGAAGTTGTAATACACCATGCAACAATAATCAGTATGAAGGTAAATTAGTGATTTGACCAATTTGAGTTTCGTGTCAGAGGAAAGTTGAAATTTAAATTTTTACAAGTTTTTTAGCTTGAAAAACGAAGTTTTACATATACTTCTCACATGGTCATCGAAAGTCAAAGTGTTATCTACAATGACACCTAAGTTTCTTGCAGAATCCACCCAATTTATTTCAGAGTTATCTAAGGCAAGCGTATGGTTTCTTTGTACATAAGTGATTTGTGCTTGAGATCCTAAGCATAGGGCGACTGTTTTAGTGGGATTCATTTTCAACCCATGATTATTTGAGTAGATTGAAGTATTTTGAAGATCCTCATTTATGAATGTAATGCCATTTTCTATATCGTAGGGTTTAAAAGATAAATATAACTGAAAGTCATCTGCATATAGATGAACATGACAATTAGTTATAAAAGAAGGATAATCGAAAATAAAAATCGAGAACATAAGAGGGCCAAGAATACTCCCCTGAGGAACACCCGAACAGGTTTCCCTGAGAAAGAAAGAATTTCCAAAATTGGTAAATCCAAATTATTTTCGACAAAGTACGTTTTGGAAATGTCTATTTCGTCTTTCCATTTATAAAGGATAACGAATAGAATTTCTACGGCTGAGGTATGATCGAAGGGTAGAGCGATTATGAAATATTTTCTGTCTTTAACGGTTTTACTTGAGAGAATATTGATTCTAAAATTCGATATTTTCCTCGAATATGTCATCTATGATTTTATGATGAAGATCTTCTAATTTGTTTTGGCAGAAAAAAGTGAGGATGTATTTATGTGATTTGTCTAGAAGTTGCGATTTGTCAAATTTGATTTTTGAGTAGTCAATCAGGGATCGAGTTTCATATAAGTGACTGAAATTTTCGTATTCTTGTAAAATTTGTTCGAAGGGGGTTTCTTCGTATTCTGGTGTTTCTTTGTTTTTGTTTCTGTGTCTCGTGTTTCTATGTCTTGTGTTTCTGTGTCTGTTGGTTTGTTCGTTTCTTCAATTTCGTTTGAAGCGAGTATCGTAAGTTTTCCGTGAAAATTTACACATTCTCTGAAGTGATTAATTTTGATCCGTGATAGGGCATCGGCATTTTTGTTTATTTTGCCAGGTTTATACTCTATTTCGTAGTCGTACTCTTCTAATTAGAGTCTTCAACGTGCTAGCCTACTACCTGGGTCTTTTGTTGGGTCGGGTCTGGAACACAAGTGTTCATCTTGCTGATACTACACAATTAGCACTTTTAGCAGGAAGCTGTTATCGCTTGTAATTTAATACGTGTGAGACGCTAATTCGCATATAACATGGATATGCGCTTATAAGCCGAAACACAATTGCATGCTGCGTTATTTCGTGTCATTAGGCAACAAATTGAACATGTACGTTGTTACGTTACGGGCTTATGGTTTAGATGGATACACCCATACAAGCCAAAACAATTGCAATCGGCGTTATTTCACATATGTTATGGATCTGTGGCTCATGTGGATACGCGTTTTAAGGTACAGAAGCAAGTAATCTCTCCTTTTCATAACGTGATAAATATCAAGTACAATATGAATCTGACGATATTACTTTCAGTTCGAATACATTTATCTCTAAAGTTGTGGTGTTAAGAAAAAACAATGATGTCGAATTCATTCTGTATATCAGGCCTCAGCTCCACTTACGGAGTTGAAATCTAGCACAAAATTTGTATAATTTTTTTCAGCTGAATGCTATGGATGCAGTTTACTATATTTGTCACCTGAAATTGACAATAAATCAACTTTTAATTTTCATTTTGAATTTAATAATTACCTCTGAAGTTATTTGCTTCAAGCAAAACAAACACGAATAAATAGGAATCAATATAATGAAAGACACTGGTAGGAATCGACCAAGTAACAAAACTTGGTCATTTTCATCTATCACCAGAGTACCTGATAAGGCATAAAATATCGAAACGAATCGAAGAAATAAATGTGTCAGAATTAGAAGTAAGGGTGCTTGATAAAATTGATTGATCAGGTTGAATGCTTTGAAAGATTTTTGATAATGTTCTGAACATCTTCGTAACTTTTTTATAATATTCATTTTGTTGTCCCCATTTCGGGTTCTTATTGTTGATTCAATGCAATAAGTCAAATCCTCATTTATCAGTACTAAATTCATTCGGACCATTTCTAGTAGCACACCGAAGTAATCGAGAGAGATCATCATTACCAATGTAGTGTAAAACAATGGAACAACTCCAGCCAGTGTTTTCTCTGACACCCATTTCGATACAACACTCCCTATCAATTAAGCACCTACTACTATTTTGGCAGCAACTACTATACATATCTCAGATACAGTGTTGGATTTGAAAAGATCAAATTCTCTTTCAAGTAGGAGTGACATTATATTCATAATACTGTTCGTGAACAGTACACCGACTAATTGACAAAAGAAGCAAATGCATATTCGTATTTTCATTACCAGAAATATAAGGATTTGTTTTATAGTGAACATCTCTCCATACAAATGTCTGCCTGCGGATGTTTCATATGTTGAGGCTACAAAAAACAAGGTGATATTGGTCAGAAGTACGAGTACTAGTTTGAATAAAAATATGCCTCTGATTTGTTTTTGTGATAATAGCTTCGTAAATGGTGAAATACAAAATAAGTATGCCACCGAAAAAATAAGTTCAAAATATCGATACATGAAGGACATTCTGACACATCTACACAAAATAGGCTTTGTTGGCGGAAGAGTTGATAATACAAACAAATAAATAGTCGATAAATGGAAATTGATGGTCAAATAATCATTATCAAATAATCAATTTTATTAATATTTAAACTCTGTTATTCCATTGTAGAGTGCTTTATTCATTCAATGCATTTTAGTCGATTGCTTAGATTATATCAAATTAGGGTGTGCTTGAGTCACATAGTCGTCACCATGTTGAAAATAAGTAGAGGAGTAGAGGATATTCTTTTTTGTTTCGAGAAGTTTCAAAAATGATACTGATGGAAGTGATTTATGAAAAACACAAATGCTTACGACGAGACGGCTGGGTTAGAAGTTTATGAAGCGATTGAAGCAGATCGGAATCGAAGAAGAATCGACAAGGAAACTAGTTCAAGATACGAAAATTTTCAGAGCAAAGAAGCTCTAGTGAGTTAAGGAAGTAATTCAAAATTCAATCAATGCATACGAACCATTGAACAGAAACTCGTTGAATGTGTGAAATTCCAACCTGATCTCAAATACTAACAGAAAAAATTCACTATCTGAAAAAATCCTCCACCAAAAATGAGCTTCCTCTCAACAAAATTACTGAAATCAATTTGAGGAGGAATTCTGACACCGTCCACTTCAGATGACGCAGATCGGCTACGTACTCGTAAAGCTATTTTGACGATTTTTTTTCCATTGTATATTATTTTTGCTATGTACATTAACAAATGGATTGAAATGATCATTATTATTACTATGGTGGGACGGCAGCCGGTTGGGTTGGCAACCGCTGTGTGAACCAGTGGTTTGAGCAACGTGGCTGGATTGATTTCCACTTCCTATCATCTAACCCTTATCAGGAATCGCACGTTAAAAGGTGACACTGTTTAACGGAAAAACACATTTTTTCTACTATAATTATTATTTTTACCGAAGGTTCAAGCTCTACCGATACATTCGAGAGGAGTCGCCAGCATCATCAACCAAAGACCACTCTTCTACACAATATAATAAATGAAAGAAGTATAATTCAACTTACATGGAACACTGTCATCCTCACTGATAGACATCCTATGTTTTGCCGTGAAACAGTTGCCTTATCGGCTATGGTTACCAAATATGGAAAACATTATAGGAAAAAACACTTAATTCTTTCATAAAATTACGACTTTTTGTCATGGAATGAGTTGAATTCACCCATGTCGTCGATGACAGTACGTAAATAACAATCATATGCTCACTTGATTTAATCCCAGCCATAGGAATCTTGTTTGAATTGGGAGGGAATATTTTTAGGAAAGATTAATTTTTGAGAAAGAAAGGTTTTGGCTTTCTACATCTCCATCATGAAACAAAAAATGGGGGAATCTTCCAAAGAAAGAAAGGAAACAATCAATTTCAAAAAATTGACTCTATACAAAAATGTGTAAATCATGAAAAGAAGTAACTTTCAGACACAAACTGGAAGAAAACGCCCTTTCTTCCTTTCTTTGGAAGATTCCCACATTTATTTGTATCAAGATGGAAAAGTAGAAAGCCAAAATCTTTCTTTTCCAAAAATTATTCTCTCCTAAAAATATACCCTTTCACTTTGAATACCATTTTTATTATAATTATTATAGCAAAAAAGAAGGCAACATCACTCATTTGAAAATATTCGAAAGATTTTTCTTTTGGACTTTGGATAAGGTAGAGACAATTGGATTTAGAAATGTAGCTTGTGTTAATTCGTTACCGAGAGGGTTCGATTGATTTTTCATAATAGGGAGTCCTGTAATATCTCGTTTGAGGGATCTCTTAATTCTTCATCAGACACTGGTTTATTTTCAGAAACCAGATGAGTCATTCTTGAATAATTAGTTGTTTTCTATTCTTTACAAAATCTAAGAACTCACTTAAGTTCATCTTATTCATTGATAATGAATGTTCACTATTTACTCCCTGAGAATTTTTTTTATATTCTGGAATGTTTCAAGGGTAACTTTGTTAGAATAGATATGGGCATACCTAGGTGATTTAGTTTTCACAAATTCCCTTTAAAATCTAAGAGCGTTATATCTGGTGATCTAACCGGCCATTCTTAGAGACCACATCGGCCTATCCACCGGTTTGCATTACTATTATCCAGCTACTTTCGGACCAGCCTCTCAATGAGAAGGTGCCTGATTATACTGTATATAATATCAATTACATCATATTATATCCAGATATAGAAATCCGGCTAAATTTCATTCTGAAAATATTGATCCTACAATGAAGTTATTCTCAGGTACTATTATTTATTCCCGAATGAACTGTTTGATAGTTTAACGTACTGAATAAATTACCTTCGAATTGAGCATTTTTACTTTTTTGCTTTACTCAAATGATTACAGACGTTGCATCGTGAGTTGAAATATTCAGAGAAGTTGTATTTTTATTACATGGAACCGATATTCTATATAAAATTTAATTTTTTTCGAGACTGACAACTACTCAAGTTTTTTATTTGACAATCACTTTTTATGAAAATTCAACAAACAAAGGAATTACATTAACAAAAGACAAAAGTAATAATGAATATGCTTCTTCCACAACAACCCACGTGCTCCGTGCTGTGGCAACGGTAGATCTAGCATGTGGGGCCCTGAAAATAGGATCTGAAAAGTATGGCAAATAAGAGAAATTCTATTAAAAAACGGAACATTTCAAACAAAAAATGAAAATTAATTTCCTTTATGCCAATTTTGGATTCATTCATTTCAGTCCATTGGTGAAAATATATTTCTAACGCGACCCTTGAATAATAGATCGGTGTAATTATGTTTTCAAGGCTATTGCAAACATACCACCGAAGAATGAAGATATGCTAATCATTTCTTGTTTTGTTTCATAATAGCGTTGGTGTTGGTTTTTTTTCACATAATCTGCCCGTATATCTCTGAGCTATTGACACGCACGACAACGTTGAAATGAATATTAATCGGTTACAGTACGACAAAGGTATTTCACCGAGGTATGTGAAATATATCATCATTGAGCTGTGTACTGGGAGAGAGGAGAGACAAAAGAGAATAGAATTGAAAGTGGCAGTTTTTGTCTAGTCTCTGCATGCTGAATAAAATAATCTGAAATATATGGGACAAGAAATTTTATTGAATTACTGAACTGATTGTGAAAATAAATGTGCGACTCATGTCCAGTTGGACCTATTTAATGCTTTTATTAAAAATAAACGAAGCCTAATCGGTAGAGAATCTGCCGAAATGTAATAAAGGGCAAATTGAGAAGTTTACCCCAAAAAGTTACTGCGTGGAAACACTATAGTCACCAGTTAGTCAGTAACTTGTCCTACTCATACATTTTGCCTACAAATCTAATAGCTAATCAAAGGAAAAAATTAAATTTCTATGTTTAACTCTCTTTAGATGTTTGACGTTTCGGAAAATAGTACATTTTTGTTTTCAAAAGCTCAAAAAATCATTTGTGAACCACGCTTCAATTGAAATAGCTATATTTCCTTTGATATATCTGAAAAGAATGAAATGTGCAGACGTTATATTCGATAGTCATATCACATGCAGGTTGTTTTCTGATAATTCAGTTTAGGTTTATTTTTCCGTTCCAACCTCTCGTCTAAACAATGGTTACCAGGTACGATCCATTTCCACAGAGCACACTCGTTACATGCTGAAAGAATATATGGTGATTCTTTAAATCTTTTTTTTATGAGGTTCCTTTTGTTTCACTCAATTTTATTGAGTACTCACCAGCTTATTTAAGAATATGTTCCGCTATCTTCTATCCTGCTATCTATCTTCTATATATATATATATATATATATATATATATATATATATATATATATATATATATGCACCATGTTCATTTTTTCTCACATCTAGCGGTTCCACCTATATTATTTTTTCCACAGGAAGAAGATATAATTTTTTCTATAGTATTTTTGGGTTTAGTTTGTGTCAGAAGGGAACTCAATTACTGAATTCCTGAACTCAAAAACTGAATTGCAGAGTGGCTTAGCCCTATCTTTTAGAGAACTATAGGCCTATCACTGTTTGATCTAGTTTATCTAAAATATTTGAATATGCATAACTCCATTGTTTACTACATTTCATTGAGAGGCATAACATTATCTCTCCGATTCGAAATGGTTTTCGATCCAATATGTCCACTATTACTGCTGTGACAGCTTTTTACTCAAAAATTTTGGAGTACATCGAGGCTGGTGAATGCCCTGCTGAAATATTTTGTGATCTCAGCAGAGCATTCGACTGCGTCGACCACACGATATTATTAAATAAATTTTATTCATATGGAATAAATGCCCTTGATTGGATATAGTCTTTCATCAGAAACAGAAGTCAATTTGTTTCGGTGAATCATAGATCTGAAAATAGTCATCATAAATGTATTTCAAATAGTCAAGTTTTGACCATTGGAGTACCTCAGGGATCAGTGTTAGGACCGCTATTATTTATATTACATTGTAATGATGTTGGGGCCGCGGTTGCTCAGAATACGTGCATTATGTATGTCGGACAAAGACCACACAATTTTGAAATAAAATTGTAACACGGTATCAAATCATTTGGTTTTATGGTGTGCTGCCAACTCACTCCATTTCAACTCTCGGAAAACTTTGTTAGTACGGTTTCATCAAAAGCAAAAAATTTGTTCAAATCTTGAAATTGAAATTAATGAGAATGAAAACACACTTTCTTCATCCGATGAATGTAAATTTGTGGGACTCACGCTACATAATTGTCCGAACTGTGAAAGTCATTGTAATAAACTGATATTGAAACTGAATTCTGTTTCGTATATCATACGAAATCTCAAGCCGATATTAACGACTGAACAGCTAGGAAATTATTACAATGCACATATATAATCTAGAACCAGATATGGCGTTGGCTTTCGGGGAAGCTATCATTGGTTCCAACTGTATTTATTGCCAAAAAAAAAGATCATACGAATTTCAGTAGGCGTGCATCAAAGAACCTCCTGCAGAGATTTTAGCAAAAATTTAAAAATTCTAACTTTTCCGGATATTTTCATTTTTGAAATGTGTGTATTTATACACCAATAGGTCGAAATATGATCACATTTGTTCCTACCATAATGTAAATATAAGAAAGTGCAATGAAATGAAATGGAAATCCCACGTAAGCAATCTGAAGAAAAGCTGTCAGAGGGGTTTGAATCTGATGAAAATACTCTCGAATCATACATGGGGAGCTGACAGTATTACTCTCTTGCGTATATATCGTGCTCTCATTCGATCCAAGCTAGATTATGGTTCTATCGTTTATGGTTCAGCGAAAGCAACTCTCCTGAAGTCCCTGAATGTGATCCAATATCCGGCCATGAGGATTGCCCTGGAAGCTTTTTGTACCAGCCCAGTGGAGAGCCTACTGGCTGAGGCCGGAGAACAACCCCTTGATGTTCGTAGAGACTATCTTTCCTTAAGTTATGCCGCAAGAGTAGCCGCTTCCAAAAACCATCCTTCCTATCGATATACATTCTCAGATCATTTCCAACATATCTTTGAACAGAAACAAAATTACCCCTTACCTTTTTACGTAAAAATTGCCAAAGTTTCTGATAACCATATAGACTTTCCAAATATTCTTCCTCTTGACTTGAAAATTCCCCCTCCCTGGACATTACCAATTACTCCCTGTAATACCTATCTCCTCAACTTTCCCAAATACGATACTCCTTCAAATTTCATAAAGAAATCCTTTGCCGAACTGGTCTCCAAATATCAACACTTCAAGCACATATATACCGATTCTTCCAAAACAGTTGAAGGAGTAGGAGCCGCTGTGATAACAGATACCACCACTTACACTTATCGACTGCCATCTTTCTCCAGTATCTACTCAGGAGAAGTATTTGCTATACTCAGCGCACTACAATACTGTCGTAGATCCGTTGGTGATCATGTCATTTTCACTGATTCTCTCAGCGCTGTCTTGGGCATCCAACAACTCTACCCGAAAAATGCTCTTCTTCTTCTCATTAAGACTGAACTGGGAAAGTTATTACAGGATGGTAAACACATTGAGATAGTTTGGATTCCTTCTCATATGGGAATAACGGGTAATGAAAGGGCCTATTCAGAAGCTCGAGAGGCCATTTCAAACCCCAACTGTCGAGAGATCCAACGAGTGCCCTATCAAGACGTTTATCTCCAAATCAAAGAGCTCATATGCGACAGATGGAGGCAAAGGTGGCAATCCCTATATAATAATAAACTCAGAGCCATTAATCCGAATCTAGTCACTCAAAATTACCGAGCTCTCACCCGCAGACAGCAAGTTTTACTTACACGCCTGAGAATTGGACATACGAAATTTACCTCGCATTTGTGACACCTGCAGTGTGACGATGAATGTTGAACATTTCATCTCTGATTGTCCAGTTTTCAATGAAGAAAGACAATTTTTCGGATTACCAAGCGACCTCACCAATGCATTGGATGTTACGAACTTTACTTCCCTTTATAGTTTTTTGGAAAATGTTGGCATCTCTAACAAAATTTAATGTACCTACTGTAACCGCTAATTTAATGAAGCTGGAGTTGAATGAAATTGATATGTTTTCTCCATCATTGTATGCCTATGCCAATCTTTCATATTTTGTATGTTGAGTTTAATTTTAGTTCAAGTATTGAAAAAAACGGTTCTGATATAGATTCTGTGAAACATGTTCTTCCTTACAAATCAGTAGACAGTTGTCCTGAAAATCTTGAGAAGAACATTGGATAGCATTTTACAAGTGTTGTTCACAACGAAGAATTTCAAGAACGAGGTTTCAACGATGAACGAGAATGTTTTCTACTTATTCACCAAACTCACAATTGTTAATGTAGTTACAGTTTCGTAAGAATGCATCATCTTTCCCATCAGCCCATTTCCTGGAGTCTTTGAAGTCTACTGGATACTCGTTAGTACAACAAGAGGATTGCTCTGAATTCTTGGAGTTCTTGTTGAATAATCTTTATGAGCAAGAATATAGCAGAATCAATACTCCTGACCGCTCTGGATTGAATGATTCCGTACAGTCTATCTCGTCTTGTGCTTTAAGATCTTTTGCTGAAAAATCTTCACTTATTTACTTTGTAGCAAATGTTCAAGAGGTAGCAAAAATGTATGTGATTTTCAGAAACTTCAACTAACGTTTCCATGTATGTATGTTTCGCATACATACATGTTGATTTTTTCAGAAGTAGGTATATTTGTTTCCTGAGTCTACTGAATACTAAAATTATGAGTCATTTTCTCACCCTATTGATGAAACCGAGGGTGATACATACTGTGATGATATTTCCGACTTTTGACAATATTTTTGACAAATTCAATCGGCTAGGTAATAAAATACATATTTATTGAAGTACTTTTGTTTTCAAAAAAGGTAAATTGCACATGGGTCAAATTTTCCATATTCTAATTATTTGAAGTAACAAGACATATGACAACGAGCTACAAAATGCTATTTTGGTAATTCATCGAGTTTTCTTTCGTTGATTTACGAACTTATTAATTTTTTTTTCCATCCTGTTTTTCAAATTATGGAAACTTATTTGTTTGTTAATCTCCCGCAATCTTATATAGGTCCGTGTTCTGCACAAACAATGTAATGCATTGTATGGTATTGGGTTTTCTATCTTTTCTATGGTTCTTTGCGTTAACGTTTTGAAGATACCTTTTTCTCTGGATAATGTATTCCCATGCATTTTCTGAAATTCGGTTTCCATTATTTGTGCTGCTTGAAGGAATGAGTTATTGGGTCTTAGAAGACATCCCCTTGATATGAACTGCAACCAATCCAAATCTTTGGAAGAAGCTGAAAGAACTTCCGTTCCCAAATAATATTTTTTCTTGAATTTATGAGCCACATAACCCGCTATATGAGTTAATGAGTCTGGTCCATCAGTGTGACATTTTTCATAACATGGATTTATAAAGGAATAAGGAATCAAATTTTCTTCATCTTGGAATTCCGGACATTCCGCTCCCGTTAATATATTCCCAAACATATCAGCAGTAACGCAGTTTGACTCTTCAAAACTCAGGATGTTCTGAAGTTTGTTCTAGAGGTTGGATTAAACATTGCTCTCCGGTTTCTTCGGTGTTCCTGTTCTCAGTGAAAACTGATGCTGAGTGTTTTCCCAAAATGAACCAACGCATTCTATAAATGAAATCCAGAGGATTTGGATGATCATTAGATGACCCCATCTCTCTCATGTAAGAAAAGAAGTTTTCCAGAATATCCTGATTCAGTCGCGTAGTAAGAATATATTGGACATCAGAGTGCCTCTTCTGAAGATAAAGGAAGATCTCAACAATTGATCGATTACTCAAAAGTATACCTTTCTGAAACTGAATCAAGGATTTATGTTTTCCCACTCGTAGTGTTTTAATCACATTGGAAGTTTTTTCTAGTACTTTTTTCTGATCCTCTAAATTTATACCAAATGCGTTTTTAGATGGTTCGTTAGCCCTTATTTTCGTTTTCGAATTCATAACGTCAAACCATCTGTTAACGATGAGCTGAATGAAGTCTGATACTTGTTCCCAGGGTAACTCTGATGGCATTAATCCGCTTTTTCCACAATATGAAACTGCCTTCGAAACAGAATTAGAGAACAGTTGCACTGCTGGCCTAACTTTCTTTCAGTTCCCTTCAATTCGATATGGTACTTGCTGACTATATGTACTATAGAAAGCTCTGATGTAGATATATCCAGGAGACTTTCGAAATAGGATTTATCCATAAATGTACCATTTAACCAAAATCCTTGATCAATGAAGTGATTTCTCAATAACTTGATGAGATGAGGTACATCGACAAACAAAAAAATCCTCATAGATTCATTACAAGGATGTGGGAATGAACAATCCTTATCGTGAGCAATATTCATTTTTGAGAAATATTTCATATTCGTAGGACCCATGTCACTTACTATGGCTATCACGGTGGTACCTGCATTGAATAATGCATATATAATTTGGTTTACAATTTCTTTTTTCATTGGCTGATCAAAATCATAAAACACTGGTTGCTTCCAGTTACTAATCAGCCCTCGTGCCATTACAGTTTGGCAAGTCTTATGTGGGCCTATCACTTGTTCATCTTTTTTATTTATATCAATCCTATTGGATAAATGGATTTCGTCGAAGGAATGAACACACAACTTTTCAATGTCTTTCAATTGAAATGACATTTTTTGCATGAGATTGATAACATTGGTCAAAAGTCCGGGGCTGAGATTGAATGAAGAAGCCTATTTCCTTAAAGTAGAGAGTGCTGGTAGGGGCAATGCGTTCGCTCTCAAATAGCGATAGGCCTTTGGACTAACACTTCTCAATGATATGGCAGATGCAATATCCTCTGCTGACCACTTTCTAAGATTCTTATGGGGATTCAATAGTCTTTCTATTTGACCAGACGAAAAACATTTCTCCAATGATTTTCTGCATGTCTCCATATCTTTCTTCAGCTGTAAATTTTCATCGCACAGTTCCCTATTTAACGATTCAAAGTGTGCAACTTTTATTCTAGTTCTGCTATACGTAACTCCGCAATTCTGAAAAAAATTTTAAAATGCATAAAGAAAAAAAATCGATTAGAGGCAATATTCACAGTGACAATAAGTTCGATTGATAAAAGAACCTACCCTCTCTTTTTCTGTTTTTTGTTGTGTATTCGACTGAACTGAAGTACTGCAAGTGCTATCTACGTTTGTTTGTTCAGGTTGTTCTATCTCTTCAGTATTTAATTGTAGTGATGTGGAAACACTACCTTCATAATTTTCCAATTGTTGCTCTGGTAAAATAGTGGATTTTCTCCTTTTAGCAAAACGAATTGTTCTTTCTGATTCTTCAGTTTGCTTTCTCTTAAATAAGAGGTTCAGAGTGGGCACAGCATCAGTTTTCAAAATACGGGCGTTTTTTGTTGAAAAAGTACCATATTGCTCTTTGACTGATAAATCTTCGAAACAATCTTTATGGAAATGAATAGAACAAATAGTTGCTGAAAACCATTGAATACCTAATAAATTATGTGTCATCATTGCTTTAATTAATACACACCATTTTTCAAATTGATGTTGTCCTTTCTCCTACATGCTGAAATCCATTGTTTAGACAGTTCTTTGCTCTTTGGGAATCGAAAATACTTAATATTGGTCCCTTTTGTCACTCTGTTGTAATTATTACAACCAAAAACCGCACAACCAGGCATTCTTAGTTATATACCTACCTACTCGTATTTTTGTTTAATTATTGAAGCTTCGAATACGACACTAAATTGACAAAAGCTAATTAAAAATGTTTGAAAACCACTCTTGACAATAATTTCGTAATAATTCTTAAACTTCATAGCACAACAGAGAACTTGTGAGAAATTCAAATTGAATTTAGGCAAGTCTACGAAGTTACAACCCCGATATGCTTCGCACTCACGTTATCTGCGCGAACTGGACGCGTTTGGAACTAACGAGAAGCATACCGTTATGAGTGTATCGTGCATATAAAGACATTTGTCTTACTCAATAAAATAATGTGAGTAACTAAACTTCTCTCACTTTTCATTTTATTTTATTTGTCCACAATCCATAGCTGGGTTGGACATTTCAAAACATTTTTCACAGTCGGACTACAGCTTTCAAACTCTTTCTTTCATTTTGGATTTTTTTATTTCAACCATTGATGACTGGTAAAAATCAATGTTATGAAAACAGGTTAAATACAATAAATGGAAATTATAACTCATAAATGAAATAATTGGAAAAAACAGTTCAATAAAATAAAAAATCTGAACATTATTCAGAAATCAAAAAAGAAAACCAATCTCTGATAAAAAAATCCTAATGATTCCAACAACTTTTTTACTAATATTGGAACTGAAATTGTAAAAAAAATTAAAAAACTGAAAACCGCTTAAAAACACCACGCTGATTCTGAAACCAGTAACACAAAATGAGCTTATTGAAATTATATTCAAGCTGAAAACCAACTGTTCATTTGGTCCTAGTGGCATTTTCTCGAAACTCATAAAAGATATTCATTTATTCATTACATCTCCAATAACTCACATGATAAATATGATCGACAAAAATGGTAAACTACCATACCAATGGAAAGAGTCAATCTTCATCCTCATATATAAATAGGTGAGCGTGAAGACATTGGGAACCATATACCAATATGTGTTATTAATATTTTGTAGAATTATAAATTACCTCGACAGACAGACAATTCGGTTTCATTAGTAACTCCAGTACCGAAAATGCGGTGCTAGATTTTGTTCAAAAAATAATTTGAGGCTTGCATAGATCAGAAAAATGTTCTATATTTCCAAACCTAGCTGAGGCGTTCGACAACATTGATCACGGCATGCTATCATATGGGTATGGTATACGTGGCCCAACATACAATATTTTGGTAGACTATCTATCACGTATGACATAAAAGGCAAAGGTGATAATAAACTGACCGAGGCAATGTCAGTTAAAACAGAATTACCACACGGAACAGTTTCAGGTCCCATTTTATTCCTTGTTTACATCAATAGTATCTGTTCCATCAGCAATTTTGGGGGCCATCTCATATCATATGCGGACGATACAGCACTCATATTCACAGATAGTAGGTAGTTGGAAGGAGGTATTTGAAAAATCAAAAAGGGAACTGAGAGATATCCAGATATGGATTGATCACACCCTTCTAAGTCTAAATGTGGAAGAAACTAAATTTGTTATATTCACCCTATTGCAGAACCATCAACCGGGAAATAACATAATCCCCATCCATCATAGATACTGTACCTACTAATACAACAAACTGTATCTAGGTATTATTGTGGATCGACATATGAGATGGGATGAACACATAAACTATGTTGCAGAACGGCTCAGAATTTTAACTAAAAAACTGTATGAATTGTGGCATATCCTCAGATATAAAAATTTGGTCACCATATACTAGTCAAAGACCAAATTTACTCTTCATTCAACAAACAAAGAAAAACGAACAAGATTCGTCACTAACTCATTCATAAACCTACCAGCGTTCAATGAAAGTCACACCCAGAGATATATTTTCTATCATTGAGCAAAATTATTCAATCTTCTGCCAGTCAGTATAGGAAATATCTCCAATCTCAATAAATTCAAAAAATCGACCAGAACAATCATTATGTTCAATATCAAACCTCCCAATTTTTTTGGCTGAACAGAAAAGATGTTCAACAAACTCTTTTATCATTCCCAATAATAATATAATCAATGTAGTGAATTCATTATACAGTTTTATGTACACTGTACCTGTTTGAGATAAATTTGCCTACTGAATTTACCTTTATATAAGATGCGAATTTTAAAAATGCTTTTTCAAATGCTGAAACAGAGTAAAATATTTTTTGTTGCTCATTTTAGTATTGTAGTACCATTAATCTTTCTGAAGTTACGAAATTCCTTGGAACTTATACAGGGTGTCCCGTATAAAACTCCTCGGGCAAATATCTGACAAATGAAAGGGAATACCCATATTTCGTGAAGGCACATGATTTTGATGTCGAAGGGTCCACTTATTTGCGAAGAGATCCAGCAATAGGCGTCATCCATTAGGGCGTCGCGACACCCACGCCAATTTTTTTAAATGATAACCTAGATTTTCCGATTCGTTTTTGGATTCTGCGTTAAATTCTGAATTCAGTCATATAGCACACTTGTAGTTTTCCTTGAATATTGATGAAAAAAGGTAATTTTATTGCATATTATAAAGACGGCCAGGAATAATTCAAAATGAATGCAATTATACTAGTTTATTAAAATGAATCCATCAGTTATGATTTCATTGTTGGTTCAATTTTATCTAGTTGCGTATTTCTGTACAAATTAAAATAAATGTTTCAAATTACCAAAAAATATGTTACTTTGACCATAATTCGACTAGCATGATGATAACGAAATCAATTAGTGATAACAAGATTCATTTCAGCAAGTGTTCGAACTGTCTCCCTTCAAGTAGAATACACATATTGTATTTTTTTAGTAATTCCCGATTCGTAACAGCTAAAAGCGTCTCTCGCGTTAAGTAAGCACAAACATTTGTGATACTATTTTTCAAATACTCTACATTTCGTGAAAGAAGAAGAAATCTGGTGGAGTAATACCTGAACTTCGAGCTGGTCATTTTATTGGACCCTTATTTCCACTCCATTTCTCATTAAAAGTATCATCCAAATATTGGGTAACTATTCTATTATTATGTGGCGGTGCCCCATCTTGTTGAAACCACATATTCAGTCGAGTTTGTATTGGTAAATTCTCCAAGAGATTCGGCAACACATGTTGTAGAAAAACTAAGTACCTCTCCCCATTATTCCTTCGAAAAAATGAGGTCCTATCTCGTTTCTTGCACCCAACGAGGGTTAACGTCACACCAATAGTGATGATTATGTTTGTTTATTTTACTGTTGTTATGGAAACGGCTTCAATCATTCCATAATATTTTTTTCAGAAACTGATTATCATCATGAATATGGGTGGACAACCATGCAATGAAGTTCATTGTTCTATCAGCATCTCCTGAATATGGGAATATATTGTAGTTATTAAAAATGAAACATGAAGATTATTACCTGGATGTAGTCCTTGAACCGAATGTATTTCATGTGGATGGAATTTGTTTTTTGACAAAATACGTTGTATTGACGATTTCGAAATGTTACAATGCATTTCTACTTGTCTGGTAGAACTATATGGTTCCAACACCATTTGACCTAGCACTGCAAGACTGTGATTCTCATCAGTAGCCATTTTTGTTTTTTTTTGCTTCCGTTCATTACAACATCCATTTCGTGCCAAAGATTTGGCTAAGCCAGCGAATGTTTTGTCTGACGGTAATTTTCTGTCAGGATACCAATTAGCGTATATTCTCACTGCTTCTTTTGAATTCCTTCTTGCTTCGCCATAAATACATATCATACTTTTCTGCATTTGAAAATGGAACCATTTTTCAATTTTACGAAAAACCAACACAAAACTGAATACACTTTCGTCAAATCTGACACGTCTTCTGACAGATCGGTAAATACATTATTGCATTTATTTTGCCTTCTTTATAATACGCAATAGTATACAATATAATACGCATCAGTATTCAAGGAAAACTACAATTGTGCTATATGGCTGAATTCAGAAATAAATGCAGAATTCAAAAAGCAATTGCAATTGAAAATACTAGGTTACCATCTAAAAAAATTGGCGACGGTGTCGCGACGCCCTAACGGATGACGCCTAGTGTTGAATCTCTACGTAAATAAGATGACCCTTTTACACTAAAATTATCAACTATCTGCTTTCACGAAATATGGATATTCTTTTTCATTTTTTAAATATTTGCCCGCGGAATTTCATATGGGACACCCTGTATAGATAGTGGAATGAGTTGCCATAAGCAAAAAAGTAAACACAGGTTATATTGCAATTGAAAAATATGTTCAATACCAATCAATTATAGTATGCTCTAATCTACTGCAACATATCCTATAACATCAACATCTGGGGGTGCTCCAGTAACTCAAGCAGAATATTTGTTTCATTTTCAATCTAAAACCAGATGAATCTTGTTGAACATATTTTCAAAAATATAAAATTTTAACAGTTCCATCTATTTATGTTTATGTATAATGTTATTTATGCAACATGTTGAGATGTATCAAACAGTGTCTCATTGCCATGGTTACCCAACTAGAAATGGAGACCTCATCAGAATTTCTGCACACAGCTCATTATTCTATGAAAAAAGCCCCTCATATAGAGGTATCAAGTTTTTCAATCATCTTCCCGCAAACCTGAGAGAGCAACGTATTAGAAACTTCTTCAAATCGAAATTGAAAGTATATTTGCAAGACAAATGTTACTATAGTATCAAAGAATTTCTTGATGCAAAATGAAAATGTGGTTGCTCATATGTATGAATATAAATGTAATGTTTTCATGTATATGTGTACAAATCTATTGAATAGTGATATTTTAATATTGTTGATTGTAAATTTGTCTGCCATCACATGTTTTTTTTTTATTTGAGACGTATCCTATATCATACTGTATGTGATCTGTAAGGATTGAGAAAAGATTATTATTATTATTATTGACACTTCTATACGATAGCATATAAAAACATTTCAGAGACCTACTCTTTTTCGAGATGGGTATCGTCATATTGATTTTATTTATTGATTTATATATCACCCTATGGCGTAAACGCAAGCGAAACATAAGTGGAATTATTTTCCAGCAGCTTGACTGAATTAACCTTTCTCGATTTTACATATGTATATATATATATATATATATATATATATATATATATATATATATATATATATATATATATATATATATATATATATATATATTTATATATAACATATACATTTACATACCCTTATTTTTGGCTTTGAGGTAATTGGATAAAATGAGGTCAATCATAAATTATCAGATGATTTTCTAAGTGCTTTCATCAACGAAACTTCGGTTGAAAAAATTTACAAATTTCAAAAACTTCAAAACCCTTCTCGATAGAGCAAATTCTTGTATCCAAGTTACGTAACCTGCAAATGAACGATATTATATTAGTCTTAGATGATTGATTTCAATGGCGACAAACATCTTCTAATATTGTCAGCGATAATTTCAATTATATTTGTTACAATATTATTATGTAACAAAAATTACGGTTCTTGTAATACTATAGAGGGAGATGAGAACATAATTTCACTTGAACTTTGCAAACGATTCCCCAATAACCTTCCATTTCATCCGAAGCCACGCCAGTGACTTCAGAGACATTAACGGCAGGAACGTGGACAGGTAGATGAAAGTGAACTTCAAGGTTATATCCTACTTACCTTGATTCATCTTCACTTTCGTTTTCCACTCGTCAATATCAATAACCTTTAGCCGCATACTGATTAATTCGTAAATAAGGTATGAATAAATTTGACCAGGAATTTTTATGAGTAACAAAAAATTCTTGAACTGCTAGGTGGGAATGAGAATATTACGGAATAGAAATTACTTTGCTGATTACAATTATTATTTTACCATTTCGGATTGGTCAATCGTGAGAAAAATTTTCTTGCCGTATACTGTAATAAAAACATGAGTTTTGGTTTGTGAAAAAGATTGGAGCTCATTTTCATATT
Organism: Leptinotarsa decemlineata; assembly: GCF_025532065.1. NCBI lineage: Eukaryota > Metazoa > Arthropoda > Insecta > Coleoptera > Chrysomelidae > Leptinotarsa > Leptinotarsa decemlineata. Next base: position 9,026,292 of record NW_027412549.1, on the reverse strand, counting down.
TTTGAAAAAATGGAAACTCAATTGGAAGTCAAGAAACTATTTTTAAGATGACAGTTCCTAATAGGGTCCACTTGAGAAAACATAATTGATATCAGCTTCGAATTTTCCTTGGAAAAATATACTTGAATAACTATAAAATGTTATGATATCGTAACTGGATTCAAAAAGGAGTATTTAAAGTACATTCTGATGCAATGAAAAATGAAGTTCAATGGACTTTCTTATAAACAAGGAACTCACTCATCATGAATGTTTTGATGAACAACTGAAATAATAGAATTGAAATTTTCATGGAACGAAATTGGATATCAAAAGCTGGCAAATTTGACCTCAGTAGACAATCCTCTTTGTAGATATATCTTCCTCAGCTTAAACAACGTAGTGTATTCTGTGCATTTTTATGACACAGAAAACAAATTACTACTTTGTTTGATTTTTCAAATGCATCTTTGGGTTTCTACGTATTTACAAGATTTTGGATGTTTTGGAGTGGAGTTTGATTCGTTTTTACCGAAAAGTGATTCAGTTTCTCACTGTACACGATAATTTGAAGATTTCTTCCTTGTGCCTTATGACTTTATAATTTACAACTCTGGTGTTACTTACTTTTCCCAATCCCAGCACAGCTTTTGCTTTCATCAGAAATGGACGTATCAGATAGAAATACAGCTGCTGCTCTCGCTATTGGAAATATCATACCGCGATACTTGATAAAAGTTGAAGATACTCATGTTCTGATAAGGGTTTAAGCCTAGGCGAGATTTCCAATGATATCAGAATAGATAAAGTGATTGTTTTCAATCATACTTTGGCAAACATTTTTTTGAACGTGAATTTGTTGATGGTATGATCAGTTAGTTTCCAAGTTATTTTTCCATCACGTCACCCAAATAAGATTCAGATTGGGTGTTATCCATCTATTGTGTTTGGAAGACAGATAAAACTAATAGTATGAAGTTCCATTATATTCACAATATCTGCATCAAGTTCTTGGTGATATTAGGAAACTAATGTCACCATGCTTAATTCGCAATTAGATGACGTGTAACGTATAAATAATTACGATTTTGCCTCAGGATGGGTTTGATCGATCTTACTTTATTCCAAACTTCCTGAACTATTTAGAGTGAACATAGATTTCTTAAGAAAAGGAAATATCATGAATATTCCTACATTCTAATTCCGTAAGTATGAACCTATTGAATAGTATTCAGAAGAGAATTATTTTTGGGATTTGAATGGAACCAAAGAGCACCAAAGACTTGGAAAAACAAAGATAACATTCCAATGATGCAGTCATTCCTCATCACCCTTTGTTCACTCTGATTCTTATGAGGGCAGTAAATTAAATTAAAGCGAGGGTGATAATAAAGTCCTACAGATTAGGAAAATTCCACAGAGGTAATATAAACTATAAATACAGTAATATAGAAAGAATATAAAAATATTCTATGATTCTTCTACTTGCAGGATTTGCGAAGAGACTGCTCATCACATTTTGCATTAACTCGAACACACAAGACCATGGTTTTATCTGAGAAGTTGATTGTTTTGAGTTTTTGATACTTGACACTCACGAACTCAGCGAAGTACCTTGGCATTTTGGTCGATTTCTTTCTGAAATAGAACTCCCATATTCGAAAAGCTGTTCTTGAAATTCGCCTGCCTATTTACGAATTCAAACATCTGAATATTTTCAAGGACTAAAAAACGTATACCATTATCTAGCGGAATCTATAAAGCAATAAGGTAGAAAACAACATTGATACCATCAGAAATCATTCTGAAATGCCTTCTGAGATTATTCAAGAACGCCTTTCGAGAATTATATATAAATATGTAGGGTCTTCCAACAGGAACTTCTGAACTCTCAATTCATAACGGCCATCATTTTGAAGCTATATCTGTCAAATTAGTTGTCATTTATTTAGTCTGTTTCGCTAAATAACCAAGGACGGATATAGCATTCAACAACACGTACAAATGATAAGATTATTTTATCGAAATGAGTGATTTGTTTGGGCAACGTATCGCGCGCCTCGCCTATTTTACGGTCGCCATAATCGTCCTACCAAGAGAGTCTACTGGTCTCGATGTACGTCGACGAAACGCAATATCTCTGCTGAAAACATCGCCGATGTCTGTGAGAGTGTACAGGAGAATTCAAGTAGGTCGATTTCACGTCCGTCACAAAAACTCGGTCTTTCACAGACCGAAACTTAGCGTATTTTGCATCGTGACTTGCGCCTACACCTGTACAAAATTAAATTGACCAAGAAACTGAAGGTAAACGATTATAGACAACGACATGTATTCGCTGAATGGGCTCTGGAGCAGTTGGCAACTGACCCTAATTTTCATCTAAAAATCATCTCCAGCGGTGAGGCCCATTTCTGGATGTTTGTTGTGGATTTTGGGCTGGCGGCGTCATCGGCCATATTTCTTTGAAAACAATGTTGGCCAGGCCATCACTGTCAACGACTAGATATAGGTCGATGATTACCGACTTCTTTTGGCCTGGTTTTCTCACGTGGAGGTGATGTGAACTGACCATGTATACTGACCCCGTTATACTTCCCCTTGTGGGGTTTCTTTCGGTCGCAGGTATACCTATGCGAATAAGCCACAAACCACAGCGGCCCTCAAAACCAACATAACCCGTACCTCCCCAGAGAAGCCGTGGCGGACATTTGAACGATGTCATATTCCACACAATTTTATTTATTGAAATTTGAAGGTAGGAAGTGCTTGATCAAAGACCCAATAAACCCCCTTGATATCCTTTGAAACCTCTATTCAACAAACTTGGCATCATGGATATCAGAAAACTGTATCGTCAAATCGTACTGAATCACACTTATAATGAACCATAAACCAGTGTCTATAGTATAGCTACAACACCAGAGAAAGATAAGCAGAAAATGCCCAAAAATCAGTTGAACCTAAACATTGCTTCATGGCTGAGAAATATAATGCCCACAACAGTGACCTAAATTATCTGAAACAACAGTTTAAAGAGCGAGTGAAACTGGATTATGTCTATGAATCATATTTCATGAAGTTGTTGAATCATAATTCTATTATTTATGTTTGTCTATCTTATTTTCGACTTGATGTTTTGTATTTTCATAGGCACTAATTTGTTTACTAACTTTTATATACATGTAATAAAACATGTGAATAGATATTTACATAAGACATGCTGATAATTTATGTTGGAATCATAACAAGGCCTGCAGAAGCTTTTTTAGGTAGTATAAATATATGTATTAATTTTTATGATGAACGTATTACTATAATCATCAGTTTGAAAATTTATTTTTCCGTTAACCAGTTGTTGCCCCCTACGAAGGATAATCATCAACAAAAGGAACTTGTGCGAGCTAAGGTTTAAGGACGTCCTAATTTTCACCGTGCGATTCCTATCATATCATGTACCTATTTTACTCATCAGATCACACCTTTTCCAGCTAATGGTGAAATTATCAATATATCAATTTTGTTTTCTGTGGATGAAATGTAAAAAAACGTGTTAGGAATCATACGTTGAAAGGTAAGACCTCGTTAATCCTTAGCTAGCCCAAGTTTCGACTTCTGAGGGTTGTCGTTTGTAGGGGTGCGACAGCTGATTAACGAAAAAACAGATTTAAAATGGAAAAACAGATAACGCAGCTACATGTTTCAGCTGCATAGGGGCTAAATATTTTTGTAAAACTAAGCATTTACCTGATATTTAAAGAACAACCACGAGAGCACTGTTTTACACAAAACATGCAAAATTTTGCTGTGTACCAATTGTTCTTAATATAAAAATAATGTTTTTGAAGGGATGAACTGGAAACCTTCCTTTCAAAATAATATTCTCAAATCCAATCATTCAAGTGACATATTGTTATGAGATTTCCATTGAACAGTGTACAAAACGGCAACATGAGTTTCGATATACAATAGTTCCATCAGACGTGTTCATACTAACTAAATTCTACCTAATCAGTGCTTCATCAGAGTTCAGGTGCAAAGAAAGTCATTACAAATTTAGGCATTATGAAAGAAACTACCTACAACATGACTCATAATTTTATCAGTGTTTAGGTATGAACTATTTAAAAATTAAAACATCAGATTACCATCAGTTGTACAACAACTGTGGTAGCAAAATTTGTTCCAAAATTGCTAAATTTTGACCAATATATGAATGTTGAATAACGTCAACGGTGATTCAGGTTTGCTTGAAAGGGTCATAACTGGTGACGAATCATGACCACAAAAGCACGCCAAGTTCGATCACATGCCAAGGTTTTAATTTCTGTGTCTTTTCTCGTGGCGTAGTGAATCAGGAGTGTTTGCCACATGGTTGTACGGTCAATAAGGACTATTATCTTGAAGTTCTGCACCGCATGCGAGAAGCAACATGAAGAAAACGTCCGGTATTTTAGAAAAACAATTCATGTCTTTTGTGTCACGATTGCATCACTTGTCATTGATTATTTGTAATTGGCCAAAACCAAATCCGTAATTATGTCTCAGCAACCACATTCACTAGATTTATTCTCCTGATATCTATAAGATTCTTACAGATAGAGTATGACAAACACGGATCAAAACTCGAAAAAGCAGTTCGTCATACTCTATCCGTGAGAATCTTAGATATCATTGTAAACCTTCACGGGAAGAAAAGGTCAAACAAGAATAAGAAACTCAGCTGAACGTTAACGTCATAACAATATACAGGGTGTAACTGAATAAGTATAAACATTTAAGGAGGTGACTCCTCATCGAAAAAAAAAGATAGGATCTTTCATATAAAGAAACTTCATTGGAGCATACCTTGTTAAGATACAGCTCCTTAAAGGGGGTACATAAAATTTGTATAACAATTTTTTTCACAAGCACTGAAAAAGTTACAATATTGAAATCAACCTGACGTTTTGTACTACCAAAAAGACACTTAGCCAGTAATTTATTTGGTTTACACCATGGTGTAAGGCGTGGAAAACGCAACCCCTAAAATTTATTCCCAATGTAACTTTTTGTCTTATTATTTGTTTACCATTTAAAAATGTATTTCCGATAGTATGTTTCATTCTAAACAAAAAATGTCTTCTGGGTTTTTTGCACAAAATAAACCAGTTCGCAACAAAAAATTATTTTACGAACAACTACAGAGATACATTACCCTGCACGCATCGATGATGCGGTTTCTTAAGTCCTCTACATCGCGAACAGGAGTACGATGAACCAAATGCTGTAAATAGTCCCAAATAGAGAAATCGAGAGGATTGAGATCCGGGGATCGAGCGGGCCAGTTCTGTGGTCCTCCTCGACCTATCCACTGATTTGCATATGGTTCAGTTGAATGCTGATGTGCTACTTGACTACAATGGGCGGGAGCCCCATCATGCATAAAAAATATATCCCTTCTGATGCCCAAAGGAAGTTCCTCCAGCAGTACAGGATGCAATTCTCTTAAAAATTGAACGTAAGCCTCATCATTTAATCGAGGAGGTAGAAAATGCCCAATTAGATCATCCCTAATAACTCCGAGCCACACGTTAAGAGAAAACTGTTCATGATGGTTAGTTTCGACAATAGCGTGACGGTTTTCATCAGCCCATATGTGGTAATTATGAAAATTAATAATCTTGTCCTGAGAAAAACTACATTCGTCTGTGAATTCTATCGTCTTTAGAAAGTCACAATTTCTTCTAATCATTTCCAGCATCCAATTGCAAAATTCAAGACGGTACGGAAAGTCTCGCGGTAACAGTGCCTGTACTCGTTGCAGATGGTAAGGGTATAAGAGTTGTTCATTCAAAATTCGAAATACCGTCATATGATCAACATTTAGCTGGAAAACAATCTTTCTAGTACTGGTAGTAGGTTGTTCTTCAATCAAATTAAGTACTGCTTCCTCAAGCTGTTGTGTTCGTACTTCTCAATGGCGACCACAATCCTGCAAAAAGGCCAGGACCGACCCCCCGAAGTGCAACAACTGCAAAGGGGTCCACACCGCAAACTACCGCGGCTGACCTGCATACCCCAAGGTACAACCAAATGGGCAGACAACATCCAAAAAACCAGCCTCTTTAGGGAGACCTGCGGGGTTTGGACGCATCCAGGAGGCGGTCAGCTTTGCAAAAGCTGCATCCAAGGGCGCAAGCACTTCTGCAAAGCCCACCTCCCCTCGACCTGAACCCTCACCTCAGTCTCAGGGGGTTTCAGACATCTGTGCCGCACTGGACCGGATGAAAAAGCTGTTCGTCAAATTCCCCGTGCTACAGAAAATATTCACGGTGAATACCGACGTGATAACCGGAACTGCCAATGTCTAGACAACCAACGTTGCCTAGATCTCTGAAGATAGTTTTTTGTAATGCTAATGGCATTCGTTCTGAAAAACTTGACTTTGAAAACTTTTTAATTGAGAACAGCATCGATGTGGCTCTAGTCCAAGAGACACATCTGAGGAACGAATCTATTGTCAGAATAATCTCGGTTTACAACCCTCCAAACACTCATCTACTCCCAGAATCTCTGGATGAACTGCTGATGGGAAGCAACATTCCGACAATTGCTGCTGGCGACTTCAATACCAAGCACAGACCTTGGAGCAGAGCCACAAATCGAAATGGCCAATCGTTCCATGCGCATGTTGACAGGCATGAAATCTTGTGCTGGGACCAGATGAGCCTACGTTATATCGCGGGCAGACTAGGCCTGACGTACTAGACATCGCGCTTCTCAGAAACGTCTCTCTGACTAGCGAAATTTACGTTCTGTCGGAACTGGATTCCGATCATAATCCAGTAATCCTAGTATTGGGCGATGATCTTCCTTCCCCTGATTATCGCATGAGATCCAAGACGGACTGGGATGTCTTCACAGCCCAGCTCGAAGAGATGCGCGCCCCTCCTGAGGTACTCGACTCTCCTGACGAACTTGACGCGGCAGTTGAGCGTTTCGAGTTTTCTGTGAATGATGCGTTTCGAACGGCCACCTCCAGGGAAGAGTGTCCGCTGAAGAGCTATAATGAGTTTCCCCCTCGTATCAAAGCCTTGATATGAGAGAGGAATCGCTTCAGAAGGCTCTATCAACGAACCCTTTTCCCAGGGGACAAAACAGCAACAAACAGGATAGCCAACCAAGTCAAACAGGCCATCATTGAGCATCGAAACGAAAGGTGGGAAGAGCTTTTGGAATCCTTTGAACCTGGGAGTGACGAGCTTTGGCGAATCACTTGCAGGCTCAGGGGAAAGAAGACTGCTCTCTCACTCATTCACGGAGAGCGCGGAGTGTGCTACTTCCCCGCCGACAAGGCGTTAGCCTTTGCAGACACGATGGAACGTCAGTTTCAACTTAACGTTGACGACGATGACGACATCGACCGCGATATGCTATTGGAAGACCGGGTTCACCGACTCCTCAGGGAAGATGACGACGACGACTTCCGTTTAGCTTCTGTGGGAGAACTGAAGGGTTACATCAACACCGCAAAGGCCAAGAAAGCTCCGGGGGTCAACTCAATAACCAACAAGTTGTTGAAGAGGCTCCCGGAAAACTGAGTTGAATTTCTTCTGAATTTAATCAACAGCTCGTTGGCCCTCAGACACTTTCCCAGAAGGTGGAAACATGCGATCGTCGTCATGATCCCAAAACAGGGTCAAAATCCATTGTTCCCACAGAATTATCGCTCGATCAGTCTACTCTCGTCGGCGGCTAAGCTGGCTGAAAGAGTTGTTCTACAAAGGCTCAACGAAGAAGTTGAGGACCGAAATGTTCTGCCTGATGAACAATTTGGCTTCAGGAGAGATCACTCCACTGAGTTACAGGCTCTAAGGCTGGTCGAAAACACCATAAGCGAGCTAAATGCAAACAAAAAAGTACACATAGTGGTATTAGACATCTCGGAGGCCTTCGACAGAGTCTGGCACGAAGGTCTTCTGCACAAATTAAACGCGTTCGACCTACCTCGGGGCCTGATCCGGTGGATCGGGTCTTTCCTGAAAGATAGAACTTTTCAGGTCAGAGTAGAGGGCTCTCTCTCTGATAACAGAGAGATCCTCGTCGGAGTGCCACAGGGGGCCGTGCTCTCTCCGACGCTGTATTCTCTCTAGACCAGCGATCTACCCAGGTTCGAGCGTGTGAAGATATCCCTATACACCGACGACACGGCTCTTCTCTCATATTCCATGTGTCTAGAGCTCGGCATCGTCTACATGCAATGTGCATTGGACGACCTCGAGCGCTGGTACCTTGATTGGAAGATCCGAGTAAACCCGGATAAGACTCAGGCGATAACCATGGGAAGATTACTATCTTCTCCGGCCAGAAAAGTGAGAATCTCTGGAAGGGAGATTGATTGGCAAGCGCGGGTAAAGTACCTCGGCCTTCTAATAGACCGTAGGCTCACTTGGAACCCGCACATCATGTGCGTTAAATCAAAGATCGAGGGTCGGATAGCTAGTCTGTACCCTCTGGTCAACAGAAAATCCAAACTAAGCACGAAGAACAAAATTACCATCTACAATACGATGTTCAAGCCTGTCATCATGTATGCTACAGGCGTTTGGGGACAAGCGGCTCCGTCCAACATTTCCATCTTGGAAAGACTACAAAACAAGTTAATTAGGATGATTGTGAATGCTCCATTCAGTCGAGGAATCAGCGAGTTTTTGAAGGTACGGAAACTCACGAAAACCCGTTAGTTAGGGAAGCCACAGATTATGCTGTAGACGACTCCTCCCGATATAGAAGGCCCCGACACTCTGTCGAATGAGGCCCTCATGTCCCCCGTTAACGGACGAATAACCATCCCACCCCAGCCAGGTAGGGGTATCCCGTGAAGGGTGGCACTGATGTCTAAGGACTTCATGCCGTCATCTATCAGTCTTGAACACATTTGTCCTTCTTCGACAATACTCAGCCAAAAGGGTAAGGGAGCTAGACTCCATCCTGATTGATATCAAAACGACGTCAAATTTTGTGTTAAATCGAGGACCGCCTACCCGGTACTGACGATGCCCAATAGGCTGAAACAGCTGTCTACCGGTGGCTCTTAAATTGAAGTTAATATGGGAATGATCAGGATAGTGCTTATTGATATACAAAAACGTTTTTGATGATCACACTCTGAACGAAAATAAACTTCGAAAGTTAAACTCATATAGTGAAATTCCGATCGCAACCTAGATTGAAGGACGAAACTATAATCTAATATCAATATAAGTAATTACAGTTCCGTTACGTGAGAATAACCATTATGCAAATGAAAAAATCACAATTATTCTGAAGAATATTCTTATACAATCTTATTTGATGAGATAGTAAATGTCAACCGGGGTCCGGGATGCTGCATGACCTTCGAAATTATAGAAAAGATGAGTCGTGTTCAGATGGAGAACTCTTACTATACCAAGTGAGTTATGAATCAGGTGGGAAAACATAGGAAATCCGATTTTGTTATCGAACAAAACCTTGAGTTTGACAGAGACTTATTGCAGATTTGTATAAATCACAATGTCGGCTGTTCATGAAGACGTAAAAAAATACCTGTGGTCAATAAACTTGAAATTCTCTACATATTTTTTTCAACAGTTGCTTACATCATCCAACTGCAAGTATTTTATGAAATAAAAAAATATCAAGCAAAAATATAAAAACGTCAAACGGCAGTTAGACCAAAACAAATCACAATGCAATGTTTTGCAGTGGTTAGCTGAATGTTTTCAACCGTCTGAGCAGGGGTTTCATGTTCAATTCTTTTTTTAAATCTGACGTTAAGGCAAAATAATTTCATTATTTTAATTCTAATATTGTGCATAGAAGACATACTTGAAATTTGCTCTAGTAGCAATATTTTCAATAGGGAGTTTTAGGATGATTAATGAAGATAATATCATATATTTACTTTGTAAGGTTATCTACTGGTTCGTCTGAGGAACTGCAAATACTATTCATTTGTATAAGTTTCGATTGGTCATAGCAAAAATTCTCACTGGACTATATGTTACTGAATTTTTCATTGTAAAAATGTGTTTTCAATAAAAAGAAATCGATTTGACAATCACTTCTTCGTCAAGATATAATAACATCGAATACTTGGCTGAAATGATTTATCATTTCAATCTGAACTGGAATTCTTGCATTGATTATTCAAGTCACGAATTCGAAGTGTATATTTATGGATTTTATTACCCATTTTCGATTAGAATTCAATTTTTGAGTGGAAATCAACCATTGTTACGGGTTATTGATCTTAAATACTTTCATAGTCAAGGCGAATAAGGAAGAAGTGTTTATCGATTTTGTTTTTTTTTAATTTACTTTATTTAAAGTCGCATCAACCTCCAGGGTTATTAGCGACTGAACAATGCATCAGTTGCAGGGGTATTATATAAGGTTGAACAAGTTAACATTTTACAATTTTTTCTATTCTTTCATTATTCCATGTACCCAACGTAACGCTTCATAGGCGATGAAAAGATCGCCATCTGCAATTACGAAAGGTTTCCTGATCAAAATTTAAGATCATAATAGATGGTAAGGTCTTTCTGCGCGACTTTTCAGGTCTTTTGAAGTCAATTCAGGATATGGCTAGTTCGACATTTTTTGAATGTCTTTCTCTTTGAATTCTATTAAATTTCAAATCCATCAATCAGTTATTACCATTTTCAGAAATAATCTAAAAATTTCCTATTCATAGTCAATATCACAAAGGAAAATTAACAAGAACTGCAACTTTTCATCTGTTCAGGATATTTCAAGAAATGTTGGAAATGATGAGGAAATGGTAATACGTATCTAAGACTTTTGATTCTGATTGAAAGCTAAGGTATTTATGGACCATCTCAGGCACAATCACATCTATCTAGTAGTAAAAAATGGTGGTGGTGAGTGAAGATGAACCAATGACCAATCAGTGTAAAATTCAATAAAGTGTACCACAAGGAAATGATATCTGCTACATGCTATCTTTCTTTTTTGCGAAAATAAGTGAAAAATCATATAGCAAATCGACAAGTTATTAAGTTTGTAAATGATAAAAATCAAATTCAAATACCTGCGGAACTGGGGGAGACCATGGAGATCCTTCTAGATCACCACGTTCTTCTGGAGAGAGAGGCTAGATGGACTGCATACAGACTTGTGTACATTGCCAATTGCACAAATCAATTTGATGCAGAGTACAACAGACTGTTGGTTGACACTGGAAGTCACAGCATTCTGAGAATAACCTCTGACTCTATGTCTCCAATTGTCAACTACGAACTGCCTTATAAAGTACTATTCCCGAGTAGAGAGGACTGGATCCTCCGGGAGAAGGAAATATTAGGAGCAGATAGTTGTTGGTTCTCAGATGGATCAAAAACACCTACCGGTTCTGATGCAGGTGTTTTTAGTCGCAGACTCAGGACAGAGTTATTGACCTGCCTAGGATAAATCCAACCTCATACACAAGTCAATGAAAATATTCTCGGATAGTCAAGCGGCGTTGGAGGCTCTTGGCTCCTACCGAGCAATGTCTAAATTGGTAGCAAATTACCAAAAACGACTCTCCTCGATAGGAAAACTTACAGATTCTCTCTGGTCTGGATTCCTGGCCATACTGACCTGGAAGGCAATGCAGCTGCTGACTCCCTTGCAAAGAAAGGTGCTGCAAGCAGCTTCATCGGACCAGAACCCGTCATTGGCATCGCTTTAGGCTTTGCTAAACAAAGATTGAGCACCTGGATGGCAAGAAGATTTATGGACTTCTGGTAGAATCTTCCAGGATTGGCCCACTCTAAGGCGTTTATCCACCCTTCGAAGCTTTATATCAAACAGTTGTTGGACTACAGTAGGGATGAACTACGATGTCTAACAGGCCTTCTTACAGGTCACTGTCATTTGAATCATCATATGCAGAGACTCGGACTGTCGGAAGACAGTGTGTGTCGCCTCTGTTTGGAAAATGATGGAACAATAAAGCATATACTTTGTGCCTGCTCCGCTGGGGACCGAATCAGGTTTTTACCATTTGACCTGAAAGACCCCTCACCATTTAAACTAATTGAGAAGCTGGGTTTATTTGGTCGAGTGTGAATATATGTTAGCCACAATAAACCCTTGCGGGTTTCGGTGGAGAGTGGAATTGACCCACTCACTTTAGACCTAACCTAACCTAAGTGGGGTTATCTGAGCCTTGCCAAGGAACGAATGACCTGTGCCTTAGTGGGCATCGCTAACAAATCCTCTACGATACCATATGATGATTGTCTAGAAATGGAGGGAGTATATGTGATGGAATTTGAAAATGAAGGGTTTCATATTTTGATTATATTGTACAAAACCCCCGGAAATCGAACTGGAAAGCCTCCAAGGCTGGAAACTTGCTCAGATAGAATGAGTTCGGAATTAGAGTTGGCAGCAGGCCAATTACTGGTAGCTCTTATCTCCATATGGATGCAACAGTGTACCATAACTAATCAGAGATCTAACTAGAATATTTCCTGGGAAAATGTGGATCTGGCTCAGTTAACATCATATAACTAGGAAAACCTTCAGATGCGCAAAGAAATCATGTATATTGAACCGTCATGAAAGTATTTATAAGTATGAATGGACTGCGACGTTACTTGAAGAAAATTAATTTCACTATCCCTGATAATGATAAAAAAATTTCCACAATTTGTGATTTTTTTTTAATTATTATTATAGGTAAAAGTGTTTCTGTTAGGTGTCTATAACAGAGCTACTCCGAGTACACTTTCTCATGTCAGGTGCATCAAAAACATTGAGGATGCATAATAGGGATGAAGGATTGCCCAACATACCATCGAAAGCAATACGCTTACAGGTCGTGTATATCAACGGAAAAAACAGATTCTGCTAAAACGAATTCCCTCCTGTTTTCTAATTCTTACGAACAGAATAGAAAAGTTACAGAGAAAATTAAAAACAATAACATCCATGAAAACTTCTTGGGAAAATCTATAGATTATACATACATAGAAGAAGAATCCCATTTGAAACAACTTCTTTCCCATGGACGTTTATTTGCACTCTTAAATATCGAGGGTTTCCTTAGAATCAACCATCTAGGCATAGAGGAGATATGGAATCAACGAAACAAGCTACATGTGCATAGACTGGATACTAAGAATAATATTGGTATAAAATGAGTAAATTAGAGTAGAGGCGGGGTTGTCCTTGAAGGGACGGTATTATAGAACTTTTATAATTTACGCATTACTATGTCTTCTTGGCCATAATGGGTATAAAATACTATGCTATGGAGACAACTCAGTCTAGAATATATGTAATGATTCAGTGAGTGGAAAGTATTTACTGGGAGACGGACTATGGCAGAAGACTTTGATATAAACCCAGCCAAATAGGGCCCTTGTACTATTTCCAGGAGGACCAATTCAGAGGGACTAGGACTTATACAGCTCTTATGTGAAGAGATATATACCTATTGGTTGAGAATGAATATCTGAGAGTGATTCTAGATCCTTGATTGACTTGAACCTAAAACTTGGAGAGAACAATGAAGTAGTAAACTTCTGTATACCTGTATTAGTTCTTATCGTTTCAAATGATTACGATTAATCAACTGGATCCACCCACGAAAGGAAAGAAAGAAATTAATTTCATTATATATAGTAAAAATAAATCATACCTACCTATCTATCGCTTTCATTGATTGTAATTCAAAATTATATCTACACTTGATTTACAGTTTTGCTAAAAGTCTGTCACGCTATGGTGAATTCGATTGAATGTGCATTGTCACGAGAATCAAATATGTAAAATTTTAGCTCAATCAATCGTTCAAACTGGTTAAAAATTCGGTTTCAGAACTTTCCCGCACTAATGGGGACATCAGATATCTGAGGACTAAGTTCGTGATGTCGAAGACTACTGATGCAGCCACTTCGACCAACTTAGTGACATTTGCAAAGCAACTGTTCTGATGATCTGAACTATTTAGATCATTTCAAGATAACATCAACTTGATTGTTTGAACATTTAGTGTTGGAGAAGTAGTTTGGTTTGATATATTCCATGCCACAGGTTCGAATTCAAACTTTCAATATCCTATCCGACCATTTTTTGAAAAAAATAATTCAACAATCCTTCATTTCAATCTGATAGCCTATGATTATTATGATGTACGATTATTGTTTCAATAATGATAGTTATAAAATGTTAGGGTGAATCTGTAATATATATTGTTATGTAATATCATGACAGTTCAGGAATTCCTGACAGTTCACATCACTGTAGACAGCACAAACGTGCTGGGTTAAATTTTTTAGTGTATCGTCTTTTGACTTTCCCTCTAACACATGATAGGTTCACAAAGACGTACAATACAGGAAATAGCAGCCACTAACGGTTTCTCGAGGGGTACTGTAGATGACATAATAAGGAAGAAGAAGTTTAGGTTAAGAATGAACGAAATCTCTACTTTCAGAAAGGATAAAAACCAAGATAAATACATCTCAGTTCTATACCACCAATATACGAGGAACTTTGGAAAGATTTTCAAGGAACTAGGTATGAAGGTGGTTTTTAAAACAAGTCATACACTACAGAGCCTTTTGGGAAGTCCAAAAGACGAAATCGAGAATTCGGAAAAGTCTGGAATTTACGAAATTGAATGTAAGGACTGCGATGAAAATATTATGGACAGACAAAAAGATCTATTAAAGTAAGATATAAGGAACACATAACACACTTGAAATATGGAAGACCTGAAAAATCAGCAGTCGCCCATCATATTTTGCAACAAAACCATTCCATGCAATTCAGTTCATTAAGATTAGTTAGACAAGTTAACAACAACAGGCAACTAGATGCCTATGAGAGTGTAGAAATGAGTAAACACAATAATATTATGAATAACGATGATGGACCTATACCAAAGAGCATACTATATAGCTTGTTGAAATAATATTGTTGGGTTTACTGATTACTACATAAGGACACATTGAAAATATAAATTTAGATAGGCAATATTGTGAAATTAATTTTTATATAGCTGAAAACTGTTTTATATACAGCTATAAGAGTTGAACATATATTGTAAAATAATAGATAAGGAAAAATTGTAAAATTAATTTAGGTTGGTATACCTGTATGGGTGGTACACCTGGATAGGTTACCTGTATGGGATATCTATATAGCATACCTTCACCATCACCTGTCACCCTTTTCCTTTATAGTATTGCTGGCAAACTTGGATTCTTTGAATGAATTCACGATTTTCATTTTATCATAATCATCTACCTTTGGCTGATATCCATTGCAGGTAGAAAACCTATTATCTTCAGCACGCTATGATCTTTCAATTTATCGAGTAATATACAGGGGGTTTCATTTGAAAAAATGAGCTTTCGACTACTTTTATGCACAATAGAAATAATAGTAATTTTAGCACGCCCTGTATGATATGAAGTCGATTTCTTGGTGTTATGTGAATATTTCGAGTTTGTCGAAACTATCATCAAAATATTAACTTTTCATGAATTGAGAGTACCGATGTACTTAATTTCAATTAAGGCTATGTTTTGGACCATATTTAGCACAATTTATTTTTTATCTCGAAAACAGATAGAGATATGTATAGGACATTATCAATAAAAAAGTATTAAAATACTGGAGCGATTCCAAAACTGTATTAATATACGGGGTGTTCCTTTTGAAAAATATAATTGCTAGGACTTTTTGATAGAAGTGGCAACGCCGCAATGCTGAAAATATTTTAGATCGATAGAACAGGTAAGGAAATGTGAGAGGTGAAATTTTCAGAAAAATCATGCTTTGCGTTTTCCAGAAACGTCTAACCTACCATCGACCGTGAGTCACGCTGTATACTATCACATATTTTTCTATAGAACTATGAGGGGGAGCATTATGTAATAAATTATTCAGTTCTATTCCAGAGAGATTGATTTGGTGGCGTTTTTGAAAATTACTTGAAACTGTATATTATTTTACAGTTTATAGTTTTATATGACTAAGTAGTGATAGCTAATATGTGTAATTGTGTTTGTTTTTTTTTATTCAATTATTTTAACTAAGCTTCGTCAATAAGATATGAATCTTTCGACAATAAAGCATATTTTGACTTTGACTTTGAATCGTACACAATAACTTTCCTCTCGAATTACTCCGTCCATTGATGGAAACCGTATGAAAATAGTTTTTAAGTTAATCAAATTCACACATACAGACAAATAGATAGACAGATAGACGCTGCTGGAAGACTGTTTAATAATGTCTGGTGAAATATTGAACTGTTTACAATTGTTACTGTCATTGATACATCTTTTGAGCGTTCGAGAATATTGTGCACGTTCGATATTATTTTGGAATGACAGAAAAATATTCACCAAAAATAAAAAGAAATTATGAAGAAAAATATTTTCTTCACATTTGGATAACTTTCTGGGGGATGACGTACTGATGAAAATGTCATAACCAGCAACACGTTACATATTAAGTTGATAAATTAATTTGCCAGAATTAGTAACTCAAATATGTATTCATTGAATGTTTCGTAAGGATACAGTAAACACTGAAGCAGATTTCATAAAAACTCTGTTATAACCAATTATCATTTTTACTTGTGGGCGTTCATACATAATGGTTCATGTACGTTTTGGTAGTGATGTTAATTTCTCTTCCAGCTAAGTCATTATCATCCATTTGTCTAGTTTAGCTCATCAGTGAGGATGATTAGGCCTGAAGGCTTGAAACTTTCAATTAACAGTGTGTTTCACACTGGGAATTTTTTTTAGAAATAAAATAGAAAGTGCACAAAATTATTGAAAGCTCAAAAGATTATAAGTAGGAATCTGCTTTTTCAACGACAAAAGCATTTGTCGTTGAATATGAGCTGTGGAGGAATAAAGGTATGGCAACATTCTGATATAGCTAACAATCTGGGAGAAGGAATGAAATACAAAAAAGCCCTAACTGAATATAATGAAGAAATCGGGAGAACCAAACGAAGATGTTGGATGCAGTTGTGTGAGTAAAATCCCTCAAGCAGTCCCAGCACAAAGAAAAGTATTAAAAGGTGATATTGGAATTATGAAAAAAAAACAGCCCTAGCAGCAAATTCGATGGATTTTCCTGGTTCCTGCTAGAATCTACATGGATAAAAAAATAATTAGACTATCAAAATATTAGTGGAGTTTTTTCCCAACACCAAACCGTTATTTTTAACATGTCTACACGTGTTTAGATCACCAAGTGATCATCTTCAAGAGAAAGATCAAACTAATCATACTTATACCATAGTCACCTGTTCTAGGTACCTGCGTCTTGAGTGCCTTAAATTAATTTTATAATGTGTCCTTATGTAATAGTCAGGTAAATCTAATAAATAAAATCTTATTTCTACAAGCTATATAGTATACTATTAGGTATTAGTCCACCATCGTTATTCATAATATCATTATGTTTACTTATTTCTACACTTTCATAGGAATCTAGATGCCTGTTGTTGTTAATTTGTCTAACTAATCTTAATGAACTGAAGTCTATGGAATGGCTGTGTTGCAAAATATGATTGGCGATTGCTGATTTTTCAGGTCTCCCATATTTTAAGTATGCTGAATGTTCCTTATATCTTATTTACATAGATCTTTTTGTCTGTCCACAATATTTTGCATCGCAGTCCTTATATTTAATTTTGTAAATTCAAAACTTTTTCGAATTCTCGACTTTGTCTTTTGAACTTCCTAAAAGGCTCTGTAGTGTATGACTTGTTTCAAAAATCACCTATATACCTAGTTCCTTGAAAATTTTTCCAAAGTTCTTCATATATTGGTGGTATGAAACTGAGATATATTTATCTTGGTTTTTGACCTTTCTGAAAGTCAAGATTTCGTTCATTCTACAATACCCCTCGAAAAACTATTACTGGCTATTTCCTGTATTGTACGTTTTATTGACTTTTCCTCTAATACATGGGAGGTTCGAAACGTCACCAGATAAGTATACAAATAGAATATGTTTCCGCGGCTAGAACATCTGAATTTAGGGTTGAACCGCGCTCAAAGTTTTGCGTTGTTCGACGCTACGGCTTCGACTTTGAAGCCATTTTATGAAGTAGAAAAGTGTGGCTGTACTTAGAGACACACTTCAGGGTTTGATGTTCAGGTCTTGCTAAACTTTCGAGACGGTATGACCCTCATTGACCCATGTTTCATCCAAATAAACAATAGATTCACCCAGTGTTCTGACTTTCCTAATCCCTTTCAAATAGTTTCTTTAAAATTCTACAGTCTCTGATTTTTTTCATTAACATGCTCTTTCTATCCTATTTTCCAAATGTGAAATTCAGCTCTTGTTATATGTTCCATAATCTACTTCTTTTTATATCAGGAAAAAACCGTCTGCACGAATAACTGACAGGTATTTCGTTTCTTATATAAAATGAGTGTACTGTTTTCTTAATAAAATTCTTGACTTCTTCGTCGACAACCAAACACTTTCTGCCGGTGGAAACTTTCGGCTCCAAAAAGCTGTTCCTTTCCTTGAGTTACTTATTGACAACGGTCATACTCGCGCATTTTTGAACTACTTCCCCATTATTTTTTATTTCGGGCGGATAATGTATTTTGAAGAATTATAAACATCCATAACAATTGTTTCTTCATTTATACTCAATGCTGACAGTTTTGGACGCTTCACGGTTCCCAAATAACTAGCTTCCATGTTGTATAACTTTTTATTCAACGCGCTTTCGAAGTAAACTGAATAATATCACTAAGACTAAGAATAACCCATCTAATGGTCTTCAAACCTCAACAGAAAATAATGTAATATTTACTTCCTATGGAAAAAGTTAAGTCGGTCCTATTGATGGGTGAAGTGTGCCTGTGTCGGTGTAATTCAAAGGATTATCTATTTATATCGCCTTCAAAAAAACAATGGTACCAACAGAGGTACCAAATTTTCTAGATCGTAATATTTTTGTAGAGTCTTAGTGAGGAAAAAATTGATGACTAGTTCAACAATGATGTCACATAAAGTGTTTAGATGAAAATAAATGGATACGTTAATTAGCCTTTTGAAAATGATAGCTCAAGTTGTAAGGATGTATAAGAAATATCTGTGATTGGTTATACGACTCATCCAAGAACACTGCAACCAAGGTAATAATTCAGATAATGGACTGTATGAATAGTGAAAGTTGTCTACTACAGCTCTGCGGATCCAACGTTGGAATTCTGGAAAAATCTGGTTTTACATAACGGATTGGGTCACTTTGAAACGCACTCAGCGTGATGGACCTAGTACCCAGAAAACTGGAATCAGTCTTGCCAAAAGTTTCATCACTGTACACAATTTTCTCAAGTTGATCAAGTTTTTGAAAAATGTTATTTACTTGGATTCAGTTATCATTGAATTAACAGTTGGGCTAGTGAATATCAATTCTATTGATTTCGCGGATGAAAAGTAATGATTTATATACAATTTGGATGATGTTTATCACAATTTCATTATTGATGGCATGAATCGATCTTTGATTTGATGATCTTGGTTGAATTATATTCCAAATTGCGTTGGTGTATACTCTTTATTATATCTATAATTCTTCATTGAAATGATATTCATTGTCGATAATGCAATTACTATAATAATACACGATATGAATTCTTTCGACCCTTGGGCGAGATTTCCGAAAAGGTTATGCGAACAAAGAAACAACGTTTCGCATAGAATAGTACATGATTAGGCAAATTAGACTGTTATCTATTATCGTCATTAGTCCAATTATCGTTCATAAGATCTATTTCAAATATTGATACTCATTGTTCCTTATTCTAAAAAACATTTAAAAGTGGAAAACTATACAAATTTTCACTGCAAAACTATAAAAAACCGAAAAGTGTAAAAGAGAACTTATTAAGAATTATGCAGGTATATGGATAATTTAATAAATGCAAAGAGTGTGGGCGTAGAAAAACTGATACTACGTTATCTGGCAGATTCAATGTCAAATATAAAATAGAAAATAGAGTTGTGAATACATTGAATCTGATAGATAGTCAGATAGATAATTTATCGGACTATATCATATACGTCGGATATAATCCAACGCCCTTCGTGGTATTAGCCAGGAGAGTAGCTGGTTTCTGATAGGTGTCAGTCCATTAACCTACAGTGTAGGGAGTTGAGACTTTCCTGAACGAATTGTTCCTTCAGATGATTTGATATACATATGCATATTCATAGCAAGTCATTAGATTACACTAGTTTCTGCTCTGAATAATGAGAGTTTAGATATTCTTAACTGAAGAGAAAATCATTGTCTAAACGGAATTCGATATTAATGTACTACTCTTGAAAACTTACATGATTTTTTCAACAGTATGTGACTTTTTTTCGCCGATTACAGAGCAAACAAAGTTGCCTGGAAACTTTCGGTTTCAAAAAGCTGTTATTTTCCTTGATTTCCTTAATATTTTTGTGAATTGTCGATCCATTGACACCGGTCATACTCGCGCATTTTTGCACTACTTCCCCCTTCCTGCTTTCTTTTTATTTCGGGCAGGTATTGTATTCTTAAAGAAATATTATCATTCATAACAATAGTTTTTTCATTTATTTTCAATGCTGACAGTTTCGGACGCTTCACGGTTCCCGAATGACTAGCTTCCATGTTGTTTACCTTTTTATTCAACGCGTTCTCGAAGTAAACTGAATAATATCACTAAGACTAGGACTAACTCCTCTACCATGGCCTTTAAACTCCCAACAGAAATGAATGTAATATTTTCTTCCTATGGATTTAGTTGTTATCATTTCATCCTAAAAATTATAATCTAGTTGAATTTTATTAGTTTAGACTTCCATTTAAAAATCTGTCTTTAAAATCTGTTTTTCCGTTAATCAGCTGTCGCCCCCATACGAACGACAACATACGAAAAATATCTGATCGAGACGGGAATCGAACCCACGGCCTTCCGATCGTGAGTCGGGTGCACTACCACCGCGGCCAATTCCACATTGTCTAATATGATTCTACTATGTTTCGGAATCTATAATAGAACAAATAAAATTAGAATGTATAGCTAAAATATCAATCATATCGCACTATAAAACGTGAAATGAAAATACAATAAAATGAATGAAATATTCTAGATACAAAATGAAAATGAGTGATATCAAGGAACTGAAAAATAAAAATAAAAATATGCAAAAAATTTAAACAATAAATTAAAAAAGATTTCAAACCAAGTAACTTCACGATGTTTCGATTCACATTCGAAACAGTAATTTTCATTCCTTTTATTTCTCAGTTCCCTTTTTTATTCATTTCGTATCTTGATCATTTCATTCATCTTAATGTATTTTCATTTCACATTTTATTATTTATTATAATTGACCTTTCACCTATTAATTCTAATTTCATTTGTCCTTTTATAGATTTGGAATCGTAATAGTAATATATTAGACAATGGAAGTCCGAACTAATAAAATTCACTATGAAACATTGTCAACCATTATGATTTAAATGTTTTTTATAAAATATTTATTGCCAATACTAACAGATCTTGGGTATTTTCCAAGTGGTGAAGAACGGATTTATATAGAAGCTTATTTTAGACGGAGATCACAGTTTAGCTGGGTCCAAAAACATTTCTGCCATGTATAATAAAACGGACTTCAATTATGGATCTAAAAAACCTTTTGGGCTTCTACTTATTCTTTAACATATAATGACAACGAAAGTTTCCTAAAGAAAGAAGAAAAATTCAATATATATCGATGAAAATGTGTAGATTTTGCATGAAATCTGAAATAACTACTTTAGAATATAGACATTGAATGACATGGAATTCACTCAGTGATTGAAAAGTCTTCAATCTCTAAGTTGACAAAACACCAGTCTTTAACTCCCCATCTTCATCAGTATCTTTTTGAATACCTTTCAAAGACAATTTAGTTAATTTTTCCGCTTCATCTCAATAAGACTTTGTGTAAATCATTCTCATACTAAGTAATGTTATTGCATTTATTGTAATAAATTTCATTTATTGAAAAGAGAGTATTTTTGGGGGAGATTATTTTTTGAGAAAAACCTTTTTTGGATTTCTTCTTTTCCATCAATATATCATTTTCATTATAAAGAGCTAGAAAAATTAATTTGGAATTGTCTAAATACATAAAATACATAAAATTTTGGAGGGAAACCTGGGCACCTTGAAAAGTCCCCCTCTATATACGTCACTTGTCAGATCAAGAAAATCAAAGAAATCAAAACAATTGTACTGTTGTATTTTTCATTGTATTGAACTAGGAGTACCGAAGAAATTAGTTTCAATCACTGTAATTATTCACAAACTAGTGAAATGTTTTTCGCTCGAAGTATGCAGTGGGAAGTTTCAAACTGGATGAATTATACAACAATTATTTGGTTGTTAGATGTTAGATAATTAATACATTGCACATCAATCCATCAACGTAATATTTATTTAACATGAAGTTTTGCAGCAAATCATTACGAAATTGAACATGATTTATCATGCGTGATTAGGAACAGGATAAAAAACGATATAATGTAATAAAATAAACGTTATATATTGGGTTTCAGTTTTTGAAAATTATTTCCGAAACAACTACTTTTACTTATTTCTGAATCAGTCGACCACAATCTCTTTGAGTCGTTCAAAAAGACACTAGTACTATAGTACTAGGGATATTCAGTCGAACATCATAATCGGATGTTTTATAATTTTTTTCTTCTGAATTGTCCATTTTCTTCAAGGCTCCCGAAAACCGTTCAGGATTATGAGCCTATTCAATTTTTTCCGCATTTTCATGACACATATTCCAACAAGGAGGTGCTTCAGGATGTGCTTATTTTATTCTTTGTCACATTCATCTCTACTTGTATTTAGTTGTCTACAAACTGTTTGCCTCGTGTAATCCAATACCTCTAATTCGCATGAAAAGATCTGTTACTGCTGATGCGTTGCATGCGGCTGAATTCACCATTATACAGCCCTACTATTTTCAGTTATCCACTGAATGGACAATATCCAGTGGATGCCTAATCATTTTTTTCGATCATTTCTCCAACAAACCCCTCATGAAGGTTATCCACTCTATTTGTTAGCATTTTCATTTTCTATGATTTCAGAGTTTTCTGTCAATTTATACAGGTTTGCATATTCTTCCACGACATTCTCAGTACAATCTTGATATCACTTTTTATTTTGGATCTAGTTTAGCCCTTCTTTCTCGGTAATCTTATTATAGTATTATTGTTGTAATGTACTGTAGGCGACCTCTCATTTTCTTTTAGTTGGAAAAAATATGAAGAAAATCTGAAGTCACGATTTCTTCTTCATACTAAGACAGAACTTGATTGGTTACTTTATCAGTTAACTTTTTTTTCTGGCTTTCTTTACGATTAAAATCGATACTTTTTGATTACGATTACGTTATTCAAAGTATACCATATAATATATATATATATATATTTGATAATTTGGCTTTTGAGTTTTCTATAAAGTAGTTTTTGTCACCTCTATTGAAATAGATCTTTGCAATATTTACTAGTATAGGAATGACGGAAGCAATAATGAGAACCACACCAACAGCAACATTGGTGAATATTACTGAAGTTTTTTTTTCAACACCAAACCGTTATTTCAACACCTCGACATGTGTTTCGATCACCAAGTGATTATCTTCAAGAGGAAGATCAAACATTGGTGACACTAATCCATACTTTTCACATCTTGTATAAATGAGGAGCAAGGGTGAGCGAATTGAGCTACAAAAAATTGAACAAAACTTCGGAATGTCTTAGGAAATGTATAAAAAACATTATCCGGGGATAGAGCGGGCCAGTTCTGTGATCCTCCTCGACCTATCCACTGATTTGCATATGTTTCAGTTAAATGCTGACGTGCTACTTGACTAAAATAGGCGGGAGCCCCATCAT
The DNA here is from genome assembly GCF_025532065.1 of Leptinotarsa decemlineata. NCBI lineage: Eukaryota > Metazoa > Arthropoda > Insecta > Coleoptera > Chrysomelidae > Leptinotarsa > Leptinotarsa decemlineata. The sequence continues at coordinate 9,002,333 of NW_027412549.1, read as the reverse complement.
GCGTAAAAAACATACCCCTTCTGATGCCCAAAGGAACTTCTTTCAGCAGTACTGGATGCACTTCTTTTAAAAATTGAACGTTTGCCTCACCATTTAATCGAGGAGGTAGAAAATGAGGGCCAATTAAATCATCCTCGATAACTCCGAGCCACACGTTAAGAGAAAACTGTGCTTGATGGTCAGTTTCGACAATAGCGTGAGGGTTTTCATCAGCCCATATGTGGTAATTATGAGAATTAATAATCTTGTCCCGAGGAAAACTACATTCGTCTAGTAATTCTATCGTCTTCAGAAAGTCACAATTTCTTCTAATAATATCCAGCATCCAATTGCAAAATTCAAGACGGTTTGGAAAGTCTCGCGGTAACAGTGCCTGTACTCGTTGCAGGTGGTAAAGGTATGAGAGTTTGAATTGAAGAGGTTATGTTTTTAGGAGTGATTAATTTTTTGAGAAAGAAAGTTTTTGGCTTTCTACTACTCCATCTGATACAAACAAAGGGATGAGAGAATTTTCCAAAGAAAGGAAGGAAGTAATCAATTTGAAACTCTATACATGAATGTGTAGATCATGCAAAGAAGTAACTTTCAGACACAAACTGAAAGAAAGTCCTCCTGAAACAGCTACTTTCATATAAACATTGAATTACACGAAAAAAAATAATTCTTTCGAAACAAATACTTCTATATGAACACTGAATTATACAGAAGATACTTTTCTCTACTCAGTTTGTATTTCAAACATTTGTTGTGGAATGGGAATCAGATATCATTCACATGAATTCTACTTTGAATAAATGGTAATAAATTGTACTCACATAGAACACTGTCACCCTCACTGGTATACACCGATGTTTCGCCTTAAGACACTTGCCCTAAGGCTCTTCAGTACCAAATTGGATAACATTATAGAAAATACACACACTTCATTCATGAATTACGATTTTGAATGTCACGGAATAAGCTTGATCTGCTTATGTCATCGATGATTCTCTCATTCCTTTTTTTGTATCAGATGGAGTAGTAGAAAGCCAAAAACTTTTTTCCCAAAAAAGTATGAGAGTTGTTCCTTTAAAATTCGAAATACCGTCATATGATCAACATTTAGCTGGAAAGAATCTTTCTAGTATTGGTAGTAGGTTGTTCTTCAATCAAATTATGTACTGCTTCCTCAAACTGTTGTGTTCGTACTTCTCGATGGCGACCACAATCCTGCGTTCTTTAGTCGAATGAACCAAATTCTCGTAATCGTTGATGAAGTCGAGCAAATACTCTATGTGAAGGATGCTGCCGTTGAGGATACATTTCAGCATATCTTCTAGAAGCTTCTAACCCATTCCTCTGCGACAGACTGTAAACGTAATGCATATCAGCCATTTCCTCATTTGTGTATGCCATTTTAATAACAAGTGAATTATTGAAGTAACAAATTAAGAACAGAATAACAACACATAATTAGTATTAATTCAATTTCGAAAATCACGAACTGACAGCGTCATACCAATTTAATTGTCATTATCGCTAATAGCGAACTACTAGATAGATTAGTTTCGTATTTTCGCATTTATGACGATGTATCTCTGTAGTTGTTCCTAAAATAATTTTTTGCTGCGAACTGGTTTATTTTGGGCAAAAAACCCACGAAATATTTTTTGTTTAGAATTAAACAAGCTATCGGAAATAAATTTTTAAAAGGTAAACAAATAATAAGACAAAAAGTTACATTGGAAATAAATTTTAGGGGTTGCTTTTTCCACCCCTTACAACCATGGGGTTAACCAAATAAATTACTGGCTAAGTGTCTTTTTGGTAGTACAAAACGTCAGGTCAATTTCAATATTGTAACTTTTTTAGTGCTTGTGAAAAAAATGTTATGCAAATTTTATGTACCCCCTTTAAGGGGCTGTATCTTAACAAGGGATGCTCCAATGAAGTTTCTTTATATGAAAGATCCTATCTTTTTTTCGATGAGGAATCACCTCCTCAAATGTTTTACACTTATTTAGTTACACCCTGTATAGGGAATGCGAGAGAAGAAACCAAAAAATGAAATTGTGTCAGTGTAGTGAAGTGAGAATGATCAGTTTGTTTGAAGGTGGTTGACAATGTTTTGTGGTGCATTTCATTAGTTCGGACTTCCATTGTCTGTGTGAAGTAACGTGGCTTGGAATCTTTTAATTTTCAATTTTCATTTCTTGTTAATATTTTTTTGAATTTTCATCTCGTGTTGATAGTTCAGGTTTATGATTTTCTGGTTGTTGCTTGTATTTTATTTCATTGTAATTTCAGTTTTTTGCTTCATATGAATAATTGTTATTTTTCAGCTGATTTCTTTTTAATTTTTTACAGACTCTTTCAGATATTTCAAATCAATCTATATCATATTAGACAATGGAAGTACGAACTAATGAAATACAAGTATGATCAGTATTTGGTATCTAAAGTGTGGGGTCTAATAGTTAACAGAACAGTTATTAAAAATGAAAATTTTTACCACTTTAAAAAATGTTAGTACATAAATTAATAACCGTATATGGCTCATGGAATATATTTTTAGGAACGGATTTAAAGCTATGGAACCAAGAAGGATCCTAGTTGGTGCTACGGAAAATTATTTGAAATGGAGATCTTGAAAGTCTGATAGATTTGATAATTATCAATATCACTTTCTGACAGTGTACTCGTCAAAACCCTTTCAAAAACGAAACGGACTGCTGAAATGAAATCAGTAAATTTTTTTACATTTTTATTAAACCGGAAATGTTGAATATCAACGGAAATAAATAGTGAAGATGGCTGTACAAAAATATTACAAATCGATCATTTATTGTGGGGCAACTGGAAGATGAGCTCCTTGGGCTCTGAATCCGTCTTTGTCAGCAACGTAGACTACTTCATAAAGAACACCGTCAAGACCTGGGTAGCTGAACCTTCCTTGGACTGCGATGTGTTCCTCTTTGGTTCCTGCGTCGACAATTTCGCCCCTTTCTTCTTTCACTTGTCCGTCACTGGTTTCGACACTGAAAACAGATTTATAAGGTTACTTTATTTACGTTTATTCTGTGCCTCCATCAAATGATTCAGTTATTACTAATATTACTAATTGAATTCAAAATTTGCCATGCAAAATATCACTTCTGAATTATATTTTTAACATATCTGGAGGTGATGAGGAGGAAACATTCATTTCGACCGAATGGAAAATGGCCACGAACTTCCTGAGCAAACCCTTCAAAATATCTACATTTCATAGGGTTATTTGTAAATAGTGTTTTTTTAATTTCAATGAATATTATCATCTACTGTAAGGTATTCAAGTGAAAGATTTTGTTAATTTGATAATTTAACATACTCATACCGTATTATCCAGTATGCTTTATGGATTTCGCTCTCAACATGAAAATGAAATTGTATTCTAAATGTGAAGATTTCAAATTACCTGTAGGCATATGGACCCACACCAATGTTGTCACTGTCATAACGAAGGATTACAGCATCTTTTGAAGCTCCACTGGCTACTTTAATGGCTGGTGGGGCAGCTGCAGCTACTGCGATGAGAGCTAAGACAAGAGCGATCTGAAAATAATGACAAAATTATGAGATATGAGATCACTTTATAAATCCAGATATCCTAAAATATTTTTTAGAAAAACAGTCTATGTTGAATTGAGGATTCACACCTCTGAATGCTGACTGGTATTGTAAACATACTCACCACTTTCATTTTGGTGTTGTTTCGACAGTAGAAGACGATATGAAGAAAATTCTGCCCATTCAAATTTATATATTCCTGATTCCGCTCAAGTGCCCCCACTTCGTTTGGGTTCCCAAAAATGTGTACAAATATGTATTAAAATCCACCAAAGTTGACCTTCGAAACCCGTCGACAATGGAGTCATCTGAATAGATGATCGGTTCGAGATTCAAATTTTATGCTGGAATTATATAATTAATTGAAATATTTATTCGTCTTATAACTTTGAGAATGACTACCAATTAGTAGGTATATTACGACTTCGGATTCCTAGCAGTGCAGTTCTTTCAATCGGTTTTTATTTAAATTATTTGTTTTAAACATGTTTCTCACAGTGAAAGCTGACTTAGGCCTAGAATGATTTTGTTCGTGTGCCTTCTTGATGTTTGCTCTATTCATGGGTTATTGTGTGGCTGTTATTTATCGTGAATATTGACATTTTTGATTTATCTACTAAAAGTACTTTGTCATATTTATACTGATTGTGTTATTTCAAAACGTTCATCTATGAATAGAACAGTGCATTTGAAATTCTCAGGTGGTACATGATCAGTTTTGGTCAAAAAATCGATGCTATCCTCGAACTGACAAAGTAATATACAAATCATTTTTTTACGGTTAGCCTTGATGATTTTAAACATAAATTTCTTGCGTGACCTGTACTAAAGAACGACATGACACTTGTTTTCATTGGTATTCCCAAATCGATATTTCATTCTAGTCAACTCCTTCAATTCACCGTGAACTACTAGCATTTTATTAGAAACCAAATAAGTCTAGTAACTGAATCGAGGAGAGCTAAGTGGGGCCAATAAAATAGATATTTCCAATGGAAATTATATCTATTGAATCTTACTCAACGTCCATCGGGATATTAGCCAAGGAAATATTAAGTTTCATTCAGTATTTGCTGAATTTTATTGTGTGATTGTGTGAGAAAGTTGATTAAGGTGAAAGTTTTGATTTTTTCATTTGAAATATTTATTTTGTTCAGATTTTCATTCGAAAACTCATGAATATTCTTGTCAATTTTTTTCATAGATATTGTTATTTTACAGAAATATTGTATTCATAATTACTTTACTCCATTGGTTACTTCGTATTCAATAATTTTGCTTTTTATTCATGTTCTATTATAATTTTCTTTTGCAATACTTATTTTAATGTTGTTCACAAGGTCCAAATCAAACCCGTTCCCGACAATCAGCAGAAAGTGTGTCTGTCTTTTCATATTCTGAAAATATACTGGAAACAACTATGACTTCTTCTGGAGAGAATAATTAATTAGGCGAGAGGAGGTGAAAAAGCAATGGGGTGATTTTTTAATAGTGTATTTTTTCATCTTGAAGTGTTTTCTCCAGCTACTTTTTTGACACGATACGTATGATTTTCGGTATAACAAAAATAAAAGGCTTCAATAATTGATTTTATGAATTTTTTAATTATAAGGTCTTTCATTAAGCGCTTCCTATCTTTGAATTTAACTAAAACAAAGTTTGTGGGATATCATCGAAATTTTTGATTCATTTGTTAGATCTATTGATGCCATTATGTGTGAAATATAAAATTGATCAAATGTCCACCGCGGCTTCTCTGGCTGGAGCGCATCCGAAACGTCTAATTTTCCATGGCGCATAAATGAGGCTGAATTTGACCGATGACATTGGTTATGTTGGCTATTAGGACCGCTGTGGTCCCCACAAGAAAAAGACTAATGGGGTCAAATCGCACGATCTAGAAGGCCAGGTCATATCACCTCTACGTGAGATGACCACGTCGTGGTGCGTGGCAAGTAGCGCCATTGTGTTGACATCACATGTCCTTTGGCTAATTCAGGCCTAAAGAAGTCGGTAATTAACGACCTAAAGGGCTTGTCATTGACAGTGATAGCCTGGCCAACGTCGTTCTCAAAAAAATATGGACCGATGATGCCACCAGTCTGAAATCCACACCAAACAGTGACTTTTTCGTGATGTATTGGACGCTCTTGGATCTCATGTGGATTGATATCATTCCAAATTCGACAATTTTGTTTGTTCACGTACCCAGTCATCAAAAAATGGGCCTCACTGCTCCAGAACCCATTCAGCGACCACACGTCGTTGTCTATGTTCGTTTACTTTCAGTTCCAGGGTCAATTGAATTTTGTACAGGCCCAAGTCACGACGCAAATTTCGCTAAGTTGTGGTCGGCGAAAGAACGAGTTCTTGTGAGCGCCGCAAAATCGACTGTCTTGGATTATCCTGCACGCTCTCACAGATAGCGGCGATGTTTCCAGCAGAGCATGCATTATCGATCGTTAACTGAACTTATATGCGACTTTTGGATCTCAAGATCTGATTGATCAATGATGCATAAGGCAAGAATTGTTATATAAAACTGTTGAATCCTTGGGTTATCAATTCCTCAAAAATGATAATTGATAAATAAATATTGATGAATAAACTGGTTTGACTGGATATATACTTTTTCTGCAGTGGGCATTCATATTACATGACCCAATCATTATTATTATTCAGAATAATTCTCCTTTTATATTTTTATTGCCAATGAACATTACCAGAAACTAACAAACCTTCAGGATTCAATATTGAACAATTCATTTCTTGGAATGATTTACATGAACATTCTTCATAGTTTGTGGTCTGATTCAATTGATATAATATGCAAGAAAAAGATACATTGTGAAAATCAGATATCATCAAAATTGATGATATCAAAATTGATGATATCTGATGATGAGACTATTATTGGCAAATAACTGTTAAATCTTCTAGACATGCAAAGGTTCATTGTACGGGTTTGTAAATGTGGATGATTATATAGATGGGAATTGAGATGTAATTTATTCTTGAAATTGAGCTGTGGATTTATTTCAAAAAATTTGCAAAAATGTTTGAAATACTTCAATTAATCAATTCATTTTTAGCAGGATTCCGCAATTTCAAATGTAATAGGATCAACGATGACATGAAATTTCGAAAATATATCGAGCCAATTGAAGCCAATTGTGGTATACAGGGTGCACTAGTTTACATCGTTATTTTCTGTTAACAATCACGATATTCTTTTTGCTGGAACTGGAAGAAGAAATATTGTTCTGGATATTGTTGAAATGCATTTGGAATTTATATATAATGAACATGCAATTAATATATGAAATATATTATAAATATATATTATCAAAAATCTTTTTTTTTTCTGATTGGCCAAATTTCATGAGTGAAGAACTAAAGAAACTGTGAGAGCCTTAGTTTTGTCATCGAGTGATGTTCCCAAAATCCATGAAATGCTAGAGGTGATGACATGTTGGTTTGAGTAAACTGAACTTTCTCTAATTGAATAAATTAAAAATGAACAAAATATCTTCGAAAACAACCTTTGTGATTTTTTGAACTATTTCTGATAACAATGATATGATTTATGAAATATTTAGGAAGAAGTAATAAGTATAGTATATCTATCATTTCCAGTTTACAACTGTATATAAAATGAGATTTGTTTCTGAACTGTCGACTGTAATCTTTTTTCAAAATTGTATGCGTATTTTTTTTGCAATTCTTGGGTCACTCCATGTTTCTGAACCTCTATTCCTAATTGCTAGTCTGAAATGATGTTTTAGCAGTATACTTTTTGAATGAACATATAGTATAATATAGTGTATATAGTACAGATCACTGTTTAACAATGCTCATTGTGTTTTTTTATCTGAAAGATTCACTGAACTGAAATCACCAGAATTAAAAAAAACTGTTATTTTCCAGTCGTTGATCACCATGTTATAATGAAAATTAGTTTCACGTTTTTATCTCGAAGATGTCACAAAATTTAACAAATTGGAATGCATTCTCATCGATACCATTTTTTTTTGTTTACAAGAAACGTTTATTGGGTTTGGAGTCAGTCATACATTATAGAGAAGTAACCAGTGATCAGACTAGAAATCGATTCAACCATATTACAATAATACAGTCTGAAGCACATGCCGCTCTACATTCTTTCTGAGATATTGAAATTTTCCACAAGATTCCATTGTCGAATTATATTTCCAGATTGATGATTCGTGATGCTATTCGACTGAAAAATACATATTGTTATGTAGGCCAATGACCACAGTACCCGATGCCTTACCGAAAAAAAATAACAAATATGATACAAAAACTTCAATTCAAGATAATTCAAAACAATTTTTGAAATTGTCAAATATTAAAATTTGTACGTTGTTCATTTTGTTATACACGTTCTATAGGAATTACTTTTTCATTCAAGGTTAATGAAAACTGAAAACAAGTTCTGAACTGATATATATCAATTTTATAGTTTTACTGTATTTAGAATAAATATCACTGAATTAATTGATGACATAATGCATCATAAACATGTATGACAGTGGTCGCCAACCTCTTCAATGTGTTGAGCTACTTTGTTAATTTTGGAATAAACAGCGAGCTACCCACACGGAAGCCACGTAACGCAACGTAAATGAAATAATCCACAGTTAATTTATCATTATATGTATTTATTTTACTATTTAACTGGTAACTAATAATAAACTAATAACAAAATAATTAATATTACTAGTGCGTACTTGTTCATACCTACATTGCTACCTATCAAACGAAGGTGTTTGAAAAATAAACACAAACTTTCATCCAGCCACAACGGCATGTCACGTATGATTTAAAAATAGTTAATAATAACAACAAAAAAGTAACGCACTATCATGAACATAAACATTGAAAAATAAAAAAGCACGTTCAATGAGAAGGCTGACACTCAGACTCATCGATAATTTTTTTAATGTTTGCAGTATAATTTGATGCAGTCATTCGAATACAATTATCCAAATGTTCATCTGTAAGTTGATTGCGATATTTGTTTTTAATGAACTTCATATTGGAAAAAGAAGATTCACACAAATAGGTTGAACTGAATAATGCTTTCACTTTCAAGGCAACACGGCATAGAACTGAATATTTGTCTTTACTTACAATAGGCCAGATACATTCAGTACTTGAGACTAACGATTTTAAGGCTAAATCATTTTGAAACTCAATGACTTCCATTTCTGTTGCAGCGATGCCAAAGATCTGCATAACACAAGTTGCAAACTGTTCGATATCAATTTCCATAAAGGGTGAAACAACAAACTCGCTACTAAAGCCATTTCATTGAAATACTTAAAACGATTTTTGAAGTTATTCTTCAGGGTAGAAATTATTTCTACATGATATTTGTTGTCATATGGTTCTAATGGATTTTGAGATATTTTTTCTGAAAGAATAGGGAAATGCTTGGCATCGCTGTTAATTAGGTTTTGTTCCCAAAACTCCAGCTTTTTGATAAATGCTTTTATATATAACGTGTTAGGAATCACACGTTAAAAGGTAAGACCTCGTTAGTCCTTAGCTCGCACAAGTTTCTCAACTTCTGAGAGTTGACGTTCGTATGGGGGCGACAGCTGATTAACGGAAAAACAGATTTTAAAACAGATTTTAAAACAGATATCAGAAACCATTTCCGCTAGTTCTTTGTCTCTCCCCTGACGCTGCAAATTAAGTTCGTTTAATTTCTCTGTAATGTCCACGAGAAAACCAAAATCTCTAAGCCAGATTGAATTTTCTAGTTCCGGAGTCGGTTCATCGCGTTGTTTGAAAAATTGAACTATGCCAGATAGGACATCATTAAAACGTTTCAGCACCCGTCCTCTACTTAACCATCGGACTTCAGAGTGAAGGAGTAGGTCCCCGTATTGACAGTCAACTTCATCGGCCAAGATTTTGAATAATCTTCTTTGTAACGCTTGAGCTCTAATCTTGTTCACAATTTTTACCACCAGTTTCATAACGTTGTTTAGTTTCAGGAAATTTCCACATAATTCTTGCTGATGGATAATGCAGTGGTAACAGAGAAATTGCGGAAAACTTTCATCTTTACGACATAACGCCACCAAACCCTTATCACAACCCACCATAGCTGGAGCGCCACAGGTTGTCAAGCTTACCATTTTCGATATTGGAATTTTCCCAGAATAAATAATATTTATAAATGAGAAAACAACTCATGTCCAGTTGAATGAACTTCAAAAGATCTTCTTTAATCGTAAAATCTCTAAAAACCATTCTGACGAACAACTGTGTGTGTGCAACTAGCGTAACGTTAGTTGCACACACACCGAATTTGGACGGCCGACTTTGTACCGGTCGCCCAAATTCCAATAGTGAACCACATGTGGGAACGGAACCTTGCACACACGCCGACCGGTGATCGTCGCCGGTAAAATACCGGTGAGCGGCCGTCCACTGCCATTGTATCACCGGCAGTACCGGGAAGTAGTGACGTACATGACTAAATACACTCTTGCATGCTCACCGGTTTTTTACCGACCATTCCAGTCTCGAATGCTCGGTGAAATTGTAGTTACTACGCATTAACTTCGTTTTGGTAGTGCGTGCTAATTACGACAACAAAGCAACTGATTGTTTTACCGATAAAAATCCGGTGAGTGTGCAAGCACCCGCTACCAATAAAATATCGGCCGATTTTATACTGGCCGTCCAAAATCGGTGTGTGTGCAACTAGCGTAACGCGCTGGTCCGGCTGGTCGGTTCTAGCCGATTCTAGCTTGATGGCGTCAGCGGCAGATCGCTCACCGCAAAGTTGCCGCTGTTTATGTTTAATATTATGACAATTAGATTTTTTTGTGAAATTTTCGGAAGCTTTTCTGATTTTTGCAGTTTGTACTTTTTAAATTAAAATCGTTGTGAGAGCTACCAGAATTGCCTCCCCGAGCTACCGGTAGCTCTCGATCGACAGGTTGGCGACCACTGGTGTATGACAAGATGAATAAGGTACTATTTATAATGTTTGAAATTTCAAAAATTGTTTTGAGTTCTATTGAATTGGGGTTCTTGCATCATATTTGTCATTAATATTTTTTTCAGCAAGGCATCGACTAATGTGGCCGATGGCCTAAATAACAATATGAATTTTTCAGTCGAATAGCAAAACGAATCCTCAATTGGGAAACATGATTCGATAATTGAATCTTGTGGAAAAGTTGAATATTTTGGAAGAAATATGAAGCGGCATGTGCTTGATCTCTTAGGAACATGACTGAATTATTGTATTGTGGGTTGAGGAGACTTCTTTCTATTCTGAAAACTGGTTACTCCTCTATAGTCCTTTCATAATTTGTTGATAGCTCACTGCAAGTTTGACCCTCATTAGAGAACTGAAATACAGAGAGGACAGCTAATATGATATAATAACAAAAACCAAACTAAAACTGGCAGTTTAAGATGTTTTCGACTAACCCACCTTGTATCTGAAGAAATACAATACAGCTATAAAACTTTTAATCCGATTATGTAGGTATTTTGAGTGGAAATGAGTGACCAGTGTCGTAGAGTATATGATTAAAACATTAGTTACTTTAAATAAATAAATATATTAATATTCTTAAACTGTAGGTACTGTAAACGGTATTTTTATTTTAAAAAAATTTCTTTATTTTATTCAAAAATAATAAGTTACTTGCAATTTGTAAAAGATACATTTACTTAATTAATACCTATTTTTAAATGATATAAACTACGATTACTTACAAAACTATTCAAATTCAAAATAAACAGGATCATCTTCGGAATCCGAGTCGTCTTGCAGGTTAATAATTAGCGGTTGTGTCTCAACAGTCGCATCAATTATATTGTCAAGATCCCACATTTTTTGTTCTTCTTCTATTGCATGTCTTACTGCATCTCGCCAATTTTGTTCTGTAATATGTTGTAAAGACTCATATAACAATTCACGTACAGCTTGTATTTTATATGACGTATTTTTTCTAGCCACATAGCTTTTCATTTGTGCCCAAATGAGTTCAATTGGATTTAATTCGCAGTGGTAGGGTGGAAGTCTAAGGACTGTGATGTTTCGTCTTTCCGCCATTTTGTCAACTACGTATTTCTTGAACTTAGATTTGTGTTGCCGGGCAATTTTTAAAAGTTCTGCTTTAACCATTCCATCTTCGTAAGGCAGGGACTTATTCCGCAGCCAGTCAATGATATCCTGTTTCTTCCACGCAGTCGTTGGAAGTCTTTCAACTAGTCGTGAATGATAAGGTGCATTATCTAATACTATAATTGAGTTTGGTGGTATATGTTCAATCATCTGCTCAAAATACTCTTCGAAAACATCAGCTGTCATCTCCTCGTGATAGTCTTTTGTGTTTTTGGATTCAAATTCCAACAAACCATGCTTAGCAAATCCTTTTTCACTGCCAATGTGAGAAACTATTAATCTACTGCCTTTACCAGAGGGTGGGGAAATACCAGTAGACCAACCTTCCATAAAGGCTTGCCTGGAGCTTGATATATTTTTATCTGTCCAAATTTTTGTGAGAGTATGACCTGCGTTTACCCACGTTTCGTCCTGATAGTAAATTGGCCTTCCTTCAGCCCGAAATTTTCGTATAGATCTTAGATACTTTCTTCTCCAACATATTATCTCTTCCCGGTCAATCAAAAGTGATTTTCGGTCTGATTTCTCCCACCTGAAATTTAATTCTTTTAAAACTTGCCACAATTTGGTTCGTCCGACATGAGGCAAATCCGGGTCGTCTCTAACTTCTTGTAAAATTTTGTTTAAGTTGGGTATTTCTTTTTTGTAAAAAAATTCGTGAATTTTCCATCGAATACCATTTTTGGCAAATTTATCAATTTCAATAGGTTTTCTCCCCCTCTTTAAGTATTCGTTTGTATTTGGGTTAGCTATACCTTTTTTTTTCTTTCTGATAGGAACCTATATATTGTTGACTCCCTACGCCCGTCATGTTGGCACAACTCTTGATTATGTTCTGAACAGTGTTTGTGGGATTCTGAGAAACCAGAGCATCGTGAACGTTCAAAACAATAGTCTTCTCTCTTGGTGAATAGACAGACTTACTGACTGTACGCAACAGTACCGGTGTAAAACTTGATGATGTTGATGATGATGACGAAGCCATCGCAAGCAATCAAACAAAACAAGCAGGAACGAAAGGTACGTATATGTTTGTAGGAATATGAAAAAAAGTTACTCACGCACTGCACAAAATTCGCAAAATAAATATTAGAGACGTTAATTACTGCCGTAGACGCCGAAACACCAACGAGCCGTAAATTAAATGCGATTAAAAAATGTACTAAACCAAAAATTATTTTCGTTCGTAACAACTTCACCCTTTCAAGGCAAGTTTCGAATATAAACTGAAGCTTTATATTTAATGAATAAACACCTCAGGAACCTCCGCCTACGATTTTACGAGTTTTACGACCGTTTTATGACTTGGGCCCTCATTTTGTGCTATCGACAAATTATGAACGGACTATAGAATGTATAACTCCAAACTCAATGAACGTTTCTCATAGAAGAAAGAAATTATGGCATCGATGAGTGTTCATTCTAATTTGTTCAATTTTGTAATGATATCTTCAAAATGGAAACATGAAAGTAATTTTCAGTATAACATGGTGACCAACGCTAAAAACAACTTCCATAATAGAGAAAGGGGAGCAAACAGATGTAATAGCTAACTTGTTTTCACTTACCCCCTCGCCCTTAGCCACCCCAACTTAAATGTCTTAAATGACAATCCCCTAGTTGTGATACCTTATCTTAAAGCTCTTAAGGATGCTCTTCAATGGTACCCTACAGAGCTACATTTGATGTATTAGTTTTTGTAATTTAAATTAAAATTTTATTTCCTATTAATAATTTAAAAAATGTTTAAAATGATTTCCATCCTCTTCAAGACAATAATAGAGTCTATTTCCAAACTCTTGTCGTACATTGGCAAATGTTTCTCTGGAAATAGTTCGGTATTCTTGGATTATTCTTTCCTTCAGATGCTCTAATGAGTCGGTAGCCTGGCTGTTCGACGTGGGTGCTTTGTTCACTTACTCGACTTGACTGCCGTGTTGGTCGATGGTTCAAGCCCCAGTCTCAATTTTCTCTTGCTATCGTCCAACCCGTGTTAGGAATCACATGTTAAAAGGTAAGACCTCGTTAATCCTTAGCTCGCACAAGTTTCGACTTCTGAGGGTTGTCATTCATAGGGGTATGACAGCTGGTTAACCGAAAAACATATTTTTTCAAACAGATTTAACAACAGATTCGAGGTGGCCCAGAAAAAGGAATCAAGAGGCGATATTTTATGGGATCTAGGAGGCCATTCAATAGGACATCTTCTTTCAATCCACCGATTAGCACAATCATTATCAAACCATTGTCTAACTGGAAATACATAATGGGGGGTTGCCCCATCCTGTTGAAAATGTAATAAATTCACTTCTGAAAATGAATTACCTGTCTGTCTGATTCTCTAATTCATGAACTATCCGAGGTTTTTGCTTCGTAACTTCGTAAATATATATTTGATTGTTTTTCTCACTCCATTCCTCTGTATAAATCCGTGGAGGGATTCGATCTTTTTTTCTCACTTCGGCCTTAAGAAACATTGCCAGAAGTGAAAGGAAACTTTTTATACGGAAATTACCGAGAATGTTTTGCAATGAATTATAAGGGTCAGTCAAGTCTAGTTAACAGAAAATCATTTAAACTCACTGACCTCGCAGAAGCATCAAAAACGATTCGTAATTTGTTAGGTTTGTTTGGGTTAGTTATTCCAAAATGGGGTAGGAATGAAATTCTGTCCACAAAACATTTGATTTCTTCAGAATAAACTTTAGAAATATAACTTTTCATGTCTGTATTTTCTCGATATAGTTCTTTTGCAAACGATTCGGCTTCTTGCGGTGCCATGAAGTCTCTTCAGGGCATTGTCTCTACTATTGGGCATAATCAGATCATCTGTTTCCAAAGAGGTCCTGTTTCATACTCATTTCCAACTCTTTTCATTGTTGTATCTAAAATTTATTGAGCACGTAGATCTTCTTTGAACATAGACTTTCCTTCTTCTGAATGAGTTTCGATTTTCCAGTGATCCTTGATAAGATCATGTAGAATGTCGAGGTTGAGCGTCAAGTAATGACTTGAATCTGTTGTCTATATAGGATAACGTTTAGAAATCTCACTAACATTCACCGTTTGGCTTGGTAAAGCTGAACCTTTGATTGTTAGAACGTAACGCACATAGAAATTCGAATTTCGATTTGAATAGGACGCTATTTTAGTAAAAGTTAGATGAGTGAAAGGTAAATTACTCTGTCAACATTTTGTAGCAATATTAATAGGGATTGAGTCAATATTTTGGTGTGGGAATACCTGCCTTGTCGTCACCATCCCACGGAGTACTTCCTGTCATCCACTTTTGTACGTTAGAAACAACGCTTATCACTGACTCCTTGTATCCATCTGACCCAATTTTATCCTGCGGAGGAGAGACTGACTCATTTTCTCCAATTTGGGCTAGTTTCATTGCAAGTTCCAAATCTAAGATTTGATGATAGTACTTCTTGTGCTGACTTTTTTGCTTTCGTAAGATTTACCATGTACAGAATAATTATTCTTGCAGTCTGCATTCATTGATTCTCGGGTAGATTTGTCATGGTCATTTGGATCTACCGTCGATCTATTGAATAAATTTGCACATGCTCCTTTTCTGGTCTGTTTGTTTTCTCAACGGCTTCAGCATTATTTTCTGCATTTTTTTGGTTTCTTTTTTCGGCGAATCGTTCTCAATTCAGACATAGTTCTGGCTTTGTATTACCAAATTGCTACTCTTTATTAGCAACGAAGGACCATACTATTTGACTTTACCTATAAATGTGGTGTTATTGGAAATATCCAGTCTCGAAGAACCAAATGATTTGACTTTATCTCTAAATGAGGTATTATTGGAAATATCCAGTCTCGAAGAACCAAACTGAAATTCAAATTTTCGTCGATCGAATATGATTACACATAATGTGAAAAATTGAAACAAAACATGCTCAGGTATAGCCATTGTAAGTTTTCAAATTGTTCAAATCGTGTTAAAAAATATAGTTTGAAATCCAAGTACCAGTTGGTACCACAAATTAGGATGGTAATATACACCACAAAAAATTCTTTCAGGAATTTAATAATCATATTGGTGTCATATAACCAAATTATCCAACTGATTCTATAAATAATCTGTAATTTACTACTCTATAATTTATATGATATCTCAATTGGGAATAAATTATAGACTAATAATGTCATCTCTCACAAGGTGATTCAACATTCACTAGTTTTATTACCTGAGTATATATCTTCCATTTCTCAATCTCCCGTTTGTGTTTTAAAATAGGTGACACTTTGATAGAGCGAATAAAGTTTTATTTGGAACTTATATAATTAAATATTTCATTATGTGTGAATAATATAAATGCTTATTTTGAGTTTAGACTACCAATATTTCAATGTTCTAGAATAGTATAGAGCGTTTGGGAACATCCTATAACATATCAAGTCATCAAGGAACATTCTAGAACAGTCTCGGTGTAGACTGTTCTGGAACATTGTGGAACTTTTATGGGTTGGGGGAACCCATACTTATGTCAACTATCTGATCGAGGCCTGAACTTGAATGAAATACAAAACAAAAATATATAACTTCAACTTTCAGATTGATTCACTATATACAACAAAACCAAGGCAACTAGCACGTTTCTTCATCACTCGTGTCGCATCGGTTTCAGTTTTAATGTTGTGATAACTTTTAAGATATTATTTTGAATTATATTGTGTGTAAAGCAAGTATGATATTAATATAGTCAAAGGATTTTTCACGAAAGTTTTAAGAAGTAGCTCTAATATTTATGATTTTTCATTCAAATAATAATTAAGAGCTGAGAAAAATGTTCTTGACGAGGAAAATTTGAAAATTTTCACATCGAAAATAATCTCTTTTTGTTGTTCTAAGGAATACTTCGAATATTTCTGATGGGCCTTCTTCAGAAAGAGAACTTAAATTGTTCTCTGTATCTGATGAGAAGTCAGGAAAATCACTCTGAACCATTGTTTCATGTCACTATCGGTGAATGTATATAGACATCGTCTTAATGAAGTATTTCAAAAAATATCCTGAGGCATTTAGTCTGGTGAACGAGGTGGCTGAAGGCCCTGGTTGACCAATGAAGAAACATTTTCCAAAATTATCTTATTGATACCAGGTTTTCTTTTTTGCGACCTATGACATACTATATAATTTATTCCTTTCGATTATCTTATTCAGAATCTCACAATATGATTCAGATAAATATCTGTGGGAAACGAAGGTGAAACTATATTGATAGGAATATATTTTTAGGAGTGATTGATTTTTGGGAAAGATGGAGTAGTGGAAAGCCAAAAACTTTCTTTCCCAGAAGGTGAAACTATAATTATATTCATTATTTGGCATAATTTTGTCACTCTTCAATCCACAAATGACGTTGTAACATACATGTAGTTCGGAACCTTCTCCTCTACATGCTTCATAGAATATTGCAAAAAATTATGTTTCCATTCGAAAATCAAGCAACTCATATCGGTTCTTGTAAGAAAAATAACAAGGTTGTTTTGAGACCTTCTGTGGAATTTTTTGAGGTAATATTCCGTAACCAATATGCCTATATATGTATTGGTATCAATACATATATATATATATATATATATATATATATGTATATATATATATATATATAATATATATATATATATATATATATATATATATATATATATATATATATATATATATATATATATATATATATATATATTTGATTGATGCCACTAATTTTCCTTTATTTTGAGTATTTCAATATTAAATTCTACAAAAAGGATTTGAAGCTTTATATCTTCTATTAATTATCTGCGAGCGCTTTCGACAGTTGGTAGTACTGTCATCTTCTGGCACTCCTCAGAGTTTGAGGAGTGCCAGGAGTATATATATATATATATATATATATACAAAGAGAGATTTTATCGAGTGGGTATGATATAAAAATCAAAAATGAAACAATTTGTGATGAGGCCAATAGCCAGAAACACGTGTCCGCGGTTTGCCCCACTTTTGGAGTGTTGTGTCCACTAATTGTTTCATTTTTGATTTATATATATATATATATATATATATATATATATATATATATATATACATGTATTCTATTGGTATTGTATTGGTATTTGAAATTAATTAGTAGAAATAATTATGAGTCAATTAAAGTTTTTTTGGAATTTTTATTTAACTTAATATGTTGAATATCAACCAATATGAAAAGTGATCATGGCATTGTCAGTTATTGTGGGGCAACTGGAAGATGGGCACCTTGAGCTCTGAATCCGTCTTTGTCAGCAATGTAGACTACTTCGTAGAGAACACCGTCAAGACCTGGGTAGCTGAATTTTCCTTGGACTGCAATATGTTCGTCTTTGGATCCCGCATTAACTAGTTCTCCCCTTTCTTCCTTCTGTTGTCCGTCACTGGTTTCAACACTAGAAGAAAAGCAATTTGTTAGACTTCCGTCATCCTAAGCCGTTTATTTGCTAAAATGTTACTCAGTAAATGACTAATTAGCAATGATGACTGCTATTTAGATTAAAAATGACGTCTATGCGCTGACTGATGAATACTCCTACTTACCCGTAGCTGTAAGATCCAACACCAATGTTGTCACTATCATAACGGAGGATAACAGCGTGCTTTGAGTCATCACCTGATACTCTTGGGGGAGCAGCTACGGCGACGGAAATAACGACAAAGAAAAGGGCGATCTGGAAAAAGAGTTATTCTATTATGACCTGACATGAATTATAACTTTTCAAAAAATACTCATTCATTACTAATTGAGAATTCAGTTGATTCAGTTGAAAAAACAAAAATAGTGTTTAACATTTTATTTTACCAGGTTTGCTCTTTATGTTTCCATAAACTACCAACAGATGAAAGTTGACACTGAGTGTTTGAAAAAATCAAGTGTATGAGAATAACTTTTTATGGATCACGATGCAAGGATTGGCCTGACTGGACCATAATAAGAAGATTGCTTACAATAGATTTACGTTAGGGTCGTGCATCCGTCAACGATGTTTTTTTATGGGCAACCGAAATTGCTTGGGAGGCCAAAATTTTTTGAAGGCGTGAGTGAAATGGTTGGAGTATACCGGCATAAGATATAATGTGAGAATAAACAGTTCCTTTCTGAATCACAGACTGCGAAACACTTTATTATTCTGTATGAAAATAATTAGACCGACGTCCAAAAAAATATGTGAAAATGATTGCTTGTTTTTCTGCTTCATTTGACGAATTGATACTACTGGTTCTGATGATCGAAGAATAGTTAACGCTGAATAGCGTACAACAAATAATTTGCCAAAAGTCTTTAAAATAACGAAATTGAAAAATACAACCTGAAACGCAGCTCTCGAATGTTACATCAAACAGTTGATTTTAATCGAAGTAAAACATGGTGTTGATGTCTCATTGCCAGTATTCTCTGATCATTCAACAATTTTTTATTTGTGAACAGCAATTATCACATTTCAAGATGTTGAAGCTTTCTGAAATCAGTGTTGCAGAAATCTCTTGGAAAGTAGAAAAACAGTTTCAAAAATCCGTTATTACACATGGCGAAATGAAAAATAATTAAATAATTCGTTTCAGAAATATTTTTTATACTTTTTGAAAATTTGAAAGGTGACCAGTGTACTATTTGAATAACAATCATTCCATTAATTTCATCCTATTCAAATAAAATGTTTCTATTATTCACTGTTGAGAATTTGGCATTTATGAAATTCAACAATTCAATTCTCAATTGAAGGCAATCATCTATAACCTACTTTACTATTCAAAAAATAATACATTGCTGAACATGTATTCGAAATAACACATAATCTACTTTTAAGCGATTACAAACAATGTGTGAACTCATTAGACAAATAATTTGTGCATTTCAAACTCACCACTTTCATATTGATGCTGTTTGAGAGTTAGTAAACTATCTGAAGAATAATCTTTTCTGAATAATTTATATATTTTACTGGTATTCTGTTTAGCCCCCACTCATTTTTGATGTCGCAAAAAGTTGACGATTATGAATTTGGATCCACCAATATACGGTTGACCTTACAAACTTGTCTGAACACCTTTTCATAGTAATCAATACCACTGAACGATATTATGTAAATTGAAAGATTCATCTGAATTAATGGTAATTCCTTTCAAAAATTGATGATAAACTGATTTGAACTTGTATTGAGTCTATTATTAGAGAATGATAATATGAATTGTACGAATAATTTGTACGAATAATTTGTAACGAACAGTATAGGAGATGACCAAAACTAGTTCCTCATTAAAATTAATGCTAGAGTTATATAATGGAATTGTTCGATACTTCCATAACGTTTTCAAGTAAGAATTATCACTGAACAGTTCATGTAACCGCAACACGGGTTTCGCTATACAATAGCTTCTTCAGGCGTGTTCATACATAATATTAATAATCCATGGTAGAGTAACGAAAATTCGATCTGAGCAGCAAACGCTTACGATCGAATAATTTACCAAATCCAACTACAAGAAAGGCCTGAAAGATTGGATCTAATGAATTTTCAGGTATAGCTGACTTACAGATGCCCTCTTATGGGAAGGAAAAACACCTTAGGTGCTCTGAGAGCGGTGCCTGTGCGAAAGTAGTGATTCACGTTGGATTTGAATCGTTGGACATTACATTCATTTGAAGAAATATTATCAGGATGGCATTTCTACTAATGAAATAATTTTAAAACATTGAAGTTTGATATGTACTGAGTTGAACCTCAAAACGATGAGTCTAGTCAGTCGCGTATTTCTGATATTTACCGCTGCTGGAATCAAATGTGCCAAGTCACCCATGTTAGGAATCACACGTTAAAAGGTAAGACCTCATAAGGCCTTAGCTCGCACAAGTTTTGACTTCTGAGGGTTATCGTTCATAGAGGTGCGATAGTTGGTTAACGGAAAAAACATATTTTGAACTTGAACACCTCACGTGAAAGTATCTATAGAAGAGATACAAATCTCCAACCTTTCGTCACTGTTCCAGACTGTCGAAGTTGCGAGTGATGTTCGTGTCTCCAATTAGGCGGATGGCTCTTTTTTTGATATAATCCAGCAGCTTCAGGGTATGCTTAGGGGCAGAGCCCAATACTTGTGATCACTACTCCAAAAAAGTTCTGATCTAAGCTCTATAAAGCATCGGAAGTTGCTGAGGTTTGTACAGTTTTCAGGTTCAGAAAAATGTTCCAGCCTTTGCAATTCCAGCGACATGATTGTGCCTTATCGAAGCAGAAAGCGAAATTGTCTGTTCCCACATTATTATATCCGATTCGGAGACATTTATCTTTTTGAAGAAAACCGATGCCTGAGTTTTCGTGGCATTGAATTGAACCTGGTTAGTTTCACTCCAATTCGAAATCACTTCTAGATCCTCAATAAGATATGCATTCTCCTGCTGCCGATGAAGATGTCATCTGCAGAAGCCGATATCCTGAAATCCAATTGGAATGACAAGACAAGTGTGCTGTCGTCAGCAAAGCAATGTATTGGATTCCAATGACTAGTTGATATATATCAAAAGAGGGGTGGAGACAATATGGATCTCTGGGAAACACCAGCGTTGATGGTATCCATCGACAGCCACTTGCAGGAAACGTTCTTTTAGGAAGCTGGAGAGCTATATATAAAAATAATCCGACAATCCATAGCATCAACGTTTGGGCAGCAAACATTCATGCCATACAAATTTAAATCATTTCTGATCAAAATATAAGGGGTCTAATGATACCTTTCAGTATATGTTCCTTTTTCGACATGCCCAGTTCTCTACTTGTTGAATATGGTTTTTGGATTCCATGTTTTTTTCGATATAAATATAACGAATATTACTGGATTTTTTTCCCAACACCAAATCGTTATTTTCAACACATCGACACGTGTTTCGATCACCAGGTGATCATCTTCAGAGAGGAAGATTAAAACATTAAAGAAGATTAAAACAGTTGGTGTAGTTAAAACAGTTAAAACTTTAGTGTAGTAATGAATATTATTCATTACTACACCAAAGGTTCCAAACAGCGCATCATAAGTATAAATATAACGTCTCATCTTGTACTGAATTCATTTATAAAACAAATGTATTCATGAAATCGTCCATAATCTCAGCATTCATTTCCAAGAGTATGCAATTATTCTTCAATGAAACAATACTATATCAAGTAATAGGTACATTATGTATAAATGAATATTATTAGTATTCTGAACTATTACCCTTATCTCATTGTTCACTTTCAGCATTCGTTAGCAAATATACGAATGAAAATTAATTATATATTAAATATTTTATCTAAAAATCAAATACGTTTTATTTGAATTTGTGTTTTGAATGGTGATAGAAGATGCTATCACTAATTTTCAATTTGATATGAATTCCTTGGCTATAAATAGATATTATAATTGGAGGAATATTTTTGCTTTATGCCTCAGTTTTAAAAAGTATCACCTGTTGAAAAGAAAATATGTTGAAAATAATTGTTGAAGAATGGTGGACCAATAAAGTACAAGCCAAATGAAAGAACACCAATAACTTGAGTGAGATTGGATAATAATGTTACCTCAGTGCGACACAATAATTTGTATCGTATAATCTTGAAAACCTCGTGTAGTAAATCTGTATGCATAGAAAAAAATTATTCAACAATGAAGAAAAGAGAATTGAAACTTTTTATGTTTTTTACTACTTTTATTTCAAACTTATATTTTAAACTAGTTTAATGTATGAACTTATATACTTATATATTAAACTAGGTCAATGTATGAACTTATATATTAAACTAGTTTAATGTTTGAACTTATATATTAAAGTAGTTTAATGTATAAATCAGTTTTTCATTTTCAAACATCAGAAAATGTCCTTTTAGGAAAAAATAGTTTAATATATAAATTTGATGTCCTTATAGGACAAAACTGCAATAACGGTAATTATGAATAAAAGTGGTAAAAAACATAGAAAGTTTCAATTCTCTTTTCTTCATTATGATTTCCTAGCACGTAGTAACGGCTACATCCATCAATTAATTAATTAACAGTTAAATTTTCTTGTAAATCAGACGACCAATATGATCTACTCGATTTCAGTTAGCTATTCCAAAACAATGTCAAATATTGTTCCTTCTGCAGTTTATTTTAAAGTATAATGTGGCGTAACAATATATTCAAGTCTACCCGAAGTATTTTGCAGTTACGTCACTTATTTGATTCAATGAAAAACTATCAGTAAAGAAATGTACCTCAGTTGGTAAAAAAAATTAAGAGAAATATTGACTGAGGGCATCATATCTTTGAAACTTCTGAACAATTACGTCAAGTTGAGACTTTCTGAAACAAAACTGTAATTTTTCATCGACTTCTTCTTTGGTTTCCACCTCAATAAGTTACTGCATAAGAAATAATGCAGATACTTATCTTAACGTTTCGGGGGCTAAAATCTGCCTTGTTCTTCAGAATTGGATAGAAATCGAATGAATCTTGAAGTTTTCTCTTTGCCTCGTTTTATTTTCAAAATGTATTCGATAGATCTCAAGGAAGTTTTGAAATTATAAATATATCAATGTTGTTGATTGTTGAAATGTTCGATATATAGAACTTCATTCAGTATATTCAGTATACATATAAATATAATGAATAGTAATGGAATTACAATGAACAAAGTAGTAATCGATAAGTGATCTTTCGATATTTATAAACAAATAACGAGAGTATTGTAAGAGAATATATATGTATAAATAATATCAAATAAAATCAGACAACGATCTATGTAACTATAAAATGTTTTTGGGGTTATGAAATGATATGAAAAATTAATAAAAGTAGAGTTGAAAGTTACAATTGCGAGTTGAATTAGTTCATTGAGAGTTGAAAGTAAATACTAATATGTATGTATACATCATATTAGATAAAAATAGACTAGTATCTGAGGTAACACATTGAAGTTTATGAAATGAGATGAAAGAAAAATATCATGTAGAATATCAGTGTATATATATGAAATATAGCAAATAAAATATGAGTACAGGCCACATGTAGATGCAATTGAATGAATTTGACTAGGTATAGTAAGATATTGATGTTTGTAATTGTGCGTCTATCTATTTTATTTAGCTACTTCATGATTTTATTTCTATAAGATCGCTTATAATTTTTCTATCGCTTCCCAGAATATATTTTTTTCAATTCTCTTTCGAATTTAAATTTGTTTCTGTCAATTTTGATTGTATCAGGAATAATATTATATATTTTTTTTGCAATATATGAATATAACCTTTGGGATAACGATTTTTTCACTTGTGGTAGTGTTGCTAAGTTAATTCGGTGTGTGATATAATCGTGTGTGGGTCGTATAACAACTCAGGTTGAGTGAGTGCAATTTCACATTCATACAATAATAAAATAATTGCCTCATATCCATGACTTTGTATTGTTTATATAACAAGTCTGAGGGATATCTTGCATTTTCCATCATAATTGATTTGGGTAACCTTTTTTGTATTACTTCAAACGAACTTATTGGTATCGATGTTCAAATTCGCCACTATCCACATCTTTCTTCGAAACGGGTAGTCAAAAACGATCTATTTCTGAAGAAATATCTAAAATACACTTCTCTCCAGATATGAAGATATATGCTGATTCTTTGAACTTACGTCTCTTAGAGTGGGGTTCATTTGCAAACATCCTCATCCAGTATCATTCAACTCGATGTTCGCCGTCTGATTTCAAAATGTGCTCCGACAATTTTGAGCCTCCTACTTGCCTGCTTCTGATATAATCTCAATTTTTATTCTCACGCACTTTCAATGGTCTTGAAAGTTCTCCAATATAACTTTCATGACAAGAACGAGGTATTTTATGAATGCAATGTTTTTTCTATTTCCAATTCGTTTTTACTTTTTCCAGGAATATAAGTTACGTCTGTTGTGGAAGGTGTCGGTGATTGTTGAGTCGCAAATTGTTGAATTGGTGATGTTGTTTGTAGTCAATTGGTTTTCATTCAACTGTTTATTCTCAATTGGATTTATTGTTGAATCCAAAAACAAATATGAGTATTCGTTCTCTTTCAGCACAGGGTTCATCAGTGATACTTTTTTCAAAATTTTTAGCTGTAGGTATTGCAAATCATTTTAGCTCATGAAGACAATTTATTATACTTTTTTATACTGGGTGAACCTTTTCTACACCTGCACGAAGTTCTTTATTGAAACTCTAATAGTCCCAACGCCGGTATATAGGCACTTGAATTAATGCTTTGATAGTTTTTTGCTGAGCAATCATATTCAACTTTCTGGTTGAATGTTTGATATTTTGACTGTGTGTTGTATCTATTTTCCTCAGAAGATTTTCTTTATTTCATAGTCATAGAATATTTTTGCCATTTTGTATCTGAATTTTTTTTATTGTCACTTTACTTTGCGGATTCCAATTATCACTGAATGTTATTATTCAAATTCTCCCGCATATAATTTACACAAAAATATTTTGCATTTTTATGAGAAAAATTACTAAGTATAGCTTGGGTTTTCATGTTTTATTTAACCTAAAATATAAATAGTATTTCTTTCAACTATTATGCAGATGGGGCAACTGGAAGATGGGCTCCTTGGGCTCTGAATCCGTCTTTGTCAGCAACGTAGACTACTTCATAGAGAACACCGTCAAGACCTGGGTAGCTGAATCGTCCTTGGACGGCGATGTGTTCCTCTTTGGTTCCTGCGTCGACAACCTCACCCCTTTCTTCTTTCACCTGTCCGTCACTGGTTTCGACACTAGGAAAGTCAGATATAGAATCAGTTTGGTTCAAAATGAGTATTGATAAAAAACATTTCATGGAGAAATCAAGTTTCTGCATCTTCAAAAGTATATGATGAAAACATTATTTTTGAACTATCACTGTAAAGAAGCAAATAGTATGTTAGTAAGGCATGCAATCATTTGAATGAATAAATTATTAAAAAATCTATATTTATTAGGATATATTGAATATCTTTCCAATTTTATACCTATACCATTTCGTTCATTATTTAGTGTAGCTCATGAGTGCTAGGTAATAACCAATAAGGGATGAATTCGTCCAAAAATATAGAAGTTGTTTCAATATTGATGGACTGGAACAAGCTGGAGAAGAAATATTTCAAGCATAAAGGATTGCTGCGATATTTGACTTCTTAAAACTGAATACAATCTTTTCCACATGTGTCTTGAGGTCAGGCTTATTAATGTCATCTTTATAGCCTCGTTATTCTTTGAAATTCAAGGATGTAGTCTTTTCGTGGGGAAAATGTCATTGCCTTTACCCTCAGACATTTTTTCAAGACAATTCAGAGGATCAGCCTAGCTCCACTGATATACCTGTTGAGTCGAAACAGCGCTGTTGAAGCTTAGCTTTGCAACTGATCGCCTTCAGGAGCCTCGTTCATCATTAATATTCGAGAATTGAGTATTCTGTTGATCCCATAGATGACATCCTCGTGGGCAAAGATGTAATTGATTTTTCTTTCAGACTTGTTCTTTTGGGGACAATTCAGTGGTTCAGCATAACAGCACTGATGGCACCTGGTCATCGCCTTCAATTTGATATTTATAAATTAGAGAGATGATTTATTGAAGCATGGTTGAAGGCAACTCAAATATAAACAAATATGAAAATGTTTATTCTTGAGTCCCCTTTCTAGAATTCAGCTATTATAAAATTTATTTTACAAGCTTATTGACATATTTGAGAAGACTCGCTCAGCGTGAAATCTCCAGAATGCCACAAATTGGACATTTATTCTGATTATAATTCCTCACTCCTTTGGATTGAGAACGTGGAGGATTGTTCCCCAATATATTTTCATTCCATAGGAAAAATGTACCTTACACATACTTATGCAACTGCAACATACTTATGCAACTGCAACAGTAATAGTTTTCAGCAAGCTCTGCCGCTACATCAAGTGCAAACAGTGTTAAATTACTCGGGTTAGTTGTCGATAGTACTCTCACTTGGACCTGTCATATTGACCAATTGAGTAAAAAATTATCTAGAACAATTTTTTTATTGCGTCAGTTGAGAAATATAACTAGTTTTGATACACCTTTTCCATTCTCACATTTGCTTTGGTGTTATACTCTGGGGCAACTCAACTGGGGCTGTAAAAATTTTTAAATTGCAGAAAAAAGCTTCCAGAATAATTACTAATTCTGGTTATATGGATCATTGTCTACCTCTGTTTTTGAAATTGAGAATAATGCATTATTTTTGTACAATGTTCTCATAGAAATTCATAACAAATCAACGTCATTAATCAAGCAATCAGACCTCCATGACTATGATACCAGACATTGTAACAAATTTCAGACAAACCGCTATCGTTCAAGTTAATCACAAACGAACACACTGAATTTCAACCTCAAAATTCAAAAAAACATTAAAAAATTATCTTTTGAGTTTTTGCTTCTATTCTGTCGAAGAATACGTGAATCATTTTAAATGTTTATAATGTCAACATACATACTCAATATTGGTCTTATATTTTTGTATTTGTGTTTCTCGTTGGTTTTTATATTTTAATTGTTGAAAAATTACTTTCATGCTATTTTTTGACTTGCTACAAACATTTTATTATGTAACATGGTGAAATAAATTATCTTACCTTATCTTATCTTATTGAAAAAAAAATGTTATTAAAGTAACTTACGCATAAGCATATGGACCAACACCAATGTTGTCACTGTCATAACGGACGATTATAGCATCTTTTGAAGCTCCGCTGGCTACCTTAACGGCTGGTGGGGCAGCTGCAGCTACTGCGATGACGACAAAGAAAAGGGCGATCTGAAAATGAATGAAGTAAAAATCAATTATGTGATAGAATCGGCCAATACTTGATGAAAATCCGTAAGAGATTTCCATAGGCCTGTTCATACGAACATGCGCGTGTCCATTTTCAATCAAAGCTTGCTTGGGAAAGCTATTGTATAGCGAAACGCGTGTCGCGGTTTCGTAAAATCCAAAGTAAATCTCATTTGTAAATTTTAATAGGGATTTTCAATGATGATAGATGCAATATTCCAAATTTTCGTCTTTACTATATTTTTTATTATATTCTAGTGGATAAAATGAGTCCATTTGAGAAACATTCAAGTGTTTGACAATCATCACTTTTATGTTGTTCGAAATCGACCCTTACTAAATGAAAAATAATACGTAATTGATTGTAAGAAAATATATTGACAAGCTACTCACCACTTTCATTTTGATGATGCTATTAGCAAAAGATGTGAGGATGAATCTGACTTTTCTAATTTATATGTTTCCTTATAATTTGGAATGTAGGTCCCCACCTAATTTTGACATTAGAATCAGAATGTATATTTGGATTCACTTCTGAAACATGATTGACCTTAGAAACTGGTTTGTTCAAACATGAGTTAGAAATACATCGATTGATTGAAAAAAGGATTGCAAATTATGTTTGTATTTTCTCAATGTAGGTACTAATGAAAAGATATAATAGTTCCAAATTCATTTTAAGTGATTGTCGTATTCACCAGAAATAATTTCAGATGATTGTGTAATGGAAGTGATGGAATGCACATTAAATGATAACTTTACTTTGATGTTCGAGGACACCTACTTTTTGTCGGCTTTTCTATTGAAAATGTTTCATATATTTTTGAAACAGTTGCATTTGACAAAATATAATTTTCGTTTAACTTTTGGGTTGGTACCTATTTGATTTTATAATTTTTAGATATACGTAATCGATGTTATATTTCGTACGGTATGATGCTTCATAGAACGGGTCAGTAAAGCGTTTTAAGAAAAAAAGTTCTTATGAACATATGTCAGAAATAGCTTCGTTGAAGTACAAAAAAATGCCGGTTACATTTGTTTGGAAGCAGTTGACAATTTTTCATGGTGCACTTCCTTAGTTCGGACTTCCATTGTCTAATATGATATGAAATGATTTAGAATTCCAGAAAGAATCAATAAAAATAAGAAGATCAGCTAAAAAAAAAAATTTAAAAATTTACAATAAAATAAAATACAAGTAATGATTGAAAATTGAACCAATAACAAGAAATGAAAATTAAAATCAAAAGATTTGAAGGCAAGTTACTTCACAACGTTTCTATTGTGGATAATAACAATCGAAACGTCGTGAAGTTACTTGGCTTGAAATTTTTTAATTTTTTATTTTTATTTCTTGTTAATTGTTCAATTTTCAATTGTTGCTTGTATTTCATTTCATTGAGAATTCAGTTTTTTACCTAATATAATAGTTATTTTTTAGCTAACCTTTTTAATTTTATTGATTCTTTCAGGGATTTCAAATCATTTTATATCACATTATACAATGAAACTCCAAACAAATGAAATAATATAATAATAAATAATAAGCTATATTGAAATCATTAGATCGAATGGAATCTCAGTGCGCACCACAGCCAGTAATATTGAGAAAAATAGTACGTCACTGCCTTGTTTCTTGTAGTTTTCCATTTTTTCAGATCAAGTTATTGAAAATAAAACCTTTCGATTTTTTTGTTTTCTTCATTTCTAGCTTCGTTTCGAGGTAAAAGCTATCCATGGACAACATGAAATGAAAACCGAAAGTAAAATACAAACAATCGATTTGTCATTCATTATCTGATGCCTTCAAAACTAGCTGGAGTATTCCTTATACCATTGTAATTGTCGATTATTCAATTCCTCAAGCCATTCACAGCTAGTACACAAGTTTTATAATCAAGGGCCTTAAAGTGATTCAATTAATGGAAATCTAGAGGATTCGTATCAGGACTGTGAGCTGGCCAATTTTGAAGTCCTGCACGTCCAATCCAGCGATTAGGATAGTTGATGTCGAGATGCTGATTAACAAAAACATTAAATTAAAACCCCGTCATGCTGACTATAATAAGTGCGGGTACTTCTTCTAACAAAATGGGTGAATGATCTCTCAAAAATTCGGCATAGAATTCACATGATTACCTTGCTGGTGAATTAACACTAGAAATATTATTCTCAGGTGATTTCGAAAGCGGGTTGATGAGTACTCAAGAGTCCTTGGCAATAATTCGTTATGAAAAACGAGTGAATGTCCATTTTTGAAAGTGAACATTTTGAACCTAGTGGCGTTACAGATTATAACTCAGTTGCTACCCAAATTGCCTCCCTGAACTGATTGAAGTCAAATCATTAACTAGTTATTGATGAAAGAAGTGTTCTAAGTTTGTTCTCTAAATTATATCTTGAGCTGCCACTGGACCTGATTATTTGCATCTAATCGAAGCTATTTCTTTAATAGAAATTAGCTCCTGATCATGCCCTCACAGTATTTCACCACATTGGGGAAACACCTTGTATGAGTTAATTATAAGTATAGGACATATGAATTTTCGAAATATAATATGAGATACTAGACCTTCTAAATTATGTACATCTTCATAGATGCAGTATTTTCATAGATAACTTCATAGAAAGCTAGTCAAACAACTACAACAAGCCTGTTTCAATAATTGGTTTGTACATTTTTTTCTGGGTGTTGATCATATTTGTTCAGACCTAGTTGAGATTGATGAAACCAGAGCCCAAAAACGATACCAGACACTGTAGTTTCGACACATTAGTGGTACTAGATCCCATAGACGGCGTTTTCGCCGTTCACTACTTAATTGAGGTTGTCAGCCCTTTTTCATTCAGATGCCCTCTGAACAGATGCCCTCAGAGCTGTTTTTTGGAGCAAACGGTCTCTATATGGTTCAGGGCTCGTATATGGATTGTTGGGCACGAACATCATTTTATAATATTCTTGTATAGAAGCTTTTCAAAAATGCTTTTGAATAATAGTTTGGACAAGTGTTATATCATATTTCATCGTTTGAATAGTTTTGATTTCAATAATATGAGACTAGCAAATGGAATAGGCTAATAAAAAACAAAGATCAAAACATATATTTATCTCTAACTTCCAGACCATTAGGGATGAGAAAATCTGAACTGAAAATTAGCATAAACCATCAAGATATAGAAAAATTCAAGTTAGCTGAACATTCGAGAGATGCAAATAATACTGAAATTTGGTCTTCTGAAATAAATCAACATTAATTATGGAGGGGTTAAATTTTAAGGACTTTGCAGAAAACTTGGTAACTGCTCTTCTTACAATCCAATGGTTGTTTGAATCATCTTTTAACTATCGTCTTGCAGATTAACCGTCATTCAAGTAATGGAACTGATCATTTAGGACTTCATAATTGAAGACATCATTACTGTTTTCAATGTATTGAGATACATGCGTCAAGTCTATTCAAACATATTCATGATAAGTATTTGTTCTTCTCGCATAATTTCGTAAGTATTCCTTGCGAATTGTCCATGTAGTTCCTCATTGGTAGATTCATAAAATACTCATCATGTTATTTCTTTACGAGGTTCATTTTATTGAATTTCTTTGAATTTTTATGCTCATTTCAAAAATCAATTTGCCATGTATTCCTTGCGATGTAAACTAATGTATTTGAATGAACATTGATGGTCAGATTCATATCTACTCAACTCACTTCAGGTATGTTCAATACCAAAGCTATTGGGAAACACGTATCACGGTTTCTTAAAATGTTTAGTGAAACTGTATAGATTCCATCACATATGTCAAAAGAGTGATTTTTGTTTGTAAGGGAGAACGATCTCTGTAAAATATTGGTTGATAACATTGATGTGAGTATTGGTAGAATAAATGGGACAAAAAAATATTTTTTTTACGTTTTCTTGCATCAATTTATTATGGCGAATTAGAAAAATATAATATTATGGTATATTGGTAATAACATTATGAATAATTTGCAACACTCCAGTTCAAAATCAAAATTTTCATTTTGTTTTATACTGATGAATTAACTTGAGTGGTGTTAGATATGACTGATGTTAGATATGACTAATGTTTTACACGTATATTTTCAAGTTTCAGATAAACAACCAATTAAAAAACCTTCATAGTTTCATAATGAAATCAAAGATATGTTCTTGTGTGAATTAACGATACTTATCTGTAGCTTTCAAAGTTTTCAATAGGTACGAATACCTGAGAAGTTATATATTTACCTTGGAGAAGATCATGTTTATTGAGAGACTAATTCATTTTTATAATCTGGAAGAACTTGAAGAAACGAAATGTGTAAAGCAATGAACGGTTGGGATTCTAAAAGAACAAAAAAATCCTGAATGGTTTTGCATGGGAACATCTGAAGTTGAAATTACAGTAGACTCATGTAATTAGTATAGTTCTTCAATCGTAAAGAAAAGCTTCATTAGGAATTGAACGTATACACTACATTTTAAAAAAATGGTTTGGGAAACAGAAGCTATCGAGTATCTTGCAACGTCAACAGATTTGAACCTCCTTTTTGTCTATGAAGACAACCCAATTGATACCATTTCACAGACCGTTCATTTCAGTTTACTTTTTATTCCGTTAGATTTTACCATGAAAATTCCAGTGTTATTTATTTTATCATACGAATTTTTGTGACATTTTTACTTCCAGATTTTATAACGGGTCTTCCAACAGGACAATTGATAATGGCTATCTTGTTGAAATAACATCTGTCAAATCAGTTGTCATTCACTCAGTCTGTTTTGCAAAATCACCATTGATGGATATACCATTCAACAACACGTGCAAATAATAAAATTATATTTTCCAAATGAGTATTCTGTTCGGGCAACGTATCGCGCGCTTTGCCCATTTTACGATCGCCATAATCGACCTACCGAGGGGACTATTCGCAATGTGGTGAATAAATTTGGGCCCACTGGTTCAGTGAAGATCGACCAACACCCATATATTGACGAAACGCAAGATATGCCGAAAACTTTGTCGCTGTCCGTGAGAGTGTGCAGGAGAATCCGAGGCAGTCGATTTCGTGCTGCTCACAAGAACTCAGCCTTTCCCAGACCACAACTTGGCGAATTTTGCGTTGTGACTTGTACAACATTCAACTGACCCAGGAACTGAAGGTGAACGACCATAGACGCTGAATGGACTCTGGAACAATTAATGAATCGAAGAGGTTTTGTATTGAAGTGTATAATATTTTAAAATTCTTGCAAAGCGCTTTCGACTTTCGACTTTTGTCGAAAGCGCTTTGCAAGAATTTTAAAATATTATACACTTTAATACAAAACCTCTTCGATTCATTAATTCAAATAAGTGTATTCAGCTTGAAATATTCAATATTTATTCAGTATATTCAGTATACATATAAATATAATGAATAGTAATGGAATTACAATGAATAAAGTACTAATCAATAAGTGATCTTTCGATATTTATAAACAAATAACAAGAGTATCATAAGATAATATATATGTATAAATAATACGAATTAAAATTAGGCAACGATCTATGTACCTATACAATGTTATTGGGTTATGAAATGATATGAAAAATTAATAAAAGTAGAGTTAAAAGTTACAATTGCGAGTTGAATTAGTGTATTGAGAGTTAAGAGTAACTACTAATATGTATGTATGAATCATATTAGATAAAAATAGACTAGGATCTGCGGTAACACATTGAAGTTTATGAAATGAGATGAAAGAAAAATATCATGTAGAATATCAGTGTATATATGAAATATAGCAAATAAAATATGAGTACTAGGCCAAATATAGATGCAATTGAATGAATTTGACTAGGTATAGTGAGATATTGATGTTTGTAATTGTGCGTCTATCTATTTTATTTAGCTGCTTCATGATTTAATTTCTATAAGATCGCTTATAAATTTTCTATCGCTTCCCAGAATATATTTGTTTCAATTCTCTTTCGAATTTAAATTTGTTTCTGTCAATTTTGATTGTATCAGGAATAATATCATATATGTTTTTTGCGATATATGAATATAACCTTTGGGATAACGATTTTTTCACTTGTGGTAGTGTTGCTAAGTTAATTCGGCGTGTGATATAATCGTGTGTGGGTCGTATAACAATTCAGGTTGAGTGCAATTTCACAATCATACAATAATAAAATAATTGCCTCATATCCATGACTTTGTATTGTTTATATAACAAGTCTGAGGAATATCTTGGATCTTCCATCATAATTGATTTGGGTAACCTTTTTTGTATTACTTCAAACGAACTTATAGGTATCGATGTTCAATTTTGTCACTATCCACATCTTTCTTCGAAACGGGTAGTCAAAAACGATCTATTTCTGAAGAGATATCTGAAATACACTTCTTTCCAGATATGAAGATATATGCTGATTCTTTGAACTTACGTCTCTTAGAGTGGGGTTCATTTGCAAACATCCTCATACAGTATCATTCAACTCGATGTTCGCCGTCTGATTTCAAAATGCGCTTCGACAATTTTGAGCCTCTTACTTGCCTGCTTCTTATATAATCTCAATGTTCATTCTCACGCACTTTCAATGGTCTTGAAAGTCCGCCAATATAACTTCCATGACAAGAACGAGGCATTTTATGAATGCAATGTTTTTTTTATTTCCAATTCGTCTTTACTTTCTCCAGGAATATAAGTTAGGTATGTTGTGGAAGGTGTCGGTGATTGTTGAGTCGCAAATTGTTGAATTGGTGATGTTGTTTGTAGTCAATTGGTTTTTAGTTAATTGTTCATTTTCAATTGGATTTATTGTTGAATCCACAAACAAATCTGAGTATTCGTTCTCTTCCAGCACAGGGTTCATCAGTGATACTTTTTTCAAAATTTGTAGCTGTAGGTATTGCAAATCGTTTTAGCTCATGAAGACAATTCATTATACTTTTTTTAGATTGGGTGAACCTTTCCTACAACTGCACGAAGTTCTTTATTGAAACTCTAATAGTCCCAACGCCGGTATATAAGCACTTCAAGTGCTTGAATTAATGCTTTAATAGTTTTTTGCTGAGCAATCATATTCAACTTGCTGGTTGAATGTTTGATATTTTGACTGTGTGTTGTATCTATTTGCCTCAGAAGATTCTCTTCATTTCATAGTCATATAATATTTTCCGATTTTCCGATTTTTTTTTATTGTCAATTCACTTTGCGGATTCCAATTATCACTGAATATTATTATTCAAATTCTCCCGCATATAATTCACACAAAAATATTTTGCTTTATGTACATTAGATTCATTCTTATGAGAAAAATTATTAAGTATAGCTTGGGTTTTCATGTTTTATTTAACCTAAAATTATAGTATTTCTTTCAACTATTATGCAGATGGGGCAACTGGAAGATGGGCTCCTTGGGCTCTGAATCCGTCTTTGTCAGCAACGTAGACTACTTCATAGAGAACACCGTCAAGACCTGGGTAACTGAATCGTCCTTGGACTGCGATGTGTTCCTCTTTGGTTCCTGCGTCGACAACTTCACCCCTTTCTTCTTTCACCTGTCCGTCACTGGTTTCGACACTAGGAAAATCAAAGTCAGATATAGAATCAGTTTGGTTCATAATAAGTATTGATAAAAAACAATTCATGGAGAAATCAGGTTTCTGCATCTTCAAAAGTATATGATGAAAAGATTATTTTTGAACTATCACTGTAAAGAAGCCAATAGTCTGTTATTAAGGCATGCAATCATTTGAATGAGTCAATTATTAAAAAAATCTTCATTTATTAGGGAAGTATTACAAATTATGAATAATTGAAATCATTCAAAATATTGAATATCTTTCCAATTTTATACCAATATCATTTCTTTCATTAGTTAGTGTAGCTTCTGGAAATCTAGTGAAATTTCAAGTAATTTTCAAATATTATTTCATGAGTGTTAGGTAATAACCAATAAGAGATCAATTCGTTCCTAAAATATAGATGTTGTTTCAATATTGATGGACTGGGACAAGCAGGAGAAGAAATATTTCAAGCATGAAGGATTGCTGCGATATTTGACTTCTTAAAACTGAATACAATCTTTTCCACATGTGTCTTGAGGTCAGGCTTATTAATGGCATCTTTATGGCCTCGTTTATCTTTGAAATTCAAGGATTCAGTCTTTTCGTGGGGAAAAATGTCATTGCATTCACTCTCAGGATTTTTTTTTCAAGACAATTCAGTGGATCAGCCTAGCACCACTGATATACCTGTTGAGCCGAAACAGCGCTGTTGAAGCTTAGCTTTGCAACTGATCGCCTTCAGGAGCCTCGTTTATCTTTAATATTCGAGAACTGAGTATTCTGTTGATCCCATAGATGACATACTCGTATGGAAAGATGTAATTGATTTTTCTTTCAGGCTTGTTCTTTTGCGGACAATTCAGTCGTTCAGCATAACAGCACTGCTGGCACCTGGTCATCGCCTTCACTTTGATATTTATAAATGAGAGAGATGATTTATTGAAGCATGGTTGAAGGCAACTCAAATATAAACAAATATGAAAATGTTTATTCTTGAGTCCTCTTTCTACAATTCAGCTATTATAAAATTTATTTTACAAGCTTATTGACATATTTGAGAAGACTCGCTCGGCGTGAAATCTCCATAATGCCACAAATTGGACATTTATTCTGAATATAAATCCTCACTCGTTTGGGTTGAGAAAGAGGAGGATTGTTCCCCAATATATTTTCATTCCATAGGAAAAATGTACCTTACACATACTTATGCAACTGTCATCTCATGTGGAAAAGTATCACTTTCGTGAATGCTATGCGTATCACTATAGTGCCACTATAGTCCACTATAGACCACTTCTATTCATAATTTACGTGTATGACATTAGTAACTTCATGCATCCATATAAATCTGTTTTGCTTCCCGATGACACTACATTTATTTACTCTGACAAAAATTCTATTAAACTATCTAGAATATCAAAGAAAGTCAATGAGAAGGCGGAGAGTTGGTTCGTGACAAATCGACTCAAACTGAATACAGACAAAACGCAACAATTACAGTTTTCAGCAAGCTCTGCCGCTACATCAAGTGCAAACAGTGTTAAACCACTCGGGTTAGTTGTCGATAGTACCTCTCACTTGGACCTATCATATTGACCAATTGAGTAAAAAATTATCTAGAACATTTTTTTTGCGTCAGTTGAGAAATATAACTAGTTTCGATACACTGAAAATAACATATTTCTCCCTCTTTCCATTCTCACATTTGCTTTGGTGTTATTCTTTGGGGCAACTCAACTGGGGCTGTAAAAATTTTTAAATTGCAGAAAAAAGCTCACAGAATAATTAATAATTCTGGTTATAGGGATCTTTGTCTACCTCTGTTTTTCAAATTGAGAATAATGCATTATTTTTGTACAATGTTCTCATAGAAATTCATAACAAAACAACGTCATTAATCAAGCAATCAGACCTCCATGACTATGATACCAGACATTGTAACAAATTTCAGACAAACCGCTATCGTTTAAGTAAATCACAAACGAACACACTGAATTTCAACCCTTAACAACTAACTTCTCGATAGTTTCAAAATTCTTAGTATGTCAAAATTCAAAAAGAACAATAAAAAATTATATTTTGTGTTTTTGCTTCTATTCTGTCGAAGAATACGTGAATCATTTTAAATGTTTACAATGTCAACATACATACTCAATTTAATTCTTATATTTTTGTATTTGTGTTTCTCGTTTGTTTTTATAATATTATGATTGTGAAAAAATTACTTTCATGCTAATTTTTGACTTGCTACAAACATTTTATTATGTAACGTGGTGAAATAAATTATCTTAACTCATCTTATCTTATTGAAAAAAATTGTTATTAAAGTAACTTACGCATAAGCATATGGACCAACACCAATGTTGTCACTGTCATAACGGACGATTATAGCATCTTTTGAAGCTCCGCTGGCTACCTTAATGGCTGGTGGGGCAGCTGCAGCTACTGCGATGACGACAAAGAAAAGGGCGATCTGAAAATGAATGAAGTAAAAATTAATTATGTGATAGAATCGGCCAATACTTGATGAAAATCCGTAAGAGATTTTCATAGGCCTGTTCATACGAACATGCGCGTGTCCATTTTCAATCAAAGCTTGCTTGGGTAAGTTATTGTATAGCGAAACACGTGTCGCGGTTTCGTAAAATCCAAAGTGAATCTAATTAGTGAATTTTAATAGGGATTTTCAATGATGATAGATGCTATATTTCAAATTTCCGTCTTTACTATATTTTTTCTTATATTCTAGTGGATGAAATGAGTCCATTTGACAAACATTCAAGGGTTTGACAATCATCACTTTTATGTTGTTCAGAATCGACACTTACTAAATGAAAAATAATACGTAATTGATTGTAAGAAAATATATTCACAATGCTACTCACCACTTTCATTTTGATGATACTATTAGCAAAAGATGTGAGGATGAATCTGACTTTTCTAATTTATATGTTTCCTTAGAATTTGGAATGTTGGTCCCCACCTAATTTTGACATTAGAATCAGGTAGAAGAATGTATATTTGGATTCACTTCTGAAACATGATTGACCTTAGAAACTGGTTTGTTCAAACATGAGTTAGAAATACATCGATTGATTGAAAAAATGATTGCATATTATGTTTGTATTTTCTCAGTGTAGGTACTAATGAAGAGATATTATAGTTCCAAATTCATTTCAAGAAATTGCCGAAATAGAAAATTGCAGAAATAATTTCAGATGATTGTTTAATGGAAGTGATGGAATGCACATTAAATGATAACTTCACTTTGATGTTCGAATACACCTAATTTTTGTCGGTATTTCTATTGTTTCATATATTTTTGAAACAGTTGCATTAGACAAAATATAACTCTTGTTTAACTTTCGGATTGGTACCTATTTGATTTCATCATTTTTAGATATATGTAATCGATGTTATATATTTCGTATACAAGTACGGTATGATGCTTCATCCCTGCATGTCGTCTTTCATTTCAAACAGGCTGGAGCCTAGCTCCCTTACCCTTTGGACTGATGTTTGCCAGAAGGACAAACGGGTCATAACTGATGGGGAGTGTTGATGGTATGGCGGCATGAATGTCCTCAGACATCAGTGCCGCCCTTCACGGTGTACCCCTACCTGGCTGGGGTGGGTTGAATGAAACATTTGTTCATCTCTTTAACGGACGTCATTCGACAGAGTGTCTTCTTTATCGGAGGGGTCGTCTACAGTATAATCCATAGCTTCCCTGACTAATATGTTGCTTCATAGAGCGAGTCGGTAAAGCGTTTTTAAGAAAAAAAAAGTTCTTACGAACATATGTCCGAAGTAGCTTTGTTGAAGTACAAAAAATGCCGTTTACATTTGTTTGAAGGCGGTTGACAATGTTTCATGGTGCATTTCCTCAGTTCGGACTTCCATTGTCTAATCTAATAAATAAAAATGGATTTTTGTTGGTTGGTTGTTTGGTTGGTTGGTTGGTAAATGATAAACTTCTAAATCGCTCAACCGATCGTGATGACATGTATAGGTAACTTTTCATAGAATAGGTTTTCAGGCTATCAGTTTTTCTGTAACTGGCCACTAGATGAAGCTGTAAAACATTTTTTTGAAAGCTCTGTTTTATAACGCTGATTCTGATTCTGTCAAAACATTGAAACAGCAGCGATACAACAACATAGTACTACTTAGTACTACAACTACCAAATTCTACTTGGGCAACAACTAGTATGATATAAAATGATTTAGAATCCCTGAAAGAATCAATGAAATTAAAAATATCAGCTGAAAAAAATTTACAATGAAACAAAATACAAGCAACGATTGAAAATTGAGCCAATAACAAGAAATGAAAATTAAAATCAAAAGATTTGAAGGCAAGTTACTTCACAACGTTTCGATTATGGATACTAACAATCGAAACGTTACTTGGCTAGAAATTTTTCAATTTTAATTTTCATTTCTTGTTGATTGTTCAATTTTCAATTGTTGCTTGTATTTAATTTCATTGTGAATTCAGTTTTTTTACCTAATATAATTGTTATTTTTTTAGCTAATATTTTCAATTTTATATATTCTTTGAGGGATTTCAAATCTTTTTATATCATATTATACAATGGAACTCCAAACTAATGAAATGATTTGGAACAGCTATCAGAAGGAATAAGCCATATTGAAATCATTAGATCGAATGGAATCTCAGTGCGCACCACAGCCAGTAATATTGAGAAAAATAGTACGTCACTGCCTTGTTTCTTGTAGTTATTCATGTTTTTCAGATCAAGTTATTGAAAATAAAACCTTTCGATTTTTTGTTTTCTTCATTTCTAGCTTCGTTTCAAGAATAAAATCAATTTAACTCTTTCTAAAAGCTATCCATGACAACATGAAATGAAAACCGAGAGTAAAATACAAACAATCGATTTGTCATTGATTTTCTGATGCCTTCAAAAATACCTGGAGTATTCCTTATACCATTGCAATTGTCGATGATTCAATTCCTCAATCCATTCATAGCTAGTACACAAGTTTTATAATCAAGAGCCTTTGAGTGACTCAATGAATAAAAATCTAGAGAATTTGTATCAGGACTGTGAGCTGGCCAATTTTGAAGTCCTGCATGTCCAATCCAGCGATTAGGATAGTTGATGTCGAGATGCTGATTAGCAAAAACATTAAATTGGAATCCCGTCGTGCTGACTCTGATAAGTGCGGGTACTTCTTCTAACAAAATGGGTGGATGATCTCGCAAAAATTCGGCATAGAATTCACCTGTTTACCTTGCTGGTAAATTAACACTAGAAATATTATTCTCAGCTGATCTCGAAAGCGGGTTGATGAGTACTCAAGAGGACTTAGCAATAATTCGTTATAAAAAACGAGTGAATGTCCATTTTTGAAAGTGAACATTTTGAATCCAGTGGCGTTACAGATTATAACTCAGTTGCTACCCAAATTGCATCCCTGAACTGATTGAAGTCAAATCATTAACTAGTTATTGATAAAAGAAGTGAAAAATTTCAGGTTTTCTTGTTTTAAGTTTGTTGTCTAAATTGTATCTTGAGCTGCCACTGGACCTAATTATTTGTATCTAATCAAAGCTATTTCTGTAATAGAAATTAGCTCCTGATCATGCCCTCACAGTATTTCACTACATTGGGGAAACACCCTGTATGAGTTAATTATAGGTATAGGACATATGAATTTTTGAAAATATAATACGAGATACTAGACCTTCTAAATTCTGTGCATCTTCATAGATGCAGTATTTTCATAGATAACTTCATAGAAAGGTTTGTACAGTTTTTTCGGGGTGTTGATCATATTTGTTCAGACCTAGTTGAGATTGATGAAACCAGAGCCCAAAAACGATACCAGACACTGTAGTTTCGACACATTAGTGGTGCTAGATCCCATAGACGGCGTTTTCGCCGTTCACTACTTAGTTGAGGTTGTCAGCCCTTTTTCATTCAGATGCCCTCTGAACAGATGCCCTCAGAGCTGTT
The DNA here is from genome assembly GCF_025532065.1 of Leptinotarsa decemlineata. Taxonomy (NCBI): domain Eukaryota; kingdom Metazoa; phylum Arthropoda; class Insecta; order Coleoptera; family Chrysomelidae; genus Leptinotarsa; species Leptinotarsa decemlineata. The sequence goes on along the minus strand of NW_027412549.1, from coordinate 8,961,148 downwards.
TTTCGGAGCAAACGGTCTCTATATGGTTCAGGGCTCGTATATGGATTGTCGGGCACATACATCATTTTATAATATTCTTGTATAGAAGCTTTTCAAAGATACTTTTGAATAATAGTTTGGGCAAGTGTTATCATATTTCATCGTTTGAATAGTTTTGATTTCAATAATATGATATTAGCAGACGAAATAGGCTAATAAAAAACAAAGATCAAAACATATGTTCATCTCTAACTTCCAGACCATTGAGGATGAGAAAATCTGAACTGAAAATTAGCATGAACCATCAAGATATAGAAAAATTCAAGTTAGCTGAACATTCGAGAGATGCAAATAATACTGAAATTTGGTCTTCTGAACTAAAACAACAATAATTATGGAGGGGTTGAATTTTAAGGACTTCGCGGAAAACTTCGTAACTGCTCTTCTTACAATCCAATGGTTGTTTGATTCATCTTTTAACTATCGTCTTGCGGGTTAACCGTCTTTTAAGTAATGGAACTGATCATTTAAGACTTCATGATTAAAGACATCATTACTGTTTTCAATATATTGAGATACATGCGTCAAGTCTATTCAAACATATTCATGACAAGTATTTGTTCTTCTCGCATAATTTCATAAGTATTCGTTGCGAATTGTCCATGTAGTTCCACATTGGTAGATTCATAAAATACTCATGATGTTATGTCTTTACGAGGCTCATTTTATTGAATTTCTTTAAATTTGTTATACTCATTTCAAAAATCAATCTGCCATGTATTCCCTTGCGATGTAAACTAATGTATTTAAATGAACATTGATTGTCAGATTCATATCTACTCAACTCACTTCAGGTATGTTCAATACCAAAGCTATTGGGAAACACCTATCACGGTTTCTTAAAATGTTTAGTGAAACTGAATAGGTTCCATCACATATGTCAAAAGAGCGATATTTGTTTGTAAGGGAGAACGATCTCTGTAAAATATTGGTTGATAACATTGATGTGAGTATTGGTAGAATAAATGAGACAAAAAAATATTCTTTTTACGTTTTCTTGCATCAATTTATTATGGCGAATTAGAAAAATATAATATTATGGTATATTGGTAATAACATTATGAATAATTTGCAACACTCCAGTTCAAAATCAAAATTTTCATTTTGTTTTATACTGATGAATTAACTTGAGTGGTGTTAGATATGACAAATGTTTTACACGTATATTTTCAAGTTTTAGATAAACCTTCATAGTTCCATGAAATCAAAGATATGTTCTTGTGTGAATTAACGATACTTATCTGTAGCTTCTAAAGTTCTCAATAGGTACGAATACCTGAGAAGTTATATATTTACCTTGAAGAAGATCAGGTTTATTGAGACTGATACATTTTTATAATCTGGAAGAACTTGAAGAAACAAAATGTGTAAAGCAATGAACGGTTGGGATTCTAAAAGAACAAAAAAATCCTGAATAGTCTTGCATGGAAACATCTGAAGTTGAAATTACAGTACTCTCATGTAATTAGTATAGTTCTTCAATCGTAAAGAAAATATTCATTAGGAATTGAACGTATACACTACATTTGAATTTAAAAAAAATGGTTTGTGAAACAGAAGCAGAGTATCTTGCAACGTCAATAGATTTGAACTTCTTTTTTGTCTATGAAGTCAACCCAATTGATACCATTTCACAGACCGTTTATTTCAGTTTACTTTTTAATCTGTTAGATTTTACCATGAAAATTTCAGTGTTATTTATTTTATCATATGAATTTTTATGACATTTCTACTTTCAGATTTTCCTAATGGGTATTCTGTTCGGGCAACGTAGCGCGCGCTATGCCCATTTTACGATCGCCATAATCGACCTACCGAGGACACTATTCGCAATGTGGTGAATAAATTTGGGCCCACTGGTTCAGTGAAGATCGACCAACACCCGTATATTGATGAAACGCAAGATATGCTGAAAACTTTGTCGCTATCTGTGAGAGTGTGCAGGAGAATCCGAGGCAGTCGATTTCGTGCCGCTCACAAGAACTCAGCCTTTCGCAGACCACAATTTTGCGTTGTGACTTGTACAACATTCAACTGACCCAGGAACTGAAGGTGAACGACCATAGACAACGACGTGCGTTGGCTGAATGGTCTCTGGAACAATTGACAACTGATGTATAAGGTTGAAAATGTCATTATTGGACGAAACTGCAGTAACGGTAATTACAATTAAAAGTGGTAAAAAACATAGAAAGTTTCAATTCTCTTCTCTTCATTATGATTTCCTAGCACGTAGTAATGGCTACATCCATCAATTAATTAATTAACAGTTAAATTCAAATATATCTAAAATTGAATAACTTGTCGTTATTTCGTCGTATATTTTGTCAGATTCAAAGTCATTACAGAATGTTTATTTTCAATCAATTGTACTTATGATTTACTATATGATGTTTTCTATGCTAAGTGTAAGAAGATGTACATTTATACAGCAACTGTTACGTGTAGAATCTTCTTGTAAATCAGACGACCAATATGACCTACTCGATTTCAGTTAGCTATTCCAAAACAATGTCAAATATTGTTCCTTTTGCAGTTTATTTTATAGTATAATGTGGCGTAACAATATATTCAAGTCTACCCGAAGTATTTTGCAGTTACGTCACTTATTTGATTCAATGAAAAACTATCAGTAAAGGAATGTACCTCAGTTGGTAACAAAAATAAAGGGATATATTGACTGAGGGCTTTATGTCTCTGAAACTTCTGAACAATTTCGTCTAGTTGAGACTTTCTGAAACAAAATTGTAATTTTTCATCGTCTTCTTCGTTGGGTTTTTTCACCTTCCATCTTTTGACAAAATCAAGAACTCCATAAAGGTATATGAAAGAGAAGCGTTTCCATCTCAATAAGTTACTGCATAAGAAATAATGCAGATACTTATCTTAACGTTTCGGGGGCTAAAATCTGCCTTGTTCTTCAGAATTGAAAATCGAATGAATCTTGAAGTTTTCTCTTTACCTCTTTTTATTTTCAAAATGTATTCGATAGATCTCAAGGAAGTTTTGAAATTATAAATATATCAATGTTGTTGATTGTTGAAATATTCGATATATAGAACTTTATTCAGTACATTCAGTACACATATAAATATAATGAATAGTAATGGAATTACAATGAATAAAGTAGTAATCGATAAGTGATCTTTCGATATTTATAAACAAATAACGAGAGTATTATAAGAGAATATATAAGTATAAATAATATCAAATAAAATTAGACAACGATCTATGTAACTATAAAATGTTATTGGGGTTATGAAATGATATGAAAAATTAATAAAAATAGAGTTGAAAGTTACAATTGCGAGTTGAATTTGTGTATTGTGAGTTAAGAGTAACTACTAATATGTATATATAAATCATATTAGATAAAAATAGACTAGGATCTGAGGTAACACATTGAAGTTTATCAAATGAGATGAAAAAAAATATCATGTAGGATATCAGAGTATATATGAAATATAGCAAATAAAATATGAGTATCGATGTTCAAATTCGCCACTATCCACATCTTTCTTCGAAACGGGTAGTCAAAAACGATCTATTTCTGAAGAGATATCTGAAATACACTTCTCTCCAGATATGAAGATATATGCTGATTCTTTGAACTTACGTCTCTTAGAGTGGGGTTCATTTGCAAACATCCTCATCCAGTATCATTCAACTCGATGTTCGCCGTCTGATTTCAAAATGTGCTCCGACAATTTTGAGCCTCTTACTTGCCTGCTTCTGATATAATTTCAATGTTTATTCTTACGCACTTTCAATGGTCTTGAAAGTTCGCCAATATAACTTTCATGATAAGAACGAGGTATTTTATGAATGCAATGTTTTTTCTATTTCCAATTCGTTTTTACTATCTCCAGGAATATAAGTTACGTCTGTTATGGAGGGTGTCGGTGATTGTTGAGTAGCAAATTGTTGAATTGGTGATGTTGTTTGTAGTCAATTGGTTTTTAGTCAACTGTTCGTTTTCAATTGGATTTATTGTTGAATCCACAAACAAATCTGAGTATTCGTTCTCTTTCAGCACAGGGGTCATCAGTGATAATTTTTTTAAAATTTTTAGCTGGAGGTATTGCAAATCGTTTTAGCTCATGAAGGAAGACAATTAATTATACGTTTTTAAGACTGGGTGAACCTTTTCTACACCTGCACGAAGTATTTTATTGAAACTCTAATAGTCCTAACGCCAGTATATAGGCACTTGAATTAATGCTTGAATAGTTTTTTGCTGAGCAATCATATTTAACTTGCTGGTTGAACGTTTGATATTTTTACTGAGTGTTGAATCTATTTTCCTCAGACGATTTTCTCAATTTCATAGACATAGAATATTTTTGTCATTTTGTATATGAATTTTTTTTATTTTCACTTTACTTTGCGGATTCCAATTATCACTGAATGTTATTATTCAAATTCTCCCACATATAATTTACACAAAAATATTTTGCTTTATGTACATTAGATTCATTCTTATGGGAAAAATTACTAAGTATAGCTTGGGTTTTCATGTTTTATTTAACCTAAAATATAAATAGTATTTCTTTCAACTATTATGCAGATGGGGCAACTGGAAGATGGGCTCCTTGGGCTCTGAATCCGTCTTTGTCAGCAACGTAGACTACTTCATAGAGAACACCGTCAAGACCTGGGTAGCTGAATCGTCCTTGGACTGCGATGTGTTCCTCTTTGGTTCCTGCGTCGACAACTTCACCCCTTTCTTCTTTTACCTGTCCGTCACTGGTTTCGACACTGGGAAAATCAAAGTCATATATAAAATCAGTTTGGTTCATAATGAGTATTGATAAAAAAAATTTCATGGAGAAATCAAGTTTCTGCATCTTCAAAAGTTTATGCTGAAAACATTATTTTTGATCTATCACTGTAAAGAAGCCAATAGTATGTTATTAAGGCATGCAATCATTTGAATGAATAAATTATTAAAAAATCTATATTTATTAGGGAAGTATTACAAATTATGAATAATTGAAATTATTGAAAATATTGAATATCTTTCCAATTTTATACCAATACCCTTTGTTTCATTATTTAGTGTAACTTCTGAAAATTTAGTGAAATTTCTAGTAATTTTCTAGTATTATTTCATGAGTGTTAGGTAATAACCAATTAGAGATCAATTCGTTCCTAAAATATAGATGTTGTTTCAATATTGATGGAGTGGGACAAGCAGGAGGAGAAATATTTCAAGCATAAAGGATTGCTGCGATATTTGACTTATTAAAACTGAATACAATCTTTTCCACATGTGTCTTGAGGTCAGGCTCATTAATGGAATCTTTATAGCCTCGTTTATCTTTGAAATTCAAGGATTCGGTCTTTTCGTGGGAAAAAATGTTATTGCCTTCACTCAAGATTTTTTTTCAAGACAATTCAAAGGATCAGCCTAGCACCACTGATATACCTGTTGAGTCGAAACAGCACTGTTGAAGCTTAGCTTTGCAACTGATCGCCTTCAGGAGCCTCGTTCATCTTTGAAATTCGAGAATTGAGTATTCTGTTGATCCCATAGATGACATCCTCGTGGGGATGATTTTTCTTTCAGGCTTGTTCTTTTGGGGACAATTCAGTGGTTCAGCATAACAGCACTGATGGCACCTGGTCATCGCCTTCACTTTGATTTTTATAAAGGAGAGAGATGATTTATTGAAGCATGGTTGAAAGTAACTCAAATATAAACAAATGTAAAAATGTTTATTCTTGAGTCCCCTTTCTAGAATTCAGCTATTATAAAATTTATTTTACATGCTCATTGACATATTTGAGAAGACTCGCTCAGCGTGAAATCTCCATAATGCCACAAATTGGACATTTATTTTGTATATAATTCCTCACTCGTTTGGGTTGAGAACGTGGAGGATTGTTCCCCACTATATTTTCATTCCATAGGAAAAATGTACCTTACACATACTTATGCAACTGCCATCTCATTTGGAAAAGTATCACTTTCGTGAATGCTACGCGGATCACTATAGTCCTACTATAGTCCACTATAGACCACTTTTATTCATAATTTACGTGTATGACATTAGTGACTTCATGAATCCTATGAATCTGTTTTGTTTCCCGATGACACTACATTTATTTACTCTGACAAAAATTCTATTGAACTATCTAGAATATCAAAGAAAGTCGATGAGAAGGCGGAAAGTTGGTTCGTGACAAATCGACTCAAACTGAATACAGACAAAACGCAACAGTTACAGTTTTCAGTAAGCTCTGCCGCTACATCACGTACAAACAGTGTTGAATTACTCGGGTTAGTTGTCGATAGTACTCTCAATTGAGTAAAAAATTATGTAGAACTATGTTTTTATTGCGTTAGTTGAGAAATATAACTAGTTTCGATACACTGAAAATAACATATTTCTCCCTCTTCCATTCTCACATTTGCTTTGGTGTTATACTCTGGGGCAACTCAACTGGGGTTGTGAAATTTTTTAAATTGCAGAAAAGAGCTCCCAAAATAATTACTAATTCTGGTTATGGGGATCATTGTCTACCTCTGTTTTTGAAATTGAGAATAATGCATTATTTTTGTACAATGTTCTCATAGAAATTCATAACAAAACAACGTCATTAATGAAGCAATCAGACCTTCATGACTATGATACCAGACATTGTAACAAATTTTAGACAAACCGCTACTGAATTTCAACCTCTACAACTATCTTCCCGATAGTTTCAGAATTTTTAGTATGTCAAAATTCAAAAAAACAATAAAAAATTATCTTTTGAGTTTTTGCTTTTATTCTGTCGAAGAATACGTGAATCATTTTAAATGTTTATAATGTCAACATACATACTCAATTTTGTTCTTATAATTTTGTATTTGTGTTTCTCGTTTGTTTTTATAATATTATGATTGTTAAAAAATTACTTTCATGCTATTTTTTGACTTGCTACAAACATTTTATTATGTAACGTGATGAAATAAATCATCTTACCTTATATTATCTAATTGAATTTTTTTTATTAAAGTAACTTACGCATAAGCATATGGACCAACACCAATGTTGTCACTGTCATAACGGACGATTATAGCATCTTTTGAAGCTCCGCTGGCTACCTTAACGGCTGGTGGGGCAGCTGCAGCTACTGCGATGACGACAAAGAAAAGGGCGATCTGAAAATGAATAAAGTAAAAATCAATAGGGATTATCAATGATGATAGATGCAATATTCCAAATTTTCGTCTTTACTATATTTTTTCTTATATTCTAGTGGATAAAATGAGTCCATTTGAGAAACATTCAAGTGTTTGACAATCATCACTTTTATGTTGTTCGAAATCGACCCTTACTAAATGAAAAATAATACGTAATTGATTGTAAGAAAATATATTTACAATGCTACTCACCACTTTCATTTTGATGATGCTAGTAGCAAAAGATGTGAGGATAAATCTGACTTTTCTAATTTATACGTTTCCTTAGAATTTCGAATGTAGGTCCCCACCAAAGTTTGACATTACAATCAGGTAGAAGAATGTATATTTGAATTCACTTCTGAAACATGATTGACCTTAGAAACTGGTTTGTTCAAAGATGATTTAGAAATACATCGATTGATTGAAAAAAAGATTGCAAATTATGTTTGTATTTTCTCAATGTAGGTAATTTCAATTGTTATTTCTTGTTAATTGTTCAATTCTCAATTGTTGCTTGTATTTCATTTCATTTGGAACTCCAAACTAATGAAATGATTTGGAACAGCTAAATTATATTGAAATCAGTAGACCGAATGGAATCTCAGTGCGCACCACAGCCAGTAATTGAGAAAAATAGTACATCACTGCCTTGTTTCTTGTAGTTTTTCATTTTTTTCAGATCAAGTTATTGAAAATAAAACCTTTCGATTTTTTGTTTTCTTCATTTCTAGCTTCGTTTCGAGGAAAAAGTCAATTTAACTCTTCCTAAAAGCTATCCATGGACAACATGAAATGAAAACCGAAAGTAAAATACAAACAATCGATTTGTCATTCATTTTCTGATGCATTCAAAAATACCTGGAGTATTCCTTATACCATTGCAATTGTCGATTATTCAATTCCTCAATCCATTCACAGCTAGTACTCAAGTTTTATAATCAAGAGACTCTAAGTGACTCAATGAATGGGAATCTAGAGGATTCGTATCATGAATGTGAGCTGGCCAATTTTGAAGTCCTGCACGCCCAATCCAGCGATTAGGATAGTTGATGTCGAGATGCTGATTAGCAAAAACGTTAAATTGAAACCCCGTCGTGCTGACTCTAATAAGTGCGGGTACACCTGTTTACCTTGCTGGTGAATTAACACTAGAAATATTATTCTCAGCTGATCTCGAAAGCGGGTTGATGAGTACTCAAGAGTCCTTGGCAATAATTCGTTATGAAAAACGAGTGAATGTCCATTTTTGAAAGTGAACATTTTGAACCCAGTGGCGTTACAGATTATAACTCAGTTGCTACCCAAATTGCCTCCCTGAACTGATGAAGTCAAATCATTAACTAGTTATTAATGGAAGAAATGAAAAAATTTTAGTTTTTCTCGTTTTAAGTTTGTTGTCTAAATTGTATCTTGAGCTGCTACTGGACCTAATTATTTACATCTAATCGAAGCTATTTCTTTAATAGAAATTAGCTCCTGATCATGCACTCACAGTATTTCACCACATTGGGGAAACACCTTGTATGAGTTAATTATAGGTATAGGACATTAGAATTCTTGAAAATATAATACGAGATACTAGACCTTCTAAATTCTGTGCATCTTCATAGATGCAATATTTTCATAGGTAACTTCATAGAAAGCTAGTCCAACAACTACAACAAGCCTGTTTCATATATTGGTTAGTACATTTTTTTCTGGATGTTGATCATATTTGTTCAGACCTAGTTGAGATTGATGAAACCAGAGCCCAAAAACGATACCAGACACTGTAGTTTCGACACATTCGTGGTGCTAGATCCCATAGACGGCGTTTTCGCCGTTCACTACTTAGTTGAGGTTGTCAGCCCTTTTTCATTCAGATGCCCTCTGAACAGATGCCCTCAGAGCTGTTTTTCGTAGCAAACGGTCCCTATATGGTTCGAGGCTCGTATATGGATTGTTGGCTACTACAAACATCATTTTATAATATTCTTGTATTGAAGCTATTCAAAAATACTTTTGAATAATAGTTTGGGCAAGTGTTATCATATTTCACCGTTTGAATAGTTTTGATTTCAATAATATGAGATTAGCGAATGAAATAGGCTAATGAAAAACAAAGATCAAAACATATGTTAATCTCTAACTTCCAGACCATTAAGGATGAGAAAATCTGAACTAAAAATTAGCATGAACCATCAAGATATAGAAAAATTCAAGTAAGCTGAACATTCGAGACATGCAAATAATACTGAAATTTTGTCTTCTGAACTAAATCAACAATAATTATGGAGGGGTTGAATTTTAAGGACTTTGCAGGAAACTTGGTAACTGCTCTTCTTACAATCCAATGGTTGTCTGATACATCTTTTAACTATCGTCTTGCGGGTTAACCTTTTTTCAAGTAATGGAACTGATCATTTAAGACTTCATAATTGAAGGCATCATCACTGTTCACAATATATTGGGATACATGCGTTAAGTCTATTCAAACATATTCCTGACAAGTGTTTGTTCTTCTCGCATAGTTTCGTAACTATTCCTTGCGAATTGTCCATGTAGTTCCACATTGGTAGATTCATAAAATACTCATGATGTTATTTCTATACGAGGCTTATTTCTTTGAATTTCTTTAAATTTGTAATACTCATTTCAAAAATCAATTTGTATATAAATGAACATTGATTGTCAGATTCATATCTACTCAATTCACTTCAGGTATGTTCAATACCAAAGCTATTGGGAAACACGTATCACGGTTTCTTAAAATGTTCAGCGAAACTGAATAGGTTCCATCACATATGTCAAAAGAGTAATTTTTGTTTGTAAGGGAGAACGATCCCTGTAAAATATTGGTTGATAACATTGATGTGAGTATTGGTAGAATAAATGAGACAAAAAAATATTCTTTTTACGTTTTCTTGCATCAATTTATTATGGCGAATTAGAAAAATATAATATTATGGTATTTTGGTAATAACATTATGAATAATTTGCAACACTCCAGTTCAAAATCAAAATTTTACTTTTGTTTTATACTGATGAATTAACTTGAGTGGTGTTAGATATAACTGATGTTAGATATGACAAATGTTTCACACGTATATTTTCAAGTTTTAGATAAAAAACCTGTTAAAAAACTTTCATAGTTCCATAATGAAATCAAATATATGTTCTTGTGTGAATTAACGATACTTATCTGTAGCTTCCAAAGTTTTCAATAGGTACGAATACCTTAGAAGATCTGTAGCTTCCAAAGTTTTCAATAGGTACGAATACCTGAGAAGTTATTTATTTACCTTGAAGAAGATCAGGTTTATTGAGAGACTGATACATTTTTATAATTTGGAAGAACTTGAGGAAACGAAATGTGTGAAGCAATAAACGGTTGGGATTCTAAAAGAACAAAAAAATTCTGAATTGTTGTGCGTGGGAACATCTGAATTTGAAATTACAGTACTCTCATGTAATTAGTATAGTTCTTCAATCGCAAAGAAAAGTTTCATTAGGAATTAAACGTATACACTACATTTAAATTTGAAAAAAATGGTTTGTGAAACAGAAGCTATCGAGTATCTTGCAACGTCAACAGATTGGAACCTCCTTTTTGTCTATGAAGTCAACCCAATTGATACCATTTCACAGACTGTTGATTTCAGTTTACTTTTCAATCCGTTAGATTTTACCATGAAAATTTCAGTCTTATTTATTTCATCATACGAATTTTTATGACATTTCTCCTTTCAGATTTTACAAAGGGTCTTCCAACAGGACAATTGATAATGGCTATTTCGTTGAAATTACATCTGTCAAATCAGTTGTCATTCACTCAGTCTATTTTGCCAAATCGCCATTGATGGATATAACATTCAACAGCACGTGCAAATAATAAAATTAGATTTTCCAAATGGGTATTCTGTTCGGGCAACGTAGCGCGCGCTTTGCCCATTTTACGGTCGCCATAATCGACCTACGGAGGGGACTATCACACCATCTGGATGCCGGAGAGACGTATACTTACCCCGGGGTGGAACAACGCCACTCACAAGAGGTAACAGCAGTGAAAAACCCTCTCCGCGGCAAGTATCAGCACAAACTTCGATAGATCTGGTCATCGGAACTGTCGGGAAAGAACAACGTTGCTGCAACAAATATGCTTGCCGTTCCAATCTTACTCTACTCATTTGGAGTTGTGAAGTGGACTCGGGAGGAGCTGTATCAACTCGACGTGAAAACCCAAAAAATAATGCATCTATATAGGAGTTTGCATCCCAAATCATCCATTCCACGGTTGTACTTCCCCCGACAACAGGGAGGCCGTGGACTTTTGAGTTTGGAGTGTCTACATGACAATGGTACTGGATACAGCTTGTAAAATCGTTAGGAGTTCGGATCCCCTTCTCTGCATGGTCTGTGACCATGAGAGAGCAGGAATTGGAGCATTTTTTTGGGCAGCTGCCCGAGCAGCTGATGAAGTAGGAATAGTTTTCGACTATGAACGAGGTGATCACAACTCTGTCACCGAGTTGGAACCCGTTCAGCAAAAAGCTCAGATAAAAACCGCAGAGATCACCTTACTTCTGCAGAGACACAAGGATAAGCCACTGCATGGGGTCTTCTTCAATACCATTGAAAACCTTGGCTTATCAAAGCGCCTGACGTTTGCTTTTCTCAGGTCGAGTGGGCTGAAGACGGAAACTCAGGGGTTCATCATGGCTTGCCAGGATGGTGTCTTCAACACTTTGGTCTACCGCAGTCGCGTGATGGGTATAGAGGTTCCTGACACAAGGTGCAGGGCCTGCCGCGAGGCCTCTGAGACTCTAATGCACTTGCTATCAGTATGTCCTGCATATGCGGTCTCGGCCTGTATCCATCGACATAACGCGGCTTTAAGAGTGCTATATTACCATCTACGGCACTCTTACGTTATTGACGAGATACCGGTGTTGCCCTACGCTCCGGGGATATTGAATCCGTTGTGGGGAACGAGAAGTGCCGAATTTATTGGAACTATTCGTTCCCCACCCTCAGGCTCATACGAGCTAATAAGCCTGATGTAGTCCTTCTCGATAACCAGAGCAAAACGATATTTGTCGTGGAGTTTTCAGCTCCTGGCGAGACGAATATCGTCAGAAAAGAGGAGAAATAACGGATGAAATATCAAGATTGTCTCTTCGAACTATGCAGACTCTATCCAGATCATTCTGTCAAGATGATTGTTCTGATTATTGGAGTCCTTGGTGGAATTATTCCCTCTTTACTCTCTAATCTTAAAATCATACCGGCTTGCCGCACTAAGGCAGAAATCTTAGCCGCGCAGATGCAGATGTCATTCTTGGCTCATTGCATTTGCTCAGGGCACATGATTCTCGGACCCCACAGTGTGGGGAGTGGTTATTGGTTGATAATGCTGGCGCGCCCTCCCGAATGTATCAGGTCTTCGGGGGATAGGGCCTGACCAGCGCATACTACGGTGAAAAAAAAATTATTTGCAAAGCCAAATCTTCTTAGAATTATTACATCGATTATTAGAAAGCACGAATGTATTCTAAGTACATTTATATTTAGTGAACAAATAAAAACCTTAGCCATTTAATTTCACATGGAACCTGACTGAGGAAACAAATGGTTTTTCTTCATTTCGTCTTATGATAATCATGATTTTTTTATCTCTTCAGTTTATCAGTTTACAGCCTGTTGCGGAAATAATTGATTTTTGAATTCTCTAATGAGCTTATAAGAGAAAATTAAAACTAATCAAGAAAAGAAAAGAAAAGAAAAGAAAATAAAAAGAAATGAATCAATTTGCTGAGTCTACAATGTTTTTGACAAATTGTCTACTTTATTCAAGAATCCATATTTGATGCGTTTCTTAGTCAGATCAATATCATCAAGTGTTTTAACTGAGACAGGAACATGATTTAGAAGTTTGCCTCCAATATAGGTGAATCATTTTTGACCAATTGTTTCATTTGCTCTTGGTATGTGCACTGCTGCAGTGTTTTGAGCTCGTGTTATCCGATTGTGGGGTAAGTTTTTGTAATTCTCCATAAAGCTGTTCTGTTTGATAACAAGAGCTTTTGTTATATATAATTTTCAGAATACATTTTTGTATTTTTTCTAGTGGATCGAGTGCAGTTGCATTTATACCACCCCAAGCAATTATACCGTATTTTAGAAGATATTCTACAAATGCGTAGTATAATATTTTCAATTTGTTGAGGATTAGCATATTTCGGAGCTGGCGAAACCTGTATAGAAGTCCTCTCAATTTATTTTTCAAGTTATGTACTTAAATATTCCATCTAAGATATCTATGTATATACTTGAGTATTTTGCTGATTTAACTAAATTGACATTTTTGGAGTCGATGTTTATTTTTATATATTCTGCTAAATATGACTCGTGAATGAAAGTTGATTGTGAGTAAATTTGCTCTAATTCACTTGGTTGTTGATTCCAGATGGCCGTCAGCAATATTGCCAACGTCTTCCCATCCATTTGCGGTATATAGTATAACAGTGTCATCAGCAAATGGAATCATCTTTCCACAAGATTGTTGAGAAACTAATGAATTCAGGTAGGACCTAAGATAAGACCTAAGATGGTTCCCTGAGGCACACCACAAGATACAATTCTTTTTTCACTCAGTTCGCCATTCATCTGGACTCTTCATGTACTATCTTTAAGGAAACTACGGAACAGGTTGTTAAAATTACCCCTTACACCTACATTTTCCAGCTTGCTAAGCAAAAGTGCATTGCTCACGGTGTCAAAGGCCTTTGCCAAATCAAGTAGTACACCTGGGGAAGCTTGTTTTCCATCTATAGCCTTATATATGATAGATATTGTAGATGAAATCTCGAGTTAGTATATTGGGAGATTTTATCTTGAATTATTATGAAGTTTATTTAAAGCAACATTTTTGGAATTATGGGATCACATACATTTTCCAGTTTCTATTTCGGTTGATATAGTTGATATGGAGATTGCGAAAAAAATGTGGAACACAAAATTTTGTTTTCTGGGGGACATATTTTTACTCAAAAAGCAATCCCTTTGTTAGCCACCCTCTTTCCACAACAATTCTCATGTCAAAAATATGTAACTCATTTTGATGGTCATACAATACTATAATATAACATTTTCACATTACAACGATAAACAATATCTGAAAAAAAATACAAAATACTCTTCTGACTCTTTATTCTTCTCCAAACTATCCACTATAAGAAATAGACAAATGATATAAATAAGAACTTACGGTGGTAATTAACCCGTTTATTACGTTTGTTCATAAGAATGGTTTTAACACTTCAAAAGCGAATCGAAATGGTGATTTTGTACGAATATTGAAAATCTGCATGGGCCGTTCGTGTACATGACAGGCATATACTCGTGGAACAAAAACATGTACTGAAATTGTTACATAAATTCATGAAAACTTATAGTATCATTACCAGACAACATAAATACACTTTTACAAATTGAAAATAATTTACGAATTGAACGAAGATGATTTCGACAAAAGAACTGAATTTTGTGAAACGTGATAACCGTGTTCCAGTTTTCGTCAGCACCAAATGTTTCTCGGATAAATGTAATTTTTTTTATATAAATGAAGTGAACTGTCAAAATCTCCGATGGTTTCATTCAAGTGACACGCCAAATTCACCAATATCTCCAAAAACTAAATATCTGTGTAGTAATTTTGGGTAATCATTTTATATATCCATTCTGTTTGGAAGCCAACCTCAATGGTGAAAAATAGTTCAATTTTCTAAATCATCAAGTTATGCCAATTATCAAGAATACCATACAATTAGATTCTGTGTTACGGAATGGGCTAGTTTTTTCCAACAAGATGATGCTTCTCCTCATTGCGTAATTACAGTGTGAAAATTCCTCGATTATAACTTTCCGGGTCGATAGACCACATCCCTCAATTGATTTCAACAGTCTAGGAGATGCAGCCAACTACTGTTGATGATTTACAAGAAAACATTGACAGGTTCTGTGTATTACTAACATTTGATTTTCTCCAGAATGTGAGGAAAGAAACAGGAGCCATTAAATGGAAGTCAATAGTTGATGAAGTAATTTTTTTTGTATTGTTTTACTTTATAGTTCGAAATTAAATGTAAACTCAAATAGTATTTTATTTTTTATGATATGTGGAAAGTGAAATACTTTTCAGATAAGGTGTCACTCAACTAATTGCCTCATTTGAGATTTTTGACATATGGTTTGTAGTGGGGAGGAAGTGAATGACAAGAGGTTTGTTTTCAGGTAGAAATGTGATCCCTGAAAACTATAATCGACGTTTTCACATTTTTTTTATAGGCTTTATACCAAATGATTCATCTACTATACTGTATGTTGAGATTATTTCTTCAAGAAACAAACGATAATGTGAATTTCAGAAATTATAATTACCTGATAAAAATATTGATACAGACAGCGGTGTCATAAGCACCTCATTTATATTCATCTAAATCGGTTTAACAGGTCTGTTGTCTGAAGTGAATTTCTGTAACAGCTACCTAGCCTTTGGGAGTATCAATAGCAATGTATGTTAGGTGGATTTCAAAGTTGAGACATAAATAACTGATTATTTTGAAATGCTAGAGTTCTTCCAACTCAACTCATCAAGTTTTCCACTAGAATTTGGAATTCACAAGTTAATATCGAAACGCCAAAGTTGCCATTTGAAAGAATCGATGGTGAGCTGGAAAAAATTATCAAATCAACGACGTGTCATAATATTATTGAAATGTACAATTTTCTTATGAAACAATCCATACATTTTTACAACCCATGCACCAACCAGTTTGGAGGTTTCAAATACATCTATCCACCTGTTAAAATTAAGAGGGGACCTAGATTTGCAGATATAATGAATCGTATAAATTGAAAGAAACATATTCTTCTTCACATCGTTAGCTAACAAGCATCAATAACAAAATGAAAGTGGTGAGTAAGTTTGGTAATACAGATACAAATTAAAAAAATTTGCATCTAATAGTCTCTTGAAAATGTGTGACTTTGTTATGCAACGCCACACTCGAATTCAAGAGTTTTCTGAAATTGAATTGAATATGTAATAGATCAATTGAATAAAAATAATCTGTTTTTTTAGTATCAGTATGAGCTATAACACAAAGTATTCAATCATTCACGAAATAAAAGAAAAAACTCCAATATTTCTGCAAAATAAACATTTCTAGAAAATAACCAGTTCTTGAGATATCAATTCGGATTTCAAAGTTATTTATAATATGTCATTATCAAAATGTGAGGCCAAAAACGAATATCGATGAATCTTTATATCAGCTTACTTTTGAAAAATAGAAGCTTTTTCAATATAGTATTATTCCACTCATGATGTGGAAAAATCTGTTTAAAAAAAAATCTGTTTAAAATCTGTTTTTCCGTTAACCAGCTGTCGCACCCCTACGAACGACAACCCTTAGAAGTCGAAACTTGTGTGACCTAATGATTAACGAGGTCTTACCTTTTAACGTGTGATTCCTAACACGGGATTCCAATTACTTTTGGATATGTGATGCACTGTTTGGAACTTTTGGTGTAGTAGTGAATATTACTGGAAACTTAATCTTCAAGATTGAAGATTGAATATTGAGTTTAATCTTCCTCTTGAAGATGATCACTTGGTGATCGAAACACGTGTCGAACTGTTAAAATAACAGTTTGGTGTTGTGAAAAAACTCCAGTAATATTCTTCAGCTTTGGAAATATTTGCTCCAGAAATATTATTTCTTAACGGATTGATCAATGTGAATTCGAAAACAATGAAATGTACTACAGATAATCAATCTCAATGACTCTTACCATAAAATATAATCAGGATTCAATTCAGGATCATTTTTACAGGTCGCTCTTTTCTTCTTCGTCATCACGGTTGCGGCGGCTGCTCCCCAAAAAGCTGTTAGGGTAGCAGGTGGTCCTTCAAAAGATGCTGTGATCCTTCGTTATGATAGTGACAACATTGGAGTCGGACCATATGCTTTTGCGTAAGTAACAAGTTACTCTTGAGAAAAGAAGGTTGTTTCCAACTGTTCGAATGAATTAATAAAAAAGGTTTTCTCCAATCAGATTCTATGAAAACGGAAACCTTCAAAAATTGAAACTTCTAAAACTGAGAATTACCAAGGTCTTAACTTATTACGTGTAATTTCTAGCATATGTTCTGAAACTACGCTAAAAAACTGTGTTTTTTTTTATAATTCAACGTTGGTCTGTAGATATATTTTTGGGATGGTATTGAATATCGATAATTATTAGCTATCAAAAAACAATACGCTTCAGTAACATATTTCATCATTATCAACTTATCTAATGTGGTATTTCCTATCTCTTTTGTCAGTTGTGAGAAGATTTAAATTGGACAAACGAATAGAAAATTGAAAGACAGAATTACTTTACACAAGAGTGACATATTATGCAATAAACCATCCTGCAACCTTTGTAAACACACCATTGATTGTAACTTTTCTTCTGATAATATTCAAATTCTAGGATCAGAAAATAACAGTAAAGAAAGAAATTGCTTAGAAATGTGTCATATTTTCAAAAATTTGAATGGTATCAATTTCAGGACATATATTGAAAGTCGAAGCCTGATTTATACTTATCTCCTTTGTTTAAATGAAGGTAATTAATTTGACAACAATCAAGAATCCGTAAAAGAAATACTTTACCTTCACTTTCTCTTATGTATCATTTTATAGTTCTGTGAGATCTCGTTGGCATCACTGTGATGGCCAGAACAAGAAATTCTATCAAAAACTTTCTGTCAAATTTAATGTTTCTCGTCAATTATATCCGACAAACTGTTGAGTTCCCTTTCTGAAACTCAATTACATAGTATCTGTGCAATCATTACATTTTATCATAAAAATAGTACATTAAGTTATATTTTTTCAACCAATTTTGATCTTGAGATACAAATATGAGAATCCTCTTTGTTACTTTTTTGCAAACTTCATCTTAACTCACTTTCGTAAGTAGGAACGTTGTCCATGCCCTTGTTTATTTACTTCCTGCGTTATTCCTTGACTTAGCCACTCTTGCTAATCCTGCCTGAAAACTGAAAAAAAAACACATTAAAACTGAACATTGTCTTATATCTCAAAAAGTATTCTGCAATCAATTTTATTATGTTTGTAGTGTGGAAACTAGTGATGGTCTAGTGAAAGAAGAAAGGGGTGAACTAGTCGATGCAGGAACTAATGAACCATCCAGCGTAGTCCAAGGAAAATACAGCTACCCAGGGCCTGACGGTGTCCTTTATGAAGTAGTCTACATTGCCGACAAAGATGGGTTCAGGGCTCAAGGTGCTCATCTGCCCTCTGCTGCATAATTCATAAAAAAACTGTATATACTCAAGACTGAATAAATTATTCAAACACTTTTAATTATCATCTATTACTTTTATCTATTACTATCAAATCTAGCTGGGGATACGACTGTATCAATTCCTTCAATGGTTCGGTTTTTGAATTCTGTATCCATCTCAATTCACTCAACATATGCAGTCAATAGAATAGATTATTATTTTAACTACTTCTTATTTGAAAACTTGGAAGAATAATGTGTTTCAGTAAATTCATATGTTTCATTTCAATTAGAATTATTGGTTCACGTTTATTTTTGAACTTTGGAAAATGTGAATAAATACCTATTCATTGCGGATTCATTAGACCAACTTCCATTATAGTCAACCTCGCTAAATTATTCGAAGAAGCATTTGAAACAAGAATATTACCTTATATTATGAAAAATAATCTTACAAATAAAAAACAATACGGGATTGAACAAAATAAGTCCATTCAGGATGTCATAGTTTATTTAACGTATCATATAACGAAAAAACTGGACCAAGGCTGAAAAACATTTAAGTGTTCTTAATTTCTGCAGTTACTCTCAATTACTAAACGTCTTAGAATTTGGGCTTTAGAGGAATTACAAGGCAATTAGTAGAAACTCATGTGATGGATCGTAGACAGCAACTGTGAGTTAATAATTGTAACATTCCAGAACAGTACCTTTCGGAGTCCCTCAGGGAACTGTCTCGGGGTCAATATTGTTCACTATGTATATCAATGGCAAATTAATCATAGATGCTCCTGGAGATATGATAAGGTTCGCGGATGAAACAACTATCATATTCGAATATGACAGCTGGAAAAAACTACGAGACGGAGTTCCGTGGTGAGCGTGGTAGTGGACGGACGTAATGATTTCTGACGTTAGCTGTCCAACTGACATACAGAATATTTTTCACTGCGATAATTTCGATATTTCCACGAATACGACTATTTCTGGTGGATGATCAAGCCATTCACCAGTAGTTACATATCTCCTATTAGTGAGTGCGTTGGTTGTAGTGCGCAAGGACCCTCCAGACTTATGGTGAGTGCGTTCAAACTATCACTTTCACGGAACTGTTCATCGCCTACTCTTGGAATATCAAAGGGTGTGAGTTTTTCGACAGAGATACTCCTGTCGGCACCACCCTCTCTGCTCAGTCTGAGACAAACAACGACGACAATACGATCAAGCCTCAAGAACCGGCCAACGAAAAGCGTCGCCTTCAAGAAGAGTTTCCTTCTCTTCCATCTAAACCAGTCTCTCCAGTAAACAAAAATACCGGCAACAAGTTCAAAAAAGTGGCTAAAAAGATGCCAAAGCTCTGGGACGAAGCCAAGAACAACACTTCAGAGTCAGAACTCTCAACAACAGAGTCTTCCCGAAGGTGAACATAAAATGTTGGTTGACGACAATCGGTCTGAAAAATGATTTTGACTATACAGGGTGGCCCAAAACTGCCATCCCAAAATCTAAATCAGGTTGAAAACCCCAAAGATCAGGGAACTGGCTCTCTTCTTCCACCGCGTCTTGAGGTGCCCTAAAGTACCAGAAAAACACGCGTTCCTCCAATTGTCGTTCGCCAGAAGGACAAGTGGGTTCAATTCACAAAGCTGGCTGCCTTCCATAAGGTGAACTTTACCAAGGCAGTAAACATGGCTGACGGCATCAAGGTTCAGCCTTCTTCGGTCGAGGACTACAGTAGTATGTCCAAATTATTGGTGAGGAAAAAAATCCTTACCGCACGTATACCTTACCTGAAGACAGGCAAATCAGAACCGTCGTCAGAGGAGTTCCGGAACATCTAGGGACCGCTGACATCGAAGACGCTTTGGTTGGAAAAGGTTTCCAACCATCATCCGTCACCAGGATGATGCGAGGAAATCGACCGCTATCCCTGGTTTTGGTTCAAATGAACCAACATCTTTATGACATCCGGGATCTCCTTAACGTTAAAGTTAAGGTTGAGCCCCAACACCAAACAACGCTGGTAGGGCAGTGTCACCGATGTCAGCGGTTCGGGCATAGCCAATGGAACTGCCTAGCTATTCCAAATGCGCCGGCAGACACCTTTCAGGTGAGTGCAAGAACCCACGAGCAGATCCGCCCAAGTGCAATAATTGCAAGGGTGTGCATTCTGCAAACTACTGTGGTGGTCCTGAGTTCCTCAGGGTTTGTAGGAGAACCGAAGTAGCTGCAAATGCCCCCCGAAATGCACCCACACCTGGAAAGCATCCTGCCGGAGCATCTGGCACACGCCCGGGAATGAGCTACGCAGAAGCAGCCAGGCCGACCGAGGCGCCCAGTAGTCCTCGCCCGTCGAAGGTTAGTGACATCTGTTCCGCTCTGGACCAGATGAAGAAACTCTTCATTCAGTTCCCCGTACTCGAAAAGATGTTTACGGTGAACACCAAAGTGCTAACTGGAACCTGTTGATGGCTAGATAACCAACATTGCCTAATTCTCTTAAGGTTGTATTTTGGAATGCCAACAGTATTTCAAACAAGAAATTAGATTTTGAGAATTTTCTAATACAACAAAACATCGATGTTGCACTGGTGCAGGAAACCCACCTGCACAATGAACCTTTTGGTATTCCAAACTACCGTTTTTACCACAGAGAACGCGTTGGACGTGCTGGAGGAAGAGTTGGCATTTTTCTCAAACGTTATCTTCCTCACGTACAATTCGGCATTGACTCGGATCAGTTACATGGCACGGAAGCCGTGGGCGTTGAGCTCCAACTGAGAAGAGGTCGTCATAAACTAATCTTAGATTACAACCCTCCGTGGAATCGTCTACTCCCAGAATCACTGGATGAACTGCTGATGTCGACAAATACCCCCATAATTGCTGCTGGTGACTTCAATGCCAAGCACAATCTGTGGAGCAGACTTACCAATGCGAACGGTCGAGCGCTCCATCTGCATGCTGATAGGTATGAGTATCGATGAGCCCACGTTCTACCGTGGAGATTTAAGGCCTGACGTGCTTGATATCGCACTGCTCAGGAACGTCTCCAAGTCCTACGAAGTGTACACTTTGTCGGAACTTGACTCAGATCATAATCCAGTCATCCTGATGCTGATCCCCTTCCCCAGGATTATCGCATGAGATCATCCACGGATTGGGAAGCCTTCCAGGCTCACCTAGTGGAGACACGTACAGACCGTGAGGCGCTTCAAACTCGCAACGGTCTCGACGGGGCAGTGGCAGATTTTGAATTGTCTATGAACAACGCTATCCGCGCGCCACAACTAGGACAGAGTATCCTCTGCGGAGCTACAATGAGTTTCCTCCCAGGATAAAGAAACTTATCCGGGAGAGAAATCGACTCAGACGTGTTTATCAGCGGACTTTCTACCCTGGAGACAAAGCTGTGACTAGCAGGATGGCCAACCATGTTGAACAGGCCATCACTGACTATAGAAACGAGAGGTGGAGCGATTGTTTGGAATCGCTCGAACCTGGGGATGACGAGCTCTGGCGAGTCATCCGCAGGCTTGAGAAGAGAAAAACCGCTCCCTCCCCTCTTTACGGACAGCACGGCATCTGCTACTCCCCCGCCAAGAAGGCGTTGGCTTTAGCAGACACAATGGAGCGTCAGTTTCGACTTAACGAGGATCCGGATGATGATATTGACCATGATATCCGGCTGGAAACTGAGTTCGGCGCATCCTTAGGGAAAATGATGACGACGTGATCCGTCCAACTTCGGAGAAAGAATTGAGGGGGTACATTAGGGCCTCCAAACCCAAGAAGGCTCCGGGAATTGATTCAATAAACAACAGGTTGTTGAAGCAGCTTCCGGAGAATTTCGTCAGATACTTGCTGGACATTATCAACAGCTAATTCACTCTTAGATACTTCCCTTGAAGATGGAAGCATGCCATAGTTGTCATGATTCCAGAATCATCGTTCGATTAGTCTGCTCTGCTCAACTGCTAAGTTGGTTGAACTTGTTGTGCTGCAAAGGCTAACAGAAGAAGTTAAAGACGAAATGTTCTGCCTGACGAACAATTCGGCTTCAGGAGGGCACACTCCACCGAGCTGCATGAAGACAGTCCATCTTGTCCTCCTGGATATTTCGAAAGCCTTTGACTGAGTCTGGCACGAAGGCCTGCTACACAAAATGCTCGATTTCGTTCTGGGGTCTGGTACGGTGGATTAGGTCTTTTCTGAAAGGCACATCATTTCAGGTCCGAGTTGAAGGAACTCTGTCTCCCGTCAGGGAAATCGAAGCTGGAATGTCTCAGGGAGATGTGCTGTCTCCAATTCTGTACAGCCTATACGTGAGCAACATTCCGAGGTTCGATCACGTGAAGGTTTCCCTTTATGCCGATGATATGGCTCTCCTCGCTTCTGCCATGGGTCGGGCGTTGGCGGTCGTCTGCATGCAACGCGCATTGGACGACTTCGAACGCTGGTACCTTGACTGGAAGATTCGAGTGAATCCAGAAACAGAATGTCATCGTCATTTCATCCAAGTTTGGAGACCAGCTCCCCTACCCTTTTGGCTGATTGTTGGTCTTGAGAGGGACCAACGGGTTCATGACTGAATTGGTGACGGCATGAAGTCCTTAGACATCAGTGTCGCCCTTCACGGGATACCCCTACCTGGCTGGGGTGGGATGGATGAAAAAGTTATTGATCCGTTAAAGGGGGACATGAGGGCCTCATTCGACAGAGTGTCGGGGCCTTCTATATCGGGAGGGGTCGTCTACAGCATAATCTGTGACTTTCCTAACTAAACGAAACTAAACGAAAACTCTCTCATTCCTCGACTGAATGGACTGCCGAATGGAAGGCAGCTGCAAATCTCTGCGGATGGATTCATTCCGCACGAACCAAGGAGCATTCACAATCATCCTAATTATCTTATTTTGCAACCTTTCCAAAATGGAAATGTTGGACGGAGCCGTTGTCCCCAGACGCCTGAAGCGTACATGATGACAGGCTTGAACATCGTGTTATAGATCGTGATTCTGTTTTTCAAACTCATCTTTGATTTTCTATTGATCAGAGGGTACAGACTGGATATCCAACCCTCAATCTTAGATTTGACGTACATAATGTGCGGGTTCCAAGTGAGCCTACGGTCTATCAAAAGGCCGAGGTTCTTTACCCGCGCTTGCCAGTCAATCTCCCTTCTAGAGATTCTCACTTTTCTGGCCGGAGAAGATAGTAATCTTCCCATGGTTATCGCTTGAGTCTTTTCCGGGTTTACTCGGATCTTCCAATCGAGGTACCAGCGCTCGAGGTCGTCCAATGCACGTTGCATGTAGACGACGCCGAGCTCTCGACCCATGGAAGATGAGAGAAGAGCCGTGTCATCGGCGTACAGGGATATCTTCACTCGTTCGGACCTAGGCAGGTCGCTGGTATAGAGTGAATACAGCGTCGGAGAGAGCACGGCCCCCTGTGGCACTCCAGCGAGGATCTCTCTGCTGTCAGACAGAGAGCCCTCTACTCTGACCTGAAAAGTTCTGTCTTTCAGGAAAGACCCGATCCACCGGATCAGGCCCCGAGGTAGGTCGAACGCGTTTAGCTTGTGCAGAACACCTTCGTGCCATACTCGGTCGGAGGCCTTCGAAATGTCTAACAGCACAATATGCACTTTTTTGTTAGTGTTTAGCTCGCTGATGGTGTTTTCGACCAACCTTAGAGCCTGTAACTCAGTGGAGTGATCTCTCCTGAAGCCGAATTGTTTGTTAGGCAGAACATTTCGGTCCTCAACTTCTTCGTTGAGTCTTTGCAGAACAACTCTCTCAGCCAGCTTAGCCGCCGACGAGAGTAGACTGATCGGGCGATAGTTCTGCGGGAACAGCTGGTTCTGACCCTGTTTTGGGAGCATGACGACGATCGCATGCTTTCACCTTCTAGGGAAGTGTCTGAGGGCCAACGAACTGTTAATTAGATTTAGAAGAAATTCGACGCAGTTTTCCGGGAGTCTCTTCAACAACTTGTTGGTTATTGAGTCGGCCCCCGGAGCTTTCTTGGCTTTTGCAGCCTTGATATGACCCTTCAGCTCTTCCATAGAAGCCGGACAGATGTCGTCGTCGTCATCCTCCCTGAGGAGTCGGTGAACCCGGTCTTCCAGCAGCATATCGCGATCGATGTCGTCATTGTCGTCAACGTTAAGTTGAAACTGACGTTCCATCGTGTCTGCAAAGGCTAACGCCTTGTCGACGGGGGAGTAGCACACTCCGCGCTCTCCGTGAATGGGTGAGAGAGCAGGTTCGAAGGATTCCAAGAGCTCTTCCCACCTTTCGTTTCGATGCTCAATGATGGCCTGTTTGACTTGATTGGCCATCCTGTTCGCCGCTGTTTTGTCCCCTGGGAAAAGGGCTCGCTGATAGAGCCTTCTCAGGTGATTTCTCTATCGTATCAAGGCTTTGATACAAGGGGGAAACTCGTTGTAGCTCTTCAGCGGACACTCCTCCCTGGAGGTGGTCGCTCGAAACGCATCATTCACAGAAAGCTCGAAACGCTCAACTGCCGCGTCGAGTTCGTCGGGAGAAACGAGTACCTCAGGAGGGGCGCGCATCTCTTCGAGCTGGGCTGTGAAGACATCCCAGTCTGTCTTGGATCTCATGCGATAATCAGGGGGAGGAAGATCATCGCCCAATACCAGGATTACTGGATTATGATCGGAATCCAGTTCCGACAGAACGTAAATTTCGCTAGTCAGAGAGACGTTTCTGAGAAGCGCGATGTCTAGTACATCAGACCTAGACTGCCCGCGATAGTACGTAGGCTCATCTGGTCCCAGCACAAGATATTCATATCTGTCAACATGCGCATGGAGCGCTTGGCCGTTTCGATTTGTGGCTCTGCTCCAAGGTCTGTGCTTGGCATTGAAGTCGCCAACAGCAATTGTCGGAATGTTGCTTCCCATCAGCAGTTCATCCAGAGATTCTGGGAGTAGACGAATGTTCGGAGGGTTGTAGACCGAGATTATTCTGTGACAACCCCTTCTCAGTTGAATTTCGACCCCCATGGTCTCAGTACCGTGCAATCGAGCACTGTCAATACCGTATTGGACAAACTGCAGGGATCGCTTGACAAAAATGCCAACTCCCCCTCCAGCACGTCCAACACGTTCTCTGTGAAAGAATCTGTAGTTTGGAATGACTATAGATTCGTTCCTTAGATGTGTCTCTAGGACTAGAGCCACATCTATGTTATTCTCAATCCAGAAAAAACTCAGGCGATAGACTTGGGGAGACGTAAAGTTTCTCCAGACACAAGGGTCACGATTTCAGGCGGGAAGATCGGATGGCAAACGTGAGTCAAGTACCTAGGTCTTTGGGTAGACCGCCGACTCACCTGGGCAAATCACATTGATTATATCAAGAGTAAAGTGCAGATGAGGATAGCTAAACTCTATCTTCTGGTCAATAGAAATTCAAAACTCAATCTTAAAATTAAGATTTTACTATACAACACACTATACTATACAACACACTATACTATACAACACACTATACTATACATACATTTAGAAAAGCTATAACCCAGAGAACATTTCTATTTTTCGGTCTAAAATTTTACAATGAAATACCAGTACATTAAAAAAAATTGACAAACTAAAAAATTTTAAAACTGAAATAAAGAACAATATCTTGAAAAACAAGGAAATATTCTATAAAATACAACGATAGTGAATACACCCACCATTTGCTGCTATCCCTGTCCTCTACAAATCGTCGAATATCTTTCAGAATTTTGGTAAAAATACGTGCACACGTTAAATATACAGGTGTTTTGAAGTTATGCTTTACATAAGAGTCAATTACCTTTCTTATTTTTTCATCTTGTAAATCTTTGCCCTTTACTCAGAGAGCAAATCTAACCCATTTTGTGAAAAAAATTGTAATATTTTTTTTCTACATGCAATACTTGAATAAACTTGAAAAAAAACACGATGTTCAAGCCTGTCATCATGTATGCTTCAGGTGCTTGGGGACAAACCACCCCGTCAAACCTCTCCATTTAGGAAAGGTTGCCAAAAAAAAACTTCTCAGGATGCTGGTGAATGCTCCATGGTTCGTGCGGAATGAAGCCATCCGCAAAGATTTGAAACTGTTAAGTATACGGCAGTCCATTCAGTCGAGGAATCAGAGTTTTCGAGTCAGTGGAAACTCATGATAACCCATTAGTTAGGGAAGCACACTATAGACGACCCCACTCGATTCAGAAGGTCCCGTCGCTCGGTTGAGTGAAGGCCCCACGACGTCTGTTAAAATGAACAGTTTGTTCATCAAATTCCCTAGTCAGGAAGGGGTACACAAGGCCAGAGCGGAATAGAGGTCATTGACCTTTATGTCTCCACCAAAACACCTCACGTCATGAACCATTCGTCCTCCTGACAAATCTCAGTTGAAAGGGTAAGGAAAAAAAATCCAACCTAATGAAAATGAAGATGACTATAATGGACGTACTGATAACGTCTGTGCACAAAAAAGGTCTGCGGATGCCATGTGCTATCGTGAGTCTTTGTGTTGTGTTATTCACGCCGGTATCCAGGCCAGGCTGGTTCGGATAACGACGTAAAGGGGACTATATGTGGGACTGAAAAAATTGAAAGGCCTCCCGAGCAGAAGGCGACTTGCTTCGAGCAAGACAGCTACGATCCCCAACGAAGCTCCTGTCAACCTTGGTAGGTGGTGCTAGGGGGACACATTTCTACTAAAAAATCAATCCCTTCGTTAGCCATCCCCTTTCCACAACAATTCTCATGTCAAAAATATGTAATTGGAGGGTCATTCAATTTCGTATCTAATTATGTAACATTTTCACATTACAACGGAAAGCAATGTCTGAAAAAAGCAAAATACTCTTCTGATTTTTTATTCATTTCCAAACACATAATTTCACTATTAGAAATATACAAAAGACATAAATATTTACTTACGATGGTAATTATTCCGTTTATTACGTTTGTTTATGAAAATGGTGTTTACAGTTCAAGAGCCAATTGAAATAGTGAGTTTGTACGAATATCGAAAATCTGCATGGGCACCTGTTCGTGTTTTCAATGAGAATCATGACGGAAAGGTACTCGTTGAACAAAAATATGTACTGAAATTGTTACATAAATTAATGAAAACTTGTAGCATTCATACCAGACAACATGATCTTTCAGGAATAGGTAGTCAATAACGAATGTTGCAGTTTTAGGTCACGCTGCCTTCATGAAAAATATGTCGACTAAGCATTAGGAATGAGTCGTACAAACCTTTTCAGAATTCTTTATCGACAGAAATTACACTTATTACAAATTGAAAATAATTAACAAAATGAACGAAGATGATTTCGATAGAAGAACTGAATTTTGTGAAAACCTCTCTAAACGTGACAACCCTAATCCAGTTTTCGTCTGCACCACATGTTTCTCGGATGACTGTAATTTTTTATATAAATGTAGTGAACCGTCAAAATATCCAATGGTTTCATTCAAGTGACACGCCAAATTCAACAATATCCCAAAAACTAAATATCTGGGTAGTAATTTTGGGTAATCATACTATATAACCATTTTGGAAGCACACCCTAATGGTGAAGAATAGTTCAATTTTCTCAATTATCAAGTTATGCCTATTATAAAGAATACCATTATGTTAGATCCTGTGTTACGGAATAGGCAAGTTTTTCCCAACAAGATGATGATTCTCCTCATTGCGTAATACCACTGTGAAAATTCCTCGATTATAACTTTCCGGGTCGATGGACCAGATCCCTCGATTCATTTCAACAGTCTAGGAGATGCAGCCAAATACGTTTGATGATTTACGAGAAAACATTGACAGGTTCTGTATATTACTAATATTTGATAGTCTCCAGAATGTGAGGAAAGAACAGAAGCCATTAAATGGAACTCAATAGTTGATAAAGTAAATTTTTCTGTATTGTTTCAGTTTATAGTTCGAAATTGAATGTAAACTGAAACAGTATTTTATTTTTTATGATATGTGGAAAGTGTTTCAGGGTTGAAAACTGAATTGAAATACGTTTAACTATTAGTCTCATTTGTGTTTTGTGACATATTATGGTTTGTAATGTGGAGGGTGTGAATGACAAGAGGTTGATTTTTATGTAGAAATGTGATCCCTGTAAACTATAATTGACGTTTTTACCATTTTTTCATAGGCTAGATACCAAATGATTCATCTACTATACTGTATGTTGAGATTATTTTCACAAGAAACAAAGGATAATGTGAATTTCAGAAATTATAATATTCACAAGTTAATATCGAAACGCCAAAGTTGCCATTTGAAAGAATCGATGGTGAGATGGAAAAAATTATTCAATCAACCACGTACCAAAATAATATTGAAATGTACAATTTTCTTTTGAAACAATCCATGAATTTTTACAACCCATGCACCAACCAGTTTGGAGGTTTCAAATACATCTATCCACCTGTTTTGTATGTCAAAATTAAGAGGGGACCTAGATTTGCAGATATAATGAATCGTATAAATTGAAAGAAACATATTCTTCTTCACATCGTTAGCTAAGAAGCATCAATAACAAAATGAAAGTGGTGAGTAGGTTTAGTAATACAGATACAATATTGAAAAATTTGCATCTATCTAATAATCTCTTAATTATGTGTGACTTTGTTATTAATGTCACACTCGAATTCAAGAGTTTTCTGAAATTGAATTGAATATGTAATAAATCAATTGAATAAAAACATATGTTTTTTTAGTATCAATATAAGCTATAATACAAACTATTCAATCATTCATAAAATAAAGGAAAAAACTCCAACTTTTTCGCAAAATAAACATTTCTAGAATATAACTAGTTCCTTGAGATATCAATTTGGATTTCAAAGCTATTTATAATATGTCATTATCAAAATGTTCGGTCAAAAATGAATGAAAAATAAAAGCCTTTTTAATGTAGTAGGTATTATTCCACTCATGATTTGGAAAAATGCAATCACTTTTGGAAATGTGATGCAATGTTTGGAACTTTTGGTCTAGTAATGAATATTACTGGAAACTTAATCTTCAAGATTCAAGATTGAAAATTGAGTTTAATATTCCTCTTGAAGATGATCACTTGCTGAGTCGAGGTGTTGAAATAACGGTTTGATGTTGGGAAAAAACTCAAGTAATATTCTTCAGTTTTGGAAATATTTGCTATAGAAATATTATTACTTAACGGATTGATCAATGTGAATTCGAAACCAATGAAATGTACTACTGATAATCAATCTCAATGACTCTTACCATAAAATATAATCAGGATTCAATTCAGGACCATTTTTACAGGTCGCCCTTTTCTTCTTCGTCATAACGGTTACGGCGGCTGCTCCCCAAAAAGCTGTTAGGGTAGCAGGTGGTCCTTCAAAAGATGCTGTGATCCTTCGTTATGATAGTGACAACATTGGGGTCGGACCATATGCTTTTGCGTAAGTAACTAGTCACTCTTGGGAAAAGGAAGTTGTTTCCAAGTATTCGAATGAATTATTAAAAAGGTTTCCTCTAATCAGCTCCTATACAAACGGAAACTTTTCAAAAGTTGAAGCTTCTAAAACTGAGAATTACCAAGGTCTTAACTTGTAGCGTGTGATTTCTAGCACATGTTCTGAAAAAATTTGTTTTTTTTTTATAATTTAACGATGGCGTGTAGATATATTTTTGGGATGGTATTGAACATCGACCATTATCAGCTGTTTCAAAAACTACACCACACAATTAGATATCACAAACTTCATTTGAAAAATACATCATAACATATTTCGCCAGTGATTTGAATCAAATCACTTGAGAAAGTTAATGTGCTAGCGAAACATGTTGTGATATATTTTTCAAATAAAGTTAGTGGGGATCAAATCGTAAGGTGTAGTTTTTGAAATTACTATGGATCTTCATCAAGTAACGGCCGAATCAATCACAAAATTATTAACTTTCTCTTTGAATTATCATGAATAATAAGAATATTCTCATTTCATTTCTCTAGGTGAGATTGTATTCAACAATAAGTTATCAAAAAACAATACGCTTCAGTAACATATTTCACCATCATTAACCCATCTAATGTGGTTTTTTTCATCCCTTGTTCCAGTTGTGAATAGATTTATATTGGACAAACGAATAGAAAATTGAAAGGCAGAATTACTTCACACAAGAGTGACGTAAGATGCAATAAACCATTCTGCACCCTTTCCAAATACACCATTCATTGTGGCTTTTTTTGATAACGTTAAAATTTTAGATTCAGAAAATAATAGTCAAAAAAGAACTCTCTTAGAATTGTGTCATATTTTTAATTCCAGGACAGATATTGAAAGTCTAAGCATGATTTAATTCATCTCTTTTGTTCAAATGGAGGTAATAAATTTAATAACAATCAAGAATCCGTAAAGGAAACACTTTATCTTCACTCTCTGTTATGTATCATTTTATAGTTCGGTGAGTTCCCATTGGCATCACTGTGATGGTGAGAACAAGAAATTCTGTCAAAAACTTTCTGTCAAATTTCATGTGTCTCGTCAATTATGTCCGACAAGCTGTTGAGTTCTCTTTCTGATACTTTATTACATATTATCTGTGCAATCATCTAATTTTATCATAAAAATGGAACATGATGTTACATGTTTTTAACCAGTTTAATCTTGACATACAAATATGAGGATCACCTTTGTTACTTTTTTGCAAAGTTCATCTTAACCTCACTTTCGTAAGTATGAACGTTGTCCATGCCCTTGTTTATTCAATAATTATTGTAGACTTAATAATGAAGAGACAATGAAAGCCTCGAAAGCTTGAACAGAAAAAAAGGGTTTCACAATCTTTCTGCCTCTGACTACTACACCCAATTTTACTTCCTGCGTTATTTCTTGACTTAGTCACTCTTGCTAATGCTGCCTGAAGACTGAAAAAAAACACATTAAAAATGAACACTGTCTCATATCTTAAAAAAAGTATTCTGTAATTGACGTTATTATGTTTGTAGTGTGGAAACTAGTGATGGTCTTGTGAAAGAAGAAAGGGGTGAACTAGTCGGTGCAGGAACTGATGAACTGTCCAGCGTAGTCCAAGGAAAATACAGCTACCCAGGACCTGACGGTGTCCTTTATGAAGTAGTCTACATTGCCGACAAAGATGGGTTCAGGGCTCAAGGTGCTCATCTGCCCTCTGCCGCATAATTCATAAAAAAAATGTATATATTCAAGACTGAATAAATTATTCAAACACTTTAAACTATTATCTATTACTTTTATCTATAACTATCAAATATAGCTGGGGATACATGTGTATCAATTCCTTAAATGGTTTATTTTTTGAATCCAGTATCCATCTCAATTTATTCAACATATGCAGTCAATAGAATAGATTATTTTAACTACTTCTTATTTGAAAATTTGGATGAAAAATGTGTTTCAGCAAATCCATATATTTCATTTCAATTAGAAATATTGGTTCACGTTTATTTTCGAACTTTGGAAAATGTGGATAAATACTCATTGGATTCATTAGACCAACTTCTATTATATTCAACCTCGCTAAATTATTCGAAGAAGCATTTGAAACAAGAATATAACCTTATATTATGAAAAATGATCTTACAAATAAAAAACAATACGAAGTTGAGCAAAATAAGTCCACTCAGGATGTCATAGTTTATTTAACGTATCATATAACAAAAAAACTGGACCAAGGCGAGAAAAACATTTATGTGTTCTTAGATTCTGCAGTCACTCTCAATTACTAAACGTCTGAGAATTTGGGCTTCGGAGGAATTACAAGGCAATTAGTAGAAACTCATGAGATGGATCGTAGACAGTAAATGTGAGTTAATAATTGTAACAGTCCAGAACAGTAACTTTCTCGGGGTCAATATTGTTAACTGTGTATATCAATAGAAAATAATCATATATGCTCCTGGAGATATGATAAGGTTCGCGGATGAAACCACTATAATATTCGAATCTGACATCTGGAAAAACTACGAGACGGAGTTCCGTGGTGAGCGTGTTAGTGGATGGACGTATTGATAACGTCTGTGCACAAAGAAAGTCTGCTATCGTGAGTCTTTGTGTGTTATTCAGGACGGTATCCAGGCCAGGCTGGTTCGGATAACGACGTAAAGGGGACTGTATATGGGACTGAAAATATTGAAAGGCCTCCCGAGCAGAAGGCGACTTGATAAAAAATCAATTTTTTTAATGATAGAAAAGATCGACATACAATGGGTGGCAGCTCCTGAATGGGAAGCAGCGTCCACTGATATGAGAGAGAGAAAGAACTACGAGACATGATGACGACATGATGATACGGGGGCAATACAAAAGTGGATTCAGAACGAAGCTTTTGCTATTTATTTTTAAAAACATTCTACTTACCTTTTTCTTGTTATGGAAATACTCAACAGTCCTGAAAATTGATGCAAACTCTCAAATTAATGAAAAATATTAAATAAAATACTTAAAAGTAACTGTTGATAAACACCTAAGATGGAATACACACATTCGGAATCTTTGTAATACCCTGAGGAATATCATTTAAATATTTAAATGTCTTTCGAAGTTTCTAGACCAAAATTATTAGTAGAATCTAGACTGATGTATGGTATAATAGGATGAGGAAGTGCACCCAGAAATCTTTGAGATACTCTATTCATTGAAAAAAATAAAAAAATAAAATTGTAGGCGTGATATACATACTCTCTTAGTGAATTAGAAATTAATTATTAAAACAAAAAAATATTCGTGTGTATTGACATATGTAACAGTAGAGCTGAAAAGTTCGTGGAAAAGTGTTTTGATTAAATTTGATTTTATTATTCAAAATAGTAGTTTTCGAAGGCAATACAATGATTATAATAATGATTTATTATTAACCATAACATAAAATATTTTCAGTAGATCACATAATGCGGTAATTAAATTGATTATGCTGGGTCTAAAAACCAATTCTTCCACATAAAACATAACAAAAAACATAACCCTTCTGGATGTAGTGACACCAGGATATAAATAGAACTCAAATATAATTAAGAAATATTCTAAAAAAATATATCATGTTTCATTGCCTCTCACACAAATGTTTTTTGGCATTTTTTTGAAAGTGTATTTTGATAAAGAAACATCGGGAATATCCATGAGATTGCCGTGAAGAGATATTTGGTAGATAAAGGACCTTTTATAAATGTCTTTATTGTGTGCAGGAATATGGATCATATTTTTTCTCCGA
Source organism: Leptinotarsa decemlineata (assembly GCF_025532065.1). Lineage (NCBI taxonomy): Eukaryota > Metazoa > Arthropoda > Insecta > Coleoptera > Chrysomelidae > Leptinotarsa > Leptinotarsa decemlineata. The sequence continues at coordinate 8,927,344 of NW_027412549.1, read as the reverse complement.
AGATGGACGTCTGGCACATCTGTCCTATATATAACATTTTTATGTGAATATTCGGGATCTTGGAATTTTAGTATTCAACAGTGGAAAGTGAGATTGTGTAATTTGCGTCTGATATACATACTCAACCATCCCGCGTCCTTTAGCTTATATGAAATTCTTTTTTTCTGTGATGGGAAAAAAGTTTGACATTTTATCTCTGAGGAAAGGTAACAAAATATCATTTCTTATGAAATAACTTTTTGCCCCGTGAAAAAAGTGAGTACTTTGTTCACGTCACTGAAAAGCAAAGTTCCTGTAATGAAACAATCCAACTTGATTTATAGTATTCCATGTTTTGACTGCGATAAAGTTTGGGATGACGTCACAATTATTAAATAACCGACTAAATGGGCACAAACATATGAAAAATTCTAGTACTGCTCTAAACAAGCATATTGTTACTGATAACCATAACCCAAATTTTAATGGCACCAAAATTTTAGCGTTGAACACAACCATGATAAAAAAACTATAAAAGAAATGAAATATATATATATATATATATATATATATATATATATATATATATATATATATATATATATATATATATTAAAAAATCAACCAAACACTATAAACAATAGAACAGATATCAACAACCTCAGCCAAATCTACACACACAGTTCTTTAACTTCAAAAATTCTAACAATTCAACCACACTTCATAATAAGACTACCCCTATTACCCCTACACATAGCAAATAAACATTCCAACAAAATGAAAAAAAAGAACCAATTGCAAAACAAAATTTTTATATTCGATATCCTACAGAATTGAGACACGCACCGATATACTGACACACCGTTTTCTATCAACTATAACATTAATTTTTAAAATTATAAAGTGGATAAAAGCCAAATATTATAATGGTATGGTACTTGCCAAGGTATGTAACCCTCCTTTCGTGAATACTTAACACTCAATTTAATATGGTTATTTGTTTCATTCCAGCTGTTAATTACTGAAAAATGTTACCCATTTTCACTGATTAAAAAAGAATTTTATTGAAGATGCCCTCGGCCAGAGGCGAAACGTTTAATTGAAGTCTTTCTTTTCGTATATTTTACTTTACCATGTGCCCAATAAGCCAAGAAAATTAATCAAAAATACATACAAGGGCCCAAGAAATTACACTTCTAATAATATATGTATCACACATAAAGTCCGCATCAAATAGGATTTTTTTTGTTCATCTCTTCAAGCAACTTTTGTGCTTTGAAAATGATGCCAAATGACATGCATATGACCGATCAAGTGATTTTTCTTCCCTGTCCAATTTGACATTTTTTCCAAAAAATGTTCAGAAAAGCAGTTATTGCTCGAAATTTCGGAAATCGGTAAAGAGAAAAGATGATTGTTTTTTAATTTTTCACCCATATACCAATTTTTAGCTCTCTAGTAAAAATTTAGTTTTTTTACAGTTTTTCGAAAATTTGACATTTTAGCCAAACCTCAACAAAGTTAGTGCTTTATGCCTAACTTATCTTTCCAACGCATTTTTATTATCAATTGCAATTTTAAATACATCTTATTTCGCAAAAAAAAAATTATGCCAAAAATGATGCAGTTGATACAGTTTTTAAAAACAGATAAATATTTCACTTCATTTCTACTTTTTGCGAAATAGCTTGATACATAAGCATAATTAAAAAACAATATCAATGAAAAGTCAATAATTTATTCTTTTACTGCACTTTTCATACAGTTAAACTTTGATTTACTAATTACGAAAAATTACAACGAAATTAAACTAAGGGTACTGTGGAAACAATTGAACTGAACTGAATGAGCAAAATATTTTATTGTCATATGACATTTGTTGAATAACTCAAAATAGTGTTTATCAGTTTTAGATTAAAATAGTTTATTCGTTGTCTAGTGTGTTGTTAAAAATGCAGAATCTTCAAGAGAAAATTGAAATCGTTTTAATATGTGTAATAAATTAAAATAGATCCTATTTGTATGTGTGTGCCACCATGTATATTCACATTGTACCTATCACTTTTTTATATATATGTTTTTGATGAATGGTATGTTTACTTCCTCAAAATAAACAGTTGTTAAAATGGAATCGTAAAATCATTACATGGCGCTGCGAACAGGATAAAAAAATATAATAAATTGTGTGAATTTTAAAAGTTGTGAAAAATAAGTTATGGCTGATTATCGAGGTATTGCGCCACTTGACATGAGTGGAAATGTTTCGGAGAAGTGGAATTTTTGGATAAAAAAGTTCAAAAATTATCTAAAGACAGCAGAGTTAGATAGAAAAAAGGAAGATCTGCAGTGTGCTCAATTACTGCAATACATTGGTGATGAAGGATTGCACATTTATAATACTTTTCAATTTTCGGATGGTGAAACAGATAAAATTGATCCTTTGATGAAAAAGTTTCAAGAGCATTTTCAACCGAAAAAGAATCTTACATTTGAAAGATACAAATTCATCAATAGGAAGCAATCTGAGGGAGAAACAGTACAACAATATGTAACGGAACTTAAGAATAGGGCAAAAAACTGTGAGTTGGGAGACATAGAAGAAAGTTTAACGTGTTCAGTGTTAATAAGTGGACTAATTTCGGTTGAGTTGAAACAACGATTATTAGAAGATGATGAATTGGAACTGAAAAAGGCAGTTCAAATATGTTTGTCGGTTGAGGAGTCCAAAAAGCAAGAGAAAGAGATGGCAGGAGAAAGAACAGTGTGTAGTATACAAAAACATTCAAGAATTTTTCAAGGAACGCGAAAATTTAATACATATCAGCACCAGACAAGGCAGAAATCAAGTGAATGTCCAAATCAACACCAGGTAGCGGGCTCGTCAGGTCAATCATTCAGGCAGCAGAGTCTGAAGTACCAAGCCACATGAAAGGTTTCTGTTATAGGTGTGGCTCATAACACATGAGAGGTAAAAAACTGTCCGGCTACTGGTAAACAATGCAGTTTTCTGTGGTAAGTTTAATCATTTCCACAAAATGTGTCGCCAGCGGAATATTCAATTGGTTCATTCTGAGAAACTGTAATATGGAAGGGCTGATGACATAGGTGAAGAAATGGTAAAATGACACATATTGAGATTCGGTGTCAACAATGGAAAGTAGAAATTTTTGTAAATAAAGTAGCCACCATTAGTTTTAAGCTAGATACTGGAGCGATGGTGAATGTTCTTGAGTAGAAAGATTTGATTAAAAATCAATTTGCCGATTGAAAAAATAAAGAAAACTAATGTAAAATTAACTAACTATTCCAATGCTAGTATTCCTGTTGTAGGAGAGTGTGAATTGAATTGTTCTTTAAAAAATAAAGATTATGTATTAAAATTTATCATAGTAGATATTGATTCTTTCGCCATCTTAGGTTTGAATTCGTGTTAAAATTACATATTTTTATTATATTATATATGTGATATATTTTTCAAATAAAGTTTATGGAGATCAAATTACTATGGATCTTCATCAAGTAACGGCCGAATTAACTCAAAATTAGTGTAGAGATAGTCAATTGATGTCATTGAATTATTAGTAATGTGTGTGGTTTATGAAATGATTTGCTGCATACTGAAAGAGTTAGTAATAGATATCAAATCAAGTTTGTGTGTACATCAACCAATGTATTTGAAAAAGTTGAACTATCAATATTGGGAGGCCTGTATATCGTACCTAGAACATTATTTTATTTGCTGATTTGAAGTTCTAACCAAATATACCAAACTTTCTGCTACCAAAAAATTAAAATCTATATTATTTTCTAATATATACGGCTACTCCTCCATCGCGTTTATTTAGACGGTCGCAACAAAACCAGTGTATATTCATCAATCAGTATTATTCTGTCATCAACCCTTGGATGCAACCAAGTTTCCGTTATTCCAAAAATACCAAAATATATGAATTTTTCAGACGAATTTATTTGTTTAACATCACTAAGTTTGGTTAGAGGTGAACAAATATTTACAGGTCCTAAATTGATATACATTTTTTTAGCTATATATAGAGAGAACAAAAAAAATCATTATTATCTAAAAAATACTCAAGGCCTCTTCTGAAATCGGGTAAAAACTTTTCCACCAGGTGTCGACTTTGGGCTATATACGAATCGTTTCTGAATTATCCTCTAGAGTGCCTCTACAATCGTCCTCTTCTGACTCAGATTCGCCTAAAGATTGGTTTTCCAGCTGTAACCGTATAAATGTCATTCACAATCACTAGTTTGTGGCTTTTTATAACAGCATTCAGATTCTGATTCAACGCTTTCTTATGATGCTTTCTCAAAATGTTTCTCTTCTCACAATCTTCGAAGCAAATATCATTGGTTACCTATTGCTATTCCGGATCCTTTCAGTTCAGAAACTTTTGGAAAAGTTGAAAAACTTTTCGAAAAACTTGGAAATTCCAGTATAACGCCAGAATTTTCACTGGTTCCAAACTCATAGATATTATTGATATCACTTTCCTGAATATTTGCTCTTAAGATATGGTTGAGTTCAGTCAGAGTGTTTTGTAGAAGATTTT